>NC_080434.1:55441849-56886015 GCF_028018845.1 Melospiza georgiana
AATTAAGTCAAATTAAATTATTCTCACTTTAAACAGATTAACTGAAATTAAATCTTTCTCACTCTGTAGCTACATTTAGATAATTCTTAAGACATATTAAAGCCTAAACCATAAAACTACATATAAACCAGGGCAAGTACTTTGTCACAACCTCTTTTGTAAACAAAATGAAAATTTCATTCAAGTCAGTTAAATGAATATTGGTATTTTGGTTTGCCTGCAGAACAGAAGAATCAGAAGAATCATCTCAGCATGCAGCCCCTTTCTTTCCATGGCTATTGGCTCTGTGCTTCCATGCAATAGAGTACTAGGTAAAAAGGCAAGATTGAAATCCATTTCCTTTAACAGACAAGCCTGACATCTGGTTGTATTTTCCAGAAATTTTTGATCAGTAGGAAAATAAGTTGGAGAAGCCATCAGTATTCTGAACAACTAAAGGTCTTTCCCACTGGGCTCTGTATCTGTAATTAGCTCAGAAGCAAGGAGCTCAGATCTGAGCAGAGATGATGCAGCCAGAAAACTTGCAGTACACATTCCCCATGCAACAAGATCTAACATCTGAAGAGAGAATCAAATTTTTCTGTGAGTGTTGAACTGCAGCAGTTGGTCATGGATGGCCACAGGGCACCGGTCGCATCCAACACTGCACCCTGTACAGCCAGAGACACCTCCCTCCACAATACAAACACAGATTTTTGTGCCTGGACACACAGCATGGGCTCAGACATTTTGGTCCTGGAAGTTGTCCTAAATGTTACAGATACAAAACTCTCTGCACTGAATTTCTCTGGAGCCAGAGGTTGCTCCCTGGCCTGGGTACCACTGACAGTAGAGATTAATGTTTATTGAGAGGCTGACATCTATCTTCATGCCACATTAAAATAATCTCTCCCTTTCTACTGCTCAGTAAATGGAGAAATCTTTGATGAAAAATAGCATTTAGGATTGATTACACAGTGTCAGTTGGTTGGGATTTTTTTTCTTCATTTTCAAGTACATAGCTTTAAATTCTAAACCAAAGCATCATTTGTGAACAAAAAAAAAAAAAAAAAAAAAAAAAAAAAAAAAAAAAAAAGTGTTATTCTGTCTGAGGTTCATTTTGAAAATCTGAGAACTTGGTCCTTTCTCCAGCACATGACTTTCAAAATTACTGTGCAACCTAGATTAGTACTTGCATTGTAATAGGATTTTATTTCTCAATGAGAACAGGGAACAGCTGGCAACTGTCCAGCCAGTTCTAATTACTCCTCCTTCATGTGGCTATGGAGGAATTCAAGCCTGCACATCCTATCTGTGCTGTCTGTCATTACCAAAGTTTAATGCCATTTATCTTTCTACTGTTTATTCACAGCCTATGCTGAATAAACAGCAGTGAGCAGACCTGCAGGAGGAGCGTGTTTCCATTGGCATTCCTTGGGAAGAGTGTTTTATTATTCAAAGCTTCTGATGCTGTTCTCACTGTTTGTTCTGCTTCAAAGCTGAATTGCCTGACAAGGATTTCTTCTGCTATGTATTAGGTGTGTCATTACTCCCCAAAAGAAATGCCAGGTTATGAGATATAAAGTAGAAATCCTAATGTGGCCTGTGATACTGCAAAATTCCTCTGCTTTCCTTAGCAATTAAGACTTTTAGGATCCAAGATGGATGGTGTACAGTTTCCTTTCATCTTCATCTCCTTGTTAAATTGTGCATGGAAACAACCTTGCTTCCTGTTCCTCTGTGAAATGAAACATTGATCAACACTCCTCAGTTAACAATTTGCAAATTGTTTCTTAACCTTCAGTAAGGTCCAAGCTTGGGTTTAAAGCACAAGGAAAAGAAAAGCAGAACTCAGCTCAGTTTCTGCCCAAGATATGTCCTCTGATGCAGCCCAAGTCTCTGTACCTGTTTCCAAATGTCTGAAATGTGGATAAGTATTAGATCAAGATCAAGGACAAGGAAAACATGAAACTGAGCTTTTCCTGGCTCTTTCCAATGCAGAAACATCAACATTTCAGTGAGATGGCAAGGCTTGAGGCACATCTAAGGCTCACTGATCTCCTAAGACTTGGTAAACTTCAGCTCCTGATGTTGATATGCTGCTCTATGAGCTGTGAAAGAGCTGCTGAGGAAACGTACAGCTCCTTTTCAAACCACAAACTGATCATAAATAAAAGTTTCAGTCTTATAAAAGGCAATTTAAGGATACTGCTGCTGTGCAGTAGTTTCTCAAACTGCAAGCCTAAACCATCAGGAGGCTGGAAGAGGAGGGCAAAGTATAGAAAAGGATTAAGAGAGTTATAACACAGTGGCTTATCTAAATTTTCAAGCATTTAATGAGTACTAGTGCATTAATCATTAAAAAACAACAAAAAAAGAGAATAACTTCAGGAGAAAAAAACCCAAGAAAAGTAAACAGTAATAGATCTGACTTCATGCCGTTCAGAGAAGTGGGGCAGCTGAGTTCATCATTTGCTGGTTTCCACAGCTCCTGAGTTATGAGACAAATCAGGTGGTGATGGAAACTTCTGAGCTCGAGAGTGATATGTGGAGAGTCCACAATGAGTAGATCCCCTCCTGATAGAAGAACAATCAATGACCACATGAAAATACCAGCTTCTGACAGTGTTAGACTTTGGAGCTCCTTGACACTAGGTGCTCTGGATATCAGACTTTTGTCTGGGCAAACTTCCATGAGTTTGCCCAGAAGCCACTGGGCAAACTCATGGAAGAAGAAGCAACACAGAGATATGAAATACAAAAGGTAATTTGTAGTTAAGCTGCAAACCAGTGATAGGAAGGGAATTATTTTTGACAAGCACACTGTATTTGCAATTTTCATACCCTCTTCCCCAAATCAGTAAGACACTAGCCTGAGAGGATCAGCTCCTCCAACAAATTACAACCTCTTTTTCACCTCTGTACTTCCTCAGAGTGGGAGGGTGAGAGTTTGCATCTCCAGATGGGAATTATCCAGCTCATGTCCTTCACTCCGAGATGATTACACGAGCAATTAGAGGTATTTAGCAGTTCTTGGGTAGCGTAAAGACTTTCACACATGCAGAGGAAACAGCTGCTGCTGCTCTGGAGGGAAGGAGCAAGATGATGCCAGCAGCAGACAGAGGAGCTGCTGTTGCTAACAAGCAGAGTGCACCTGAGCGAGGACACAGCTGAGCTGCATCCAGAAAGGAACTGAAGGCAGGTGTGCGCATGGGAGAGGCCGAAGCAGCTCCTGACTGCAAAAACTAAACAAAGGTATTGTTTCATGGAGGAGTTATCACAGGAAAGAGGGGAGGTGTCCGTGCAGGGTCATGTTTTTACTCAGGAACACATCTACAGGAGCTGCTGATCACTGTGAAGTGCCTGAGCCACTGCACACCTTCATTGGACCAGAATTCAGCACAGCAGTATTTAATTTCTGATTTTAGCATGGCCTTTTGGTTTTGTGTCACTGAGTTGCTCAATATTTTGAGGCTACAATTTTCATGGGAGAAAATCAGTTGGAATTTTCATATGAGAAAAACTGCTGGAAAACATGTGGTGTGGTGCTCTGACTACAAAATTTACATGTCCCTTGTACTAAGTTTTGGCTGTCAATATAGGTGCAGTGCCCAGCGCAGCAGGGGCTAAACTTTATTTGGCACTGTTTGCCTCTGCTGCAATAATAAAGCAAATTTCCTATGTAGACAGCTTCTCATAGTTAGGGTATATTTGGGTGGTTTTTAATTGCCCCTTTCATTTTATTGTGGAAGATGAATTTTAATTGTTTTTTTATATGAATATGCCTGTAAAAACCAGCAGCCTAAGGAATGACAAGCAAATTATACCTATATCTTGTCTATGTTTTAAGCCTTTCTGTTCCCATTTGACGATCTTTGCAAAACCTTTTCCTCCCACACAGGAAAGAGAGTTTTTCAGCTCCTCAGAGGCTCAGGCTTCTCAAGAGCTGTGCACCTGGGTAAGATATAGTTTATATACAGCACATGCATTTCCAGCATCTCCCAGGACCTTTTCCCTGTGGTCATCAGGGATCTCACAAGAAATGTACATGTGCATGCTCTGAGCTGCCAACAGGCTGAGCCTGAGGGGAGAGACTGTAAAAGAAATTAAAGTGTCCCTTCAAGAGACCTCAGTCTGTCTTTGAGTTACACTGAACTAAATCACAAGGTGCTCCTGCAAAATCACTCCCTGTGAAATGAATCTACAAATTGGAGAAAAAAAAATGGGCCTCCACAACAGTAGAGCCTAATGGGTTTAAGAAAATGCAGTGGAATTGTGTTAATGGCCTGCTTGGGCCTCGTGGCTCTGTATGGGAATTCTCTGCAATTCCATCACTCACACTAATGAAGGCACCATATCCCAAACCCTTCTGTAGCCAGAGACTTCTGCCAACCAAGTGTTAGGCTCATCCCAGAGCTAAATTCATAATGTTTTCTTTTTGTTGTTTGCTTGTTTGTTTGGGTTTTTTCCCAGGGAATTGCCTTGAGCTGATCTGATCCTTATCTCATATTGATACCAATTTCTTTCTTCCAGTAAGGTCGCTCCTGGCAGGTGTGGGGTGAGGGAATGCCAAACCAGCTCCTACATGGGTTGGGTGAAATTCCAGGCTCTTGGCACCTGAGAGATTTAGAATCAAGGGAGGCAAAATGTTAGAAATTACATGTTGGAACAGGAAATAAACATCTTGGGTTGTATCCAATCACAAAAATGTCATAGGTAGCTGGTCCATCAGGGAATCAAGGACAAAAACTGAGCCCTGAAGTCCACCAAGTACTGAGATTCTTCATCTATTGCATGAAACAGGAAATTAGCCTTGAGGGAAATTTGCAGAATTATTAACTGTTTTGTTTAGGGGAAAACCTGTTGGATATCTATCCATCTCCTTTGCTGTGTGATGTTCTTATGCTTGCATGAAAACATTCACGCTGTGGTCATGTCAAGAGCTCAGCTCATCCATTCCCATCTAGTGCAGGATAACATGGTCTGGTAGCTGCTGCAGTCAAGAAGGTGTTTTGAGAACTAAAGTAAAAGGCAGCCTGTTCTCCCCACAAGGCTTTCTGTCTGGATTTGCAGACAGATGCTGGAGAAGATGCAGGAAGTTGCCTCTCTGTGTTTCTTTCCCAACTGCCATGTCAAGAGCTGGGGCTTTCCACCCCTGCTCTTGGAGCAGCCTCTTGCCCTGGGAGGAGCCCCCAGCTGTCAGTGGCAATAATCATGCAGAGAAACAGGGCAACATCTGGCCTGATGTTTTACAAGTCATGTATTTTTGCATCGCTCAAGCTTTCAGACAACAGAAGAACAGAGAATCAGCCTACTGCAGCCAAAACTCTGCAGTTTCTGTTAAAATGGCTGCATTACAAATAACACTTGGTCATCCTCAAGCAGTCTCTGAGATGTTAATGCTTCATGTAGTTACTTGGAGGAGAACAGGGATAAATCTACTCTTTAGCCTGGGAGGAAACATTAATTGCTATTTCCTGTGGTAAAGCCAGCCTGACTGGGCCCCAAAAGGCTGAGTAACTCAGGAAATATGGTTAATAGTTGTACTGGTGAATGGGCATCGTGGGTGTCATGACATTACCCAAGGCATTTGCCTACCCATATATAACTGTATATACACATATATAACAATCCCCTAGCAAAAAACACCCCTTCTTAATATTATTCTGCTTCTCTGCCCATAAAAATGTTATAAGGCTTTTGAATTTGGCCTGCAGAGCAGAGAAAACTGGTAGCAAGTGCCCCAGATAATGGCACATCATTATGCAGACTTTATTTCTCCAAGTATTTTAGAGAGGGTTAGCACAGACAGGGAAATTCAGCTCCATCCCTTCCTTTGGTTGCACAACTCCAGTGACTTGAAGTCAGCTCTCAGCCCTGGGAAAGTGCCTGCTTTAAATGAGTCCAGCAGAGCTTTATTAAGGCTCCATTCGTGCTCATTTACTTAATGCAAACTGTCACTATTTGTCAGCAGCTGCTGCTCGTACAGGACGTTCATCAGGTTCAAGTAGGCAGCAAAAAAATGAGTTTCTTCTATCAAATCTGGCTCTTTGAAGCTGTGTGAAACGCAGTTGTTGCCACCTCAGGGAGCTTGGAGCAGCCACATCAACATCCTAAAGCTCAGCCAAGCCTGGGGAGGGCTGTGCTGAGGTCCTGCAGGGCCAGTGGTGCTGTTGGTCACAGCAAGGCCATGTCACCTCCTCCAGCCCCACCAGGCACAGCCCCCAGCACTGCTCTGCTCAGCCCCTAATCCCTTCCTGGCCCCAGCAGGTCACCTGCAGCCTCAGCAGGGCTGACCCTGTCCCAGCAAGGAGCTGAAATGCCTCAAAGCAGCAGTGGTTGCTGCAGCAGGTTTCACAGGCTGAGGGTGAGAGACTCAGGGCTGCTGAGGTTTGCTGTGTGCATTTACCCAGAGCTGCTGTGGATGCTCTGTCCCTGAAAAGACTCAAGGACAGGGCTTTGAGCAACCTGGTATAGTGGAAGATGTCCCTGCCCATGGCAGGGGGGTGGAATGAGATATCTTGAAGGTCCCTTCCAACGCAAATAATTCTGTGATCCTGTTATTGATTACCATCTTGTTCTGATGTGCCTCTCTGCCTGCTGTTCAATGATCACAGTCAGAGCTCCATTGAGCCAGACTTTATCACCAGGGACAAGATTAAACAACCATTCCTACTTTATTGCTAGCCTTTATCTTCTTTGCCCTGATGACAAAGCAATACTAATATTTTCCTAATAGTACTGCCCAAATACAAGTAAGGTTTGCCAGCCAGACACAAAACTAACATCTCTGTCCCTCCCCATCCACCCAGCTGCCCAATTGCTTCAGCAGCTGTTTCAAAGCCCATGTGGAAGCACAAAGATCCCAGCAGCAAGGGGTTGTAAGGGACTTTAATGTGGAGATGTTTATCTCTGCCTGCATCTACGGAGCATCTCTGGGCCAGGCAGAGCATGGCAGCAGGAAAGAGGCAGTGTCGGGGGGTCACTGCACTAACTCCTTACAGCACTTCTCAGGATAAAAATGAAATGTGGGATTGATTAGAGTATAAATCTTCCAGCAAAACTGGCCAGAAAGGGAAGCTGTAGCAGATGGGTCCTTAAATTCACCACTGAATCCTGGCTGCTGTGCAGAGCTCATCTCTCAGTTGCTGCCAAGATCCCAAGGGCTGTGCAGACCTTACAGGTGTCTGTCTGTCTTCCAGAGCTGACAGAACACTGTGATCTGTGCAGCACAAAAGCATGAATCTCACCCAGCCATTGTGCACCAGTTTCTCCCCTAAGCAAAGCCTTGAATAGGTTCCCAAGGTCAGAATTATTTGGATGGGAGTCCCATAGAGTAAACCCAGAAAATAGAAAAAAAAGGCAAGAGGAACTCTGTCCCTGAATCAATGCTCCTGCAGTTGCCCTGCACAGCATTAACTTGTAGACCAGCAGGCTGCCAGAAGTGACAACTTTCCTAAGAGATTTAAAACCAGAGTTCCTTCTGACAGCTTAATCCCTTGCATGTATATAGCACTTCACATGCCCAAATATTAACTGATTCATGGTTAATTAACTCGTGGTTATAAATTTCCCCTGGCACTTTTTGCAAGACTCAGGATGTAAATGTTAAACCAAGTGTCCCAGGCAAATTGCAGCACTGTAAGAAAAATAATAGAGCAGATCATCACCTGGTCTGGTGCAGTTATGTAGATTTACTCAAGCTCAGGGCCTGACACAATTGCTCTTGAATTCATTACAGCAAACTGCAATGAATGAAGTGCAGAGCTCCTTCCTGTACTGAACTCCAGTAATTAATTCCCTGCTTACATGGGGGACATGGTGTACAACAGAAAGTTCACATTTATTCAGATGAGCATCATGACATTGTCATGGAGGAGCTGAGGAAGACAAGGTGTTTCAAGGCAATGGAATTGATGGAGTATTGCAAAAGATAATCTCTGTATGAAAGCTGATGTTCATAGCACAGCCTACTCCTTTGCTTGAGCAGCACCCAAGCAAAGGGAAATTTTACCCTAAAAGAAACTCTGCAGGCTAGCTCCTTCACCTCTCTGCATTTCCCAGAGCTGGTGAGACATTTCATTAAAGCTCAGGTCAGCTGCCCAGTGGCCTCTGAGAGGGAACACAAACATCCTTAGCTGCCTTCCTGAGAGGGCTGGGAACATATCTCCTTCCTCTTCCATCTTGCTCCATGCTCAAAGTCTTTGGGGACCCTCAAAACTTTTCCTCAGAGCTGGTTTCCCTTTGAGGAGTGCTAATCCAGGGAAACCAAAATTGTAAGGATTCTCAATCCATGATTTTTGACCTGGTGAGGAAAGTTTTCAGAAATATTAGACACCTACATGTCATGGTGTTCACAGAGATCTTAGGTTGAGGGAAGAGATGAGGATCTGACTCCATGTTTCAGAAGGCTTGATTTTATGATATATATTATATTAAAACTATACTAAAAGAATAGGAGAAAGGATTTTATCAGAAGGTTAGCTAAGAATAGAATAATAAAGAATGATAACAATGTCTCTGTCTCGGACTCTGTCTGAGCCAGCTGGACTGTGATTGGCCATTAATTAGAAACAACCACATGAGACCAATCACAGATCCACCTGTTGCATTCCACAGAATAATCAATGTTTATATTTTGTTCCTGAGGCCTCTCAGCTTCTCAGAAGGAAAAATCCTAAGGAAAGGATTTTTCATAAAAAATGTCTGCAACACCTACACACAAACAAACATCTCCTTCTGAGTCTCTGTATGCATATCAGCCACATTTTGGCTTACAGCTCTACCCTACTAAGCCTAATATTTAATGAACCTAATAAACATTTTGCGGCAGTTCAGTGGTTTCCCTTCCAAGAAGAACTTGTGGAGGGCTCTGATTAGTACCTCTGGCTGTTCCTGGCATCTAGCCTCTCTGTAGAGTGTTGCTGCACTAAACTTAAAGCCCTTTTTCTGTGGAGAAAAAGCATAAAGAAATATGGTACAAATAATGAATGGTACAGACATCTATACTCTCCAGAAGTGCAAATGCATAAGTATAAGACAAAACAAAGGCTTTTACAGAAGAAACCCCTTCTTTTTCTGTATGATGTTACTAACCTGAGGAACCTGTTGTGTGATTTTACAGATTAAGGCACAAAGAGATTTGAGGTGGGGAAAAAGGATTCTGATATTTTTATGGCATGAGGAAGCATCTAGCATTCTGAGAAATGAAATTGTATCAGCTAAGTACCAGCTAAGATATGTCAGGAAGAAACACATTGTCAGGGCAGCTTGTTCCATAGGACAGTCCCATGTGAGAGAAAAAGAATTCTTCCTGGGCATGGGAGAAGGGTGAACAAGTCAGGCAAAAGGAATGGAACTGCACTTAAACCACCTAATGGAGCATATTTGTGTTCTCAAGTGCCTAATGAAGCCTGAGGCCCCAGTGCAGCCTATCAACAAGGGCATTCACAGAACTGCTTCTCTCCAGCCCACAGCTTATTCTCACTTGTAAGAGCTCAATACTTTTGAAATTTCTGCCTTTCAGTTAGGTTTAGTTGAAGTCAGCTTGTGAGTTCCAAACTAGTTAGGGAACAAACCTGCTGAAAACCACACATGTGCACCACCCAACGTGCTGTGCGATGGCACCAGTCCTGTTCTGTCACCACAGTAATAAGGGATGCGAGCATAGGAACATCACTCCTTTGACCCCTTCCCAAAACTGTGACCCAAATTCAAAGCAGCATTTTACACTTGGGTTCCCAGAGGGCATTTGGGGCCGTGTTCAGAACCAGGACCAGGATGGCAGGCAGGGCCCAGACAGCTTCTGATGTCCCAGGGTACAGGCTGGGAGCACAAGAGAGACACAGGGGCACAAGAGAAACACATTCCCTCTCTCCTTTTGCACATGAGTGTTTCTTTAAACAAACAATTTGAAGGTGAGGTGTGGCAGACAACTTTTATAACAAATCCTTTCCTTAGGATTTTTTCCTCCTGAGAAGCTGACAGGCCTCAGGAACAAAATGTAAACAATGATTATCTGCTGCTGTGGGATGCAACAGATGGATCTTTGATTGGCCCATCTTGGATGTTTATAATTAAGGGTCAATTACAGCCCAGCTAGCTTGGCTCTCTATCTGAGCCACAAACCTTTGTTATTCATTCCTTTCTATTCTTAGCTTAGCTAGCCTTCTGAGGAGAACATTTTTTCTATTCTTTTAGTATAGTTTTAATGTAATATATATCATAACATAATAAATCAAGCCTTCTCAAACATGGAGTCAAATCCTCGTCTCTTCCCTCAACCTGAGACCCCTGTGAACACCGTCACAGTGAGTGACTTCAGTAACTCCTCAGATCCCTGAGAAGAACATTTTGGCCCTGTATAGTGCTCAAGGGACAGAGACTGTGGTTGCCAAACCCCAGCACTCCTCTTGCCACGCTGCAGGGACAAACCCCTGAAGCTCCTTCCCCACCACCCTCCCAAACCAGGTGTGCCAGCCTCCACCCCATCCACTGGAGCCATCACTCAGTGATTTGTGATGTACTGAAATGCAGTTTACGTTGCAGAAAGCTCTAATACACCCCTGGAAAGCAGTTAAGGGAGAGCTGCAGCTGAGTGTGAAGGGGTTTGCTCCACAAGCAGATGTCCTCTTGGCAGGGACACCACCAACCTCTCTGCTCCACCTCGGAGACACGGCCAGGAGAGCGACAGCCCCACTCCTGAGCAGCCAGGCTGATTTTTATGAGACCTTTCCCCGGAAATAAGAATCATGGTGAGGAGAGGAGATCTTCCCCTGTGGCTGCTGGTGTGGATTATGGAGCTGGCAGCAGCAGGGAGGCATTAAGGAAAGCTCCCAGCAATGGGTGAGTTTTAAAATGAAAGCTGGCTCAGTGTTAATGCGCAAGTAATGTGTCCCAGCTGCCTTCAATAAAACAGCCAGCTGAAAATCAGCATCATAATAAACGGAGCAGGGATTTCACAAACATCCTGGCTGCTCAGAAAGAGACTGACTTTTCTTCTCCTTTTTTTTTTAAAGTATTTTTTTTCCCCTCAGAGCTTGATTAAACATTTCCTGTTTTCAGCTTTCCAGAAAGGTCCTCATGAGCTTTCCCCTGATGCTCTCATGCTGGCAGCTTCATTTTTCAAGGCTTTCTCCTGGTCCTGGTGTGACATAGAAATGGGAGGATTTGTGTGGACCTGGTGTCTGGGCAAGAAATGCCTGTGCTGCAGCTGCATCCCCGTCATGTTTGATGCCATCCCTGCAGGCACAGGGTGGCACAATGCTGAGGGCAGCCCCACACCTGGTGTTCTCACAAGACCCCAGGGAGAAGCCTTATGACCTGTCACTTCCTATTTGCAGACAAGGTGAGGAGAAAGCTGTCCACAGCTGGGAAATAAACCTTGGATTTCTGCTTTTGCTGCTGATCCATCACCCTAAGGCTGGACGATCAGAGCTGATTGAAGGTCAATAGCTCACAGAGGAACAAGCCCCTGAAGCAGAACCTGATGAAGCACCTGGGCTGGGTTTCATCCCATTGAACTCAAGCCAGCCAGTGGAGCAAAATAGGCAGCTTTGGGAACTATTAATTTGAGTTTCTTTATACTAATTTGAGTTTCTTTTAAAAATTAAATTTAAAACATCCTACGAGCATGCAGACATGACCAGGTGCCTCTTACCTGTCCACAGCCAAACCTTGCATGCAGCCCAAGCCTGGAGGAGGGGAGGAGATTCTCCTGGCCATGCCAGTCCTTTTGATCATCCAGGGCCTCTACAGCTCTTTGCACAAACTCCTCTAAATCAGGGAATTGAAAGAAATAATGTGCTTTTTCTCAATTTTTTCCCCTCCAACTCTAAAGACCCATCACAGCTTGTCACCAATGAAGGATGGAGGCAGCCTTGAAATTCTCCCACCCTGCCTCTGCCTAGCCAGGGAGCAGGACAAGACTCCTGACCTCCAGCTGAGGTACACTGGCATCTTGCCAGCCTATAAAATCAAATTTCGCCAATTAACTTTCAGTAGTGGAGGTTCTGGCTAGAAGTACTCAGCTCTAATCCCAGATAATGTGTGACAACTTTCAGTGTGCTCATTCCAAGTGTTGAATGGCCCTCAGTGTTTCCTACAGCTCTGTAATATATGCCACAAACTCATAAATCTTTTCTGTGGTGCAGAAGAGAGAAAATTCTCAAAATGCCAACTGCAGCAGAAATAGAAACATCTCCTCATCATCTCCTGGTTTTAGTGGTATGTGTCTGAATATCTCTAAAATTCCAGCTTCACCTATTGTTTAGAAATGCCTGTGATTTCTGTGTTGTTTTCTTGACAGCCAGCTAGGAATCCCCTTGTGATCTGGAATTTCACTTCATCTTGCCTTAACTTTCCCCATCTGACAAAGGTGTTGCCAGCATCAATTAATAGTCTAAGGTAGTGATTAATGAGTTGATATTACAAAACACGCCGGATGTTGAGGATTTTTGGGGAAATTTGGAGAGCAGCATTCCTAAGGAGCTTGTCTGAGCTTGACCTGTCTTGATCATAAAATCTTCATGTATATTCCACAACATGGAAATGTTCTCTCATGTTCACTTTTGGTAAGAGGCTGGTGAATGGTGAGGCCTTCAGTTGATGCTTCTGGCTACCCATAAATTTCTGCAGGATTTGTAACATTCTGAGAGAAGTTCCAAGGAAACAGATTAATTTTCTTTCCCCCGCAGTTTTATTTTACTTTGAATCCTCAGCATTTTCTTTTCCTAAAACAAGGTATCAAAATATCTTGGATGGAATTTTTCAATGCATACTATGAAACACCGTGCCAAAAAACATTCACTTCAAATGGTATTTGTTTGGAGTACCTGAGTTTTCTTTCAGCCTCAGGAATTCTGCTTAGCACAACTCCATAATGTTTCAAAATGGAAACAAAATGGCATTGAAATTTATCAGCCATATGCAGTGCTTTTTTAGACTTTGTGCATCGATCTTGGTTAACTGAAAATAAGTTTTTCTTGAGTTTTCTCAAATTTTTCTACTAGTGTTACTTCTTTTTTCTTCTTCTATATGATCTTTTTATCCTCTCAGAAGTTTTCAGAAGGGTTACTTCATGTTGTGATCAGAGTGTATAATTTTTCTTGCCTATTATCAATATTTCTAAAATAAGTGTTAGTGAATTATTTTACATTTTCATGGGGTTTTTTCCAAACACAAATACAGTCATTCTACAGAAGTATTCTAGAACAGCTCATGCTCTTCATGATCCTGTAACCTATGCAATAGACCAACCCTCAAATGTAGGAAAAAGAGGTATTGCAACAAACTGATAAAATTTTTTTTGACATCTCTTTATTTCAAAAACATAGTGTTCTTTAGGGAAAAGGAAAAAAATAATAAGAAAACCTTCTTTGGAAATTTTCCCTTTCAAAATTTAAAGACAATGCTCTTTCTCACAGTGGGAGCTGCTTCCATTTGAGGACTAAAGAAAATAAATATTTTTCCTGTTTCAAAAAGTATGGTGGAGAAAAGAGTGAACTCAGTATTTGTCTGTATCTTAGTGGTCTTATTACACACAATCAAAATTAAATACAAAATCAAGAATCAGAACTCATCCTCTCCATTTTAATTATGTCACAAGGTATAAGTTATCTTCACAATTGAGAGAGAATTTCTCATGAAAGTAAGTCCTGGACAAAAATGACCTAACCTTAAAATTCAATGCTGTCCCAGAAGGAAAGTTAAGTTTTGCTAAGCTCAAACTTTTAGAGATCTGCCAATCAAGCTTTGCTGCAATCACTGCTTTGCTCTGCAAATTGCCATTGAACTCACTTCTCAGACCTCAGACAAAATTGTCACAGTCATACAGTGTGCACCCCAAACCCAGCCTGCCCAGAACAGGTGGACAAATTGACCTTTTCAACAGTTGAGTCTTTTCATTTTCTGTTTCTAAAGCCTAGAGTTAAATACTGGTCTCAACAAAACAACCTTGAAAGAAGCCTTGGGACAGCACAACCTGTGTCTGCTGCGCAGCCATGATGAAAAGGGAACAAGCCTCTATTGTGCCTGATGCAGCCCCTTCCCCCAGGACTGCTGGTTTGACACACAAAGCCAGGATAAAGGAAAGAGGCTGTTATTATCCTCTGCCACATCTCCATTTTTTGGGCTGAGAACCAGGGCAGGAGGTGCCATGACTTATTCTTGGGCACACACCCAAAGCCTGTGCCAGCAATGGTATTTAACCCAGCTCTTTGTCCCTGGCCAATGTTTTATCAATAACACCCATTTTTCCCTCCATAGATTTTTTTTTTTTTTGTCCAAACAAATACACATGTTCAGGATATCCCTGCTCTTTTTCCATGGCACATCATCCCTGTCAGCCATTCCTTGGCACCTGCCCAACCAGTGTGGCCATCATTTGTTTGCAGCTTCATCCCTCAGAGAACCATGTCATTGTCATGGTGCCCCACTGACATCAAATGTCCCAGCCAAGATGGAGGCTGGTTGGGCTGTTTCAAACATCACCTAAATTACATTTTGATAAAATAAACCATTGCATAAAGTGAAAACTTTTCTAATACAGTTGACACACAACCAGATTTAGGTACGGCATGTCCTTGGCCGTGGATAAGCAGCTGCTGTTCACACAAGTCATCATTTCTGGGCAGGAGGAGACAACTCCCCATGGCACCAAACCATCATTCTTGGAAGAAAGAGCTATTTGTGATTGGGACAGACAAGCTGCCTTTGCCAGGCTGGAGATGACTCTGGTATGGGCACACCCAGCTCATTCAAAGTGAAGTGTATCAGCATCAATCTTTAGTGGAGACCTGCTTTGGCAGAGCCAGAGATTAAGCTGATGTCTCCCAACCCTGTAATAAATAAAGACAGACATGAGTGTTGTGAGTACTTGATCGTGTTGATGATTTTAACCAAGTTTTTATTGTAGGAGAGGCTGCTAATTTTAACCCCATCCATATTAATTAATAGTCAAACATGGTTTCTTTCCAGATTCTCCAGCAGTCTAAGTAGAAAACCTCACACATGTTTTCAGGAAATTAGGTGATTCTTTTGAAAATTCCACATTCATTTGTGTTTCTTGTGCCTTTAGGGACAGTGTGTTGGGCTGTGGAGGACAGCCCACCTCCATCAGCAGGGGCAGAAGGCATGGACAAGGCAATGTCCCTCATGTCACCCATATTTAGCCAGGGCCACGGCCTGCCCGAGGAGTACGAGTCATGGGCACTGTACCAGCAACAACAATACCATGGACAGAATCTGGCTTCAATATCTAGGATAAAAACTTCAAGTAGGCCCTCCTGCAGACTCTCAGATTGACTTTACCTGATGTACCTAGCCACAAGGCCTTTTATTTTAATTTCTTTGCATGGTTGCGCACTTCCTAAGAGTTGTGCCAGAAGTAGGAGTAAGGAGACATTTCACACAATGGTGCCCTCAGAGCACTTCCAGCCATCAGCACAAGGGAGGGTAGGAAATCTTGCCAGAAGCCCAGTTTTTTCAGAATGGAAGTGTTTGCATAAATACTGACTGCTTTGAGGTTTAACCACTCTGGAGAAAAATGGGGAAAACAGGGATGGAAATGGCTTCTAAGATCATCCAGGCTCATTTGTCTGCCAGGATAGGGTTATGCTTCTTCTCCACTCTCTCCAGCCCTGGCATAAAATTTCTTGCCAAGGATCCAACCTGCTCATTTTGGTAAGGCAGGAGAAGTCCTCATCCTGTAAGGAGGGCAGCTACTCAAAGCAGGGGTTTTATGCCTTTGAGGCAGCAATTAGTGCGGGCAGTCCAGGCTCAGAATCGCATCACATGGTTATTTTCTTCTGGAAAAGGATTCATGTTTTATTTGTTTTCTTCTTCATTTTATACCCAAATGAAACCAGTGCCAATTGAACCAAGATGCCTTTTCTATTACTTCACCATTTCCATCTCTTTTCTTTTCCCTCTGCATGTTGCTGGGAAATCATTATCATGTCCTCATGGGGAAAAATTAACACCTCATTTTACTAGCAGTCACCCCAAATTTTCCTTTCTCAATTTTCTCATTGCTCCTGCATGTACCTCCACAAGAGGTACAAGCTGTATAGAGAGAAACATTCTTTTCCTCCCTGAAAGCAGTCCAAATTAACATTTCCCTTTTGTCTATATAATCCATTGTCCAAAATTTAGGTCAGATTCTCAGCCAGTATAAAGCTCACAAATTCATACTCTCTATAATTTTATGGCAGCTGAGAATTGATGTAAAATGCATCTAAGCAAAAAAATTAGCCTCTGTTTTCAGACTGTCCTGGCTACACAAACCAGTAATTTCCATTATTGCTGGAAGAATCCCTCAGGTGGGATGGGCAAAGAGACTTTCAGAAAACAGGTTATTGTATATATTCGTATAATCTTTACACATATGCAGTAAAACAAGATGTTACTGCATCCAGGCTAAAAAGCTCTAGGTTAAAAGCACAAGTAATCACTCTCTCAGAAATGTGAGTTTTGTCATGACAGCTTTTGTAGCCACATTAATCTTTACAAACTACAAGGCCATTGACACCTTCCAAAAGCATTTCCTGCCCCGCTGTCTCAAATCTCACACAGTTCTGCTTGCAGTGGAAGCCCTGCAATGAGCATGTGCACCAAAGGTTCTGAGGGGTGAATAAGACGTACAAGAAATATGGAAGCCAGGAAACATGATGGATAAAACAGGCTGGATTTTCATCGCTGGTGGCCACAACAACAGCCATAGAAAGTGTAACAAGAACGGTGTTTCCAGGAGGATGTGAGGTTATGGATCCAGCAATATCCATAAATGCTCTCCAGTGTGACCACAAATTAGCTAAACTGCTCTATTTTCCACACTGCTCAGCTAAACAGCTTAAATTGGACCCTCTCAAAGGCTGAAAGGAATCAATTTCATCCTAAACAATTCCAAGGCCAACCTGACCAAAGCCTTTGATTCATGCCAGTTAAATCAAAAAAAGTCAGTGGTTATTGTTCAATATTCACCAGCAGAGTGAAGAGCAATGGCTGCACTCACCTTGTCCTCCCCCTGCAGAGGTGACTGGGATTGCTCAGGGGTGAGGAGCAATCCCTGGCTCTGCCCTCTGTTCCCAGCTCCATCTCACTGCAGCTCTGCACCTTCTCCTTACCTGGAAGCCATTACCTCCCAGGTCTGCCCTCCCCTTCCAGGGGCCACTCTGCAGAGAATATTGCTGACCAGTTCCTGGTATGTTCTTTCATCTGATGAAAGAGCTTATTTAAACAGAAATCTGAACATTGCTGCTCTGCCAGGCACTGGCTGAAAATATGTTAGTAGATGCTTTGTCATGAGCAATTCCAGACCAGAGTTTCCCTCTAGGTTCCTCGAGTTCCAGTTATGAAGTCCTCAGTTTTCAGCCAGGTAGGTAAAAATGTTTCCCATTTTTACAGATGGGGGAACTGTGGTGGAGCAGAGAGTGTAAGAAACGCACCCAAGATCAACAATGATATTTTTTTGTGGCAGAGTGAAGAGTCAAGCTCAGATCTCCTGCCATGCAGTGGGGGTACTTTCACCACCACACCGCCCTCCTTCCTTTGCAAGCCTGCTAGAGCTGGGTTAAGGGACAACACTCCAAACCCAGTGGCACCAGCCACCCCACAGAGAGAAAAACAGTGCCCAGGGTCAGGGTCTGGATTGCTAAAATGCAGAAGTGAGACACATCACACACATCCCCTGCAGAAAGACAAGCACATGGTCACGGCTGGAGCTTCCCACCACTATCTAAGGCATGAACAACTAACATTTGGCTGCAAAGAAAACTACAGGGAGCTCATGGAAACCACCTTCAAACAGTCCTGTCATTCAGCTCAGGGCCTGAAAGATCAGACCACCCACTCCAGCACAGGAGTTATGTGCCATGTACCTGGTGATCAGTGGGGAAGGAATTAATTTCACCCAATACGGATGCCTACAAGGTAGAGCTGGCCACCCTCAGGTTCTTCAATAAATTATCTTTAAGGAGACACTTGTCTGACCTACTCTAAAGCTCTATTTTAAGATTAGTTATAACCTGGATATTAAAAAAAAATCCCAGAAAACACAGCCCAGAGTCTGGCATAGATGAATCTATGCCATGCATCTACTTTTGATCCCATGTATCTCACTCAGCATGAAAAATGGGAATAAACTAAAATTGAAGTAGAATTCTTTCAAAAACCTGTGAATTGATGCTTTGTCCAAAGTGGCTTTATTTGACATACATATGTATTTCATGTGTGTGTAAATGCAGTGTAATTTACACCAAAATATTTGGCCACAGTAGAGAGCTGATAGTTTTCATCATGGGAACTGTTTCCATTATGAAAGATGGAAATTAAGTTGAGTGGTTTTGACTCAGTCCTGTTTATCAGCAGAGTACGGTCATGTTCTTATTTTTCGCTGGGCGTAATGGGAATCAAAAAGTAAAGAAGAGCCTCTCCCTGTCTTCTTGGTCTCTTCTTCTGGTCATGTCTACACCCAAAACATCCTCTTTGTGGTCAGCTGGGGTTATGTGCGCAGCTGATTCTGGCAGCTTGGGGCTTTCTGTTACTATCTCCTCTCTCCTTCTCTAGTGTTTCTGGCACATTTGCTTTTACATACTCAGAATTCAACCAAAACAATACCCTGACTCCAGGTTTGCCTTCTGCTGCCAGTGAAACACCACAGGCAGTACATCTGGGTTTCTGAAGGGCTTCTGTACAGTTTCTGCTTTGGTAAACACCTTCTGTTACTTAATCTCAGACCTATCTGCCCCGAGTGGAAGATGGCTACAATCGCCAGAAATTCAGTGACATTTTGCAGAAGTAGCCAGACATGGGTGAAACAAGGAGCAGGGTTTGTCCCTTTCAGCTCAGTCCCCTCCTGAGTGATCCTGGACAGACCCTACTTTCAATCCCTTCCTATTTTGCCAGATTTAACTGTGTGGGCTGAAATGTTATGCTCTGAATATCTGCTGCACACTAAAAGTTTTGAGCCAATTTGAGACAAAACATTTCAGGAGATTTCGTGCGCAAGACAAGGGAAAAATACATTCCTTTGCCCACGTTCAGGAAGCTGTTTCACAAAGAGAGAGACTGAGGAAATGTGGTTTCACTCCAACACGCAGGCTGGGCTCATAACTCAACCCCCCTGCAAGTGCCCCTGTTCCCCCCATGTCCTCTGACCTGTTCCCCCTGGACAATGAGCAAAACACACCAGGGCTGTCCTGAGCCACCTGCCTGTGGACAGACTGGCCATGACAAAATTTGGCCTCTTGTCACCTTTTTCAGAACACTCACATGCATCTCAATTCTCTGCTCAGCCATGAAGTTTCAAAGGACTTGCAGGACCTTGATTCTATTGGAGTTCTTCCTTCTTCTCTCAAAATCAGTTTACAATTAGCCAAGTGATTAAAAAAATGAACATAGATGGGCAGAGCGAATGATCACATCTTTTCACAGCAAAAGAATGATCCTTCTTTTTACAAAGGTTAATATTTTTATTGGACCTTTATTAGTGGCATTACCAACTATGCTTATAGCCCATTTAATATATATTCTGTGTATTAATGTGTACCTAAACACTGTAGAGAAATGAAAATTCACAAAGGACCTAATCCAAAGCTTTCCAGGCTTCCCTGTGCTGCTTTTGCTAGAAAAACTCTTCCTCTTCCTCTTCCTCTTCCTCTTCCTCTTCCTCTTCCTCTTCCTCTTCCTCTTCCTCTTCCTCTTCCTCCTCCTCCTCCTCCTTCTTCTTCTCCTACTCCTCCTTCTTCTTCTTCTTCTCTTTTGGTCATCTGATTGCATCTTATCTTTTTCAGCAGTGCATGAAAATGAAAAAGGTCAATGAGAGTCTACTTGAAGAAATGTTATCTAAAATATTAAATGCTTGGTAGATTAGGAGAGAAATGTTAGTGGTCACTGCCCAGATCAGAACAAGATTTCCTGTGTAAAACACCAGCTAAATGATATCTTTAGGGCACTCACAGAGGACACACCAGTTGAAAAGGATTTTTGACCATTTCTCTGATGTGACCCTTTGGATTCAGTTCAGGTAAATAAAGTGCCATGGAAAATGTGTATTGGGCACTCTTTCCCTTGCACTATTTGTAAGGGATGTCAAGAAGACAACAAATCCCAGCCCGTCGTCCAACTAGGCTAATGAGCCACAGAATCACTCTATGCAAACCCATTGTTCTGCACACACTATTTTGGCTGACAAAATACCAGCAAATTAGTGCTGAAACTCTTAGACATCAGAGCTGCAGGGTTATTATCAATTCTTCTTCCACCAGCCCTTCCTCCATGACAAGAAGGAACACACAGGCAGGCCTTTTCATGTGTCCCAAAGTGTCTGGGATGCCCATTAAAATGAACAATTCATTCTCCTGGTGTTGCATGAAGAAGTCCCCGCTCCTTGGTGACTGCAAAAACTCCCTGAATACAAGAACATGCATGTAATTACCAGCAGCTCTAAGGTTAGCATAAATCAAAGTGAGAAGTCAGCTGCCAGGGGCACTTCAGAAGCAATGCCCACGTCTCAAATGGGGCTGAGCTAAAGCAACAACCCCATCCAAGTCCCTGAATGGGCCATGCTGGCACAAAGCTACATTATCCCACAAGCTGCACCTGCTTCTGGAGCTGCTCTATCAGCAGCAAACAGAGGTGCCACCTGGCAAGATGGCATTTCCTGAAGCCTGCAGTGACGAGGCAAAAAAACAACAAACTTCCCAACAAGCAGATGGTGCCCACAGAAATGGGAGTTATATGGAGACAACAAAGGGCATTACAGCAACCACTAACAGCTCCCAGCCCTCCCTAAAGTGTCACACACATCCTTAGTGGGTGGTAAAGACAGGCCTAAATTCAGGTGCCTTCTCTCCCAGGAAAAAAGGATCTTGTTTTTTCAAGTTCATTGCTCCTCAAACTGTATGAAAAAGATTAGAATCACAAAGACCCACTGAACAGTGTCTGTCCCTCAGCATAAAGACAGCAAAAATTAAAACCCAAGGGCTGACAGTGCTAGAAACAGGCCATCTGCAAAGGGATGTAAATGTGACTGTGCCCCCAAGTCATGGCTTACGTCTTGGAAAGCTAAAACATGCTGACTGAAAGCACGCAATTAGTGCCAAGAAGAATATAAAGTATGGGGATACAAGGAGTGGGGAGGTGGTCAAATTTGCAAGAAGAAAACAAAAGCTTGTTTATCCCAATGAATTAATTGCAAAACATGGAAGAAACAAACAATCAGAGGTGCGTCTGCCATGGGTTATTGATTCTGAGGGTGTCCAGCTCCAGTTGCAGCCACCAGTTATAGAACAAAGGGCCTAAAAGGAGAATTGCTTCCTGACACACAAGCATTATTCCCTGAAACATAAGAGTTTATGTCTTTCCCATAGCCATTGTTTACGTAGTGTTTAAAATGTTATTGTTATAATGCTGGATAGTCCTGTGTTCTGCTGAAATATCTCATCCTTTTTCCCATACAGCCAATTATTTCTTCAGTCACGACCCTTGGGGTTTCACAATAGTGTTGAAATAGTAATTGCATCTCAAGGATCTGAAAGAGGTTTGCAAGTCATGGACAAGATCCTGTCTCCCTTGTCAGGAGATGCCCCAAGTTCATTCTGGAGCTTCCAAAGGTGCAGTGATCTTGGAGACTGAAGTTACCTTTCCAGCTTAAAAGTCAATATCAGCTCATAGGTGGCAAGATACACCAGAA
Source organism: Melospiza georgiana (assembly GCF_028018845.1). Lineage (NCBI taxonomy): Eukaryota > Metazoa > Chordata > Aves > Passeriformes > Passerellidae > Melospiza > Melospiza georgiana. Next base: position 55,463,520 of record NC_080434.1, read on the forward strand.
ATCCCTGGACCACCATCCTGAAGAAGCAAACCATTACTTTTCCACTCCTATTAGGGTCATTTCTCTACAGTCCAGTGGGATTCCCTGCCCCACACCAAACACTTGCAGGCTGTGGTTCCAGGTCATTTATGGAGCCAAAGCAGTGGCAGACACAGCTCAGCATTGTTCACCTCTTGATCCAATTTCCTGAACTTTAGCAGATCCTCTAGGAATATGGCAAAGGATTGTCTTCCTTTTTTTATGTTCTAGAGAAAGAAAACATCTCAATAGGAAAATCTGGAGCAGCTTCGCCTGTTCCAAAGACTGCAGGTCTGTGTTTGTGATGGTGGTATCTGTTCAGAGGAGTCACCCTCCCTTCCTCAGGCAGGAGCTCTTTTCTCCCTGGTATCGCTTTTGTGCAATTGGAGAGGAGCAAGGAGACCCAGATCCCCTCCCCATGGACCATGTCACATCTTTTGCATCTTGGAATATTATTTTTTTGCCCAGTTTGCTTGTAACCCTGAGAAATGCCAAACTGGGGGAAACAATTCCAAAATAAATCTGGAGAGCTGATAGGCTGAGTCTGGGTGAGCAGTGCAGGCAGTGTCACTCTGGTGATGGCTGTGTGCTGTGCAGGGGAGGGACAGCAAACCCCTGCAGTCCAGCACTCTGGTGGCACTTTGTGTTGCCCCTGTCTGATCACTCATTTTCCAGCCCATTCTGGCCACTGGACACTCATTTTGGTTGTGTCTTGTCTTGTCTGGTGTTTGGCTCTGTCCCAGACAAAGACACATCTTCCCTGAAACAATACAAGTGAAACATCTGTGCCATCCTCTCCACAGGCATCAGCTAACCCCATCCCACACTCATCTGGATAGAAAACCCAACACTGAAGCATTGCTCTTCCCAAAAGAACACCAAAGTTTTCTGTATCAAATTCCTCCTGGGGAAGTTTCACATCCTTCCAGAACAACTGCAGAGTGCTGAAATCTCAGTCTGACCAGCAGGTGAGCATCTCACCCAGTGTTTGAGATTCTCTTCAGGCAGGGCTAAACTTAAAGGTAGCCTTTGTCTTCTTTTCTTTTTTTCCACTTAGGTCATGGTGTCCCACTGTTGCTGTGTTTTAACTGCAGAAGGTTCAGCTGTTAGTCCCTGTTGTGAGACCAGGGTGGGTGACACAGCACAAGTTAACAAAAACAAGAAGCAGAAAGATGCACAAGTGGAGAGATGAAGATGAAAACAAAACAATTCAAACAAGAAGTGCTTGAAATGACAAAAAAAAAAAAAAATCAATCCATGCCTGTAGGGAAAAAAAATAAGACTTAAAGACAGAAAATTTGGCACAAGGGCAAACACAGAATTATCACATTCCCCAAAATGGATCACAATGCCAGATGCAATGCAGAAATAGTTCAGATCCAGAACATGACTTTCCAGTGCCTATCTATTTCTGGGATAATCAGTACCATGGGGGAAAGGGAAATAGAACCACTATAAAGTTTATCTAAGGGATGGAAACACACCCAGCATACTATGTGAGAGAAGAAAATATGCTATCATCCAGCATGTGTCCTGCAGGAATGGCCACAGGCCCGGGCTGGGATCAAGGTCTGTGGAGCTGAGCTGCCTGAGTGCACATGGAGAAGCTGAAGTGAAAATACTCTCTCACCATCTGCTCTGACATCATCTGAGCAGAACACATAAAGAACTGGTGGTTTAGGGTTTACCCCAGACAACTCAGAAATGATCAAAAAGTCTCCCATAATCCATAAAACAAAACTCAGCAAACATTTTCACGTTTTGCCACCTTCCTTTGAAGTACATAACAGAAGATAAAATGCTTCAGCCTCAGCTGATCTAAAAACTTACTGAGGTCAAGTAAAATGTTCCTATTTGCTACGACTGGAGAATTAGGTTTCTAAAACTTGTTCATCTGCTCCAAAGATGTTGGAAACCAGATATAAAGTGTCTTGCTGGAGTTTTGGGCAAAGGCTGCAAGAAAGAAGAGTTTGCACTTCACATAATCCAAACAACTGAGCCAGAGAGCAAGAGAGAGGGGAAGAGGAACAGAGGGAACACCAGACCAAGATTTCAGGAGTGGCTAACAGCTTTGAGTGCCACAGCTTGTGCCAACTCCTGGCTCTGCTGGCTGGACCTTAACTAAAATTCACTGCCTAAAATTCACTAATCTAAAATTCACTGCCTCTGCTTTTCAGAGTCCAGCTCAAACTGCCTTGATTTTACAGCATCATGACCTCTTTGGAGAAGGAATTGCCTTCCATTCTGAATGGGACACCTCCTATCTATTTAGAGACCAATAACATAGATGTAACTCCAACTTCCCTTCCAGCTGATGAAGAGAAAGAGACTTTCTCAGAAGATCAGCTTTAGCTGACTATTTCGTGATATCCCACTCTACAGAAACTCTATTTTCTATATTGTTTCCTTTGTCTACAGCTCTGATGTGGCACCCACCCCATAAACTTCAGCGTTTGGCCACCTTAATCCCAGCCTGTGTGTCCCTGTCTCTATTTCAAGGAGCCCAGATTCCAGTCAGAATCTCAATATACAACAATAACACAAGTAATGTTAGATACATCTAAACACCCTGAGAGACTGGGATCATAGCCACCAGTTATTTAGGGACTCAGTTCCTAACCTGCTCCATGGCAGGGAAACCACTGGGAGTCAGGGACCTAAATACCTCAAGATCCAAATTCCAGACTTACTGGAAGTGGAAGGGCAATGACCTTTTCTCACCCTTCAAGGGCTTCAGCAGAGTTGTTGTGGTTTAATGCTCCCTCTAACATCCACTGCTGCTGATCTGCTGACCTCAGGGGTCCTGGGATGCAGCCCACATTTGGGGCAGGATGACAATTGCTCTGTTTCTGGTTCCCAAGAGCCAGCCTATAATCAGAAACTGGCAAACCCCAGAGAGGCCAGTGTGCCATCCAAAAAGTTCACATTAGGGCCGGGAACTGGGATCCAAATGTGCTGAGACCAAGCAGGGTTTCTTACCATGGCAGGGCAGAAAGTGCTGGTAACAAGAGGCATTTTGTGGTGTTTCACTCTGAGCCCCAACTGGAGCCAAGGAGAGCACATACCATCTGCAGATGTACTTTAGAGTGCAATGAACCTTTTTTTTTAACTACAAGCTGGAGTGAAAAAAAAAAAAAAAAGGCTGGGAAAAGGCTCTGGATTGTCACTTGCATCTATTCAAATATAGCTAGCCAGTCACTAATGACAACCTACATTGAGACATGTCCAAAACACAAACCAACCCTTTGATGGAGGTTTTTAAAAGTCTGAATAATAGAGGTTTGGGTTTGGTTTGGGTTTTTTTTCTTCTCCTGTCTTTCTTTTCCCTTCAGTTTTTCAGGGTCCCTGGATCAGAAGCAGGAGTGCCAAGATGCAGGGGGAGCTGCCCATCCTGCCAGGTTCCCTCAAAGCAATGAATGCTGCTATTCTTCCTGTCCCACAGCAGCCTTTCCCCAAGGTCTCTGCCTGCTTTAATGCCCTGCTCTGAGCACGGGCCCCTCCCTGGTGATCAGTGCAAGTCTGCCATGGGCAAACTGGTAGAGCTGGAATTAAACATCAGCTTACAGGGCACAGAGCCCTTCTTGTGCAGCTGACCTGACATGTTTTGGGGGAATTTAGGCCCTTCAGATTTGCTCGGTGTGTCCAAATAGTCGTTGAAATATTTCTATCTAGATGAAGGAATCTAAAAATTGTCTTTTCACTTTATGAAGTTGTCTCGTCTCTTCGCACCTTGACTAGCACCTCTCAAACTTCCAGCACAGAGGGACCTTGATTAAAGCTATTGCAGGTTGGGACAATTCACTGCATGCAGGCTTGGATTTTTCTCTCTGCTGACAAATCTTCAGTCCAGAAAGGAAGAACTGGCACGTCTAGAAATACCTGAGGATTTCTCATTTTGTTTTTCATGCTTTGATGGAGGCACAATTCAGGGAAACACAGAATTTCCACATTTTGTGTGAGGGTCCTGGATGTGAGTGGAGCCCAAAGTCATGCTCCTGACAGTGGTTCCACAGGCCCCCAGTGAAATCAGAGAAAGCCAAAATCTTCCCCTTTGTGGGCTTCTAGAGAATGAGGATCGCCTTCAGATCCCACCTGAATTTGGAGGTGGAAACCAGAAGCCAGGCAGACGGGAGGTGTAGGGTGGTCTTTGAGAGCCAACTCTGCCTGTGACTGCCCTGCTGGGATCCTCTTGGAATTTCCACTGCCCAGGCTGTTTTCTGTAATCGTGTGAGGGAACACAAACAGACACAACAGACATCCTGGCTGGCCTGATAAGACTGAGCAAATGTCTAAACATCTTCATTCCAAGAGATACACCAAAATGCCAGAGTTTGTCTTCTCCTTCTTCTTTATACCCCTCCCCTGATTCTGAGTATGAAAAGCTAAACAGAAAGCCTCTGTTATTTCTAGATATTTCTCATTTAAACCTTTTCACTACACTAGCTAGGAAAAGCTGCAAAAGTGCCCTAGATAGTCAGAGATAATTGAGCCACTGAGTGCAGGACAGTTCATTGAACCACACTGAGCTAAGGAACCAATTACAGTCTGACCTGCTGAAGAGTATTTTCATCTCTATCATTTTAATTCCACTCTTCCTTTTAACTGAACAGTTTATTTTCCAGCATAAAGAGGAAATCCCAACTTGGGAATTGTCAAGTAATTATTGTCTTGCAAAGTCTATTCCCGGACACTTGAGGAATTATTATAGCTCTATACTATCTAATGAATGTTTGTAGACCCATTTGTAGAACAAATATAAGTTTCTAGGAAGGTTCTATGGGCCTAAAGAAAGGCCTGCATGGACACCAGATCATTTTCAATCAGTAATAACTGGACTTCAGGCAGATCAGGACTAATCCTACTGGGTTTTTTCCTGAGAGTAGAGAGCTTTTCTCCTTCAGCTTTCCATACCTGTCAATATCTCATCAAGGATCTTAGCACTTAAAATGGCATTTGGGTAGCTACAATTAATAACACTAACATAAATCATTCTGGTAGATATCAAATTACTCAGGAACTTATAAAAAACTCCCTAAAGCTGGAAAACAATGTTGCACCAGCCAGGTAAAGACTTAGAAAAATATTGTCCATCCAGCAGATGTTCATCAGTTCTGGTCAACATGGTAAATATGCCTTCTCCTCACATCTAGATGTGGGTAATGGCTGTAAGTTCAGACAAGCAGAGCTTTGGTATAAAAAGCCATTGGAGTCCTGGCAATTCAACGAGAGGTTTTTCATTCCACTCTGTATTGCTTCTATGTGTGTTGTTCTCCTTGCTTTTGGTTAGCACACTTAAAAGAACTGCAGAATAACCTCTGGTTATTAAAATTAATTAAATTAAGTAAAATTAAAATTAAGTAAAGTAAATTAAATTAAGTAAAATTAATCCAGAGGAAGTCAAATGGCTGATGAAGAAAACTGTGCAAGTCTGCCAAGGCAGCAGATCTCCTTGAGCGCTGCAAATCAAAATCAAGAATCAAGGAGCTTATTGGGGACAAGAGAGGCATGGCATGAATGAAATCCAAACAAAGGGTACATAGGAACATTTAGGTGTAAAGGGTACACAGGAAAATTTAGGTGTTAGGCACAGGGGACAATAAATCATAGCTGTACTTACATAATTTTGGTAATCCCAAAAGAACTCAAGATTACACATTATATATGGAGATATTTCCACCTTCCTCAGCCTACATTATGACAAGAGAGAATAAGAGAATCACTGGGACCAGAAGTAGAGAAAAGAATTGCACCCAGCTGAAACTAGGGAAAACCTTGCTACCAAATCATTGAAAAGGGCTGGAAACAATCTCAGGAGTCATGTCCCACATTCAGCCTTGTGGAGAAGGACTTGGGATGCTGGTGGAGGAGATGCTGGACATGACCCAGCACGGGGAGCCCAGAAAGCCAAACATGTCCTTGGCTGCATCAAAAGCTCCATGGGCAGCAGGGGAGGGAGGGAATCCTGCCCCTCTGCTCTGCTCTGGTGAGAGCTCACCCGCAGCGCTGCATCCAGCCCTGGGATCCCCAGCATAACAGGTACCTGTGAGAACAGGTCCACAGGAATACCAGGAAAATTATCAGGGGGCTGGAGCACTTTCCCATAAGGAAAGGCTGAAAGTGTTGGGGTAGTTCTGGCTGGAGCAGAGAAGGCTTCAAGGACCCTTTATTGTGACCTTCCAGTACTTAATGGGGCTTATAAGAAAGGTGGGGACAGAAGTTTCAGCATGGCCTGTTGCAGTAGCACAAGAGGTTGTGGTTTTAATCTGACAGAGGGCAGATTTAGACTGGACACAGGGATGATATTTTTTACTGTGAGGGTGGTAAAACACTGGAATATGTTGGCCACAGAGTTAGCTGATAATTAATTCCTGAAAATATTCAACATTGGGTTGAACAGGGTTCTGGGCAATATGATCCAGTTGAAGGTATCCCTGTTTTAAAGGTCCCTGCCAACCCAAAGCATTCCACAGTTCTATGACATCAAGATTTAATCTATTCCCACAGATCTCCATGGCAGATCCCACAGCTAATCCTGCTGATGCTTCACTGCCTTTCCTACTATTCCTAATGTCTAAATTGTTTTTCTCCTCTAATATATGCTCATTGCTCCCTGTCTTAACTTCATATAAAGACAATATATAATTAGGAAACCAAACCCTGAGGTCTTCATAATTCTGAATTCTGGAGTGCCAGACAACCTAGATCTGATTTTTTTTTTTTTTTGGTAGCCACAAGTTAAGCTAAACATGGGATCTAAATGTCTCCACTTGCTCTCAAGGGAATGCAGATCCAGGATCTCAGGCTGGGAGGAAGCAGTCAAGCAACAGAGAAATTTTACTTGTCTTTATTCTGACAGAAGCCACTGTGAAAATGTGAGTAAACTGCACCTTTGGTTTTATATTGCCTAAGAGAACAAGAAATACAGACTGGCTCAGAAGTACAAAGCTTCAGTGGAAGGGACAAAATCCTCAGCAAATATATCCCAGATCCTCAAACAAGAGATTGCTAGCAGGAAAGAGGGGAGGTGGGCAGGTGAGGTGCTGAAGCCTCTCTATGAGGCCTGGGACTTCTCCCAGCTCAGCCAGAACACCCTTTTGGCAAATATTTCAGGGCCTCAGAAAAGGTGAGATACCTGCTTAGCCCTCCATAAAGAGTGGAACAGGGGTGGGAAGAGAGGCTGCTCCATTCAGCTGCCTCTTGCAGTTACCTGGCAGAGCCCTGGCCTGGTGCTTCTTGGTCTGTTCTATGATTTGGCTCCATGGATAATGACAGCAAATGACATTTTGATAGCATTTCTAACTTTAGCTTCTTTCTGAGGTCTTGTTGAGAAATCTGCCCTTTTGCTGCTTCATCAGTTCAACTCCTCTGTGAACTATGAACCCCCAAATTATGAAATCACAGACAGTACAAGAGGAAGCTCAGGAACCAGCAGAGGCATTTTGGCTGCCCCAGCAGAGAGCTCTTGGACCAGCAGCTAATCCTTTTAATAATTTCTCACCACTTCATTTACTGATGCAAGCAGAGTGTCTGTGTGGTCACCAGGGTAGGATCTCAGGCTGTGCACTTCAGAGAGCCTGTGAAAACACACTGGGTTAGCCTGCTTAAAACCCCACTTCCAGGCTGGAGAGAGAGAGACAGAGAGACATCCCATGCCATCATCAGGTCATCTATAGTGAAGGGGACAAAAGTGGTAGTTGTGCCTGTCTGGGAAGGTTTGGTGATGATTTCTAACTCACACAAAAACATTCCTCTGTTTTGGTGATGGATGCCCAGCACAAAAGTCAAGGCAAAGTTTGCTCTGCTTGTGTAATCCAAACTTCTCAACTTCCCCCTTGTATTTTGGCCTCTGCTTCATCCTCCAAGCCGGGAATGCTCCTTCAGGAATGCAAGAAGACTTGAAATGGTGACAATGGCCCCAGGGCTGCGAGGCCGTGGCTGTGTTGGTCAGATGGGGTGGGTTCACTCAGCTCTTGGGCTGAATTCAGCAGTCACTGAGTCCAGACAAAGCACGAGTCCCAGCTCGACCTCAGCACGCAGCCAGGCTGGGAGAAGTGAACCAGGAGGATTTGGAAAGGAGTAAGTGAAGGATGGAACCAGTTCTTCACCTCTGTTTGCAAATGTTGCCACTTCAGTTGATTCATAAGGTACCAGAGCATCTCTCTGGTGTCTGCTCCTCCCACTCCATCACCATGGACAAGTGCACCAGCCAGTTTTTCCCTCCAGCTCCTGCCAGGACTACTAAAATCAGCAAGATGTCCCACCTTTCCACAGTGTCTCAGATATGTCCTCTGGAAAAGTGACAGGACCCTCAGTGCTTTATTGATTCCTCTGCTTCACTTTACCTTTGATACTTCCACTCATGAAAGGAGTTTGGGCAGGGCACAGATTGGGTTCACTGCCCCAGCAGGTGCCTGTCTCTCCCCCTGACCAATACTGAAAGTGTGATGGGCAATTTGGGGCACTTATTGCCCAGGTTTTCTGCCCCACTCCCTCTACAGAGAGGCTGCTGTGCTGCTAAAGCTGCACCCTGAGACTGGGCTGTGTGAACCTGGCCCTTCACCAGCACTGTCTGGAGCATGTGATGCTCCCTCCAGTCTTTGAAATAAGAAAGAAATTTTTGAGCTTCTCTGCAGTGGCCTGCATACCAACCCACTTCACTCCCAGGGCAGTAAAACAGAGCGACCTGCACCTTTCACCTCAGCCCTCTGCTTTTCATTTTCCCCTTTAATCACAAGCAGACTTCAGCTATCAAGTGTGAAAGTTTAGCAGACCCAGAGACCCCTGCAGAGGAGGAGATCCAACCTCAATGGGAAATTAATTTTGTGCCTGCTGATATACCTGATCCCTGGCTTGAAAAGTGGATTTGCTGAATGTTTTACCCTCATAGAGAGAAAGAAAGAGGGAAGATTTACACTCACAGGAAGGTAGTTAAGCAAATACCAGCAGTACTGCAGACAGTCTCCCCCTACTTCAGGAACAAAAAGCACCTTCTGTATGATAAAAAGAAACACAAACCACAAAGAAAAATGTGCATGGTGACTGATTCACCCAGCTCAGTGCCAGCTGACCTCTGCTCATTCTCTGATGTGTTCTGCTTTTGCAAAACTCCTTGCACTGTGAAAAAAGAATAGCTTCAGCTCCCACAGGATGGGTCCCAGTAGCTTAAAGCCCAGCTGCAGGAGGAGATGAGGGAGGAACAGGTATGCACACTGACTGTAGGTGTGGATTCTCATGAAGGTTTCTCACAGGGGGATCTGTGGGATATTTGGGAAAGGTCTCCAGCTGAAGGATGCACATGGATAGCCAGTGAAACCTCCAAGAGGCAGTGGGTGCCTCAAAGCCAACTCTAATACAAGGAATGAGGCAGAGTGCAGCAGGAGCAGCTCCCCAGCTGGGACAGTCTCTTCTGGAGTTGTTTCCATCACCCTGTGGACTGCTCAGCCTGTCAGGCTGGAGTAGGATGAGGTGTGCATGGAGGAACAGGTCTGCTCTGAATGCACCAGAGCACACTGGGGAAGCCAAAGAAACAGGGAGCAGATTCCTCAATGCCTGAGGGAGGAACAGTTATATTAAAATACTTTTTTAAAAGATTCTTTCACAGCCATCAGTGTCAGCTTTTCTTCCTCCACTCTTATTTATTTTAGTGACTTTATACAGCTCCAAACAGCTTGGAGCTTATCCATACACAGAGGATGAAAACACATTGTGAGGGCAAAGCATTTGAGCCCAACCTCCAGCATGCACACCCAGTGCCTGTGAGAGTGGGGGGAGCCGAGGGGCTGTCCTGGAGAAGGCTTGTGTGAGCAAGAATTTGGGGACTCGCCATTCATTCCCCAACCTTCTGGTTCCCTTAGGAAAACCTCACAGACAGCAGCAGCTGCTACTGCTTGTCTCCTCTCACCATGCCTGGCAGCATCCCATGCACTCACCTTTTGAAGTGTGTTCCCAAGGCTGTGTTGGCCATGTCAGTCATCCCCAACCCTGGGCTCTTGGAATTTGTTGACAAATTTTGAAAAAATTTCATGCTCAGCATACCAATATCTCACCGCCTGCATCCAGCTGAGAAGCCACCTCTCCATTCCTCTTGTTCTTGTAACGTGCACTTTGCTCTGATGCTTGAACTGTTTAATATTTTTGTGTTTGGGGAGCACACTGAAACTCAAATTGTAGCATGAAAACCAATCTCCAGCAGTGTATCTGTGTGACTTCTATTAATCTCCTCCGAAATGTCTCCCTTCTCTGAACCATTAGTTAGCATTAACTGTCCAGAAGTCAGTCAAGATTAGAGTCTTACCATCTTAATACTTATTTTTGCACAAAAGAGCAACTAGTTCTTGGGTATCAAATAGAAAAAATGTAGGAAAAAAAAGGAAGTGACTTGAAAGGCACTTGACACAACCACTTTTCTCACTCTCTGCGTCATGGCAGCAATGGGCTCAGGATGTGTGTGAAGCTGCTGTCAGCAGACACAAGCTCCTCAGGATCACTCATTTATCAGATCCATTCTGGCCCTACCACACCTGAGCTGAGGATGAAATCTCCCCATGCACAGGGGATTTTGGAGAATTTTAATTATTCTATGCTGAAGGTTTAGTTATTTTGTGCTTTTTCTAGCATTAAGGTACTTTTGTACCATAATATTGACACCATGGCTACGCAGGCACTGTAGTACATATTGCATTAAAATAACATCACATGGTGCATTTTAATGGGAATCAAGGGTGAGAAAAGTTTTAACACTTTGGTAATTCTGTGCCTCAAGTTATTTTGCCATGCAGTGAAACAATCCCACATGAGTCCATATTTTTTCTGTCTGACATTTCCTTCAGTAAAATGGTCCCAACAACCAAAGGGATTGGAACAGACAGGAGTAAGCTCATCCCTGGTGTAGATGGAAAGGATTATTCTAGTAAGCTGAAGTGGTTGGAGGGAGAGGGCATTTCTACTGAATTTGCTGTTCTGGCTAATAAAAGAGCTGAAGCTTCACTTCAGTTGTTGTCAAATTGCACTGTTCCTGTGTGATGTGCAGCTCCCAAGCCAGCACCTCCCCTGCACAGAATGGCACTTGTGACAACTGTGTTTGCCTGCTCCTCTGCAGAGACAAGACAAATGGCTTGTCTGCAGCCAAACAGCTTTGTCACCTGCTGACACCATGGTCATGAGGGGACGCTGCTCTGCCACTTCAGGAAGGCAGGCTGCAGTTTGCTGGGGACAGGGAATGCTGTGGACACCGACATGGAAGGTGTCACCATGAGCCTGCACTAGGGGCAGAGGCTTGCAGCAGCTATTGCTCCTCCAAAAGAGACTTTCTGACTTGTCTCCTTGACTTGGACGCATCACTTTCCCAGCTTTTCCCCCAGATAAGCTGTCCTTGCAGTGGTCATTTCCTCAGGAACCTGAGGAGGGGCTGCTCCCCATCATCCTGCAGGGGAGGGCCCACACCAGCTGTGCCTTCTGCAGCCACCCCAGTCCCTTCACAGGGCACACACCCAAAACCACTTGCTCAGATTACCACAGGATTCACCCACACGTCCCAAATTAGACACACAGGAAGCATGGCAATTTTCAAGAGAATCTGCGTGTGCAAGTGGATTCAAAGTCACTTGGAAATGTCACTTCTCTGGACTTGGGGTGGTGTGGGGCCACAGCCCTCCCAAACATACAAAAATCCTTAAGTTCATGTCCCTCTGTGTCTCCCCATGAACCACATTGTAAATACTGTGCTTATACCTTGCCAGTACCTGGGACTTGTTCTGATACATAACATTTTCCTTTCCAAGGACAAACAACAAACAGGTTTCTAGAGCGGTGGAAATGCTGGGAAATAGTCTGTGCTCAAGATAACAGTCCTCTTGTGTTGAGGGCCAGCCATCCTAAATTGCTCCCTTGGCCGGGAAACACTCACTGGCACGGGATAACTCTGATCCTGGAAGAGTGGCAAAAGCAGGGAAATTGCTTTTCCCTGCTTCCCTAGGTAACATCAATGCACCCTAATACCACAGACACCCCCAGACTTATCCCCCTCAGAGGAGCACCTGCACACTCCAAACACAGCAAAGATGCAGAAGTTTGAGTGGGATATCAAGAGCTGGAGATGCCATGGCTCTGTTACATACATGCTATTTGCTGCATGGAGTAAAAGGAGTTTCTGCTGCTGAGTTTCAGAGTCCCTGGCCGATGGGAAAGGCATATGCTGGAGCAAAAGGTCACATCTCCACTTATTAATTTTTGTGGACATTGAGGCAGAGCAAAAATTAAAGTTTGGACCTCAAACTGGAAATCTCAGGAGGCAGACAGACTAAACCTGCCAAAAAATGCCCATTGCTTGTAAAGCCCAGCCTGGTGTTAATCTCTTGCCAAACAAGGTAGCAATAAATTTACCAGCCATGTTAGTGGAGCTGGGCATCAGGGAGGAGAAGGAGCAAGGGCTGGCGAGCACCTTGCTGGCCAAAGGCAGTGCTCCCTCAGACCTCACTGAATGTGAATTCTGCCACTGTGCAAGGCTTGAAATATCAATGTTTCCTGACATCCCACGCTCCTATTAAAAATAAACCAAAAAGGTTCCCAACAAAGCACCACATTTTATATATGCCAGGAAGAAAATGAATTAAAAATGCATATCTTTGTTTCTTCCTGACAGTATCACATTGATTCAAAGCAACAATCAGCACTCTGCAAAGAGGTGCCTGTAATCACACAAGGAGGAGGAGGTTTTGTTCCCCAGCCTTGGACTATGCTCCCTGACAATCTGGACTTCCACACGCATCTCCCTCCCCACCATGGGGAAATCTTAAGGCCTATTTGTGTGCAATGACTCTTGAAGGAAGAAAGCTCTTTAAACCATCCCTGACACTGCGGAAAAACCAGGAAACTTTAAGGGAGCAAAACCAAAAAACCACCCAGAAGGCATTTTTGTACTTACTTTCACTAAGTGCAAAAATGAACTTCACAGGAATTTAATCCCACAGGAATTTCCAATATGTTCGTATTTGTTTCCGTTATGACTGGGGACAAAATGTTGAAATATCAAAGCATTTTCATAGGATGAAGTGTTCTGGGAAGCAGCGTTTTTTACGTCATTTTGACGTGTTTCAGGCTTGAACTTGCACCTGGCTGAGCTGCCCAGCCATCCCCATGCCAGTGCCTTGTGGTACCAGGCTCCTTTTCTGACCAACTCAAGACATCCAGGGCTTCCCACCCAGCATACATCACCAGGTCCCATGGCACCACATGGAAATACAACAAGGCAGAAAGCAGTAGTGCAGCACAGAATTCCTAATCCAGCCCATGGCCTGGTCCGTGTAGGAGAAGGGGCCATCAGATCTCATTCTGTGAGAGCTGAGCGTGCAGAAATGCTCAACACAGCTGAGCCCAAATGTTTCATTTCAGCATTGTTTGCCTTGTTTATTTTTTAGCATAAATGATGGACAATTCTTAGCCAGCAGTATGAGTTCATTGGTCTGTCAGCACTCCAGGGACATCCCCACCTCACATTGCACCCCTGTTGTCTTCCCTGGGACACAGATGGGGGCAGAGTGGGGCTGTGGTGGCCAGCATTGGGAATGTCTGTCCACATCAGCATGTCCTTGGCCTGGATCCATTCTGGGGGCTGGATCTGCCCATCTATTCTCTCCATCACCATCTTCAAAACATCAGGCTCTCCCACTTAGTCTGTCGTCCTCTGGTGGTCATTTGTCCCAGCCCTGCCGTCAGAGTTTTCTAGAGGAGATCAAGGTCAGAGCAGCAGCCAGAGCCATCAGGAACAAAGTCACCTTTGGAAGGAAGGGGGAAAATCCTCCTTCTCAACACAGAGCTGTAACAAAAATTCCCAGCAGGACAAGAGCCCTTATGCCTTCTTCTGCTGGCCAGTCTCAGCATCAGGTTTTCCCTCACCTGAAAAGGATGGCAGAACTGATCGTGATCTGTAATTTTTCAAACGTGTCTGGCCTAAAAACTGCTATTGTACATTTTCCACTTCTGATATTTTCTCACATATTGTTTTGTGCTCTCCAACTGTTGCCTTTCTGGGAATTCAGGTGATGTGTGGCTTTTGCAGGCATTTCTTTGCCTAACTTCATTTTCCCAGACATTTTTGGTATCAAGAAAAATAAGTCCCAACCCCCACACACACTTTTTCTTTCAAACCTCAGTTTCTCCTGGAGCAAGTGTGAATCAGTAGCTGGCCAGGACCACACACAGCTCTTCTAATATCCCAGTCTGAAGAACAAGAAGGGGATGGAGGAGACAACCAGCAGACTGTGCAGAAAGAAAAGAGAAGGAATTCAGCCATCAAAAGGAATGGACTGTGCCTGTTGTGGGCTTAATGAACAAAGAGAATTTCTTATGTGCTCCATCAGATCATTTCCACTAAGACATGACAAAGTTTAAGATTCAGACAGTGGAAGATTTTATTTATTAAAAGACTGGGCAAGATGTCTGTTGGAGCAAGTATCAGCTGATATTGATTGGGAGGAGGCCTTATCTCTCATAACACTACACTAATTCAAACCAGTTCAGATCTCCTCAGACTATGGTGGCAAGCTCAGGCTGCTACAAGAACCAGGAGTGTTCATGAGACCAGACTCATCTGACCAGACCTAAATCCCAGAGATAATGTAGCCTGGTGAGAAAGCACCTGAATTATTGATGGGGTAGTTTGTTGATGGTCCCACTGGTGTATCATCTGCCATTCAGATGTCTGATCCCACTTCAGTCCAGGACTTCAACCCTTTTGCTTGCCTGAGTACCAAGAACCTCGAGTCCTGTGTGCAGGAAAAAGCTGGAGCACATGGCTTTTTTCTAGCCAAGCATCAAGGAAATCACAAATCTGCAACTTTCCAGGAACCTTAATAATGCACAACTTAGATGAGCTGGGACAGACCCTGACATTTTGCACCTTCAAATCCATCTGAGAGACCCCCAGTAGGAGCTGGGGAATACTTTTCTGGTGACAGAGAAATCAAATAGACTACTTCTGACTCCTGCAACAGCATTAAAAAATATATACTTGTGGCATAAGGTTCAGGGATTTTGTCTCAAAAAAACTCATCTCAGCTTATTTGAAGAAGACACCAGAGATCCAAATGATGCTTCTCAAAGTATGTGGTTCCTAAGGACTGTAGGAATCAGAATTTCCAGATGCAAAGTGCCATCACAACTCCAAGAAAAAATGTCCACACACACTTACAGACAGGGACAAGGACAACTGCATGCTGAGCCACCCTGCCTGCTGGCTGCTGGCCCCAGCTTTCGGGGGATGCCCTTTGGTACCCAGTCATGCAGAGAAGGGTTCCATGCTGGCTTTCACATCAGCTAAAATCCCTCCTGTGGTCTGCTCCCTAGCTGCACTTTTCCAGGGTAATTTTGCCTCTCACATTTTTTAGTCTATCCATAACTAAATTTTTTTCTATGCAGTTGTTTCCTATGTCTGCTCCCAGACCTTGCCACCTCCTCTCCTCCAACAATGCTGAGCACCTTCTTTCATACTCCATGCTAAATGAATTCTTGCCCTGGAGACTTAAAGGGAGCTAGAAAAAATATTTCCTTATATTATTTTTTGGGACTGCCACTTTTCAGAGGTGCTGCCTCCACAACTGTAGGAAAGGTGAGTCTGGAATGAGGAGCACCTTGCTTGCAGAGGCAACACTGAGAAGGAAGAACAGCACAGGTGGAGGAGGAGTGGGGAGACCCCACGGAAATGCTGCCTGATGGTTGAAGGTGGCACCAGTACCTCAAAGCAGCAACTTGCACAGGTCAATGGCAGCATTTGTAAGAAAACAGTTTCCTGTGCATTTATCACCTCTGGGTCCAGAACTGTAGGAGATGGCCACAGTATTACAGCCAAGCAGAACACAACATTCTCTTATAACTTTAAAAGTGGAGCCCTTTGACTCAAATATCTCTTTATCCTTTATGTCTATATCTATATTTATATATATATTCATTTATTTATTTATATATATTTATATCTATATCATCTGCAAAACTGGAGGTCAGTGTGCAACAGCATCTACTCATAGGTGGGTTCACTCTCTCTGTATCTTCAACAACAAAAAACTTTAAAAAAAAAACTCCCAGCACAGGCACACAGAAGTACCAGAACTAATTTTCCAACAGATGCAAGAGACTGTCAGCTAATGTAGGAAATTAAATGTTTAAGGAAATTATAGAATGAAAATATAAACTCTTGAATGGGAGCCAAAAAATACAAATTCCATCATTTATCAAAAAAAACTCCCAAAATGGGCCTGAAATGGTGTGGGGAGAGCTGAATGAAAGGCTATATTCAGGCAGCAGCACTGTTTGGCTTACTTTTTGGACCTTTTCCCTTTATTGATGCTGTTGGGAGGTGCTCATTCCAAAACCTCTAATGCTGCCGTGTTCTGGGATGAGTTACTAAAAGCAGCCATTCTTCCACATATGAAAACATTTGATTATTTGCATGTTCGGTGTCTTTAATGCCTCTTTTGTGCCTCTGTTTTTTTTTGTGGGGGGAGGCAGATGAGGGATCTTGAATTTCAGCAGTATTCTGATATAAACTTCCTCTGAGAGAAGGAAGGCAAAGAAAAAAAAGTCTTAGCAAGGCTGAAATGGAGTTGAGGCGGGCTTGAATTTGCTTCTTGATTTGCTGGAAGGGTCTGATGAAGGTGTTATTCAGGACCTGTGCAGTGCTGCCAGCCCCAAAGCAAAGACTCAGCTCTGAAGCTGAAGCATTACCTAGCATTCCTTGAGCCATGTGACAGAAAATGCCCAATCTGAACTGTCCCAAGCCGCTGCTGTGGTGGCACAAATTCCAGCACAGTGCCCAGGACAGATGAAGGGCTCAGAAAGCTGCTCCTCAAGCATCTCCACATAGAAAGGGGGGTACTTTCTGTGTGAGGGGTGAGGGTATGCAGTGCAGGGCATGAATTTGGGGCTGAAAACCTCCTGGCAAGTCAAGTCCAAGCTTCTCTGTGGCCATCTTGGCTCTCTTTTGCATGGGCTAGAAGGTTACAGGAAAGCTGGAGGCACCTGGCCAGCCACAGACATGTTACCAGCATCAGGAAATACTTTAAATACTATCCAAGTGACCTGTGAAACTCATTACTACAGGGCATTACCAGGAGCCTGGGAATAAACAGATCATGGCTTGCTCCTTACAAACAGTCTGGTGTTGGGGACATCCTCCCCTTCTGTAAATGCAGGCTAGATCTTGGCTAAAACTGCTGCTGAGCTGTGCTGTGGAGAGGGCTAAGAGCTCACAAATGGCCAGTGGAGAAGTGGTAATTCATTATGCCATGGTACTTCAACTGCTTGTGATTTTCCTCCCATACACAACA
The DNA here is from genome assembly GCF_028018845.1 of Melospiza georgiana. Lineage (NCBI taxonomy): Eukaryota > Metazoa > Chordata > Aves > Passeriformes > Passerellidae > Melospiza > Melospiza georgiana. The sequence goes on from NC_080434.1 coordinate 55,480,856, forward strand.
AACCTAGCAGGAATCCAAAAGAGAATGCCTTGCACTTATGGCTAACAAGATTAGCTAGTCACAAGAGCCAGAATTAAACAAACAACAAAAGAAGATGTTTGGATGAAATAAAGTTCCTCAGTGTTTAAAGCAGTGAATGGGGATTAGGAAGATGTTTCTCTGAAGTGCAGCTATTCCTGAACCCCTGAGGTGTGCTCCATCTCCTCCCAGAGCCTCCAGCCCAGGAGGAATACTGGCATGGGCAAAGCTTCACCCCAGGCAGGCAGGGTCTGCAGGGGACAGCCAAAGGACAGTGCCCTGATGAATCCCACAGTGATCCATGATCACTCCTCAGTCTCTCTGCGTCCCATTTTTGACTGACCAGGGCTTGGCCTTGGAGCTCAGGATTTATCTGTCAAGGTGCTCCTGCAGCTCTGAACCATCCCGGTTTTCTCAGTCCCTCTGACTTGCTCATTTTACACTGCTTTTATTGGGGCTTTTGTCATCGGTGAACGAAGATCGCAGCTTTGCTTTCCCGGGACAGCAGCACCATCTAGAGCCTCCTGTGACATGTGCAGTCCCCATCTGCCTGCGGGAACACCCTCCAGCCACAGCTGAGAAATACAAGAGACAAAAATAATGTGCAGGTGTTAGGGTGGGAAAGAGAATGTGGCAGGCTGAACAGCACCTCTGGGGCTAGTAAAGCTAATGTACAGTCATATACAGCTGGTGTATTGCACTAAAACCAGGGAGGTAGGCTTTGTACTGTTGGAGGCAAAAGGGGGGTGATTTGTAGCTGTAATCTCGTTCTCAGGTAGCACTGTTATGTATTTGGAGAAAAAAAGCTCTTCAGGGGTGTATGATCCTTGTATACTGCTTCCATGATGTAAAACAGGGAAGCAAGTGGGGCAGAGTTGTAAAAGCAGCTGGTGACAGAGCCAGGGCTGCCGCCTGTGGCCAATGCTCTCCATTTCCCAGCCAACAGGGGGGTCATTGCTGCTTTTCCAGAGGCAAACAGACAGGGTCACTGCCTGCAGCATCCTAAAAACACCCACCCAGCCCAGATGGCACAGTTCCTCCATGCACCTGGGCATGCACAGCTGCTCTGCAGTGCTTCCAAGGGCCACTCAAGGGGCCAACTTATATCCTGCAGCAGAACACCTTGGGAAATCAAGATGTGCCAGTGGAAGAGTGTCACCACATTTCTCTTCACAGAGAAAAGCAGGCACATCTTCCCAAGAATATCTCTGGGTTTCACATTCCCTGAACCTCAGTGAAAGAAAAAACAATTCTTATCTCATATACTGCTCCTGTGTTGTTCTCAAGTGGAATGCATTGTGGAAGATTGTTCACCTGAAGGGAATTGATAACTGGATTCTGGTGTGAGTGTGTTAATTCACTGACCAATTGAACCCAGGTGAGTGTCAGGACTGTGGGCTGACAGTCACGAGATGCTGTGGAGATTCTGTGCAGTTGAAGCGCAGTTGAGTGCTTGGCAGATTCAGTTTAGATGTAATATAATGTAATATAGTATAGAAGAATATAGTATAATAAAGTAATCAATCAGCCTTCTGATAAGATGGAGTCCTCCTTGTCATTCCTCTCCTTCATTGGGAGCAAAAATATGCACTATAGAAGGGAGCCTGAGAAACCCAGGTCTCTGGGCCATTCACTTCAGAGTTGGGCTCCATGATCCTTGTGGGTGTTCTCCAACTCAGAATATTCTGTGAAATTCAATAGGAAGGGATTTGTAAGACAAAGCTCTGAGATATTGCTGGCAAGCAGAGTCTGCCCCATGCTCATAGAGGAGAGCAAAAGTGAAAAACACTTCTCACATCTATCTTCTGGTCTGGGGGAAAACCCTGCCTCAGGACCCATCACTTCAAATTCCCTGGGCTGGCCTCTGAAGGACTTGGATGGACAGGGAACTCAGTACCCTAAACATCAGTGTGGGATAATGTGTGCTTCCCCAAAATGATCTGGAAATGTCATTTCCTCAAATCTGGGTTAGCCAGACTTGAGGTTGGTGCAGGAAAGGATGGTCCTGCATGGCCCCAGTGCTAAAGCCACCACTGAGGAGGTTACATCAGCTGTGCACATCTGCACTGTGGTACACATAGAAACGTGGGAGGAAGAGCTGGGTACACCAGAAAAAAATGGAACAGGCTGTCCTAATCTAGCCTCTCTGTTTTTGCGATCAATCTGTGTTTTGTTTTGCTGCTACAGAGGCCATGGAACAGTGAACACAAGGAACAGACAAATTCCTCCCTCTCCTCTGCAGAGAGCAGTACCTGCTCTACTGGCAGCAGCTGAGCCAGGCCCCACCAGCATTCATTGCACAGAGGTTCTGGAGAACAGATTGCACCTTGTGGCTACATCCATCCTAGAATCCCAACTGGAAAAATAGTTCCAGGAGTGTCCTTGGCCTCCCACAGGATGCTGGGGCACAACAATGCAGCATGTGCCAGGAACTGGTTTTCCAAGAGGTAACATGGATGGAAACCTTTTCTCCTCCTGAAGAATTGTTTTAATCACTTTAAAAAGTGTTTATTAAAAAAAAAAGTGGTTGTATGGAACGTGGTTATATGCAGTAGGACACCACAGTTTTGGGTACCCAGGAGCAGCAGGACACAAGTCCCAAAGCCACAACTGCAAAAACTCCTGGCAGGAGGGAGCAGAGATTTCCCAGGAGATGCTGATGTGTCTGATCTCCTTCACTGCCTCTCTCCCTGAGTAACAAAGGACTGTATGGGAATAAATCAGCATACTAATGGGATGCTAATTGCAGCTGAATCTGGGATGGACTCAAATTTACACGTTCCTTTAAATTATGAATTCTACAACCCAGTTTGAACTGCAGTTGGAACAATTAATGAGAACAACTATTATTTTAAAGATCAACCATCCTTTCAGTGGCTTTGATATTCAGATTAAAATAAAAGTCAGCTAACAGGACAGATCCCCATTTCAACATCACAGCATAAAGCAAAGCACCTCACTTACAGTGCAGTAAGTGTGAAAGTGTGCCTTTTTAACAAGAGGCAGAAATACAATTCTGTTCCCATTTCTCCTTGGCTAAACAACCTGCAGGGATGTGTAACTGGAATTTCAATGCCTGTGTGCAGTGACCACATTCTTGAAGTGTCTGTAACTACAAGCCCTACATATCAGTAGATAGATAGATAGAGAAATAGATTAGATAGATAGATAGATAGATAGATAGATAGATAGATAGATAGATAGATAGATAGATAGATAGATAGGCAGACAGAGTGTTTGTGTGTGAGAGTGTGCATGTGCATATGCTATTTTCTTCCCGTTCCTCTCTGTGCAGAGGAGTCAGGGTTATACCTGTAATAACAGGTTATTACCTGTTATCCCATTCCAATATCCCCAGCCCAGAATGGCATCACAATGGGGTTTAAACATCTTTCTTTTCTTTTTAGGTGGCTAAATGAAGTCTAAAATAACTGAAGCATTCCCTCACACCCACAGAGCCCTCAGCCTTGCCTTGCCTCTGCCCCCACTGAAGCCAGTGTGAGTAAACCAGTGTCAAAGACCACTCCCTGGTGGGAGCCTGTCTCAGGAGGGGATGATCTACAGGCAGAGTCATGAAGGTTAAATTTGTCTCACAGGACTCTCCTGAGGGCAGGAGGAGAGGTGAGAAACCAGGTCCTGCATCTTCCCCACCGGATTCCAAGGTCTGCTCATTTTCTGCCTCAGAATAAGTCCCCAGCCCCCACTATGTCCTGCAGCAGTGAGCTCCAAACACCACACCAGCACTTGTCACTCAGTCCACTACTTTGTATGAATGACCCCCAGCCTTTGGTTATCTAATGCAGCCTAGTGTCCAGTCTGCCTTCTCTTGTCAGGCAATTCTCCTGCCAGGAGGTTTTTCCTCCCCTTTATTTTATTATGGTTATGGTCACATTCTCCAGACTGAGGGTGAACCCCACTGGAGACCACTCAAGCCACCTGAGTCTCATCCGCATTATGCCCACGCATGATATCTGAACCTGCATTAGCTGAGTAGTTCTTGAACTGGAGATATTTCCAGTGTCAGAGAACCTGTGATAGTCCTTGGAAATAATTTTAAATATTCACTATTTCCTATTTTTCTATTGTCTTTCCTTTAAACCTTCTGTAGGTCTCAAAAGCACCTCACTCAGGTCATCTTCAGCCCTTGGCTGCCTGAGGCCTCAGTCCCAGGGGCAGATGTTGCCCTCACTGACACAAGAGCAGCATCCAGAGCTACTCTATGACCTCCCCAGAATGTCACAGCTAAGAGGCTCCTCCAAATCCCTCCTCCCCCACCCACATATGGAAGTTCTTCATGGCTTTGTCACAAATGCTTCATGCCTTCATCCACCCCAAAATCTTTCCCTGGAAATTAAGACATTTGGCCAATTTCCCCATTATAGCCTATTCTCATTTCTTTCTGTGTCATTGTTCAGGATAAAGTGAATCAGTCTCGGGTGACAGCTCAAACCTGAAGGGGATTTAATTGTGGCGAAGCCCAAAGCTATTATAGCATCTTAATCTGGAATATAGCTCTACTCCTAGCAGAAAGGCTCAGAGACTAGGGCCAGGAATGCATAAACTTCCTTCTATACTGAATTTAACTAATGGTGTGTTGTCATATAAAGAGCTGTTAAGTGGAGTGCTAATCTTCTTCTTTAAGGATGAGCTGCAATAACACTGGGATGTGAAGAGGCTGCTGCACATGGACCACCTCAGTCAGATCTCTGCAGACCTTCTGCCCTGCAAGAGAGCCAGGGAAATTATAGCACTGCTGATGTCAGTGTAGGAAAATATATTGATTTCTGATTATTCTGGATATCTTGATATCTCTATCTACACATGCATATGAAAATTGGCTTTGCAGTTTCATGGTTTTCAGTATAGTTTCAGGTATAGGTAGAGACTGGCTTTGTTTCTCTTGCTGAAACATCCAGGTGGGACCAGACAGTCCCCAGGGCCAGTGGCCCTCAGTGACACTGCTGCAGGCACGTGGCACACAGACCCACAGGGACATAAGAAGGAAAAGGACAGAGGATAAATGGTCCTGGGATGGCTCTGGATTTACCACCACCAGTCCAACCTCCCTCAAGAACTCCTTGTGGGGACATTCCAGACAATTGTGGAAGTCAGCTCTGCCTTACACCATGGGAATGCAAAAACTAGCTTAGAGTCCCCCTCAGCCCTTCTGGGGTTTTGATCCATCCCATCCTAAAGAAGGATGCTGAGAATGCTGAGAAGGTTGAATCCCCTTCTGGAAATGCCTTTCCCTCTCAGTGACCAGGCAAAGGGCAAGAAAACAAACTCACGTCAAGGACACGTCCCCACTTTTAAAGAGCTGCCTCCATCAAGAGCAAACCCACCTCATCCTCTCTGAGTGTGAAAGGACCCTCTAGACATGTCCAAGGAGGGTGAATATGCCAAATTCTGGGTGAAGACATGAGCCCAGAGAGGGTTTTCAGCCCCAGGAGGAGTCTCCAGCGGTAAGCCCCAGGCCCAGCAGTCCCCACAGGGCTGTGGGAGGATGCACTCTCACATCACTGCTGGAGGTCAGCAGGTTTCTCCATGCTTCAGCTTCACCAAGAGCGTCTGGTTCTGAATATCTCACCAAATAAAAACTTCAGTTGCTTGAAAATAATTAAGCAGAAGGATTTCACCTCTAACCATGGCTTCATGAGCTCCTGGCACAGGCATGGCTGGAGTGAGTGGCCAGGGGTTGAACTGGGCAAACGTGCTGTAAAATAAATACAGAAAGTATAAAAAGTAAATAGTTTGTTTTATAGTTATATTTATTCTGCTGAGGTGTTTTGATACCAGATTCAGGTGGAAGAGGGTAGAGGTTCAATTCACTGAATGGGAACTGGCTCCAGTATAAATATCCTTTCAAGCTTTGTCAGCCACTGCTATAAAGGGATGGCAGGGTGGGTAAACACACCAGCTCCTCAGTCTTGCATGTTTATGGTCAGTTCCACAGCCACACACTGATTCCAGCTCTCGCTGGACCAACATGCCCTTGCTGTGGGGCTCTGCTCCTCAAGCTGCAAGCCCTGCAGTCCAGCGCATAGGTGAGTTCTGAGCTCCTGACAGAGCATAAGCTCTCCCTCTGTCTTAAGTCATCACAATAGGGCAGAAATACTTAAAAAAAAATGCACAGTAAGGAAGAACATTAAGATTGGAAAAGGCCTCTAAGACCATCAAGTTAAACCAGTAACTCGGCACTGTCAAGTCCATCATTTAGCCATGTCCCCAAGTGCCACATCCACACATTTTTTGGACACTTCCAGGGATGACGACTCCAGCACTTCCCTAGGCAGCCCATTTCAATGCTTGACCACTCTTTCAGTGAAGAATTTTTTCTTAACACCCAATCTAAACCTCCCCTAGCACAACTGGAATCCATTTCAAACACCAACACACAAAAATATTGTCACATAAGCCTTTGCTGCTGAAGCTTTCCTCATGGCTATTGGCATTTCTGCAAGAGAAAACAACAGTGTGGAAGCCCAGAGCACCAGGAATATTTCTCTGCCCTGACCCTCAGGGGAGCACTGACTCTGACCCTCATTCACGGAGAAAGTTTCCTAGATATCAAGATAGACTGGAATCCACAAAAAGTGTGAAATAGATTATAGAGAGCAGTGTAGGTGTATCACTTGGGGAGAAATTTAGGGTTTGGGATTTTTACTGATAAGAAATAATAAACACTTGAGTCTGAACAAGAACTACCATCTCAAGTGCCTTTAATACAGACCCAGAGAAACCAACAACTAGTACTGCCACACACCAGGAATACAAACAGGCTCTCATTTAATTTACTGCAGAAGCAGAGCTTTTAACCAATGGCACTACGCAGCATAAAAATAAACTCAAAAGAGCTGAAGATCCTAAAAAAATTTAGCCAGCCCCAAGCCTACACAGCAAAGCACCATGGGATTTTATGTCCATATAAACCTTTACCAAAGAGGCATAGAAGCAAGTGCCTAAATTATAGCACAGGCCAAGAGAAATATGACAAAAATATGTGAAAGTCAATGGAAACACACTGGGGCTGGAGGGCTCATTGGCTGCTCCCTAAGAAATGGTTTCTTGTGTTTTCAAACATGCCTAAGAAGGAGCCAAAGAAAACCTGTGGGTTTTCCTAAAGAAAACCAATGAGAGTAAATGTCTCTCCTTGGTGCTCTCACACAAGAAGAATTTTGCATTCAATGCCCTGGGATGAATTTTTCACATCAGGTGTGTCCTTCACCCTTGGGCCAGCAGATGTCCAGCCAGGCTGCCTCAGGAACCAGCCAGACCCTCCTCCAGGTCGTGTCCAAACAATTCCTAGGTGAAGGTTTTGAAGGAGCTGCTGCTGGGCACAGGAGCAATGGGTCTCTACTGGGCCATAAACTCACCCCAGCTCCTCTGCTCTCCTGGCCAGGCTCAGTGGAGGCACCAGGGGCTATCCTGGAGCTGTGCATCCACTGATGGCTTTGCTGGAGCTCTCACTGCACTCGTGTGGACATTGGGCATTCCCTGGCTTCTCCCAGGTGCATCAACCTGTGTGTATGTGGGATATAATGATGTGGGTCAGACCAGAGGTGCTCTGGGGCAGTGTGGTGGCAACAAAGCAAATCAGTGCCAGAGCTTCTGGGAGTGATTTCTGGAGAAACAAACACAAACAAAACTAATTTCAGACCAAGGTGGAAGCAAGCACAATGTATGTAATGGGCTGATGATGGGATAAAGGGGAGCAAACAAAAATGCAATTAATTTACAGCCTCACTGTGATAAAAAGCATGTGAATTGAGGCATTGGATAATGATGTCCCCTCAGGAATGCAAAAGCTAAACTCATTTGATGAACACTGAAACTCCATCAATGGGAAGAATGAAAAAAGAATACAATGCTTTGGAGTTTGGTTTTTATTGTTGGGGGTTTTGTGTTGTTTTTTTCACTTGAAACCAAGGAATGAAGGACAGAATAGAGATTTCTGCTCCACAGCTGAGAACTTTGGCATCTACATACAAACCAGGACGCACAAATGCTTCCTGACTCAAGAGAGAGCTCTCTGTGGGACCCAAGGTTTTCAGGAGGAATTACTGCAGACACGAAGCTAGACCTGCAAACAGGAAGGCCATCAAAAATGTCCAGGGAGAGGAAGTGATCCACAAACACTGGAGCTGAGCAAGGACACAGCTTCAAGTAAAGGGAGACTGGGAGTGGGGAAATCATCTATTGCAGGGCAGTGCAGGGATGTAGAAAAATGAAAATATACTTACATTTTGGACACCAGAGCAGGAGTTGTACTTTGTGTGCCCAGGTAGTTCTACTTGCCAGAAGTCAAGCCAGGAAAAAAAAGCAGATTTTGTGAGTCCTTGGAACCCTCCAGTATAATGCCAGCTGTTAGAGCAGGGCTCAAGGCTGGGTGGAATTAGACAGGACCAGAGGATGATTTTCCCCTCAATGTAAAGATGCTTTTACTCCAGGACAGGATAATCAGTGGAGAGGCTGTCCTGAACTGTGGCTCTGAAGTGCTGCCTCCCCCATGGAGCAGAGCAGAGCAGGCTAAGCTGATGTCCCTGGCATCCCAGGCACTGGGATAAGAGCCTGCACCCTAAAGAAAAGGTAAATGTGAAGCATCTGAAGGCTGACAGCTTCTTGAACATATCCTCAGAGGTAAATCTCAAAGAGGTGTCACAGAGACAGTCTGGACCCAGCTTAGGAAGTGCTAAGCAGGAGGCCAGCCCCAAACTACTGAAACACCAACCAAGGACCAAAATGGGGAAAGGTATAAGGATAAAACAGCCACCAGCCTCCATGGAGTCAGGTGAGGTGAGGGAAGAACTCTTGGATGGTTCCAGTCCTTTGGTGTAGGAGCGTCGGGGGGTAGGACGGTTGGGACGGATGGAGATGAGAGATCTCTGCAGCCAGGTCTGGCACTTGTGGTTCATTGCAAAGGGCCTGGGTGCAGGGCCCTGCTGGGAGCTGCCAGCCACAGCTCGGAGCAGGCCCGAGAGAAGAGAGGGGGAGAGAGAATGAGAGGTGGGGAGAGGATGAGAGGATAAGAGAGTAAAAGCGTAAGAGAGCAAGATTCCCGTTACAATACAATAAATCTTCTTCTGTGTTCGATATTCTATTTCTCACTAACCAATCTAGTACAAGATACAAATCCTATAGCATTTACATACAGTCTACAAGAATCATTACTTACCATACTGTGTTACATTTTAAACCCTAAAAACTACTCTTTGGACCCCTTCTGCCAAGCCAGTAGGGTCTGCTCTGAGCCTTGGACCTGTCTGCAAGCACAGGTTATTGTTTCATCAAAAGGGGATTACCTTCAGCTGGCCACACCATTGTTTTCCAGTTGTTCAGTAACTAAGGTATCTCAAAGCTTGCTTTCATTTCAATCTCACTTATAGTTTCTATATTCTCAAAATCTTTTGCCAGGCAATAATATTTATAAGGCTTTCCTGTTTCATCTACCCCAACACTTTGGCTTCATGAATAACACCTAACTCCTCATCACTCCAAACTCCAGTCATGATCCTGTCCAACACAAGTAGCCCAACATCCCAGGAGCTGCTCCTCAGCTCCCCTCCTCCCCTTCCCAGAGGTGTCTTCTCCAGGAGACCTCCCAGACCCCCCATTGCAGAGCACACAAGCCCAAGACAGCGGGCGCCAGTCTCCCAGGGGCCCCAGCTGAGCAGCAGCGCTGCTGTGCTCTCCCTGCAGCAGGGCAGCCCAGCCTTTGCCCCTGGTGGCACACACCAGCCCCAGCCCCTGGCACACCTCAGGCAGCCCCTTGCTGGATGGCTCAGAGTGCTTTAAAGCATAGTCAGCTTTTAGATTTGACAGTGGCTTGCTATGCACATTACAGTATAAAGGATTTTATTTGTTCCCATTGTTGCAGTGTTTATTTCCCCAAAATCTTTTAGTAGTTGGCTTTTGACAAAGTGTTTCCCCAGCAGGGGGAACTACATACACAGCCCAAAGCAAACACTTGCAAGATAAACATCCTTCACATCCCAGGCTGGTCCTAACCCCTTAGAGCTTGCCATTACCTCCCTTGGAGCAATTCAGCACAACTTAATCACAGTTAAAAATGATATTGTGTGATTTTATTTTTTGTACTTACTCAGCAAGCTTTTATTGGCAGCTGCTGCCAGGATCTGGGACTCTGCCAAGTTCCCTGGTTATATTGCTCCAGTGTGGACAAACAAAGAAGGCCTATTTAAAAGTTTCTTGGACATAAATAAGGTAAAAACAACAAAATAAAAAACAATGTGTAATTATTTGTTTCCTTTATGAAGGGCCTCCTTCAGAGTCCTTTGAAATCAGTTCTGGTTTCCACCTACTAAAGTCACCCAAGGGAATAATGTAATATTAATAGGCATTCCTGAACCAGAATGTTACAACCAGAGGCACAAAATCCAGGGGGAAAAGGCCGTCTACCTTTCCCTTTCATATTACACTTCCTGAGCCAAAATACCAACTTAAGCTCATTGCCTTTCCCAGTAACATTTGCCACTTCTAAACACAACCCAAAAAACTTCATAACTTTGTATTTAAATTATTTAAGCATAATTGCACTAATTCAGAATTCTATAGTAATTAAATATTAAGGCCCCTGTCAACAATGCATGCCTTTAGAAGCCTGGGTTGATGTGCCCAGCTTTGGCATTTCTGCAGGAGTGCTGCCACATTCCCATGTCATTTTGCAGGTAATGATCACTCCTGTGTAAGTGACACTGTGCAAATGTCACCTTGCTAAGGTCACTGCCATGGCTCCTTCAGCAGTTAAAATGTCAGAAACACAAAGGCACTGCTGAATTCAAAGCCTGAAATTCATTCCTTTGCACAGCACAGCCCCTCACCCCATACCCTCTACAAGAGGAAGAGGTGCAGGGAGGACAGGAGAGAGGGAAAAGCAGGGAGAGGGACAGAGAGGTAGAGGAGAGAAGGAGAAAAGAGAGAAAAAAATATCTCCATTTAACAGGGCTATTTGGCAGTATTTTGGAAGCCAAAGTGCCTCCTGTCAACAACACATACAATGTGCTTTTGAAAAACCAGAAAAGTGCATGTAGTTCCTTGGCAATTGGAAATAATAATCAATATAGGAACAAACAGATTTTGGAGCATATGTTTTTGAACTCCCTAGAAACTGCAGCTTTTCTATTTTTTTTTCCAGGTCACCAATTTATTATGCAGAGGCAGTTGCTTGCTAGTGTGCACAGTCCTGAGTCACAATAAAGAATAAGGAAAAAAACCACCCCTCTCTCTCAGCAGAAAAGTCTGACAGCAATAAAGGGCTTAAAAAACAAACTTCTTGTTTCCTCACCAGTGGCTTCAAAAAGGAGATTAGGGAGTACATAAAATCCCTGTTTTGCTTTTCCCTCTCACTCAACAAGTTTGCATCTGAGAGAGCCTCTTAAAACCCATTTAAGAAGTTCCAAGTTTGAAATTCCAAGTCTAAGTAAAATTCAGGTCATTTGCAAGAATTTCTTGGTCTCTGGAAACATCTGAATTCTCACCTGTAATAGAACGTAGGAGCTGAGGTGTCTGCCTTCTGTGCTGGACCATCTTCCCCACCTTGACTGGGGAGGCCCTTGTGCTACCTGTGGACATCAGAAATGTCACTCTGCTCCCAGCTGGGAGCTGCCAGGAGCTGCCTCTGCCCGTGGACAAATTGCACTTTGGGCAGCCTCAGGGACATGGGCACAAGAGCTGGAAACCCTTCCTGCTGCACTTTGGCTTCCTCCACTCCTGGAGACAGAGACAGCCCAGCACCTGCAGTGTCTGTGCCAGGGACATGAGCCAGAGCACACAGGGGCTTGTTCTGTGCCTCATAAAGATGCTGCTGTCTTATTCCAGCAAGGTGGGTTTGCTTCCCCTTATTCCTGTGCAAGGAGATGTTGGCTCTTCCTTGCTTTTGTCAAGATGGATGTGACTTGGGCTAGGGTGAAGGGGAAGAATTGAGACTTTACCTCACGGAGCTCATTATTGCTGAGATGATGTTGGTTTCTGTTGGTGCCAACTCAGTCCCCCGGGTTTTGCAGCGGGAATAAAGCAAGTGGACAGTGCACAGTTTGACAGCCAAGGGAAAACCCCTTGACTCCTTCACACAGCCAGCTGTAGATGGTATGGAAATGCTGCCATGTAATATACTCTGCCTTGTCTTGATTGTCACAAATTCTCAGTTCAGATCCCTCTCAGCACTCCTGTGTGGACCTGGAGACTCACTGCTAATCCAGGGACCCACAGCACTGCCTGGGACACATCAGAGGACCTGGAGCTCAACTTGGCACATCCAGGTAATTTCTCCAGCTGTCTTCATAATGTTTGAAGCCCTTACCTTTATATTCTACTGATTGTTAATCAAACCAAAACAGAAGCTGTAGTTGGTTTTGCGTGCAAGATTGCAGTTGTAAATACCTTCATCAAATACTTCAAAATCTTCTAGATTTCAAAGCCACAAATCAACACAAAATCCCAAAGTCAAAGCCATGAAAATGCAGGCAGGCAATATGCCCATATTCCCTTGCGGAAAGGATGTTGCATTTTTCTCCTGCTTTTGCATAACTGGGGAGATTGGTTTTGGCTTATTTTGGTCCTTTGCACTGCACCTGATATAATCCCGGGCCATTTTCTTAGAGTCACTAAATTTCCCAAATTTTCTTTTTTTCTCCTCCAATTGCAATTCCTTTGATGGTATCTCCATTCCAGCATTTGTAAGTCCTTCTTTCCTGTTTTGGCCTTCAGTGGGGATCAATTTTGGCAAGCTTTGCTGCATGTGCCTGCACTTGAGGGCATATGGCCTGCCTGCATTTTGATGGCTTTAACTTTGGGAAAGATATTTTTCTTTTTTTTTCTTTTTTTATTAAGTATCCATGCCATTCCCTCATATCTTCCCTGCTAAGTTGTGTCCTCCTCCTTGACTTTTTCCACTGCTTCTGCAACCTCTGTGAGCTTAGTTTTGGCATGCTTTGGTCCTTTGCAATGCTGCTCATTTCCTTACAGCCTGTTTTTTGAAGAGACTAAAACTCCCGATTTTGCTGGTTTTTGAGTTTTTATTCAATTGCATTTCATTTGATCCTATCACCTTTCCAGAGTGTTTGTAAGCCTTTGTTTTCGGACTTGCAAGATTCCTTTTCCCTTCCTGAAAGGAAATTTCCTTTCCTTTCGGGAAGGGAAAAGGAATCTTGCTATTTCAATGGGGACCAATAGAGGAATCTTCGGTGCGTGTCCCTGCGCTTGATGGCATGCCATGCCTTTTGATGGTGGAAAGTAAATGCATTTCTCCTAGGAAGGCTGCACTCTCAAAGGAAAGAAATAAACATGATGTACTGACAAAGACATACATCTTGAAAAGTCTCTGATCTCTCAATATTTTGTACCTTAGAAAAGGGTAAGCAATTTTCCTTTCCTCTCCCGGCTCCTTTTTTCCATTGGATTAGAAACTTCTAACCCTAAACAAAAATCAAAGCAAAGCAAAAAGCTTTAATTTTACAACAGTTGTATCTCTTTGTAGATAATGTAAATTAACAGCAAGCCTACTTCCCTTTTTGCTTATTCATGGCAGGCTTTCCTGAAGGAGTATTTGGATTTTGGTGCAGTGTCTGGCTAGCTGTCAGACAAGTAGCCTGACTGGCAGCTTGAAGGAGGGTGTTTGCACAGCTTGACAGGTGAATCCAGCTTCAGCAGCCAAGTGCTGCTCCCTTGGCATCCCCCCACAGCCCCCAACATCAGAGCAAGTCTGGCTGCACAGCTCTGAGCCAAGCACAGGAGGGCTCACGGAGAAACTAATGCAGGTGGATCCACTGATCTCCGAACAAAAATTTGCTGTGATGCCCCTGCCACGGAGGGAATCGAAGCTACAGTCACCTACTTAGAGCTGCTAAAACCTGTTAAATTAAAATTGCAGAGGGAAGAGAGGAGCTGTGCTGCAATTGCTAAGCAGTTTTCATCTGGTAGTATTGTAAGAGCACCCAGTTAGAACAGGCCTAGAGTAGTGTTTCTGAGAAGGTAAATGAGCACTAACACACACACTGGAGTTGTGTGTTCACTGAAACCTGTGCCAGCACACAGAGCCCACCAGGAAACACTGCCATGGGAGCACAGAGCTGCTGCACCAGCTCCCACAAGAGAAGTGTGCCAATGCCTCAGAGAAAAACTGTAAGGTGCTACTCACAGTTTCAGCACAACAGCAGAAAATCTTGATTGTGGAAACTATTCCTTGTGCTAATGTGTCAGCATCACATTCTGTGTGAATTCCCAATTAACCACAATTTTTGTATGAAAATACACTTTCAGTTATATAAAACGAAGTAATGAGCAATAAGAAAACATACTGTCTAACATCAGCTGATGCCAAATGTTTAGACATTTTAGTGGATACCTGCCTCATTATTTGTTTTAGCTGTGACTTGCTAGGATTGTTACAGATTTTGTATTTCATCTCTGTTGATTCTCAAATATCTACCATTACTATGTCCTAAGCAAGGCTATTGATTGCTCAGTCTTGTCTATTTTATAAAAATAAAGCAAGATTCTTGTTCATAAAAATACGGTAAGATCTCCAAAGATAAAGAGTTAAGGGAGATGTATCTTACTAGGTTTGAGCTGTGTGTGTGCAAACCTCATGAAGTTCAACAAGTACAGTCTATTCAAACTAGCATTTAAAACTTAAAATCTGAACAAAAAAGCCCCAAAACCCACAAGAAGCAGCCTAATTTTATTACAAAGCATAGCTAGAAACCTGTATTTACTGTCAGCAAGCTGTAAGACTTCCTCTAGAAATTGTTCTAAATCTGGGCTAATAATTTGAGTACTGACAGTAATATTGTAAACAGACAACCCAAATAATACACACAGAGAAAATTTTCTAGTTTGAGGTGTATTAAAAAATCAACTGTTCTACTGAGGCTATACATATATATCCCATAAATAACAATATAGTCTTGGAATTTGCTGTCAGTTAGAGATGAGCAAATAAATACAATCCTTTACTGATGTTTAAGGGCAAAGGCAAACACATATTTCTTTGTTATTGAATTTAGAATATTTCTTCAGCCTTAATGGGACTGCAGCTAATCTACAGATGGAAAGACAAAATCTCTAAACCCCAGAATTCTTAATTGCAATCTGACATATAACTTCTCTTTATACTCTCACTCACATGAGATATCTACACAGCAAGTATTTAGCCTCTATAAAATAGGCTTCAAATAAAGCTGAATTAACTAATGGGTAGTGATGGTAAAAAACTAAAGAGTATAATGACAGCATCACATGAACAATTGAAACTTTATGCTTGAATTCCTTGTGGAGCAAGATTTTTTTATAGAGTTGAGCTGATTCTTACTCCACGTAGTATTTCATCCATTGCCAAAGCTGGATTAACACCATTTTAAGGCTGTGGATTACATAGGAAGCAACAAGATAGAGAATTTACATAAAACAGAGCCACTTTATGCTTTCAGCAATTACTTTCACATACAAATGTGGAATTATAAACGGTTGGCATTTGGATGCAAAAAATGTTCTCTTCCCATTTCTGCAAATGACAGGGAAGTTTCTGTAATTCCAGGAGACTTGCTGGCTGGCTCTCCACCTGCAAGGATGCCACACATGGAGGGGAACAGCCCTCGCACATCTGTACCAGAGCTGAATGCTGGTGAGTTCAGAAACAAAGCCTATACAGAGGAGGCAGTGTGCAACAGCAGCTGTTTTAGTTCTCATAGCATTGCACAAATAAAAATAGTTTTAAAACTAGTTCACTAGTCTTATCATGCATATATTTGCAACTTCAATGAGTCAAGCACATATTTCATTCCTCTTTTAGTGTAAAGAAGGAAAAAAATCCTCAAAACCAACCTTTTTTCCAGCTTCTTAACCGTGACTTCCTCCAAGCCTACCTAAAAGGCCCCACATGCAAGCTCAGGAAATCTCCCTTTTCAAGTAAACACATCCTACACCAAGGTGCATTATCAGGGTAGACACCTATGACTGGAAAATAACTCAAAGTCTGTTTTTCCTTTTTGCACCATTTGGAAACAATCTCCATCTGGAGACAGCATAAACTTAATTTTACAGGGGTCTCCTCCTCAGCAAACACACCAGTATGTTTACCACAATAAATAAGCATCTTGAGATTCTTCTTACTCTGCACATAGCCAAACAAAGGCTAACTCAGGCAACCTCATCCTTTGATCACGCTCAAGTTCACACAATTTCCTCTCTTTTCTCAACTCTTTCCCTCTCAATAGACAAAAACCTTTTCTGATTCTTACAACAGTAACTACTCTATCAGTTGTGTTCACTTTCTGTGCTGCCCTCTTTCATGGCAGTTCCAGTTTCCTTGGGTTATTCTATTCTTTCCCTTAGTCCAATAACCTTCACTGAACAGCATTCAGTGTGCTCCTTTAGGTAATTCACCTCAGGGTACTTTTTTCCTGAAAGGCACAAATTCCGTACTGTCTGTAACACAGCACTGATAAGAGCTGAACTGAGGATGTGATACCCAACACATTACTGCAAACCAGAGCTATGGGAAAGGCTCAGAGCCCAGCACAGCTCCTGGCAGTGCTAGGACAGCTACCTGTAGTACTTACCATGTTGGATAACGTGGTACATGATCCATCAGCAAGATGCTGCTGCAATTATCAGGGTCATTGTGATCTAGCAAGTGCTGCTTCTTTCAAGATCAGAAGAAAAATGCAAAGGAAAAAAGGATAATATGCAGCACTTCAGTCAGTTCTTTGGTCCTATCCTGCCAAGAGATTTGGAGCCTGTTTCATCTTCATGCCATGGAGTGCACCCTGCTGCTTGAAGTTAGGGTCCATGGAACTGTTTTGAAAAGTGTTTATGGTGTAATTTTTCATTTTTCCTCTGCTTTGTTTTCAATTGTTTCCTTCCTTTCTTGTCCAGATTCCCTGAGCTCTTACAGAGTCCTCTCATGGCTTATTCACTCTTACCCCTAGATGTCACTGCACTCACTTTCTGTGTCATTGCACCCACCTCCACATTTCTTCTTTAGCAACTTTCTTCTGTAACCTTCATCTTGCCTTTCTTCAGCAGGTTTTTGCAATCAAAGTCTTGTATCAGTAGATCAGATGAGTTTCCACACTATCACTGTACCAACTGGGCCAGAACACAAGTCCTTGTCACAACTTGTACAGCACATATTGAACTTTACAAGTACTTAACAGGTATGAGCTATGACACCAGTTCAATGACTGCCACTGAGTAGTAATTAGGTTCACTGGTAAGTTGATAGAATCATAGAATTGGGAAAGATCTCCAAGGTCATTGACTCCAAGCATTTACCCAGCACTGTCAGTTCATCACCCTGTCCCTAAATGCCACACCTACATGTCTTTTAAACACCTCCAGGCATCGTAGAGTGATTCCACCCTTTCCCTGGGCAGCCTGTTGCAATGCTTGACAAGTCCTTTGGTTTTTCCTCATATCCAATCTAAACCTCCCCTGGCACAAATTGAAGTAATTTTCTTTCAAGCTGTCACTTGTTAGTTGGGAGTATGACCCCTACCTGGCTACAACCTCTTTTCAGGCTGTAGAGACTAATAAGAGCTCTCTGAGCTTCTTTTTCACCAGACTAACAAGCCTCAGTTTCTGAGTTGCCCCTCACAGGACATATTCTCTACACCCTTCATCAGCTTCAGTATTCTTCTTAGGATGTGCATTTAAAAGTTAAACCTTTTAAAGAACATATTCTACCAAAGGTGCTAAAAGTTGCTCAAGGTGCTAAGTATTCCTTTGATATCAGATACACAGAAACCTCATCATCCTAATATTATTAAACAGATTTTCTACTTTTACTCCTTACTTTGAAAATAAGTAAAGGCCAGGTTGGATGAGGCTTTGAGGAATCTGCGAAAGATGTTCCTGCCCATGGCAGGGGAGTAGATGATCTTTAAGGTTGCTTACAACACAACTCTTTCTATGCATCTATGACAGTGTGGCCTACAAACCTTTAATAACCTACATCTACATCTGAAGACTTCCACAGTAATTTCCCAGAAAATTCTTCTTGCAAACCAATTACTTTGAATCAAAATAAAATGCAAGGAAAGGACTATGAAGGGTATTCTATATTATTACTGCATAGTAATTTGGAAAGGAAGCTATCAAGCCATGAAAGAGTGAAATCTCTCTCATTTCTGATTCCCAGACTCCCAAGAGCCACTATGAATTATAAGAAACCATAAATCCTCCTGTTGAGGAACACATTCAGTGCAGGTAGCAAGGTGAGCAGCTGCAGTGTGAACTGCAGGCTGAGCTCTGAGTGGTGGGAGCCCCAGGCAAGAGGCTGAGAAATGCCACCCTCCACATAAGGAAGTGCCTGGGGACCTGTGGCAGCATTGGACACTCAGAGATGAGGCACGAGCTGAGGATCCCCAGACTTTGTGTGCTGAGCCTGTGAGGGTATAAAAACCCAGGAGTCCCTTTGTACAAAGTTCCTCATCAGAGGCAGCAGCTTGAGCTGTTTTGTTGTTGCACAAAGTTTAAATTATTTTAAGGATTGAGACCTGTGCCATGGGAATCCTGGGGCCAGGGAGTGAAGGAACCTTGTCTGACTGGGTGAGCGTGGGGGATGTAGGGAGACAAGCAGGACAACCCTGGGCTCACTGGAGCTGCCTGCTGTGAAGGGGCTTCAGCCCCAGCTCAGGTGCTGCAGGTGTGGCTGCCAGAGTGGCACTCTGGACAGAGAAGTTTCTCTAAGACTCTTTGAAAATGTGGAACAAAACAGGCTAATTTTCAGGGCTTGAAAATGCTGCATCATGTACTTTTGATCTGATTAGGGACCATGAGGAGTTTCCCAGGAAATTAAGTTTTTAAACTTTTCTACTTATATAAATGCAAGCTAGACAAGCTGTATATCCAAAAATATATATGTATTTTACTATACCTATTAGCTGTTAATAAAAAAAATAAAGAATTAGAAATACAGGAGAACTTGTAAACCAACTCCAAAATAAGATGCACAGAAATGAGGAAAATCCCTATATATTGTACAGATGTTCACACACTAGGCAGTCCCAAAGTCAATCATAGATTCTCTTATGTACATAAATCTAAACACAAGTTGCAACATTTTATTACTGTATATGTTTTTTCTTCTTCATCATCTGAGACTGCCTTAGCTCCTCAGTCCCATGGGCATATGGGCAAGCTTCAGAAGGTAAAGAACAACCATCAGGATGATGAATGAAGAACCAACAGAGGCGTGTTTTAAATGCTTCAGCTGAAAGGCGCCGCTTCACTTCAGGTTTAGTTTTACTTGGTGGTTTCTCTTTCCTCCAGTCACGAATATGAACTCTCCCATTCAGAACTAAGATTTAAAAACAAACAAAAATCCAGCTGTTAATAGACATCCATAGTAATTATACTGGAAAAAATTGTAGTGACATTCTGTGAATAAAAAACATTCTACAAATGGATCACTCAGGCAAAACCAGATGAGCCATTTGCACACAAACAGAAAAGTAACAACAAATCACTACAAAGACAATGCAGACACAGTAAAAAGAAGACTTGATTGATTTCCCTGAGAGATGTTTCACTGCAATGCTGAATAGTTTGAGGCACCTTTGCATCATCTTTGTAGACATTTTTTAGCTCATTTTAAATATAGCATTTGGGATCATTGAGAGTAAAAGCATCTGAACTTAGATTGCAAGTTCTAACAAAAGAAGTTTTAACTTCAAGAACTGTAATTCTTCCCATGTTTTAAACTTTATGATTCCACATCTAAAATGTGATTACCAGCAAGTGTCTTCTGCTACTTTCACAGTTCACTGACCCAAAAACACACTGCACCAAGGAGATGACAAGTCTAATCCTTCACGTGAACCAGCACTCAGTTATCACTGGTTAATAAGGATTCAGCACTTTGGGTTTTTTAAATTCATTTGCTGTGTTAGGACCATGAACTGCACACATACACACTTGTGAATCTCTGTCAACTCCTTAAATGAGTAAACAAAACAGATGAAAGGAAGTTAGCCAGACAGGAAGAAAACGACAGATGACAAACAACAGTAAAAATGAAGAGGGAAGAATCTGCCACTTTTAAGTTGCCATGTTCTACTTTCATATACTGCTTCAATCACACCTTCTCTCTCAGACACTTGTAGCTTGGGATAGTTAACCAATACCATTCTGCATTCTGATCATTGCTATTCAAAAAGTAACAAGTCCAGTGGAAGTTGAATATCACCCAGTCTGCCCTGGATGAATTAATGTCTCCAGGTTTCCTTGTGATACACAGACAGATCTGAACTCATACTAAGCCAATCAAGAAGCAATTTCAGCTGAGCTTCCTCACAAAAGAGGAAGAAAAATTAACAGGTATTTATTATCAAACATAATTTTTTCCTAGAAAATCAGTCTTGTATTGGACAAGATACCTGATCTAAAGAAACTGCCACTGATCAATTATTCTAAGACCCACTTTCTGTTTGGTGTGTGTGTACATCCATCCACTTCCATGTTTTAAAAGAAAAAAAAAATCAGTAAAGATGACAAAAGAGCTGTAGCTATGTTCTTCTCTGTCCTCCTGGGCAGGAGCAATGTCCTTGGAGACCACCAGAAGTTTCTTGTTATGGTGACATGCTACTAAGGGAGCAATCAAGTGGTCTCTCCCCAGGCCCTGTGACATAAATTACTGAGATGGTCTGACTTAATCCCAGTCTTTTCTTCATATGTAATGTGCACACAGCCTCCAAGGCAATTTAAGATGCTCATTCCATTTACAATGTAACACATTGCAAAACCTATTTCAGCTATTCCTAATGATAGGAAACCAAATTCAGACATACAAAAAACTCCATGTGACCAACTCTTTAATGGATGGTAACTCAGGAGGATTCTATCAGCCAAGTGTACACAAATATTTAGTGGATGCTAAACTTGCTTAAGCTGACCACTGGCAACAAACAGGTTGCATACTCAGGATTACTTTCCATGGATTACTTCATCAGTATTTTACAGGAGACATGGAACTCTTAGGACACAACACATTTTGAAATTTGAAGCAGCTTTAATACTGATAAAACCTTGAACATCTCATATTACTGCAAAGCTACATTTTAGTTTTGCAAAACTTCACACTCACAAAAAAGCCCCAAAGCACAAATGACACAAAGCACACTGTCACCACACATTACAACAGGGGAAAAAAAAGCCAAACCCAAAAAACTGCTATAAACAAACTCAGCCAGCCATGGAGACTTGCTACTGAGCTCTTTCTGCCATGCTACCACAAACTACACAAACAGGAGCTTTATAAACACATCAAGCCTCACAATTACAGGTTCTTAGGGAGGCTAATTTTGCTTCATGTCAGCATTTACACTTTGAGGCTTGGTGTGGTCAGACTAAGCCTCAGCTAAATGCTTTAGTAATATTGCTCTGTATTTGACAGCCTCAAAACCATCAATATTTCATAGGAAGAAACAAGAATAAAAGGTCAAAGAATAGCATCAAATCAGCCACCTAAACTAAAGGCTTGTCTTTTCAGATACAGTCAGTGCAGAACACTTTGCTGATAGATGCCTTACCAATCTCAATTCATAAGAGCTTTACTAACAATATCTTGGAGCAATGGGCACATAAAGAATATGCAGTTTTTTGCGAAGATACAAAAAGCAGTTAAAAAAACCACCACCATAGTAATTTTTCAGTTAAGTTTAACTGCATATAGAGGAGATAAAATAAATAATTAAGGAGAAAAATAACCAAAACTCAAAACTCCTTTACCTTCAAATACTTGATGATTGTTCTTGAGTAGTGTCTGCAGGCCTCCATATTCACTTTTCAGTTTTTTTAAAACCTCTTTGTCCAAGTGTTCTGCCACTTCTCTCAAGGAAAGGCTTTCTGCAATAAAAAGTGGTAGAATTATTAAAAACTTCTCTATAAAACCTTAATACAATTCAACTTCTATATAAGGTAATGATTATGAGCAGAGTGTCAGAATTATCTACCAGGACTGCAGCAACTTTTTTCTCACAATATGATGTAAGGAATATATTTTACATGCATATTGTAAAACAGCAGCTTTCATTTTACAGGACTCAGGTCAGAATTTCCACAGTAAGACACACTTTTTATTTGCTCTGCTTTTTTTACAGTAGCATGTAACCCTCATTGCAATAAGAAGTGTTTATAAGCATGTAGTTAGAAGACCCAGTCAGTAACATATGACATACTACAGTGAGTAAATTATAAAAACAGATAGAAGAAAATGGAAAGATGGTAGTAGTCAGATAACTGACTGCTTATACAATTAACAGCAGCTTAACATTCTTTTTGTTCCTAAAACTAAACAAAAAATTCCTAATCGTGTTGTAACCTAATGACTTCTTACAAACTCTTACAGAAGTATAGCAAATTATTATGTTAATATTCTAAACCATAATACTGTCCCTAAATAGGGTAGAGTTGTGGGTTTAGCTGGGTTTGGTTTAATAAAAATCGATTCTATAATAGTATTTAAGGGTAAACCAGGAAAAAAACTCAAACCAATCTCAAAATATTCTTCTACATGCAATAAAACATAGTGGGAAAAAAGCACCTTTGATTGCTACTGTATTGTTCCCAGTGTTTCCTAAAAATCTATTCAAAAACTTGTAAACTTGCTGGAAAAGACATGTTCTGCCATCTAAAGATAGTGTAAAGGAAAGATAACCTCACCTCCTTGATTCCAAGTATTCATATTTCCACCCTGTTTATCAGAACATGATTTCTGGGGGGCTGCATTTAACAGCAAGTTTGCCACATTGAGAACCACTTCATCTACAAAGTCCCGAGGGAGGGAAGCACAATTTCTGACTTGTTCTACTTTTCCTCTGGGTTGAAATCCAGGCATCCAAATTGTACCAGCTGTCTCAGTCTCATCTTCAGGAGGTTCTGAGCCTGCTTCTTTGCACAGACCACCAGAGTGATGCTCATGGTTGAATCCAAGCCTTCTGTCACACATGGCCGCAGCACAGGTCCGACGACTGTTAATAAACTGTGTTATCTGCTCGTCAACCAGAGCACGCTCTGCAGCTGGGTAGGTCCTGCTTTTCCCTACAAAACTGACCTGTTTTGGCAGAAACAAGTAAATCACTAGCAGAGTCCTGTACTTACACCCAGCCCCACGAACTCCACATGTTTATGCAAGCTTCTCACTACTAAAATAAAATCCAATACCAACTCAATGCTCAGTAACACCTGAGGGGTTTTTAATTCCAGTCTTTGAATATTGGTGTCCCAGAAGAAATCCAGTAAACAAATCATAATCCATCATGCTATAAAATCACACAGCAAAAATATTGTTCCTGACCCTCAGATTATTTAGAGCTGGACACCTCTTCCCACTCAGAACATTTCACTTTAAATTTCACTGGACAAGAAAAACAGTAATAAGTACAAAAAAGTAGGACAGGCAGCTAGAAAAATTAAGGCAAAAAATTAGGTTTTAAGTTTTCCATCATATAGAGTGACATAAGAGAAAATCATGAAACATTTCATTTTTTCCTGTTGTTTTTTTCTTTTTTATAGGGACTGTACCTTTAACATTAAGAGTGTAATTCCCAAGAAAACAATGAGTATTTTTAATCTCTTTTTAGAGCATATTGTATCAAGTAATGAAGCTGACTATAGTCTTATCTTACAACAATAACAATGAACAAACATCCATACGCTTCAAATAGAGCAGATTTAAGAAAAAAGACAGAGGCCAAAATTACCCTTTTTGTTGATGGAATTCTAAGGCAATCTTCTTCCACATGAAAGCCACATACAAATCCCACTTGGGCAACAAAATCAAGATATTCTCTGTACTGAGTTTTCTTGCATTGTCTTCGGCTGTATTTTCCATGGAAATCAAAGAAGCAGCATGGCAGCACGAAGTAACAACATGAATAGGAAGACCTACAAGAAAGATAACAAACTGCTGAAGAGTAAGTTACTTCAGAAAACACAAAAAATTTAACAAACAACCTATCAAGTGAAAGCAACAATGGAATTTTTATTAAATACAGAGCTTCATGCAGTAATATTTATAACTTCCTTTTTCAATCAAAAGATTAATTTAGTCACAAATACCATTTCACAAAGTATTTCATGCAGCAACCTACTTTGCCAACTTAGTTTGCAGAAGTAAAACTAAATTACTTTTGCTGGTCGTAAAGAGCACAACAGCACGAGGGAAGGCAGAACCATTAGCTTGTATTTACAAGAAAAAAAAAAACACAACAAAAAACAATCAACACTTTCACATAGGAGGAATAAAAAACAGTTTTGATTTTTGAATTTCAAAAGCAAAATACTGCACTGAATTCTATGAGAAAGTAAATACTGCATCTGCACTTCTCCACAGAAACACTTTGTAAAAATAATCAACTTGCATCAAAAGCAGCCAGTCTTAAAAGAACAACTGGTGTGGAACCAAAGCTGACAGTTTTTATCAAGCCTACATATGTAATTATGGGTGGGGAATGTTTGGGTTTTTTCTGCCTGTTTGTTTTTTTAATTCCTTCCATCCCACTCCCCTCCCTCTGCAAAAATACCTAGCTGCAATTACAGGTATCCACGGTGTTAATTCATCTGAATGGTTTCCTATGACCCAGTCAGTGTCTGGAAAGAGATGACTGTCACCTGGAATGATTGTAGCTTCCTAAAAAACAGAACAACACAGCAAGTGAATCCTCTTACAGGTTTCTTTAAAGCATTTTATTTAAAGCACTAAGCAATAATATCAAGTAATACCAGCTGACAAATACAAGGTGAGTGAGCACCACAGACACCAACAATGTTTTCCTCAGTTAGCAATTTTTTATAGCTACAGAGAAGCAATTAAGCAAAAAACACCCACAAAACATGGGTCAGCAAAACAGTAGAATAGCAACTCTAATTAAGATATCTGGTATTTAAATATATATAAACAAAATATCATACACTAAATTATGATTGCTTGCCAATCTCTTTCTATCACTTGTATGCCTGAACTCAGTTTTTCAGAGAGACACTTAATTTGCCGTCTTGCAGCCTGTAGGACTCACACAGCAATTAATTAAAACACAGCTTCATTGTTATTTTCTCCTCCTTCACAGATGCTGCCCAAATCAAATCCTAGTATACAGAACACCACTCTTCACATGCTATCATTCACATATAATAAAACAATAACAAACAAAAGAAACCAAGAGGATGAATTCTTCATACAGGCTAAATTCAAATGCTCTACACTGGCTATAATGTTTATGCCTCACAAATACATTTTCTCACTTTGAACTAAGTTCAGAAGAGAAAGTACTGGAAGATGTTGACACCATGAAAGTAGCCACTCTTTCCTAAAAATATGCATGAACATTAAAATAATTATTGGGCAAATTTGAAAAAGTTTTAGATTTGAATTTCCACAGTCCTTTAGGCAAAGTTCTAGAATATAGAAAAGATATGTTCTCTTTAAGTTCTCTTTATAAAGTTCTCTCTAAAAGTTCTCTTTATATAGAAAAGATATGTTTTAAGAGCTTAGAATTCACACGTAAATGTGAATTTCACATGTAAAGAATAAAATAAAACAAAACCACTAATTAGGTAATTTCAGACTATCTTGGTTACTTTCTAAATCCCTCTTAAGGACCAATATGGTGATTGTTCACTTAAAATTGTTCTCTTTAAATACTAAAGCTCATTTTTAGATATGTAAAAACATTTCTAGATAATGAATGTAACAAGTTTTTTTTGGCAGATTACTGGATGTTAAATTACCAAGGCTTTGGTAAGTGTTTTCTTAAGGTTGATTAAACACAATGCTCATACTTTACATTTCAGTTTTGATCATTCAATTTAGGCATAGCATGGATTATCAGTGCCCCACTGCCCATTCTGACAGCCACTCCTAATCACATTAGTATTCACCGTGTCTGACAGCAGTTTGGAAGCACAGAGTGCCACCTGTTACATCCATTTAGGTTGTTAGAACTGTACTGAACCACACAGGTGGCAACATCTACCCTGCAACTCTGCTGTAAGTAAAGATCAAAACAAAATTAGCTTCAGGGGTAACAACAGGCCGTGGGCAGGTGCTTTTTCCTTCTGTGGCTCCTGTGGCTACATGAGCCTTGCAAAATCCTTTCACCCTTCCTGTTCCTGGTCTATCTCCTTCCAGCATCAATCATCACTTTCTTCAGCATATATTTTATAGTTTCTTTCTTTCTAGGCAGAAATAGGAACATGTAACACAAAGAGACAATGCTGTTCATCATGATCAGATGTTACTTAGTAGAGTACAACAGGAATGATGGAGCACCCCAGATTGATGGTCTGGGTTGCCTGTTGAAGCTTTTCAGGAAGATCTGCTTGCAGACTGCAGTAAAGGAATATGGCAGTTTTGGCAACTTGTACCCAAAATAGCAGGGTGGCAAAGAGAAGGCTACACAACACTGAAATCTGTGACCTCCCATCTGTGAAAACTGAGGTTCTTTCCTAATTTAATGAGCTAGCATCCTCATTGTTGAATGAACAATTCATAATACATTGAATGAACTTTAAATAACACTACTAGAGAATAACTACAGATGGAAAATTATTTTACTATATTGGGAGATGGCAATTTTGACAGAACAGAGCAAGAAATTTTAGACCTGCAGAACAAAAACCAGGAACACCTCACCTCTCAAGGGCAACTGCTCATTGGCACCACACTTTAATGAGTATCATATTAATAATGCTTGGAATCAAAGTGAACGTTCCTGCGTTCAAATTGTTCATAAAAATGATAACATGAAACTTGAAATATAATCCCTTTTGCAGACACATTTTGTTCATTTTTGAAGGCTTTTATTGCAATTATTTATGTTGCCTCCTTTGAGGTTCAACAACAATTTTTCCCCCAAATCAGAACATAGTACTAGAAGGTGAGAATCCCTTTCAACCAATTATCCCAAATTTTGAGTGGCTTTATTATCTTTTATGAACTAGTGGTGCAAACAAAGCTGCTTAATACTGATCATCTGGTAAACAGAAAGCTTGTTTCATGGTGTGCATGTCTGTACATGCAGTAAGAAATCATGCCAGTGGTTCTTGGCTGAGAAACAAGCAAGTTGCAAAGATGCAAGGGTACAACACAATATTTTTCTCATACTTTTCTCCCTTTACAACTTACTCCACCTCCAAGGGATATGGGTAGCAGCATAACAAACCCATGGGTCCCTTTAGACAACTGTGTGAAACCAATATGCTTCCTTACACTTGCATCAATACATCCTGAAACAATGAACAAATGAATAAATGTACAGATCAGTAAGACTGACATACATTTGCATAATACCTCTAAATGCGTCCCTGGTCCATACATGTCCCATATTTTTCTTCTCCTCACATCAATTCCTCTTCCTGGATGCTGAAATATTTGAACAAAAATACTCAATTTAAGTACTACTTTTTTCAGAAATTTCAAATAGGTTTAGTAAATGTACATAGTAACTTCAAACATTTCATTCATGTTAAAATTTAGACACATAACAAAAGCCAGCTTTGCCATTTCATCTGAATACTTTTATTCCCTTTCTTCCCTTTGAAATATGAAGGGAATAACTAGGAAACCTTAAGAATATATCTGGTTCAAAATTTTACCTGGGCACACCTACTGAGACTGTTCTTGAAAATCTCTATCTCTACAAATGTAAAAAAAGAGGTGTTGATTTTTGGTTTGTTTGTTTTTAAAATATCAAAGCCTTTCACAAGTTGAATACTGCAGCATCCACAGAGCTCAAAGAAAAATGCTACTCTAAGCAGTCCCTAGTGGAGAACCACCTTTCAGCTACTGAAACCCAAACAGTTTTTTCCCCTGTCTGATTTAAAGGGAAGAGAAAATAGACTGGAAACTAAAACAAGAAATGAAGAATGTGTAGTATTTGAAATCCAAGAATCTCGTGGAGAACTAAGAAAAATCAATTACTAAAAAAAGTCTCATAAAACTCTCATACATGATTTTTTGGACAGTCAATGTTTGTCAGCACTGAAGGAATGACTGACTGATTGAAAAATCCGCATGGAAAACAGCAGCTTATGTTACACAAAAGTTTTCTGGCCACACAAGAATAGAAACTTTGTGCTAGGAGAACTTGGAACATTTCCCTACTCCCCCACTGATGTCTCTTTATCTAATAAGAGATATTCATTTCCTCTATAAATTTCCCCATGTTGCCCAAAAGTGGAAAATGCAATTTTCTGAAACAGACAGACCCACCTTCAATGGGTTTTGTTTAGTTTCACTGTTTTTTCATTGCTATTTCAGAAACCGTGCCTCAACAAACTGAATTATGCTGTTGCTACATTTTTACTCCAAAAAGTACAGTATGCTGTTAGGCATTTTTAATTAAGAAATCTCAGGACTGCTTTCAAAGATATAGAAAAACATTTTGTGACATCGCAAGTAGAATTCAGTTTGGATAAAAATAAGTTCATGAACACATCTTGTGAGAGGTATGTTGAAATTTCACATTCCTTTCTGCATAACTAAAGTACTCCATTACATTTTCTTTTTCCTTTTAGTTTCTTACCTGAGAAAAAATAGCCCTCAATTTAAATTAAATACACTAACTAAGATAAATAAATGAATGATTTAATCCTCTGGTAGGATTTTCTGTTAGTAACTAGAGTGACAAAATCCAGTTTTAGCAACATGAATTAATTTATTTTGGCTATTTGCATGCCAAATAAAAGGAAAGCATAACAAGAATACTGACACTAGTTTTTAATAATTATTTTTAAAATCATTCTATTTACCCCTTCGTTGTTTAGAATATGAACCAGCAAACCATTTCCACATCCAAGATCTACAAATGACTGCTTCTTGGTCAACCCTTTTTCTTTTCTCTCTTCTTCCCAAAGAATCTAAGAAGAGTAAACAAAACATATTAGGCTTCTGCTCTCACGTTTCCCTATAAGAAACCTTATCAAACGTTATTTGAGATGAAAAAGGAAACCTGGAAATGCAGATTTGACAGAAAATGTTCACTGCACTCACAGGTAAAATAAATTTAGAGAAAAAAAAGGAAAACCTAAAAAAACACCAAAACAAAACAAAAAAACCCCACCAAAACAGAAACCCACTGTTTATAGAGTGAAACAAGAATTATTTTGCATAATATCAATAATTTTCTAAATGCTAAGCACATCCTCCACTCTGTTTTGAGTAATCAGGAGTTGAAATTATTCAGGGCTTTACAACTCTGGGCTAGAATGAACATAAATGTAAAATAAATTGCTGAAACAATGGATGCAAGAGCAGAACAGTGGAAAGCAAGGGAAGTATCAAGTAAACTTCATCAGTGTCTCTGCAAGAACACCACAGATGCATTTATATTCATTGTATTACAGAAAGTATTGATGGCAGAGCTGAAAATAAGCCCCAAAATATTCTTTGTAATCACTTAGTGATATACTGGTACATGTAACCTCCCTTTTACTGAACAAAGCAACAGTGTTACCTAGCAAGGTAACTGCCCCAAATTCTACACCAGCTAAGGGACCCCAAAGCATTTAAGAAATTCTAGTCCCTGATCTGTACATAAGTAGGTACTTTTACACAGATATATAGTCCATAATTAATAAGTGCCTGTTTTTCTGCAGAATATGGATTAACCTTCGCCATTCTCCAACTCTTTTTTCTTCAATAAGAAGTTAGAGATCACACATTTGTAACTCTGCACTCTGATTTTTCACTATGACTACCAAAAATCTTGAGGAGTACTTAACTATGAAAATAAGTATTTGTAACATAGTCAGTTTTGCTAGAAGGAAAAAAGCTCAAGATAAACACAGTCTGCTAATCTCATGGATTATGGTTTTAGATTTACCAATCATTGCACTGTGGCACTCTAGGCAGTATGCAGAAATCCCTAATTACCTCCTTCACAGATCCTACCTGTGCCCCAATTCCTGCAGAGGTTTTCACAACACAACAGCCATGCCCTTGGCCATGCTCCTGCATAGTGAGTGATGTCAATATGATTGGAAAATAAAATGATGCAGATGCCACTAACCCATAAAAACTTTACACTGGACCTACTTTTCCTTAGAAAATCACCTGTGTAATGTACTTCTTAACAATGACTTTCATATACCATCAAATAATACCTGAACATTTTGCAGCAGGTTAGGTAATTAATACCATACTTTAAGTTCTCATTTACATAAGCTGCATATTGAATGACTTTATTAACTCTCTGAAAACTACTGCTACATTAGCCAAAACACAACCACTGTAAACCACTGTAAAAAAAAATTACATGTATAAAAATGCTATCACTCTAGAATTTTCTTGTGGCTACAACTAAACTCCTAATTTTCAACACTGAATATTAAAATGGTGGTAAAAATGGCAAAGATGAGTCTATTATATAGCTCTTTCCACAAGCCAGTATCTAAGGTTGAATGTTAAACACCTAATTAACAAAATTAAATAGTCCTCAATGAGTACTATAAATGAGCTAACTTACTCAGAAATACTGATTTAGGTAAGATGCTACAAGTATAGCTCAAATATAGACATGCTCTTACCATACCCTGGATGGAAAACAAAAATACATGCCTGCCTTTTAAAAACCTGATGTTTCTAAGAATTGCAGGTGGCAAAATTTTCATAGAATCTCAAGCAGATAGATGCTTGAGAAAATTACACCAAGCATTTATCTGCACTTCTAGCATCTGCAGTTGACCTTATTACACTTGGAGATGGGATTTGAGCTGAAATTTTATAGAGAAAAGGCATTGCAGTAAAAAACACTACGTATTTATTTGTTCATAATATAAAATGAACAAGTAACAGAAAAATTTATAAAACAATCAATCCTAATCTCCAATTGATCCAATTTATCACTTCTACAATAGTGCTTTTGGCTTTTTCACTTAGAAAGAAATAAATCTTGTGTATGTAGATGACAAATTTCCTGTGAGAGAAGACTGCAAATCTTCATATTTACCAAGAAGTTTTTGTTTACCTCTAAAATGATCTTCTTTAGAGAGGTTCTATTATCATGAAATATAACCTTACAGCATATTATTAGGTAAAGCAGTTCCCTACCAGTAAGTAAGTGGCAATGGCAACATCTTCATAGACAAATTTCTCAGGGTCTGTCACTTCAGGCCACACCTTCAGGAAAAAAAAAAATAGAATGAAAAAATAGATAAAAATTTATTTTCTGCATCATCTGAAATAACCTTAAAAATGTTGAGACACAGCAATTTGGATATTTATTCACTTCACTATGTTTCTGGACTTCTGGACAGAACTTCAGGACTTTCTGAACAGATTTTGGACTTTAACCTCATTAAAATATACCCAGAGAATACAAAGACTGTTTGATTCAACCAAACAATAAAGTTTCTATAAATATTTTGGCTCCTCATGTGCAGGTCACAAGTAAACAGCTGCATGTGTTCTGTAACAGACCATGTATCTTTTGCTTAACTTTCTCACAGAAAAAAATCTTAAATTTCTTTTCACAAGGAAAAGACCTGGAATTATCCTGGCACAACAGAACATGAAGAATCAAAATCTGAAGTAGGAAGATAGAAAGTTGAAGTATTATTCCTAAGTGTTACTTTGTAAACAAAGAATTGAAACAATAACTAAAATGCTCAACAGCAGCAATTCTACTACAGAACTCAAGACTGAATTGTTGCCTTACCCAAAACTCTAATTCTCCTCTGCTTTGTTTCTTTCTGTTAGTACAGAAATATTAACAGTAAAACATTTCAGCATTTTCACTGTATGTTTTACAAAAGCATTGACCAATTTTTTTGTTTGCAGCTAGAGCCAAGTTTGCAAGAATACAGACATTACTTCATACAGCACTCTGTTGCTCTTCAGGATCTCCAGGATAAGAAAAAAAAAATTACAACACTGCTCCTCTAATTCAAACACATATTAAGATAGTATCCAAAGGTTTTGGGGAAGGAGGTGTTTTATTTATGCCTTTTAAAATGTGGATTTCTATTTATTCCACTGACCTACTTCTTCCTTTTTATCACAAGTGATACATCCAAAATATCCAAATATTTATTGTGAATTTGGCTCTAAATCCTGCTTTTCCAATTAAGTTTGTGCAAGTACTGAACCGTTGTATTCTCTATATATGCCAAAAAAACCCCTAAAACACAAAACCAGAAAACATACATTATAATTCAATTGCTTCTTTAATTAAAAAAATATTGAAATAAGAAGCTTCATTACACAAAGAAAAAAAAATAAGGACAACATCACTGCATTTACTGCTTAAACTTACCTTTACCATCTCTTTGTACTTTTCTTTGAGGTCCTGATAAACCTTGCTGTATTTTGCTACTGAAATGAGTGAGAGTGTACTTTTAAACTCACTGGGTTTTTGCTCCACAGACCATTTAGCCAGTTTGGACAAAAGTTCATTTCCAAGCCATGCTAGTTTGGGGTACACAATTCCATCTGAAAACCAATCTTCTGGAAATGGAGCTACAACAGATACAGACCTTAAAAACAAACAAACAAACAACTTAGTTTAAATACAGCATTTCATTATTTCAGCTATCTCAAGGACAGAGAAAACTGTCCTTGAAGTTGAAGTTGATGGGATGAAGTTGAGAAAATCAGCAGATCAGGGATATAAAACTAGACTGGAGAATAAGTAAATATGTAGACAAATAATAAACCAATGAAATTACTGAATAATGGAACAGTTTCCTCTGAATTTTGTTAGCTCCCAATTCAAAGACAGTACATAAGAGTCCAGCCTGCATTTAACACAATAAATGAGGACTCACAGATGATGAGCAACCTGACCTCACAAGACAGCCAAACACTACACAATGAAAGTCAACTTCTCAAATTCCTGAAAAATAACAGGCAAAATTAAGAGAAAAATATACCCAATGTCACAACTCATTATTTTCATAATCACTAACATTATTCAGATTTTATTAGAGCATCCCTGGATGCTCAGGACCAAACTGACTGGTCCACATTTCAATGACTAAAGCTCAGGCATTTACAGCAACTGTGGTTTGACCCTCCCCTTACTGACACCCACAGACCCTTTCTCACTGCTACAGGCACTGTTACATCCTCGTGATCACAAGAGGCATATTTTTTTCTAAATCACACAAAGGTACAGTCAATCTTTACATTCAAAGGTGAAACAAGTTTGTTTTACATCATTCTGGGTATTGTAGATGTTTCTTTTTAGAGAACACTGTGCACTCACATCACACCACTACTGTAATTTACTAATCAAGCAGAAAATTATAAAATCTAAATTGCCTACATAGCAATACTAAACCATTGTGTGACTCTTGCAATAACTTATTATTTGCTTCCTCTCCTCACCCCACACTTACCATTCCTCATCTTTTATGTGTTTAAGTTGAATTTGATAAATATTGGACTTTTTAATGAGGTATTTTCCTTCACTGTTTTCCTCCAAAGGCAGAAAGGTCACAGTTCCATTGTAAACATCTGAAAAGATATGCAAATAAGGGTTTATTATTCCATGGTGCAGCCCACCCTGGTTAGCACCAAAATGAACTTCTGCCTGCAAACCACTGAGGCAAGATCTAAAACAAGAGAGAAAGGAGCACAATGCCAGGAATAGATCTGTTTCTTGGTGTTCCTGACTTCTGAAACTACTGGATGATTTGAATTCTCCAAATTTAGCATTCTATGGCATGATGCTCCCAAAATATCAAGGGCTGACCAGGAGCATTCATTTTCATCACATCTATTTTAATAAAGTAAAAACTAAACAATAAGATTTTTCTAGTATATTAATATCCCACAGCAAGTCCAGAGTCCTGGGAAGCAGGTGTATAAGCAGTATTACTTCCTCTAAAAATTAAAAAAAATCTTTTTAGCTATTATTTACCCAGGGTGACTTTTTCAGACTAACTTCCTAAGTTCTCAGTTTTGAAAATCTTTTTAATTACATCAAAACAAATCTTCTTGCAAGTAAAAATGCTACACTGGCTACATAATCAATTTTCAATAGACTCCAAAATTTTCTGAGTTAGACAAGAAAAAATTAATTAGCAATAGAGTAAATGTTAAGTCTTGCTATCTCATCTCATCCTCAGCAATACCACTTCTAAAATATTTTAATTAAAAATAATTTTAAAACATTAAAAATATAAAAAAACATTTAACAATCTCCTAGGCTTTCTCTATGCTCTATAGGTGCACCTCAGGAGCATCTTCCCTTAGCATCAAAAGAAAAATTAAATCAAAACTGCAACATATAATATTTTTTTTAAAGGCACCTATTTTTTGAAGGCATCAGGTAAGAATCAAAGGCCTCAAGAACATCCCAAGTGTGCCCCATAAATGACTATCAGTCTTTTTGACTTGTAAGTTGAGCTGGACTTCTTTTTCTTTCTGGACTTCGGATTCTTTCCAAAACACTACTACTAGAATTTAATCCATACAACAGCTTTCCAAAATTTATCTAAAAACGGTGTCAAGTTCTACCCTATGCAAGTTTGTTTATATTAGCAGGATTTATTGGGGCATTTTACCATCATACAGAGAAAAATCACCACAAAGCAAAACAAAACCAAACAAACAAAAAAACCTCACACATACAAAAACATTAAAAAAAAACCCAACAAAAACCAACAAATCGAGATTTTTTCTTAATGTGAAAAACACTAATGACTTGTTTTTAAATTTTTAAAAGTTTAATAGTAATAAAATGGTTATAAAAATAGCAGTATATTTAGAGTAATAATAATTTGGATAATCTGGATTAGGACAATATGAGACAACAGAAACAAACGGTTACGGACATCTGGGTACCTTTTTCTGGGCAACCTAAGCCCGAAAAAGGACCCCCGTTAACAGAGGATTAACCCTTAAAAACAATAATTTGTTACATATTTATACACATCATACATGATGCATAAATTCTATTCAAACAAAGGATTTTGTCTGGTCAGCATCAACTTTTTCCTCTAAATCTTAACAGCATCTTCATGCTCGAGAAAAGCAGGAAGAAGTTAATTTCTTCTGATAAAAGAGCAATAAATTCTCTTTCTCTGAAAGATTCAGGTGTCTTGTGGCTGCTATTTCGCTGCGAGTCCTTTCTTCAAAGAAAAGTATCATCTTACATAACAATTTCTATTTTAACATTATGTTATAACTCTATTTAACACATTACTAAAAAATTAATACAGCATAATTTTCTAACATAACACATATAACATTCATTTTAATATTTGTGAAAAGCCAATCATAAAGTATGCATCCTTCACATTAAGCAATACTAAACATGAAGAAAGTCGATACAGACACTTCTGCTTGGCCAGGCAGCTGTCCCAGCAGCCTGCTCTGTTCAGAAATTCCGCATTTCCCAACACTCTCGTCACTCCTGGCAAAGCTGTCATTAGGCCTGCACTATGAGCGTGGGCAGCAGCTCCTGAGCGCCACAGCTCCCTGGACTCTCGAATTTGTATTTCAACGCTGAAATTTTAATGCTTCCTGGCGCAACAACGACAGGTAAAAAATAAACCCTAGGTACACGACAGGGACAAAAGTCCACCATCGTTCCCACAATCAGGGGGAAAAGTGGGCGTTTCTCTCATGTGCGAGACAATCTCTGAGGGGACAGGTCCGCGACAGCCCCAGCCCCTCACAGCCCCCAGCGCCGCCCCGCTCACCGTGCACCGCCAGCTCCCGGGCCGGGGGCGCGGCGGGGCGGCCCCGGGGCAGCAGCGTCCTCAGCACGGCGCGGAGCTCGCCGGGCCCGCCCCAGGCCACGAGGGGCGGCGGCAGCGCCAGCTGGCCCCGCACCTCCCTCCAGAGCCGGCCCAGCTCCGCGGCCCCCGCCGTTCGCCCCTCCTGCCCGCCGTCGCCCCCGCTTGCCCCCGCAGTGACGATGGAGGGCGATATCTCCCCGCCCTCGCCGAGCGGCACCGTCCCCTCCGCCTGGACAGCGGCGCCGCTCAGTCTCCTGTTGGCCACCTGCGGCTTCTCCAGCCACACGCGCACGGCCGCCCAGAAGCCGCGGGGCAGCGCGGCGCCGCCGGGGTCCCGCACGGCCGCCGTCCCCACCGGCCCCATCCGCCGCCCGCCGCCGCCGCCGCGCCAGGAGGCGGAGCGCGTCGCAGGCTGCTCCCGTCAGTTCCCGAGGCGGAGACGGCGCCGGCCGCAGGTACGTACCGCGTCCCCTGGCCCCCGCCTGTGCCTCTGAGGCTCCGAGTGCCGCAAGAGACCGCTACGGTGCCGTCCTGCGGCTGAAAACGCGAGGAGCTGCCAGCAGGGCGTGAGGCTGGAGGGTCGTCACGTCATGCTGCTCTGTTTAGGGACGGTCTGTGCCGCTGTGACAGCTGCGTGAAAACGCTCCGGAGGGCAAACTCCACACCGGGACGGCTGACTGACACCGGACAGTCAGCCCGGCCCATTAGGGAGACAGCTCGGTACACCATTTTTAGCAAATAACAGCACATTGTGTGGTCTGGGTTTGCCCTGTCTGAGCAGAAGCCGTGCCCCGCCGTGAGTTCGGGCCGCTCGAACAGCGGCCGTGCCGTGAGCCCGCACGGGAAGCGGTTCGTGCCCTGCCCGGGGGTGTCCTGCTCTGGGCCCCTGCCAGCAGCAGATTGCTCGGAAATGCAGAGCCGCTAGAAAAGAAAATAAAGTAAAACACTGGTTATATAACCTCTTAGCCGTGAGGGTACAGTATCATTATTCTTGACAGCTACCAAGTGTCTGAGCTGTGTCATTATTACGTGAGATAATTGAGGATAGTACCCTGGAAACTGTCCTTTGCCCTCTGATTTGTGACCCGTGTTTGGTGCCCGGGTGTGAATTTGAATTACTAGCAGGAGCGCTTTCCATGGAAAAAGGTTTCCAACCCAACATTTTGCAGTGAAACTGTAGCAGTTCTTTTCAAATTGAAAATAATGTGGTTTTTCCTTCCACCTTCTCACACGTTTCAAAATTTCAGAGCAAGGCTGAAATTAACGCTGAAGTTATTCTTTAGGACAGCCCGTTGTTACTTTCCTATTGCAACTACCTGTTTTGATTTCTTAATTAGGTTTTGAAACTGTTGACTTGGAGCCAAATTATATTAAACCATTGCATGAAGTCAGAAAATTTATAGTATATTTTATGTACAGAACACTATTTTAAATGAACTCTTAGGTTTCATTTGGGTAATATTGCTGATTTGCAATGTAGATAAAGTTAGATGCAATAGCTGCAATATTGCAATGTAATTTTTTCTTTTTTATGAGTGAAAAGCCTATTTTCCAATTACAAGTGTAAAGCCTATTACAAGTGTAGTATCTGTTTATTTGGCTGGAGGTTGAAACACTTTCTCAATGTCCTTTTTGTTATTTTTTATTTTCTTTCTTTCCAAACCTGTTGTGCAGTATTGGAGCTGCCTGCATCTTCTTAGAACTGATTTGGAAATCACATGCAGAAATACTATCCTGCTGTTCCCTTCTGCTGTGTTTGTACTGTTCAGAGCTAGAGCATGACCTCCATAAAAGAATAAGGTTGAAAGAAAAGAGAGGTATCGAGGAGATATATCAAGGTGATGGAGGGGGGAAAGGGGTTGAAAAGGCAGACTGCTGAAGTAGTTTCTGTACTTCATTATATTCAAAGTTTGTAGTGAGCCCTTGGCCAGCCCTGGGCCAGGATGTCCTGCCTGTGCCTTTGAGCTGCTTCTTTCAGCCAGTCTTTCGGCTGCCCTGTCCGATGGTTTCTGCTCCCTCCAGGCACAGCAGAGATCTCTGCCGTGTGTGATGGCAGGGATCGCTGGGAGTGCCCTGAGCAGCAGAGGGCTCTCCAGCACCAGCTTCTGGAAGCAGCAGAGGATCAGCCTCTATTTCTTTGGGCCAGGTTCTAATGAAAGGCACAATTCTCCTCTCTCTCCCGAACCAGTGCAGTTGTACCTCCTGACAGGGAAATCTTGCAGGGTCTGTGCAGTTCTGTAGTGCTCTTGCCTGACCCATAGATGCACACAAAGTTGCCAGCAGACTTCATGGGGCCTTACTGCATTTGCTGTTTAAGACATGCTATTTTCTCACTTTTATCACCCCCTTTCTTAATACACAATATGGTGATAACCAGTGTTGTCCCTGTTTCATTTTTAGCTCATATTTTAATAACAAAGATGATGTAATTCGTTTACATTGGGTCAAAGGCATTTTTTCTTTTTCTTTGTATCAAGCCAGCTGAATTAGAAAAGGGGAAGGACAAGATTTTAGTTGCCTCTGCAGTGCTGTACTCATACATTTAAACAAATCCATGGATTTAATCAAACAACTCTTTTAATTTCTTTTTATAACTAAAAAGGCGATATCTGTGGTGCTTCAGTTTGTGTTTTATCTTTTCTCATTTGCTGCAGTTTAGCTAACAATGAATCAGAAAGAAATGACTGGCAACCAAAACTCACGGGATAATTTGCTGGCAGATTTCCCTCAAGGCCCCCTTTCCAGATACCGTAAGAAAGCTTCCTTCAACTGGAAGGAGATGGCACTTTTCATAGATGGTGAAGATGTCATCCAGCTGAAGGTAAACTTGGCAAGAATTGTAAGCATGTTTTAATTGTGCAGATATCAGTAGAACTAAGTATGGTTTTTTTTAAAGGGAGTATAGTTAATAATGCTCTGTAAATATGGAGCATGAAGGAATTTGATTTGCACAGCTAATTTTCAGAACAGAGCTGAATTTTTAAGCAACCTATTCTGCTGTGTCATAAGACATTTAATTACAGAACATCAGTACAGGGGAGAACAGCAGGTGCTGCATTTCAGAATTTGAGTGTTCATTTCAAATTGAGAAATAACTATATTCTACCGTATTTCTTTACTGTTTGCTTTAAATCATAGATCACGTGATTTTGCAAGGCACTTATGCCGAGCTAAGTTCAAGCCACCATCAAACAGTATTTCTGTCTTACTTTGACCTAATTTCCAATGTTCTGTGCTTGCATTAATGTTTATGTGGCATTACAATTGGAGATTAGCATGTGAACCTTGCTGAAAGCTAATCCTACCAAGCAGCACAAGAGATGGTGTGGAAATGCATGACTTGGAGATATAGGAGGAGAAAGAACTAGCTTTCTGAGGGTGGTGTAGATTTACATAGATTTAAGTAATCTTGAATCTTCACCATAATTATAAAAATCCTAGCAGGTAGATCAGAGAAATTAGAAAGGCCCGGTTTTGTCTGGCTGGTGTGTGTTACAGCAGAGATAAAACCTGAAGTGTTCTGTGTCTGGAGTTTCAAAGCTGTGTGGGCATGTAGAGATGTTTACACAGAGAAAGGGAATGACTGCCTTTCAAAGGAAAGCACAGAAGGTCTGGGTTTCTTCCTTCTTATGTGAAAGACAATTAAGAAGGTGTGGATGTGTTGAAGACACAGGTCTGGGATAAATAATGCCATAATATATTACCTACTACAGAAAGGATCCAAATTACAACGTTAAAAGATGCACAGCCCCACGTTGAAGGGCTGCATATGGTGGTTCCATTAAATGGAGCCTTTTTTTACTTTCATCTGGGAGCAGAGCAGTTGTGGTGGCCTAATGGTTTTAACATCATGACATATTTCTAACTGACTGTAAGCCCTGGAGTTTTACCTTTATCCTCAGACTGAGGGACTTTTGCCTCTTGGATTCTGCCAGCAGCTTCATGTATTGAGATAGTGAAGCTGCTACACAAAGCAAGTAGGTTTTACCATACTGTTCTTGTAGATTTAGAGTGAATCACTTCATGGTGAAGGAGATGTCATAAAATTTAGCTTCATGAGCTGTATATATGACAGATAATTTAAATATATTTCCAAATTCTCTGGAAATTTTGCTTTTTAAGTTTGTACCTTGCAGCAAACAATTGTAGTTTGAGACCCAGTGTTACTTTGAAGGAAGTTAACAGGTTTTGTTAATGGTTTTAGGTCAATATGCTCATGTCAGTTTTTTCCTCTCCAAGAACAGAATCTTCTCTGCTCTGGAAAATGATCCTCTCTTTGCACATCATCCTGGAGAGGATTTGTGCCGTGAGAGGTACCAGGAGCTGACCTTCCTGCGCTGTAAAAAGCTCTTTGAGTACGAGTTCCTCACTCAGCAAGAAGCGATGGCGGACCCATTAAGGCTCTTTCATATGGTGATCTTTATAGGAATGTATGATTGGTCTCTGTGTCTCAAGTTTTTCTTACATTCTGGTGTAAGTACAGTTCAATGGCTATAGTAGTGTATGTTTGAATTTAAGTAACTTCTAATACCATAATTCTGTTGCTTTGGGCCTGTTTTATTAAAACTTGATCTTTTCCTCATTCTTTCTTTTCAAGAATGGTATTAAGTTTTAACTGTTTAGAACAGTTAGAGAGCTCTGGGTAATCTTTGTTGTTAAATCCCTGTCTCCTCTGGAATCCCACCTGGAAAGTAAAGGTGAAACAGTACAGACAGAGATACAGAAAAAAAAAATTTATGCTTTCTTTTGTTTACTCCTCTGCTTCCTCTTTAGGGTAGCCAAAGAACTTGGTTGTTGGTGGCTGTGTGTTTGCTAAAGATTTGCAGGTATCAGAAACTTACCTGCTTGAGCCCCAGTGTCTTACTGAAGGGCAGAATCCAGAAGGGATGGAAAGCAGTTTAAAATTTCTCACTGGCAGCAGTGGCTGAATTCTGTTAATCAGTTGTTTCCCAGATGGGTCTCTCACAAAGAATGCTCAACATAGCTGGTCAAATATTATCAGTTTAATAAATTAATTAATATTACTATTCACACAGCTGGGGACCATCTAGGAATTAGAGTTTTTTCCTATCTATGTAGGAAAACTGAAGGCAGCTTTCAAATCAGCATTCTTGTTTGATCCTGAAGCACCTACTTTCAGCTCCCAATCTGTTTGCAGTAAAATGAACTAAAATAGTCTTTAAGTTTTCCTTTGCTCAAGGGAATATCACTAAGGACAAATGGAAAGTATTTCTAAGCAATTGCAATGAAGGCTTGAACCAGTTAGAGCTGGGACAAGTTCAGTCATCTGTAAAGGGGCCTTGACATGATCAAATCCTGACTTACCTCCCCCAGCTATAGTCTAATTATAATTTACTATGCAGCCCACTTTCCCTGGTCTCTTTACTGGACATCACTATTAAAAGTCATGTGCAACTTGTGCTTTTCATCACAGGGCACTGATTTAATTCATTATTCTGTTTTTACAGTCATTTGCAGGTTCAATTATGAGTGCTTCTAAGAGACTTGCATACGTTTTGGAACAAGCTTATAGCATGGAGGTAATTTTTTCTAATAATTTGTGAGAAATGGACACTATTACAGCTGTGTTTGCACTATTTGCAGTTTTAGTGTTATTTCTGATCTCTTTACATACCTAGGTACCTCTAAATAGCAAAAGAAAAGGCCATGGAGCAAATTCAAGCATTGAACTCTGACTGTCCTTACTACTAGCTCATAAACCACTTCCTGATATGTTTTTGACTATCTAAGTTAACATGCAGAGAAAATTTGGGAACTTTTCCCTAAAGGCAGTATAGATAACATTACACCAGTTCAGGCTCTGTCCAGAGTCATTTAAGACTGTCCTACTAGGATACTCTTAACCTTGATGTGTTGCCATAAAAATTCCCTTCTAATGCTATAAACTGGAAAATGTCTTAATGCCAAAGAAACACCACATGGAGTTCCGTGGGGACTTGGGACCAAGCACTCTGCAGAATAAATGCAGCCTGTCTGATACAGAAGGTGCCAATCCTAAACATTTTCTCCAGTCTAGGCCATGTGGGCAGCATTTACTGTCTGGCCAGACCCTCTGATTTTGCAAGATAAATATTTTGATTGCACTTTAACTGAGGCTTGTGCTTCTTTTGTTGCTCTTTATCACTTCCTGTTTTGTTTTAGTTTGGGTTTTTTTGCCAAGTTAGTCTCTAATAGCTGAATTTGAACTCATTTGAAAGTCTTGCTGTTTCAATTTATGTAATAAAGTGGTCTTGAACTGTGCCCTCTGTCTCCTAATTTAGATTTTTGGTTGTTTTGCTCTGACTGAACTCAGCCACGGATCTAACACCAAAGGCTTACGGACTACAGCCACGTTTGATCCCAGCACTCAGGTTAGTCCTTGCTGCACACTGTCAGCCAGGCTGCCTTTCCATACTAAACTGTGTGAGAAGGAGTTGGTCCCTGCACAGGCTTCAGCTCTCACAGCTGAAACAGCTCTCTCGGTTCTTTACTTGAACTCACAGCTCAGTTTAACCTAAGATCTAGGAAATGCTTCCCAGTCCATTAATCTGCCTTTTTTTAAAACTCCTTAAATAAGCAATTAAAAAAGTTGAGTTTCAGTCTTTACAATGAGATAATGAGCTTTTCGAGCTCTAATTTTTTTCCCTTACTACATGTGTTCTCTCTAAAGTTGAACATGATAAGAGAGATTTCAGGTGCTGGAGTGCAGTATAGAATAAATCCTGGCAGTTAATGGATGTTTTCAGAACATTGCCAGTGTGGTGAAAAAAAAAATCTGTGACCTGATTTTTATTATTTATATAATTTTCTTTTTATTTGCTCATTACAGGAATTCATCATCAATACACCTGATTTTGAAGCTGCAAAGTTCTGGGTTGGTAATCTGGGGAAACATGCCACTCATGCAGTTTTGTATGCCCAGCTCTATACTCCTGATGGACAGTGCCAAGGATTGCATCCCTTTATTGTACAGGTAGGGTAGAAATATTGTTAATAATTTTATTCTTTTGAGGAAGAGTGGGTTCCAATTAAAGACTTGTTATGCTGTTATTTATACCTGACCAGCAGATTTTTTATTTAATACCTTTGCATTTTATTGGAATTGTAACCAGGGTACTTTTTTTAAATGTTCACTGATTTTATGAAGGTTGTAGAGCTGGTTTTATACTCTCAGTTTTCTGCAAAACCTTCAGAAAATATAGAAGAGCTGAAAAGTCTCCAGATGATATTGGTACTTGTATAGATAGAACTCATCTGTGTCATATGAAGTCCTGAAACTCTTGTACAGGACTTAAGATGATTTATGTGTGCCAGTGCTTCATGCTGATCTACATGAAATCTGCAAACTTCTACCACAGAAATAATTTTATAGAATTAAAGGCATCTGAAAATATGTAGAAAATATGTTGGTGTAGTACAAAACTTGTACA
Source organism: Melospiza georgiana (assembly GCF_028018845.1). Classification (NCBI taxonomy): domain Eukaryota; kingdom Metazoa; phylum Chordata; class Aves; order Passeriformes; family Passerellidae; genus Melospiza; species Melospiza georgiana. The sequence continues at coordinate 55,524,004 of NC_080434.1, forward strand.
TAGTAAAATGTACTAGACTAGCTGCAGACTGAACAAAGTTTATTACAGAATTGTAATATTTCAGAGCTGATTGTTACATAAAAATTCCAATGTTTTCTGCTTTGTCTGTTTCTGAAGGAGGTTTCAGTGGTAATCTGATGAGAGCAGTCATCATTGTTAAGTGATATTTAAAACAATGATGTAATTAATATATTCCAAATTAATTTTCATTAAAGTATCTGTGTCCTGAATGAGAGGATGCATAAGTACAAGTTATATGCAGGATTATGTGCTTGAAAGAAACAGAGAAGTCTCTTTATCATTAATATTAGGGTACAAGTTGGGAATATTTTCAACCTCGGAAAAATTCAGTCAATAGCTTTCATTACTCTGTTACTGAAATGTTTTTGTTTCACTTCTGTACAGATTCGAGACACAAAAACTCTCCTACCAATGCCAGGTGTGATGGTAGGAGATGTAGGAAAGAAAATTGGGCTGAATGGGTTGGATAACGGGTAAGTTTTGAAAGAGAAAACATTCTAGGTTATGTCATACTGCAGTGATGCAAAGATCCCCCTGTATCTATTCTGTCCTTACTCCTGAAATGTTCACTAGTGGTTTAAAATTGTTGATATTTCTGAAAAAAACCCCCAGATTGAAAGATCATGATTTTCAGTATTTTTTGTCTGAATATTAGCAGCCTTTCAGCCTTTCTCACTCTTTAAAATGTGAAGTGCTCCTGGTATTTTGTGAATATCCCCAGGTAGTCTTGCAGTTACAGACTCTTCAACAATAATAATGGAAAAAAATCTAGTAAGTTCTGGGTAAAGAACTTTAGCAGCTTCTGCACAGATCTGGATGTAAGACTTTAATTATTTTTTCTGTTGATTTCCAGCCCACAGGAAGGCTAATGGTGGTCCCCAGATAAGGTTTATTTTCAGTAAAGATTAAGATAAATGAGACCAAAGAGAGAAACTATGTCTCTTGTTTAAACCTTGGGATTTCTAGATTGCAGCCAAGAAATAGAATGCTAGTTATTTTCTTCTGTATTGTGTGTGTACAGTTGAAATAAAATTTTACCTGGCTCCATTTCTTAGTCGTGGACTCCAAGGGCCTTTCTGTGTCTGCTTTAATAACCAAAGGTGTTTGATGGGGAGGAGATACAGTGAGAAAACAAAGGTATATTTCTGCATTACAACAGTCATTACATAAAAGTTATTTAAACTGTTAGATTAGTTACATAGCCCTGTATAAAGACATAAACTTTAAATGGCAAAGAAAGGTTTCACTTCCTTATGCCTCAAATTTAATTCTTTCTGTTGATTCAGTTTGTTACAGATTTTTCTATTGTCCTTCAAAACAGATCATTGCAGTAAACACAGTATAGACATCTGAAAGTATCCTGGTTTCAAATATTATGGCATTGACTGTATTTCCAGAATGTTGTAGGAATTTTATGGTTATTTAGCTCATTATCATTGATTCTCTGTTTCCTGAAGACATGGAAGAAATAAATTTTAAAAACCTGAAACAACTCAAAATTAATTTGTAGAGGAAAACTGTAAGAAAGACTTGGAAAACAGGGAGATTTAAGGTTTGGTGGGTATTTTTTTTCTGCTTCTGCATTACAGACTAGTAGCCACCAGATGGCACAGCAGCATGGGCCTGAGTAATCTAAATGTTGATCAACTTCATATTTCTATAGAAGTATTTAAATTCTGCTGTTCATTCTTATATTGCAATATGGATTTATGTGCAGCACGGGAATGAAGAGTATGCTTGATATGTGACTTTAAATGTACATCATTTTAAATCCTTTTCTCCATTATCTACTGGAAAAAAATAGAGTGTTTATTCAAATACAGATAACAACTGATAAAATTTGAAATTATAATCCATAAAATGCTCTTTAAGTGAGATACCAGTGACTCCCTATCTTAATGTCAGATAAAGTCCCTTATCTATCATATGTCATTTCAAGCAATCATAGAGCATTCCTGTTTACTTTGTATATGTTGTTTTAAGAAAATTATTAGTTCAAACAGTAGTGCCCAAAGAACCCCAGTCATGGATATAGATCTCTTAAATATGCATTAAGATAGTCCCTGCATTAGAAACCTTAAGACAGCACTTGCAGATTAAGAAAGAAGTATGAGGGAGCCCAAGCTTACCCATAGATACCCCTCATTTAGCTAAAAACTCCAGTGTCCTGTGTTCCTAAACTACTTTAGCTGCTTTGTTTTTTGGAGAGGTCTAACACTGCAGGCAGGCCAACATTGTTGTCAAGTACTAGGGAACCAAGTTTTGTTCTGCAGTGTTCCTGCACACACTGAGAAGTCAGAAGTGTCAGGGCTTGGAGATATCAGCTCCCAGAGGCACATGAAGGTCTGGATGGGGACTGGAGAGGAAGTTCTGCATTTGTGTGCAGAGACAGCAAGCCATGCCACCCTAGAAAATGGACTCTTGGTTGCATGATCTGCAAAATGCCAGGATCCATAGGGAGATATTTCACCACATACACCTTGTCAAGGTATTCTCCTTGTCCATTTAGCAATCTTACATCCTCATTTGTCTCAGAGAAAGCACAGGCTGGTGTAAGTCTCCAGGTGTGTTGCCAGGTTATTTTGAATGTGTTGGTGAAGTCTGGTTCTGCTACCATGAGCACTTAGTAAATCAGGTCTTTTCCATGTAGTTACACTCAGGATGTGTGGTCACAGTGGGAATCAGAGTCTGACATCTCTGACAGATGTTTGCTTTTGTTCCTGTGCTTCAAGAAATTTATGCTAATAATTTTCAGTATGGATACAGGGAGTTTAGTTCTTGAACGTTAATGAAGGTCATGGGGAAGAAATTCCAGAGCCTCCTTAGAAAATGCAAGTTTGAAGAAAACAGAGTAGTAAGAAAACAGAGTAGATGATTGTAGTTGTCCATTCTGGCTTTGAAAAACAGTTATTGTCTTGGGTTGTTTGGCTGAAAGCTGGTTTCCTGCTGATGCAGAGTATAATTTTTTTAGTAAGAGAAAGAATGTCAGAAATAATGTGAAAATTTTTGCAGTGTGAATCCATTTCTAATATTATCTTTCCAAGTAATTCTCATAGTTTCATAATGTGGATGTCCAAAAATCACATGGTGTTTGCAGGTCTTTGTAACTTTAGCTGCCCTGACAAAAAAAGACAAAAACACTGTAAAATATTTTGAATTTTTTTTTCTCTAGGAAATTTACAATAATTTGTGTAATCAATGCATAAAGGGATAAAAATAGAACTCTATTTTTTCTTATGGAAAGGATAAATTGGGCTTGTGGTTTGTTACTGCAGTTAAATCAGACTGCCACCAGGGGATGCAAATGCTTCAGTCTTTATTTTATAATATTAAAATGTCCACCTGTTGCTAGTGCTCTGGCAGTCTTTGAAATATGCTGCTCACTGAGGACCCAAAATGGTAGTAGCTGAGGGAAAAAAAAACCTACTGAAAAGATCCCTGAGTATTTGGGATTTCAGGAGCCTTTCAGTAAAATGCGTGGCAGGCATAAGGAGTGGAGGGGTGGCACACACATAAAACAAGAGCTGGGCTATGTGTTGATGTGCATTTCTGTTTCCTTCCTTTGATGTGTTGTTTTTTGGGTTTTTTTTGTTTTTTTTTTTGTTGATGTGTTGGTGGATTTTTTTTTTGTTTGTTTGTTTGGGGTTTTTTCGGGGGGCAGGGTGGGGAAGGATGTACCTTGGGTACTGGAACATGGCCCAGATTGCCCATTAACTCAGTGCACATCAGTAAATGACACTGAATTGGTGGTGAACCATTTTCATGTCCAGTTGTAACAAGCAGCAAATTTCTGCTTTCCCCTCTCCAGAGATGGAAATGATGCCCAACTGTATCTGCATGGGGAAGAATGAAAATCAGCTATAATTGTATTTCTGAAGTAGTGCTTACCATGCCTCTCTTTGAAAAACATGTTCTGAGCTCATTCAGCTGTGTCCACTGATAACATGTATGCAGTCTGTTAAGCAGATCAAACCCTTTGTAAGGGAAGAACTAGAGAAATGAAATTGTCATTTTACCTTAAGCCTTTGCAGGGGAGGAAAGGGTCTTTCTAGAGGAAGAATTGTTAACTGGATCTAATGATAATTGGGGGCTTGGGAAAACTGATGTGGTTTATTGGCTGTTTAACAGCCTTTCATGTACAATTAAAATGTAATCAATCTTTGCACACATACAACACACTAAGATGTTCAGCATATTCTCTAGCAATCAATGAGGTCAGATTTAGTGTTCTGGATACTGAAAACAAAACAGAATGCCCAAGAAGATATGAGTAAAGGGGATTTATTTGATAGAAAAGCAATAAATCGCATGAAAGAATCCTTCTGGAAAGAGGTGGCTCAGAAAGCCCTCACTATAATTCCTTATATATTGACAAAGATAGGATATATCACATGACTTTCAAGCCTTTACCAGTTGCATTTAAATGGTTAATTGATACTTTATTTCTTCATTCCTATTTCAGCATTACTGCCAATAGTACATTATGATGCTGCTATTACTAGTTTAAGGACAGAACAATCAGTCTAGTCCTTTTTGTCTTCTACTATTTATCCTCTTAATGCTCATTTAGATTTTGCAACTGTTGCAGTTATTTCACCAGGAAGATAGGAGCTGTAATACATGGTTGAAGCCTAAATAGTCTTTGGAACTTCATCTTTCAATCTGAAACAGTAGTTCAGTGAAGATATCCATAATCAGCTTCTTTGGTTACTTGCTTCTACTTCCACGCTACCTTTTTCTTTCTGCTTGATGAACATTTATGAAGCTGTAGGGGAACTGGAACTGCATGAAAACTAATGAAAAAACCCTACCAGTTTTTGTAGTCTTCAGTCAGATAATTTGTCGGGTTTGGTTCACTGCAAGACCTTAGGAGTGGCTGTTTTGGTACAGGAAAAAGAACAGAGATGTAAGAAATCAAGTCTAAAAATCAGCCCTTCTTCCCAAATAAACAAGCTTGGGCTTGTTAAATATTTTTATTGACTTACAGCCACTCACCCAAGTATCAAACAGTTGTGATAGCAATAGCAATGAAGTGGCTATAGATGAAAAAAGAATGTTCAAATGCTTGTGCCTGTATTTACGTTATCTGAATACACCATGAACACTTCAGTCCTTGTGAAAAGTGCCACTTTCACAGTTAAAACTGTGTATTTTGCAAACACATCTTGCATGTTTACAGTTTAAGTTAAAGCTGTGCTTTTTGCAGCAGAATCATTGACATTTCCCTGCTTTGCCCCCCTCCTGTCGTTTCTGCAGTCAGAGTTGGACACTATGTGAGTATATACAGTGTTACTGGGCTGTGGTCACATTGCTGCAGAGTGCTGCCTTATCCCCTCATTTTTGTCATGTTCATATGCCTCAAAATTCTACAGCAATAGCTGCTTCACACTGAAAGGCACTTGATGTGGGTGAAAATGGGGAAATGTAGACTTAAATCTGGTCACACATTTGTTTTTTGATGCACAGAAATACAGCCTCACATCTGCAGTGAACTTCAACCAGCCATTTTTGTTCCTTAGCAGAGCTCTGTCAGCTCTTGACAGCTGCAAGAGTCTGCTCATCCAGAGTTCCTCACAACATGAGCTGGACTGTAAGATCTTAAAGTGAGTGAGTCTTTGTGTGCCTGTGAAGTCCATTAGATTAGGATTAGGAGGCCTATAAAATATGTTGTTTTATCATTGTTATTGAGCATTACTGTACAGGGCTGCATTCTTACATTACAGCCTTGTTTGTAGAAAATAAAACTAAAATACTGCCACACAATTTCACTGTAAGAGTAACTATTCTCAGCTCTAACCTTTCTGTGAGTTCAGTCTAGAATATGTGGCAGTTTTCTTTTCTTCTGCAAGTTTTTAATCAAACCTCTGAAATGTTACTCTTCCCAAGGTTTAGTGTATCCCATAAACAGCCGTGATATCAACTGACTCACAGCCTTCCAATACCATTCACCTGGTTTCTGTTTCTGGCTGGAAGTCTGGCATTAGAGATGATTGCACCATCTCTAAGGTAGTCAGTAACAAAAGCTGGCAGAAAAGGATTTTAGTGAGTCTGAAGTTCACCAAAGCATGTTTGAGCTATTTGTACTATAGGTAACAGTTTATTACTTTAGTACTGGCAAAAGGAGCTTGTAGCTTTTCCAGCTGCTCCTCTTTTATCAGCATTGCTGCAGACCAGATGAATTACTATTGCGTGATTTAAAGTCAGTGAGATTAACTTAGTTTGAAATGTTCCCTAAACTACTGGCCAAGGAACCCAAACAAGAATGCTTCTATTGGAATGGCACTTTCCTCTGCTCAACTGCTCTTGGTAGAAATCTATGTGACGCAGGTTTTTTTTATCTGTGGTAAAAAATGAGTCTACAGGATGCAAAATTGCACATTGCTGTAGAGGCCTGTGATATCTATTGAAAGTGACAGCTGTCTGTCTGTCTTGCTGAGAGGCCTTAATCCCAGTCACGCTATCTGCTGTGCTGAAGAGGCCCTAAGTAGGGCAGCTTTTAAACCTCTGGTCTTGTCATCACTGTGTGAAATTTAGCCATTTTCCAAACTTACTGGTACATGATATCCCCATGACTGTGTATACAGTTCCATTATTGTAAGATATTTCTTCAATTCTTTAAGGAGATTTTTCCCCTAAATGCGTTGACAGATGTGGGCCAAGTCCATGCTTTCTAGGCTAATAACCCTTAAAAATGTGATCATTGACTTCATTAAATCTTACTATTTATTTTTAATATGTTCCAATATCAAGTTCCAATTGGCCAGCATGTCTAACAATTCCCAATAGCAAAGTTCTTGGAGAAGGAGCATAACAGCAGTTGGCAGCAATCTCACAAGGTCACTTAACCCACCAGTCCTGTGAGGTTCTGCTTTTATTTTCAACACTTGTGCTTATAGGCAAAATATCTTATTCCTTTACACATGGAAATTTTCTGTTGAATTTTTAATTGCTAGTTCTGCTGCTCTGCTTTGCTTCTTAAAGTCTTTGCCATCTGATATGTATATCCACATATTTTTATATAATATTATCTGTAATGGATAATATCAAGGGAAAAAATCTAAACTTTAAAAACCTGTTACTTGAATTCATTTTGACTTTAAGAAAATAGGCTACCATATAATGAGAGGAAATTCAATATTCTGGTTCACTAGCTGTGGGTGAAGTTATTAAAGAAGGATGTGCTTGTACTTTTTAATCATAATAATTTTAGGTCATCTTTTATGTGGTACAGAATTAGCTTCCTTATATTTGTGTCAGACAGATTATAATAAAACTTTCTTGAATGTTTTTCACTCTTTCCAACAGAAGACTTCCCTTAGATTTAACTGTTTGGGATTGTATTACAGCAAGTGAAAGTGGATAAAATCATTTAGGTCATTTTGGGAGCTGTTTTGTTCAGCACACATCTGTCACATGTTTATTATGAGTAGGCTTGGAATTCCTGAAAGTAGGCAATTGGTATATAGGTTTAGAAAGTAGTAGCTTTCAGTTTGCTTTTTATAAACACTTAAGTCTCAAGCACAGGTCAATATAAAAAAATTTCTACAACTGCACAACTTTGCTTAGTGAATACGCACTACAGTGTAAAACACAACACATAAGAGACGATAATTTGCCATTTTATTAATTGTCCTTGTCTCCCAGGTAACAAATGACAAAACAGAAGGATGTGTCCTCTAGTAGTACCAGGCAAGGTTTAGGTTAGATGCTGGGAAAAATTTCTTCACTGGAAGGGTGTTAAGACACTGAGATGGGCTGCCCAGGGAAAAGAGGTGGAGTCATCATCCCTGGAAGGGTTCAGAAGATGTGTGAATGTCACACTTGGGGACGTGGTTCAGTGGTGAACATGGTACTGCTGGGGAAATGGTTGGACTCTGATATTGAAGGTGTTTTCCAGCCTAATGATTCTATGAATGCTGCCATGAAATCTTACCATTCATCACATACAAGGCTAAGCATGTTCCAGATATGTATTTGCAGAGAGAAAGCCTAAGAACTGGAGCCCTTTGAAATATGGTCTAATATGTGCCCCAAAGATTGCATCATCTCTCTATAATGTCAACTCTTCCTATAGTCTGGCTTATAATTCCAGTTTTTATCACCCATTCAATAGCTTTTTAAAATAATATTTCATTGCTTCCTTCCATGCATCCCTTCCTGCTTGGGAGGGATCCTTATAAACATCCATGGAGCTGTCTTAATTTCATCACTCTGATTTTTAAAATTCTCATTTGACTTAATGGCTTGTAAAAAATGATGAGCTGCTGGTGTGCTGTGACTGGCAGGCATCCTGTCAGGAAATTATCCTTCAGTAATTAGTGTCTGCTTCACTGTTTGAACATAGTTGTAGCTTCCTACCTTATGCCTGGATTGTAAGATCCTAGGAGGAAGCACCTTCTTGGAATTCTGTGGGTGGACAGCAACTGTGAAAAATGAGTATAAACTAGAAACCTAAACCTTGCCACACACACACTTCTGTAATTAAAGTAATGAGTAATAATTTAAAAGCTCAAGTTCTTTCTAAGGTTCATGCTATTGCTTAAAAATATTGGTTGTTGTACAGTTTTAGTTGTGATTCTTTTTGGGTTTTAGGGAGCAGAGAATGTGAATTTCGCCAAAAGATCTTTCTGGAAAGATATTTTGTAGTTTCAATGATATGAAAAAAAATTTAACATAGATGGAAATCAGATTTTTGGAAAATCTGAATTTGCTTCTATTACTAAGTAGTGTAGTCTCACTGAAATTGGCATTTAACAAAGCATTTATTGGAGTTGTTGAGGCAGCTGGTGCTTGGCTGCCTTGGCTTAGGATAGCATGCCTTTCTCTGTGTCTAAGTCTGAAAATACTGTGTATCTCCAAGGCTGAATAAATTCAGTATTCAGATATGTTTCCTTGGAAACAACTCATAATTTAAAAGCACATGCAGCAATGCAGCCCTTATGTAATTTATTAATGTGAAAGACCTGGCTCTCGTGAGCCATATTAAACAGATCAGCCTTTATTGGCAGGAAAAAGGAATTTTCTTTGATTACAAATACAGCTTTTCAAGTACTATTAGATAGTGAGATCTCCGTGAGTGGGGTTGATACCGCTGCTATTGTGCCAAATTGTGCTGCCCATTTGGATGAAAAAATTCAATCACTTTCTTCCTGAAGAATATGAATACTCAGGACATTCTCCCTATCTTAAGAACTTCCATCTTCATTGCTGCTAGAGTGCTGCAATTTAGAAGGGATTATGCTGCTCTTCCTTTTCTAAGATACCGCATTTCAGGGAATAGAATTCCTAACTTGAGTTTAAACAAAGGAAAATTTTCCTTTCAGTTCCTTCTCAGGACACTATTTCAGCTATGACCTTATTTGTATTGCAGTAGAATGAGTGATCCTCACTGTCTATATTTTAGACTCATAAAAATATATAGTGTCTCTATTCCAAAGCAGTCTCCAGACTGGAATAAACAACACCTCAGTTAAGAATACAGTTCTGCAGAGTTGTTTGAGGCAGGGAATTATTTGGAATGAGAATGGCCCAGTCCTGTTGTAGGTGGCAGAAGGAAGTTGTTCATCTTCCCAAGCCTTTTAACTGCTGAGATTCCAACCTAGCCAACCTAAGTCATGCAGCCTGAGAATTCAGTTCAGCTTTCTGAGGTGTCAGTGAAAGTACCTGTCAAACTGCCTGTGTACAAGGTCTCTGATAAGTAACTTTACTTGTGTCTTCTCTCAACCAGAATACATTACTTATCCTTCCATTCTTTTTTACTTCTTTCCTTACAAAGCTGCTGAAATGGTCTCCTACAGTCAATGAAGGGGGTTTTGTTGGTTTTGTAATCATCACCTTTTAAAACAAAAGATCAAAAATCAGAAGAGTTATAACAAATAATTTCTGTTCTTGAATTTATTGTACTGCTCTGAGTCTGAAAGTCTTTTTTGTCCCAGGCATACTTCCCTAAAATTGCCTATTTGGCCTGATGGGCCTGTTTTCAGTTCACTGATATGCCTGAGATAATTTTGCAATCCCCTCTTTCTTGTGACCTTTTTTCTGTAATACAAACACCTCAGACTATGTAGACATAGATTTTATACTGTTTGTGTATTTGTTTAAACAGATTTGCCATGTTCCACAATGTCAGGATACCAAAAGAAAACATCCTGAATATAGCTGGAGATGTCACAGCTGAGGGGAAGTACTCAAGTTCTATCAAGGTATGAAACAAGATCTTGTTTCATTAAATATACAAAGGTATAAGTAGGTTGAGAAACTGTGCAGTGGGCCTCTTATGTTAGGAAGACCTGAACTTAAGAAGGCTGTTGGCAATTTCACATGAGGTATGAATGTTGTTTTTTTAATTGAATTTCAGAGATGTCTCAACTCACCTTGCTGACCTTACTGAACTTTGTGGTTTCTACATGACCCCACTGATCCCAAAGAGTTTAGAGTTTGACTGTGTTCAGGCAAGACTATTCTGAGTCTCACCTGAATGCCTCATCTGAATTAGTCAGGAGACAAAATTGACAAAATTGCTTCTTCTCATGCTACCAAGTTGCATCTTTGTGGGGGTAAAATGAAATGTTAGCCTCAGCATTCATTCTGTGCCTTCTATTCATTCAGGAGGTTAAAGAACGTTTCAGTGCAGCTCTGGGATCCTTGTCCAGTGGCAGAATTATGATCACAGGACTTTCCACAACCAACTTAAAGCTTGCCTTGGCAATAGCCATCCGCTTCTCAGCAGCTCGCCGTCAGTTTGGACCCACTGAGGATGAAGAAATACCTGTCCTTGAATACCAAACACAGGTAAACACTTTGGAATTCTATCTACAGACTTCTATGTAATGAGACTCACATTCAGAGCTACTGCAGATCACAGTACAGACTCTGAAGTTAGTGAAATTAAAGTTGTCTCTGTGTCACCTGAAGCATCATTCCAGTACAGCTGTGGGGGTTCATTCCAGCTCAAAACCTTCTCCTTGCATGACCAGGCTTTTAGAACAAGTTCTGGAAGAGCAAAACCAAAAAAAAAATTCATGTTTTCTCTGAAGTAGCTGGAAGCATTTGTCTTCTAAAATAGTAACCTTGTAAGAGAAAGGCTGTCTTACATACACATGCAAAAATACTGCCAATGTAGAAAGTAGAAAGTAGCATTTGTTTCAAAATATCTGTGCTTCTTTTGTTTCTATGCTGTTTCTCATTTGTACCCTGTATGCTTTAAAAGTATAGAACTCAATAACATTCATTGTGGAAAACTCTCAAGCTAATAGTGATTTAAGAGGATTATAACCAAGGTTTACCTGCAGTTGATGCTAATGAGAAACACTTTTTGCTCTGAAAAAAATAAAACAACTGTATGTAGAATAACTGGGAAAACTCAGTTCTGCTGAATGACAGAGGTTATTATATAAAAAATAGCGAAAACAAACCTGCCCAGTTGGTCCTTGCAGTGTGGGTGCCTTTTTCCAGGTCGACACTTATCTTGCAATGTTGAACCATTTCTTGAATTTCTGAAAACTGGTGGAAGGTGCCTTCCTTCCACTATTTCTGGAAAAGCCAGGGTCTGCTTTCCACTATTCTTTGAGTCTCTCAGTTTCTCCCAGTTTTGGCTTGTTCTGTGTGTTCTGCTTGCTGAAACTCTCATTCCCTTCTTCCTTTACAGCAAAGACTTTCAAGCAGCTTTTCTTTTCCTTCATGAGCCCCATGAAATGGTTACAACCTCTGTATGTTTGTACTGAGGAAACTTATGAATCGTGACTGACCCTGACACGCCAGACATTATATATACACATGGCAAAAGTATGTCTTTGGTCCCCAAAGCTTCGGTGAACTTTTTCCCTGGTTTAAAACAATGCTTATCACAAATTCATGAAATGTGAGAACTAAAACAATATAACTTGTATAGAGAGAACAATAACCACCTATAACATAATTAAATGTAATTAAATTATATTTTAGGTGGTTGTTGTTCTCTTCTCTACTAAGCAGATTTCCATTTAGAACACAGTAAAAATTAACGAGTTGGTTTAATATAATAACTATTAAAAACATATATCAATTTGTAATCAAATCAATTTAATTATTTTTTTTTTTCCAGCAATGGCGTCTTTTACCTTATCTGGCTGCTGCATATGCCTTAGATTATTTCTCAAAGTCCCTGTTTGGGAACTTTGTAGAGTTTTTTGCAGGTGTTTTGGCAAAGGACAGGAATCAGAGACAGGTGAGATGTTTACATATTTCCTCTTCACTGAGTTCTTACTATAATAATCTGGGAATTGTTCAATGGAAGACCAATTTAGAAGTCTTATGCTTTCTTGTGATCAGGAATGATAGAGCAATGTGTCAGAAATATAGGGCATTTAAAGTACTGCTTGAAGTTGCATTAGAAAAGCATTCAGATTAGTTTTGATGGAGTGATTAACATTTTATTGATTTCTGTGGGATTGAAGGTTGTGTTCTCTTGCAGAATTTTTTATCATAAATATATTATGATATTGTAAATTCTGCTTATAACTGTTGTAAATGATTATACAGGGAGCGTATATCAAAGTGAAAATTTCTGAAAATAGCTTAATTCCTGCACAGACTCTCTGAGTCAAACTCCGCACAGACTTGAGTTTGAAATTCAAATTCATGCATTAAAATAAATATTTTTAGTGAAAAAAGTTGACTTCTGAGCCTTAGTACTGAATTTTTCATCCACAGTCAGCCCACTGGAAGTCATCCCTTTACAGAAGAAATAGTTTAATCTATGAGTCTCTGTGCAAGGACTGATTCTTATCAAATTAACTGCAGTATTGTGTTTTTACAGCATATAAATTTTATATATTTTTATAATTTTTGGCAATAAAACATTTTAAGGCCTACGTACTGCTGTGTATTGCTCAAGTCTTTCTTAAGTCCTCAAGCTTTTTTCAGCTAAAGCTCACTAAATAATTTGTACTAATGGTAGTGTAGAGTATTTTAATTTCTCCTCTTTCCACAAAACACAGAAGAATCTATTTGACTCGGGTTTGATATCGGGTTTTTACCTGATACTTCATCTCTGGATGTCTGCAGTGCAGTCACTAATCTTAGGGGAAACAGTGGCTATCAGGAAAAAGTCATGATAGGAAAGAATCTTGCTGTTAAAATTTTTAAGAATATACTTGTATGAATTCCTTTTGTTCTACAGGAGATCTTAAAACAAACAACATCAATCAGGGAGGTGCTCTTAAATAAGCTTTGGTTGTATCAAGCCCCTATGTCCAGAAACCAGAATTCCAAATGCATTTTCAAAAGAAGGTCAACAGAGTTAGTTTAAATTCAGGCCACTATGATTCTCTGGAGTCTCTGAGGGTGTACATAAGAATTTTCCTCCTCTTTGCAAAACTGATGCTTAAAAGATCAGTGAGAACTGTGTAAGGCAATAAACTTTATAACTATCCTATTGCTGGCTAGGGAGAGAGATACTGCTTATGTCACAGAGGGAATAGAAGCTTTTTCTGGACAGGCCGCCCTCAACCACCTGCTTCTCCATGTTTGGGAGGGAAAGCTTGGCAGGTGGTGAATTAACTCACTCAATGCTGTGCCTGCTGGTACAGCTGAGCTAAGATGCACCCATGTGCCCATTACCTGACACAAATTATTGCTGTCTCATGTAGGAAAGTTGGTGCTGAAGGTTCCTCAGTTGTGGCAGGGTTTTTCTGTGTCACCAAAGAATATGCTTTGCACTTACATAGATCTCAGAGACTTTTATGTCTGTATTGCCAGTTATTGTTCATTATAAAGCAGTACCTGTATCTATGGCTTTAGCTGGTCACCAGCTTAATTTCTATGAAAGTTATTCCTCATTTATAATTTGTTTTTCACAAAGGCTGATTTGGGACGTGAGATTCATGCTTTATCTGCTGCCAGCAAATCACTGGCATCTTGGACTGCTCAGCAGGCAGCCCAGGAGTGCCGAGAAGCTTGTGGAGGTCATGGTTACCTTGCCAGTAAGTTACAGACACTGCATGCACTGATCAGAAAGAGAATGGTTATTTTGATGTGTTCTTTGACTGCTGTTGTGCTGTGATTTCTGAATTTTAGCAATGTGTTTAGAAAGTATTTTATCCTCATATACATATTTTTAAATGTTATTTCATACCTGAAGTCATAAAAAAAACCCCTAAACCCATACAGGATCTGCACCAGCATTTAGACATACTGTACAAGTAATTCAGTCTCAGTTTCAAATCTAAAGATGCAGACTTTATAGATGAAAATTTCTCTTGTAAGTTTAATGCAGCACTTTTCTAAAATCTTTACTGTACAAGGTAATCAGTGAATTTTCAAGCTCATCTGTTTGTAACAGTAGTTTTACTTACGAGAATAGACAGAATTTTTCACAGAATAATTATTTAATCTCTCTTAGCTTCTACTAATATGTTGCAATATATTGAACTTGCACTTGTTCTTAAGTGAATCGTCTGGGTGAAATCCGAAATGACAATGATCCAAACTGCACATATGAGGGAGATAACAATGTCCTGCTTCAGCAAACCAGCAACTACTTAATGAGCTGGATGAATTGCATAAGAGGTATGTTTTCATTGTGGAATCTTAGTGCACCTAACAGTGTGTGGCTAATGGAATTAGGAGGTATTTTCATACTGAAAGCAATTTACAGTCATTTAATAATTTTGTGGAACATAAATAATGTTCTTCAGACTCCCATCATATGGTACATTCACAATACAGAAATATTTGCTGCAAGAAATATTCTTTCTCCTGTCTTGCAGCAGCTAACTAGATGTTTTGCCATCCCTAATCAGGTTAAGCCATATCTTACTCCCTGAGAAGTGCAGTTTAGTTCAACTGAATTACCTCAGCACTGCATCCTGGTCTGAAGAGCTGTCTATCTACATGGGCAGAGAATCATGGCCTTTGGTTTTAAACTAGAAGATGAGAGATTCAGATTAGATGTTAGGTAGAAATTCTTCTCTGCAAGGGTGATGAGACACTGGCACAGGTTGATTAGAGCAGTTGTGGATGCCCCATCCCTGGAACTGCTCAAGGCCAGGCTGGATAGGGCTTGGAGCAACCTGATCTAGTGCCCTTGTCCAGGATGGGAGGGTTAGAACAAGATGATGTTGAAGGTTACTTCCAGCCCAAACCATTCTATGATTCTGTGACTCTGTATTGGTAAAGTCATCATAAGTCTGTTTATTGTACTTGGAACAGTTCATATCACCTGACTTGGTAGCAATGTCCATCACCACATCTTGGAGTTCTCTAGATTTTGTTTCAGTTTTCCAGCAGTGAGTTTCACTAGCATCTTACAGAGCTGGAGAGCTCAGCAGTTGGAGTTGAATCTTATGGAGAATAATTACAGGCAGTGATGTCAGGTTTTTCCACACTTGTCTACCAGTCCTCTTTTGGCTGGACCAGGCCATAATAAAATAAGTATTATGGTCTAATTGCATTTGGCCTGTCAAGTGTATGCATGGCTTTGTAATAGGCTTTTAGTTCCAAAAAGTCTGATTTCTTTTCTCATAAATCATTTTTATTTTCTCTGGTATTTCAGATAAAGCTCCTTTTGAATCCCCTTTGGGAACAATAAACTTTTTGCAAGACTACCATCATATTCTTGGCTGGAAATTCACAGCCATTAGTGTTGAAGATTGCATGGACTCCTCAGGTAGGCTTCTGCTGTTATTAGACTGATTCTAGAACTTTAAATTCCTTTCCAATGGAAAGGATCCAGAGATTTGAGATTCAGCCTCTGCTGCTTATTAGATATTTGTCATATTTGCTGACATTTCTTGTATTACATGTATTTTTATTTACTAAGAACATAGTTTGCATTTCAAAATACATTCTATTTCCCCCAAATTCATTTCTGGAATGGAGGATAACATCAGATATTATTTTTTCTCTTTTGTTCCCTTAAAATAGCATCTCTGAGTTAGGGTTTTTCGCTACTTTATTGCTGTTTTCTGGTTCTAAGGGGATTGATTGCCACTATCTTCTATCACTAAAATAGCTTATTTTAGAAAACTATACAAGGGATTTACAAGCATGTTGAAAAGGCATGAAGTTCATCTGCTTTTGACAGGTGCTTTTTGTTGTGTAGTGAAAAATTAGTAATGGTGGAAAAAGAGTTTCCTGTAGTTTTCCTGATTTACTCTGCTATAATCAAGTCAAGTATGACATGAGATGCTGTTCCCATTTGTGTATCACTGAGCCCAGATTGGCCCTTGGACACAAAAGTTAAAAAGAATACCAAAACCTAATAAAAGAGCAACAGCACATGTTCTCTCCTCTCATGCAATACCTACTGAACCAGACCATAGTTAAAAATGTCTGAATCTGTTTCTTGATCCATTCTGTTACAAACTGGACTGTTAATCTAAATGCCTTAATTTAGGCAGCATGTGAACACTCCCTATGCCATAAGGTATCCTCTACATGAAATCTTCAGCTAAGAAATAAGCTGGATTCATGCAAGGACCTCATGCTGAATAACTTTTTACCTTAATAGTTCTAGGCTGCTCTTAGAAATATGACACAATTATGTACAAAGCTAGTCATTTAAATATGATTACATTCAGCCACCAGTGAAAACAGTGTTGCAAGTCACATGCTTCCTGTAATTGTGGAGTGTCTTCTGTTCTTGTATTCTCAGAAGAGACTTTGTACCTTGCAGGCCTAAGTCTTCATATGGGGAAAAAAAAAGCAGCAAAAAAATTTATTTAAGTAAGAAGTGTAAACTGAGCTGTGGATACACCTTGTCTTCCAGCTTGGGATCAGTTTGAAGTAGTGTATAGCCAGACATGATTATGTCTTCAACTGTACCCTCACAATCTGACTGTTGTCCCCAGATATTTATTGTATCTACATTAATGGAAAAAGTGACATGTCAATGGATTGATTAATTGATGGTTTGACTTTTCATCTCAAGTAACAAAATCTGGGGCTGGCAATAGAATTTTCATGTGACTTTTTGCATCATAACTGTGAATGTTAAAAATTTTGCTTTTTTCTTTTTCATAGTTCCTTTAGCAGCTTATAAATGGTTGGTTTGCTACCTGCTCCGAGAAAGTGACCTAAAAATGAATAAGGAGAAGCAGGCTGGACAAAGTGATTTTGAGGCAAAAAACAACTGTCAGGTAATACTTAATAATCTTTCTTATTTTATTCATTTCTTTTCATCCAAGTCTTTCAGTTTCTGTTAGTTTTATCTTCTTCTGCCATAAAGTACAATTTCCTGAACCATAAAGCAGCAAGTCAGATAACTAATACTTAATACTTATAAAACTTAATACCTGACCATGTGCATTGCACAGAACGTGATAGCATGAGGACAGTTACCATCAGTAGAAATCTTCCAGGATATATTCAGGATATATTTCCCTTCAGAAAAGTTGCAGGCATGTGCTGTGTGATGTCTGCAATTTTGGTAGCATAACTTCTGAAGACTAAATCTGTTAGTATTAAATACACTGCAGCATGTGATTATTACTTCTCCATCTGCATTTGTGGCCAAATACATAGTGTAGGAAAGAATCTTGCTCTGGCAGGTAGGTAAACTAGATGACCTAATAGGTCTTTTTCATCTCTAATTCCTATAGTGCAAAGTACTCATGAAAGATACCAGACTGACAGCATTGGAACCTGAAAAGGAAACATTGACAATTTACATATAGCAGATCCACTCTCTTACCAGAGAGTTTTAACAGCTAGGAATGGCTTAACTCCAAATTTCAGTATTTATCCCCAAGCTCACCAGATTCCTCTACTACCTCCATGAGAAAAATTGGCTCACATCCAAGGAATGAGCACTTGTCATTTGTCACTGAGAAAGGTCAGTTCCCTGAAGATGGTTGGTGTCATTTACTTTATCTGCAAAGCTAAAAAACAGCAGGAAGGAATAGTCAACATTCAACTCTGCACCTAGAAAGTCCCAGCTCGGCTTCAACAGGGGATGATCTGTGTGAAACCACTAATAGGGGGGAGAAAAATCTTTCCTGCTTTTACCCTAGAAGCAGCTTATAGAGAAATTCTTCAGGGTCAAATCCAGACTGGGAATTTCCAGAAACTCCAGGCTGATTGCCTGTCAGTTAGCCAGGTTTTGGTGAAGCTGTTGTTTGGGCCAGTGCATTAGAATGGTGAGCTCAGAAGTGTGAAGATTTTCTTATCTATTATATTTAAAATTCAAAGAGGTTCAGGCACACAGCTGCTTTTGGGATAGGTGTTGGTATGCTTTAGGTCATTAGTTTTTCTTTTCTACCTACAATTCATTCTCAGGACAGCAGGACTTTTTATTTTAAATGTCATGCCTCAAAAACATTTGAAAATTATTTACAAGCTATGCTTTGTAGACATGTATATATTAGATTTAAAACTTTCTGGGCATGAAGCAACACTTTTCTGTCAGCCCAGTGGTTGACTAATACAAAATATTTGTTCATGCGATGGGGGATCTGGAAGAGATTCCTAGCCTATCCCTAGGTTATTTTGGTTTGGGCTCAGCTTGATAGAAACAGTAGAGAAGTGTAAGCAATGGGAAAGAGGAAAATAGAATTATAGGGGAGAACAATAGGAAAATAATTATTAATGTTTCATTTGGGATGTTAAGATGCATTTCATTCTGACTAGGGAATTAGCATATCTCAAAAATACATCTAGTAAGGGGTCAGTCCTCCTTAATGCTGCAGAGACTAGGGGATGTGTATTTTGCTGTAAATAATAATTTATAAATGTTTTTGAGCTTGGACAAAAGTGTGCCACTGGGCAGCTGCTGTTGAGAGAGACAGTGATCTTTGGAATATGCTTTCTTTACAAGCTGCAGTGGATCTAAATGCAAGGGTATTGCAAGTATTTAAAAGAAAATAATTAAAACTAATCAACTGATTCTACATGGAAAAAATTAAACACCTAAACCTTAACAAAACAAACTTAAAACAATCATGAGTTACATCATTGCAGCAAGTCAGCCAGGACAGGAATGGCATCATATTCCCCTGCTGTTCACCAGTTAGAATGTTGTCAGTCTGTAATCTATTCCATGGCAGCACATATAGCAAAGCTGAAGTATATAAGTGAAAGAAGTGTTCCTGTGTAAGTACATACAATCACTTAAGGTTATGTACTTTGCATTAACAGTAACTGGTGACTTGTCTTTCTCATCAGATAGTTGGGAAGGACTAGTTGAATAGTTCCTTCAAAACATACTGCAATCTATTGCACTCCATCTACAGAATCCACTCATGCTGACATGATCAGATTTTTGTTTATTATTTGAAGGGACTTTAATAATTTTTCAATAGGAAGATTTGTATCCTCTTTATAAAACTCTGGATCATATTAAATAAATATAAGCCTACCTTTTTCTTCTTAGATTCACGTAGGTTTCTTAACAATCCTAAAATCAGCAGACCTGATTTTACATTGTCTTCTCTCTCATGTAACTTCTTGATCCCACAAAGCCTGGCTGAAACTGCCAAATTAAACTGGTAATAGGCATCAATCTTACCTCTAATAGGCATTTCATGAGACATTCCATAACTAACCTTTGCACAGACATTGTGGAAAGTGTTTTCTCCTACTGTTAGAATTTCTCCAACTAGGTCATCACACTGAATCAGCAGAACTCCACTAACTTCACCAATGCCATTCTGCACAGGCTGAGGGCTGGTTCTTTGTGTTTTGTTCCTCAGTGTTTTTCTCCCCTGTCTCCTCAGGTGTACTACTGTCGGTCTCTGGCTCTGGCTTTCATTGAGCAGACAGCCTTGCAGCGCTTCCACGACTACAGCCACGATCCCAGCGTCCCAGCAGCTCTGCAGCCAGTGCTGAGGCATCTCAGTGCTCTCTATGGGCTCTGGTCCTTGAGTAAACACCTGGCTGTGCTCTACCAAGGTGAGGTCAGCTCCCTGAATGTGCTGTGCATGTCACTTTTATAAAAAGTACAAAAAATATTCCCTGGACAGGGCAGAGAATCCTAGTGATGATTTATGTTACAGCATTTTCTTACTGCTTGTTTAATACAGAACAATCATTCCTGACCAAATTTTCAGGAGCAGGAATCTGCAGTGAAAAATTAACCCGAAAGTCTCTCTCTTACCTCAGAGATGATGGAGAGATAAGAGATTTTGCTGTGATCCAGTGCTTGTGTGACAGGATGAGGGATAGGCAGCAAGATGCTGTAGTGCAGCTCATTCTGCAAAAGGCTCTGCATAGCTTAGATTAAGAGTTCTGTAGTCAGCTCATTAATGAAAGACTATCAGTTCAATTACACAGGTGCAGTTACTTACTCGTGACTACTGAACTCATGAACTTGGCAAAAAGTTTTTAGCAATGTAATCTTAACTAGTATAAGCTTCTCTGTGAATATTTTTAAGGTGGCTATGCTTCGGGGGAACAACCTGGGAAATTTATTCAGGACGCTATTCTGAAGCTCTGTTACAGGGTAAGCCTGTTTATTGTGATTAAATATAGAGTACATAAACACTAAAAATGAGATACATAGCTTACAGTCATCAGATTATTCTGTACTTCATGGGGTAAGTTAGCATGGTTTCTGAATAATTTTCTGTAAAGTTTAGCAACTCACTCACCCTGAATCTAGTCTTAATTTTATTTCAATAAATGGAAAACAATATGTCCTACCAAACAACACCATAGCATTTGTGGCCTTGCAATCTTCATTGGAAAGCCAGTGAAATATTTCAGTGCAGTTCTTTTTATTTCATTTCTGAGTGAGTTTGTGGGGTTTTTTTCTTAACAATAAAGCTTTCCAAACTGCAACATATTCTTTGCAGGTCAGCAAAACTTCAAAGAAGAATCTGGTCATTATATTTTTAAAGTCCAATATGATATGTGTTTATATGTGTAAACAACACCATATTGGTTAAAATGTGTTTAAAACCCCCTATGTAAAGGAGGAAAACATTTGAAATACAGTCTTTTTTGGCAGTTACCCTGGGAGTGAAAGAAATTGAAATAAATCTAGGCTACTAATTGTGGATTTCTCTTAAATTATCAAAGCTGGTACTTTATGAAAGTAATTTTTATACTGCTCTGTAGTTCAGCCATAGACAACTGCAGAAGTTTTCAAATGTGTCTCTTTTGGTTTTAAACAGTTGAAAGATGATGCAGTTGCCCTGGTTGATGCCTTTGCTCCTTCAGACTTCATTCTCAATTCTGCCATTGGTAAAGCAAGTGGAGAGGTAAGAAAACCCATTGTAAAATTTGTAACTTTATTCATAAAGAAGATTATTGCCTGCAATTAGCCTTAACGTATTCAAGACATTTCACAAGTACAAAAGAAAAGAAAGACAATTTTTCAGTGGAAAATACTACCAGAGTTAAATTGATGTCAGCAGAAGATGAACTTTTTCATTTAGTGGAGATACGCTTCAGTGGGAAACTTTTATTGCTGTAGTTTGCTGTTGTGGGCATCTGTGCACTCAAATGAAAAAGGGCTGAGAGAAATTTTTTGGTGTAGTTACACAAAGTTAGAGTTAAGAGCATAAGAAGGGCCATACTGGATTCACTTCACAGAATACTCTGTGGCTGACAGGGATGGATGCCCAAAGAGAACACTGGGAAACATGAAAAAGTGAGGTGTTCTTTTCCTGATGTCTCAGATGTTGGCAGTTTAAGAGATGTCTTATGCCACAGGTTCTGTTTGTATCATTCTGTTTAGTAGCCACAGATGTAGCTATTCTCCATTTTCTCCCATCCATTTTCAAATTCAGCTGTCGTTTGGTTTTTATCACACCATCATTTCTACAATTTAATTATGATTGCTGTTAGAAAATACGTTCTAGTCCCAGTCCATATCTATTTACCATCTATGGGAGCCTTTTCATTCCTCTGACAGACCTTGTTTTCCTTCTCTGTGTATTTTCTGCTTCTGCCATATCATTTCTGAAGTGGCATAACCACATCTATAAGCAGGACTCGGGGTGTAGGTGCACCATGGAGTTGGCTACAACAGCTCCTGGTCTCTCGGTCTCTCCCTTCCTTTTTTTTTTTTTTTTTTTTTTTTTTTTACATATTTCAAGATCTGTCTTTATTCCAAAATCTCAGCGAACCAAAATTCTTGCTTACTGAGCCAAACCTACTCATCAGGGCTGAGCTGTGGGATAACTATTCTGCAGAGACCAGTGTCACAGCACAGTAATTTGGGTTGGTGTGGATGGATGCTGCAGACAATCCCTGGAGCCTGGGGAGCCTGCCAGGATGTTTGACAGGAATGCTGCATCAGACTCCGTGGATTTCAGTGTTTCGTGTAAATTCTTGTCTGAAGTTGCCCCTTGTTCCCATGGTGATCCAGCAATACAGAGGGCAGGACAGATGTTTCCAAGCTGACCTAACACAAAGATTACTTTGTTAGCAGTCTCTACAAATGAGGCAGGAAAGGCTGGCTCTACCTATCCAGCCATCTCCTAGAGGGCTTTAATCATCACTGGAAACTTTGTTTCCATTTCTATGTGGTTTTTTTGAGGGTTAAATTAATGCTAGAGGTCATGGGAGGGAAGCTCCAAAAGTAACTCTTCAGAAAAAGAACATAGTTTGTTAGAATGTTAAGAGTATCTGTGTTGGCCAAAAGCCCATTTTAACACATTTTTCTGTCCCTAGCAGAAGTTGTGAGCAGATGCTATAGGCAGAAATATAAAATATGGTACAAGTACACAGTGATCCATTCCTAGAATAGTATCCCCTCTCTAGCAGTCACCTGGAGATTTCTTATCAGTAGCTGATAAAGCTGTCATGATGGATTTGTCTGGCTCTTCATTGGGTACCTCTTAGCTCTTGCAAATGCAGAAGCCATAGAGACTTATTAATATTAGATACTAATATTAGGAGTATATGAGAAATGCATGTAGGAATCTAAACACTTCCTTATGTACTTACTTTTTTATAAATTCATTGAATCATTGAGAAAATAATTTTAATCAGTGCTATTCAACCCATGTTCCATAAAATTCAGGAAGGTTTTCTGAATTGCCTGGCTGAATTGCCTGTAAGTCTGTGATTTTCAACTTGTGTAAATATTTTCAACTGAAATTCACAAAAGGCTGCCAGTCCCTCACTCAAAATACTTATTAAGGATCATTGTCTCCTGGCTGTCTATGTTTAATCCTCTATGCATTGATTGCTTTGCACCTTCTAAGAACCAAAGCAAACATTTTAGTAAAAATTACAGTATTTTAAAGAATAGAT
The DNA here is from genome assembly GCF_028018845.1 of Melospiza georgiana. Lineage (NCBI taxonomy): Eukaryota > Metazoa > Chordata > Aves > Passeriformes > Passerellidae > Melospiza > Melospiza georgiana. The sequence continues at coordinate 55,547,203 of NC_080434.1, forward strand.
TATCCAAGGATAACAAAAAGGAGAATTTAATTCAGGATAAATTGTGTTGTGCTGCAGTGGAGTGCCTTGCACTGTAAGCCACAGATCATAGTTAGAGCTGAGAAAAGGTTTCAAATTTTTTTATAGGCAGCTTTAAGCCCTAAAGAAGAATTCAAATTCTCTTTAAATGGAACTTTTGATGGTGTGGATAATTTCTTCATAAGAGTGAATCTTTATTTCTCCATAAAAGTGAATCTTAATCTCAGCCTAAGTCTGTGAAGGTATTGCCACATTTATTTCAGGATTAATTAAGACTTGTTAGACAATATTTAATCAAAATTAGAATGGAATAAGTAGTTAACATTAGCCCATGTAATCAAGGTAAAATATATTAAATATTAAATATATTTCAATATTTATTTAAGTCATCCCAGATATTTAGGATCACAGCATCTTTTGATGAAGAAAAATGGCATTTCACTTTACCTCACTGACTACTTTTATACTACATTATTATTTTGTTACACTGTTCTATCTTACTGCTGAAAATATATTCTTTCTTTCCTGGTTTTCCAATAAAGTTATTTAAAGTTTTAAGCTTTTGTTAATTATGAATAAACAAATATTGTTAAAATTCTACTTTTGCAAAATTTTCTTCTTTTTACCCTTCTGCAAAAAAATTGCAAATTAGTAAAATGACAAATAAGCAATCTGCTCTTGAGAGAAGAATTTCTTAGGCTCAAATCAAACATTTCACACTGGGAAAGAAGTTCTGTTCCTTTCCAGAAGTGTGTTCAAACAAAGATAACAGCAGCTGTCCGTGAGTGCTTTCAGACACAGCCCTCAGGTTTGGACAGAACAAAGATTGGCTTAATCTAATCTTGTTTCCAAATTTCTACCTTTGATAGTACAACTCCTGTCAAGTTGAAAACCAGAGATAATAAAGATTTCTGGTTTCCTGCTCTTATGCAAGGATGGTCTTAAATGATTTACACAGAAATCTGACGTTTACAGTACTTTGAAATTTTGTGGTTATTGTTCTGTTTGTTCTTGCCTGTACATAATTATTCACATTTGTTATCTAGAAATTCAATTAAAATCTCATTTCAGCCAATAAGTTAACTTAATAATTTATCTTGCAGATGTTTTGTTTCTTCTCTGTGCATTAATCCTTTTTTATTATTATTTTACAGTTATACAAAAATATGTGGGGAGAGATCCTTCAAGGCAACAAAGTTCTGAACAGACCTTCATGGTGGGCAGAATTTTGCATGAATAAACCTGTTATAGGCAGGCTGAGGTCAAGATTGTAAACCAAACAGCTTTTAAGAGTCTGGATGGGCCTGAGATGGATACCTTGTGACAAACATCAGGAGGAAATGAGGCCATATGAATGATGAAAATTGAAGGGATTTTCACCAGGAGGTGCCAAGTTATTTTAAAACTTTGAAATCAAGTCCAACTTGATCTGAGGGACTGTTAACATAATAATGACAAGATCGAGAGCAGCACATCTGCACACTATACATATTTACTTAATTAAATTTTAAAAAATGAAGATTTATTTTAATCATTGATTTGCAAAGTTTATATTAAAAAGATTTTCCAATCACTCTCTTGTTGATATTTTCATATTACAGAAGGTAAATAATTAAAAAAAAAAACATTTTCCACCAGGGATTATGAATAAGCTGATAAAGGCAAAAAAAAATTAGGACAGTCTGGACAAAACCTGTACTGACTATGATTATAGTGAGAGAACATTGGGAGAGCATCTTTCCCTCTACTCCCCTGTCCTCAGATTGCAGAGAACCAAGCTGTATTGCCTTTCAGAAGACCAGAAGGGAAGAGGTCAGGAGAAGCAATGGTTTCAGTGTCAGCAGAGGCAGGTGTCTGTCCTGGGGGGCACAGGATGACTCTGGGAGCTCGCTGGCTGCCCCAGTTCTGAGGAGCCAAACACTAATGTGGCAGTGTGGAAAGATGGCTCTGATTAGTGCCACACCCTGTGTTGTCTCAGCTCAGAAGTGGGAAATTGGAAACAATCACACTGTTAGCTTTGAGCTGAAAGGAATGTTCTTTCAGTAAAGATAACTTCTTAGCCAGACTCAGAGCAGACTTAAATGTTAATAATTTTACCACGTCAAGTTCAAGGTCAATTAAAAATGATCACCCTCAACACACTTCAGTTTAGAAACAAAAAAGCCAAAGAAAAAGTCTGAAATTCTATGGCTGTTGTTTATAGTCCCGTTGGAAAAATGGATAAAAGCTATCCTGTTAAACTGTATTTTTTTTTCCTTAATTTCTTTTTCTTCACCAGATATAGTCAGTGTTGTCTGTGGTTTTTCTGCCTCTATTCTTTCTGCTTTTCTAATGAGGTTCCTTAGCTCAGGATGTCCTGATAGAAGCTCTTTTTCTTGCAATTGAACTGTAGGGAAGTTTAACCTTCTTTGCTGATAAAAACAACCCAGTATAAAGTGTTCATTTTCTTTGAACTGTTTTGGCTCTTTTTATAAAGTCCAATAGGTGGCATCATCCTATGGAATAAAATATAGATCAATACAGCTAAACACCTATCATTAGATGTTATGGAGTCATGGGGTGTCATGATTATCTTTAGGAATTTTCCATATCAATGGGGCATCCAACAAGTGTCTCAGAAGGAAAGAGGCAGAGCTTGTAATTCCCAGTATCCAATGTGAACACCAGGAACTCTGGCAGTGAAAAAGGCAAATGGAGAAGAGATGCCATGCTGCATTAAATGTAGTAGCATTGATCTGTCAGTCCCCATTCTGCACTATCAATGCTGATCAGCAGCATTGTTCTGCTGTCCTACATGTGTGTGATTTCACCATCACCTCTGAGCTCTCCATAAGTGACTCAGTCTTTTCTTGCCTCCTTCCCCACAGCTGGGAAACAGCTGTGTGTAAATCTTGTGTATAAACTGTAAGTCTGTTTATGAGGCCTTGGTAGCCCAGAAAAAAGCACAAAGGTGTTTGGCATATAACTTAAGCCAGCTTCATTCCAATAAAAAAAAAAAAAACACAGCAAAAGTGTGTCACAGTAGCAGAGACCTGGAGACCTGGTGAACCACAAGGATACTCACCAAGCACATGACAAGATAAACAGACATCCTGTAAAAATATATCCCTAAGCCCTTCCTGCTAATCTTCTTTATTATGACTATTCTGGCAACAGCCATACTCCCTGATACAAGCTGTGCCTCTCTCTGATGATAGGGACTGTACAAACTGGCAGGGAAAAGTGCTGTTTGTTCTGAAAAGCTCCTAACTTCAACTAGAGCCAGCACAGCAGAGGCTGCACCAGCAAGGACCTGATTATGGGCAGGCAAAGTGGGGTACTCAGTAAAATAGCACGGTTATGGACCCTAAATATGAAATGTCACAGCCTGCAGTAAGCTTAGAGCCTCATGGGACCCTTGGGTACCTGGTTGATGGCAGGAGTTACAGACCTGAGCACCAAAGCTGAAATAAGTACAAGCACTGTGAGGCCTTGGGCATTCACTCTTTAAAAAATCCTGCATCCCCAGCCACTGGGTGCTGGTGGCTGCTCACCAGGGCTGTTTGCAAGCTCAGTGCAGGTGTTCAGCAGCTGTCAGGATTTGCATGCTGCAGCAAAGTCTGTCACTCTTTACTCTGACACCCAGTACAAAGCCATGGTGCAGCAAAGGCAGGCTCATTCTGTGGGCCAGAGCCACTCTGCACTCAACATTACCAAAAGTAGTACTTCCTGTATGAATACCTGGGTAACTGTGATCAGGTTTGACTATGAATTTCTGGTCTGTATTTTTAGCCAGATCTGTGTAATCAAATGAGAAGAATTTCCTCTGAAGTCAACAGCCAAAGGTTCCAGAGATCTTCTATGTCCAGCTTCTCAGAGCAGGAGAATTTGAAGCTTTGAACTTGCAGAGATGCAGCATGGAAAGAGGGAGATGTCATGAAATTTGGCATCTGGTTATCTACTAAATCATAGGGCAATAATTCAACAACTACCACAAGATGTCATTATTATATGCAGTTTCTTCCTCTTTGTAGAACATTAAATAAAAGAGGCCTCTGGCAGAACAGAGAAGTCATTTCCCTCCCATTTCAAATGCTAAATAAAGTTGGATGTGTCATTTTATCTTGGTTAGGGAGCTGGGTCAAATTCAGTCAAAGAGCTTCAGTCCAAAATAACTTGGCCTCGGGGATCCATCCTTTTAAGCTGCCACATGAAGGCACCAGAGAGCTGAATCCAAATAGGCCTGGAAGAGCCTTAAAACTGCTTCCCCAGGACCCTGTGCCCTGCTCCTCTCCTGGAGAGTGGCATTGTTCTGCTTTGTGACCACCTACCTGCCCAGGGTATTTCAAGCCAGGTATGTCTTCTGTGTGCTGATGTGACTCAAAGCAAAAAGGTTTTAACAGAAAGACTGAAATTGTTTACGTGTGCTAGAACACTGAATGCACAGGTCTCCCTTGCTGATGTGGCAAGATAAATCCATGAATATTTCACATCACCTTCTCAGGAGTGGTAGTTTCAGGAGGAGTGCTTTCTGGGTCAGGTGGAAGCCGTGCCATGCTTTACATCTGTGGATGTGGATTCAGAAGTGCTTGTTTTGTGCTGGAATGAGTAGACTCATATGCTGCTCTTTCTGTCTGAAAGCCTTCTTCCCACTGTAATTAATGATTTATCACACATTCTGCAGGGATGCAAGTTCCTCTTCTGTTTGCCTTTGTTCATATATTTTCTTTACTGAGTTAATGTGTTTTCAAACACAAGTGCTGAGGTCATACCAGCCCATGCTACCAGCATGAGCAGTCTGTCTCTCTGGACATCACAGGGTGTCCTCTGCTAGCACCACACCTTCACTGGCCTCAAGGGTTTGTTATTCCCATTTCTCATTAGCCTGAGATCACAGTGAGATCATTTTAGCTCGGTTCAGCGGCCTGAGGAGCAGCACAGGCCAGGGGAGCTGCGGCATGAGGCATCCATGTGATGGTCTGAGCTGAGGCACGCGCTGCAGCCAGGTGGGGTCAGCTGGATCCCAGCAGGCTGCACACAGCACTGGCACTGGCTACCCAAGCACAAAGCTGCCCTCTTCTCCAAGAAAGTCAAGTCACAGGTTAATGAGATACAGCAGAGCACTTCACATCAGTTCCTTTCAAGGCAAAGAGAGAGGTAAATGCTGAGAACAGCAGTTCTGCTGACTACCTTGCCTTGTTTTATTCTCAAATGTTTGCAGCCTGGTTGTGATTGTTCAGCATTGCCTCAGCATGAATCTCTTGAATAAATTCAAGCTCTATCAGGAGTTTCTTCAGTGTCACATAATTTATAATTATTTGTCACATAATAGACTAGTAAGAGCATGGCTAGAAGAATTCCCAGTGTATTTCCTGAAGGCAATTTCCACATTTTTACATTTTTTGTTTGGTCAGTCTTAGTGTAGAGCATCTACTGAGCTTTCCATCAGTCTCCAAAGACACAGCACCATTGGGCATTGCCTGCCTTCACCTGCCCATGTTCTTCCATCCTCCTGCCCTTCCCAACTCATTTCATTTGTCATCTTCTCTCTACTCAGAGCTCTGCTAAATACTTATTTTTGTCAACTTATAAAATATTCATTGTTAGTCTTTTTTTTAACCAAAGGATATTTTTAAATTACAAGTTCTTGGATAGAAAAAATGCTTCAATTCATAATGTCCATTTTTTCAGCAGGGCAGCATATTTGCCATGAAGTGATAACCAGGAGTTAAAAAACAACCTGGGAGGACCAACATGGATCTGGAGTTTGTCCTGTGGCTGTGACTGGGACATGATTCATGCTTTCCACATGTGCTCCATGGGCCAGGACAGCTTCCAGGGCATCCAGAGGAAAGCCACCATGCTGCCACTGTACTGTAGAGCATATCCTGCACTTACTCTGATTTTTGCATATATGTGACATGTAACATAGACATTTACCTCTAACACACCATATTTTGTGTCTCATGACACTGAAATGAAGAAAATCAGCATTCTGTCTATCTGCAAACACACTCAGGAAGCCATCAGTGGAGAAATCATTCTCTGTGCTTTAGGGATGTTGTTAAAGATAATCCTAGACCTACCACTGCTTATTATTTTCCTCAGTGAGCTGGAAATAATTTTAAAATCTCTTCTATTAAATTGTGCGTAATTGGTGGACTGGTAAATTAGGTGAGCAGAGATATAACAGATATAATCTGAAATAAGTTTAAGCCAGATTGGTTTTGCTGACCCAAGTGTGCAACATCTCCTTCAAAAATGGAGGGGTAAAGAGAGATTTTGTCATCCTAGGCCAGACAGAGCTGAGGGAAGGTGAGTGCCTTTCTCTCTGCTGTATTTGGGAGAGAATTGAAATTTTTCTAAATGACCCAGGAGTGTCATGAGAAGAGTAAGAAAATGCAAGATCATTATAACCTTAATATGATCAGAGAATTGATTCTTGTCCAGTTCTCATGCTGCAAAGCCAGCTCCAAATGCCAGCCTGCCTGGAAAATGGAAACTGTATTGTGTGTGAGAATTCATCTGTGCCTGCAGAAACCACATGACAAAATCCTGCTTTCCTTACAGGGCACAAAGTAACAGAAAGGAGCCAGAATACTGAATTCAAAGCCAGAGAAAGGTGTGGTACAACAGGAAACTGAACAAACTCAATGTTTAGCATGTCAAAGAGGAGCTTAAAATTTGGAGCAATTGCAGTATTATAGGCTTCTTCAAAGTGGAGCAAAATGTTGTATGTCAAAACAAATATAATTTGTGTCTGATCACTGGGGAGAGATTTAAGGGTATGGTTTACTTTGAAGGAGGTTTGTGCACATACACATTATTTAGGATGACCAAACCATGGTCTATGGTTTCATTACATGCTGTACCAAGATCCTTTAAATCAGAACAGCTGGTGCCACATGAACTGCTCTCCAAAAACATACTTGTCTGAGTGTCATTAAATAATGATTTTTTTTCTAAGCCCACACAAACACTTGGCTTTTTCAATCCAGTTTATCAATGATGAGTGTTTGCAAAGTCCAGAACTGAGCACTGGCTGTGTTTCACTAGCGTGAGGGAGAAGCCAGGAAAAACATATCTCCTGGGGAGTATTCCCAGCTGTAAATTTATTTTTGACACATATAGGATGGAATTGGGTTTCTGTGCTTGTTTTGATCTCCTTACAAGTTCTTATTAAAGGGATGTCTTCCAGCCCTGCAGAACTGCATATCCTGTTCCAGTCCTAAATCTGTGTGTGAGTCCTGCAGCCAGAAGTGTGGGGCAGTGGGACAAACACACCAGTGCCTCAGACACTCAGCAAGCAGCAGCCCAGTTCTTTGCTCAGTACATAAATATTTGCCTGGTTGCACCATGCTCTAGGGCAGATGAAAATCATGTATTTTTTTCACAGCCATCAGTTGCAATCAGTGCTGTTCATCCAAGGCTCAGCCCATGGGCACAGGCCCAGCCAGAGGCACTCTTTGCTCTCCCTGCTGGGCTCTGCTCCTGTGGCAGCCACCAGGTGATCCTTGGGAGGGGGTGCAGGGCTGCCCTGCTGTATCCCACTGGAGCAGAGGGAACAGGTTCTTACCCTGCACAACCCATCGTGGTTACAGAGAGAACATGTCTGCAGGGATTTTCCCTCTCTCTGTTTGGATCACTTTTTGCTTTGGATTTAATTCAAGCAAGTTCTTGAATGGGGAGGAGAGAATTAAAGAAAATTTTACCTTTCTAATGACCAGGTTGTTTTTTTGACAATAAGGAAGGCAATAGCCATGGAATTGCTTAGCTATGATTTCTCCTCCTCAGTGTCCAAATTTCTGGTGTCTTCTCATTACACTTCAGTTGTGAGGACAGTTCAACAACAAAAGCTGGAGTATTTGCAGTTTTATTTCTGTTGCCAGGCTCTCTGTTCATTGTGGGAGGATTCCATATGCAACCAGATATGATTTTCCTCTGTGTTAAGAAATAGTCCTGGCAGTAAACGGTTTGAGTCATCTTTCTGTTTGCTTGACTTCTCCCATAATAATATTATTCAAATCTTGATTCACCCCCTAATCTCACAAGACAGGATTTTAGATGTTTAAAGAAAAAAAAATCTTTTCTTGTTTATTTTCTTTTTCATTTTGACCTCAGAAAGCTCAGAGTCGAAAGGCTCATATTGTATTTTGCTGTAATTAGGTAGAGAGCAAAAAACATCTTCAGAAAGGCACATTCCTTAGAAGGTTAGTCTGCAACATGATTGATTACAGCTTGTTTCAGTGGGGAGGGATATGGTGGCATCATCATTAGAAGTGAGGTGTGTCTCACCACTTCTCAGAACCATCATTTCACCTCTGAACTAGCAGAGACATTCCCTCATGTGCATTCAAATTCCCATTCAGGGATGCAACCAAGATAAACAATCAGCAGGTCCAGTAAAGACTCACTCATAGATGTTCCTGCATCATAGGAGCTGAAGCAACTCAAGTGTCATATGGTCAAGTGCTGTTCGTCCAGACAAGATTAATAGTGGCTGTGTTAGTCCTGAAATATCACATTTTCTTCAATACAGATCCAATGTTAAATTGTAATTAACTTCTTGGAGCAGGCAGGCATAGATCTTGTCTTAAAAATCTAATACTTTTGCAAGAAATCTAATCTTTTGCATCACATGTTTTTGTGGACTTTTGGTGGACTTTTAATGAATGTGAGGGGAAATCACAGCCCAGGGTCCCACCATCCTAAGTGCTGTACACAAACAGATCTCCAAAACACTGCAACTTAGAGAGAAGACAAGAAATTATGCACTTTGAACAAATCAATATGTCAGTGCTGGCTAGCACAATGTGCAGCAATCTCATTGCTCCATTTGCCATTTTTAGCCAAAATTTTCTACGGCCTTCCTAATTTGGAAAAGAAGCTTTAGATGAAAAAGAGTAGCCAGTGCTCAGCATGCAGAATGGCATGATGGAGTCTGGAGTAAATATCCTATAAGCAAATACAAGATTTCAAAATTAGGATTACACTATGAGGAGTTCTGAAGACCAAGGGTTTACACTTAATGAAGGAATGAAGTAGTGGAGAGACAAAGAAAGCAAGGGGCAGCCAAGCCAAGTCCTGTGCTGAGAGAAAGTGCAAATAATGTCTCATATTGGCATGGAAATTATAAGGACAGATGTGCATTTTCCAAGGACAGAGAAAAATAAATAATGGGTACATACTTCTATAAGTATGTTTGGCTGTTTGAGAGGGAAGTCAATAGTTTTTACAGAGAAATCAAAAGAGTTTTAAAGTCTAGAGATAGTTTGAACATAAGAACAAGGCTGGCTGATGATAAGCTTTCATCCACATTGGAAATCTCTCCTTGAGCCACTGCTTTAAGTAATTACATCTGTTAAAATTTTTCTTCAGTTATTTTTTGCTTCCATATGTATCTAGGCAACACCTGGAATAATATTATTTTCCAAAAACTTCTGAAATGCAGTGGTTCACTGCAACATGCTGCAACGTTTCCAGATACAGATTTCATACACACACAGACACACACTTATTTACAAAACAGCCCACATGAGTGCATTCAGAAGCAAAACCAAACAATTTTAAGCAGACTTATGCAAATTATTCTCTTTCTGGTTGCTAATTCTTTCTGTCAGAATTCAGCCCAAAAAAAAGTCTAAATGTAGGTTAGCATGCATATTTTTTTAAGAGTCATAACATTATCACAGTAATCATCTCCTCATGAAACCATAATGAATGGGAAAGAGATAATAAGAAGCTATTTGTAATATGGCATATTAATTAGAATCATAATAAAAGTTAATAAAATCATTATATCAAGAGTTACACTGTAAAATGTGGGAAAGGGAATTCTCCTATTACATTCAAGAATTACAGCAGAACTGTGAGCATACTTTACATTTTAAGTCCATACTAAAAAAATTTGGTAAATCTAATTTTTGTAATGAAGTTGCAGATATATTTTTAAGTCCCATAGGGGAATTCCTGTTATTTTATCAAGTGCATCTTAAAGAAGATATTACCACTTTAATTACCTCAAGATGTTTAGAGACATTGCCTCTTAATTAAAAATCAGAGGACCTAATGGCAGTGGTATGCCTGAGAGCCCAGGGAAATCATTTGTTGATCTGTGGTTGCTATGAGCCTGTTGAGAGCTATAGATTGTCTGTGGATTAACATATAGCTGTGTAAACTATAAATGGTTAGGAAAGCTTGAAGGCTTCATGCAAACTCCATGTCAACACATACACCCTCTCTGATTACTGAGGCAATAAAATGTGGTTTAAATTATTTCATTGTACCGTTTCCACACTTCAAATCCAAACTCTGCCTAAACCCCATGCCTTGAATTTGTGACCTATGCAAACTCTGCCATGTCTCATGCAGGTTATGATGGGTGTCTATGGCACAGCAGATCAGAGGTTAAACCACACCAAAAAGACCCAAACCCAGTTGTGAATACTCATCAGCAAGCAGTGGTCTCTGAGCCAGGGAGTTTCAGCTCATGAAGCTGAGAGAAGCAGCAGCAGGCAGTGCCCTGTGCATAGGAAGCACCTCCCCAGCACCAGGGAGGCACTGCCTGACCCTGTGCCACAGGAACCTGCAGGCAACATCCCCATCAAAGTGTCCCCTAGTGGGCCATAGCATAGGACAGGCCATGCTGGTGGGGCACCTGGATTTACTGTTTGGGAAATGTCTTGCTGCTTTGTTTTCTTCTTTGAAAATGTCTTTGTTTTCTTGTCTTTCTGTCATCAGGTATCTGAGTTAAACTGATCAATTCTGTCAGAGACCACAGGTATGGGTCAAACCTGGGCAGCATTTTGGAAGACACAAGGGGAGCACTGAGAGGATGGGCTGTGCTCCAGCCTGGCACCAAGCCTAGGTGTGAGGCACAGCCTGAACCCAGTTTGGCAGCACCTGCCCTGCCCCAGTGGTCACAACAGCAGAGCATCTGCACGGGCTCCACTGGAGCATCAGCGCGCTGCTCCACAAACACAGCTCACCAAACTGCCAGGGCAGCTGTGGCTCAACAGCAGGGCTTAGCTGAAAGCAGAGGAAGAGTGCTCATGAAAAACCTTTCTATTTACAACACAGTGCAACCAGAAGCATATTTATAATTGCTTTAAATTGTTTACTCAGCAAAGTAACAACTGACGCAGCTGTCTCCTCCTCTCACCACTCCATTTCCTTTTTTGTCTTTTTGCTATTTCAACATTTGGTTATTTTGATGAAATACATTCTACCATATTGCTTTACTGTCTCCCTTGTTTTGCCTCAAGATTTAAAGATCCTGTGAAATGACTTAAGGCCCAAATGTGGATGAATTGGCATCTGTACCATCCTCAACAGAGATTTATAGGTGGAATATGTCCTTTGCAGGAAGCTCTGCAGAACACAGGAAGAAAGTTGTGTTTAGATCTGCAAAACTAAGCAATGTCCTCCAACAACATCACACCAGAGGCTCTGAATGATGAAACAAAGTCCTGCCTTGACTACCACCTCTCTTAAAAATATTCTCATCTCCAGGAAACAACATCTGAGAAAGTGCCATGTATCTGTTGCCAGCTGGCATTTTTCACTCAGTAGAAGAGCCAGAAGAGAGACAAAAAGGCAGAAATTCAAGATTTTTGATCTGTGCTCAATTTAGGTCCAATTTCAGCAGTTACTGTGGGTTTGTTTCTTTTTTGACTTCCCACAAAAAATTCCTCAGAAGATCAGCTGCAGAAACAGTGCTATGTGCCATTCTGGAAACTGCATTCCAGAATCCTCCTACTCCTTCAAAACTGCCTTGCTGTGTCCAGGATCTCAAAGGTTTTACATCCAGGTGAAATGTGGGCATGAGAGAATGTTGTTCAGCCCCTTTCTCCTCTCTTCCCCTCATCACTTGCATACTCCCATCTTTCTGTAAGCTCATCTTCCTGTCCCCCAGCAATGCAGAGGGCAGAGCTGTATCCATCATTGTCAGTAGCCCATGCTGGTGAGCCACAGGCCCATGCAGCTTGGCTCTGATCTTTCTTGCAGCAAGGTTTCTTCTGCTGGAACTTTAATCCACCCTGTCACACCCCACTTCAGACCTCTAAATTCCCAATACAAGGCATTGGCATGCAAAATCACATAATGAGGTGGCAGCACTAAGCCTCAGAGCAGGTGGCAAGCTCACCTATGAGCCTGCCTAGTCACAGGGGACCAAGAAATCACATCATGTGAAGATGAAAGGGCATCACAGAAGGTTTGTAATGCTGCCCTGAGGTTTTCTGAGATGCACTGCCCAGAACACAGATCCCTCTGAGTGAGTGTGTCAGCCTGGATTCCTGTATTGGACCTGTGTTCTGTTTCAGGAGTTCTCATGCCTGGCCTGTATGAAATAGAAAAGCAAGAAATTCAGTCACCATAGGGTTAGCAGGTGCCACAAAACCACTGGCAGGCAGGCAGGCAGTCACACTCTTCAACTGCTAGCCCAGAGGCTTGAGTGTGTGCCAGCAAGTACAGCACACTTGGCATCATCTTGCTTTATTTTCCATGAAAACAAGTCCTCTTTTCAAGATTATGTGATGCTCTCAGCCTCTCCTCTGTGCCTCCAAGCCAAGCCCAGGGTTCCCACAGGTTCCCTCTTGTCCCACAACTTGTTTCCCCTATTTTCCTCTGCTCCACTATGTCCCCTATCCTCCTCCCCACGAGCACTGATGTCTGACATTCACTCCTTTCTTGAGCCACTCTGGGTGCTGCTGTAGTTTTTGACACAAAATTTGAATCAAATTAACATACTTCAAATTCTCCTTTGACTCAAGTGCATTTCCAGCCAGAGGCTTTTTTTTCCTTTCCTGTCTCTGGGATTTTGCCAGTGGGACAATTAACATTGCCACAGGTGTGCCAACATTGTCCCCTTGAGCCAGAGGTGGCCTGTGCCCTTCTCCACTGCCTGCCAGGTGAGCATTGAGCTGTCTGCAGCTTAGCTCTTCCCTGTGTTTGATGTGATTCCCCCAAAGAATGAAAGACAATTATTTATTCATGTGTACATCACCCTGCGCAGTAAATAAATAATAATGCAACCTGTGAAGAAGCCATTTCCATTTTCTTTCTACTTCTACCCAGTGTGAGCATCTAGCAAAGGAAGGACCTCCCAAATGTCCTTCTGCAAGCACTGAGCAAGCCTTATCCTGCTACAGATCTTCCTCATATTGGAAGTTCTACAGGCTCATTGATCTAAAATATGCACTCCCATTTGAAAAATACAGGCACTCACAAGTCAGATGTCTGTGCTGAGTGGCAGTGGAAGCTTTACCATCACAAGAGGGGTTTTTCAGCATCTTAAAGGAGCTGATGTCTTGGGCTAGGAGTACATAAATTGATAGTTTCTATGGCAAGATGCTTTTTTATCCAAGATAAAGGTCAAGCACATCTGGAAGATATAATAACTGTGTCCTATAGAGACTACATCAACTATCTTGCTGCCAAAATCTTCTATAAACAGGCACAAAGGGCCAATCTGCTGATTTTCCCAGCTGTCACTGGTTTATTTAAGGGGCTATGTCAGTTTTCAATTATTGTTCAGTTAAGAAAAAATGAAATGTATTGTGTAAGTTCTGTGTCAAATTACCATTGTTGCATGCTATGATTCCTTGAGATTTGAAAAGCTGCATTTCTCTTCTACTTATCTTCTTGGATTGTACATAATTGTTAAATGGTCCCTAAAATCTTTTAGCCATTTCACACACAAATTAAACTTACTTTCATGAAATAATTATAGGAAGAAATCTGCTTAAAGTGGGAAAACCATTTGGTGTCCCAATCCAAACTGTCCAGTGCATGTCTTAAATGTACCAATATGAATTTTTACTTTATTTTTGAAGTGCTAAACAAACTCACTGTAATCACATTTCTCAAAACTTCATGGCATAGCTATAGGTGAAAATGCAAGAGCACAAGCATAAGCAGGTGAATCTATAGTGAGATTCTATAAGCAAGAAATCTATTGTCAACAGAGAGGTGCAGGAGTTGGTGGCAGGAGGGACTCTGCAGACAGGTGCATCTAGAGCCCTGCTGCTCTCTGCAGCTCCCAAGTCCTGTTCAGGATGGTGAGGAACACCCAGGAGAGTGCAGAATCCACAGCCCCCCTCTGTGGGTAAGGCTGAGCCTTTTTAGCCATGCTGCCAGCAAGGAGGTGACTCAGAGGATGCAAGGGCAGCATCCAGCTCCCTTCTCTGCATGACCTGCACTTCCCTGGGAAGTACCTTCACCACTCACTTCTGAATGAAGCAAGTAGGAATCAGACCTGGATGCATCCTAGGGTGTCAGAAGCAAAGCAAAGCTCAGCAGTAGAAGTTTAGGCCTGGTACATGGTTCCCCGCTCCTTCTGTGCTCCACAAAGCCCCCAGCCCAAAAACTTCTGCGATGTCCTTGGCTGAAGCTGAGGAGGAGGAGTGTGATCAGCTGCTGCACCACATCCTCATGACCAGGGCTTCTGACCAGGGCTTCTGACCAGGGCCTCACCAGTTTCTGCAGCTGACAGTTTGTATTATAAGTTTATGTTCACCACACTGGACACTTTCTGGGCTTAAAAGGAAAGTTAGCCTGATATTGGGTTGTCCATTTCATTAATCACCTTAATTGCTGCTTGAGAACTTATATTAGCAAAGAGATATTAAATGCAGGTAAGTATTAAAAGGGCTGGACTTGTAGCAGCTGATTTGAATGGACAGGCAGGAGGTGAAGCATCAGAGATTGTTTTTTGTCTTTATCCTGGAATCAGAGGAAGTGAGAAACTTACACTGCTGTTGTTTCTTTTGCACAAGTATTCTTATTCTTTAGAGACCTAAGTAAATAAAGAAGTAGAGAAATGAAGAGACAAATAAAGTTCTACTTGTAATTTACTCCACTAATTAAATGAAGACACAGCATTTGGTGATAAAGCTGCACCAGAGAGGGATTTTTGTTAGGGAGTTTTTGCTAGAGATTTGCACCACTTGGCTGTGCAGTAACTGCCTTCAAACTTACTTGCCCATAGTTTCAACTAAGTTTTAGAGTGCTGTCTCCTTAATTTAGGCCTTAATTGACTTTTCTTTATCCCCAAACTTAATTGCTTGACCAACCTTGTAGATATAAAGAAAGCATGAACACACTGAGAAAGATTAGATAGATAGATAGATAGATAGATAGATAGATAGATAGATAGATAGATAGATAGATAGACAGACAGATATATAGAGAGATAAGGAACAAGCTTTCTACTAAGTACCATTCAACACCTCTCTGCTTCTTAGTTACATTTTGCTAAAGCAGAACAAATTTTTGGACATGTACAGTACGCTTACAAAAATATTTTTCTACTCTTATCCTTTTTTATAGGCTGGGTCAAGTTAAACATTTGTGAAAAAGATGATTCAGCTCCTTCATTTACATGGAACTTTTGTAGCTCACCAGAGGTGGAGGACAATTAAATGCTTGTCTTATGAGGTCATTCATGAAGGATGATTTGTTTTGCTGGGAATCCAGGGCTATTAGAGGTGATAAGGTCTGGAGAAACTCCAGGACAAAAGGGGGAGAGTGCTCCAGCATACAATGGGAGAGGCTCTGATGAGTCAGCACTTCTGAGACAACAGAAAGCCAGAGCACAGCCAGGATGCTGGCAGGGACCTGTCTGAGCAGCAGGTGCACGTTAGTCAGCATCTACCAGGAATATTCACAAAGGCAGTCCCCAGTGAACTTCTCTGGGCACAGCCTCAGCTCTTGAACAACTTGAAAATGCTGATTCTGGGACTGGAACACGTAGGTCTTCCTAAAATACAAATCAGGCAGGCAGTAAGGAAAACCTGGGCTGAGCCTGCAGGCTGGACATTGGCCAAAGGGTGCTCAATACACGGGGGTGGAGGGAGACATGTAGGGGAAACAGAAGGTTTGATCTTAGATTTTTGCTCTGTAGATAGTATCTGTGATACCTCATCAAGTGGTGAGCCAAGCAGCCCCCACCTAGACCTACAATGAGCAGGGGATTGGTGTCTGAACCAGCCTCTCCTGGCCTTAGCTATCTATTGAAGGTGCAGCTGAGGTGATCATTTAGAATGCCCTTATAGTCACTGAATAGAAGCGGGGTCTTGCAGGGTACAGCTCATAGCAGCTGTTTCAGAGGTCTGTGGTGGGGTGAGATGAGCCACATTTTCTGCAGACACTAAAAAATTATTTGTTTCCAGACTGGAATATTTGTTAGGGCACACACCTGTAGGTCTGTTTCACATGTCCCCAGATCTGCTGCACCCAACCAGCTTCAGTGAGATCCAGAAACGAGCCTGTGAGTACCCACATACAGCCTCTGCCATTTCCAGCCATCACAGGGAGAAAGGAGAGTATCCCACGGATGGAGTGGTGATGGTCCCTTTCCTCCTGAAACACTGTTACTGAGAAGAAGTATAACCATGAGTAAGAGAGAGAGAAAGAGGATAACAACCATGACATTTTAGATTAGGTAACTTTCTGTGTCTCAAGAAATGAAACTTTAGCCAACAACTAAGATTGTTTGGATGGGGGATATTTATTTAAGTCCTACACTGGGTATTGGACACATCAGTCCAACTGCAAGTTCTGAAGGAAACATCCTGTTTATGCAGAGTCTAACACAAGAGGGATGAAGCAATGCTGCTCCTCTTTAAGTGATGCTGGAGACAGAAGTGAAGAAGGACCACAGCTCGTACCTGCCAGTGAAAGGTGCCTTGGCAGGCTCTGAGGTCAAGCCCCAGCTGGTAAACTGAGCAGGTTCAGAAAGGCACCCAGGCCAGCAGGGACAGGGCAGGCTCTGCCACTGAGCTCACCTGTCCTCCAGCTGTCCCTGCCACCCAGCCCCACTCAGCCAGGAGCCATGCCCAGCAATGCCTCAGTTTTTGTAGGAATTTAACACACGGTGAAAATAGGCAAGAAAAATTTAGGAAGAATTAATGAAATTCAAAATCATACTTTGACATTTCCCTTAGACAATAACACACACACAAAAAAAAAAGATTTAGGCAGGAATTTTCAAAATTTAGCAACCCATGGCAGATTGGCTTATTCTTTAGAAATGCTGAAAAGGAAAATCTCTAATCCATAGAAATGCTCTTAAATTCACTGAGGTCATCAGAGATGGCAAAAGGTAGAGGAGAGTCTTAATAGAGTTCAAAGGTGCCTCAGCTTAAGAGCTGGAAAAATAGCCAGTACTCCAGATGGGAAGCAAATTGAAAAACATTCTTTGTTTATATTTATTTATTCAATTTCATGGTGTCCTTGGTTGCCCAGAGGAGCTACTGAGAGTAGTTTCTACTGTGCTGCTGGTTAGAGTTAGGTTACACACACGTTTAGAAATTCAGCTGTCTGCCACTAATGAATTGTTCAGTGCAGCTTGAGGTAATGATGCAATTAGCAAAAGCAAGCCAAATCTGTCCCAGGTGAAGCTCTACTGATGTCAGTGGCTTTATTTGGGATGATGTGCTTATTCCAGTGTGTGTAGGGACAGTGTGAAAAAAGAAGAGCCTTGAAAAAGGACTTGCATGGATTTCGTTTTTCTTTTCCGATACTAATCCTGCATTACATTGAGTAAAATGTCAAAACACAACATTTGCATTTCTGGGGGCCCACTCACAGGCCAAGTGCAGTAATGCAGGAACCTCATCCAGTGGGTGCCCATGGTGGGGGGAGGTGGGACAAGATGATCTTTAAGGTCCCTCCCAAACCAGACCATGCTACGATTTATAATTTTCTGATTCTGTTTAATTATTATTTTATATTTGTTATAAAATTTAAAATTTATCCATAAACATGTAAAAAACCAGGTTTTTTCATTTCCCAATAACAGGGTTTCCATTCCCTGCTGACATGCTGCCTTTTTGAATTTGTAAAAGTAAAATAAGTACTTGAAGTCCTTATGTCCAGCTATTCAGGAATCAATCTGCTTCAGAGGAGACCACAGTAAGTGCATGACAGACAAAAGAAGGGTGAATTTTGCCTTCACTCCCCTCCTGATTGGGACACTGTGAAACACAAAGCAATAACCTTTCCTTGGCCAAAAGGCTTTTAAAGTCTGTTCCACCAATTAAAGATATATTTTACTGCAATGAAGTTACCAGGGCTCCATGACTGTTGCCCTGATAACTAAGAAAAAAAATAAAGATTAAAACTGAAAGAACAAACCAGCCATTTCACCCAGGTTGCACAGGAAGTCTGTGTCAGAGCTCCCAAATCATTCTGATTCAGGGTTGCTCAATTATTTTTTTCTGCACTTTGCTGGAAATTGTCCCCTTGGTAGAAAGTGAAGCCCTGATGCAGGTCTCCCCAGCCAGAAACCCTCTCCAAGCTGCAAGAGGCACTGGCCTGCATTAGCATGGGAGACATCAACATCTGTGACTGAAAAAATCCAAGTGAATCATGTTCCTGGTCAAGATCTTGTCCAGAAATCATCAGCCCTAGTTGGTGTCTTAAATAAAGAGCCATCCTTCCTTCTGTTGCTTTGAAAACAATGAGAGCAAATTTATGACAAGCAGGAAAGTCCACTTGATAGCAACATAAAGAGTACAACAATACCTACAGTCCTCAGCTTTATTATCTCAAAAAAATCCAATGTTTTTTTAAATGAATCTGCTTAAGTGTGACCTCTTAAATGATCTCTGCTAGTGGGTTGTAGCAACAGTTCCCCAGCTGTGCTGTTATTCATAAGTAACCATAGAAATCAAAGTGCTGCCAAGTATGTGCTCTTTGTTTTTTTGAAGGGCTGAAAGATGATGCAGTGATGTCTTTGCCCCTCCTGACTTAATTCTGAACTCACCCCCTGGCAGCCCTGATGGAGAGGTGAAGATGAGACTTGCTGTTATTGGAAAGCTCTGCCATCAGAGAGCTCAGTCAACAATGTCCCTCCTGCTTCTGGGATGATGGTGCATTTTCAAAAGCCCTGCAGCTAGAAATAAGATGTGGTGGGAAGTTATATCCTGTTGTTATTCAGTAATTGCTGTTTTTAATGAATAATATATTTTGTTTATTTCTATTGAGATTGAACTGAAGCAGTGTTGGTATCTTTAGTCAAATAGTTTGCTATGGAAAGAAAAAGTTGTATAAAATCTCTTCTATGGGGAGACTTCAAGTTATTTATTAGCCCACACTGATCTTCGAGTTTTTCTTGGTAATTTTGTTCTTTGAATGAGATTCTCTGAACTGGCATCCAGGCTTTTCCAGTATCCACAAGAGTAGCACAATTCCAATGGGCAGCGCTAATCCTGTGTTAGGATGGGATTAATCTTCTTTTCCCAGTCTTAGAAGGAGCAATTAGCTGACACCAGCTCCTGTGTTATAGGCAGCTACAGCTGGGTGAGAGGACCACTCATGATGTTTTGCTGCCCATTTACTGGACAATTTAAGAACTAAGAAACCTTGGTGTTTTGCTTTTTATTACCCCAATTAGTTTTTTGCCACACCCTGTACTGCCCACAGCAGCCAGATACCCATGAGCAATGACAACCCAATGTGCTTTGGCTCTTCATTGACTGGGCAACATCTGCCCTGCAGGAAAGGACACAGCTTCCCACCTGTCCAGGAGAACTTAGAGACCATCCAAAATGTGGTGCAGTGATTTCTTCTGGAGCTTTTCAAGGGGGAAATCACAGAAGAGGACTTTCTAGCTTGGCATGGCAGCAATAAATTGTGCACAGCAGACTCATCTGTCTGAGCACTTCTGGCTTGGCATCAGTGTGGAAGTAACTCATGTCTCCCTACAAACACAGTGAAAGAATCACCACCCCAGACCTGTTAATCAAAATTAAACAAAATAATAGATTTGGCAAAAAAAGTTATTATTTCCCTCTGTCACCCTTTGAGGGGTTTACTACTGCCCAGTTTGATTTCACCACAGGAACTTTGTCTAAAGGAAAAAAATCCCTTAAAATCTGGCTTATGCTTGCCAGATATTCCATGCTGATGTGTACCAAAAATGTTGGATCATAGAAATGTTTGCAGTCTGAAAAATAAAAAACAAAACCTCTTCATGTTGGTTCAAATAAAGAAATCATACAAATACCATAAAGACAAAACTGCCAACTCCAGAGTGCAAATGAATTTAAAAGTCTATATTTAGCTCCTACTATTTCTGTTACAATTATAAAACATTTCTTGTTAAATACACACCCTCATCTCAAATGCTACACTCAGTGTAGTTACTTGCAGCTCCATAATTCATTTCTATTTTTAGTTTTCTCACAAATAGAGGAATGGCAAAGGACAGCAAGTAAATGATTTAGGCTGATGTTTTGACAGGACCCTCACTGCTGCTGCACTAGGAATTGCTCTGGAAAAAATCCAAACTTGCCCAACTCCTGTTAAACAACTTCTCTTACAAAGTGTCAGTTCTTAAGCAACCCTTTCCCTGCTTTTGGGAAGGGTAGGAGAAAAGGATACATGAATCCTTTCTGGAGCAGAAGGAGTGGATTTTCTAAGTGTGCAAATGGCATTAAATGTTGTTTTGTGGCCATGGATCACTCCTTGAAAGAGAGAGGTCTTTAATTTAAATGCCAGGCCTGGATGTTACCAGGGGCATTAGTCTGTTGGAATTTTTTATCCTGACTGTTTGGATTTTCTTGAAAGATTTGTAATTCCCTAATTGCTCATTAGAAACAAAAGTGTTTCCATCTTATAATAAATGCTAAATTTCTTTCTAGAGTCCATTCAAAATGTTCAGCATATGTTCCATATGCCCTGTTGCCTGCACAGAGCATTTCAAATTTGCCAACAGCCTGGATTCAGGAGGTGAAAAAGGGAGGGAAAATGCAGAAACATGATTCAGTCCCACTTGTGGTAAATAACAATGGGCTGAAAAGTAGAGGTGCTTATTTTATTTTAAATAGAAAAAGTGTTAATACTTAACATTTTCAGCAGGTTGTAGAAAAAAGAAATCAAACTGATGGAAGATGTGGATGGGCGGTGGAGATGTGGGGCCAGGCTGTTGACTCTCCCTCAGGCTCACGCCAAGGTGTGAGGGGTCAGGTCTCAGCAAACCCACTGGACGCTGTTAGGGGAATTTCTTTGCTTTACCACTCTGTCACACCCATGGTGCTTTTCCAAGCTCAGGGGGAGTGAGACTAAGCCAACACCAATTTGGCTGAATGAGAATTGGCTTATTTGCTTGTTGTAATTAAATGGGCTCTCACAGGATGAAGTTTGGGAAAAGGAAAATTTAAACTGGAATACAATTTACACCACTTAAACGAAGGAGGATGTGAAGCCTTGCCATAAGGAAAGAGGCTGTTTCTTGTGTCCAAAGCCTTTCAAAACTGGACCACACAAAATCCTAAGTACTTCTCCCAGGAGCAATAACCTACTGGTGGAAAGATGGAAGGGATGAAGTAATATGAGACAGATATTAAAGCCTTCTTTGAGGTACAAGGAGGGAGGTATATATCCTCCACAGAGGGGAAAAGACAGGCAGAGGGGTAAAGGCTAACTCCAAAAAAGTCAGCTATAATTGAATAGTAATCTAAGTTTTTAAGTGTGATGTGGAAAACTCTAATTTAGCTGCTGTAAATCTTGGAAGAAGTTACATTTTACTGGTAGCACATTTTCTCTTTAAAGCCTCCCACTTGCACATCCATGGTTGCCTCAATGCAATGGCTTGAGGCAAAGCCCAGCCAGGAGCCCTCCTAGGCTGCAGGAGTAATGCAAAATCCCCAAAATAATTTTAAAAAATTAAAAAAAAAAAAAAAAAAAGATAAAATCACCCAACTTCTCTCATTTTTTTAGCCCAATTTGTAATCATTAGAACATGACATAAAAGGCCAGTTTTGCCTCAGCCTTCTTTCCCTCCAACTGTCCTTTAAATGCGATCTCTGGGTTGAGCCATTGAAAAGTGTCTGTGCTCAGGACACAAGTCCAGATGAGGCCCCTGGGTGGGATGATGGGATGACAGCTGGTCCCAGAGCCCTTGGGGCAGCTGCCAGGCCAGGCTGTGCGTGAGGGCTGCAGTGACTGCTGGAGCCTTGTAGCCACATCTCTCTTCACAGATGAAAGCAAGGCACGACTTCCCAAGAATATTTCCAGGATTCACATTCTCTGAACCTCCAAGAAAAGAAAAAATTTCTTATCTCATTTACGGCTCCTGTGTTGTTCACAAGTGGAATGCATCATGGAAGATTTTTTACCTGAAGGGAATTGATCATTGGATTCCAGTGTGTTTTGATTCACTGACCAATTGAATCCAGGTGTGTGTTGGGACTCTTGGCTGACTGTCACCAGATTGTGTGCAGAATTGAATTGAGTTGAGTGCTACTCTATCAAGAGCTTCAGACAGGAGCAGACATAGCATTGTCATATGTTCAAATTCAGTCCCAAACGCTAAACTAGTTGATTATGCTGAAATATGTTTACACAAGCTGACTAAAAGGTAGAAGATAAATTTTCATGTCTTTGTGTTTATAATGAGAGTAACATCAGTTTCTTCATGCATGGAAGTTTGAAAGCTGCAATACAGAATAAAAAATTATCACAAGCATGAGGATTTTTAAAATTAAATATTTATATCAGGAGATTTTCCAATTTGATTAGAAGGATTTTTGAAAGTAGAATTGGCTTGAAATAGCTGCACATCAAACAGCTACTCTCTCAAACTAAATTAATGAATAAAATATGAAGTCCTATACAGCACTGTGTGACATACATATGGTTCAATATGAACCATAAAAAATGGCTCAGTTTTTCTCTTCAATGCTAGAGAATATTTAAATACAGAACTATTTTTAAAACATTGAAAACAAAGAGAGGTTTGACACTAGAGCACTTTGCACAGCAATACTCTTGCAGCAGCATATCTCTTGAAAATAGCAAGAAAATGAGAAGAGTTTCTAGGAAATATCAAAGACAATGTTAATAAAAGCAACTCAGAAAAAAAAAAAGAAGGAATAAGGGAAAACAAAACTGACAACTTCCTTGTAACCGCAAGCTTTGATTAAATGCTGAATTCACACTTGCAAAGACATTTGTTCTGCAAAGTATAAAATTTACTGCCTGTTCTGAACTGCCTGTGTCCTGTTTTATCAGCATCTGATGTTGCTGATCCCTTGGAAGATATTTGTTTCACACACCCAGTGATGTCTAGTAAGTTCCTTCTCCTAGGAGAGACTGAGTATTCATTTCTTGCAGCGAATTCCCAAAAACCTGCAGTGAGCTGGAAATCATCCTAACTCAGCTGGGTCTTCTCAGAATGACATGCACTGACTGGCTGCAGAAAGATGGACTGAAAATACATAACCTCATCCAATGCTAGTGGTCCCAAATGTCCTTGGAACAATTCTCCAGTGATTTTTATTCTCCTTAAACTGATATCTCACATTCATGCTATCTCAGAGTGTGAAGTTTGAGCAATATAATGAATCATGGAAGCTGAGGCATTGCAAATACAGACTTAGTAAGAGGCTGCAAAAACAGCCCATGAAAAACAGCAGAGCAGCATCTACAGACTTCAATGAACTTTGGCTCAAGCCCTGAAAAGCACTGCCTTCTCCAATGACCAACAAATTAAAAAAAAATTAATTAGATTTACTTCTAATTTATGTCCACTTCTAAGAACAGAAGCAAGAGTGAAATTCCCATTGCTTTAAAAGATGCATTTCTTCATCACTAAGTGCATTCACAGCCAGCTTCCCCTAATTAATAATGGATCTTCTGAGCTGAGAATAACGTCATGGATGATCAGGCAACCACTCAATCCACAGATAGTTCAGAAATATCTCTGTGTTGCATCTCTTCCCTCTGTATTTTCAATAATTTGGACATGAAACTGTCACTTCTGGTCCTAAATTAACTCCAGAAGATAACTTCTGTTCTAGTACAGAAGTATCACTGGGTTACAATACTCTCTCATAGGATGGTGCTCACCAAGAGCCCAGGTGAGTCCATGCCCAGGCTGTGATCAGAGGGCTGGAGCATGTCTCATGTGAAGGCAGTCTGAGAGAGCTGAAATTGCTCAGCCCAGAGAGGAGAAGGCTCCAGGGAGACCTTAGGGCAGCTTCCAATGCCTTGAGGGGATAAAGGAGAGCTGGAGAGGGGATTTGGCAAGGACATGTAGAGAGAGATAGGACAGTTGGAATGGCTTTAAACTGAAAGAGGGGATTGGATTGGATTGGATTGGATTGGATTGGATTGGATTGGATTGGATTGGATTGGATTGGATTGGATTGGATTGGATTGGATAAAAGGAAGGAATTCTTCACTGTGAGGGTGGTGAGACACTGGGACAGGTTGCCCAGAGAGGTTGTGGACTCCCCATCCCAATCTGGATATCCAGACCAATCTGGATGGGGCTCTGAGTAACCTGATCTATTAGGAGGTGTCCCTGTCCATGGCAAGGGATAGAAACTAGATGATCTTTGAGGTGCCTTCCAACCCAAAGCATTCTAGGATTCTATGATTACCCTGAAGCTGGAATTCTGACTATATATAACTGTAATATAATTGAAGGGCCTTAACTGAAGTTTGATGTTGTTGTCATCTTTCCTCTAAAGTACTACAACATCCAGGATTCATCAAAGCATGGAAACATTTGTGTTATCCAAAACCAGCCCAAACAATACATTTCTAAGTTCTCCTGTCAGAAAATCAACATCAAACACTTGGCATGCTTGACACAACTGGTTTTTAAAAGACACCGCAGAAAAAAAATCAAATGTTTCCAATGGCCTCAGTTGGAAGCATGACATCTCTTTAAACACGTTCCCTTAAGGATTATTCCCCAAACACAGGGGAGTAAAGTGATTTATAATTTGTTTACAAAAGAGGGTCAAACCTCTAAACATCAAGGCTGGTGCCATTTTGGTGTATTCTGAAGAGTTGAAGGGCTTGGGTTGGCCTGTATAAGAGGCTTCAACTGCAGCTGGTAATGGTATAAACACAGTTGTGCTTAAATACATATGCTTATACTTGTGTAGCTGATTTTGGCCAGGCAAGGAATTATACTGGTAGAACAGTTTTTATTAATGTACATTCATAACTGTATCCAAAACAGCATTATGCCAACATATATATACACTGGAAAAATAATAATACTCTTAAACAATCCCAGCTACATGATTATAGGCACTGCCTCGTCTTCTCAAATGGCTTTTATCCTTCTTCTGAACACTTACTATAAGGATGAAACACATAACAGCGAATTGCTGTCTATCTTTCCTGCAGAAAATGTAATGTATAGTTCATTTGACATCTTGAAATAACATTAAGTGAACCAAGAAACCTGAAAGTTAGATTTGGCATGTGACATATTTGTAAATCAGCTTTCCATTGCATCAAATCCTCCATTATTTTTAATAATGAAATCAGTGTTGCAGCCTGTAGCTAAGTAAAACATTCACTTAACATGGCTGAATCTTTTAAATGATTATTCAAGGCAGGAGCTGGTCTGTTATGCTCTTTATGCTGTGCTTAGAAGCCAAGGAAAGTCTCAGTGGAGGGTAAGTCAGTGAGAGCCTTCCCAGAGGGCTCTGGAGGGTTTAGCAGCTATTCTGCAGAGTAGGTGCCATCAGGTGCGTGCATTTAGGAGAATTCCCAGGGGCAGAGCTAACAGAAATGTCCCTCTCCCTCTTGCTTGCTTGTTTCATCCTCAGAAGTATTTTTGCAGATAAAGATGATTCCACAATGATTTTTAATTGTTTGCAAGGGCCATTTAGAATTGTAAAAAAATTAAGTGTGCATATTTAGTGTAAACCTGTACTTACCATTTTGGAGGGTTATTTTCTAAGGGTTTTTGGAAAATTAGGAAACTCCTGCTGCAGCTGTGAGTACTTTTTATTTAAACATCTGAAATTCCACAGCTATCAGCACATTAGCTTGAGCTTCAGTGACTCGTAAATCTTTCTCAGCATCTTATTTCATGAGGTCTAGTTCAAGCATTAGATGGAAATTGCATTTTGCAGAGACCATATTTGAGTGCATTACTTAAAGAGAAGCAAATGGATTTTCATTTTAGCAGTAGTCCAGGTAAATACTAGAGAGTTGAAAAAATGAAGGATCTGGTTTGAGCTGGACAGCAGGTTTTTAATAGAAATAAAAGACAGAGATATTTTTTACCATTAGTAATGACATGGAACATCAGGGAAGATCTGAGACAAGAACACAGTGTCTCAAAATGCACTGAAGGCAGGCACAGCCTTGACACAGCAGCTACCTTGCCAAAAGCTGGTGACGAGGGATCCACCCACCCCGAGAATGCTGTTTGGATTCCCAGTTCTTCAGGCCCACTTTGAACACACCCTGCAGACAATGGCAGGGCTGCTTGCCCGTTTTGAAGCTATCGAGTGCAATCTGAGCCTTTTAAGAGCTTTTTAAGCATCCATCTTGGACTAACCTATGATACAGGTAATGGTATACCTAGTTAAGAAACAAGAAAACTCTTTTGATGATGTTCCAGATGGTTTTCATGTGTTTACCACCCAGGCATCCATTTTTTGTGAACCTTAAAGCCATGGCCTATTTGAGCCTGCTGAGAGACTCAATATTTTTCTGCACCACAAGACACTGTGCAGGTGGTTTGGGGCTCCTGCTCAGTGCCGTGATCTAAAACTTCCCAAATTTTAGAGAACCTAGGCCAGATCTTCTGCTTTCCATTCCATCATTGTTCTAAGACGGATTGCTTGTCACATCCCTGAAAATGCAAGGGTTTGATACCCTTTCTTAAGACCCAGGGTGACTTTTGCTTTGAATGAGGCCCCAACTTGGCCCAGCAGTTTTCTCACACAGTGAAGATTCAAATCTCCCTCACCACCAAATATCAACACAATTGCAGCACCCGTGTAGGCAGAGGAGCCAGGTTTGTATTGCCCATAAACTGGGCACAGTGCCTTACCAGTGAAAACAGAGAGCCTTTTCACCATTTTCCTCCACTACCCAGTGATTTTTATTTAGCAGCTTCTGCACAGTGAAATTATCCATTGAGACACCTCAAGAGAACAAAAGTCAGCCTGAGCCCCACCAACCCCGTGGTTTGGATCCCCTCCTGACAGAGCAGTGGGCACTTAGACATGCACTCATTCTTCTGTGGAAGGTGCTCACCAAAGGCTGAGGGGAGCTACAGACAGGAGAGGCTTCACTGACCTATGTGAAAAAACAATTCCAGGAAAATCATCTGGGCCAAGCTAGACACGGGAAAAATTTTCGTGCATGGAGTGTCTTCATCATTGCATTGTCAAAGACTAGAGATTTTACCTTGCTCTCCCAGATTTTCTCCAGGCAGAACTGGAACACGTCCTGAGAGTGTGCCCCAGGGAACAGGGATGTCATGAGGAAGACTCACAAAATGTATGGAGCTAAACAACCCTGAGAGGACTTAGGTACTGATTTGCTATCAGGATTTTGAAGGCAATCCATATTTCCAACACCAGAAATGTAGACATCTAGACATGTTCACTGATGGGAATTCCATTTCTTTGAAAGGTATGAAAAAATCCAAGGATCTATGTTTTGGATTTGAGTACCTTAAGCTCCTTTGCAGACCTTGGCCTTTCCTTTTTATCTCTGACACTGATGTCATTCATGGTTTGTGGATTTTTACAGAGCAAGTGACATAATAGTCTACTACAGCCAGTCAATAAAAATCCAAATAGAGCTGCAAAAAGCAAAAGGCCATTTTTTTAAAACCCTAAACAGGAATTGTGTGGTGTTTAATGGACTACCTGCAGTGTAGGGAATTGCTTTGGGCCAGGTAGAAATGGGCTCCGGAAGTCCTGAACGTAGTCAGAGCAAATAGTTTCCAGACAGTGACAAGGTTTTCAGGATTAATAACACAGGTGATGTAGTGTAAATAGGCAGCCTGCAGAGACACCAATCCTCCACTCCTGCTTCCTGAAAATCAGCTCTGGTGATTTTATTGTTTGTGTGACCATTCTTTTCCAACGAATTCCCAGGCAGATGCTGCTGTCAGCACATTGTGTTTCTCAGAATGGACAATAAAAAATCAGACGTGTGACCCAGGCTGTGTAACTGCAGAATGGTAGCCCCTCAATGTCTCCATTTTCACCAGCAACTTGTGCACCCAGTCAGCACCAGCCACATAAGCTCTAGCACTGACAACACAGAAAAGCCCAGCACATCATCAGAAGACTATGACTATTCTCCTACCCCTCTTATATATTACAGGTTTTTTCAGCATGTCTATTGAGTAAGATTTTTCATGGAAACAGCAGCAAATGTTTTGGCAGTTGTAGTGTTTTTTCATCATCTGTTAATGCAGTGGGCAGAGCACTCATGCAGCCTGTTAAACACCTATTTCTAGTTGTTTTCTTAGCCTAAGGAATATCAAATTCACACATCCTAGGAATGAGATCTAAACATTGAACTGTTGGAGGATGACTTCATGCACCCTTTTAGACAGCCAGCTTTCACTGGAGTTATAAAAGATTGACTAGGCCAAGAGATAATCCTTCTATTTTCAGTTTAAAGTACTCCTTTATGAGGGCAGACTCACGTTCCAGTCCTTGCTGTAAGACCTGTTTATATATCTTGTCCAATTACTATGGATACTGAAGAAATACCATGCAAAATTCCTACATGCAGTAAAATTAGAAGAGCGTGTTTGCAGCTTTCAGGGAAACAACCCAACCACTAAATTAGAGTGTTGATTTCATTGCTTCTTTTGTCTCATTCATTTTTCCTTGTGTGTGATCAAAACTGAGAAGTACCATCGATAGAAAATATTTTATTCTCAATTTAGTGGGACACATTTGTATTCCACTTCATTTCTGATTTGCCCACAACTTTGTCAGCATAGGAATACACTTTACAGTGTGCACTCATTGTTTTGTAAGACCAGTTAAAAATAACCAAACCAACATCCTCAAAAGCACAACTCTGATGTTATTTGGCTTCCCTCTTCTTTTTTGCCAAACTAAATTCTGAGTCTGAAGAAATTTAGTATCAAGCAATGGTTTTAATGTTTAGCTTAATGTTTCACCGAGTTCCTCCTCCTTACTCATGCCCCTTGGGCTATCACTCCTCTTGTTGTTTTCATCTTTAATAAATGCTTTTAGCAGGTTTTCTTCTCTCTCTTAGTCATAATTTGGCAATAAACCCACCTTTTTTTTGATCTTCCAATGTTTTTTTTTTACTTACTCATTGATTTCTCATTCAATACAGTTAACTCTTCAAATTCAACATGCATTTCTTTATTTTAATTAAATTATTCAATACCTATCTGAAATTTACATATGAATCACAAAACCACTTGATTCTGAAACTCTTCAGCATTAAAAGATGTTTTCTTACTTCCTGATTTTTGTTAAAACTTCTTCACTGACACCAAGATTTCAAAATATCTTTCCACAGCTATATATCTCATTCCAAAGAAAATCTGGCGGAGAACATAATTTAACATTTTTCCATATTTAATAGCATTTATTCATCCTGAAAGTACTTCAGTGATGTGACTGCTATGGTCATCTGGACTTTTATGAAAAGTCTCTGGAAAGGTGCTTCCAGACAGTACATCCTTTCTCCTAACTTTGCCCCTTTTTGAGGTATGCTGTTATCTTCTTTTTTTTTCCAAGAAAATTTAGAAAAATAATACATTCTCAGCTAGTAGGACTTAGACAGATGAAGGTAGGCAAGAAGTCTTCTCCCTCTTCTGTAGATTTTGGCAAGGTCTGACTTTAGTGTTTCTTAGTTTCCATTAACATGATAAATAATGGCTTTTAGTAAAGCTGGGCCTAGCACCAATTCTTGTAATAGTTCTTATGTTCGTCTTCCCTTCCAAACTGGAAGATAGCCATTATCATTAACCTTGATTTATGGTCCCCTGTCTGCTTGCCAGCCTACTTGAAAGTGTAGCTATCCTACTCCTTTTTAATTCATTTCTGAAATGAGATTCCATGCCATGTTATTATAAAGTCCAGATTCAGCAAATATTCTGAATTCCAGCTGTGTATTAATCCTGCCACTCCATTTAACCAGAGATGTCACTTTGAGGAGAGCACAAAGCCCAAGGAGTGTTAGGAATGAGCATTCCCAGCACAGCAAGAATAGGGAAAATAGTTCTGACAGGTTGAAGAGATGACTCTGGATTTCAGGAGTAGTCATATCCCTTTTCAGAGACCTTCTGTTTTATCATTATGCCAAGGAGGCAGCATGAAATTGTCTTTAATAATTTTCCTCAAGAATTCATAACCATGGGCTCCATTCATCTGCATTAATAGAAAAATAGTTCATTTCTATTGTTATTTAGCTGCTAAATACCTTCAGGAAAGTTGGCATTCTGAGGGGGAATTGGTTTAGTATGATCATCCTTGATGTGTTCAATACGGTTCTATTGTGATGTAAGGATTAAACCTGCTCTTTTTCAAAAGCTTTTTAAAAATAACCTTTGTTCTCGGAGGTCTCACTCTGTAATCATCAGTCAAAGGGGTAATTAAGCTTCTCCATTGCTGAAAATTTATTTCTCCTTGATTTCTTTCCATCTTTGTCTTTACTGGTAAGAGGAGTGGAGGCAAGGCAAATCTGATTCATAAAGGCAGGAATTCTGAATCTAGATAAGGAAAAGCCTCCTCTGAGGCAAACAACCCATTGCCCCACAAAAGAGCACCTGAAGAGCGATGCAGGGACAGAAATTATCTGCAGCAAATGCAATTAGAAATCTCTCATAATTTCTTGAATATAATAAGGAATATAAGTAAGAGTAGCAATAAAATATCTAGCAAACCTTTTATTTAATGGTATTAGTTTCTTCTTCCCCCTGTCCCTGTGAGCATTGTAGCACAGGATAAGCACACTGAGAGACTTTTAGGTGGTGTAAAATACAGTCTACAACTTCTTCAGGAAGGAAAATAATTATCAGAAAATCTTGAGGCTGGAGAGTTCATTAATTTTCTAGCTTTAATTCTGTAGAATAAACCTCCAACACTGGCAAGAAGTAAAGAGCAACAGTCTCAGTTGCTAACCCCTGGTTTCCATCTCCCTCTAGGGCATCTCAAGCTCAAAATCTCATCAGACACACTTTGATCCAATAAACTGATTCTTTTGCTGTGACCTTGTAGCTGGTGCTTACAGATGTGTCTGGGCAGTAAGATAACAAAAGCAAGAAAGGAGCCTGAGTAGACAAAATAAATTCCTTTAAAACAACCAAAATTGTTACACAAGAGCATAAGGTGGAAAGAGAAAATGTACATGAGAAAAGACATTAGGAATTCCTAATGAATTCCTAATGAGAGGGTTGGGGATCAGCTGAAATTGGTAAAACAACTTTATATGGTTTCTTTGGGCCTGGGGCATAGCGAGGTGGAAGGGTATCTTTACTGAACATGAAGTGTAAAAGAGAAGGTGGTGTAGCTATGAGAGCTGCGTTACAATTATGGGCATTTCAAGACATTTAATTCTGTTTGCCCCATGGGGTTTTCTTGTTGCTCCCCCACAAATTCTACATGTAAAAAGGAGGGCTACAGAGAAAACCAACTTTCTCTGCCAAAGAAACCCATTTTGATCCCTGACATTTCATTTTATTCTCCATTTTCTTGTCTACCTCAAATTCAGCATAACCTTTGGAGGACATTAGCACACCTATTTGTCTGAAACAACTGTGCTCTTTTCTTCTTTGTTTTAATCCTTTTACCAGCTGCTTTCCAGCAACTTAGAAAGAATTTAGGTCTGCTAGATATTAATTATTACACTGCTTGCCTACTCCCCCCTCCATGTGTGTGCCCTGATCCTGTTCTGCTTCATCATAAAATCACAGCAAACTACACCACAGAGGCAGCATTACTGCAAAAACGCTTCTACACACAGAGGTCCTTATCTAGTTATTGCTCAATGCTCTCTCAGGGAAACCAGACTGCAGTGGGAGCAGAGATTTCAGGTCATGAACTGCAGAGCACAGGAACCCCCACGGAAATTTTATGTAGCAGATCAAGGCAGTGAAGCCCCGCCAACACAGTCCTGTGGGAATGCTGACACCACAACTGAGAAGTGTTGACTTCTGCCTCCACTTAGAATATACTGCAAGATCAGAACCTGCATTTATGTATCAGCCTAAGGCTGTAAAACCTTTCATGACACTTCAAGTTTGATAAAAACATGTTTGTTACTGTTTTAATATTACTTTTAGCATGATCTTATTTATAGATCTAATAGTAGATTTAAGATATCCTGGAGGTGGAGTTGGTAGCACTGCCTACTATTAAACATTACTAACACTTCCACTTACAAGGCTCTGTATTTAACAGCATATAGCTTTGCCAGACCTGAATGGTTTGGGCTGCAGTTTTACATGTAGCTCAGAAAATACAGCCTTAGGCTGAATTTTATTGGCAAGTGTCAGCCAAAATTTTGCAAATGTCCAGCTTTCTTCAAGAACAAAAATGAGAAAATATCTTTTGCAATGTTAAAAGCACACAGATCTTTTCTTGGAGAAGCTGGAAGAGTATGCCACAAGACACTTTGGAAACACAGTGAAAATTATACTTTCTTACATGAAGCACATTTTCACTTCTTTCCACCAAATCTAGGCAAAGTTTTACAAGATAAACTTCTATGATATCATAGATCAAATGGGCTCAGCAGAAACAGCTTCTGGTTTAAAAGCTGAAGAGCACCAGTTCTGTCCTCAGTGAACAGTCCACATTTTCTCACCTCTCCTGTAGTGCTGTATTTCCAACACAGAGCTGGAAATAGGACATCTTCCAGATTTCCTCTCTTTGGGGACAGATTTCTTGGTATAGACACTGAGCAATAAAAATCAAGCTGAAACATGAACTTGCATGGGAGGAAGCACAGAGGAGAAATGGTCTACTAACGATTGGAGAGGGGGCAAAGACAGACTAGTGAAGGGGAGAACCCTGAAAATGAGTGGATGAAGATTTAAATCTTTTCTGGAGGATGGAAAGTGAGCCTGGATTAATTACTTGGAACAAGAGGCCCAGAAGAATCAATGCAGGCATAGGAACATGTTGGACAAGGTGAGACATGAAGTGACAAGTTGAGAGTCATAACATACTTTTTTTAGCCTGCAATTGATACCCAGCTTCCTAAGCCTCATCCCTTGCTGCTGCCAGATCGTGGCTGTGAAACCCATTGCTGATCTATAATGCATTTTTCTTCTTCACAGCTGGTCTCTATAAATTATGTCAATGTATTTCTGCTATAAATTATTTAACTGCTCGACAGCACCCTGCAATGCTCAGCAATGATATATTATGAAATACTTCTGTTTCTTTTACAAGAAATATGAAATCAGGCCTGGTCAGAAACGGGTGCCGTGGTTTAAGATGACACTGCCATCTAAGCCAGAAATTTGATTTCCTCCAGTGGTTTAACTGCAGCAATGGCTCCATCATCTCTAAATGAAGTCTAAAAATGTCTCTTGCATATTCAGTGTGAATTCTGGAGAGGTTTTGGTGAAAATGCTCAGATCTGACTGATGTTGCACTGAACTTGACAAAGAACATTTGCACAATCTGGTCACCTAACTCATAATTACAGTAATCTCCAGCTAGGACATGACCTAAACAAATTCGAAAGCTTCATAGCCAAAAAATCATTATTTGGTAGAAAAACAACAAATAGGCAGGCTTTTGTTAATTTATTTAGTACAATGATGATGATACAGTGGGCTTGTGTAAAATGCTACTTGATATTAATGGAAGGCAAATGCTTGTGCTCAAAGATTGGTTTCTTAAGATTTCAGTACCTGATTTTAGTTTCTAGATTTGCCTGTGGCATTTTAAAATATTCTGCATGTGCTGACACATACAATTGCCTAAAATATGAAATATTTCTTGTATATTTTCTTTTTTGTCACATGAGATTTCCTTATTTTAGTTCCTGATCTAAGAAATTTTATTCTGGATACCAGAATTTATATGACCCATAGCTCAGTTCAGTGTTCAGCTCTATTTTTGAAAGCAAAGAAGAAAATTAAAAACCATTCTGGATACTTTTTCTGAATTTGGCATACTGAACCAAAAAAGCACAGATATTTGTTTGTGGTTGGAAAAACCTAAGGTGCCATTGCAGTTCTGTTTCACCTACTGTTGAGGTTAGGAAGATCAGTCACAGTTTTTTCCACAGTTTAGTTTGGCCTCTGACTTTGTACAGTCACCCTGTGTCACACGAGTGCCTGCAAAGCTACCCATTTCTCTCAGCATCAAACACCAAAAACCCAACTCTGTGGAATTAAATTCTTCCCCTTTCTTACAGTAGAAAGGTTGAAGCTTACTTGAGCTAAAGCAGGGTATATTTTGTCTGTGCTCTCCCAGGCTTCCTACAGCAAGGTGACAGAAAGGTGACTTGTTAGAATTCTGATCAAGCACTGCTGGTTTAGGATTTTCTTAGAAAATCTTTTCACCTTTCTGAAATGAAAGAAATCTGGGGAGATCAATTTTCAGAAGAAAAAAATTGTTCCCAAACTTAGGAGGCCTCAGGCTGAATCTCAAAGCAGCGGCTTTAAGATATTTCTTACTGGCTTTGCAGTAAGGCCAGACTGAGGAGGTCTGGATTCAGTACTTGGGTTAAATAGAGCAGATTTAGCTCTCTGACAGCTACAGCCAGTGAGGAACTTAGACTGTACACAGAGGACTTTGGTAGAACAAAGGCACCCTCAGGCTGGATGCTTCCTCCCCTATGCCTATCTGAGATACAGGCAGGAGCCATTCCTCCAGCTTTGCCCAGAGGTCCACTTTAGAGAGAGTGCTAATCTCCACTTAGAGAGATTGCTAATTGCTAATAAGAAGATAGAATACTGTTTGTGTATGCATTATAAGTTTTCCTTCCATGTTCTCTTAAAAAAAATTTCAGTGCAGATTTTATCTGCGCTGAGTGGACCAAAACACAAGCCTCCCTCCTCCACACCAGCCACAAGCTGAATACTCATTCTGGCTCTGTTCCCTCTTGGACCTTGGATTCCTGTTGGCTTGGTGGAGAGGGAGAGCTCCAGTTCTCCCCAGCCCAGTCCAGCCCAGGAGGCCAGAGATTTGCTGTCTGCCATGGAAGCACAGCTGAATGCCCCTCATCCAGTGCCTGCCTGGCCCAGCTCCTTGCCTAGTAACAGCTTAAAGCATAAGACCCAAAAAACAAGGGAATCACTTCTTTCTTGAGGAGTACTCTTTTTAAAGGGAACCATGAAGCATTATTCTTTCAAAAACCAGATGTAAATCTCTAGCCACAGAAGACCCTCTAAACTCTAAAATGTATGGATACATCATTCTGTAGGCTTGAGTCCAGAGTCTATGCTCTGGAGAGGGATAGTATTCATAACACATAAAACCCCCATTCTTTTCCTATTGGTTAGGATTAGGCTTCTCCTTGCTTAATATGTGTGTTATGCATTTTCCAAGATGTCCAGTTTTTCCCTTGCTCTTCAAAGGGAGCCCATGTATTTTCATACACACTCAGTCCTTGCACTCAAAGGGTCAATGAATTAAAAATGCTGGTGCATCAAAGTTCTTTCAGGAAAACAACCTATGGGCTAGATCCATATAATTAAATTTCTTGTCTGCAACAAAATTTGGAATCTCAATTTACTTGGCCTATTTGAAACATCCAGACACCAAAAACTTACTCTCAAAAGAGAAAAACAATTTATAGTGTGAAAAGCAGAATGTTTACAAAACACATTACAGAATCAAAACCCTGATTTTTTTGGCTACAGAAATGGAGACATAAAGGCTCTGTATAAAAGAGTCATGGAAAACCACTGGCTGGACTGTTGGACTTTGTGATTCCAAATTAATACTTTCTGATCCAGCCACTGAAGCCACCCAGCATATTCTGATGAAATCTGTGCAAGTGATTTGCCAATATAAGTGGAAGAACTGGCTCAGTCTCTACTTCTTTTTCCTTAGTGTGAATGGGATTACAGAGACAAATATTATCACACACATTGACATTTTCCAGTTATTGTCCAAAGTGTTGCTAATGCCAAGAAACAAAACAAGAAACGAAATTTCTTTTAGGATTCCCTCAACCACATCAGTTATCACTGAGAGGTAGAAGGATATAACCTGAATCTCAAACTCCCTAAGTCATATGGGAATATTTTGCTGGTAGAATAATACAAGGACTACATATTACTGATTGTTTGCCCTTTTCCTACCCTATCTAAGATGTTACTGGCTAGTCAAAAATACAGAATACTTTGCTAAAAAGATATTTGCTCTTTCTGTGCCATCTATAGTCCATTATTTACCTGTTGGCTATGAGGAAATGCTAAGACATTTGGGACTGTTCAACCTGGAGAAGAGAAGGCATCAGGGTGAGCTAATTGTGGCCAGGGAGGATTGCGAGAGGCTGCAGGAGCTTGCAGTGACAGACCAGGGAGAATGGCTCCAGGCTGCAGGAGAGTAAGCTAAGCTCAGGTGTTTGGAAGAAGTTTTCTGTAATGGTGGCAAGACACTGGATTGATTGCTCAGAGAAGATGTGGATGCCCCATCCCTGGAAGTGTTCAAAGACACTTTAGAGCTTTGAGCAATCTGGTCCAGTGAGAGGAATCACAGTCTGTGGCAAGGGGATTGGAAATAGAAGATCTTTACGGCCCCTTCCAACTCAAGTCATTCTACAATGCACTTTATGATCTTTTTGTTCTGAAAACCAACAGATTACCCACTACCACCAAATCCAGTTGTATCACAATCTTTAATCTCATACTATCAAGAAAACTACATGTTCCAAAGTATGAAATCTTAATCATATGGATCAAGAAACAAAAGAAGGCTTAGCCATTCATGAGGCCTACGTATTTTTGGGCTGCCATCAGCTTCAACCTAGTACATTGTTGGTTGTTCTGGGTTGTCTTCAAATCTCACTGTGCTTCAACAATCCTCTTCAAATCTTCAGAAATAACACTACTTAGACATATTTAAGGAATATGCATCTAATATATGTCATGCCAATAGATGTCATTAATAAGTATCGAGGCAAAAAAATTAGAATTGCATCATCACACACTTGAGTTATACAAGTTAAAAATCATTTCCCTTTTACACAGTAGAGAATTATAGGAAGGAAAAAAAGATGTCTAACACCTTAAAAAGGGTAAAACAACAATTATTTCACCTCCAATACTTTGGAAGGAAAAATAACACCGCTTCAGCATTGAATATACTCAGTGTTTATGATAAACTATCAACACAAGAAAATCTGTCAGATTCTCTTGCATCATTTTCATATTTCTGTGCTTGTATTGTTTATATACCCATGGTTTCTCTCTCCCTGACTCAGACATGCATCATCACTATTTCTGGGAAAATATTATTGACATTTTGTCCTTGGGTGTCTGTCACTTGTGGAGGGGGAGGGGTGAGACTATCTAATGCATGGAATGTAGGTCATAAAAAGCTGAGGGCACTCAAGATGTTTTTGAACCAGAAAACAGACTTTACTGGAATAGGAAAATAAGGAATTAGATGGCTTCATGTGATTTAATTTTAGATGCTTTACTGAAACACCCCAGCTGCTCTGCTGGTAGCATATTTTCTGGAGAAAATTAGCTGAGTGTTCTAACAATGGTTCAGTGCTGGCAGGCAAAGTGAGAAAAAGTCAGCAATTAAATGGAATTTCTTTTTCCTCTCTGCAGAAATATTGGGGAAATCAACGTTCCTGCAATTCAGCTTGCTCATGCATGGAAGCTGCAAGGTACAAGCTGAAGCTTAGACACTACCTCACCACCTCCAGCCCCATCCAAGGCAATTCGTAAAGAGCACTTCACATCACTGACAAAGGAATTCGGGACAGTTGGAAAGTGCTTCTCAAGTTTTTTCCATTCCAATTTTTCATTCTGGGCGATCCTTACCAGACCCTGCTCTGGGTTTTGGCTCTTCTCTACCCAAAGCTGGCCAGAATAATTTCAGTTATATAACATTTGCCAGACACTCCTCTATTCTTCAGCCTGTCTCTTCTCACCACATTACCCAGAGTTCCAATTTGCCTAATAGCATTTTCTCCCCTTCCTACTTTATCAAATTCTCTCCTTGATTGTCATTATCTCTGTGAGAATCTCTACAAATATTTAAAACTATTTCATATCCCTAACTCCTACTTCAGAGCTCAGAGGTTAACACATAGCACCGCTCTCTGCCTGGTCACTCTTGTAAGGGTACCCAACAACAGTTACAAAGGGAGATATTCATATCTCAGCAATTGGAATCCTATCACAGACATCTTTTATGAAAAATCCTTTCCTTAGGATTTTTTCTCCTGAGAAGCTGAGAGGTCTCAGGAACAAAATGTAACAATGGTTGTCTGCTGCTGTGGGATGCAACAGGTGGATCTGTGATTGGCCCATCTTGATTGTTTCTAATTAATGGCCAATCACAGTCAGCTGGCTCTGAGACAGAAGCTTTTGTTATCATTCTTTCTTTTTCTAGCCTTCTGATGAAACCTTTTCTTCTATTCTTTTAGTATAGTTTTAATGTAATATATATCATTAAATAATAAGCCTCCTGAAACATGGAGTCAGATCCTCGTCTCTTCTGTCATCCTAAGATCCCTGTGAACACGGTCACAGAATCTTTCTTAGGAAGCTCTCATTTCCCATTAAGTCAGTGGAGAATGCTGTTTTATCTAACTTTGGTACAGGTACTAGGCATGGGGAATATCCTTAAACAACTGTAAATACATGACAGAGGCTTTAGAAGCATTCATGTAGGAAACATAATTTTCTTCTAGGAAAGCAGAAGCCTCGCTTTTATGGCTGTGTGTTCCACCTAAGTGGAGTTTCACCTAAGTTTTTGTGGGACTGGGAGGAGTGATGGCTTGCAGGGCACAAAAACACTGCTGTTGATCAATGTTATTGGTCCTTTTGATATTCTTCTCCCCTCCCTCTGCCCTTACCCAGTGCTGTGGGATGGGCAGGTGTTGGTCACAGCCTGGGCACGATCCTGAGCCCACATCTCACTCATGCCCTGAAGCTGGCCTTGCATGGTTAATCCCTCATAGCCAGGTGGTTACTGAGCATTTTGAAGACGACTGACCCTAGTGATTTCCAAACCAATGTTTATGCAAATGGGAGGCACAGGATGTTTAATGTCTGTCTGCTACACTTCTAGTGCAGTCACCAGAAACCATGTAATCCTCTATCTATTTAATAGCTCACTTGAGAATAGCTGCCAGATTCCCCTTTCAACAGTTGTGGCCCAGAAAATGCAAGATTACACAACTTCAGTCACTTCTTGACAGCTTACAAGAAAGTAAGTTTAAAAGGTCTTTGTGGGGTTGGAAATTTCTGATTGCAGAAGCCCAATCTTAAATGAAACACCATAAAACACTACTAGGGAATAAAAGACATTCTTTCAGAGTTACAGAAAAATGCACATTGCAGGTAATCCTCTAGTTTGTCTGCAAATGTAATAAAGTCCAGGACAGGAAGCAGTGTAGGAGAGAAATGATGGAGAAGGATCTTTGCAGTGGCAATGAGAAAAAAGACACCACTTGAAAATATGTATGATCATAGTCCACTTGATTTTTTACATTAATAGGAAAGAACTAAGAAAAATAAATTTCAAAGTGCCAATTCAAATGTACATAAGTTGTAGTGGATCTGATTAGCCCTCATAAAGGCTTGAAGGGAACGGCTGCAAATGGTAGATCAGATCAGAACTTAATCAAAAAGTAGAAAACAAATTTTCATATAAAAATCTCACCTGAAAATAACATTCACAACGCAGACATTCTGTATTTTCCTGTAATAGCCAAAGCATAAGACAAGAAAAAGTACTAAAATGTCATTTAGTCTGAGAGAAAAAATTTGGGTGGATGCACTGGTTGAACACAATAGAACTCCAGATATGAGTGAGTCTGTCAGGATAAGTTTTCCTGAATAATTAATTCACAGAGAAGAAAAAATTCAAAGGTAAAGTAATTAGGAATACCTGCACCAAATTGGATAGATGAGTTAAATTAGATGTTTAAATTACTGACAGGGCTGTATTTCATGTGTGCTTTATCACTTGGTTTACTATCAATAAGTAAATGAAACTATTAAAGACAGTACAGAGTGCAAAATAAACCTTGATTAAAGAAACCAAACAACTTTAAATCCAATTCAGCTAAGGCTTAATACTGAAAAGCATCAGAATCTTAACTTCTATCCCAGTCATTCAGTTAGAGCCTGAAC
Source organism: Melospiza georgiana (assembly GCF_028018845.1). Lineage (NCBI taxonomy): Eukaryota > Metazoa > Chordata > Aves > Passeriformes > Passerellidae > Melospiza > Melospiza georgiana. The sequence continues at coordinate 55,587,260 of NC_080434.1, forward strand.
TGCAATGTTTGAAAATTAACAGACTCCCCCAGGAACGCAGAATTTCAATATAGAGTGCTATTGCATGTATTTTTCCACTTGATCTACCTGATATAAAACTAGTAGACTAAAGGCAGATTGCAAGTGAGTCTGAATTTTAAAAATCTGGATATGCTATTAAATGCAGACAATAAGGAGTAGTAAGCACACGGGGAAAATTCTATACTTCAAGCCATGATTTTTCTTTTCAATAACATTTTTGCAGCTCTGCTCTTTATATAAACTGAGACTCCTCAAGTTCCATCTGCCCCGTTCTGCAATTCTCTGATGATACAGTCTGCAAACCAGCTAAGTACCAAAGTCCTCAATTATTATATAGAAAATATACATTCCAGGCCTTCAAAGCATTTGAAAGCAAAGCCTCTTTCAGCTTTTCCTTGACAAGATCTAGTGAGACAGACACACCAGCTGCTCAGACCTGAAAAATGGCTTTTTGAAACAAAATATTCAAAATGAGACATCAGCACATACAGACTGCCTGAAAATTAGGAATAAATCAGAGCTGTGACACCTGTAGTGGTATTTGTATTATACAGGCAGTACTAGCAACAGGCAGCATCTTGGTTAAAACAATCAATCAGCCATCTCTTTGACTTGGCTCACTATCAGGTGACATAGTTAATGAAAATAAGATCCTGAAAGACCAAAAAATTCTGAAAGTAATAAGATGTTTACAATTAAAACCAAATGATGTCAGATTTTGCCCCAGAGTAGATAACTTGCATATCTGAGAATGGCATATGTCATTCCTTGACAGTTTCAATCAATTATATACTGTCTTCTGATAAAAACAAAAACAGATTTTTAAAGCTTTATCTATAGAAACTTTCTGTTTTCCAATGGTTTAATTTGTGAAGGAAACAGAATTCAGGTTTCCACTGGAGAGGAAGGCAGGTAGGGTGGTGGTGTACGTCTGGGACTCTGGAAAAAGACAGGAAAAGAAAAGTCTTGCCTGGTCAGTATTTCAGTTGCCCTCCATTTTTACATTTTTCCTCCATAATCAGGCTGAAAGCCACTGAGAAGATTTCTCCCTGGCTCCATGCTATGGAATGAATACAAACACTAGAGCAGGAAGATTGGACGCAGCTCTCATGCTGATACTAATGAGGTTCCTGGTATAATTTCCATACCCCCTCTAAGCTGATGCTATAAATAACAATCAATGCAACCTTACATGGCTAAGTCTTGATAAAGTTTCTGATGGTGCCAAAATATCCTATTTCTCTGCTTGCCAGCTGCTTTCAATAAAGTGCCTTCCATCTTGTGGAGCTGTGTTTGCATTACCCTCCTCCCCCTGAGCTGCTTACAGTGATGCTTACAGTTGGGTCAAACTTTTTCCCCTGTCTTGCCCTTTTGCCTCTGTATAAAAAGTAGGCTCATTATTCTCTGGAGCCACCCACAAAGAAGAAAGGATATGTATATACCACCTCTTTCTAAAAGCATTTCACATTGATTTAAGACTTTCTTCCACTCAGGGCTCACTTGCACTGCTATTAGTGAAAGCTCTCTAAAAATGGCCAGTAACTAATGACAAATAAAAATAAAGTTGAGTGGAAGGAAAAGAGCTCTAAAGCTGACAATTACACAGGGACCTTTTGTCCTAGTCTTATCACAGCTGAATTGACATTGGATAGAGGCAGAGAAGCAGCTGTGGGTTGAAGTTTGGATGTTTCTCAGGATTGATGGCACTTGAGAAACATTTCAATATTGCAATACCGGACCTCTGTATCTAATCTCAGTTAAGACTTATTTCAGATAGCTTCTCAGACCTCAGTGCTCATAATCCAGTCTGGTTTCTGGTTTTTTCCCTTAGGGCAGGAATCACACAGAACTCACAGAACACTGAGTAAGAAAATCCAGTTCTTCCAATTCTTATTTCCTGTACAATTAGACAATGTATTTGTTACAATTTATTAAAGGAATCTGTTCAGAACTTAAAGGTCAACTGGTCTGAATGGAACTAAATTCTTGCCCTGTGTGCAAAGGAAGAAATAGAAGACATGGAAAAAACAACCAACAAACCAAGCAAAAAGCCCTGAACCTTTCCATAGTGTGCAAGTTCCAGTAAGTACAAAAGTGAAGCAATTGCTGTCCCTTCTTCCTTTCAATGAGTAAGCACATGCCTGAGTGCAGCACCTCTGCTGGATGGGCTGGTCTGGCAGGCACTGCTCAGAGCCCACACTGGGATAAGAAGGCCTTGAACAGACCAGGAAAGCTGGGGTGGAGGTGAGGGTTCCCATGCAAGCCCAGCACTGACCCCAGAATTGCCCAGCCCATGACTGCCCACCTTCACTGACTTCTTCTGTGGCTCCACTGTTGCACTCCAGCCTGTTAGAAAATTTTACAGGTGAAGTCTTTTACTATTGATGAGGGAGTAGCTTAAAATGTGTATTCCAACACTCTTGCTTATGCATTAAACCAAATGCCAGGCAGGCAAAAAAAATCTCGGACTAAATTTTTTGGGAAATCTATCAAACCGCAAACCCAGGCTAAGTCAGAGTGAGTGTGTGAGTCAATGCACTTATTTAGAGCTCAGTGGTGCTGGGCTACAGGCTGTGCACACAGGGAGAGGAGTCAGTTGTTGCTCTGAAGCAGTTCCAGTCCGCAGTAGGAAAGGAGACCCAATTCACTGCGGTACATGAAGCAGTAAATGTTTAGTTTTCTAAAGGGAATTTGAATTCGTTTATGCCCCAGAAAGGAAAATCCTAATAATAGCCTTATCTGAACTATATCTACTTTATTTGGAACTGGAAAGTAGGGTTGTAAAGGTTATTTTGCGAGATCTGATAACTCTTTACTAAAGGATAGAATTTTATTACTTGCTATTGAGAATTGGATTAAAACAATTATATTGGAGTCTTCTTAAACTTCCATTATTGGTCATACTACCTTCTGTATCACCATAAATGGATTTAGAAAAGTAACTGGAAAAAGATCTGATCTAATTGCAGAAGTAAGTACAGGCTCAAGATTCAAGGCTATGATGTTATGGGTTACTTTTTCAGTTTTCTGCCAAATATTTTATAAGGCATTCTTACAAAAGGCCACCACTAATTGGGAGATTCTCCCAGAGGAACAAAATATCTGCTGTAACAAAAAAGTTGCCACAATTTGTAGAGTTAAAAAGAGATATCTGTTCATATTCAATTCCTGTTTGAACAATGAGATAGTGTTGCAAGAGATGTCATAAGAATTATTTGTGGATGAAAAAATGCGTCTCCAGGCTATAAGAGGCAAGGGGCAACACTGAATTTGAGTGTTTCTATCAGTACACCCAGCTCCAAAATAAATGTTATGAAACTGGCTTTGGTGTGATTAAATTTTATCTTACTGCTACATCAGTGTTGAAAATATGATTTTGTTAGTTCTGTATTTGTACATCAGAGGTAGACTGACAAACTCTCACAATATCAGAGACTGCAACAAGATTTTTCTATTGCACCTCATTCTAATTATACATTGGATCTGGTATTTTGATTTGAAGGTTATTATTTTGATCCTTGAGATACCCCTCCATTAACCTAAGAAAAAAGCAATGTGTCATCTAGGCTGTTTCTGTGGGACTGTGTACTCTGGTTTCTCTTTCAAGTAATTGCAGTTACTTGTGCCTTTATATTTCTCACTTCAACAGCAGCATTGGCCCTGTAGTCTAAAAGCCTTCACCATTCAGTAAATGCTAAACCAACCCTGCACTCAGCACAGGTGAGGTCACATCTCAAGTTCTGTGTTCAGTTCTGGGCCCCTCCCAACAGGAAAGACACTGAGGTGCTGGAGAGCATCCAGAGAAGGACAATGGGGCTGCCGGAGGGTCTAGAGCAGAATTCTGATGAGGAGCAGCTGAGGGAGCTGGGGGCTTTCAGCCTGGAGAAAAGGAGGCTCAGGGGGGACCCCACGGCTCACTGAAACCACTGGAAGGAGGCTGTAGCCAGTGGGGTTCAGCCCCTTCTCCCACATAACAGGACAAGAGCAGACAGCCTTAAGTGGTGCCACAGGATGTTCAGATTGTATATTAGGAAAAATTTCATCATGGAAAGAGTTATCAAGCACTGGAAGTGGCTACTCAGGGAATCACCATTCCTGGAGGTATTTAAAGAAAGTGTAGATGTGACAGTCAAGGCCTTGGCAGTGCTGGGTTAAGGGCTGGACTCAAGGAAATTGGAAGACTTTTCCAACCTTAGTGATTCTTTGAATCTATGATTAAAATTCAGGGTACATCTAAGCTGGTCTAAAACTCTGATTTGAGGACAACATTTTCTTAGATGTTAAACTTAATCTGTTTTATTTAGCTAAAAAGTGCAGACCATTACATAATCCTATTATTTTTACCAACTGCATGCACTCCTTGAGAAGAGCATTAGAGAATAACAGCCAGTGACTGCATAGTCACATTTTTACTGATTACCACAGTAAGGTCAAGTCAGGTGAGGACAGAATGAAAATACATAAAATAGAATAGGATAGCATTGAACAGGAGAGGCCAAGCCAAGCCAGGCAAGGCCAGAACTTGGTTGTCCTCCATTTGATTTGATAAATTTATATCTGCTATGTATTTTGTAATTTGATTCTTGCAGTGTTTCAAAGGGATCTGAACACTTTTAGTTTTGTTTCTTCAGAAGAAGTCAGCTTAGTAATTTATACAGATCCTAAAACTGGCAGTATATTTTCAACTTGGCTCAAATCCAGGTCACCCCTTAACAGAAAATTATAGCTATTTCATGACAGATGCAAAAGGACTTTGTTGATCTGAGACCAGATCTTAACAGCTTGTAACTTACCACAAAGTCTAGTACCTTGTTTGTACTTGCAATAAATATGGAGGGGATTGACTGGTGTCTGGATTTACTCCCTGCCTTTTTCGTATTGCTTCTCAGTGTCACAACTGAAAATGAAGTCCAGCAATATTTATAAGATAATGGGGTTTTTTCCCCCCAAAATAAAAGCGTATTTTTAGGAAAATATTGGTTTCCATCATGTAAAGAACCTTTTTTATTTACCTGCATTTCATGATAATTGAATGAATAAATCTTGCCTCACTACATCTCTCTCCTGGGATTTAGAATATTTCACATAGATAACAAAAAAGGAAGCTATTCTTGTTTAAAAGTTAGCATCTTTTTGATTTCTCTGTTCATAAATCCTCCTTTTCTCTGCTTGATCTGCAAAGCTTGTCTGCTGCCTTTATTTGGAAAAGTCAACTTGGCAAAAAGCAAAGTCTGAGAGTAGTAAGACAGGGATAAAAAAGATAGAGGTTATTTAATTTGACAACCTGACCTTAGTGGTGAAGCACAGAACACACAGCTCTAGCATGATCCCTAAAGGCTCTTCTGAAGGCTTTAGCAGCAGCAAGGCTCGATGCTTTCTTGCATCTTGAGGTATCAAAGGAAATGGAATAAATCTTGTCTCCTATTTTCCCCCTCAGAACTGGCTTTGTCAGAAGCCTTGCCAGTATCCAAATAGCTGCCTTATGAGTTTATACTGTGTAAAGTGCGCAGATTACTTACTTCAAAATTACCTACTACTATATTATTCCATGCCTAAAAATAGGGAAAATCAGACAGCCTGTGCATATTCTGTTTTCTAACAGATTTATAAGGAGTCTGACAGGTAACTTGTAGTTTGCCACTTCTAGCACAGCTCAAAACCCTCAGCTGGTTTTCATATTCAAACACCCCAACAGCTCCCAAATATTTCAGACCTTCCAGAACCAAACATATTGTTAATGCACAATGATGTTTATGGCGATTTTTCCTGTTCCTACTTGTTGTAATGTTAATTTGTAGGGAGTGGTAATGGAGGCTGCCTTCAAAAGAACCTGACACTTTCAGTTTGCTGCGGTTGTGCAGGTAAGATCTGGCAGCACAGAGACAATTTTAGCATTTGGGGTATTTTCCTCCAATCCCTATAAAAATTGGAGAGCATCCCTGTGCTTTAACTTCACTGAGTTTTGACCCAAGCACCAGTCACTTCCTCTCAGAAGGTAAAAGCAAGTGGAAGATCTTCTGGCAAGGCAGGGATTTATCTTATTTTGACATATTAGCTTTGAGTTTTTCCCATGGTATGAAGTATGGCCCTAACTTATGAAGGACAAAGAAGAAATTAGCTAAGGGATAGTTTAATTTTATATTTACTATTCTGATTTTTAATTGCAAGAACCTTAATACAGTAAGAGAATGTTCTAGTTGAGACTTGACACACAAAGAAAACATATATAAAACTTAAAAAGAAAACAAAACCAAAAAACCACCAGCACTGACTCTTTCTGATAAAGGGGAAACAGAGTATGACTTTACCCAGAAAAACATGTTAGAAAATGGGTGGTGACTTATTAGGATTAAAAAATGATTAAAATATAAACTGTCAGCTGAAAAATCAGCCCAAATGAAATGGAAGAAGCTTAGATACAGCACCCTGACTTACTGGCCATGTTGTCTTTAGCCTGCTCAGACACTGCATTCACACATCTATAAAAGCTCATGTTCACAGCCATGAGCAAAGGTTTCAGTGAAGAGACTGGATATCAGAGAGGAGCCAGTGTCCATTTAGACATCTGTCCTCTTGCAGACCACACAGGCCCAGTGAGTTGTGTTATTTTAAATCACATAGAGACAGAATTTGCAATTTGATAGCATGATCTTATTTTCCTGAGTTTTCAGAATGCTTTGTGTTAGCATTACTACCAGTTACATCTAATAGATGCAGGAAGTGAAGTAGAGGAGGCGTTAAACAACCAGTCCACCATCAATCAGCCTGAAACAGATTTAAACTGCAACTCCACTACTTTTCAAGTAAGTTGCAGGAAACTTGTTATCTGTATAAATTCAGGGCTTGTTTACCACAGCCACCTCCTCCCTTGCCCTCTTCCTGCCACAAGATTCTCATTCCTGTGAGATTCTCATTCCTGGTCAGATTTTTTTAATGTCTGCTAGCCACAAAATTCATCTGTGATTTCCCTGGTGAACACTTCTGCGATTTTTATATTCACTTTTATATTAATTTCTACTTTTTGTGTCTTATGTTTGCATAGGCTGCATAGGCACACACAACATTAATGCACCATGTATATTTTGTGGTATATATAACCTGGAACTCATTGTGAGTGTGTGCTGTGTCTTCATCTCTCATAAGATCAGGGCTGCTGTGACCTTGCTACCTATGGCAGATGAAACACAGGTTGGACTGGCAAATCATTGCAGAGATTTAGAGGGATATTTTAATACTGGAAATATGAAAATTCCAGCATGGACCAGATTTCAGTGTTCACCAATATATTAATCATGTGCTCAACTTCAAGCACGTGTTTTCTTTCCCAGATTTTTTAGGATCAGGCCTGGGATTCTGTGGTGTATTTGTGCTGGACCCACAGACAGATTATTTGTTAAGCAGACAAAGCTCATGTGCCTGGAACTGAGGGGCAGATGAGTATTAATTTCAGAGATAATAAATCTATCTGTTTGGTCTTTCAGAATCTTAGTTACCTTACACTGTCACTCTCCTGTTTCAGTGTTTACCAAGGCTATTGAGACTTAGCATGGAAAATGAGCAGAGTTATTTTGATTCATTGTTGTAACAGACTATGAACACCTCCTCTATTTTCAGAAACATTTACCATAGCAGCTGAAAAATTATTTTTCAAAATACTATTGCTACAGCCATGGGATTAGGTCTTGGTTTAACCCAGAACACTTCCTATAACACTAACACCCCTTCTCTAATTCTCTTAATCTCTGCACACACAAAAGAAAGTTAAATGACCTACAGTGACTCGGTTTTTCTTTTCTGTTTTTAGGGGAAAATTTCAATCTAAACAAAATCTATCCTGGGTAGTACATTATTGTCAATATGACTTCATATTTGTTGAAATTGGCACAATTAGAGCTGGGGAATTATCAGCGAAAATGAGCTGCTGCTAAACATCACTAAGTATTTAGCCTTAATGTCATGCAGATCTTTCCTATTTTGTATAAATTTAAATGCTGGACATGAAGCTGTTTCTCAAAATGCTGTGATTTTGTCTAAAGATGCCTAATATGGAGCAAACTCCACAATTTTAAAATGAGTTTTATACAGCTGCCATTAAAAATTTGAAAAATTTCCTTCTTCTTGCCTTCTTCTGGACATGTTATGTGCCCTGTGATGTAATTTATTTTATTTTATTCCTGTCTGAGCTGTTGATGTGTTTGTAGGAAGATAAATGAACCTCAAAATGTGCCTCTGTAATTAGAAGCATCAAGATGAACCTGAGGGGAGTCTTTCCTCCAATAAAGATGTTTACATTCTGGTGCTTTCTCCCCTAAATCAGGACACAAACCAGTGCTGTGGTGTTAGATGCTGCCACACACATATAAATTCTGTCTTATGGCCAGTCTCTAGGAAATAAAATACCACCCACAGTGAATCATGTAATCTATAAGGTATTCATGAAATACCACCTACATCTTCTGGAGAATCTGAACCTCAGATCCCATGGGAATGGGACTGTGTAAAGATGCAGTTAAATAAACCTCTGTATCATCCAACCCTCTGAACCACAGCAAGAGCAAGCTGAGCTTCAGGCCAGCATTGCTTTTCTCCTCTCCTTCACTTTCCTCCATGCTAATAATGAAAGCAGGATGGTGGGGAGCTCATTTTTCACTCTTTGACATCCCCTTTCTTGTTTTTCTCTAAAAATAGAAAAGATCACAGAGGCTTGATTTCACAGAGTGTATATCTATCACTGTAAGCCCACACTGCACATGCAAATGAAAATGTGCCAAGAGCTGTTCAAAATCTGTGATTTTTTTAGCTGCATAACTTTCTACTCACTGACCACCTTAAGCTTAAGCATCTCTTTGCATTTACCTCCCAGATCTCATGGACCTAAACAAGATGATGACTGCAGCAATTTTTTTTTTGTATATTAGAAGTAAATGTAAACAGGAATCAGTTTTCAGGAGAAAAGAGAACTATATTTTATGCTGATTTGTCACCTGCAGAGTTATGTTCTCAAACAGATGGAGGTGGGTATCAACAAGCTGGGGGGGATGTAACTTCTGCCCAGCTGTTGTAATTAATATCAATTGCTGAAAACTCTCACAGTTACATGCAGAGGCAAAGGTATGCCTGGCCTGCAGCAGTCAGCAGAAACCCACCCAAATTCCATGGCACACCTTTGTTAGCTGACAAAGGAACTTCCAGGTATCTTTTACAGGGTCTTTCTGTCTTAGTCTTTCATCCCAGAATCTGACTTCATGCCATTAGGGTTGTCAGCATTAGCAATTTACTCTGCTGGGTGAAATTTCATCAGTAATATATAAAATAAATGTTGTGTTATGAAAACATTGCCCATTGAAAAAGTTATATTAGACAAGGTTCACCTCTCTCTTAAGAAAATACTGATTCTATTTAATTTCCTACCATGTTTCAAAGCAAAATAATTTCAAACATTTTTCAAATATTGTTTGAATTAAAGGAAAATTTGTAATGCCAACCAGAGCAAAATGTGTAAAGATTAGTATTTTTGTTTTCAACACAAATATTAAATTGTTTAAATGGCATAAATAAGCTGTACTAAAGTTTGCTTTATTCTAGAAGGTAGTGGTGACACAGAGAAGTTTGCCAGGCTGCCTTCAGAGGCTGCTCTCTTTCAATTTGCCAGAATTTAGTCATATGTCTTTTTCTGCAGCTGATGCTACAGATGTCTGTGAAGCAACAACAAACAAACAGAACACACAAAAAAAAACCCCCTCAAAACAAAACAAACAACCCTCCTCAAAAAAAAAAAAACATTGCAGCTCCTTCATATAATCTTCAGTTCCTTGGTGGCTTAGCCTTATACAAATAAGATTAAAGACATTGATCAGCAAGAGCTCATAACTTCTCCTTAAAAAATCTCAGAAGCACTCAGAAAATTTACTTCAAAAATAAAACCAACAAAATCAGAGACCATGTGTACACACATTTTGGGGGAAAACATGCAAAACAATGGTAAATATTCATCATTGCATCTCTCATAACTTTCTCAGATTTTACCCACCGACTTTCCTCTTCATATAACATCTGACATCCCAAACCACTGAGAAACTGCAAAGAGTTTTTCAAAACATCAGAACTCCCTTAACCTGCTGCAAAAGTTTCTCTGCTTTTCTCTAAAAGGGGAATTTCACTGTAAGATTTATGGGCCAGAATGGCAATATTTAACCCCAGAGAAGTAACATATTTCAGATGTTGAAGTCTTTCCGCAGGGGCACAACTGGCAGCTTTATGGCCTTAATGTGAGCAATAGCTCATTTTCCAGCAGGATGCACACCTGGCAGTGGGTGACATGCAGGGGCAAACACAGCACTGGTGTCCAACCACAAGGACTTCCAACATGATGGACTTCCAAGCTCAGATGCTTTAATGTACATAGAAAAGGGTTTTGGGAGCATTTCTGCTGGTTGAGGCGTATTTTCCTATGTTCCTTGCGTCTGGATTTATAGTCAGGAAAGAAACAGCTTTGGTGGTAAAATGACTAGAAAGACAAGTGTAATTAATGTATTTCAAACACAGATCAGATAACTTTAGGTAGGTGGGCATGTCATGGGGGAGTGAGCTTAAAATCCCAATAAGTCAGGAATCAACATTTTGCTACCTTCAGTAGAAAAACCATTGATCTTGCAGATAAATCCACACAATACCATGAATTACCACATATTACTACACTCTGAAAGTACATTTCTCCCTTTGTCACAGAACTTTATGGCTTACTTCTCCTGGACAAGGAAAAAAGCTGCAACCTTTTTTTCACTCATTCAAAATCAGGATTGAACTTCAGCTAGTAATCACAGGTTAAATCTTCATTATTCTGGATCCATCTTATAATTATAAGGTTATTTACATCCATTGAAAGTCATCTCACCTAACTTGGAATTTGTACAGTGTAGTCAAGTACATCAGTTCGGGTTATCTGAGGCCTCTTCAGAGGAAGGAGGCTTTATAGTAAATATTTTAAGGATACAACCTTTTGGGCTTGTTTTGAACCTCTGCTTTCTGAGAAGAGGAAAGCCACTATTTCTTTCCCTTGATGCTAAGGGGCACGTAGACAGGTAGCTCAGATGAAATGACCAGCAGTCTATGTGGCACCAGCCCTGGGGGAGAATTCTTCCTACAGAAGGAGAACAGAGCAGTTGGCACAACTCTTTCACTGCTGCACATCTTCTTGACCAACAAAGATGTCATAAAATCATCATCAAAAGCATTAGCACTGTACTCTACAGCTTCATGATCTCTCTTTGACATTTAGGATCTCACTCAGAAGACACTTGAAGGCTTTTTATTCTTCTGTTGTGTGTTGGTTCAGTTTTTAGGGTTTGGTTGTGGTTCTGGGTTTTTTTTCCCAAGCTGCTTCAGGGGCTGCAAGCAGCAAAGCATCCTGCCCTACTACGTATAGTAATGGGGTAAAAATAATTCTAAGAGTGGAGCACAACTTCAGATGGAGGCAATTGCGAGTCATTGAACTCAGCAGCTGTGCAGCTGCATCACCAAAACCCTCACACTGCCCAATTATTTTCCTTGGCCACTGCTGCCTTTAAGAACTTGTTTTTTCCTGACTATGCTTCAGTTGGCTGTTTGTGAAGGCCTGGCTGGTGTTTGTTGAACAAAGAAAGAGCAAGAAGTTGCTTCTGTTATTCTCCAGAGATATTTATAGGGAAAATGCTGTTTAATACTGACATATTCTCGCAGTCTCTGGGGAAGAGAGAAAGGGAGGGGAAGAGGAAGGGGGGATGGGGGAGCACTGTCTGACCTTTCTCCCCAGAAGATAAAAATCAAAAAATCAAAAGAGGAAAAACCCAAATATATAATTTCTCTTTTTTTTTTTTTTTTTTTTTGGTGGTTGTTTCTGATTGTTGCAAACTGAAGTTTCTCTCCTGCATCCGTGTTCTCTTCTCCCTGAGCATAAGTTCACTGCTAGTAAATATTATCTGCATTTTTGAGTGTAAAAATGCAATAAAGTATTTTCTCTAATGTTTGACAGAAGATAGAGAATTGGACCAACCAACAAGGTCTCCTAAGCAACTACACTTTAAGTGACAGAGGTTCTTCTTTCTGCCTCGTTTTACAGCCCATGGCATCACCTGCAAATTCTTCTATAGCAAAGGTGCAGGAAGCTGTTTTGCTGACACTGACATAGGGAAAGCCTGGATAAAAGACTAAATCTACTATTTACAGAACACCAAAGTTGCAAAAACAACCTGCTACTGTTGGAATAAGGATCAGAATAAACACAGACCTGGAGACTTTCCCTAGGCATGTCCAATTAAATGAAGATTATATCTAGCCAAGTAAATAAAGGGAATAAATTTTTTAAAAAAGCAGCTCAACACCCTTTTTCTTCCCTTTTAAAATTTCTTACTAGTTCAGAGCAATCCTCCGACTTTAGTCCTGTATGTGGGCACAGAAATCACACCCATACTGCCCATACACACTGGGGTGCACCCTCAGCCTTGTATGTCTACAAACACCAGCTCCTGCCTGGTGGTGCCTAAACAGAGGCAGCATCTCCCATATCCTGCAGTGTCTTGTGGTTAAATAAACTTCTCATCACCCACTGCCTGAGTATTTTCCTATGGACTTGAAATGCTCAGCACAGCACTCCAGACTCCAGAGCCTGGGAAGAAAGAAATAAAAATTCCTCCTTCTTCCTTATTTCTGCTAAAACAACAAAGCCTCAAGCAAGAAACAAGCAGTCTAAACAAACTTTAAAGAGTGTGAGGCTGCTCCCTGGGATATATGGAGATATGGAATAGCTGTGCAAAGGGAGAAGAGCAAACAGAGCAGCTGCTGCAGAGGGCAAAATGCAGAGGTGTGGAAGCTCTGTGGCAGATGCTGTGGGGAAGAGCTTTGCACAGAATAGCTGATGCAGAGGCAGCCCCAGGACATGCAGAGAAAGGAGGGACTGTTGGCTGGGGTGTGGTTGCGCTGAATGTACACAACAGCACACAGAGAGCAGGTTGTGCAGGAGAGCTGACTTGCACTGATTTTCTGTGTGGACACTGGGGTTCCCCAGTAATTCATATTTCTGCTGCCTTTTCAAGCCTTTTCAGATCTTCTCAGGGCAAAATTCCTGCAGTGGCAGCAGACACAACTGCAGGACCATGAGAGTGCTCTGGACAACACAGCAGCCGCAGCCTACAAATCACAGCTTGCTGTTACAGAAAAGTGTAAAAGCTTGGCAAACCCCAAGGCTCATGCACACCTTGAGTCCTGTATAGTTCCTTGACAGGTGCTGGATTCCCTTGTTTTTCCTTGTTTGCATACACAAAGTGCCTCTCTCTCTCCTCCCTGTGATGTTTTTTAGCTGGTATCAGAGGTACAAATGTGTTAGAGCACTCATTTAGTGGGGGAACAGAGAGCTGCAAAAAGAATCTACAATCAGAGCAGCTCTGTCAGGCTCAGGGAAGATGACAAAGTGTGTGGCACACTGACTACAGCCTAAAGGCTCTCTCCCCATTACTGCTTCTTGGGGAATGACTCTTCTTGGGGAGAGTCACTGATGTTCTGGGATATTACAATCCTGTACTGAGGGTAGAGAGTTATAAGGTGCCATCCCTGCAGAAAGGGGCCTTCAAGTACTTGGCAGCTGTATAGCAGCTGGCCCAGTGTCATGCCCATCTAGTTATAGGAAAGTAAGTAACAGACATACCTTCTTTTCTTTTTTTTTTTCCTCAGGATATGGTTTTCTTTCTGTTGTGTGTTCATTGTTTCCTGCTCCACCCATACCTTGTCTTCCTAACAGCCACAACCTTTATGGATAGAATTTTATTGTGCATGGTGTGTCCTCATTCCTGTTTTGTACCAAACATTGAGCCTGAAAAGTTTTCATTGCCTTGCTCAGCTTCCCCGTGGGCACACACGAGCAGGACAGGTGAGAGGGAGTTCCCCACAGGGCTGAGCAGCAACCACAGATGACCTTGCTGAGCTGCAGCTTGGAAGTGTCCTGAAATACTCATGTCTTTCTTACAGTGACTGGTGGTCTCCCTCTTTCCTTACTTTGCTGATTAGGCCTTGCAGAAATAATGAGGTCAATGACCACTTTGACTTGAAAAAGCTGTAGCTGCCAGTCCAGTTCTTCTGAGAAATCAAGATCACTTACTTTTTTTCCCCTAAGAGACACAGCCAGAAACTGCTTACAACAGGAAGACTGCCAGAATATTTTGTTTTAAAGAGACACCACCTGCCATTTTACTTCCTTTTATCCAAGAAACAGAGATATCAAGTTTGGGTCATAAACTTGATGCTAACTGCTGGCATTAGAAGACGCTGACCCTATCTTTGAGTAATTACCCTTTGCAGTTCTGGCTGATGCCAGGGGGACAAGTGGAAATTAATAAAGCCCACTCATATCTCAGCAGATAAGGGTCACACCACCGCTGAAATGACACAATGCTCCTGCAGCCAAAGGGAATGACAGTGCTTTCTTTCTAAAGAATCTCAGCTGGCCTTTGTAGACTTGGAGGGAGATCTGTGACAGTACAGCAGCACTTGCAGACCACTGAATGTGATGTGTGAGTTCATCAAGGTTTTCAGAAACAGTTTACAAAACCTGGGAACTGCTGGTAGAATGCAATATTTTTTGATGAATAAGGAAATAGCCTTTCTCTCCCCACACACTGACTTGATTAAAAAGCCAAGGCATTTGGCAAGCATCAACAACAGTGTTTTCAATTTTTAATATTGTTGTATCACTTCCAGTCTCTATCCAGTCTTGCTGTATTAGGAGTTTTTTTGCAATCTATTTCAAAATCAGCAATTTTTTAACTGGAAGACAAAAAGCTTATTTTACAGTAAAAGAAGCTAATCACTCTCTAAAGGGTCTTCTTTAGCAAACATTTCCTTGGCCAAAACCTGAAAAAATAGCAACAAATTCAGAAATACTTCAATTTCTTTTGTATTAATCAATGGTTACAAACAGACACCCCTCACAAACTGTAAAATGTTGGTACTAACATGGTACACACAGATGGATAGGCTTAACTTTGGCCATGAGAGCATCCATCTACATGCCACAGCTACCCTGATTTCAGAACACAAGTAGGCTTTTTGCAAGCCTGGATGCTAAGGCTGAATATTAACATAAAGGAATTGGAATATTCAACAAGTAACACTGACCATCTTTTGTTTGTGGTGTGAAAACAGCTCTTTGTTTAGTGACAGCAGGGGGGTGAAGCCATCATTACAGGCACATCACATTTCTGTGATGGAAAGTAACGCTGTTCATATTTAAGAGGAAGGTACCCCATCCACCTCTGAACTTCAGAGCTGCAGTCCCAGTCAGCCAGCAAGGAGGCAACAGATTGTGCTTTTCCACATGTCTGGCACTGAACAAACCTGAAGATGCAAGGCTTGTCACACATGAGTGAGCTGGTATAACCAGAAAGTCTAGCCATGATGGCAACCTCAAGGGTACTGCTCCAAAGATAATTTCCTTTTTGCATCCATGTAACAAAGACACAAAAAACAGGTCTGGAAAGCACAGCTTGATATGAAAAATGCTCCAGATAGAAACATTCCTCTGCCTCTTTGGGAAATGAAGAAATATTCACCAAGGGAGAAGATACTTGTTTGGTTTGGGGTACCCAGGAGATCTGGATTTAGCTCTTTGCAATTTCTCTCCTGAGTTTATTACACAGAAGTCTCACATGCTCTAGCTGTAAAACAGTTACTGTTGTGCTTCCCTTCTGCTTTTCATCACAGAGAGAGGGAACTGAGGACAACAGGACTCCAACTTGATACTCTCTAGCTGACATCAAAGCACAATTCATAAATATGGAAAAACACAGTGTAAATAAATGACTTGTGTGCAAAGCATTTCTAAACAAAGTCTAAATAAGGGCAGAATAATTATATTGTAGGGATGCAAAGGGCTTTCATAACAAAATAAAATACGAATAAAAGGCTGAATCTTCTGTAAGAAAATTTTCTCTTGGGAGATCTTATTCCAGAGACAGAAGAAGCAGAGAAGACATACTTGTTTAAAAAGAGGTTTACATCAACAGATTATTTGTGTAAACTTTAATCTCCTTACAGTAGAAACATACACAGTCAAAGCCAAAAGTAGTGTAACAATTTTACAGCAAAGCTTACCAGTAAAAATGCAAAACAGGTTTGTATCAAATTCTTAAAAAATTGTGCACTTTCTCAAACTTAACTTTGTTCAGCACATCGTTTTGATTTATATATAAGGCATTAATTCTATAAGAATCATTTACTATATTCCAAAAATCGCATGACCTAGGTGTAACACTCTATAGCCTGACACCATTTTTGTTCCTTTCAATATTTACAGATTTCATCTACCTGCATTGACATGGAACAGAGAAGCACTAAGAACAAGCTTTGCCAATAATAGGTTCACATTGAAAAGTTACATAAAAGGAAAAAAAAGCTCAATTTTGCATTGCAATAACCTGGGTTCTGCTGCAGCCATGATTGTAGTTTGAGAATAATTCTCTCTTTTATATACTTCCTCACTTCCAGTAGTATTTGGATCTATCCACGTGCAGAACTGAATCTGCTCTGCAGCTACAGGAAGTGGGACCCATTTCTACAAGCTACCCAAAATCAGTTTTTCTCCTCCTCCCCAGAACACAGTACTTAAGTTTTTTTGAAATTTAAATCTTCTATAAATGGCATCTTTGAAGTCATTCTAGCTACTATGTACAGAAATGGCTCAGGCAATTAAGTTAGTCCACCTTGTCATTAGTCAACAGGAAGTATAATTACTGTAGCTGTAAAGGAGGTATCTAGTGTTCCAGAATAAGTGAGTTTACTTATGGTGAGATCTCCCTCAATTCTATTTACATGACAACTTCAGGCTCAATGTTAAATAGCAAATCATCATTTCCTCTTCGGACTTCAAGTAGTAGAGGTGATTCATTCATCACAGCCTCCTGCAGGTCGCTGGAAGTCACCAAAGGACGCCCATTGACTTTCACAATAATATCTCCATCCTGGATCCCTCCTCTGCAAAGGCAAGAAAAAGGCACTAAGGATGCATTCGATGCAGAGGAAAAGTACAAAGGCTATTCACCCCCCCTTTTGAAAATGAAATAAATTTTTATTCATTTTAGTCTCCACTGAAGGGAAATTCCAGCCTCCTGACTGTGAAATAACCGGTGGCACTTGCTAAATGCAAAACAAGGCTCAGGTTATTTCACTGAGGATTTTTTCTTAAACAACAAAAAGAATTTTCTGATGTCTTCTACAAACCTACAGCAAATGAGAAAAAGAAAAAAAGGCTTTTATCTATTACTGATTCACTTTACTCAGTCCATTTGCAAGACCATGCTTTTATGCCACCAATATGTATTTCAAGAACGGAAAATTTAAATCTCAAAATTTCAAGACAGGGACACCAGCTAAAGTACTGGTAAATTATTTCTCTCTTGCCGCTCAAATGTAATCCTGAATAGTTGCTTTTATTACTTTTGGTTTTCGTCTTCCTAAAATCATTTTAAGAAATATTTTCTTTACTTTGCAACTGTTCTGTCAAACAGCCTCTTCCTTTAAGATTAAGCACTGTCTCAGATAACAGTTCTGACAGTGCCTTACATGAACACTATTCTGTTCCCTGCTTAAACTTAATCCAAGTTTCTGTTCATTAATATTCAACATACTTCACAAAACTCTTCAAATTAGTTCATTGTATTTGGGATGTTTTTTTTATTTGCACACTGTGTTTCATAATGTCATCAAAGGTTGTAGTGAGATGGTGGCAGTGTCTTTTACCAAGTAACAAGTGACAGGACAAGAAGAAATAACCTTAAGTTGTCCAACGGGAAGTTTAGACTGGATAATAGGAAAAATTCCTTCAAAGAAAGGGTTTTCAAACACTGCAAGAGGTTCCCCAGCAAAGGGGTGGTGGCATCCTCCCTGGAGGAATTTAAAATATGTAGAAGTGGCATTTACAGTGCAGGACAGTTTACTAGTGGCCTTGGCAGTTCTGGGTTCATGGTTTGACTTGATGATCATAAAGATCATTTCCAACTTAAACAATTCCATGATTTAAATAGTTCTGAAATGCTTAATTTTTGTAGAGGTGAACAGAATCTTAGTACAAATATTTTAAACCTAAGGGCACCATTTTTAATTGTTTAAAATACAAACCAAGCCTGGTATGAGGAAATACTCAAATATAAAAAGAAATATTACCTTCTAGTATCCCTTTGGAGGTTTATTTGTGGTGAAGAAAATAATGTGCTCCACCTACCTATGAGAAGGTGAGTTTGGAACAACTTCGTGTACATAAATTCCACTTCTGACATCAGGAAAATCAGCATTACTGTGCTTCAGTTCCTCCACCAAGCTAAAAGAAGAACAAAGTTATACAGAATATAAATATTCTTATTTATTAAGAATTTTTGTGACAAAAAGTAAAAGACTTAATTATTCATTTGCCTGTTGTTTTGTGATGAAAATGTAGGGGATTTGAACTTGGATTAAAACAAATTACATAGATTTTAAGAGAGGCAAAACTCCTTATCTGTGCAAAGCATGCTAAACTTAATGGTCTTGTACCTGCAAGAATCTGACTTTGGCTCTTTGTAGCAGTAGCACAGAGGGCCTTGTTCATGAGGACAAGAACAGAAACACTCTCAGGGACAAAAGGTTTTTCTGCCCAAACACTCATTGCTGGTGACAGGGCAGACATTTGCTAACTTTTTTTGTTTCTATCATTTTGCTACTCATTCTTAATTTGTGTTTATCTAGACCAATTGGGTTTTTGATAACTCCAGAGAGAAGACAGATCAGAGATGGAAACTTCAGTTTCCTCAAGTTGTCATCAGCAATTGTTGTGGATCACTTTCTAAAGAAAGAAGACAGGAACCTCCTGCAAAACAGAGCCTCTACAAACAACCCCTCATTTCAAAGATAGTGACATCATTTCAGGTCTGTGTACAATGTAGGTTAAAACCCATTTCTGGAAAGAAAGCTTTTAAACCAAGGATGGATCACTGGGCTGTCTGCCATGAAAAACTGGGGTCCCAAAGAAGGAAAACAAAGCCAAAATCGCTACATAGCTTCTCTTTATTTGATTTAGTACTGAGGAAGCTAACAATTGAATAACTAAAGCAAACACAACAAAGGAAGTGGTCTTTTTCTGAAAACAGGCCTGCAGACATCTTACATGGCTTCCTTAGATGTTCCAAAAGCAGTAAAATCTCACATCGTGTTCACAATTATGCAGAGAAACATCCTGAGTGTCTCTCCATCAGTGATGTTAATGCCATTACACTGATTCATTCCAGCTGAGGATCTCACCCTTCAGGGAGGACTGCAGGAGAGTAACTCAAGAAAAAAAGATGGCTTTACTACAACCCCAGCTGGAAATTGTCCTGTTTAATTTTGCAGTCTACTGCCACATTGGAAACATGCCTACTGCTGGGAAAGAACATCAGCACAAGAGCCCTCATTTATTATCCAAGAATATATCTGGGTAACAGCAAGACACAAAGCAATGTAAGAGGGAAAAGGGAGTAAAGAGCCAGGGGAGGGTGTCCATTTCTGGCTTTGTTAACACAGAGACACAAAGCTTTAGTCTGGCACTTTAGCAGCTCTTTTTAGTTAATGGTTAGACACCAAACCTCACACCATATGGCCTCCACTGGCACTGATAAAACACCCTCCATCAGCTGATCTGCCATTGGCACTCAGAGTCACCTGAAAGCACCATTTTGCTTAAATCCCACCTAAAACTTGGTGTAACTCCAGATGTCCTTGTCAAGAACTAAAATCAGTATTTAGAGAATTTTCAGGTCTCAGATCATAAATTTCATTTATATAATTTAAATGCCTGCAGATTTCCTAGAAGCCAATGCCCACTTTGGGATCTCTAGAGATTTGTAGAGAAAGATGAATGCATTTCTGAAGCACTGCTGGCCACATCTTGTGTGCATGAACAAACCATTACCTCTCTAAGGTACTTACGCAGGTGTTATTGTCAGCATTCTGATGCCAATGAAACGTTTCTTCCCATCTAAAAGGAACACAGAGGATGTTTAAGAAATTTAGGTAAACACTGACAAAAATAACTGCTCTGATGACCCAAAATACCTGAAAATTAAAACGGAATTTATCAGATTTTAACAAAACTAAACAAAATCACACACATCTGTATAAAGTGGGGTTTTTTTATTAGCTTTGGTGTACAGAATGACAATCCCTCTCCCTGCAACTAAGGCTAAGAGAGAAAGCTCATTTACACTCTCTAAGAGTTTTTCCTCCAATAAATTACTGTGATTTAGTATCACATAAATTCAGTAAATAGAAAATTTAATAACCAACTAGCATTTAATCTGAAACTGGTCAAGACCATTTCATCATATGATGGTTTCATTAAAATGTAGAAATGAAATCTAAACAAATCTAAATTTCTAATTTTCAGAGAAAGGACAATCAAAAAGTTCACACTCATTATAGTGCAAATGGCTTGTTATTTCTACCCCAAAGAATAAAAAGCAAGTTTAAAAAAATCCCAAAACATGTAGACCTTTGCCAAAATGACTACAAAAATACTCAGAGGGCTGGAGCACCTCTGCTATGAAGATGGGCTGACAGAGTTGGGGTTGTCCATCCTAGAGAAGAGAAGGTTCCAGGGACACCTTAATGAGGTCTTTCAGTATTTAAAGAGAGCTTATAAGACAGGACAAAAGGAAATGGCTTCAAACTAAAAGAGGGTAGATTGGCAGTAGGTATCAGGAAGAATTTTTTATTATGAGGGTTGTAGCACGTTGGAAAATGCTGCCCAGAGAAGTGGTAGATGCCCCAGCTGCCAACGCTCAAGGTCAGGTTGGATGCAATGAAAGGTGTCCCTGATCACTGCAGAGGGGTTGGACTAGGTGACATTTAATGGTCCCTTCCAATCAAAACTATTCTATAATTCTATGATTCGCCAGGATTCTGTGGAATTTTAAATGGTGAGAAATCACTCCTTTAGGAAGAACAACACATTTCTGAAGTTGGCTTTTACTAAGCCAAGATATTGCACAGCTGGCTTATGAAAAAAAATGCAGTTTGATGACTTCCTGCAGTGAGTGCTGCAGTACTCAGTCACAACCGCCATGAAACAATATTTCCCTTACTTGTTCCAGCACAATGACTTCACAAGATCTTTGAGTTTCTCCAGCTTCTCAAATGAGGGAAAAGGAGATGCACACAGTCTTCTCTAGCTCTCATTCTTTCCAAGAAAAACACTCCCAAGTAAAAGACTTAGTTCTGAATATTACACTGGGGTAATATTCCCACTGGGGTCACTGAAAATGTTGACTACTAAACATTGGATTTACTACACTCTGAAAAATCAGGCATCTATAACTGTCATCCCTACTTTGCCCTGAAATGCTGGGCTCTCCTCCATTTTAAAGTAAAACTAGCAAGATCAAAATCAGCTATAGTAAGAATGTCAAGAAGTTCAATTGCTCAGATTTGAAGTCTGAAGAGCTTTGGGCATGACCATGAACTAGCTCATGGCACTCTTCCACTTTCCATGGCAGAAATGTAATTTTTCACTTTTTAAAAATATTCAGACATGATAACTCTCCCCTCTAAAAACAATTCCCTTGTCCATGCAATGTGGACAGTTAAATTATGAAATTCCATTCAGTGACAGCATCTGTGATGACACTTTTCTCTTTCCATTAAAAAATTTGATGCTGGTCGTCACCTGTGAGGCAGAAATTTGCAAAAACATGAAGATATTCTGGAGCCTGAGTTAAGAATGTTTACAGGAAGAAAAATGAAAATAAAAGAGGAGACAAAAGAAATTGACTTGGAAGAAACAGAACTGCAAGAATGAAAAATCACAGGAGAAATGACACTAGTGATAAAAAGAATTATTTCTCTAGTGGCTAAAGACATATGTAAACATAAAGCTTTTGGGAAAAAAAAAAAAAACAAAATCTTGCAACTACAGACTTACTCCTAATCAAAATTCTAATTCTATCTTCAACTTTGGGCAGGTCAAAGTATTACTTCACTTCTGTTCACACACTGAAGTTCAAAAAGGCCTTCAGCCCTCTCTCTGCAGTAGGTTTGTCATACTGCAAACAGTAGCAGGCTATTTCATAAAGTAAAACTAAAAACTATGAGCCACAGGTTACTTTAGCATCAGAGTATACACTCCTCTCTTTCTCCTCTCTCTCTTGTGTGTCAGAATACAAGTAAAAAAATCAGTCCTTTTGTTTCATAGAAGTCCATTCCACTGAATTGAACCCAAGTCAAACACCAAAAACCAAAGTTTTCAACAATGATTAGTGGGAATATGATTGTCTGTATTTGAAGTATCAGCAGAGACTGAACAGGCACAGACAACCAGGAATGTTTTATCATTCCCAAAGTGTAGGCATGGTGATGTTGGGGCGAAGTCACATCGGCAGAACAGTGTGTGGCACCTGGAACTACCATTGTCATATTACATCTGCTCTGTGAATAGAAAGTCTCAAAACCCGTCATTCTGGCAATTTGTGCAATCATGAAAGAAAAGAAAAAATAATTAGGAGAACTGGAATAAAGTGATGTCATCACAAGGGTGCAGTCCCTCCAGTAGTTAACATACGTTAGAAGAATCAGGTTTAGCAAATGTGAAACCATTGTGGCCTAAAGCTGGAGCACAGCTTAGAAAAAAAAGACTCAAATCTCATTTTTGTAAACACCAGACCAGATTAAACACTGATTCCAGGGGTACAAAGCCAAGCAAACCAACCTCAACCACAAGACTAAACTTAAATCTGCTTAGTAATAATAGAAAGTCACAAGCAGCTGACCCCAAGTATCTAGATGCAGCTCACTATTCCCAGAAATTTCTGTTTCACAGTCAGGAAAGCACTTGCCTTACTGTTAAACTTTATTTATTGATGCTTGCAATAATAGAGATAAAAGCCAGACAGATAAACACCAACCGAAGGCAGAAATGCTTACGACTTATAAACTGTAGCAAAAAGAACTGATAAATCCAAATTAAGGGGTCATGTACTCAAACTTCTATGGGCTTGAGCAACTGTGGTGCAAAATTACACTCAATGCAGCTGATTTCAGTGGGGCCAGGATATCATCAGGACTAACCCTTCACTTCTTACTTAAGTGCCAGCTTCTACTTTTCTGATAATTCCTTTTTCACCTAGCTCATTTTGCAGATTACATGAACAGCCCTGAAAGCATTTAAGAAAGGTATTCTACTGCCTACTAGAAAACATGCAAACAGCTCAAGCCTAAAGTGCTGGACTCTGTGCAGAGTCCCTTTCATATAAATTGCATGGCTGAATTTAACAGAGATCTGAATCTACACTCAGCAAGGCTCCTAAGCAACCCTCATGATTTGTGGTAATTATTATGGATAATAATCATTCAAACACAAAGGTAAGAATATTGATTCAACACAACTAATACAAGGTCCTGGGGATGTAAAATGAGGATTCATGTAAATGAGCTGTTTGGTGTGGCCAATGCAGAACTCCCCCATTTCCCCTTGCCCATCTGAAACAAGGTTTATTCACTTTTCTGCTGACACTTTTAGAGGCTAAGCTGACCTTTTAGGATGGATTTTATCTTTAATATTTTTCTCAAATTGTTGACTAACTGACTTCTACCTTAAAGCATCTAAAGGACTTCCTAGTTTTACTGTTCTGCTCAAGTCTAAACCAGGAATAGATAGAGCCAAGACCAAAATGGAGAAATTCCTAAAAAAATTTTAAAAATAAAATCAATCAATGCTTAAGTATGTAGTTAACTTGCAGACATAAACACAGAATACACAGCTGGTTAAAACTGAGATACAGATGGAGACACTTAACTTTATGTAGCAATTTAAGACTTCCTAACTATAAAAGGACATTAACCTTATTACTGGTAACCCCAAAATTAGCAAAGGCTTTCAGACCATTCAAGAGACAAACATGTCTGTGAAGGTTGTGACAAATCTTTGGTCAAAAATACATTAGGTGCTATTATACATTAAGAATGCATTAGGTAATATAGAATGTACAGAAAACATAACCAGTGCAAATTCTTCATTCAAATTACATCCTCTACTTTTCCCCCCACTCTCCACTCCTGTTCTTCAATAGATCAGATATTTGAAGTTATATATAATAAATAAGACTTTAAAAAATATATGCCTTCTATATAAAACAGTTATCTAATCAACTGAGATTTGAAAGACTAATGTCCAACTTATTAAACAACTGAGTATCTCCTATGTCAGAATAAATCTGGAAAGAGTGATATCCCCTAAGGGAATGTTATCATCTTCAGGCAAAATGATATTAAGAGCAAAATGGTAATACCCATAAATGTCTTTCTATGACCTAATATTACCATAAGGGAGGATCCCACTGAAACTACTGAAACATAACTGGAAGAAAACATCATAAAAACATCCCTAAAATTCTGCTTACATAAATTCATTATGCCAAAAAATAGCAACTATACAATAAATCAGAGAATTATTACTAAAAGCCTAAAAAATGAAAACTAAGTCCCAAATATGTGGTGAAAATATCTCCTAGAAACTTTCTTTATGCATTAAGGGCTGTAAATGACTGCTCTGCTATAGCAAAATTATAAGATGTACTTCAGAGAAGCAAAAGCAAAAAAAATTGGAAAAATAAATAACAAAATTTCCTGTGCCCCAGGATTTTTGGAGCAGTGACAGTCACACTGACACTAAAAGAAAGTATAAATCTTTTTGATTAGGGAATCACGTGACATGATTAAAAATAAAAATGTGTATGCTACAATCATGGTATAAACTTGAATCTTTCACAGTTTTTTCCTCCATGGCTAAAGCTGTCTCTGAGTCCTTAGCTGTGGAGGTAAAGGTGCCTGAAGGAGCAAGGTGACTGATTTCAGTGGTGACATCTCTGACCTTCACTGAATTTCCAGCCCCAGTTACCAGGAGGCGGTGAGTTCTGCACAAAGCCTGAGTTCATGCCTCTAAGCCAGGCCTGCAGGCTGAGTCATTGCTCCTCCCTGGACTGGGACAAGCACTTTGGTTCTAAAGAGTAACATCAATAATGAGACACCTGCTTGTTTTAGAAACCAACAATAAGTTAGTAACCAGGGTGAATACACAAGTTTTTTTGACATGCTGACTGAAACAAAATTAGGTCAGCTACTTTGAAATGCACTTCTCAGCATATATTAACAACTTTTCTTCAACTACTCCTCCCCCTCACCTCAAATCAACAGTGAAAACAATATGATTTGTGGAATTCAGCAAAACACAGATGAGGGGACCCATCAGGTTTGTGATGCTCTCATACAAGCAGATGCATCACTTTAAAACCACTGACTAAGGGAAGTTTCCAAAATAACATTGATCTGAGAAGACAGTGGTGTAGGGAGACAACCCTGGCATCAGAACAGGATGAACTCAGGAGAAGACAAGATTAATAACAAAAAGATTCAAGAGAAGAAGCAGCAGCAGCCAACACTCATGATAAAAGATTAGTAGTAGGGTGTGGACAGATAAATTGGCAAGAGAAAGAGTAAGGAAGGTTTGGCCTGGATGCAGCATTACTAGATCAGATTTGGCTGTGTAGCCTATAGTATGACATCTAGAACAGGGTGACAGATATGGTGCAGGCATGTAAAAAAAGTCTAAAGTACTGCAGTTGTCATTGCCAATATATTTAGATTTATATGCTGTCCAGTGCAGAGGCCTTTCTTTCTGCCTCTCTCCCATCTTCCCACGTATTTCTTCACAAATTAGTAACAGCCTTTCTTCCACCAGGGCCTGAGAATCTGTCACAATATGTGATTATATAGCACTGACATACACGACCATGATAAAATACACGTCAGCTTCTATGGACTACATCCCACCTGTAGATGCTTTAAAAGGTTTTTACCTTATTTTCCACAATATACCTTAATTTTTTGCTTGGACAAGAAACAAAAAGAAGACAATAAAAACTCCTTAAACAAGTGATCATCTGTTCTCAAGATCAGTTGAGACAGTGATGATTCATCCGTGTCCTCACTATTCTCAGAGGCCCTATTTCCCATATTTATACACAGTCTGCTCTTTGGGGGTGTGAGTAATAAAAAGTCTCTCCCACTTCTGTGAGATTGTTTTCTATTCCCCAGTCTGTGATGTCCTATAATGGAGAAGGATGCTGCTCCTTTCAGTAATAGGATCCCACACCCATGTCTTTTGGCACTTCACCTGGATCAAGATAATAATTGGAAGATGTCACTGTTTCTTGCAGACCTTACCTTTACTCTGTTTGTCATGTGACTCTGTGAGAAACTGAGTGATACGGTCTGAAGGAATTGCAAAAGAAATTCCAGCTGTGACCTTCAAGGTGTTAATCCCAATCACTTCACCATCCTGTTGAGAGACAACACCCAATTAAATTTGTTCCTAAGTACAGGATTCAGCTCCCTGCCTAGCATTTCATGTTAAAAGCTGGTGTAAGAAATTCTAGAGTGTTGTAATCACTCAAGAAATAAACACTACTTATAAGGGAGGATCTGGGCTTTGATTCATGATCCATTTCACATTTAACTGTGATGGCCAGAGAGATTACAGTACAGTGTGTTCATCCAAGGTCCATCCCAACACTCAGCAAGACATTCCCTCTGCCAAGTGGGCAGGGGAGTCACTACTACCACTACAACCACTGCCCCACAACACCGGTGCTGATTTAAAGCAGTCTATTTTGAAAGAGTTGTGTGGGGTAGCCAGGTTCCATCTCTGCTGTGCATCCCAGGTTCCACAGTGTGAACTAACAAGCGTAACTGCTCCCTCCAGATCCAATATTCCTCATTGCTAGGTAAATTTTTCTGGGGAAATTGTTGCTCAATGGGGAAATGTTCTCCTATGGTGTGTGAACTGAGACCAAATTTGCATATTCTGCATTAGCTACAGGCTATCTGCCTACCATTAGCTAAGTGAATGGAAGCTGGAATGATCCATGAATCTTTCCAAAAGAACATTCTCCCACTAACTTGAAACTAGCTCTTGAAACAAAACCAACCAACCAAACCAAGTCACATGGACTTACCAGATTAACTAGAGGTCCTCCAGAGTTGCCATACTGTAAAAATGACATAAGGGAACAATAAATTAATACTTCACTATTGGAAATGCAATTCTCATTACAAACAGCACTGGTTTTGTAAGTAAATGAAAGAGAGGAGGTCATTTCTTAGGCAGTACTGACAGACACATTGATCACAGAAGATTAAAAGTAGGTCTTATCCTACCCTTCCACCCCTCTCATGATTATAGTTGTTTGGCTTTTTTCAGAAGCAGGAATTAAGTTAGGAGCCACTCCAAATAGACAGACGCTGAGTTTAAGACATTGAATAGTTAAAACTAGTATTTTGATTCTTCCAAAGCCTGTCAGAACAACATTTTGAAATAATTAATTGTTATTTAAAGTTATACTTCAGTGAAGTGCTTCTACAATTTTTGTTTCACTCATCACTTTGGTTTGTAACACTGTCAGTCTCTCATTCTCCACTGGAGCAGAATACAGTGGTTTGCATATTTAATCACAGCATATTGCTATGAGGTAGCTACTACATAAGCATTGATTTAGTAACCACAGACACATATGCCTCTCTCTAGGGAAGGCATAGAGCAGCTCTGGCCAGCCCAAAATTACCTAATACCTAATGGCCCTTAAAAGAAACATGCAACAGGACCACAGGAAATGAGAGTTGGGGAAGTTGCTTGTCCATCTTCAAGCTGGCTCAACAATTTGTTTTTGACTGAGGCCAGAGTTTTAGAGTAGGTTTCCAGCCAAAGAACAGCAAACAGCCAAAAGCAGCAACTTACCACTCAAAAGAAACAAAAGCTAAATGTATGACAGAGAAGTGAGACACCAACTGTTTACACTTAGATAGCACTGGGCAAACCTTATAGATTCTTAGGAGAATAAAATAGACATTAAAATTTATCAAACAGCTTCAACGTTCAAATTGAACAATTAGATAAGTTCCTTATATTGTATCTGTCCAGTCACCAGAGGCTGCACATGTGATTTTTATGTCTGACTGGCACAAAGAAACCAAAATAATGATTTTTCAGCCTTGCTTAGCACATAGTCTTTCATTCACTTGTCTTCTGCTTGAAGGATGTGAAAGACCTTCAGCACATGCAATACAGCCCCATTTAGAACCTTATGGCCCTGTTTTCTCCTGCCCTATGTTACTGCTGTCCCAGCATTTCTCAAAAGGCAGCTGCATGCACATTCCTGCAGGAAAGTCTTGGCTGAGCCACAGGAATGCTCTGAACAGACCAAACTCTCAAACTCCTCCCATTCTCAAGAGAAAACGAGTGCATTAGCTAAGCACAAAGCATCCTTATGCCAGGGACCATCTTCATGTTTTGCAGTCCCAGATGGCAAAGCAATTCAAACTTAGTGTCATTTTCCTCACCTCATCTGCTACCATTCTTTGGTCCAGCATTATCTGACACACTCTGCTATCCTTGTCTAAAACTGCTCATTAGCTTTGGAAGGCAGCAAATGTCTAAATACATACACAAGGAAGGAGTCTGAGCTTGAAAAATGAGTACAGGCAAGAAGTCAAGAATCCCATGTTCCAATTCTGTCTCCACTACCAGTTCAGTGTGTGCTCCCAAGTAACCCATCTTGCCTAAGTTTTCCTTATTCTCCTTGCATAGCTGAAGAGAGTAATTCCAACTAAAGGTCTAAGAGAGGTTCAGCTCCTGGGTCACACAAAAGCTTTTTGAAAAAGCTCACTTTTATGTCATATCTTAGCACAAAAAATAATTCTCCTCTTTTTTCCTCCCTACACGATTTCTTTTAACAAGTCTGTGACAATAATGATTTGTGAAGCACTCTGTGTGCGTAAAACACTTATTTCTTGTTATGACAAATTTGACATTAAAGTCCAACAAACAAATCCTAAAAATAATTTCCTTTCAATGTGTAACAGATTTAAGGTATAAAATTTCAGGCCATTTTCCACCTCAGATATGTGTGCAATGGTCATTTTAGAAGCAGTACAAACTAAACACATACCCAAGCACTTCACTTAAGCTCTTTGGATCACTCCAAGATGCTCTGAAGGAACATTAATGTATTTCTATACAAGATGCAATGCTAGGACCCTTAGCTCCAAACCATACCTCAAACTTTGCTATTTTCCACCTCGATTCTTGTTTTGATTACGTGGTGTGCAAAGGGAAAACAAGAACAGCAACAAAAAGCCCCAGTCCTCTCCTTATGTTCTTACCTGGGTGTCCTGTCATTAAACTGAAGCACATACTCTCAATTTGACTACTCTATCTGCTTCTAAAGGATGGAGATGAAAGAAATTTTGGCTCTATTCTACAGCTTCCTTGACCAGAGGAACTCAGCAGACAGAGAGAGAAATGTTTTAATTTACTGCTGGTTGATACAACCATGTTGCTGCATGAGATTTACAGAATTCAAAGCATCTGACTTATGCAGCATCCTCACAGACAACCTCAGCGGGAGAACTTTTACTCATCATTCCCTTCACAACACTGCCTGAACACACCTTACAGACACTGCACAGAGTTTTGAAAAAGAAGAGTTTCACTGATGTTAGACAAAGCTGCTGGATTCATGTCTCAGAGCAGGCACTTCCATGCTGCACAGCGGGGACAGCCTGTGAGGTGGAGCTCATCCCACACCTGGTGCTTACATTAATGATGGCATCTGTCTGGATGTAATCCATGTCCGAGTCCCGCAGGCCCAGCTCTTTGCCGTCTCGCTGAGCCGTGCTCACAATACCTGTGGTCACAGTGTTCTGTAGGGCAAATGGGCTCCCAATTGCCACCACAAATTCTCCTGGCCTCAGATCAGCTGAGTGTCCCAGTAATAATACTGGTAGTTTTTTCTTAAGTAAACAGAGAGAGAAAGAAATAAGCATTAGTTCATACTTGAAAATATTCTGATTGGAAAGATTAAAAACCAGCAAAAATTAGGAACAAAGACTTTCCATTACATTAATGAAAGAGCCACTCACTATCCTATACCCAAAACTTATGCTGTTTTAAACCATCTTCAAAAACAAACAGCTACAT
Source organism: Melospiza georgiana (assembly GCF_028018845.1). NCBI lineage: Eukaryota > Metazoa > Chordata > Aves > Passeriformes > Passerellidae > Melospiza > Melospiza georgiana. The sequence continues at coordinate 55,617,339 of NC_080434.1, forward strand.
CCAGTCCCTTGTAATTTCACTGAGAAAAGAAGGGCATCAAAATTTCCCTGTTTTCCAGCAGATTGTTGCCTCCTCTTAGAAACAGCACAAAAACCAACCACTGACTAACTGGTGACTACCACTCTCTCTGCATTATGCCCACCTTGCAGTCCATGCATACTGACACAAAGCTTAAAAAACATTAGCCTGGGTATTTAGGAAAGATAGCATGATTTTGCCACATAATAAATGAGTGGAATTTTTTTTCTTCATTTTTTACAGTTCCTAACACAGAAGACAAAGTAATTTAATTTCAAGATATGAAAAATTTCCAGGCCTGTATTTCAGTACATTGTTCTCCACAGATTTTTCTAAGGAATCCTTAAACATATATTCTAGTCAACCACTTTGTACTAACTGAAACTGCCCAAATGAAGGCATTCTCCTGTTTATGTCACTCACCTTAGGGTGAATCTTTATTGTTGCAATATCAGATTTCTTGTCAATGTCTTTGATGGTTGCTTCATAGGTATCTCCATTCTGGAGCTGTACCTTCAGTTGTTGTCTCCCTGATATTGCATTTGTGCTTGACACCACGTGGGCATTGGTCACAATTAAACCAGAATCAGACATAATAAACCCAGATCCACTGGAAAGGGGGACATTTCGACCAAAGAGAGGGTGCCTGTACAAAAAGCAAGCAATTTTGCATCATAAGGAAAATCAACTTAAGATTATATTAGACATCACCACCTTTCACTCTGAGAATCAATTTTTTTTCAAAAATTACAAAGAAAGGATCCCTTCCTGAAAATTGTGACTGGTTTTAGTCAGTCAGGGAGACAGGAACTGAGGTTTACAGACAATTAGCAGGATCCTTTTCCTTTGATTTCCAATTCTGTCTTTATGAACTTCATTGCACAGAGGGTAGGTGACAAAAAATGAAGGAGAAGGAGCCCATCTGATCCCACTGGTTATTGATTACATACTGAAAGGGGGAAATAAAGCTAAAAAATTAACTGATCATCTAATGGGAAAAGGGGAAGAAGGAAAGGAACCTCGCAGCTGGACAGAGGCATAAAGGAAGAGATGAGGTTTAAGGAGATCATGAAGCCCAAGTGCAGACTGGAAAAAGCATGTCTTGAAACCAAAATTACTAGGAATGTGAAAGAAAAAAATGGAAAACACTAACAATGGGTAAAGCTTGGTGGGAAACAACATGTGCTACAAAACAGACCAGTAAAAGATTTTACAAACTGTTCAAGGCATTACAAATTTTCTCTGTGAACAACTGCTGTAATGACCTTATGTTGGGGAATATAAAGTGTCTGCATAGTAAAAGACAAGAAAAGGCCCACAAAGTCTTTCTTCCCAGACATGGCCCTGGTTAGGATATTATTTGTAAGTCCTGGACTATTTAGCAGTAAACAACTGGAGCCAATCCCGGGAAAAAAGTAGTATCAAAATTAGCACCCAGCAAGCTGCTAGGCAAACATTTACTTGTAGGGAAGGAAGAAACAATCTCAACTACATATGCAAAGATCTTAAGGATCTTCAGCTGTAACATCCTCTCAAAGGACCAATCACCATGTGCTTAAAACTGTGCCTCCTGATATACTTGATTATCTTGATTTTGTAAAATCAAGATAAAGCCTACAAAAAAAAAAAAAGCCTACAAAAATTCTCAAAGAAATACTTATATCTGTGGAAATTGAGAGGACTCTAGAAAGAAAGGTATTCACATAATGGAGTTCATGCAATATTTGCAGTAATTTGTTCTGACAGCAGGCTGTTCTGAGGACTTATTTAAACCTCCCAGGTTGTTTTGACGCTCAGTGTTGATCTTGCCACCTCAGGTCCAGCTTCAGCATCCTGAATATTGGTGATGTGCAGGTCAAGAAATTTAGTACATTTCTTTCCTGTCAGGAGCCATTTCTGTGTTTAGATAGGCTACATCTCCTTGACATTCTACCTCTTAATGCTCTTCTTGCCCAAATAAAATCACCTCTCATTCAAAGTTGAAAAAGTAACAACAAGCCATTTTTTTCCAGCTTAGTGTCTGAATATATATATACACACACATATAAATATGTATAAATATGTGTGCATATATATATGTATGTATTTAAACTGAGATAACAAAGACAGTCCAAAAAGCAGAACATTTTAGTGAAGGCTGAAGATACCTCCAAAGATGAGATATACTTATTTTAGGGTGGATAGTATATATTGCATATTACTGTAAACCCATTAGAATAGATCTACTGAACAGGAACAAAAACCACAAATGTGTGGTTCTCTGGAGAAATGGGTCTGCTGTAATATTTTAGAATATTTTGTGAACCTCAAATTCAAAAGGAAAGTTACTACACTGCAGATATTTGTTAAACAATGTAACTAAAAGAATTGAAAGTGTTACCTGAGGAAAAGTTCAATGTGCACAACTGCAGGTGCAATCTTTTCCACCACATCAGCGATGAAGTTGAATTTGTATCTTGGGCTGCTCGACTGTAGGTGACCTATACTAGCAGAAAGAATTGGATATGTTAATAAGACAATACTTTTTTATTAAGTAGGCAAGATGAACCTGACTTGATTTGATCTGTTTGTCGTACCAGAACAGTTTCCAAACAGTACTGGAAAGGGAATCAAAGTCATTAAGATAGTTCAAAACTTACATAGCATTCTGTGTGATCCTGAGAAAATTAAACATCAGCACCACTTAGCTCTACATTCTTTTCTTTGGACATCTATAAGCTCTGTCTTGAGCATTTTTCTGCAGACAACTACTTGTTATTATCCAAGACACACAGGGTCATGATAGGTCAGGCTGGAAAGGACCTTGGAGGTATCTAGTTCTACCTCCTGCTCAAAGCTGCATCAGCTGCAAAGGGAAACAGACTTGGGACTTGCAAAACTCCAAGGATGGACATTCCAGAAACTTTCTGGGAAACTTTTCCCACTGCTTCACTGTCCCTCATGATGTCTAGGTTTTTCTTACATCAAGTCTGAACTTCTTGAGCTCATGTTCCAACTCATGCCCCTTGTCTCTCATCCTCCCATTATGCACCTCTGTATGGATCTGGCACACAGGGAGGCTGCTCTCAGCTCCCCCTGAAGCCTTCTGTTCCCAAGGCTGAACAAGCCCAGTACCCTCAGTTTCTCCTCACAGGAGATATGTCCAGTTTCCTCCAACCATCCTCATGACCTTCTGAACTCACTCCAGTTTGTCCATGCCTTTCCTGTGTACTGAGAGATCCAAAACTGGATGCAGTATTCCAGATGTGGTCTGACAAGTGCTGAGTACCACAGCTGCAGAACTTGGGAGTCACAATTCAAACTTAAGTTCTATTTTTTTTAAAGTAGACACATTAGAAACCTGACTTAAATTACAACCTTTGCACCTAAAATTTTTTGCAAATTCACATTTAAAGCTGTCATAAGCAGCAGGGCCTAGCAATAGACTACTAAAATGTCTGACAAAAGCCAGTATGGTACTACATTAAACAGCACTATACACAGCATTCATTAAGAGTGAATAAAATAGTGTGAAGTTAAGATCTTAAAGAGGTGGGGGGAAAGCCCACAGCACCCTGGCTTCTAATGCCACAGCACCCTGGCTTCTAGCACCACAACACCCCAAGGGAATAGCACTGCTTGTGCTAAATGTCATGTTCTCTGCAGTCCCTGATACACAGAGCCATATCACCACACATGTAAAGCATATGTAGGGGATGTATTCCCACACTCAAATAGCATTCTTTTGTGTTCACAGCCTGAAGCTTCAAAATTAACTATGGGATCTACCAAAGGGAGCAAATGAGTTGAAAAAAAACCAGACCAACAAGATTAGGAATTTCTTCACAGAAGTCTGCAAGTTCTTTATCCTGTTACTGGACATGGGATTTAGTTCTGAATGAAAAGAAACCCTGCTTAAATGTAGCAAGTTAGATTTATGTGATACTGAATAAACAAAAGGAAAAGCTTGGCAGGACTAGGGTCAGTCTATTATTTCTATGTACATTCTCACACACTCTGAAGAATCCCTCCAGCCAATTGAATGTTCTTGTTTTAGTGCTCAGTTTAAAAGAGACACAGCAAACAGGAATCACAGAGGACAGTCAAATGTAAGCACAATATACTGGTGTTTATTTTGCTTACAAGGCCACTGAAGAGTTATTTTACCTTCAGTTCCCAAGCAGCTTGCCTGATTATGCATTATATCCTTTGAAGTCTAGTGACAAGACTTTGAACACTTGCCTACACAGCAAGGGCTCACTGACAGGATACACCATTGCCATCACATTTACCCTAATAGACATGACCATGCATCAGTGAAAGGCAGCTGATGAACTGCACAGAACTGGGGAAAAACTGGGGATGAATGCAGTCTTTCAGTTGGTGTAAATCAGCACAGCTCTGTGTGAATCAGGGCAACTAAATCCATTTGCATCTTCTAAGCGCTCAACTGTTCTGCCCAGGCCAAATGGATGCAGCACTGTACATGGCCACAAGCACAGGAAGATGCTTGTTCAAAAACCTCACTCCTGACTAGCCACCAGGCAAACATCATGGGTGCCAGTGGCTTTCCAGCTAGGATTTGGGGGAGGCAGAGAGAAAGCATCTGAAAGAGGTAGTGAATGCAGCATGAAAAAAAGGGGAGGAAAATAAAATGCAGCAATACAGAGAGGAGACTAAAACTGAAACAATGTTTATCTTCTTTTCATACAACAGTGAAAACATTTCTCTGTCTGAGCAGAAGCCCAGAACCTCCCTGCTGTGGTTAGAAGACAAGAACGCTCAAACCTGAAATAAAATTGAAATCTGCACCAATATTAAAGAGAAATCTGTAACAAAGGAGGATCAGGAATAACAGACACTCAGGCTTTGTATGAAAGGAATGTCTGAAGATCTGGGCTGATCAGAGATGAGCTAGTTTTTCTCTTGTCTGGTGGGGACCAAACACTGGTGAAAACTGACTTACAAACCTGATCTTTCTTGAATAATTTTCTGCAAGCTGGCAGTGATGAGAACCTTTAAACACATTATATGATGTGCCAGGAACTCAAGCTACAGACGTGGAAGGTGTAACTGCACACTTGCATTAACTCAGCACTATTTAAGGGAACTGAAGTGTTGGTCATTATTAACAGCATTTTAGTGCAGAGTTATTAAACTGATGGTTTTCATCATAAATCCTCAATATACTCCAAAAGGGAGGAACTGAAGCCTGGGAAACTGAAGAAGGAAGCAACATCCAGCACTGAGTACGCTGTATAATGTCTATATACAGTGAAGAATCTATCCTTTAATGTGCACTAGCTGGTAGACACCAGCTGCTGCTACTGTCCTTACTAAAAGAGAAAGTTAAATATGTATCTCCCCCCTCCATATTTCTGCTGCCTTGTAGAGCCCCACAGAGCCTCAGATCTCTGCTGCCCTGAGCATTTAACAGCTCTGAGCCCACAGAACCTTTGTGGATTTTGACCCATTGACCCTCTGAGATTTGCCACATAGTTTTTCAAAGGTCTCTCAATTATTTTCCATGTTATTACTGAGTGTTCAGAATCATCTCACACTAACAAAATCTAATTTATCTTGGCAAAAAAACATAATTTAATCCAATTAGCCACGTGTTGCATAACCTAGATTTCAAAGGTGCTGCATCCAGGTTGCATTTGAAATAAAACTAATGTTTTGCTGTATGAGTCCTTAGCTGTCTATGCATTTCTTAGTCAAAAAAAAACTAGATTTCCCCAATCTGCTCCATAGCCACAAATCAACCAGATTTTCAGCAGCCCTGAACTTTTAGCCTATCATTTCATCTAAGTGATTAGATCTTCAGGTCTCCAGCTCCCCTTGCAGAACACTTAAAATTCATATTTCAATTTAAGTGCATGGAGCTAAAGATTTTCAGCATATTTTCTAAAATGTGACCTTATGCTTCCAATTTTATGGGCTCCAACTACACTGAATTTAAATGACTAAAACTGAGTGCCTTTCAGGTAGGAGTAGTCTTATTATCAGTTTAAGATTTTCCCTGGATAGTGGTGTTATCTACAGGCTATGGGTCCATTTAATAGTGGTTTATTTACTTTCTTGCTGAGACAATAGACTCCAATCTCATTAACACTGCTGTAAACCAGGAACAATGCCAACAAATCTGTAGAGTTAACTTAGTATGAAGAGAACTGAAAAAAAATTCAGCAGAAATAATCATTATAATCCCACTGAAGACAATAAAACCAGACCAATTTACATTTGCAAAAGACTGAAGATTTCTGAATATCTGCCAACTTAGTCCCTGTAGAATTAAATCAAATCACATTCACTGCTTTCTTAAAGACAATACATTGTATTAAAATCCACAATTTTATATTCATTAAGAATATGTGAGCCTGGAAAACTCATTCTTTTAAGGTTGTTTCCCCATCCCCCTTTTAAATCCAGCTTCAGAAAAGATCTGTGCATTCAGCAAATTATTATGTCTAAGGGAGGACTGCAACCTGGCAGATCTGATCACCAGGGATAAACACTGTCCCTACTGTGCTTTCATGGAAAGAAATGAAAGACAAATAAAAGATTATAATGTCTCTGCTTAAAAAACAGAAACATCTGCTGGAAGCATAGGTTCATGGGCAGCTTTTCTGATGAATTCAGCATTAAGATCAAGTTGCATAGCTGTGCACTGACCATAAAGCCTTGGTGAGTTTAATGCCACATTATGGTTCAGGCAACTTGTTTATACAATGGATGTCTACCATGCACAGATGAAAACAATTTGGTAAACCAACACCAAAGTGGCTTTCTTGTGCAATGTAGCAATCACAAGGGCCAGACAGAGACAGACTGGCACAGGCTTTCTAGCACAGACTCCACACTGACTTTGGATGCTTGGTATCCCTCCTTTCCAAGTGACCCTCAGGAGGAGATACAACAAGAACAGCCTTTTCCTGTTACTCATCCTTTACAAAGCAGTCAAGTGCTCTATTCTGAATTGTATACCAACTCCTGTACTCTGTCCATCCTCACCTGCAGTAACTCAAAGCAACTCAGGCATAAGGAAAACAACCAGCACAGGAATGTGACCAAAGTTTGTGTTTCCAGCTAATATCTCACAGTACATTTCCCTAAATACAGCTGCAGGCAGCTTTAAGGCTTTGATGGCAATAACACCAGCAGGAGACTTCTATCTCTCACTGGGCCAGCTTCTCAGAAATGCACATAATCATACACTCAGCTGTTCCTCTGTATCTTCAAGGTTATGTACAGGCACACTCCAAACCTGTGTGTGCAATGACTTATGAACTAATTGTGTTTGAAACACTCTCTTAGGAATATGAACTTTTAGGCTCATATCTTTCAAAGATCTGATTGACTTGGGTGAGTCAACATCACAACCCCTTTCTGAGAGTGAATTCAGGTTAACAGTGCAGAGTACACTAAATGGTGAGTGTCAAGTCCATCATCAAAGGTTTTCTCATTAAACTTTTAATTTTCCTAGTTCCATTGACAAAAGAGCACCAGTATTTAAAAAAAAAATTGCCTCCATGTCTTAGGTAAGAAAATACAAATCTTTTGACATTTGTAAACATCAAAAGAAGGGAAGTTAACTGTACTGAGCTGTACTGACAGATCAAAACCAGTCCTTTGTTCAAGAAACAAGCAGGTTGACCTGTCGATGGCAGGTGACCAAGTGAATCCTTGCACTGAGATGTCTGATATCTTAGTTGATTGATACATGGCATTGTTAAACTTACACTTGCTGCCCTGAGAAACAAGGCTCTGTAGGAATAGATCTTTGATTACAGAGGTTGTCCTCCAAAAGTATTTCTCCCATTACTTACATGCTAGCTTGTAACAGCTTGTTGTTATCACAGTAGGTGACAGAAGGCAGAAAAAAATAGCTTGACAATATATTCCCATATATAAAGGTATATACTGTTGAAAAAAGTTTAAAAAACCCCCCAGTATTTGTAGAAGGGAGTTTAACTTTGCACAGGATTTCTGCAGACTGCTCCCACTGGTATCTCTGAGAGGCCCCTGGGCACTGGTACCTTGCAGAGCATCAGTAATGGAGCCCCTGGACCTCCATGCAGTGCGCACCCCGTTTAGAACACTGTGTGCAGAACTTGCAATTTGGCATGGTGCTTCTCAACCTCATCCAGGACCTCAACAAGGACAAAAACACTTTAAATTCTGTTAACTTTTCAATTATCACTTAGTAACCCTGGCCACCTCATTCCTCCCTTCCTTCCTGCATCCTTGTTTCATGTATCCCTATTCACCAGACTGCTGTCACCAGGAAACCACTGCTAAGTTTCTCAGTCTGTCTGGGTTTATCACAGCCAGAATCCAACTCAGCATCAACACAAGCAGCTGAAAAAGGAGAGGAGCAGACATTTCAGGAGCCACTCTAGGTCTGTGCATGTTCTAAATATAGCCTTAGTCATACTATATGATGCTTCTGTTATCTGAGATTGTTTTAATATATGGATGGTTAAGTAAAACTGCATTTACTTCATAACCAGCTTATCCTTTCAAATTCTGAGTCATCTGAGGCCAGGCAAGAACAGGAGAAAAAGAAATTTGACAACAATTTTAAACTGTCAAGTTTCTTCCAAGCCTCTCATTACAGCCATTGCAAGTTATTGTTTAAAAAAAACCCAAAACAAACAAAAAAACCCCATAATTGAGTTCTATTCCTGGCTCAACCACCAACTCAACCTGACCTTGGGCAAGACACGCGGTTTCTTTGAGCTTCAGTTTGTGCAGCTGTAGAACTGAACAAAAAAAATTAAATCTCAACTGAAAACCAGATGCTTCATCTAAGCTGATGTTTTCTGAGACAAAAAAAAAAAATAAAGCCAAAATAAAGTAAACACTAAAATAGTTGCTTGAAAAAAAAAATCTCTTCTGCCTCACAGCTCTAAATTCCTAAGCCTATTAGCATTAGATTCAGGAGGATTCCTTAAAGAAAATGTCACATATACCAAATGCCAAGCACTCAGCAAGCTCTCAGATGCAGGCTAGTTCACTCATTTTGGTTAAACATTTTGATTATTTCACATGGATCAGTTTCAACTAAGTTTTAGAAGTACTAAAGTTAACATTTGCTGATGTGAAAAGGCACAGGCAAAAACAATTTATAACTACAAAATACTGGAGAGATGGAACATTGCAGCTTCAGGCTGGCATCTGAAACAATTCTTGGCTCTGACAAGATACTCTGAAAGGAACTCCAGGAACATCATTTGAATATCCTCCCACTCTGAACTGGCTTAGCCTTTCCAAAGATCAAAATATATATGAAAGGCCCCCTATTCACAGAAAGGCTACAACAGTGCCCCTATTCCCTCTGAACCCTCCCAATCATTTTGGCCAGTTTGCTGTGAATAAACAGGATGGTTAGTGATTTACCTGACATAATGAAAACATTAATGCATGTTTTAAAACTCCATTAAGCATAGCACTTTTCTCTTTTCAGGAACTCTATGGGAAATGTAGCAGAAGCAAAGCCTTTAAAAAATAATATACCAGTAAGTATGTGGAAAGATACTGCCAGCATTAACACTTCCATAAAAAGACACATTTTAATATTAAAAGGAAATTACTAGCTTAAGAGATTACTAAACTTTCCAAAGTTAAATCACCAAGCCTGAAGTTGTGTGTCATAGCATATCACAGGCTCTGAGCAAAGGCCTTGACACTTTATTACAACCACAAGATCATTTGATAGCCTGAATATCAATATTTTACACTATAAAAGAACTTCTCAGATTTTTTTTTTTTTTCCTTACAAGACTTTTTTCCTTGCAAGGGCTCTACAAGACTACAAAACCCCTTGGTGAAGAAAACAAACCAGACAAAAGACTATGTTCTAGGTAGTTTATCTAATATGCAGCGCTTTTCTTGCCCTGATGGGCTTTTAGAGAGAGGTATTGTCTGATTCACCTGTCGGGTCAATTTGGCTAACATCCCAAAATGCCCCAGGGACGGTCCCGGAGCTCAGGTGTTCCCGGGTCCCGCTCTGTTTGTGTGCCTGCACGGGGGATGCCACCAGCACCAACACCGCCACCCAACAGCACGGCCGCCACCGCAGCCGGCGCGGCGAGCGCAGGTGGCACCGGCGGCACGGGAGCGGGCTGGCGCTGCTGCCCTGCCTCCAGGAAGGTTTCTGCCGCTCGCCGCCCTGCCTCCAGAATGGCTTCTGCCGCTCGCTGCCCTGCCTCCAGAATGGCTTCTGCCGCTGCCCTGGCCTGGCAGCCGAGCCACCTCCACCCACCTCGCTCCCACCTGGCGAGCGCGCCCGCCTCTTGTCCCGGGAGCACTGCGAGGCATCATCCACAGCCGTGCTGCTGGTTTGGGGGAACCCTTCCCAAACCCCAGCCCACCCTGAGCATCCGGCAGTTCTGCTGGTCAGAAAGCACCTGAGCATCCATTCCGCATGCCACAGGTGTCATTAATTTCCACATCCCTGGAGGTTTTTAGAGTACCTACATCCACCCAGTCTTCCCAGGCCACTAAAAATCGTGACTTTCTTTACCCAGGTGTCCCACCCCGCGCCCCGCGGCAGGTCCCACCATGCTCCTACCCGATTCACAGGCTCCCTTCTGGACCTGGGCGATGCCGGGCAGCCCGTGCTGCAGCGCCTTGCGGCTCACCGCCTTCAGCTGGCAGATGTTGTCGTAGGTCCGGCCGTCGCTGCCGCACACCTGAGCGCTGAGCTTGCACTGGCAGACGCCCTTGGCGAAGCGCTTGCCCATGGGGTAGCGGCAGTCGAGGCTGTCCCCGCAGGGCGGGTCCTCCTTGCGGCCGCAGGAGTCCCCCTCGCCCGCGGCGCAGATGAGGCAGCAGCCGCAGCGGTCGGGCACGTACCCGCTGGGGCAGCTGGGGCTGGGGCACGTGGAGACATCGCAGCGGGCCGGGCACTTGGCGCGGCCGTGCTGGAGCTCCGCGGCGTGCGGGCCGGCGCTGAGGGACAGCAGGAGCAGCGGGCTCAGCAGCGACACCCGCATCCTCGGCGGGGACAGCGGCGGCGGAGAGCGGGGAGCGAGCCCGGCCAGCCCCAGGGCAGGAGGCGGGAAGGTGCGATCGCGGCGAGGGAAGGGAAAGGCGGGCTTTATGCACACTCGGGCAGGACGGTGCCGTCTGCCCCGGGCAGCGCTTCTGCGGGCCGAGCGGGACGGAGGAGGGCAGCAGGCCGGAGACAGGGCCGCGGAGTCACGGCTGGCTCGGTCCCCGCAGGACGCGGCGGCTCCCAGGACTCAGCTGGCCGGGCTGAGGCGCCGAGCCATGGCACGGAGCGCCGAGGGCAGGCGGAGCGGGAAGCGCTGGGAAGGCGGCGGCAGCGCTGCAGGGTTATATGAGGGACGGGCCCGCCGCCTCCAGCAGCACCGGCAGCTGCCCAGGCTCCACCCCGGGCGGGACGGACGGAGCGGGGAGGGCCGGTCCCCTCAGCTGGGCGCTGCGGGGCTGAGCCTCCCCGCCCGCCTGCTGGTAAATCACCGCCCCGAACGGGGAGAGCCCGGCGGGAGGACACCAGCGGCTGTGGGTGCCCGACGTGGCATAAACAAAGGCGAATCTGTTACATCTGAGCGGCTGTGATCTCTGTGGGTGCAGGGGCAGAGAGCCGGCAGCCGCTTTGCCTTTCCTCATGCTTGTCTTTAATGTCAGCAGTAATAAGGGCGTTTGTCGCCACTGCCACCGAAAAGTAATCAAGTTTGGCCCCTCTTGGTTGGTCTCTGCTGTAATATTAAACATGGTCTTGGGCACAAATCCCTCTTTGCCCGTGTTAGAGCAGAGACACAAGTAGCTGGACACAGTGCTTGTAGGCAGTCGCTCTGCAAGGCATCATTGCACGTTGTACGAGACACTTTCCAGCTGCCAAAGGGGATCTGCTGGGCTCCACACCGTCATTTGCTTCAACAAAAGATTTGGCAGCTTCTCTATAATAGTAGTTGGAAGTGTTGCCAAAGCCTTAATATTTGAGGTTTGAGGGTTTTAATCTGCTATTGCACATATTCAGGAAGACTATCAGGTGGAAGAGTGCATCTGTTGAGCTCTCAACTAGTCACCTCTACGGTCTTTATAACATGCAGAGTAAATCTTGCCCATGCATGCCGTCTTTATCAAGAAAATACTCACTTTTACTCCAAGGTAATCACAACTTTTACTAGACGTAACTTTAAAATTAATTAATCCAAGTATGGGTTGACCTGGCTTTCAAAAAAGTTAAGCTGACTACAGAAAAAGGATGTCTGACATAGGTCACCCAGAGCCTATACCAAACTTTGGAAGTCTTGCTTGCTGTATATGACACATCCAGCCTTGACTTCTTCCTGCAGTTCCCCTTTCCCCCTTATTCACACAAGGGATAAAACTCATGTAGTCCTGCAAGGTACTACCTCCAGCCTTCTGATGGGATCCTGTGAGCTAAGATTAGGTAGGCACAATTCACTGAGCTGCATCAGGCTGTAGGGTTGAAATCACCATACTGTGTTCTAATTAAGGACCTCTTGAATGCAGTAGTCAGCAGCCAGAATCCCCCATGACACTCAGTGAGTTAGTGTTTTGTGTTCCCTCTGTTATAGGGGCAGAGTTGGTCCGGGCCTGGATTTTCCAAGCAGCAGCAGTCTCACTCATGACAAAAAGAAAGGTATACATCATAGCTAAAGATGTGGCATGTCTTGTGATTTTGCTGTAGCGTACATTTTCCCACATTTTGAAAAGGTAAAGTTTACCTAAATGGCTTTATAGTGCACTATCTAAAATATGAAAAATGTCAGTGTTTTGATAAACTTGCCCTTTAAGGAAACAGACTAATAAAAGTGAAAAGTGTTTGGCCTGAAACATGGATCTGAAGGAAACAAGAGCACTATGTGTAGGTAAGGTGAATATTTTTGTTATTTACAATGAGAGTTACAAGGAAGACTTTGGGAAAAATGTTTCAAATTACAAAGTAGTAAATACAAAATAGTCTGTGAGGCACTGTTGTTGCTAGTGTTGGACTACAGACTATTTCATAGTTCTGTTGGATTCCTGTTGTTATCTCTGTAGTCACACTTGGAAACTGCAAACAATATAAGAAAACAGGATGACTATCAACAGGTAAATACAGCCACCTTAATTGGAGAGAGTTTGGCATATAAAATGAGTGTAAGAGGTTTCACAGAATCTTTCATAATTAGCTTATCAGTCTGCATCTCGTTCATTTAGGATTAAAAATAAATATAAAAATCTGAAAGGCATTTTTTGCTATCTGATGTCTTGTATCCAAAATATAACAGATTAAATTATTTGTCTCAGACAAACATAGGTGTAGTATGGGATACTTCCCCCCCCCAAAACTCATTAATCCAAAAAAAAGAGAGTGATGCAGATATTAAGGTTAGGAATAAAAATGAGACTCACAACAAGTATTGGGTGTGTTCCTCTTGGGAACAGTGAGTAAAGTTTCTTGGCTCAATGACACTTGTTGAACACCTTTCACTAGAATTTGAATTCATTCTGAATTCAAATGTGGAACTAAAAGCTGTTTAAATGATAACTCATTCAGTAAGAGTTCTCCATGACTTGGAAAAATGAGCATTTCATGGGTTCTGAATCACCTCTGTCTGGTGGAAATGATGCTTTACTGCAGAGCTGGAAGGGAAGGGAGGTGCCTCAAGACGAATCCAAAGCAATGCAACAAATGTTACTGGTGACTCAGTGGGTCTCTGTTTTTTCTCTTGAGGGCCAACTTGTGGTTTTGCAAGCCCAAAGGACAGCAGAGCAAGCAGTCACCATTCAGTCCTTAACTGAATATAAACACTTAGCTCCAAAACTCACCTACGGCATTCTGAACTCTCCTCTTTTCTTTCTCACAATAGGAAAGAAAATCTTGTTGCCCTTTTATGAAGTTAATTGCCCTTTTGTGCTTGCTTGTTTCCATCTCCTGGCATACATGCAGGGCAGGTCCCTGGCTATTCCCACTTGAGCCTGGCAGCATATGTGTCACCAGAGCCATGGATGCTGGGCTCTTCTGTGCTGGGTAGGCCACACAGCCATGACAGAGAAACAGGGTGGCACATGACATTGCACAGAATTAAAAGTTAAATGATGCTATAGTGCTCTTCTGGGGATCTAGATGCTGTTGATAATGGAAGTGCCATCTGAATTATATCTAAATCTAAATTTATGAGCCCATAATCATTAAAATGCATACTTAACAGCTCGAGTAGAAGAATATTTTCCACTCTGTCTTGTCCCAGTCCATACTGGGTAATTATGTGCCATCTCTTTAAATCTCTATGTGTCTCTTAATTATAAAAGTCACAATGCATTCCAGTTCACACACAGTCCTAAATCCTATTATTCTAATTAATCTTGGTGTATTCATAAGTCTTGTAAGTTTCTTTGGAGAGAATTTCTATGTTATTCAAATTTCTTCTTGTTTCTTTAATATGGTTAAAGATCAGAAACACTCACTGCTGTTACGACCTAACTATACAAATTGTGTAATTAAAAGACCCTCTAACCTTGCCATTGAGGTCTCTAAATTAGGAGCACATGTTTAATATTCATCCTCACTTCCTCGTAGGAGTATTTTGAAAAGAAATCCAAAGCACACTTTAAACTGGAGTAATAAACACTGTTTATTTATCAGATTGTCTGCATCTCATTTCCTGGACTAAACAGCAAAAGTCTGTTTGCACTCCTGACATTGCAAGTCTCACAAGCTGATCCAAGAGAACATCTGTCAGTTTGTTTTCAAGACTGGACGCTGCAGAAGAAAAGAAGAGGTGGGAGAAGAAGTAAGACTTTCACAAACACATCAGTTCAAACAAAGTGAGAACTTTCTCAGCTGTCTTCCAGGCAAGCCAGGCAAGCTGTGCCCTAGAAATATACTTTTAAGGAAAAATTTCTTTCTCTTTTCTCCATCCCCTAATAGTAATTGAAAAGCAGAGGTAATTTTTTCTTTTTCATGTTCTGCCTGAAACTGATGCCAATAAATAACCTTTGGAAATGTTAATGAATCCAAAAGTCTGTTCAAGAATGCTCTGAAAGTAAAAAATCCAGAGCTTTTTCTCCTCTAACATGTATTCAGCTATTCTGAACTCATTGCTTTTGGTGCAGAAGAAAGAAGGTAGGTTTTTGGCCCAGAGACAGTATGATCTGAAGGAAATGCCACAGCCTGCTCTCTTCTTCACTCCCTTTCCAGCCAAAAGAACAGTTTGTAAATAACAAAATGTTTAAGGAGAGGAAATTGAAACTGTTAATAACAGAACTGGCCTAGAAATCATAAGCTATAAATTTTGCCACTGTCTTAACATGGTTTTTGTAGTTGTGGAAGGGGGAATTGTGTCTCAGACTTTATTGTTAAGTTATTCTGCAGTGTATTTTTAAGCAGGTGTTTAGGAACAAAATAAGAGTGTTTTTTATTGGAAAATACTGATTCATAAAAATGAAAGGTTCCAGAGGAAGAAAGCAATAGGATTTGTGTTTTGAAGAGCTGTTTGATGTGTGAGGCTGTTTATAAAGAGACAAGGGTAGGTCAAAATATGTGTTTGAACAGGGAAGAATGGAGAAGGAAAGAAGGAAATAAAAGACCTTTGTTTTTTCCCTCCATGAAATCCAAGTAGCAAAATTTCAGGCTTTTTTTCTGAGCTGTAGGAGACAATTTCAATTCTCTGATCTTTCTGGTCAAGAACAGGGACTTGCCTTTGGTGTTGCAGCTAAATATTCTATTTACACTGGCAAATCCAGTTTCTTATGTATTTTTAGAAACTTTTAGTTTTTTGCAGAAGCAAAAAGACAGGAAAGATCAAAGCCACCTAGGAGTGCAGGTTTCCTGCTTTGCAGCCCCTTCTCTTTGCTGCACTGTGCATGCTGAAGTGGCTGCTGAGGGGGCTTGAGGCACTCAGCAGACCTAAGGCAGAGTCACTGCTCAGCAGAATACCAAAGTTTGTAGTTCTTTAAAAATACTGATCTATTGATCCTTACCTCCTGCTGGCCTCCAAAGGGAGAATGGTGACACCAGCTACTATCAGTTTAGTATGGGAAGGACTATCTGAAAGAAAGAGGAATCTCCTTCAAGTCAAACTTTTTTGGTTTCCTCAGACAAGACATGTTGCCAGGCCCATGCTGCATCTGCTCTAGCTCATTGATTTGTGTGTGTGTGATTCGAATTTGTGGAACCAGCAGCCACATGGAAATGGTTGTGACTCATAGAAACTCCTTATTCTTGTCATAAATGGTTACTGCGAATTGAAGGAAAACACAAACCTAAATGGGATTTTGCTTCTTTCCACTCCGTGCGCTGCTTTGCTCTTGAACAACTGCCTAGAACTTCAAATAACTTAATCCCAGCTGATGTATCCCTGTGAATATACATGTCCTGCTCATCAAACAGGACGTTGTTAATGAGCAACATCCTGCTCATCAAAAAGGATGCAGTGCATTAAAGGGGACTTAATTTCTGAGGAATGAGTTAAAGGAGTCAGTTTTAGAGATTTTCTACTTGGCTGGGCCAATATGTTCGACCTTAGGATGCTCTTAATGAACTGCCAAAATCAACCTAGAAGAGCAGTTCACAGTACAGTGAACATAAAATCACTTTATAAGCCTTCAGAAGACCATAAAGTAATAAACAGATATTATGACTAAGAACATACTTTGTCTCACAAGCCTAATTTCATCTACAATAGAATAATAGGTATTGTAGACTGTGTAAAAGCTGTGGGTGTCACACAATTACATACTATTACTAATATCTTTGATCACATTTTTGTAAGCAAATGGTGAAATTAACATCTGGGTAAAACTTCACAATTCACAGCTTCTTGGAATTCTGCTGCCCAAATAGTCATCAGTCCTTTTAAGTCCATCACAAATTATGTTGCATGTTTCCATAGGAACACATTTTGAACACTGTTGTTATGGTTCCTTCAGCTGACTGCAAGACAAAAGAATAGAAAAATTGAAATTTACAATTATTTCTTTAAATGGAGAAGTGTTTCTGGTAAATAAGATGCAATTCAATAAGAGCAGCTGCAGAGTGCTACACTTAGCACAAGCAATGAGCAAGCCAGTAGTGAAACTGACTGGCTCAGTACAGTTCCCATGTAAGTTTGCAGGGCTATGAGAGGCCCCACCACCTCACCTCTCCTGTTTCCTCTTTCCTCACTGCTTGTAAGGTCTCAGTTGGAATTCAGTGCCTAGATTTGCATTTCCTGCTTAAAAAGTAGTACATGAATCAGTTGGAGAAAATCCATGAGAGTGTAAAATCATCAGACCTTTAGAAATATGACTTAAAGCTAAACCTTAGAGACCTGAAATTTTTTAGTCTCGGACAAAAGAAGATAGAAAAAGGACATGGTAAGAGTATTCAAATGTATAAAAGGTTGCTGAAAGAGAGTAACAATCTGTTATTTTTATTCACTGGGATAGCTCAAGAAGAAAAAGACTCAAAATGCCGCTAGGAAATGTTAGGACTGGTACTACAAAGATTGTCTTCAGTGTAAAGTGTATTTTTAAATATAAAGATAGCAAAGAACTGAAACTGAGTTTGTGGACAATATGTGGAATCTCTATTTTTAAGGACCTTGTTAATAAGAAAGCTTATATAGTCTTTGTTCAGAAATTTCTCTAGAAAGAATAGATCCTGTTTTGGAAAGGTAGAATTTTGAACTCCCATCCTACTTTATTTCTGATTGTCTCACCATAATGCAGACAATCTGTAGAGGGATAGAATATAAGTAAATAAAGGTAGTATAGCAAGTAATCTTACCCCCTAAAGAGTTGCAGCTGGGTTAATTGTTAAAGATTAGGAGCAGGCCTGATTTTTACAGGCCACACCACAGCTGTAGCCAGTCAGAAGAGTGTTATAAAAGAGTGGATTGGTTGGTTGAGGGGAACTGGAGTCAGTGCCTGCTGTGAGGATGAGGAAGAGTCAGTGCCTGGAGGAGCTGCCTATGAGAAACATCAAGGAGGTACAAAATTCTGGCAATATGGAACCCTTGTAATGTAATGACAATAGAACTCTTGTGATATAATGACAACAACAATCAGCCTGATTAAAGGATATATGATTGGATAGCAGAAGTCCTTAAATGAGTTCAGGGAGCCCACTCACATTTTCAAGATAAAAGAAAGAAAAAGACTGATTGAAATTGGGGATGAAGGAGGATTCCACTAAGATTCTTGCAGACTTGGAGTTTCAGTAGTGTGATAAAAACACAAGGCAAAATGCAAAGAGAAGTACAGCGGGACTGAAAGTGAAAATGGTTGTACAGCTAGAGTCTCAGTTCTAGGGATGATCAGAGGATAAAGTGCTGAGGGTGGGGGGATCTAAGAGAAATATATAACAGATGGGAGGGTGGGGGAAAGAGAAACATTTCCTCCAGATGGCACGTATTATCTCCTGGAAGGATTGGCAAGATTAGAGAATCTTGCCAAGAGGAGGATATACTGTGAATAGAGCTATACTAACTCTATTACATTAAATTCTGTTCAGCAAGTAAGAAAAGACTTCTTTTTAAAACGGTAAATTAGTTACTGTTTTAGAAATGCAGATTCCATGTATTAACCCAACTTGCTCCCTTTGTACTATCATTATTGGTATCACTCTGCATTCAGTACATAACTATGCATATTTTCTAAAACATCCCAAAATCAACCTTCTTCAGTTTTCCATTTCTTCCCTAATGTTTTTTTTTCCTTGATACCATCCCATTTTACGTGACTGGCTTTTTCCTTTTTGGCAGAGTAACAAGGTTCAGGGGCCTGCAGATTTTATGAATCTTTTTATGGTGGCTTGGCTTTGTGGAAGGATGGTGTGGATGTGACTGGATGTCAGCCAATCTTTCTGTGAGAGGGTCTGCAGGGTGGGTGCCAAGAGGGATGGGGATTGGAAGACTGAAACAGAACTTTAGAATTAATTAGAGAAACAAATATAGAATTAATTCTAGAAATCAAAGTTAAAAGTTTAAATTTATGAAGAAACCTTTCTTCTCTTTAATTCATGAAAGGATAAATTGTTCAATTTAACTTGGAAAGGGTTAGGTTATTTACCATAAAAATGGTGCTTTGCCTAGAGTATATGATGCTTTTCTCATCTTTTTTTTCTAATTAAATGGCCGGTCCAAAGAAAGATTGCGGAAAAAAGGTGGGTTTAGGAGCCTTTCCAGCCTCAGGTTTTCAAACTCGTGAGCCTTTTTCTAGTTATGAATTATAAAACTAATAGCCTACATTTGTGTGTGTGGGGGGGGGGGGGTGTTTATGGTCTTCTCTATAAGCCTGGGCGTTGGGTTTTTGAGCTTCCCTCCGTGAAATGAGAACTGGAGAACTGTTTTCTTATGGAATGGAAAGGCTCAAATTACTGCTGTAGTTAATGTTTGAAGAAAAATACCACAAATTTCTAGATTTGCCCTAAAATTATGAGTTGGAAATTTTAGGTTAAGTTGGAGGCCTAAAACTTAAAGGTAAGTAGAACTACTTCTGAGGAATTAAAGAAAAAGCAACACAAGCACAATGAGGAAAATTATGAAGCAGCCTCAGTTTTCCCTGTGAAGACAGAACGATGGCAGAAGAGAGGAGCTAGCAGAATGCAAAATCTGAGTAGGGAGATTGATAGGATGAGGGAAACCATAAAGAGGAGAGCATGGGAACAAGCACGGAGAAGATAAGGTCGGTCCAAAGGGCCAATGTCCTCTCATTTATGGTGACTTAAAACAGGTCCTTGGAACAAAGTAAGGAAAGTGGCACTTCCCATGGTCGATGGTGCTGCTGATTAGGAAGCAGCAGTTTTCTCACATCTACTTTAAAAATTACTGTTTTAAACTGGAATTCTCAGCCCAACCATGTGCATGAGAACAGCCGTGAGCGAAAGGGCTGATTGCAGAGGTGATTGTTACACCTTCTCACCCAAGCTATGGGTGTTTTCATTAGCTCAGCCCTGTGAAATAATTGGCCAGAGCAAGTTAAGAGGACAGGTGCTACTGTTGGTCCAAGCTGCTTGCCACAGGGCTGCATTTGCTTACCCTGGCACGTTTGGTGTGATGTCAGCACACAAAGAATGTCTCTGCAGATAAAGCAAATGATTTCATGAGCCTGTTTGTGACAGATGTGTGCAGTGTGAAGAAACGTTGTAGCAGAAACTATAGTACTCCTCAAGGTCGTGCTATTCCAGTTTGTTAATCACTTCTCTCTGGTTTGTATCCATGGATGACTATCTGTGAAAACTCACCAGTGCTCACAACAAGGATTTCTGCTTGCCACCCCTTCCACATAGAGGCCTGTTGAAATTCTGTGTATTGTTATCAAAGCCCCACTGAAAGACAGATGAGAGCTTTTCCATGTCTGCTTCACACTCCTATTTGGAGCCAAGAGCTGCCTTGTACAGGAAATCTCCCACAATGTTTCATGCTGAATAAAATAATGTGTTTAATCAGTATTCTCACAAATTCTTTTATCAGCTTTATCTGAATAAGTTAAAACAATCATGGCTTTTTTTGGTGATGACTGGATAAAAGAAGAATAAATAATAGGCACTCTAAATTAGAGGAATTTGCAGAATGAAATTACTGAATCATATTGCTACAGTGAAGTTGGAGCATAAAATATGTTTGGAAACATGCACGTTTTAAGGATATTTTTTAATGTAAGAGAGGAAAAAGAGGAGATGCTTGTCTTCTCTGCACTCCAAAGAACCCAAGGGAATGTATAATTACTGCTATCCCCAGGGCTTCTGTATGCTGCTGGCCCAGATTTTGGAAAATTTTACTAGTCAAGGAGTCATGCATGCCTGTTTCCTCATCCTTTACTTGTCGTGGAGCAGCTGCATTTCAGAGTTGTTAGGAAAGAGCAGTGACTACATATGGAAGAAAACAAAATTAATTTATCTGTATTTTCAGTTGAGATTAAATCTGAAAATAAGCAAGTAATGTTCATTGTTGCAAGGAAGAACAGGGATTCAAAAATTCCCTCTACTGGTGTTCAGACTCATAAAGATTTTTTGCAGACAATTCTTTTAACACTGGACATTTTTGGCAGGTTGAGTTGCAAGGACAGTTCTTTTACGGTTCTGCCAATTTCTTGGTGTTCAGGAACAACTGCAGTGAACTACTCAGGTCCCAAATGTGCTTTTCTCCACTGGAGTGCCGTTCCGTCAGGCCAGAGAGCCTCAAAGTTCCAGTCCCACTCTCCCCAGCCCTTTCTGCTGTCCTTACAGAAGGATGAAGGCACTGCACCCTTAGTAGGGTTAAGATGAGCTTTAGTTTTCCAAGGCAGTAGATGAGGTGTTTGGTGTTACACAGTGCTACAAAGTCGTGAGCAACTGAAAGGGGATGGACTTCTCACAGCCAGGTGGCTGAAAATCCCCAAAACAGGCCAAATGTGACATTGCCAGGTGGGAGTCACTGCAGGAAAGCAAACCCAGGACTGAAATAGCTTCTGCACTGAGGTGTCTGGGTATAATCCCTGACTGTACATTGGCCTGAATCTTCTCTTCAGAAGATCTGAAGGAGATGAAGCCTTAGTCATATTTTATATAGCAGTATAAGGATTGCAAAACTCATCCTGAAAGCAAGGAAAAAAACTGTGTGCCATTCTCACTCAGAGGGTGAGAGAAGCTCCTTCTGGCTCTCCATCTAACCTGTCACTAGTGACTTCCCCAAGTCTGGAGAGGTTGTCTCATCAGAACTATTTTGTTTTATGGTACCTTTGTCCCTCATCTGGCTTCTTGAAGAATCTCCCTCGTTTCTTCCATTCATCCTGTCTCATTCACCTCCCACATTTAAAGAGGTGACTCTTACACCAGATATCTGATTTGAGTGTGATGAACTTAACTCAGTTAAGAGCTATTCTCAATCCATTCTCCTTCCAACCTGTATTTGGATTGGGGATGCAACCAAGTCTGTCTGTTGTATCCAGAGGGTATAACTAACCCAGTGAATTGTAATTATGGTTGTCCCTACATATCATGCTCAGCATTTTGCTTATTCTTATATAAACCTACCTGCTCTTCCTATTGTTTTTCTCCTGTTAAGTGTTCCTCATATGTTTCAAAAAAACCTTTTCTATGAAAGCATTTATCTTGTTGAAATATTTTTATCAACAAATGCGGAGTCATCTGGTATCAATATTTAGTAAATAAGTATGATTTAGCAACACCAAAATGTTTTTTCCCCATTTTTGTCACTCTCTTTTCTTGACGTGCAGAAAGTGCCAACAATCTGTTTTTCTCTTGTAGCTAATGTTTTCTTATACGTGCTTTTTGATGGCTGTGGTCTAAAAACATCTGCTCATGGACAGGATCACTTGGGATTTTTGTTGCTTTTTGATTTCCACTTCAGTCTTTGGAGTTCAAAAAACGCCCACTCACCTGACAGCATCAAAACCAAACCAGAACAAAAGCCCATCTGCTGTGGGTGAATTCCCAATGCACAGCTGACAGCAGAGCTAGAAGGGAGCTGAACCTGGGGCCAAGTCCAATGCAACTTTAGTTTGTAGAGTTCATTTGAATCCAGAGCACACCAGGAGAAATCCTGGCACCTAACACTGAGTGAGGAATGCAGAACTAGACCCGCAATGTTCTGGACTTGGCCTTACTAGTGTTATATAACCTGTCCAGGTTATATAACAGGACACTGAGGTCAGTGTCTTCCCTGGTGAAATTTTCAATGAGATCTTTGCCCACAGGCCACCGAGGGTCAGGTTTATCTTTGGCAGCAGTACAGGGCCTCTTTGAAGCATACTGGGCACTTGGTGGGAAGACTGCTGTCTTCTGAATCACTACCACTCTTTCACTGCAGCATCCAGCAGTCCTTTGAGATAACAGCTGCCATCCAGATTCTAGCCATTCTGCATTGAGCCTGCACTTCTCTACCAAATCTGGAGAGATGATAACCTAAGTTGGTGTAGTGTCTGAGTTGAAAGCACCTCACAATTTCAGAAACCTTTAAATCAATGGCTGATAAGTAGATTCTTTACTATGCAGGCAGGCTAAAATTTCCACAATACACACAACTTCCAGAGTACAAATACAGCTTTCAAGACATAACTTGAGATGAAAGTGAGTTAGCCAGTGGAAAGGTAAAAGTGTATAGGGAACTTAGATGTCATATTAGATAGTCTGTCTCTTCAGTCTGAAAGTTCCCTCTTAGATACCTAAGTCTATGGTCACAATGAAACAGTTTCACAAAATTTGCAGGAAATATAGAAAATTATATTATCTGGAGAGCCATTACAGTTCTCTGAGGAGAGAAAATCCTTATGCATCAACCTGGAGGCACGGGCAGAAAAATGAGAACTTCAACTCAGTGGTCGTTATCAAACACAAGACAGAGGCTCTTTGACTTTTTTATTGTTTTGGACTTTGAGTTATAGAACAGCAGAATCTTTAGTTCAAGACAAGCACAACATTTAGTTCACTTCATGAATATCATCCCTTGAATTCAAGGTACAATTAATTTCATCAAATGTGGTTGTCTACTTTCAGATTAGAGAACTAATTCTGTGCATTGTACTGATATATTAACTCCATTAATATTGAGATTAGCCTGGATACATGAATTACATGTAGACGTGTCCTTTGCAACTACTTATGGCTCAGTCCAATTGCACACATATGGATCTGTTGCCATCTGAGCTGCATTCTATCTGGCCTGCAAAAGGGCACTGGCACTGCAGAAGAGCATAGCTGTCTTATAGACCCCATTTTTCCTGGCAGCCTTGCAAACATCTTGAATATATTAAAGTGCTAAAAACCATAATCTGCACTGATACTTAGAAAGTTGAATTCAGACCTTGAAGTTAGGGGAGAGGAATCACATGCATTGTGTCTTGTTTCATTTGAGAGCTTGAACAGGCTTTAGTTCACCTTTCACAGAAGACACCCTCAATCTTTCCCTTGGTTTAGATGGGAATCGGGTAAGCTACATAAAGTAGAGACTGAATAGCCCTCCAAACTGACACTATCCAGACTGCATTATTTCATTGCAAATAAAAGCAAAGCTGGTCAGAATCAAATCTTATGCTTATCTAATTGCTGGTTTTTGTCTCAGTCCTCTAGATTGATATCGGCATCCCTGATAAAACTGGTGTAGTTGATTCTAGATATGTATCCAAGATCCAGATTTTATAATACTGCCAATGAAGTTTGATTCCGTTAGTGAGCTCCAGAGCTCTGTAGTGGGAAGTTACTTTGTAGTTCCAGTAAAGGAAAAGCAGGTCTGGCAATTGACAGCTGAGGGTTGGGACAGGGTAGACACCACAGAAGTTACGGTGGAGAAATGTTGTACAGTGCAAAGATGTTGCTGTGATGGGTTCTGGTTAACATTTTCAGGAATTTTTGTCAGACACTGAGCATCCACACTGCTTATCAGATTCAAAGAAATTGGAGAAGGGTCTAGAGCATTCCTAAAGCATGCTGGACAATCCAGCATATCAACTCTCTCATAGCACTGGAGGCATTCCTGGTGACTCCAGCATCAACAGGAGAGGGACTCAAAGCCCACTTCTGCTGCCAGAACTCTCAGAGCAGAAACTCTTTACAAAAAAAACCTGTGCATTTATGAGTTGCAATACAATACATGTAATTTTCCTGTTTAAACTTCCTTATGCATATAAGGCTTTGCTTCTTGGCTTGCATGCAGTTGTCCTGTTCTGGCCAAGCTGGATATCGAGCTGCCAGTTCTCTAATAGAGCCCATGACCATCCACACTGTTGGTATCTTCATGCCAAATTTTTTTGATGCATTTGTTTCACTAGGCATCTCATGTACACACAGAGAACAGTGACCATCAGGCATCTTACATTAATTAATTTATTCTAAATTCATGCAAAGACTTGAAGGATATGCTTTTAGAAGGAGACCAATACCTCTTTTCCTTGTAGCTGTTTTTTCAAATTTGGCTTCCCTTGGACAGCAGAGAGAACTGAAGAACGTGTGTGGGGTTTATGAATTGTCACTAGCAAACTTGTGTTTCATCTTTTCAGCTAGGTTTTCAGATTTGAAAATAACATCTGCTCCTTCCCTCTTTCTCAGTAAGTCTTTTTAGAAAGAGATTAGATGCAACCATTTTCTGAAATCCCAATATAATGAAACAGCTGAAAGAGAAGCTTAAAAGAAGGCAACTGAAAAAGAAATATATTCCCCACCATGATCATAACTCATAGCTATGTGTTGTGAGAACTCTAACAAGCTAATCCATCTGGTTTTGGTTTTCAGTCACAGATGAACTAACAGCCCCTCATTTAAGTTACTGCATGGAACCACTGTGAGCTTAAGAAGTATTAGTCATTTTATTTGCATTCAAAGGGTTGTGTTTTTTAAAATGTAAGGAATATCCCTTCCTTTAAGAAAAGAACATATCCTGCATAGCAAGGATTAGCAGAGAGGCAGAAAAATATGTGTTAGCTAAAAATTGATTACATAGACTCATTCGGGTTGGCAAGGATCCTTCCGTGTCATCAATTCCATTCCACTGCACCAGCATCAAATTGATGATACCACTCAGATTGTGGGATGGAAGAAAGTATAATTTCAGAAAGGAAGAACATAAAATTATTTCAATGTATATGTATGAAATTAAGGACCTTGAACTGTTCTGATCTCTCTCTCCTATAGAAAACACAAGCAAGATTTGCATTATTTTTCCCAACTTTCCCTTTAATACCCTCAGTTGATATCCATTGATACACATTTTAATTCTAAATATTTGTTCTTTCTTTTCTCTGTTTCTTTCAAGAATGTTACTAAAAGTCCTTCAGGAAATAGTCATCAGCAGATTGCATGAGATTTAGAGATTTTTGCTTTTGCCATATAGCAAAGAAGGTAGTATAGGGCCTTCAGCTTGTCTGCTTCATTAAGGCTTGTAGCTGTTAATGAAAACTTCTAATTGTGGAAATATGCTTCTATTCAAGGGAAGCCATATCATAAGGAAGCAACTTTGTTCCCTCAACAGGCTTCCTTTTCAAGAACTCACTCAAGTTTGTTGTACTTTTTACACTGCTTCCATTTGGCATTGGGTCAGGCCTCTTCAATGATGAGTTTGAAACTCTCATAGATAGGAGAATATTCTATGCAATAATAATTCAAAGAAATTACCATGCTACAGTGGAGCATAGCAGAAAATTTTGCTGTATTAGGAATTCTACTCTTTCATTTTGGTTTTGACCTAGAAATTATCTGACATGCTATAGACAGATAAATTGTTACCATTTTTTGATTGTATATGTTGTTTGAAATAAGCTCAAGCAGCTGGTTTTCAGTATTTTTTTTTTTAATGTTAGTCTCATTATCCCTTACTCCAGCGCTATCACTATAGATTTCATAGGAAGGCAGAGATTATCTTAAAAAAATTTGAAGTACATTATCTCTAACTTACTGGCAACGTGTTCTTCATTTTTCAGAGACTGATAAAGCAGGGCTCAGCTTCAATTCAACACATATCTAAGTCAATATATATCTTGTTTTCCTGCAGATAGAAAACCAATCAGACAGGGTTACATGACAATACACCCCAGACTCTTACAATGTAGGATATCTTATTTCCCAAAGAACCATAGGGTAACAGCTTTGTTCACAGGAAGCATTTTTAGGACATCACTGTGTAAGGTCATAGGGAAAGAGTCTTTGTCTTCCTCCCCAAAATGCTCCTGAAAAAAATATTTTTGCATAACTTGGGTCAACGATGTCCAGACTGTTGAATGGAAAGACAGAACAAAACTGAATTTCTGTGGCCAGAAAATTTCTGTGAAAAAGTGCTATGTTCCATGCTTACTTCCATGGTACTTATGATGATCATTTTATGGGGTTTTATTTTGGTTTGTTTGGTTGGGGTTTTTTTTAATTATGTTGTTTTTTACTCATTTAGAAGCTTCAGTATGGTGTGATTTTTTTTCTGTGGCCGATCTATCACTAGCTATTTTTTCTAATTCTTTGTAGTTCTGTCACCTTTCTTTTAGACTATAACATTTTAGGGAAGAGGTTTATGGTCTTCATTCTGCAGTGATAATTTTGTCTCCACACATGAGAGTATATAGACATATGTGTGAAGGAATTTCTTTTCAGACCTCTGGGAGCCATTTTTGGTTCTCTTTACAGGCTTTGAGGATATGTTCTCTGTGGTGTCTGCTCTGTTACACTTCGGGTAACACTGGTAGAGATCCCAGAAGCTGTTTATGTGAGCGGTTAGAAACTAATTTACACAAGCTGTTATTCTCCCAACCAGCTTCCTAATTCTCTCCTACAGAAAAATGGGATTTGTTTTGCTTTCCCTTGGGCTTCATGACATAGGTCAACATTTTCCATGGACAAATAGTATCAGCACTGGTGTCATTTCATAACTCAAAATGGCTCATAAATCCACAGAAGTTTTCTGTTAGTGAGAGATAAATTTACCTCAGAAATCCATTTTTATGAAAGCCACAGACAAAATATTCTTGAAGTCATCTCCTTTTATATGCATGGTAATAGCCATTTTGCCTCGAGGTGCATTTGGAACTATTGAATTTTCAATTTAAAATTTAATAAAAACACAACTTATTGATCTCACTTCTCTTTCCTCACTACATCGCTAGTCCTATAAAAGAAGAAGAATTCTGCACATTTCTAAACTTAAAAATTATACTAAATATTTCATTTTCCCAGTATTTTATATACTTTACTTTTTTGCCAAAAGGAAAGTAACTTTTAATTAAAAAAAAATAATATTTTAAGAATAATTTCCAATCTGTACTGCTTATAGTAATGGGCTGATTATTCTTAATAACAGGACCAGGACCACATTCTGTCTTATGGCACATAAGGAAGGGCAAACGTGAGGGTGGGAAACCATAGCCTTAGTGTTGTCTTTTCAGTCCACTAGTCTCAAGCAAAAATATGGCTGTCCATTGAAATTAGTTCAGAAAGAGTGATCAGCATATAGTTATTAGGATCAAGGTCTTGTGACAGGCATATTCTATAAATAACAGCAAACAGAAATAAAAAATGTATGCCGTCATTAAAAAAAATTCTATTGCTAAATTATGTCTAGCACCTGTGGAAGACAGCAGTCATCACCCAGCCTATAAATTTAACATTTTTTGTTCACATAAGCAAGTCTCAGTTCTTGCAGACTTGGTTTTGAGCTTTGCCATTACCTCACTGAGGATTTGTGCTCGCTGGTGTGTTTGTGTTTGTGCAGCAGTGGAAATTTTTTTTTCAGCAAGTATGAGAAGAAAGCCTCCATGTTTTTCAATTTTGAAAATATTATCCTTGGCAATGAAAGTGATAAACTGAGTCACTAAAAATGGTGTACTTTCTAGGGTATATTTCTTGGTTTATACCTGAAATAGCACACCAAACAATTACAACAAATCTCTCAGGTGACAAAATTAGCACAGTAGCATGAGCTCTGCCAATTAACCATGAGAAGGCTCTCATTAATCTGGATTTTTGGAGTTACATAGTGATACAAATAATTTATTGTACATATTACTGATTTGATACTGTGTTATGGTTGCATGCACCTTTATAACTTTTGCAGTGTTACTGGAGAAATACTGTAGTCACTGGAAAAGCAGTTGTGTTCTAGTCTTCCGGGTGCTTGCCTGAGTTTTCATCAACTTCAAACCACAGTGCCCAAAGCTGAAAGGCCAATATAGGACAATCAACAAAGTCAATTAGATGTGTAATGGAAGTTTCCAACACTGGGATTGTTGTGCTTCACACACAAGTGAGACCCAGCAAAAGTAGGTATATGGAAATTGCCCCACTGTTTTACAGGTGGGACTTCCTCTTCCAAAAGAAAACTTTTATTCCAATAAGGACCTGCTTTTGGAACTGCAAAGCCCACATATAAATACTTTAGATAAATACTAAGATATTGTGTAATGGTATCCATCAGTTTGTGGGAAACCACAAATCCAGAGAGGCCCTGTGTGATTTCACAGTCTTACTGACCTTTTTGGAACATTCTGTTACAACTTCCTCCATTTTCTTTTACCTCCTCCCCAAAATTAACAGTGCCTGATGATTAGGGAGGGCGACATGTTGCTGTTACTCTTTTTAAAAGACTGATTTACTAAGGAAGTTTGAAACTGCTTTCTGGATTGAGATGTCAATCAAAATAAGTATATCTTGTTAGCATATCTTGTTAACAAAATAAGAACATCTTGTTAGCAGATTCTGATGGGACTTAGATTTGAGGTTTGAGCTATTCATGATATAGAAACAAAGATTATACCTCAGAAAGAACATCAGTCAGGAGAATCCAATGGCCAAAATTATAAGTGTCTATGGGCTTCAGATTGCTTTAAGCAGCTGATAAGCATGAGTTTGGAGTTCTGGAGCTTTGGTTTCAGGTGCTGAGCATCTGACCATTCATCTGTCTAGCTCACACAAAGTATTTTTATTGAGGGCAGTAGACAGAAAAGAGATGTAAGCCAGAAAAAACAAATAACAAAAAGAATTACTGGAAAATATTGTGTCATGCTTCACCCACTACTACATCTGATTCTTCCTGATAAATATTGTAAAATTTTGCAAGTAGCTTCATTTTTCAGTTACCATTACATTCAGCTGAAATAAAAATCTGCATATGAAATAATTCTACCTATAAAAATGTTTTAGTAGTGGAAATGAATTTCTGGGCAGACCAGAACGTGTGATTGATGTAACATTTCTGTTCTAAATTATGGGTTTATAGTCCAAAATGTTAGTGACAGCTGTTCATTAGCCTACACTCCTCTCAATCTCATTTCCCAGTGGACAGGCACCCATAGCAGAATTATCAGTCTTGGTAAGTAATTGTTTCTGCATCAGCCTGGAGACTAAACTATCCTCCCATAAACTGAGAAAGCCTTTTAGCATCATGTATTTCATGCTGTGCCTGTGCTATGCCTGTACAGATAAAGAAATTATGTCTGTCTCTTTTGCTGTCATATCTACTTTCATTCACAAGCACTAAGCTTGTCTGAGCACAAGAATAATACAATGGAAAAGTTAAATCTTCCAAAAAGATTTTTTATTGTTTAGCTTGGGTTTACCAAAGCCCATGCAGTCACTGTAGGATATGTCATTCCTTACTAAGCATCTATCCAGTGTTTTGGTATAACCACCATTCAAAATCTCTCCTGAGCTCTTCAACCTGATTAAATGCCATGACACAGCTTTGTCACTGGTCAGAAGCACACTAGCACTGACAGTGCCAAAAATACGGCTACAGACTAAAAAATCTGAAAGAAAACAGGTTTCCCCTATCTCTTGCTCTAGTGATGTAAGCATGGTTTATTCCTACAGAGCACAACCAAGTGAAATAGTGCCTTTTTAGTTAGGGGGTTTGACAAATAGACATGAAAGAATCTGAATCACCATCTCCTTTGGCTTCTATCCACTATAGTCTGGGACATTTACAGATGGAAGGCTTTTGATCCCTTCTGCTAAAGCTGGTCTGTTTTGTCAAATTAAATCCTGAAAGCATGCAAATGCAAAGGATCAGATGGATCCCTAGGGATCTAGTGCAACCCTGGTGCCCTTAGGCAGAAATACCTACAGCCAGGACACCAAATATTAAAAAAATATTCATCTAATTTGTTTTTTAAAAGTGCAATGAATGTGACCCTCTGTGTGTGATAGATCTTGGTATTTTAATGAAGTACTCCTTCTATTATGAAAATATACAGTATAAATTGTTTTCCTTTCCCCTGCAGATGAGAGGAGCTATCCTCTTTGTAAAAGGCTTTTACATTGTCAAGCCTATTATATCTGCCCTCAATCTGTTGTAGACTAAACAAACATTGCTCCATCCACAAAGTTCATATTTTCTAAACTTCTTATTGGTTTTATTGTTCCTAATTGTGCTCTAATTTGTCAACATGTTTCTTCTGTTGAGTTGTGATACAGTCCCAAGATCTCGCTGGACAGAAAATAAATTTATCTCTGTTGTCCATGACACTTCTACTGATTTGAAACTTGCCATTTTTGTACTGCAGCCAAAACGTTTTTTAATGTCTGAGTTGCCACCCATCACAATCCCCATCTGCCTGTTACCCAGTCAGCTATTCCCCTTCCACATATATTTTCCATAACATAGGCCTTTAACAAAAGTTTCCTTTCTCAAAGAGGTTTGAATTCTGATCCTACCCTCAGTAGTGCATTTAGCATCTTCCAATTTGCCATTAAAAGCAAATTATATACATCCAGATTTCTTCAAAAGAATGTTGATGTTTGAAATCCTTTCTATTTTGATAGTGTGAAGTCCCAGCTGCTTGTTTTCAAATTCTTTATAAATCACATATTTACATCATGTATTCCTCTAAAAGAGGATGTATGAAGTGACACTGTTTTACAAAATTTGTCATTTATGGCTTCATCCACTGTCCCATTAAAGCACTTATCCTGGGAAGCTCTGATGTGAACTCAAGGACACTTTACCATCATCTTGGTGCTTCCTACTGCCAGTTTTATGCCAGTGGTAGATATTATACCTTTGTTTTATTAAATCCCACTTCTGAGATCCTTGGCTGCTACAGGTTTCTCGAACTATAAAAACAACAGCAATCCAAGAATTGCAAAATTGTTGTCAAATCTAAACTGCAAAGACTTTGTGCTTTTCTGCTGGGCTCTATAATAATAAAGAATTCCATGAAAGAGTAGGATCTTGGGATTGTAACAAATTTATATGTTCTTTGGAAAAGGATGTGTGAAATAAATTTGTTACAAGATATTTTCTTTTAATAAGTTCAATTATAAATACATAAACCTCCTTCTAAGTCATGATATGGGCTTCAACAATAATGAAAATTTATTTGCATGGTGCTTTATTCCAGAGATTTTATTAGTTTTTTTTCATTCATGAAAGATTAATTTAAAGACTGAACATGATTTTAATGCGCAGAAGAGTATGGACCAAATGAAAAATTATACTTTACTCCACCCAGCAAAGAGCTACACCTTCCCCTTACTAGACTGAGAATTTGAAAGGAAGAAAATAGCTTCAGGTTGGTTTCTAATATTCTTTAAAATTATATAAATTTAACCCATTTTGTTTTCCACCATTTACTTAGACGCATTGCCTCAAGATATGGATTATTTCAAACATTGATATTCCACCATGCACTGTAATACAGCATATAGAAAGTAAATGTGATAGTAAAAATCAATACATTCTTCTTTCTTATGCCTGAATTCAGACATTTACCAAGATTGTGAACACATCTGAGACATTTATACTCAGCTCACTGAACCTATGGATCTGGGGAACTCAAAGGTTGTCTTTGGTGCTTTATTCCATGAGGTCTAACAAGTAATTATCTTTTTATCTTGTATCTTCCATGGTGTCCCAATCTTCCTTGCATTGTATGAAAATAAATTCTTCAGTCAACTTAAGCAAAATAAAAACAGGAATAAAATCTTAACAAGAATTTTATGTTTGCAAAAAATAAAAACTTGAAGATCTTGTGATCTGCAGTAAAGTAATCAAGAAATGGAAAATAGGCATATTATACATCATTTTAATTCTGCAATCTTCCATCTTTTAGTAATTCTTTTGGTACTTTTCTTGTACATTTATTACTTTTTTGATACATGGAATTTTTACTGAGGACTTCCTATGGGAATGTAGCTAATGAATTCTTGTCTCTTATTGGGATGCACATTTTGAGTTACCCATAGCACAGGAGTAAGTTTAATGGCTTTATTATTAGTTGCTATGGCATAACTAAGCAACACCATGACAAAAAATACAAATTTTGAAGATGCAGTGAAGATATTAAAAATTCATTGCTGTCCTGTGCTTGTTCAATGAACAGATTTTTTTTTCCTCTAAAAGAACTGGATGCATAATTTGTTCTAGGGATTAGGGTTGGTTTTTTTGCAGAATAGAAATTAAGTCATTAAAAGCAGTGTAGTAACACAGTGTTAGATAAAAAATAATACTAAAAAAGAGGATCTGCAAGTGTCACAAGACTGGTTCTGCTATGTTGGAATTCTTCAAACTACTTTGACTATAGTGGAGAATATCCCACACACACTGATACTGTAATTAAAGCCTAGATGCATATTAAGTTAGATCTTTCCAGTATTTTAAATTACCTGAGTGATATCGAAAATACATATACTTGCCTAATCAAAACCTTTGTATTAAGGTGTTTCTGCTTTAAGTTAAAATTTCTGAAATTACAAAAGAATGATACAACTTTTGGGAAATAAAAATCATTCCGTTTCCCTTACATTTTCCTGTAATTCAGGAAAACTGAGGGCTTAATTTTAAAATTTCCTGACTCCCCAGTACTGAAAATTAAATGAAGAATCAAATTATCCTGTCATTGATAGTCTCTCATGAAGTATAACTGATAGACTAACTGTGGAAGGTTTATGACAAGATGACAAATTATGGAAGAATCCAAGCAGAAATTGTCCAACTCATAATCCTGTGAAATCTTCCAAATATTAGCTTTGTGGAAGAGTAAACAAAGCAGTCAGTAACTTGGCTTAGGAATTTTGGAATGGGAGAAGACTCTAATTACAGAAATATGAATTAGCCAATAAAGGATAATGGATTTTTTTCAGAAGAGAAAAAAATCCTGTAAGGTCTTGAACTATAGGGAAAGTGTGAGATTGGTTTTAAAACATGCACTTGTGATCTTTTTCCAAAATCAGGCCTCTCTAATGGGTCTTATAAACCAGATCCTGTAAAATGTGTTCCACTCTGCAGCCCACTTTCCAGTAGAACCTCTAATATTTTGTAGAGCAGTAAAGGAGAGGGGGAGGTCACTGAAAGGACAAGTAAGAAGGATGTGTAGGAATACACCAAAACTTTTACATCCTGTGGAGAAGTGCTCCTCACGATTTAGTGCAAACACAAGGATGAGGAAATCTCTCCCATTCATCCCTGCCCACGTAACCCACTTCTCCAGACTCTCACACGGGAAAACACACACCAGAGCTGCTCCCAGATGGGAGGAAGATCCAGTCCTAGTCCACATTCACTGTTTCCATGATTCCATTCAACTTGAGCCCTTCTGCAGGACCTCAGCATTCAGCTTTCATCTCCCACGGCAAGGGAATTTTGTGCTAGATATAGACCTTGAGCCAATCTCAAATTCTTAATTTGACCCAGATCTACAGCTTTATTTTAATGGACCTTGGCTGATTTATGTGAACTGAGAATGTGGCTTATTGTCCAAATCAGAATTCCATGTCTCAGCAACTGAGTAAAATAAAACCTTAACTTGTGAACACAGAGGTCCAAAGGCAGCAATATAAATATTTTTAAATGCTCAAAGTTTATATTAGATTTAACTTGCTATAAACTATATCCAGCATATTTAATACAGGATTATTTTCTAAAAAATAATTTTAAAATAGAACACAGTTCAGAAAAGATCAACAAATACATTTGGGTAATCATGGTGTAGATTTTAAAGTAAAGTTATGAGCACTAAAAAGCAGTTTTCAAAGCTGCAGATACGTGCAAATTAGCAAAGAATAAAACCATAGAGAAATGTGCTCAGTGCACTGCTTTTGAATTTTACCCCTTGCCAATTAGAAAGGATGTGTATAACAAAAAGCAGCAAAGCATTCTGAATCCACGTAATTGCTGTAAATATGGGAGAGTGGACATTATGTAGCAGTATCTTCAAAAGCTGTTCCCATGGCTTTTTCCTCATTTTGGGCAGAGGATAAGCCTTTTTCATACTTATCACAACTTTTGTATTATTTTTTCTTAGAAGTCTTGTTGGTTTCTTTGCTTCACCCTTTTCAGGGCACAGAGTGTGCGCATGGCAGAGCCTGCTCACCCCTGAAAGATTCAAGTAGATAAAGCTTGCTCAGCAGGCACAGAATTTTGGTAACATGCTTCAAAACATCTTTCCTATGCAAGTTAAAATTTTTTAAAAGCTTATGACAGGAATAATTTTGAATAGGAGGAAACACACTGTTAAAAAAAACCCTTGGCTTTCCTGGCAAATCAGTGTTCCTGGTCACTAAAGCTTAATAGTGAACAGGTAACCCGACTTTCCGCAGTCTAAAATAAACATTGACCAATTAGTACACTTTTCTCTAGACTCATTCTTAGAAATAAGATTGATTTTTTTCCAACTTTAACTGGTATGTGGCAGACACCCAGGAACCAGCAAGAGCAATGAAAAGCCTGGCAGGCATAAAAGTAAAAACTATGTCTAAAAAAGGAAAGCAACAGAGCAAACATAATTGGCCAAAGATGCAATATGAACAACTTTTCTCTGATTTAGTAAAAGTGTGTCATGTTTTTAATGACCCAGAAAGTCACAGATGCAACTTTATACACATTGATCAACTGGTAGGCAGAAAAGGGAAATATGTAACAGTAAAGTGATTCTACATGAAAATTCCACTGTGAAAGAAGAAAAAATGTCAGAAACAATGACATCAATTAAAATTCATTAGAAACGGACAGATTTATAGGCTAAGATACTCCTTGACACATACCTCCATTTTCTTGAAATTTCCCGTGGTTGCATATATTTCAAGATTTTAAGAAACCTGTAGTTATCAATAAGTTAAAATAAATGGGCTATCTTGGACAACAAAGAAAGAATAATAACAATCTAATTATCATTATTTCATGCTGAACAACTTATTTACTCAGCTGTATGTTTGCATGTAAGACTGCTGTTATCTCTGGTATGCAGGAAGAACAGAAAAAAGAACTTTTATACAGTGTATAATTGACAGACCTACAGCAGAGCATAAAAGAAAAACAGTTTTCAGATTACTCAGTAAGCAATTTACTAGTGTTTTCTCTTGACTTCAATTCATCAGCACCAGAATGCATGATTTTAACTATGTCTTTACACAATGTAAGTCTTGATACGCATATCAAGATGCAGTGCATATCACTTTAATCTACCAAGGAAATAGCTACAGATTTATGCCAAGAATTAAAAAGTCAAAAAGAAATAATTTCAAGAGAATAGCTTCATGGATAGTGTGGATGTATTTATTTCGCTACCTGGTGTTTGTACAATTTGGATGTTTCTGTATGGTTAGTACTAATTTTCAGGAAGTTCCACTTAATATGAGGAAAAGCTTCTTTACTGTGTAGGTGACAGAGCACTGGAAGAGGTTGCTCAGGGAGGATGTGGAGTCTCCATCACTGGAGATATTCAAGAACTGTCTGGACACAATCCTGTGCAATGTGCTCTCTGTTGACTCTGCTTGTGCAGGAAGGTTGAGCCAGATGCCCCATGTCCAACCTCACCCATTCTGTGATTGTGTGAATAGCAACTCTGAAAACATAAGACAAATCCTGGCCACATTTTACATTTATGCTAAAATCTAAGTCTAAATTAAAGAAGGGAAGACTGAAAAGGGATCTGATCAATGCACACAAAGATCTCAAAGGCAGGTGCCAAGAGGATGGTGCCAGACTCTTTACAGTGGTGCCCAGTGACAGGATGAAGAAATGGACATGAAATACCACACAAGAACTTCCTCCTCAACACGAGGAAGAACTTCTTTATGCTGAGGATCGCAGAGCACTGGAACAGCTGCCCAGGGAGGTCATGGAGTGTCTCTTTCTGGAGACATTCCAAACCCAGACATGTTCCTGTGTAACCTGCTCTAGGTGACCCTGTCTGGCAGGGGATTGGAGTGGTGATCTCCAAAGTTCCCTTCCAATCCTACCAATTCTGTGATTCTGTGAATTGGGAGTGAAATTGCCTCAATAAACAACAGGTTGTTGAAGACTAAAGATACTTTTGAAGGATTGTAGATTAAAAGTTATTAATTTACACTTGAATTTTAAGGAAATACAGATGCTTTGCTGCATTGTCACTGAAGAGCAGTGTACCTGGATTTGGAAGGTTTTGTGTGTTATTATATGGATAAGAATTGCTAAAGAAAAATTACAGAAAAATATAGAAAATAACTTAGGGAGTTGGTGTATCCCCAGACCTAGGTCCCCAATTCTCCTAAAAACACCCACCCCCCATTCATGACCAAAGATCAAAGTGCACAAGGACTCCAGAAAAGGAACCAACACTAGAATTCACATTCAGTTTCAGTCATTTCTTGGGTATTCACTTGCACCTCCTAATCCCCATCTGCTTTTGCTCTCTTGGTTTTGATACTACAAAATCCACACTGTTATACTGGCAGTGGATTAAATCTTCTTCTTGAGGGAGAGAAAGAAACAGATGTGTTTTATCTCAAACACACACCCATGGCATATATTAGGAAAGGCAGGCACACAAAAATGTATCTTCATCTTAAGCAAAATGGACCATTATCCTCCATCCAGGAGGATAATAGTCCATGATTCTTTTTAAAGTCTTTCCCCAGCTTGGGAATGGATTGGATCCTGAAAAGTCTCTGTCAGTGTATAACCTGACTGTTAGAACAAAAGTATCTATTACCAGCTCATAGTGTTAAATATAATTCGGAAAGATTCAGAAAGAACCAGTGTTATATTTAGAAAAGCAAAAATGCTCCATTTATTATGCTCATTCCAATTTCCAAAATTTAGATATTTTCCATGCAATGGTGAAATTCCCTTCTGTTGACTTGGCAAAGAAAGGCTACTTTGAACAGATTTTGTACATCTGCTACATCAGGAAAAACACCTGCTGACAATTTTTGAGAGTTTCCCAGCACGTAACTCTCTAGAGTAATTCGGCATCTAAACAGCATACAAGTTTAGATAATATTGTAAGTCAGAGAAATTGTGTTTAATTTGTCTTTTCATGGAAAGATACAATCCCTTTAGTATGTCAGTGCAAAGGCAACTTAACCTGCCACCCAGGGATTAAAATGCCAGAGCAAGACAGATATTTGTGAAATTAAACATTTTTCTTACCTTCATTATCTGAAATGGCCAAATGAAGGCAGCAAAGCATTAGGAGCAAAATATTTAAAGGAAGATTTCCCGAGCACTCAGCAAAGAGTAACACCAGGCAAGCAATTTTTATTAACTGGGAAAGCAGCTATTTATACCAATAACACGTACCAATATTTTTCATACAGCTTCAGAAAAAGTTCTTGGTTCCCTAGGTTCCCTATTTTGAATGTCACTGCCTGTACTTCCACCAGGCTCATACAAAAAATGCATGGAGCATTGCTCTTGGCAAAACAAGTAGATGCCAAAAGTTGACCTTACTTAAAAATAATACCAGGAGTTTTGAGCATGTACCTGCATTCAGCAGGTTTCTTCTCTACCATGGTAACCCACACTTGTACAGCAGATTTCCTGTCACAAAATAACTCTGCAGATAGTAGCTCATTGCAAATAACTTTCTCTAGATTGTGGAAAAGTCAGTTAAAGGCGTTTCAAAGTAGCTTAGAATTATTATCTTCCATTCTTTTTACTCCCTGCAAATGCTCTTTTGCTTTCTTAGAGTGTTATTTCCCTTGCAATAGATGCTGACTGGTGAAAGCTCTGTTTTGCTTGCCCTGGTAAAGGGTCTTGACAAGTTTTAGCTCATCCGTTTCTAGAGGGTTTATTTGAGTGAGTCATGGTGTTGTTAGGGCTGTCTTTTGGTTTGTTATAAGAAATTTTAGCCGGATGGGAAGGGTATTGGAGAAAGTGGGACGCTTTTCCAAGTTGGTGGATTTCTTGGTTAGCCGGCAGGCAGGAAGGCACTGGTGCGAAGCTACACATTGCCACCCCGTGGCCAGAGTCGCTCGGCTGACTGCAAAACACGGAGTGCTCACACCTAATTAGAGCTTCAGGGTCCTGGAAAAACATGAAGGGGGCTCAACTTCGCCAAGCAGGCAAAAGTTGCAAAAATGGGGACATGTAGCCCTGACATCTATTACTCCAAAATGAACTGCTTATCCATGAGAGGGGACAAGACTGCCCTACCTTGCAGAAACACACACAGAACATGCAGAGTTTGGAGTGTCCTTTTATTGAACCAGGAGAGAGGGAGAGGACAGGCCCCTCACTGCTTGAGTACAGTACTCTGTATTTACCTCTTTGGAAACACGAGCTTCTACAGGAAGACATCGTTTCCAGTATTTTAAGTATTTATATTTATATATATATATAATATATATAAAATATACATTATATATAATATATTATATATATTATATAATATATATAATATATACATTATATATATAAATATATATTATATATATATATTTATATTTATATAATTAAGTATTCTGTACCATGGTACCATCACTACAATTTCCTTCTGTTCAATCCCATTTAAAAGTGAAGGGGTGATAGTTGGGAACATGTCATTTCTGGATGAGAAAGCACTACAAGCATCTGGCTCTATATCTTACAAAGTTCTGCACATGGAGCTGCTCACAGGCACCAGTTTGTGCCAGTTCAGGAAGCAGAAAATTGTTATTTCAAATCAAGGAGAAATACCTACAGTGTGTCAGTTCCTGCAGAGCTTTTAGCAGCTCAGCAGCACTTTTTGGCTCATTAAGAGTATCAAAACTTGTGATCAGCTACATAACTTATTCTGAGTGGAAGCCTTCTGAATCTTCATACACATCCTATGTCTGTTTTTCATTTATCATTCAAATATCCCATTCCTCACTGTCTTTTCTAACAAACAGACTCTGCAGAGATCTGATTTTATACCCTATCTAGGAGGTATCTAGACTCCAGGCTATGCAGCCTTTTTGCTTCACTATGCTGGAAGAATGTTCTACCAGTTATCTGGCCAAAACTGACCATTTACCTAACAGCTATGGGAAAACAGTTTTATAATAATCAGATTTCCATTCAATAAAGACTTGCACCAGGAAGCTTATCAGGTAAG
Source organism: Melospiza georgiana (assembly GCF_028018845.1). Lineage (NCBI taxonomy): Eukaryota > Metazoa > Chordata > Aves > Passeriformes > Passerellidae > Melospiza > Melospiza georgiana. The sequence goes on from NC_080434.1 coordinate 55,657,047, forward strand.
ATTCATCTCCCACACCTTTGGAATTCCATATTGCAGAACATTCTCTGATGCTAAGGAGACTAGGGCCACCTAACAGGTGTCTCCTGCAGGGAAGATGAATCCTACCACTCCTCACTGGATGAACAGGACTTATCAGTATAATCCTTCTATCCAAAGTCAGTTCCTCACAGAACTCAAATTCCAGATTTGCTGTTCAAGTTCATTAATTATATTTGTTATCTCAGAATCATAAAATGATATTGTGCTCCCTGGAGGAAAAGATGTATTTAAAGATCAAACAGGTTTTGAAGAAGCTTTTAAAAATTAACCATGCCACTTATATATATAATAGAAATGCAGTTCTTTGAAATGCTCTGTCTGTGATGTACTTTAACCACATGCAGCAGCAAAACAGAATTCCCACATCACCAGAGCAAGGAGAGAATTCAGATCCTGCCTTTCCAAAAACCAGATACATTTTTTATACTGCTCTACTGGTTTCAAGGGAATGGTTAAGAAATTCCATGTACTATACACTGCCTAAGCACAATTTAACACTAAAGGATTATTAATAATGTAGAACAAGATTGCTATGAAAGCAAAAATTCTGTGGAATCAAGGCAACAAGATGAAGTAGCTGTGCAAGAAAGAAGATAGGCCTTATCAGCAGAATTGAATTCCAGATAAAGTGCAGCTTCCCTTCCCAGAATACAGAGACAGCCTATGATTGCTGCAATCAAAATCAGCAAGAGGTTATAAATTTAGCTAGTCTGCAAACCAAATGAAATGGAAAATAGAGTGTCAAGCACTGAATAGCAAGCTAATGAACAGAGAGCAGCATCCGCAACTTTCACAGCTCTGAAGAAATGATACAGGACTGTTTTCATCTTATTACAAAGCTCCCATACCTTCTCAGTGATTTTTCATGGGCAGCTCCTCACAGCTCTGACTCCTTCTTCACAGCACAGTCTACAAACTCCATATCTCACTTCACAGCACAACCAACAAACTCCAACTCTCTTCTCACCCAGCCAACCCACTCTTTTGTAGCACTCTTCTTCTTATTGGACACAGCTGTGGCCTATTAAGGGCAGGTCTGTTCTTAATCTTTGGTGATTAGCACAGCTTCAGCTCCTCAGGTGTGAGACTACCTTCTGCACTATTTTCTTACATTCTATCCCTCCACACAGGACCTTCTGTTGAGTTTTCAGGTCAAGAGCATGTGGGATAATTAATTTTCCATGCTTAATGGGACAGTATGACACCAGCATGAATCTGTCATCAAGTCATTCCTAAGACACCATTACACTAAAACTTTCAAATTTACTATGTCAGAAGAGAAAACAAGCAAACAACATGCTTATTGTGTAAAATAATACACAATTATTATTGTGCCTTCTAGAAAAAGCAAATACAAAGTGTTTAATCTAAAATGCCACTTTGCTTTCTGGACCTTGAGCTCAGAGCAGGACCATAGTGAATTACCGTGACTAGCTCTGTCATCACACTGCTTCAAGGTAATTAAAAGGTCACAGTTAACATGATAGTGGCAATTATCCATTATATAGACTGTGGAAAGACCAAGGAAAAAGATGCACTTCCCCTTTCCCTGGAGAGTATCTCAATTATATCTAGATCTATATATGCAGACATGGATATGTAATATACATATAATACATACACACATCTATATAATATATAATACACACACATAAATATGTTCTCTCCATGTAGGAAATAAGTAAAACTGACAAAGAATTCTAAAGGTCAAAAAGACAGCAAAAATCAAATTCCTGAATGTATATATAGAAAGAATTCAGAGCATGCTCTGAATGACAGATTTTAGAAAGATTGTTAGGCAAAAAACCAAGGCAATAGATTACATAGCTATAGAGTTCTGAAAAAAAACAAATGAAGGTGTGTTTTTTACCTTTCCCCAGACCTGACAATATGAACAAACATAATATGTAGCCAACAGCCCCATCTGGTTTCTGAGACTGTACATGCAACTTCCAAAAACATTCATACTTCCTTTCTTTGTAGTATCCGTTAAATATAAAACAAATCAGCATTTTCTGTAGAGTTCTTGAGAGATTAAAAAGGCATCATCTCAAAATTGACTTCTTTTGTAACTAAAGTAAAATAATAATTTTTTCTGAAAAATATTTAGTTCTATGTAACACAACAAGAAAAGCTGTAATAAGTCATTGCAGACAATAGTGACAGTTCTGAAAAGGGCACTTAAATTGTCTTTGCGAATAGGGGAGGAAGGCCTTCACATCACCACTGAAATCCACAAAACTACTACTCATATTATGGGAGCCTTCAGTTCTACAAACCAGTTAGTTCTTAGTACAATATGTAAGTTTTTTTGAATTAGAAGATAAAGCTAGTTCCCATAAGTACTGCAGTAGATGAATTTGACAGAAAATGAGGAGTGGTGTCTGGGGAACTGGGTCAAACCAATTCTCAAGCCCATCTAACATGCTTGTACAGATGCATTTACTTGATGTCAAAAAATGTAATAAAACTAAGTCAGGCAAAGGAAGCCACAATTCATATTGTGTGGTTTTTCCACTGTAACACTTTATTAAATATTTTTCATTGCATGTATGCATTAATCATTTTCCAATATCCATCAAGGCAGAAAGATATAGTGAAGAAAATTGTAGTTTAAAAAAAAAGAGTGTTGGGTTTTGGTTTTAGTTCACAGACCAATCCTTAACAAGTACAAGACTGTGTATCTTAAAGGCAATGAAATGTAATTCACTGTCATATAAACTGGTAATTTAGTCTGGGATGAGGAGCTCAACCTTACAGCACACAGATAATGAGTCATTGAATGCAGCCTGCATCCTCCTACAAAGCCAATGCAGTATTTCCTTAGGTACTTCTGCAGTAGTTCAGCTGCATTTTCCAAAAATGCTTATGAACTCTTGTAACACCGATCAGGAGCTAAATTTATTCTCCTTACATTCAGCTCTGTTGCAAAGGTTCTTGCCTTTTGGTAGAAGAAGAGAGACATTTCCCTATCCACGAGGAAGTTATGGTAGATCACAGCAAGTCTGGTGTAAATCTTCAGTTGAGCTTTTTTATTGCCCAGGTCCATGGCAGCAGCGAGTGCCAAGTGGTAATAGCCAGCTGCATCAAATGGGTCCTGAAATAAGAGGCTCAAAGATAGTACAACCAGTGCAAGAGGACTGCAGAACTCAGGTTTGTAAGTATCTAATAAATAAGATAGATTCTGAGCTTTTGAGGTTTTTCCCAATTTACTGTTTACATTCCAAACACACAAAACTAGAAAATGGCAAAACCTGATTCTATGAAATATTACTCATTATAAAAATTTGCTACACAAGTTATTAAAATTTCTTACCTTAAGGTCATAGAATATAATATCTCCTAAGATTGAGTACACCTTGACATAATAGAGTGTTTCCTCCTCAAACTCCAGAGGAGAGGAACAGAGGGACAAGGCCTTTAAATAGAAGTGTTCAGCCAGTTCACAGTGACCCAAATGGTGATGGATGGCTGCCAGGCGATGGTAAGCTATTCTTTCATTTAGCTGATTTCCTAATGAGATAACGTAGAAGTCAGGATATAAACAAAGAGACAGACTACTCAAATCTATGCTACTTTTTAAAAATTCTATATTGAATTTGCTGAACTGTTATTGAAAAAAAAAACCCAACATATTTGCTTAAGAGATGCATGGTCAAAACCTGGCCTTCAAGAAAAATTCTATGAAATTTCTGAATTTTCTCCCATTGGATTTGACAGTGCCTGGGATTTTAAGAAATATATACATTAATGATGAATGTAATTATTATAATATATATATATACACACTGTGCATACTTACAAAGAATACAAATGAATTATTATGAAAGAAAACGTTAATGGGAATAAAGACTCCCTTGACCATTCCAATATATATTTTACATGAAAATTTATGACAAAAAGATCATTTTCAGACTTATCAAAATGGCCTGTCTGTGCTTGTACAGAGGGTTAAGAAGGTTCTTAATCAGTTGAACAGCTACCAAACTTGAACAGTCATTTTGAAACAAGACCTATAATTTCTGATTTTTCCATCTTATGTTGTTCACATTCAGAGCTTTGGGCAAATCTGAAAGTACTCTCAAAGGCCTCTTAGGACTATTTTATTAATGAGTACTGTATCTTAGCTCTTAGAAGAACACTCAGTTTGGACATAAAATTCCAGGTTTGATTCTGTAGCCTACCAAAGGTTTTCCATTTGATCCCAAGTTAGAAGAGTAAGAAAAAAATTGCTTATTCTTGAATAGAAGCAAAAAATAGTAATTATAGTAGTGTTATGAAATCCTGGCAAGAAATTACTGAATGCAAAGGAAGAAAACTAAATTTAGAGTTCTGTTGTATTTTTAGAGGTATCACTCATACTCAGCTATAATGGAAATTGTTCTTACCTAATTTTACACTGAGGATGAGAGCTACTCTTGCATATTCCAGACTTTCTTCATAAGCCTTCAGATTCATCAGCAATTCCACCAATTTATTGCATAACCTGAGTTCAGTGGTTTTGTTGCCAGTCTGAACAGCAAGTGGAAGAGCCCTGTCCTGAAACACACAACATCAGCTTAGGTATGGCTGAACCCCAAGATGTGCACTGACGGCTCTCATTTATATTAAATCAAGTAATTTCTGGTTTCATCTTGCTCTTTGCTTAGAACAGTTCTTGCAACCAGAAGTGGATTTGAAACTGGTGATATTTGCTAACACCATGACAAGTACTCACTGGAAGAGTTTGCTGAGAGGTTCATCTTTTGGTTCAGCATTTATAGAATACCTGCTATGGTGGGAGGTACATAACTATCAATGCAGCAGAAAAACTGCACAAACCCTGTAGAAAGTCACTGCTTTCTCCTTTTCCCAAGTACCATTGAAAAATATGTCTCCAGCAGCTTCAAACAATTCCATTCCTAAATTTGGATCTCCTGTGCAAAGAGCAGCATCCTGAGCAACCTGAAAAATAAAAAAGAATGGGGAAGGAAAGAAAAAAATTAAATCTTGTTTATTCCATGGTTAAAAAAAATCATAAGTATTAGCAATTTTAAAAATATATTTTTATTTTCTCTCCTATTATAGTGATGAGAAAGACTATTTGATGTGAACATGCCCCTTTTTGGTACCCTGTCTTTGAACAAGCCAATGGCAGGTGCTAAAGAAGAAACAAAAATGTGGTTACATTTTCTAGCAATAGTATCCTGCTATCTTTGTCAGCGTATTACATTCTAAGAACAGCAGTGTATTTGATAGCTGTCATGTAGTGAATTTGAATTAGATCAAACATATCATAGAAATAGCTTCAAATTGCAAGTTAGATATTGCTAACAGCAGATTTAAAGGCCTGTAAGCTGATTTCTGTAAATAAATGCAGGTCCACTACTCTGTTCTCATAGATAAATACATCTTGTTAGCAAAAAGGATTTAATGACAGAGCATGCAAAGCAAGAATACCAGGATCCTCAGTTATTGACAGAGAAAATAAAAATGAAAAATGTGCCTTTTACAAAAGGCAAGGTTAAGAATCCTGCTCTGGCTTTGTCTTCTTTAGTTTCCAAATTGCATTCAGTTAATAAAAGTCCTTCTTTCTACTTGAGCATAGAGGTGTGCAGCACACATGCCTCTGCTCTCACACGTGAAAAGACAACATCAGCTCCAGCTGGCCCTGTGTCATACTAGGCATGGCCACAGCAGGAAAAATTCAGATGCTGTGGAATGCTTCCTAAAGAAGCTCCTCTGTTTTCCTGGGAATCTGGCCCACAAGCCAGCATGCTAAGGTGATTATTCTCTGTTACCCAGCAGCAGGTAGCATGCCTGTGTCATGTAATTGCAGGAAGGAACACAGAATTAACAGGAACTAAGAAATGTCACTGCCCAAAATCCTTCCAGAATCAAGCAACAGATTAAAATGGATTAGCAGAGGAAAATGCTGAGACTTTCCCCTTCTCCTGCTGAGCATTACATGAATGGTGGCACTAAATAATCAGAACATGCGCAACACTGATACCACGTGCATGCCTGTAAGTGTGGACAATGTACCTGAATATAAAGATCCACAAGCTCATTCTGCCTCAGAACATAATAGATCTTTCCTGCCCGGAGCCAAGCATATGCCTCCTTCTCTTTTTTCTGGAGATCTATAAATATTCCAAGGCTTCTTTTGGTATATTCCAGAGCTGACCTGTAGGCCCTGAAACAAGGAAAAGTGCTAATCACAAGAAGTTCTTCAGAATTGTAAATAGTTTTCTTCATAGCAAGAAATGTTGTTGTAAGACATTCTGTTCCCCTACTTAGGGCACAATTATAATTTCTCAGCTATATAACACTAGTAACTAAAGAACTCTTTTTTTTTCCTCTTTTGTTCCATCTACATTGCCTGTTTGATTGTTATTATATTGTTATATATATAAAACGGAATATATATTGTTATGTTATTCATACGTTTTTCCTATTATATCTTATATTATTTAAAGATGGGTTATATGTATCCTTGCTCTACCTCAAACTTGTGAGAAGTAGAAAAGTCTTCGGTCATCTTTAACTCCATCGTTAATGGATTTTTATCAAAAATGTCAAAGAAATCACATCTTTTTTTTTTATAATCTATACATCTGACTTAAGTGTAACTGAGACTAATCAGCAATTGTTGAAAAAAAACCAAGAAACTGGGAAAGAGTGGTAGGGCAGAGGAGAATAGGACATGTTATGATCTGTTCTAGAAGCACTTAAATTACCAGATTTATTGATGTTGTGGTGCTTTATACCAGACATAGAAAACCCAGAAATCTTAAATCTTTCCCCATCTTGTGTTAGACTCCCATCACCTTGACCCAGTGCATTTTCTTCTGAGCACAAGACACAAACATATTAAAATGGACCATGAGCTGCACAGCTGTGGTGTTGTAAGAGCTGAGTTTCCTCGTTACTCAGGGCAGCTAATACAAGGAATATTGGGGTACTGTGGTTTAACCCCATATTGAGTTGTGCTGTTATCTGGTGGCATGCTAAGGTTATACAGTCTACATCTGGGAGCCAGTCTGGATATACAAATAACATCTACTACAAGCACACAGAGCAGCGGCTTCTCCAGCTAGGGAAGTCCTTCTGCAAATTCCAGGCAGCTTGAAATCTTAACCAACTCCTTTGTCTTCAGTGTCTCCAAAGGATGGTCACCAATTATACCATTAAAGAGCCCTAACAAAGCAAAATAAATTGGGTGACCTACTAAGCATGTTAGATGCTCAGACTACAGGCACTTAAAGCTAAAATAGGTATCTGTTCTCTTTCCCTGACTGAGAAATTTTTTTGCATCCTTACTGAGGCAAGCTTGAAAATATCTGAATCAAAAGTAACTCCTTGAAATACAGCAAGAAAAAAAAATAATCAGACAAAGCAGCCTTAAAAAACACTCTAAATATTATTAGAGAAAACTGTTTCCTCAGCACTTGCTACTATAATTTAAGTTGTGCGGTTTGTTATTCAATAGGTCAGAGCAAAAATTTGGTATTTGGAAAATAAAAGCAGTATGGAAATTGCAGAAGAGCAAAACTATGCAGGTTTCCACTTTGGTTTGTACTTATGCAAGTTTTGAAAAAAGCCCTTCCTCGAAGAGGAACACTTACATAGAGGCAATTTAATGCCTGACCTGTTTGGAATATGTCCTTTGGTGTCTTAAAAAAAAGTCTTGCAAAAATCCTTGAAAACAAATCACCTGATATAGCAATCATCAAGAGCTGCATAACATAATAGGTTTAAAATGTATTTACAAAGATTTTAAAAATAACTTGGTTTCTGAAGTAGTGCTAATCCTTTCAGAACATCTTGTCTCCCTTGAGAGATTACAGTTACTTAAAAAGAAACAAGAAAATTCTCCATTAGCACTGGGCTTTTGAATTCTGATAAAGTGTATTACACCAAGCAGAGAGAGGGGGAAAAAAAACAATCAGTCACATTCAGCTTTTGCAGAAAAATTGAGATCCTTTGCAGGATGAAAAAGTTAAAATCAGAATGCAAGAAATGTCATTCAGCATGTCTTACCTTTCTGTTCCTAAAGACAGATAGAGCTGACTAATAGTTTCTAAAATTTGTCCCTCCAGAACTTTGTTGGACATCTTTCTGGCTAAAGATAGTTGATATTCATTGTAGATGACACACTGAGTCTCATTGGGAGCAACTGTACTGTAGAAATGACACAGCAGTTTAATTGCTTGCAGCTGACCTAGGAGAATAGATTGGAAAAACAAAAATGAATCTCTGTTTTAAAATGAAAGTGAATTAATTTTAAAATTATTCATTTCCACTGTTTCACAAATTACAGCACAGATCATGAAAGATATAGGAATCTAATGATTTCTAGAATAATCCCACTGCCATTTAATTCATCCCCAAAGTTCACAAATGCTAGAGGTTACTTCAACCTTTGTTTCCAAAATAAAATAGTAATAGTCACCTTACCTGCATTAGCTGACTCAATTATGGCAGGAAAAATAACAAAGTAATATATTAATCTTCTAAATACAGATATAACACATATGTATAACTAACATTCCCAACCAGAGTACATTTTGTGACTTCTAAGAGACATACTTACTCTCCAGATGACTTGTCTCCATTGCAACTAAAAAAGCCCATTCATAGTAAAACCTTCCTTTCTCTCTTTCGGTTCCACCAACATAATAACGTCCCAGCTGAAGGAGGACTTGGATAAAATCTTGACCACAGTCCATAATTGGAAGCTTGGAGAATAGCTTAACTGCCCTTATAAAATAATGTTCTGCCAGCTTGCTGGCTGCTGCATGCAGGCAGAGTGCCCCAAAGTTGGCCAGGGCTATGGCTTGGTTATGGGTCACCTCAGTCTCTTCCGAAAGACGCAGTGCTTTGTAGTAGCTCTCAGCAGCTCCTTTTGTGTGGTTTGTCCTTTTCAAAGCAATGGCAAGCATGTTGTAAGCAATGCCAAGCTGCTGAGGACTGCTCCATGCAGAGCCTACAACAGCATTTAAAATGGCTAAAGCCACTTCATACTGCTTGTAAAGAATGTATAGCCAAGCAAGTGAAACCAAATAGTTGATAGTTTCCTCTGGCCTAGCAGAAGCAGAGTCCAGTGCTTTCATCATGTAAGCAATGGCTTTTCCATACTGTTTGTGGTGGCTGTACAGCTTTGCTAAGCTGAGATAGATAGTGCTGCACAGTCCTTCCTCCTCATTGGTAAAGACAGCAGAAAGTGCTTGTATGAGGTAAGGTGCAATTTGAGATGGGAATATTTGTCTGAGTTTTCTCAGGCCATATAGTCTGGGAGCATTTTTGATGACTAAATCAATCCTTTTCAGGGAATCCATTAAGGTACTGGAGCTCTGGGGAGAGGTAACCTTTATGCAACTTAGTACAATGTGTGGCAAACACTTTTCATGGTAGGACTCTGCCAGTTTGAAGTAACAGTGGTTGGATAAACTGTTTTGTAAACCCAGGTCATTGAGCAACAGCTGAAATCTTTCCAAGAATGGCAGTGCCTCTTGGTGTTGTTTGCGTGCACTGTAATGTTTTGCCAGCAGAAAGCATGCCCTTGCCTCTGCATATTTATTCTGGCTCAAAATTGTCCTCTTCAGAGCATACTTCAGTATATCTGATTCCAGGTCAGCACTGCAAATGTAGTTGGGAATTCCCATGAGAAGAGATGCAGCCTTGTCAAAAATATGAGTACACTTCTCTTTGTTCTTCTGGGTCAAGTAGATGACTGCTAGATTTGTATAAAGAGCAATCACAAAGTACAAATCACTAAACTCTCCAGCTACTGCTCTCATTGCTTCCTCAAAATACACACGAGCTTGGGAAAACTTCAGCTTTTTGACGCTGAGCCTGCCTAAGAGAAAGCATAGCCTAGCTAGTGCCCAGGACAGACCTGCTTTCTTTGCTGCTTCCCTTGCTAATCTTAAAAAATTAACCAGTTCTTCTTCTTCTGAAAATCCATAAAACATGCTATTTGTAAATGAATAAGAGGAATTATACAGGCTTTTGAAGTTGCTCTCATACTCTTTCCTATTTAAGAAGAGTAACAATGGCTCAAATATGTCGTATGCTTGAGAATCTTCTTGACATATGTGGAAGCAAGGCCCTTCAGGTAGAGGAAATATTTCAGTCTTTGTAGAGCCTGCAGATTCCTTCCCTTCAGCAGCTGGCTCTTCAGTTTGAGTGGCCTCCAAATTCTTGAAGTTCTTCAGCAATTCTTCTATCTTGCCATTCTTGTTAGTGGATCCTGGGCTAGAAGGTGAGCGTGCAATTTCTGAAATTTAAAAATAAATTACAGATCAATTCTTGTATGCATGCACACAAAGGCCTTTGATAGACAAACTAAAACATTTGTCAGTGAAGATGCTGTTACAAAAACATTATGTAAACATACCATGATTTCTTAACAGAATGTCTAGAGAAAAGCCAAAGGTGTAAAAAATAGCAAGGAGGATGGAGAAGTGTGGGAGACTGGAGAAGTGGGAATAAACACAATGTGCCTCATGTAAGCAGGTTAATGATCAGTACACTTGTCTAGCAAGGCCCTGGGCCTGATCCAACACTAATCCAACTCAGCCTTAATTCAAACTGCCTTTTGTCTGTGTATACTCAAAAATACAGTCAGTGTATATTCTCTGTTCTGCCCAAGAAACACAATTCAGACTAGCTGGTAAGCAGAAGGAAATCTAGGAAGATCCAAGGTCTGAAGTGGAGGCCGGATAAGGGGCCTAGGGTCAGGGCATAGTTGGACTTAAGGTGTGAGAGAAATGGGAAACCATGCATGTAGAGTAAGGGTATGCCTGTGTCCTGACAGCATGCTCAGGCAGGGCAGCCAGGGCAGGGAGTAGGATTGTGCTGTTTGAGCTGGTCAAGTCTCACCGTGCTTGGGGGTGCCTGCAAAGGTTCTGTTCTCCTGCCCTGTCCTGGCCAGTGTTTTGTGTAATAGGATTTCTTCTATCTATCAAACATCAGCCCTGATTCTCTGCTGGCACAGATTATCTTTCACAAAATTACCAATTCGTGGCAACTGATTTGGCCATTGATCTAAATTGTCCTAGTGACAACATCATTGAATACCTACAAATATAATAAAGGCAGATATGCCATCAATTCTTAATCCTCCCACTGTTTTCCAGGCCAGTTAATAGGGCAGGGATTAGGGATGGAGTATACAGTCATAGTCAGTTCTTAAATTTACAGCTGCAGATCAACAGGAGCTTGTTGAAGTCACAGATTTAGAGCTCAATTCTCTTAGAATCTCATTTCTGACACTGCAGCAGAATCGCAAATATAAAAACTGTTGTTTAGGAAAATGTTTTACAATATGAGTAATGATAGTGACAGCTTAGCAACAAAATGCTAAAGGGAAATAATTCTGCATTCTCAACTAAATATCTCCTTTGGGAAATCTATTTCTGGGTCGAAGTTTTCTAAAAAAGAAAAAAATCTGCTGGAATTCAAACTCAGCAGTTGCCAGGTGCCCCATAAGCAGTATTTTGCCTTGATAAACAACGTGGAGGGGCTGGGAGATGGTGAATGTGTCACATCAGTGGAAGTCAGTCGTAGAATTTACAGCTGATAGCAAGTCCAAAGAAAGACATTTGCTATCACTGAAAACACACAATGTCTTACAGAAAACCTAGTAAGAAGGGGTTAAAGCAAAATCTCAGAAAGCAAACAATGAGACAAATAAATTAACATGTGAAGAGACATTAGAAGGAGAATAGCTGGCAAAGACATCAAAAATATCAGAAGTCTCATTAATTTTCTGTAAAAATTGTATGTGTATGAAGTATTACCACATTCATAAGCTTTCTGAAATTCAGGTTCTTCTAATTCATCTGTAAGAAAGAAAAAAAATCATCTTAGCTATAGTATCTTGGTCATTTTTCAATTTCAAATCTCCTAAAATAAGGCTATATTTAGTTGATAATTCTTTAAGTCAGAAGAATTTGATGGATCCTGGAAATTTAGAAGAAAATAAATATTCTGACCCAAAGCTAACAGGAGCTTACCCTCCTGCTGACACAATTCACTGCTTGTGCATGGCTATCATCAAGTAGTTACCTCTGCTCAGGAAGGTGGGGAGCACATCACAGAATTGAAGCCAACCTGTCCTGCAGGAGGGTGGCATTTCTGCTGCATTAAAATACAAGTGGGCAGCAAAGATGTGAACATTCTCCACAACCTGCTCATTAAATGAGGTAGCAAGGAGCCCTCAATACTTTTAGTGTGACTCCCAGGGAATGGAGATAGAGGTGGGAGGGGAAGTTATTTAGGGTTGTTTTAGTAGATGAATGTTGGACTTTTGTAGCCATTGCAATAACAGGTGGGTGAAAAAAACATCATTCTTATTTTAGAAAATGTAGCTTGATTCTATAGACATTATAACTATAGATCTAGCTTTACATTTAAACATAGCACATCTGTGGAGCATTTAAGAATTACTATTTTGAGTAGCAGATATTTCTCAAAGAATTTAAGTTGTCATGATGCATTTCAGGAATATTTTCACTGTCTTTCATACATTTGATGCAATAGAAGTGGTACTGAGGGTAGGAAGGATATATACAAAAGCAGAGGCTCACAGACCTATTTAAGCTCTATTTAAGCTGGTGAAAAGCTACTTTACTAGCCTTTGAGAATGACCTCTCACTGACTGTTTACTTCTGGAAGTCCTTTTTATAAATGCTTTTCTGACTGGTGGATGAAAGCCACAGATGTTTACAGTGGTTGTAACTTAATACTCTAAATATTTAATCAGGGAAGTGTTCATAAGTAAATACTTCTCAGTAAATTGATGTAGATGGAAGAAGTGAAAATCCATTTAATCAGATCACAAAACAAAATATCAAGTGAATATTGAAAATTATTGCTCTGGATGAGTTATGAGAATCAATTGAGCTGTTTAAGAGAAAAGTGGCAAAGATGATACTATGAGCTTGGGAAGTTGCAAAAGAAGCTTGTACTTACAAATATTAGGGAGGAGATGTAGAGAAAAATGTGCAGCAGCAAAATAGCAGTATGTCCATTAAGCCCATGACATGCTTTAGTACCTTAGAAGTTTGAGCTTTGGTTCCCAGGCTTTTCTTTAGGGCACAGGAGGGAGATGTGCAGGCATTTTGCACATTGCCAGGGCAGGTCTGACACACCCTAGTTATTGTTCACACTCACACACACACCCTGCTGATTTGCAGAATGAAACCAACATGCCTGACTCCAACCTACACTGCAGCTCCTTTCAACCTGGAGCCTACAGTTCTGTCTCTCAGGATGGCATTAATGGAGATAAAACTTTCTGAGGTATTGGGCAAGCAAATGCATCACCAACAGCCTGTGGTGGAATAAGAAACCACTGCCTCTCCTCAGTTCAGCAAGACTATTACTGATGCCTCAGGTTTTAGCTTTTCTATTTTTCAGATTCTGTACTGCTTTAGTGTGTGGGTCTGGGCTTCATATTAGGGGATAGTAAGCTCTCTTCAGAGAGTAGTGAGACAAAACAATTCCTTCTCTAGCTGGGGGCCAAGGACAACCCATCCAGATCTCAGGCCCAAGAGCGTAAACAATGGTGGAGTGAAGAGAGAAAACAAGAAGGATGGGACTTCATGGGCTGGAGCTTCAATTGGACAATTAACTCCAATATGCTAATGGACCAAAACTTATAAAAGTATGAGAACCGTTGACTGGTCACCCATTTTGTGACTATTTTGAGTTCACCTGGGGTGTAACCCTGGCTGGGCTCTTATGCTGCCCAAGGTGAAACTACTGAGGCCTCCTAATAGACATGTACTTTATTCCTTAGCTCCATCCAGTCTCTGCTCTAGGTTGGCCTTCTCAAGGCATCATTACATCACCCTGCCTTGCAGTAAGTATATAAAGGTGAAACCCCAGTTACCCCAATTGCCTATGCACAGCACAGAGAAATAACAGCTGTATCAGAGATTATGTTACCATGACTATGATTTTGCTACTTTTCTATATCTTTGAAAATTAAATCAAGCATGAAGAGGTGTGTGTTTGCATGAGCTGTCAATAATTATTAGGCTGTGCTACCTTTCCCAAGACAAAAAGCCAGCAGTGTTTGGGTGAACATACTGCTTTATACAATGCAGTCATGTGAAATTATAATTTGTAATTCAGTCAAGTAAAAGCTTGGAGATCTGTGCAGCACAATAAGAGAGTTTTTAAAAGCCTGTTGTTTAAATTCATTCAGGGAAAAGAAAAAAAAATACAAAATATTTACAAATCCTTTGCTGGAAAAAGCCTTGAAACAGCAGAAAAATAGCAAAGATGATATAAAGGATTTTTACATGCCATATCAAAGATCCAATTGATAATGAGGATATTTCAAAATAGGTGTAAATGCTGGGATATCATTGAAGAAATAATTTTATAACTGGGGTACAGGAACTACACCTTGTGAACTACACAATGTACCTTGTGCAGTAAAAAGTAAAACTCATACTTACCCATTCTGTACACAGAGCAAACATCTGTGATGGAGGTTTGTTTCAACAAATGTACTACTTCTTCCAAATTTTTTTCTTTTGAAAAAAAGGATAGCTCTTCAGCTTCGAGAAAATCCAGATCTTGCGGTCTAGCAAAGAAAGGAGTGACTTTAAAGGTGCCTGAAAGCAGATTTGGCTTAAGGGGCTCTCTGCATCAGTCACATATGAACTTGTTAGAGAAACTAATACAATCTTTACATTATTGGTAGTGCTGTGCTCAAAATTAGTTTCTGTCAATGTATAAAATTTGCATATAAAGTGATAGTAACTATGCTAACAACTAACAGTTTCTGCCATATCAGACTAAGCTTTGTGTCAATGTCATTGGATGACATTTTATGAGAGCATTTATTAGTGGCATGAGTCTTGAAGGACTTTATGGTATTGATTTTGTAATATAAGCTTCAAGTTACATATGAAATGGACCTGCAAGCAGCATTTAAGAACTCCTTGTTTCAGCATGCAAACAGTTCAGGCATATTAATAAGAGCAGCCTATTTACATGGTGCCAATGCATGATGAAATACACCCTTTTTCGACACCAGTCTGCATTATTAGCAACTGTTTGCAGAGGTCCCATTAGAAGCAAGTTAAGGCATATAACTAAGGGCACTGGGAAAAAAAACAGAACTTGGATGCTTTAACATAGATCTTGAGAGACCAGCAAGAGAATACTTTGTGAGGGTAAAGCTGCTTGGATCTTGTGAGCCAAAGAGTAGAAACTGAACCTATATAAGTACAGCAACCTCTTTTCCCAGGAAGAAACTCAGATACAGACTGATAATATTTTGCAATATTTAAGTAGACTTGATATTCCAATTCCTTTGCAGTTTTGACTGATACATGCTATGACAATTCACATACAAGCAACAACACAAAAACCCCAAAACACCCCAAAAAAACCCCCAAAACACAAGAAAACCAACCACCAAAAAAAAAAAAGACCAAAATAAACAGAACCACACCCTGAATTTCATGTTCAGCATTTCAAAACTGAGAGTAGGAAACTAGGTTATTTTTGTTTATGAGAGGTAAATATGTATTACTCACTTATTTCTTGGTAAGTCCAGTTTAACATGACCTGTCTTTACAAAACCTATTTGGTCAGTAAACACATGTCTTCCAAGAAACCACTCCATGCATTCAATGAAGTAGCCAAGGATCTCAATTTTGTCCCCTTCCTGGAAACTCAGCTCTTCTGACACAATACTTTCATAATTCATCACAGCTAGACAGGATCCCATTGCTGTGTAATAAGGAGATAAATATTTGCAGATAAAGTCATTTAACAATAGAAATACACTTAATAGAACAGCAACTCAGCAGAATATATTTAACAAAAGACATTCCTGGAACCTATGAGTTGAATATCTGCTGTGACAAGACTTAAAGCATCCAAACCTCATTGGTTTGATAATTAGATCTGTAAATAGCATAAAAATCCTCATTTCCCATTAGAAAGCAAAGCCTAAAATAGTCTCACAATTCTAACATAATTCATAATGGAGCAAAAGAAATGTTTTAAGTCCTTATTTTCCCTCTTATAAAGGGCTCTGAACTTGGGCCAGAATAAAGCACTTGAACCAATTTTGAACCAATTAAAATAATTCTTATGTGATAAATGTGGTTCTATACCACTCAGTACAGTATTAAAACTGAAATAATGGAAGAAAATAAGCCATATTTGCTCTTTAACCTCACATCATCTCTATAAGTTTTATTTCTCTGGCAGTATGAAAAAAAGCAGCACACGTATCAAAGATCCACAATTACATTGGTGTACTTTCTGAGGCATCCTCAACTCAGTCACTCTGTACTACCTTGTGTAGCACTTAGGAGGAAAAAGGAGAAAGACAAGACTTTAGAGTTTGACTCTTTGGAGTTTAATCTTAGACAAATATATAGTCTCACTAATTTTACTGCAAACTAATTTTGAAAGCTGTGTGCCCACTCTAATAAAATGGACAAAAAGTTATTGAACTTTTTAGAGTCTGTTCTAGCAGAAGCATAGAGTAAATTCGGGGTTATTCTAATGTTGATGCTTGAATGAAGTTTCTTACCAACTTCTTTGATTGATTTAGATTCATTTTTATATGAAAAATCAATGGGATTAGAATACCCTTTAAGAAACCACCTGAAAGCAGAAAAAGAAATTGAAGTTAGTGTATGGAACACTTCACTTAATGTTGTGACAGTCATATTTAAAATACATATGAAAACTGAAATGTGTCCCTCCCACAATTAGCTTTCAATTTCAGCGCTGCCCGTACACTTCAGACACATTTGTGGTTTCATTAATATTAGTAGTAAAAGTACTGCTACTTCAGGAAAACAAACCAAACTGAGAAAGTCTTGCTATTTTTCCCTGCCCCAGGTAGAGGCATCCCTAGGCAGACATGCAGATGTGAATTAGATGTGTATGGAATAGGTACGTAGAGTCAGGTACCTACTGATGGAAAGGCTCCAAAGGCTCCAGGGAAGCATTAGACCACATGGGCATGTCACTTTCCACAGATCCAGCTGTCACATCTTCAGTAAAAGCCCCAGTCTCAAAAGAAGTTGTTTCTTTGTCTGTAACCATCATCTTTCTTATCGTATTATCAGGATATAAAACAAAAAAAGATCCTAAAATAAAAGCAGTTGAGCAGATGTCATTTTATGTAATATTTTAGTGTCATATAAGGCCTAAAACTGGCTTCAAGAGCATCAGTAATAATAATTTAGAAATTGAAAATCTGATCTTTGTCAAAAATTTTCTTGCTGATTGTCAGATATTCATACATTTCTGTCTAGTGTGTCTTTCCATAGGGGAAAAAAAGTAGAGATGATGTCTTAATGAAGCACAGAGCCCTCTGCTACAATTCTGCACATTCCTATTGCAGAAATAAATCACCACCTATCCTGACATCCTGTCTCTGGCAGTACCAGCAGGTGATGCTATTTAGGGGAAGCACTGGTAACTGTTTATAATCCTTCTCCTGCACATCCTTCAGAGACTACAATAATATTAAGCAAGTTGGAATGTACATCACTCCCTAATCCTTTTGTATCCATTTATGCACCAGCTGCACATGAATTTCTTCAATCCCTTCATGATCTCACTGAACCTAATCTGTGTTTGCTCCTTTCTTTTCTCTTTACAATGTGCATTTGGAGTGAGTAAATTTAAACTTCACCTCCATTAAGTATTTGAATAGGTCTTAATGTCTGATTTGGGGATTTTAAATAAAGATTCTTCCCTGAACCTAGCCTTAGTATGTACAGTGTTTCTTACCTTCCTGTACTAGCAGACTTCTGTACATCAAATTTAATGATTTTTCATTTATACAGACTTCAATGCCTGTATCTTCTTCCTCTTGGGAATGTAGCCAGAAAGACTGGTCTAGGAATAAATTCTCCATGCAATGATTTATAAAACCTAGGAAAAAGAAAACCCAATATGTTTTCTTTGCCATTTTAGAGTACTACACAAAAATACAAACTTTCAAAGAGTTAGAGACTACTCTATTATTACTTAATGCACAATGTATAAATCACAAAATTGTGTGCAATTCAACACAAATTAACATGCTGAACTATTGTATAGTGAAACAACTTTACCCAGGGAGTGGTAGGTTAGAAACTTCCATATTTCTTCAAAAGTCTTAAATGTCACCACTATTAAATCTTGATCACTGTGAATAGACAGGAGTCTGGCAGAAAGCTCCTAAAAATCAAAACAAATACTTTAATTACAATTACACCAGATTTAAGCACAATTTCTCACTAGATTATACTTAAGATTCAAAAAATAAGAATCCAGAATTTTATTTGTAAGAGTAACCTGTTCTTTAACATACACATACAACATACAGGGAGCCAAATTTTAATCTAACTCTTGCTTAGCAATTGTACCAACAGTTTCAGTGAGGTTAATTTACAGAGGAAATAAAGACTACACTGGGTGGGACTGAAGGTTTGTCTAGTTCAGAAATGTCTGTGTATAGTCACATGCATAACCATATAGTCAAATATGTCTATATAGGCAAGCATATAGTAGTTCTTTCTAAGAATATCCTCCACACAGAGTGGTTTACAGCATGGGAACTGCCTTTGCCAGACATGTGGGCATTAATATTAAATAGTGGAAAGGAGCTGATTTGGAGGTTTCTTTCACTTGAAATTTCTCCCTTGATCAGTGTAAATTTTAGTTTCTACTAAAACTCTCAGAGCTCTGTACACACACAAAGATGCAGCTCCTTTGATGCAACTTTGAACCTGCTTCCTCATATAGTCAGTCTTTATAAAATTTTTATTTATTAATATTTATTTCCAAGTTTACCATTTTTTGGTCAAAACAAAATACACTAAAGTATAATTTTTCTTTTTTTGAAGATGCAATAGGATATTTTTATCCTCATTTGTACTGGTCCACATTGCTAGAATAGCATTAAATTACACTTTTTACAAAGATAAGCAAAGATTATTTTAAGTGGTGATGATGAATTTTAAGTTATTCCAGAAATGCTAAGAGGAACAACTACATAAACCTTCAAATAGGTGAAAGAAAACCACATTTTGATGGATTCTAGACAGACGGGTAATATAGAGTCTGGTTGCACTCCAGTTTGTAGCTTAAAAGCAGGGCTCCCCAGTGATGCTGGCTATTGCCTTTCAGGGAAATACAGAGAACTATGTAATTTATGAGACAATATCTGATTCACTATCTCAGACAATAAATCAAACTTAAAGCTAACAGATATGATGCTACTGTACCCTTGCTTCCATCATGTTAAAATTGAAATACACTTCAAAAAAATTGAAGGACTTATCAAGAAATTGATTCTAACTCAAGGTAGCAGGGAGGAAATTGTCCCTCAAACCTTTTCTATAATCTGAGTAAGATGGAGCTGATTCACTGATTTTATGACTGTTACAGCACAATTTTAAAAATCTCTGAATTAATTCTGTAGAACATCCATATTTTTAATTCACACAATCTGAACACATTAAAATATAAAAGTTCAACCTAGAATTCTTCATCAGGCGTGTCTCATCGCTGCTTTGATCTTCTCCATGCACCTTTCTACACCAGATTACATATTAATGAGAGCCTGAAATCTATTAATAAATTGCCAACACATGCCAAAGTATGTCAGCCTCAGGGGCTTCATGCACTGCTGAATATCAAAACAACATTCTAACGAAACTTAACATTATCAGTCTTATTTCCTTCAAAGCCTTTTCCAGTCTGTTTCTAATCTAGTCCATTTGTTTGCTCTTTTCCTTTGCCTCCCAATCCCATCTCCCTTCCTCCCTCTAAGCACAGCCCAGAGCAGAGAAGCAGAAGTACAGACTGCTTGCACAGCCACAAGGTCAGCAGCCTGGTTCTAGGGTGGTCACAACACATGAAAAGAAAATGGTGTAGAAACATGTGCCTGTATTAGTCAAAACCCATAGCTAATTAAGATTTCATTAGTTTGGTTTGCTAGTGGAGGAGGCTGGAACCTGTGGCACAGACAAAAAAAAGACACACCAGGGGTTAAATGGTATCTTTTTTTTTTTTCAAGACAAAGGAGGAGACAAACCTATATTGAAAGTAAACCCCCCTGGTTGTAGAGGACAGGTTTCCCATGTACAAAAAAAATTTAAGAGTAATAAAATTTAGCCAACAATCATATGCTATTTAAAGTCATGACCATTTAGCCCTAGGAAGTCCAATGCTTAGGCTATTCTCTTTCAGACTTCCTTTTTGGCTTAGCAGTGAGCTTCCCAGGAAATTAGCATGCAAAATAACTCCAGGTGTCTAGAAGCTAAAGTGATGAGTCAATCCAAGGGCAAATTAAAATAAATCAAAGCCCCATTATTTCCCTTGATGGAAATGAAAGCAGAAAATTTTAAAAATAAACTCATTCAATTACTTATTATGGTGAGTTTATTTATTTTACATCAATTTGATGTTCCAGTCTTTTTCAATAATTCAATATTTCTAAAGCCCCTAAATGTTTCTGGGCCATGGGAAACTGGTACTCAAATTCAAACACCCAGCATGTAGATGGAAATAGGACCCAAATACCTTGCAGATTATTTCAGTGGCATGGGTGGGTGGGGGGGTTTATCTGAATAAATCAAACAATTTCCAAGCAATTGACTTACACTGAAGACAGTCATCACCTCCTTGCTGTCATTTTCCAGAAGACGGAGGTGCCCTCTGAGCTGTCTTTGGAGCCTGGGATCAGGACACCCACTCTCTCTTTTGACCATTGTTAACTTCAAGGAGATATCTGCAGGAGGATATCCATTTTCAGTACTACAAGCTTTGTGAATTTGGAGAACCAGAAAAAACCTCAAAGCCTTAGAATACACATTAAGACATTTTTTTCAGCTTCAGAGAAAGGCACACAGTACACTGATCTATTGCATGTTCTTTTACATTTTTGTTATCCTGTAGACATAGGAGCCTAGCATGAAACAATTTTGAGAGGCAACTGATATTTATGGATGGAGAAGGAAAAAAAAAAAGGTAAAAGCAAGTAGATTGGTAATTTGTCAATTTAGACAGCTCTGGGCATTGGAAACATGCTCAGATTTCCAGATATTCTATGCATATCAGAAATCAAAGCAAACAGATACTGCCATCACCAAAAAAACCCACTTGAACAACAACAAATACTTGAGCAGGTTACAACCCTTCATGCTAATTTTAAATTTACAGCATCTGATATGTCACCCCCTCTGCTTCAGAAGGCTTTTATAAATCAAATATTGTAAAAGCTGTTTCTCAACTAAGCTGGTTGAACAGTACCAACCAAGTTAAATGGTCCAACCAAAAGCTCACTTAGATAATTTTCCCAGCACATCTGACAGCAGCTAGATACCTATTCCCAAGCTCTTGGTATCTGTTTATGAGAAGCTTTTACTACAGCTCCAGCCAGCTTCTCTCACATAAAGAGGATCTTTGATAAAGCTGCTTTTATTCAAAATTAATTTGTTAATTTAGCTCAATAGCAGTTAACCATAAATTTTCAGACACACAGATGGGCACATATAAGCCAATAATACCCAGTCAGGAAGAATTCCAACTGCAAAGTATGCAAATAGGTCACACTCCCAGCAATATGGGACTGTTGTGCATACTAAAATATTCCACCTCCACTGAGTTTCGCATTCTAGTCTAATATGCTGTATCTTGCTCTGTTTTCACAGGGCTTCCTATGCATATCTCCAGTTTTACCATGACTTGCATAAATTACTCATTACTTTAAGGTCAAGAAGTGCATCTCAGAAATATAAACCTGTGTTACTGAATTACAAGTCCTCTCCCTTTAAGCTGTGGTCATATAGTCAATTTTTAGTAGAAAGAATACAAAACAGAGTCTCTGAATGTTGTTCAGATCACTGCTAAAGTGTTGACATTTAAGTGTTGACTGCTAAAGACATTTCATTTTACCTGAAAACATAAAAATATAAAACATACTGGCACAAGAGAAGACTGACTTTAAAATATACACATTCATTTTACTTAACCAAATTGGTTCTGAAGTAGAATATATATATAATAGTAGACACAATCTAACTTTTATAGAAAGTTAATGAAATAATTCTTACATTTAATTAAAACAACAGAAATACAGCTAGTTATGTCAAAAAGACCCTATAATAATGCCTCAGAGATGAAATATGATCTAAAACCCCATTATAATCTCCAGTCTGCTTCCGTGAGAAGCAGTCTGTGAGACCCAAATTCTGTACACAGCAAGACGAGCAGGTACATAAAGCACAAATAATTTGAGTAGAAATAACCATACGCCTGGGGAAGACTGCCTGCCCCTGAAGTGATTTGTCAGGTCAGGCCAGAGAGCAGGAACAGCTCAGTGCTGGCTTTGATGGCACAAGAATGGAAATGTGCCAAGACCCTCAATTCACAGTGCCTGCCATGAGCCCTCCAGAGGTGAAGCCTGCTGAACCCACTTACTGAAAAACTGCACTCAATTGACACTTCACTGAAAATATAGCATTAAAACAATAGAAAAAAAGATACTTGGAAAGGCCACAAACTTAAAAAGATAAGACATTTGAAGGATTGAAAGGCATATGTAAAATAAGCTATGAACTTTTTTATTTGCTTCTCTTTATATTTTTTTGTAACCAGTATAATATAGTACATAAATTATTTCTGGTTTTTATAGCAGTTGCTCTGTCTTTTTGTGAGAAATCCTCAACAAATCTTATGCATAAGTTGGTCACTTCACAGCTGCCATGAAATACATTATAAAACTTACAAGACTGCTGACTGCAAATATTGACATAGTTGAGTTATCTCAAAAATAAAAAGTAAGCAGTGAGAAAATCATTATATTATAAAGATAGGATGGGAGAAAAATGCCTTACCAGTTGGAAAATTCTCTGCCTGACTGGGAAGGGTCCTTGAACTGACATTCATGCATTTTTCACTTTGAGAACACTCTATTATGATAAATGAAAGGAATGGTTATGTGCATTTTCTAAGTATACAAAATACTCTGAAAAAAACCCCCAACAAAATACCCCATGCTTTCAAAGCATTTGACGCATCAGATAATTTCCAAGACAGAATAACTATTTTCTCCCCTTCCTGCTATATAATTCCCAAACCCCACAAAAATTATCTGCAGAATATTTCTTTCCTCCTGGACTGGAGGGGGAACTTAAATCTTTATTGCATCATTTTGATGTGAAACTTCAAGATGGGGAATTGGTAGAAAGAAAGGTTCTCAGGAAGCAATTCTCATTTGGAAGAGAGCAAGGGTCAGACCTAATTTTCTCTTCCCTTACACCTATATTAAAAATGGCTCCCACTGATGCTTCAGTGGAATAAATTGCTATGCCTTGTACCAAGTAATACATGGAGAAAAACAACTCTTCATCTGTTATATGTGTATGTAATACTTGTGAGGGGATACTGTAAAATCAAGTGATTTGAAGTTTCAGGAAAATATCACAAATAAGGTATGTTTTGTATTAAGAGTAATCTGCCTTTTTTTTAACCCATATTTCTTCCTATCCTTTGGGGAATTATATGTTTTTGTGCTGATAAAACAACCATTTCTATTCTCTCCAGTCTTCATATTTCTAGGAATAAAAGAGAAATAGATCTTCTGTTTTTTCTAGAACATTTCTGAGGCAATTTTCCTGTATCCCAAGACATTACCCTATGAAGCTCTGCTTTTAAAATAAACCCTGTAATATAGCAGGGCATGGTAATTTCAAAGTCTTTTTGCATCTTCCCTCAAGTGCATCTATGAATGTTACATGAACAAAGTCATGCAAATAAGTAAGGATACATAAAAAGAGTTTTCCCATCTCACAAAGAAAGGAAGCACTAAAAACATGGTCTTTAAGGCCTATCAGATACTCAAACTAGAAATTGAAATCCCCAAACACTTTAGTTTTATAGGGTCTTGATTGAGTGCTTGACAGAAACTTTGGGGTTGGGGTTTATTTTCTTAATATGGACTATATGATGTTTGCTTTTAACTAGAAATTCAATAATAAGCTCACCACAGAGCCAGCTGAGTGTGTTTAGGAAATGTTCTAAATTTAAGTCCCCCAGATCTTCTGGGACCAGACTTACCTGTAGTTTTGCTTTTTCTGGTTTTAGTCACAATAACAAACAGAAGGTGTCAAAACTTTGACAACATGTTATTATTTTTATAATCATTTAATAGTTGACAAGAACAATAAATTAGCATATGTTTTTGATATGTGAACTATTATCACTATTATTTTGATATTAAAAACTAACTTTTCTTGAAAGGTAGTTATCAAGACATTAACAGCCTTTGCCTTTTCCTAAAAGTCACAGAAATGGATATCAGCAAGCATTTGAATTACTTATCAGTTTAATTTCAAATAATAGCTTGCTGTTAAATTTAAGTGAAAGGGTAAGAGCTATTCAAACTGTATTTCTATGATGTCTAAAGTTTTTAAAGTACTATAATTTGGTTAAAAAACTTAATATTAACTCCTGCTGGGTGGAATGTCTTGCATACTTCTTGGAAAGTTAAAGAGAAACTTTATACTGCCCTGGGATGCTTGTACCTGGTCTTTGATGTCAGAAATGTTGCAGTTGTGAACAGAAAGATATTGTACAAGTCACAGGACATACACTTTTAAATTAAGCAGGTTTTTGTCCATGATTTTTTGAAGTGTTTTCACATTAAGAACACTCTTGAGCCTACTGTAAACTAAGAGCCTGGTAATTGCCACCTTCCTATGTCCCTCCACTCCTCTACCCAAAAGGTCCCTCTGACTTGTATGATTTTACCCCACAAAGTAGATTTTCTTTTGCACAAAGGCAGTAGTACACCTCTGATGAAAAAGGAACTAAAAAACATTAAAATAGAAACTTGGCTTCTGAATCTTACAGATATAACAAAAAGTGCTAGAAAAAGAACTTATATGTCAGTACCCTGGCTCTTGGGTTCTGATAATTTTCATCTCCTCTTATCTTACTAAAAGATAATCCATTTGCCTGCCCCAAGTGAATTTCACTGTAGATTGAATCTATGCAGCATTTCTATGGAGGAAACATAGCTGCTTTTTGTATTCCAAAAGAAGCCCATCTGGGTTCTGTGATTCTGTGAAAAACTCATGAGAGTTCTCAGCTTGTGCACCATTTAAAAAGCACAATAATTCAAGCACAAGAAGTCAGGAGCAGAGGCACCAGGATGTATTGTTTGAGGTCTTACCCATTTGTTCTTGCAGTGTGTCCATCCCAGCTCCATCCCTGAGGGTGCTGATGGCAGCATTGCTCTCCACATGTTTGCAGTCACACCTGCACATTTCCTGCTCTGCTCCTTCCTTCTCCAAGTTCCTGTCTTGCTCTCCCTCCAGAGCAGGGGCAATGGTGTTAGTGTTGAGCATAGATGTGCCACCTGCCAAACTCTCCATGATTTGACGTTCCTCACAGTGACACAATTAACATTATCAACAACCTGAAAGGGAAAAAGAAAAATCAATGACATTTTTTTAAAAAGCATCAGAAAAGATGAACACATTCAAGAGCTGTGCCTCTCCTTCAGGAGTTATTTTTAATTGTAATATGGATTAAAGAATTTTGCTATAGGCTTTTTTCAGAGGAACTGTTGTGTAACACCCAAATTTATCCCAGAAAAACTCCTGCAATGAGGTGGCATCATTGCTTTAGGAACAAAGCAACAGACTTGGCTAACAGCAACAATCCAAGGCCTGAAGTGAAATGTACTTGTGCCCACTGCTAATTATTTGTTCTTGGCCAGCTATAAAGCAGAGCCTCCCAGGGATAACATCATTCACATCAACAGAGGAATTGCAGGGGAAAAACATCATTTTCTAAAGGTGACAAGAACAGGACAAGTACTGCATGCTGAATTCAAACAACAAAGAGGGTTTATATAAATTCAGCTAAAGAATGAATCCTCCACAGAACCCACTGTGCAGGAAGACAGGCAGCCAAAGAGCCAAGTATTACTTTGCAGCAGAGCAGAAAAAAGAAGCCCTGTTGAAGCTAGAGGCTGAGTCTGGCAGCAAGACTCCATTCGGCATGATCAGGAAGAAGGAATAGAAATGGCAGTAGAGCACAAGTGGCTGCAAGCTTCCCTGCAGTCCCTGAGGCAAGGCATCCTACAATGACATTTCTTGGGCACAAGCTACTTGAGGGTCAGGAAGATGCAGCCAGACCACCAGCCAAAGCATCTGCAAAGGATGTGACTCGAGGAGCCAGAACATGCCCACTGATATTTACACCCTTTTCCTCAGTGGGCTTTCACATGTGTCTAAATGATTTCATAAAGGCAAAGGATAGATTTTGCTTTAGTCCTGTCATTTGGATTAAATCTGAATTCCTCTGTGTTTACTCCAGCCATACTCCATTAACGAGCTACATTCATGATGAGTGTCCAAGGTTGCAGTCTTTCGGAAAATTCATCTAATTTTTTTTCCAACAGAAATTGGTTAAATCTGAAGCTGTAGATGAAAGATGCTCTTCTGCTCTGCTAAAGCCTCAGACTAGTGCCTGGTCACCTAGGACCCACTTATGATCTGCCTTTACTCTGGTCGAGAAATGTCCCACTTCTCCATCTACCATGCAATGGGGTGTCCCAAAGCACATGGTTCTGGCTTTTTTCTTCACAACCCTGCCTTCCAACACTTCTTGCCCTCCAAGCTTCACATCATAGATCCCTAACCCTGAGCAAACCAAGCACCAACACGAGCAGCACAACCTGCCAGCAGCCTGCCAGGGTAAGCAGGTACCTGGGACAAGGCAGGATCTGTCTGCACAACTTTCCTACTCCTTTACAGTCATTGAAACCTTTGCCCCAAATGAGCACTTCTTGAAAAAACAGTGAACTATATATAGACCTAGGCAAGTTATGCAATTATAGAAAATTAATGAGGTATAGTTACAGGTTGGAGGACCAGCTCAGAGAATTAAATCATAACCAGATCTACCACAAGTTAATGAAGTATGAAGAAATCTAGGCTGGACTTTGCTTTAATGTTTTCATTGTCCCATTTTGCCATTTATTCAAAAGTACCTATCAGAGTGCTGAAGCTGAATTTCAAAAGATGCTTTTGGTGCTGCATCACAGTTCTCTATATAAAGCTATGTGTAAAAATTCATATATGCACCTACAAAACAGAGGTGGTAACTCAAACACAAGTAATTTTTTCCCTTCTCTCACAAAAGAACATTTGAATTGTCATATTTGGTTGACACTGAAAAACTGCCTATCAGACTTGATGACCTAGTTATAAATGATTAAAAATACAGGCCTGCCAAGGCCAAACTCACTTTGCCAGGGATCTGTTTTTCCATTTATATAGCTGATCTTTTCCTTGAAGTAATGAGAGTAGCTAACACCATTCTTTTCATTACTGTACCAGGACTACATGAAATGCATTCCGATTTTCACACTTAGAAATGAAATACTTTTCTGCCTATATTTTGTAAATATTAGTATGTCCTGATGATGATGATGTAAATATTTTGGTAGTAATGATACTTTGGTTCCTAAAGAGGTTGTTTAAATTACATTGTTCTATGAATCCAAAGCCAGTTGTTATTTTTAGATCAGGATTACTCTTAATCCCAGAAATTAAATTCAGCGTTCAGATTTTTCATTTTTTTTCCCCACAAGCTCCTATCCACAAGCAAAAATACCCTCCTGCACAAAACTTAGGAAGAAAACATACTCTGACTGGAATTATTAGAATTCAGCTGAATTGGAGAAGAGATATTGATAAAATTTTTCATCTCTTCTGCATCAGCTTCTGTGGGTAAGAGTAACATATATGCAGATCTGTGAATGAACTTGGAAAGCTTGGTGCTACAAGAGCAAGTAGGACATCTGAACAAATCAAAATGGATATAATCTGTTTAAGAAGATTCAGTCATAGAGCCTAAGCCAAGGGGAAAAATCAGAACGATTGAAAGAAGAGCAAAACAGGTAAGTCCATATGTATATTTTCTCTGGGTTCTTCCAAGATGCACAGAAGAAAAACTCAAACATTTTTAGTAGTCATGTTCTCCTCTACAGATTTCTTTTCCATTCTTACTGTTTGCCTTACCAACAAACGTCAACCCATGTGGCTTTGTGTAAGTACTGAGAACAAAATAGTAAACTTTCCCATAACTAGGACCTTGTCTACCTAGGCCCTTTTGAATGTTTACCTGGCACCTAAATGTATCCTAACTGACACAAATTTGGTCCCAAGCGACAAAGAATTCATAGAAATTTACATTAAATCCCTGCACTTTTATCATTTGCCTTTAACTATCATGTAAGTACCCCAAGACACATAAGCAAAGCTAGAGTATAATTATCCTATTTATTATGCTGATGCTTTCTCAATTATTAAATTGTTCCACCACAAATTAAAGCAGATTAAATGGCAGAGAAACATTCATCTACTATAAAACAGCTTTAGAGAGTACTAAACCTCACTGCTTGAGTCCCTCTCATTATTACAGATTTCTTCCTAAACCTATGATGCTAGCATGTATAATGGTAAATTAGCAACTAAGCATTTGTTGATAGCAACAAATACAAGATTAAGATCTTCAAGAAAATATCTTTGATGAGATCTAAACATCTTCTAGAGCAAAGATCACTCACCATATAAATTTTGTCATCTCTAACTTGTTCTTGCAATCTACATTTATGTGTAGACTATGCGTGCTGACTACGCATTTTATTTATAATTTAGAAAAAACCCCTATTTTTCTCATGCTTTTTGAGGTATTTTTGCACCAGAAATTCATATTTGGTGCAGGATGTTGGCCATAAAACTTCCTGATCAACCTTTTCTTCTGAACCCAGAACCAACCTCTACTCAAAAGCCACGCAGCCAAGATGTGGCTGTCCGCACTGCTCAGGGGGAGGCTCAGTTTCTGAGGCAGCAGAGGGAGGAGCAGCAGATGCTGGACAGCTCAACACCTTGGGTGCTCTGGTGTCCTCCCTGCCCATGGCCCAGTCTCCCTGGGCACTGGGAACGTGTCCAAGGGCTCTGTGTGCTGCCCCTGTCCAGGCTTGTGAGGCTCAGAAGGTCACTGCACCTTCTCTGTCCCTTCTCAGGTCACAGCAGGCAGGAAGGGACAGTATCCAACAGCTGTTGGACATCGGGGGGAAATGAGACACTATTTTTCCTTCTGGAAGTTAACCAGAATAATTCCTTTATCGTGCCTTTCTGTGTGCTGTTGCTTCCTTTTTGCTCAGTGTTTTCAAAGCCCGGCTAATCAGAAGAAAAACATATAGCTTGAGATTTTCCATGCAGGCTGAGGGTTGTTTTTCTCCCCTGCCTTTTTTATTATTTTAAGATGTGTTGTGGATGACAGGAACACCAAGTCATTCCCATTTAAAGGGTGTTGAAGGAGAAAACCAATAACATTCACTGAACCAGATTCTCTTTCTCCCTCTAAAGATGTATTTCTGAGACTAGGACCTGGTATACAAAAATGGGCTTTATTCAAACTAGCTGCCTAACACCTGCATGCAATACAATATTTTTTTCATTCATCATCTTCCGTCTAGGAGCCTCAAGAAAATGTACTAATGACTTACTAAGGACCTTTCTTGCAACTGTACAACATTAAGTTAATCTAGGTCATTTCCCCAAACTGATGCTAGAGTAGTTATTTTATCCCTTCCTTCCAGTTCCAACTAACATTTCACATCTTCTGTGTTAGGCTACAAACATCTTAAAGCCAAGATCATTACAAACCTTTACCTTAGAGAGTAAATCACAGATTTGATCTCTATGAAATTCAGTCACAGGTATGAATGTAAGAAAAAAAAAAATCCATATTAGGTTCTGTATAGGCAGCAATTTTTATGTATTCCACATAAAGGTAAGCAAATCTATAATCAGGGTACACAAACTTAGGAATCTGAGTGCTTTCCAAAAATGGACGATTGACTCCTTTATCGCAGAAGTAATTTGAGTTTGGTTAGCAATTCTCAGTAAACAATGTTGCAATAGGTATCATTGTTCCCAGCTGGTCTACAAACAAAACAGCCCTAGCAAGCTTCAGAGATCCAACAGATACCTTTAAAAGCTTTAGCCCTCTCTATTATTAATTTTCTCTATATCTCAGTAGCACTGAAATATATTTTCCATCCTTAACACAGCTCTAAAAGCACCATACATGCAAAATTTCCAAGTTTAGATATGGAAAATTGGAGAAAAAAATCCACAATCTCATAACTGCTTAAAAATAAGCTTAAACTCTAGAGATGCTTTAAAATAAAAATCAGATCACTGTTAGAAAACTATAAAAGGCATCTGTGAATCTCAGTACTTCATTCTGAGTGCTAGATGTGACAGAACTTGGCCTGTGGCAGATAATGCAGAGAAATAAAGCAGGAGCTGTTGCTACTGAATCACAGCCCAGCTGACAGCACACTACCTAGAAGAGAGAAACAGAGCAGCACAGAAAATCCCAGCAGGTTCTCATAACTGTGACAGATCACATTTACACATATTTTCCAGTGATTTCATTATGGGCAAACTAAAGAACAGAACACTACTGAAATTACCCATTTAACTGGCTGCAGTTCCAACACATTGACAATAACATAGCCAAATACCAGACCACAAGTACCTAAAGTAAAGCAAAAGAGGGAGATGCAGACACAGAGCCCAGGACTTGCCCTACCTTTTCCAGGTCTGATCCACTGTACCATGCTGGTAAAGAGCAGGCAGGTCCCTGCCTTCCTCAGCGCTGCTCAAAACTGACTCCAGCTCAGCTCTTCCTGTTTGACCTTCTTATCTTTCCTGTTGATTGCACGGCCTGGCTTGGATGTGGCCAGCACACAAAGTTGTCTATTAACCAATACTGTTAATTCCAAAACTTTTTTTAGAGAAAGAAACATTCCTGAGAAAGGAGTTGAGCTACTAAAGTTCATTATGCAAAGCAGAAATGTATCCAGTGTGCCGGAAGGTTCATTCACACACTCCAGCTTTTCATGGCAATAATTTATTGTGGCATTTTGCATTGGTGGCTAGAATCTCCAAGGGACACATCCAGGGCATTGTCTTAAAAAACCGTTGTTCAGAAAAAAGTTACAAACAATCCTTCAGATAAAGTACAGGACTTTGTCACCCTTTTGCTTTTGACTGCAAAATTAGATTTCTTGCTGTCATTACAGCTGCAAAAACATTGATGAAAAATTTTTTCACAAAAAATTTACACCAATATGCTCAGGTTTAAATGCAGAAGTCTATTATTTAGCAGATCTATGCAGCATTAAATATCAGTTTGGGGAGTTGAGCAAGACTGTTGTGGAATGCACAGAGAGTTTATTTTCTGTGTGACAAGACTGATCCATGTGCCATATCCTAAATGACCCACAAAAGCAGTGGGTTCAAGGTGATGGTCTGTCCCCACTGCACTGCTGCCCTCCTACAGCTCTTACCATCAGGAGTACCAAAACCAGACCCTTCAGGTGCCCTTGAGACCTTAGTTATGACTCCTGCCAGCCCACCTCAAGGAACATGCACTTGAGAGCTGTTTTTAAACATTAGAATCAGGTATTAATTATAAATCATGCTCTCATTTACCCTACTTCATCCCATCACCCCACATAAACAGGAATTAGAAATGCTACTTCACACTGAGGGGGCAGTCTGTTCCTGCAGTGTGCTCAGGAACTCTCCATCTTCCCAGAAATTATGCATTTGGAAGGTACTCAAGTAATTGTGTAAATTACAACCAACCAATCATCCCAGAGGGAATTAATTTGATATTGCACTATAATGCAGTACATAAAGCATACCACTTCAGGAGTAATTAATTTATGTAGCTACTGTGCCAACAGCATGAAGTACCATATTTCTGTCACCACTTCACTGATTTTCCACGAGTTTCATAAATGTCTAGCTCTTTTCAACACATTTATTTTATATGTCTATTTAAAGATAATTTTGGTTACATTTTATTACACCATTTCTTCACTGGTATTTCTCTTTTTTTATGTGATTCAAAATAGCTTTGAAAAAAAACCTCAAAGAGACATCTAAGCCTATATTTTTCCCAATGGATAATAATCTTTCAGTCCCTATTTCTGAGTCCCAGTCATTGCAGAATCTACCACTGATTAGTACGTCCCTAAAATCTTAAAAGATACAACTAACTTTTATTTTAGAATACTGAAATTAGGAGAGATGAACTCACTTCAAGAAACACATAACAAAATAGCACCAACTGAACTCCAGGCTCCTTATCTCCATTTTCTATCCTATCCTAAAACAGTTTGGGTTAGAAGGGACCTTTAAAAGTTGTCTTAGCCAACTCCTCCCTGCAATCTTCAACTAGGTCAGAAATCTTCAGCTTCCTCTGTGATTTTACTCTGAAGCCATGCTCCATGGTATTTCATCACACCACAGCCAGTACTTCAATTCTTGGTGGTGTATATGGACATGTAGTTTGGGTGGAAAGAAGAAAAAAAAAGTTTTCAATTTTAAAGTAATGACATCAAAAGTTGGTCCCGTATTTCCTGTTGTCTTGTTGGAACAGCACTAATCTGCATTACAAAACTTTAGGTGAATAACCTTATTGGACAGCTGCTCTCATGAAATAACTCCAGAGACCAATATATTGCAGCAAACAGGAAAAAGCAGAGGTAGCACAGATTGGTTTCCACATTAGTAATCACATCCCTTCTACATTCTAATTACTATGAATTGTGCTACCTGTTTCAGGTTTCCTTTTGCTAAAAATCGGGTGCAAAGTTGTTTCTTCTAGTCAATTCTTTAACTAATAAAATTGCATGAAGACTTGATGGTCCTGTTTATGTTGAGTTGTCCCTGATTTCTTCAGAATTATTAAAAGAAGCTAACAGGAGGCTGGGGAGGACACCGGGTGTTGATACAAAGCACTTCCTCTAATTGTCTCTCTCAGGCATTGCTTTTCATCATCCTGTTTGCCTGCCCTTCTGCAGCTGCATGTTTTTCTGACCATTTTTTCACTTCAACAGCTTGTTTTAGGGAAAACAACACATTTTAATTTTAAGGCTGACTTATACCTTCTGGTATAACTATTATCCCATCACAGCTGGGGATATACCTGTGAAGGAACAGTCCACTGCCAAAGGGACTAACTCTAACTTGTAAAAATATTGAGGCAAAACTCATTTGATTATCCACTGGTAAGTGACAGAAATGCCAGTTTTAGGTGATAAGGGGTATTTCTACACATTTTACTAAGTTCCTGTCTGATTTCTTTTGTCCCAAGTCCAATATATATTAACAAGTGTATTGTCCCCTGCTGGAACCCATCATAAAAATATCCTGTTTGTTGCATGTTTTGCTGACTCTGGTATTCTCCACTATTTACATCCAGCACAGCAAATTTGAAATCACACAAGATACTGACTGCTGTCTTGGCTAAATTACTCTCTGTTCGTTCCTCTTTCAACTAGTAATTGAGGTACACCCACTAAAAAGAAATGTAATATTATACAATCTGTATTACAAAGTAAAAAAAAAAAAAAAACAATTGAGCCCCTAGATGTGAAAAACATTCAGCTTGAAGTACAAACTCACAGTGGTGACATTTTAGCAAACTTACCCAGTTATGTTAATTCTAGCCAGATTATCAGCATGCATGGATATTAGTTGTGTTATGTGCGTGCTATGATTACACACAGCTTCCACAGAAATAGGTTTGGCCTCATTTCCTTTTGTTTAGCATGTTATTTCTCCACAGCAACTGCATACAGAACTAGCTAAAGTGCTTTCTGCTGATCTCCTGTCATCTTTGCATCGGCCTGCTTGAAAACCAGATAGCTTTACTTTCCCCCAGGTCTTAAAAAAACACCATCCCAGCTCCATAGCCAGGTTCAGAAAGGAAAAACAGAAAACATGAACAGAAAAACACACTGTCACCCATCTGTAAGGAAATGCTGTCGCCTTCTAGTCTGCAGGAAAATGCTGAGTCAAAGCATCCAGCTGTGACAGCACTTCCACAGCTCCTGAGCTATTTACACAGCCCACCAAATAATGGCTGTTTGCTTACAGTTACCCTGCTAATGGGAATATTAAATTTATATTAAATTAATATAGAATATTAAATTAATTGATCTTATATTAAATATAATATTATTTTATAATATTTAATATTCTATTTTTTTATATTATATTAATAAATATAATAATAAATTAAATAATTAAAATGCTAATAATAGATGTTACTCAACTTGTTATTCCTGAGCACAAGAAGCACCATGGTACACACCTGACAGAGCTTCCTCCCAAGTTCAGCATCTCCCAAGTGCCACTGCTACTCTCTTGAAAACACTTTTATCTGCAGACCAAAAAGCCGACACCCTCCTAACCAAGGAAGCCCATATTGAAATCTCAGCAGGCAAAAGGGGAGGCAGCCATGATTGGATTCACAATTCCATCTCCCACAGCAGAGAAGGAGAAAACTTCTAGAAGAGTCTCATCAGCTCAGAATAAAAATTGTAATTATCACTTAGAATCACTAATCCTTAGATTAATCATTTCATTTCTTTACTTTATGACTGAGCAGAATTTCTTTTCTCCCCATAGGAATAACAGCCTCCCAAATCAAGCACAAACTTTGGAGTCCTGTGCAGCACAGAAAACACATGAGTTCTCAATCACCCCAAACCAAACACCCTGAGAGTTTGCATTCACAAGCTTCAGCATGGGAAATGGGCTTTCCCTATTTTGCTTTCATCTTGCAAGTAGAATTAAATTCCTCTTATCTACTGGAATTAACAAACCACTTGGCAAATAAAGCCCCTAAAACATTCAAGTATAAAGAAAATAGGAAATATATGTTGACAGGGAAACAATAATTCTGTTCATCTAAAAGCTTCTAACTATTAAAAGGAGGGAGTAAAAAATCAGTACGCCAGACAATTTACACTTAAACTCCCACAGAATGTCCTTTTTTTTAAAGGCTTTTTTTTCCCCTTGACAGGATAAATCCTCACCTTTCACAGCATTACAGGAGAAGTGAAGAAAAAAACAGGTACTTCCTTTTATAATTAGGCAAAGGGATTTTTAATTAAAAGTTAACTATTTTCAGCTGCTTGAAATTTTCAGGTAGTTTCCTTATTCTTAAGGAAACCTTCTTATAGGTAGCCAGCAAATAATCATATATCACAATCATATATTGAGTAGAGATTATTTATTATCCTGTTCAAATGGATTTGTTATCTCTTTTCCTTCAGAGGATTCTTTTCACAAGGTCACAGATCCATCAGGGTTGGAAGAAACCTTCAAGAGCATCTAGTCCCACATTAAACATTTAGGAAAAGGCATCACTCAAGGCTTTTTCCTAGAATAAGATTTCTTGCTGAGGTTGTCAGCTTTTCTGCTGTCCTTTAAAGCAGAGAAAACTATGTCAGTATATCTAAAACTGTTTATTCTGAGGAGTGGAGTAGAAAGCCACAGCTCCTTGATCTTAAAAAAGAAGGGGGAGGAGCAGCGGCAATGAATATTTAGTTCTGCTTCAATTCCTTCTGCCTTCCTAGGATTTGCATAAATGTGTACTATTTGAAATGTATTTTTATCTTTCTATGTACATATTCAACTCTTTTCTTTACTAGCATGCCAGAGCACTTCTGGGATGGATAAAAAGACTTTCAAGAAAGAAGTACTTACAATCCTTAACCACACACTGAAACACTTAATTTGCAGAACTGAAATTTTACCCATCTGTTTGGTGATTCTGCTTAGTGCTAAAAAGTGCAGGGCCATGGAAATTTATTTATAGGAGCTTGAATATATGTGGAATACAGATATCTCCTGAGCTAGTTTTGGCATTGAGAAAGTAAATTTTTACTTCCTTAAGCATTCAAAAATGGAGAAAAGATGTTTCAATATGGATTCAGTAGAAATGGAATCTTGCTTTTGGCTTTCCTAATGCTCTGCGGAAGAACATGCCTGAGGGAATATCTGGAAGATCAAAAGCAATAGATAGCCATCAGGATAGAAACAACCACAGAATTTCAATTTATCATCCTATAAGCTCTGTTCCATTCACTAAGTGCAACTTGGTTTACTGTCAGTAGTTTTCTCTTTGACCGAGGTAGCCCAAAAATACTGTCTTCCTATAGTTTGGGATTACCATTTCCAGCCACCAAAATGTCCACTGTAGAAAAAATCCTATAGTGATACTTCTAACTTCAACAAATTGTCTTCACATAGAACTAGCAAAATAATTGGAATTTTTCCAAATTAGTGCTGCCCTCTAGTTGAGACCCGAAGAAGGGTTTACTTGTCCATTTTTTACAGCTTTATCTGCAGATCTAAGTTATAATTTCTAGTAACATCTTTCCTCTCACATTTATCTTTTTAGACCATTTGGCCACAGGTACCAGAACTAAATATATTAAAAGGTGTTTATAAACATAACAAGCACAACACTTTCTGCTTAGGTATCCAGCCTTGTATGCTTGAGTTCATACTTCTTATAAGAAGAATAAAATCTTTAAAAGGTATAGTCCAAACCTCAGTCTTGAGAAATATGAGGAAAGATTTCTATTTATCAGGGAAAATCTGAGACAGTGGAACTTTTGGCAATACAGATCTGAAAATCATGAAAACTTTAGCTGCTTCCTGTCCAGAATTTGGCCTTGGAACCATCTTTAAATTCCATTTATGGACTTTTGATTAAATCAGCTGTACTTGCATTGGCAACCACAGACAATAGTCGTGTTAAGGTGTGAATGTGTGGGGGGATGGTATAAAAAGATTTCTAAGTTTATGCAGCTAAACACAAAAATTTTAATAAGCATAAACTTATTTTGGATTCACTCCATTAAATGTCCATTAATTACATTCAGTGATATTTTTTCCACTTTTTCCCACATTTGAAAAAAAATATTACTTCCATTCCTTCTTTTTTTCCAGTTGACATCTGTGCATACATCATCCACAATCCCCATGTAAACTTTAAGTCCTCATTTAAGTGGGCTGGGTCCAGGCCATTTCACACAGACTGAAACCTTCCCCTAGTGAAGCCTGGAAAGCAACACTGATAATCCAGGATGGCTTTGTTGCAGCTGAGGACACAGAGAGGAGCATCAGTCACAGCTGCATTTTTCTAGGGCCTGATGTCTCAGGGATGTTCACTGCCAGCGTGGGCTGAAAGTTCCTGCAAACTGTCACACATCTTCCAGGCAAAGCCTCACTTACAGACAGTGCTACACGAGAATTTTATCACCTCAGAAGAGTTTATATTCTGCTGGCATGAGGCTGTGTTGTATGGGGTTTTTTTACATAAGGACAGTGTTAGCTATGCAGTGTAGGATAGGGAATGGGAAATCAGCACACATCAGCCTGGGCTGCAAAACAGAGTTAAATTGAATCAGGGCCATGAATTGCAATATCATCTACTCCAAGGGAGAGGCTGCAGCTTCACATAAAGAGTGGTTTTCCAAGGAGTCACATTTGCAAGGGATCACAATATACTTAATAAGTATTAACCTCTCTGCAACAAAAATGACCTCATTATCCTTCTTGTTTACTACAGAAAGGACAACATTATTTACATGTTTACTGATGTAAGTGTTGATATCAGTGGTTACACACACTGTGTGACATGGCGCTGAAATCCTTGCAAGCTTCACCTGCCATTCCCAAACCAAAATTAAATTTTTGCCAATGTTTATTGCAAGTGTAGTGACTTTTATATTATTCATGCTTTGTTTTGGCTCTTCCCCAAACCCTTTGCATTTGTATTTCTGCCCATTTCATTGCTGTGACCTTGGAGTTTGTCATCCTTGTGTATGAATTCTATATGGATGCTCATCATTACCTGCTAGACTTCCTGCCACGTGCAGCAGCCTGCAATACCAAAATTTATTTGTTCTGACCAACTTTCCCAAAGCTGACTGCTGACTTGAGAGAACAGTCTTTGATTGTCTCACTGTAACAAAGATTCCTTTCATCCTCAGCCATTGCTCCCTTTGATGTTATTTCACGCTTGCTGTTTTCAAAGTTTGCCTGAGAGTTTTATTTGACCTACTGATCATAATGCATTTAAGTTTGTAATGGGTAATGGATATCTAAGTTATAGCTGCTGATGCAGGGTTTATATTCTTCCCATGGTGTGAGAGGAGCTTTGTATAAAAGTTATTGCTGACATCTTCATAGTGCAACTCAGACATCTTAATATAGTGCCATGTTATTATTTCATTACTGCTGCTTCACACTAATTCATTATTTATAAACACGTGTGCTTCTGCCTCAGTGAGTAGCTGGAAATTTATTCCCATACCCAGAATCTCATTTTAAGATCCCAGTCTGTTACTCTTCTGGAACTTCAAGATTGCCTTATATTTTATTTACTACCAGTGTCATTCCAATACAGCAAACAGAGTAAGGTGGTGGAGAGGTAACTGCTGTCACTGGCTGCAAACACAAGGATGGCTTATTTTGGCAACTGCCCCAGTACAAGTAGTTCTGTGATATTGTAATTTTAATGTCAAAAAGCTCATACCTCAATATGGAATTAGTCATAAAATTACAGAAGTTCAAGTCTAGTTACTGTAACCCAGGCAAAGTAGCCCAGCCCTGAATTCCTAAGAGATATATGACACCAGAAAAATAAAAGTAGGAATGTTTTTAACACAGAGATGTTTAGGGAGCTTTCGTCACACAAAAGAGAATCAGTAAAAAACCAAAGAGGGGTCATGATAGCATGTCATTTCAGGTTCTTAATATTCTGTGATACAAAAGAATTTCTATTTTTGAATTAATAGGAAAATGACATATTTCTGTAAATTTATAGAACACGATTGAAGTATAATTTGTCATTTAAAACATAAGCATTTAAAAATACATTACTGTAAATTGCAAGATTTCTTTTGTCTTCCAGAAGATTTAACACCTGTCAAAAGACAGCAACTTAGATTAGACAGCAGTTTAGATTGAAAATCAGCCTATAAAGTAGATCTCAGGTTAAAAGGTAAAAATTACCGTAGATTCTTAGGAGCTTAAATTCAGTTTTCAGGACTATACAATAGAACTTAATGGCATGAAATACAGATCTGCACAGTAAGATTCACAAAAGCAGGTCTAATTTATGCAATTTTTTCTGATTTTTTTTTTCCATGACATATCTATTTAGGACAACTTCAGAAGGGTTTCAAAACTAATAGCATAGCTGGCACAAAGTAGTTGCTCTTTTAAGTTTCACTCCAAGTTGGTATTTGACCTGAAAATCTCGTGATACTTTATCAGCTTTGAACATAAAGCCAAGGGAAAATTTAACCCTTGGAAGGTTAAGCAGCTGCTTGGATTTGTAGTTTTCTATAGTCTGGATTAGCATGTAAAACACTTCTGGCAAGTGGATGAATAATGGCTTTTTCACAGTTTTTTTTTGTTTTGTTTTGCTTTGTTTGTTTGTTGTTGAACGTTGGTTGGTTGGTTGGTTGGTTGATTTGTGTTGGTTTGTTTTGTTGGGGATTTTTGGAAGACATAAACGTTCTGCTTCATTCCCAGTGCAGAAGTTTTAGTTCCTCTCTCTCTCTTGCTGGACCCTCCGTCATTGAGGTACTTTTAGAATATGACCCCTCTCATATGGCAATGACCTAAAATACTTTCAGACAAATAATCAAATAAAAGTAATAATTTTATTGTCCTGGAAGACCATGACCACCCTGAAGTTGGAAACTTCAGAAATATTAGAAACAATCCTTTTTTCTTGCTTCAGCTGGACCTTTTTTAATGCAAGACACACAATATTGAATTGTTTCTTTACATTTACAGTGCTCATTCCTTTTTTTTTTTTTTACATCAAAACATATTCCCTTACCCCAGGGAAGACACATAAATATATATTCCCTTATGTAAGGAGGATGCATTTCTGATAACTGGGATTCAGTAGATAGTGAAGATTTTATTTTCCTG
Source organism: Melospiza georgiana (assembly GCF_028018845.1). Classification (NCBI taxonomy): domain Eukaryota; kingdom Metazoa; phylum Chordata; class Aves; order Passeriformes; family Passerellidae; genus Melospiza; species Melospiza georgiana. The sequence continues at coordinate 55,696,970 of NC_080434.1, forward strand.
ATACAGCTAATACAATAGAGAAAGACACAAAGATGTACTTAAGAAAGACATAGAATTTAAATGCATATGGACAGTAAAATGTAAAGTTCTTCCATAAAATTATCCAAATAATACCGGTGGAGATTTTTTAGAAAACACTTCTATGCTAGAAAGTGCATTTGTCTAGCATAACATTTTTCAAGCATTTTCAAAATCAATGCTCTTAGAAGAATTAAGGATGACACTGAGGATGTGAAGGAAGAGACAGGATCATCAGATTTGTCAGGTGCCCATTGAATTCCCAGTAATGACAGAAGTGGTGCAAAGTGCTGACAGGTCAAAGGCTGACTTTTCAGTCTTCTTCACTGCAGCTGAACAAGCTGATTGCTTTCAAAAATGAAAATCAAGAGATGACTGCCCACTAGCCTGAGATTGGTAACAAGAGGCTGAATATTACAGCGCTCCAAAGAGTGTATCTGCCCATTCTCAGGACAGATCATTGTCCTTAAAGATTTGAGCTACTTATTCTGTGACTTGGTGCTCAGTTTAAATTGTTTAGTATAAGCCTTCTTGGTAACCCTTTCTGGACAGTTTCACTTTGACTGTGAAATTAACAATTTCACCACACTTTTGCTATCAACCCTTTCCAGGCCAGCTTATCATAGAAGAAGATAATTTTTTTTCTGGAGAGCAAGGATAACATCAAATTCAACAGAATTCAGAATAAACTCTGGCAACTCTTTTTGCCACAGACCACTCATCCACTGAACTGTGACCTCTTCCCAAGTAATGCTTGTGTCATCTGTGTCATCCATGATACTGAACTACCTCCAAAAGTCATTGAAGCAGGGTTTTTTCTGGATAAGCTTGGGAAATGTCTTTTTTAGACCTTTCAAGTGCTGATCACTCCCTTATTCACTGGTTGGAGTAAGGAGATCTTATCAGAAGCAGACCGTGATTTTTCCAGGGGTTCATGGGAACTTTTAATCAAGCTTGTGGCAGGTGGCATTACCCTAAACAAGGGGAAATTTGAAATCCATGGCTTGTTTCTCAGTGTTTCCTAAGATCTGGCTCTGTGAGGGCACTTTGAGCAATTGTGTAGTAACCTTGACCTTTAAGTTGTCTCTGTGACTTGTAGGAAAATTTTCCAAAACCTCTTGTGGCCCTGGGGTTCCCACTGCAATGAATTTTGAAAGACTTTAGCATACATTCTCCTTTTGCCACCCAGCAGAAGGGTCAAACTGTCTTTTAGCAGCCTTCAAGCCCAAGGCTCTTTCCTCTTCATTACCTCCAATATGGATTGTACACCCACCACATCCAAGACAAGAGTTCTGTCAAATTTAGCTTTTAAAGCAACACTTATGCATAGCCACAGGGTTACTAACATCAGTCAGAGATTGCCTTGAACTTATGATGATTATTATATGCAAAGACACTTCATAATTAAAACCAAAGTTGGTAATCAAACAACAAAACTCCAGAACAAATGACAGAAAGTGACAGCAGCATGGTACTGAAGTTGCAAGTCACCCATTTTAAGGAATGACTAACTAGAGTAGGAGTGAAGGGTGGAATCTGATGGAGCAGTGTAAACTCATAAGTGGCACAGAGAAAGTGAAAGGGAAATGTATGCTTGCTCATTCTTGAAGAGATAGCAAGCATACATTTCCCTTTCACTTTCTCTGTGAACCTACACAGGTGTGTAGGTTGGAACCTACAACTGGACAAGACAACAGAAGAAAATCCACAGAAGGTTCTTCTAAACAAAGAATACACATCTGGCTCAGGAAATCCCTCAGCAGATACCCACTGATGGTGGCTGTCAGGAATGGGATGTTACTTGTTTGGATTGTCTGATCCTGTGGCTGTTCAGATTGCAGGTGACAACCTCTGGACATAATCACTGTCATTCTTCCTGAGGGCAGTGATTATGTCCAGAGGTTCCCCATGCTCAGCAGACAAATGTCATGAGAGCCATAAGGTACTGCCGTTCTTACACAGGGCCAAGGACCACGATTCTCTATCAAAGTGTGATGTGTAAGCACAGCTACAGAGCTCATCTCTTCAGTTTCAGGTGGAGGCTGGGAAAGCTGTGTAGGTTTTGTGCTTACAACTGTTAATTGAGTTATAACTTTTAGGCAACTGTCAGTGGAACAGAGCAGGCTGATATTAATGCAAAGCAAGTCTTCACATCCCTATTTCCTCATGCTGTTACTGTAACCCCAAGCTGCCCTGAGCACAGTCTGAAATCAGCATCAGAGCAGCTGTGCAGTACAGCACGCTTATGCAACCACGCTGGCTGCTATTGTATTTGTTAACACAGATGTTTGTTTCTTAAAAAAACATCCCATCAATTCTCACAGAAACAAAATAGATTTTCAGATAGATGAAATACTGAATAAATCGATATTTAATAAGCAAATGGCTTTAATAGTAATTGTGTGCGCTTGTACTTTCAAATCCAAAGGATCAGTGAAAGTTCACCTGCTCCAGAAAGCATTGCTTTACCCTGCTGAACGCCCAGACCTGCTGCCAACACCTTCCGTGCGGTGCAGCGCTGCCTGGGAGTCCGGGCTGCGCTGGGGAACAGTGCAAGCATCCTCATGGTCACTGCCGGGCGCTTCGGGGACACGCCGGAGCCCAGGTGCACCTCACGGCTTTGCCCGGCCATCGTACGAGCCCAGCACCAGCGGGACAGGAAAATGCAGAGGGAGATCTCAGAGATCTCAGCCGCAGGGCGAGGGAGGCCGGGCGGAGCGGTGGCTGCCGGCAGGTGGGAGCGGGCTGCGGCTGGGGCCGAGACCCGGGCAGAAGTTTCTGCGGGGCGGGGGTGCTGCAGCAGCTCTGCCCGCAGCAGCGGCGGGGCCGGAGCCGCAGCAAGGCACGGAGGGGGATGTAGTCCGCGGGGCTGCCTACACTTCCCAAGGTGCCGCCGTGCCATACTGAGCGGAGCCGTGCCGTGCCGAGCCGAGCCGAGCGGAGCCGCGGCGGGACTGCGGGCGCCGGCACCTGGCGGCGGGGGCGGAGCGCGGCGCGGCCCCGCTGCGCGGCGGGCGGGGACGGAGCCGGAGCCGGAGCTGGAGCCGGAGCCGCCCGCGGGGCGCGGTGACGGTGACGGCGGCGGCGGCGGCAGCGCCATGAGCACCGGCACAGGTAGGCGGGCGCGGGGGGCGGCCGGGACCCCCCGGGGCATCTCTGCCGCTGCCCAGCTCGGGTCCGTCTCGTTGCAGCGCGGGGTGCGGGCAGCGGCAGCTGGATAAAAATTGCTCACCTAAAGCCACCCGAAAATACGAGAATCTGTGTGTGCGCCTGTGGCGGGGGGAGCTGCCGCAGCCGCGGGCGCTGCCGGAGCCTCGGGCGCTGTCGGGCGGGAGGGGCTGCGGACCCAGCGCGGGGCTCCGGCAGAGCCGCCCCCGCCCCGGGCGTCCCCCACAGCCCCGGCCCGCAGCTCGCAGCCCCGGGCATTCCCCGCAGCCCCGGCCGGAGCCCTCAGGACGGGCTGGAGCGGCCGCGGCCGGGCCGCCCCGGCTCCATCCCTGCCGGTACCCAGCGGATCGGCGCGGCCCCGCAGCCGAGGTGCGGCGCGGGCGGCATCAGCTGGTGCCCCGGCATCCCGGGTGGGAACACACAGCTTTTCAGACGGGGATATTTGGGTTAAAAACCGGCCTTTTTTGCTGGGTGAGATATTGTGGCGGTAGAGAAGGTGGATGTCAGGGATGTGCCACGGTGCCCAAGCTAGGATTGGCGCCCGGAGGAATCCAGTTGCCCAGGGCAATACAAAACTAATTTATCCTGTGATACATGCAGGATTTGAGAACTGACTTGGAACTGTATTTTTTAGCGATTCAGCATTCATCTGCGTTGAGTGTCGGCGGGGGGTGGTTACTTCAGAGCACAGCCGATTGCAAAATATTACAGTCCTTAAGGCAAATGCAGGGTTGTGCACAGAGGAGAGGGGACTGTGGGAGGTGGTTGTGTATTTCGTTTGTGAGGGTAACTGTAGTGCTAAATATACGCTCTACCACAACAACAGGGAGAGGCTGAATAGCTACAATTATGTGGTGACTCTGTATGTCAACATGCTTAATCATACCACATCCTCGCAGCGAGCCAAAGGGGAGCCTGCTGCAAGCAGAGAGGAGAACGAGCTCCGGTTAGGACAGTGAGTGACCTGGGTCAGGCACCTGCTGCAGATTGCAGCTGAAAGCCGAGTCTGGCATTTCCTCGTGTTTGTTGATGGTGTAAGTGCTTTCGTGTGTGCTGATTGTCCACGTCCTCACATGGTCTGTGGGTGAAACACGGACTGCCAGCATGCTGGTCTTCTCTCTGGAAGTGCCCAGGCCAAGGCAGGTGTGCAGGTGAGAGCAAGGCATGTGTTGCAGGGTGTTTGAACTACAATAGAAATCCCCAGTCTGTTTCCTGCCTTTAAAGAGCATCGGGATAATTAACAAGGATGGTAACATCTCCTTTGGCAATGGTGAAATGCTGGTATGGAATCCTCTCCTTGGTCGCCTGGCTGTATGTAATGTTGAACTGAAGAACATGAAACACTGGGAAATGTTTAAATTCTATTGTGGTAGAACTGAGCCTGGTAGAGGAAATACTAGAGTGCAAATTTTTCTCTCTATAATATTTTAAATGTCAGTTAAATATATTCTGAAGTTATTAGCCCAGTAGAAAAGTTAGTGCAGAAGAGACTTGACACAATTCTATCTCAGTAATTGCTCCAAACACGGTGTAAATTAAATAGCAAAAAAGAACAGTGCCAAGATAAAAATAACATCCTGGGAAAAAAGAGGGTGGAAAAAAACCCTGAGAGTTCTTAGGTCTAATTTGAAAGAATAACTGGCAGTTTTAGGAGTTTTGGTTTTAAGTATAGGGTTAGCTTTGATCTTCACAGATTTTGATTTTGTGTCTCTGTGTGGGCTATGTAAACAACCTGCAATCAATTCTCATGATAAATTAAATGGGAGAAGCCCATATCTACTCAGTGAAATCAATGGAAATTTTCCATTAACATTGATGGGTCATGTATTGTACAACAAATTCAGTGCCATGGTTTGTTTAAAATTGCTGTTCCCAAAAGATTTCCACCAAAATTACTATGGAAAGGCTTTAATTCAAAGTTTGCTGTTTACTCTAACAGAAATATATTTCTAGTTCTGCAAAGAAAACAAGGATGCAGTGGTGTGATAAAATCAGCCTCACATAAGTTCCAATGAACTGCTGCATGTTTTGGTAATCTAGGAGAAATTCCCAGTATTTCTCTTACTCTTGAGGTGGAGCAAACAGTTGAGAATCTGCCTTATTACTCCAGAAACTTTTGCTCAGTGTGTGTCCTCTCTTGCACCAAGGCAGCACATCACTCACTGTCTGCATCAAGAGGGTTTCTGGCAGTGCTGTGACACTGCTTTGCCACTTTACCATAACATTTGGCATTAGATACAGAAATGCTTATATTTGGTAAGGGTGATGTAGTTTGTAATATATTGATAAAGGTAATACAATTTGAAATGGTTCAGTAGTACATGCATTGAGCCATTGTCCTGATGAATGGCTGCAGACTCAGGCTATAATTTTAAATCTAGAAAGCATATGATCACCTGGTATAGTAAGACACAGCTCAGATGCATCATTACGTGTGTTGTAATTAGATTTTTCCACACATGATTTTCCTCAGCTGCCTTCTATATATACTTACCATTGGTTTTGGCTGAGACTAATTCTAAGAAAGAGCCTATTCACTGATTTTTATACCTGGGAGATTTGCATGAAATGGTTGTGCTTTCAGGATACTAAAGGTACTTTTAAGAGTTTATAATACGGTTTTTCAGTCTAGTAATTAAGTTCTTTGCCATCTTGAAACCATAGCAAGAAGAACAGAATAGGTTAAATATTTGAGATTGTGAAAATGAGGTTCTCCTCAATTTCCAGAAATAGGGTAACATGATGTCTATTATTTAAGTGCAAAAAGGGAATCACAGAGCTAATTACATACTAGGTGAGTTATCTTAGATTAGATTAAATTAAATGTCATGACACAAATTCACACAGCTATTTAGTCTTTAAACTATTATATTAAAGGGGCAATTTGATTGCATGGATCAGAGAACAGCTAATGGAGTGTCACAGCCCGAATGGAGCAGGAATGTAGTGGCTCTGGTTACAAAAGAGGTTACTCAGGTTGGTCACACAGGGTCCAGCTCAGCTTGGAGATGATTAATTCCTTTTCAAAGTTCACATGCAACTATGCTGATAAGGATCCTCACTAGAGACAAAAGTTATGATTGTTTCAGACTGTGCTATATTTTATACTTAGATACAGAATTTTTCTTTCAGCCCTTCGTTCTTGGCACTGGTAAAAGAGCATTGAATTACTAGACAGGAGCACCAGGAGGTCAGCTTGCTTTGGAGTTTGCCTGCTAATGAACATGCTACCTTATAAGGTGCAATCCTACATGTTTCATAATTAAACAAGAGTAGAACTACTTCATTTCATTGCCATTTTAGCCAGGTTTCCCTGAAAAAACCCAACAACCTCTATTTCCTGATGGTATTTTCTTCCTGAAAATTGGGTTGAATTGCAAAGAGTCTATTTAATTTCTTAGACTGTAAAAATCAGGAAACTGTATCTTGGGATTTGTTAAGGTTTTGGGGGATTCTGTACAGCTCTTAAGAAAATGGTTTCAGCTCAGTGCATGTATCTTTTAAATGGCCGCATGTTCTTGGATGGTAGAAACGCACAGCACAGTTAGGAGAGGGTGAAGTAGGTCAGAAGAGATTCTCAGTGATGTCACATCGGCTGGTCACTCCTGTCTGCAGGACATCCTGTCTCCTGGTGGCCTTCCCGTGCTGCCCAGGTGCTGCAGCCCATCTCTGGAAAGGTGAATGGTTCTGCTTAACAGAATCCAGACATTTGGCTTTCTGAGTGACGTCTCCTCCTTGCTCATTTGTCTGTTTGCAGTGCAGCACCTGCCTGGTACTGAGCACCTTTCTGGGCTGGTATGGGCTGGTGTCTGTTCACTTCTGACTGCCCCTGCAGTACCAGGTACAAGCAGTCTGCTTTCAGTTTTGCTCCTCAGGACATTATTGCTTATGTACTTTATCACCAAGAATTATCTTTGACATGAAAACATAGAGTGTCACTGTCATATTTTCTGGAAAAATCCCTTTGCCAGGATTTCTTCTCCTGGGAAGCTGAGAAGCCTCAGAGAAAAATGAAAACAATAGTTATCTGATTGCTTCTCCTGTGTTTTGCTGCTTTGGGATGTGGTTGGAGATTGTTTATCCAACATATGAATTGTTTTTACTTAATGACCAATCACAGCCAGCTAGCTGTGTTGGGACTCTGGAAGAGGTCATGAGTTTTTCATTAGTATCTTGTTGAGCCTTCTGTAAGTATCCTTTCTCTATTCTTTACTACAGCTTTAATATAGCATTCTTTTATATAATATAAGTATATGAAATAATGAATTAGCCTTCTAAGAACATGGAGTCAGATTCATCATTTCCTTCCTGCCATGGGAGACCCCGAAAATACCACAATAGAGTTCTAAGAAATGTAGAGACAATTGAGAACTACCAGCATGGTTGCTTTTATCTCTCTTCTTCTGTGCAATGGGATGGCCAACATTCAAGAAGAAATGAAGAAATCCTGATTTTAGTTTTGTTCGATTTGACAAACAATTCATCTCTACACAAATTAAGGCTTTAGCAGTGGAAACTCCTCTTTCCTGACTGCTGTTAATTGTAAGCTCACTGCTGCATTTTCCAGTCCTCTGGGGGTTTGCTGGTACCATTAACTCACCTTTGGACCTTGGGTTCTCCAACCAAGCACCCAGCACTCACAGTAAAGAATTAAACACATTTGTGTTGAGAGGGCTTGTGCTGCATGGGGCTGTTAGAAACAGAGCTCTGTAAGTGCCAGGATGAAAGGGGGCCCAGGCAGCAGAGCTGGGTCTCTGCACAAGCCCAGCATCAGATGGAGGGTGGAGCATGGGCCTTGGAGATTATTGGACAATTTGCTGGCTTGCTCTCTGCATCCTTAAATATAACCTTAAGGCAAACATTTCTGAATTTATATTATTCCCTGTGTCAAGATCCATTAGCAGCATGTCAAGGTCCATAACTGTTACCATCTAAAACACTGGAATGTTTTCTTTCACAGCTTATTAGTTGATGTTCGTGCTCTGAAATCTAGATGGAGTGTTGTTCTGCATGAAGTGTGGTTACTTATTTTTCCATTTCAGATAAGAAATGTGAGATTAATAAAAACTTTGTTCAGTAAATATTTCTGTAGCTTTAGGAGCCAATTTTTCCCCTTTCTCTTTAAAATCAAATCTTTCTACTGGCATTAGTCAAATTGATCATTAACTATATATTGAAGACTCTCCTGATCTTATGGGACAAATTTCTTGATCTGTAGATGAAAGAAATCAAAGTCTAAGTGCAGGTGGCCGTGAAAAATACAAATTCCTCAATTGCAGGAGATCACTAGTGATGCTTTGAAAATACTTTAATGTTCTTAATTGCAGGCTGGTTTTTTCCTACTTAGAAACTGCTATTTTTAGGTTTAAGTAATGCTGTCATTGTAAAACAGTAACAGATTGCAGTTGCTCCTCATGGTGGATATGAAGAACAAATGTGTAGTCTTGGTTGTTACTGCATAGTAGCTGCTCACAAATACAGCATCCAGTTCCTTGGGAAGTTTTTAGGTACCACTTCTGTCAGTTCATTTCTAGCATGAGGCACTGTGATACTTCAGAGGAGCATGAAATATGGTTGTTCCTCTTCCCTTTTGCCAAGTTCATTTGTGATTCATTGGGAGAAAAATCCCTCACCTGTACTGGTTTATGGAGTGAAATAGCTGGTGTGGTGTACAAAAGGGAGCACTGAGCATTCAGTGCTTGTGTTCCTTCAAGTCTATTTCAGGGAGTGACAAAGTAAGATTGAATTGCTGTCATACTGTTTGTATGGTAAAATTCATGGTGAAGTAGGAGTTAAAGTTTGATGCATATCATATGAAGAACAAGCCACAGAACCTGTTCTGCTTAAGTGTCAGGCAAGAGCTTTTGTCACTTTAAAAAATAGGTCATATACTTCCTTCTCCTCCTAAGTATATGACTTAGAGATTATATGACATACAGTATGTGACTTAGGATAAAGGGAGTTTCAGAAGTGATTCATAAGGCAGTTTACTAGTTGATGTCTAAATATATACTGGGATCTTTGCTGAGCAACTCTGAGTGGGACTGAATGAATGGACAGCCTTGTATGCAAGGATTCATTTGGAGAGTTCTTGATCAGGGACCACTTTGTTTTTTTCTTTACTTATTTTGACCTCTGTCGAGATTTTACTGAGGTACGTTTATAAATCCTAGACTGCTGTAAATTTTGCAGTTTAAAATGATGTGAATGCCCTAGAAGTCATGAAAAATACTTTTGCATTTTCCTATTTGTTTTTGTCTCAGTTGCCTTCATTTGCTTTGCTCTGTTTACATGTTCTTTCCCTCTCTTTTCATGTTGGTATTCTCAGTATTGGAAACAGCTGGAACCTGCAAGTCAAGCAGGCTTTTCTGTTCTTCACTTTGTAAGACCCCTCTGAGGATATTTGACTGAGTTCAGCTGGGAAGTTTGGCTTTTTGAGTCTTGTAGAATTTTCTATGATGTTTCCTTTGGCTTTGCAATACCAGCAGCATGAAGGCAATCACCTGGTTACAGTTTTAGATGCAACACAGATACAGAGGATCTAATCTTTAAGGTCACATACACAGTTGTATACTGATACCAAAGTAAACCATAGAAATGGCTGTGTTACCACTATTACCCTTGATGAGAAGAAGATGGGAATGGAAAAGAGTTTGCAGCCAAGTGCCTTAGCTGGGACACACACGGGAACAGCTGGGGCTGCGTCTGTCTGTCTGTGCCGTGAGTGTCTGGCACTGGCCCTGGCACCTCACCCTGTGCCTTGCACATATGCTCTCTGTTCTGCTGTCTGTCAGCCTGGCTGCAAGTCAGGCTTGCCAGTCCAGGGCTTTGCCTGTGCTCTGTCCCTGGGTTTGCTGGGCAGCTCCAGCCCTGCTCAGACCAAGCTCAACCCTGTGCTCTGCTGCTGGCTTCAGGCAGTGACAGGAACATTCCTGGGTGCAGGGGATGGGTAAGTACTGGTGATAAGGGTGGAGAGTTGCTTCTCACTGACCTTTCCATGACTAATAGTGTAACTGAGCTGTGATGTTCCCACTCACTTGGTCAGCAGAGTGGACCTGCCAGGATTGGTGCAGTGAGCATGATGGGGGAAGCTGCTCTGTGCTTCCCTTGAGGGAGTGGAGAGCTCTGCTCTTGATCCACCTGGAAAAGAGAGACAAGACAGAGGGGAACTGAATTGTGTTTTTCAATCCCCCCAAAGGGTTGACGAAGGGAAGATGAAGCCAAGCTCCTCTCCCAAGGGCACAGAAAAAGGGCAAGAAGCAACAGTCAGGAGTAGCAGGAGGAGTTCATGCTGATTGTAAGGCAGAGTGAAATCCCAGTGATAGTGCTTGAACCCCGGAGGGAATCAAGAAGGGTAGCAGAGGGGCTGTGAAGTATCCAGCCTCTGAGGTTTTCAAAATTTAATAGGCCAGGTTGCTCCAGCACTTGCCAAACTGAAGATTGGCTTGCAGTCAGCTGGATCTCTGGGCATCTGGTCCAAAGTTTTTGGTGGGTATTTGTCCTTACCCATGACTGAAGAGCATCTGTTGTGTTGCTACAGAGATCCAAAGGCAGATTAATCTTGAATGTTTTGTGTGGCCATTTACCAACCAATCTTCCTGGACATGTTTTGATGCCTTATTCCTGCCTTGGAAAATTTGAGAAAAATTAGTGTCAGCTGTGTCTATGAACATTGGTAAGCTTTCCTGAACCAGACCCCGTGGAGGAACAGGGCTTATGTATCACAGATCTCTTGAACAATTGCCTAAAGATGCAAACCTGTCCTGGGGTTATGTATGTGCACCTGCAGAGCCCCTCAGCTGGGACATGGAGTTTGGTGTGAAAATCTTAAAATATCATCACCCATCACTGTGAACTGCAGTGTTTTATCTCTTTGAAACTAGGGCATTTATTTATGTGCCTTTGTACAGAATTAGGTGCAATCATTTCAGCATCTTTGTTCTAATAGCCACATGTTTTCATGGTACCAAACTAAGGTAACAAGCATCCACAGATTGCCTTAATGTGTTGTCAGTGAGAGCATAACCAAAGCTTTTCTAGCATCTTCTTTACGTGTGTATGAGCAATGAGACCTTTAGTAATGATAAAACATAATAGATTGTGTTTCAGTTTGCTGACATTTATTGTCGTTATTTCAGATCATTAGGCTGTCCAGCTTGGATTGAGTGCTTGTGTGGCCCATTGTCCTGATCTGGGAGCTAACAATGACAGTGGCTGTGTCCATCTTGGACATGTTTTTCAAGGTGGTACTAAGGGATCATCACCGCAGATGATGAATTTTAGCTTCTTTTTGGTAGTGTGGCCTAAATTTCATTAAATGCATAAAGCCAGCTTAACAAAGTTCTATTTATATCTTAATAGAGCTGCCCACTGGCACTGCTGCAGATTTGGTTGTCTATATTATTAATAGGATTTTACCTAAGACTAAAGCCTAGGTTATGCTGGGAACCCTTAACTTCTGTTACTGCTAAACTTTAGGGTTAAATCAAATTTCTGGTCTGAAGTCATGTGATACATTTTCAGAGAAACTGCTGAAGCAATAGTCACATTTTGTATTCCTTTCCATAGATCTATAATTTTAACTCGTGATACATCTGAGTTTTTTCCCAAGGTCAAAGCTGACTTTTGATGGGAACAGCTCAGGCTGTGTCCTGTGAAGTTGATGATGAGATTGATGTTAGGGGAGTGCTGCCAGCTCTGGGGAGATGCTCAGCTGAGCTTTCTGTGTCTTGTCTCTGAAGCACATAAGGTCTGCATGGATCTAGAAGCATGCCATAGTCGTGCCTATTTTAGAAGGCAGCCAGCAGCACGAGCTGCAAATTTAAGTTGGCAGGAGAAGCCTGGCTGTTAAGCTGAAGCTGTCAGAAACTGTCACAATGTTGGTTGGATGCTCGATTTACCTGTCCTGCTCAGAATTAGAAAGATGGAGCTTCTCAGGCCCTTTCTAAATACAAGGGTAAATAGTATTTTTGGAACTATATAGAAATCCTGTACATTGGATGAATTCCCAGTTTCCATCCTTGTAATTTTGCTATCATACATGTGTTTTGTATGGTCAGTAATTATGTATTTATTACAGTGATGGATGCTTTCAGTATAGCTGTTTGCACCATGAGCATCAAAAAGCACAAATATTTCAGTTCTGCATTCCATCTTTAATTCCAGTTACTTGCATAAACCATTTTTGAGACACTGCCTAAGTTATAGGTCAAACTCAGTTGCTAAACCATCTAATCCTCTCCTACTTTTCTGTATGTGGTTGTTTTCACTCATATATCCCAATAATGAGTTGCTTGCAAAAGCAGAAATGTGTTCTTTCAAGACAATAAAAGGTGTTGAACATATCCCTTCTCCTGATAGTCCATTTCTGTGCCAGTTACACTGCATGCTTAGAAAATGCTGTATTGGTTTGCACTTTTTAAATTAAAAAAATAATTTTCTTTTTTCCTCCGGTGAGCCTGAGGATCTGTTTTAAGGAGTTGCACATCCATTTTTTGAGAGACCTTAGCAGTGGGTAAACAACAAACCTTGACATTTTAAAGGAAGATTCCTACCCTTAGCTTGCCTTGTGGCTCTCTGCTGTGGGTCTGAAAGGCAGATCATGTCTCTTGTGCTGGAAGGCAAAGGACTAAAATTTAGATAGCCCCTGTGAATTTTCTAGGGACATCATTGCAACTGTGCTGTGGAAAAATAATATTACATGGACATTATTTCCACTGCACTGATATTATGGTACCATTAAGAATTAACACTTACTAAAGAGCCAGACTGGTCACAGGCTACCTGGCATTTCATCTTGGCAGCTCTGGAGCAGTGGGGAAGGAGCACTTTGGGTGGGCAGTAGGAGCTGCACATCCACAAATCCATTGGACAAAATGGCTTAAACAAATCACAAACAAATAAACAAATCACCCTATGTCTTCCACTCCTTCCTGTCTCTAGGCTGCTTCCAACATGGCTCTTGAATCTCACTGTCAGTGTTAAAATCTCTTTTCATCAATTTATTTCAACTTTTATTGCATACTTCTTTGTAAGCATCCTGAAATGGTATCTCTTAAAGAAAGCAATAATGCAATAAATATCATGAAAACTTTTAAATACAAATAATGAAATTATTACAATAATTGCTGTTATATCAATATTCCCTGAATTTTTTCAGACTGCTGTTTATATCGTTTGCAAACTGTTTGGAGGAGATGTTGTCTTTGGCTTTGTGTCATAGGTAAACAGTTGTACTATTTTTAATCCCAAACTAAAAGATAACATCTTATCTTTAGGAAAATTTTGCCATATTTTGCAGGAACCCCTTCCTTTTTTGGTAGGATGTATGACATTTATGTTATCTCATGTCAGAGTTTCTTTTTGGTAGAATTTCATTGTGATATGTTGGTGCTCATTTTTTTGTAAATATGTTTAGATTTCTAATAGTGTTTTCTGTCAATTGACTGCAAAGCTCTCACAGGAGGAGGGGATTTGCTTGTGCAGAACTGAGAAGAGATTTGTGATTTGTGTTGGGTAGGATTAGTCAAGAGAAGAGGAGTCTGAAATACCAAAGTTTGAATTAAATGTTCTTTCTGTTAGGTCACTCTGACTTTACATGTGTAAGACTTAATACATTTTGGGTTATTTTTGGCACTGGCATGAGTGGCTGACATTTGTCTATAGATGCAAAGAGTGGAAATTGAAAGGTTAATTTTTTTGCCATCTTCCCTAAAGTTTTGAAAATAATATCTGGTCCTTAGCTTGTCCAGTGGCTCAAGAAGGGAGGGAAGAGTTGGGCTTGAGAAAACCAACTGTAACAAAGCCAGTTTCCTGCTGCTAACTCCATGCCCCTGGCAGCCTAAATATTCCTGCCCTTGATTTTTGTTTCTCTCTGGATCATATCCATGAGGAGATTTCATTTCAAAAAACAACCAAGATTGTGGCTGATGTCATCAGAAAAAACTTCACATGTAAAATACTTAAAAAAAATCCTTAGAACCTAACCCTGGAATTTTTTTTTTAAATTTTTTTTATTTTTACATGGTAGGAAAAAGCAGCATGTGCTGGCACCCAAGCCTTGAGCATGCAGCCCCACCAAGGAATCTGTGCAGCCTGTCCCAGCACACCCCTGCCAGCAGCTGTCACTGTCACTTGCCAGTTCTTTAAAGCTCTTTAAAGGTGGCATAACGTGGCAAAGAGATAACGTGCAGCTTTCTCCCCTAGAGGCAGGCTTAAGTTAATATTCCCCCAAAGGCCATTGCTATGGGTAAGCACAGCAAAGTGGAAAAGCTCCGGGTTTCTCTGTGCTCACCCATCTCCCTTTCCCAGCTGGGTAGGGAAGCTGGGCTTTGAGGCAACTTTCCAATTTTTCAATTTCTGCAGCTTTCCTCAGTTACAATCACATGGATTCAATAGATATTTTAGAAAATATTTGTGATCTGTTCCAGGTCACACTGATAGCATGTGTGAGCTGTTGTGACCTGAAGGATGAGTTATTGGAGTGAAGATTATTTCAGCTCTGAGGGCTGGTACTGAGTGAAAGTTCTTTATTGAGTATGATTGTCTAGATAAAGGGAACCTGCTCCAAGCCACACTCCTCTTCAAAAGACAGAGACAACCAAGTCCATCTTAAAGAAATCTGGCCGAAGTGCACTGCATTGGTTGTGTCCTGTTGCTCTCTGTTTGGAAGCATCAGATTCCTGTGTTCATTTCTTTGTCAGCAGGTTTTGATAATTTCATCATTGCAGAAGAGTGATGGTATAATTTATATATAATAATATAATATATTAATTATATTAATTAATTATATATTAATATGCTGCTGGTATAATTTAATTGCTGGGGGAAAGGCATATGCATGATGAGAACAATTCCAAGGAGAGGTGGAGCAGACAGGCCATGTTGGGGGTGCCTGCTGGAGACCAGCGCAGGGTGGTTGAGGAGAAATGTTGCTGAACACGCTCCTTCCAGCTTTTTTGTGGTTAGAAGCCTTTTGACACCTCTGCCTGTGTTCCAGAGGTGTCTCACAGTGGGTTGTGCAATGGACCATTGCATTCCCAGTGAGGAGTGGCTGTCTGCCCACCATCAAGTCAGATGAGCCTGCTGTACAGAAAAATGCAGACAAGTGTTTCTTTGCAGGAATTCCTCACTGTCATGCAACATTATCCTTTTACTGGGTTTACAAGCACAGAAGCATGTTTCAGAAGCTGTATTTTTAAAAGTGCACTCCACAGTTTTGATTTTACATTACGGTTTAAGAGTTTCATGAGGGTTCTCTGCAGAGCTGTTGACATGACCCCGCTGCTGAAGCAGCAGCCAGCCCTGCAGTGCCTGTAGGAAAGGCCTGTCACAGTCACAGTGCCCAACCCTGTCACAATGCCCGATCCAAATCAACAGGGTAAGGCACTGGCAAGCTAAATGTGTCTTACCCAGAGCCTCAAGAAACCAGAAGTGCTAATGCAAGGGGTGCTGACTTATCAAAGGGCTGCAGCTACATGCAAGAGGATTATTTTTACTAATACATGCTTAGAGTTTGTCAGGCTAATGAGGCTCTGTAATATCTCTTGTGAATGCACTGAAAAGTTCAGTACACTTCATATTGCTATTTCAGTTTGAAAGGTGCAGCGTTCATCTTTACAGCTTGGAATTCCTTGTTTGCACTGCTCATCGTAATGTTTAAAAAATTATTCTAAAATTGAATCCTTAAAAGTTTTTGAGATGAATACTCTTCAGGTTCAAGACTAGCTCTACTGTCATGTATAATCCCATTGAATCGTAAGGAACTATGTGTTCATATAAGAAATAAGAAGTAAAACTTCAATCTGTAGTTATTAAAATCTGCTCTTACCTTAGAGTTAAAATTTTAAAGATTATTTTCTGAAAAAGTTTGATTCAAATAAGAATATATAGATTTCAGATTTTAATATTATTACTCATTGCAAATACAGCTTTGGTCAGCTTTCTTATGCAGACACAGAAATCAAGCTATTATGCCTTAAACTCCCAGAGCCCCATCATTTATGAAATATTGTGCTGCAGATTGGTAATGGAATATATTATTCTGAAAGTTTTATCTGCATCTGTCTTATATAATTTAATGCAAATAAATTGTAGATAAAATATCCGAGGACATGAAATGTTTATTTGTGATAACAGTTCTGTTTATTCAGCTTGAGGAAACTGGGGGTGAAGTTAAGAGTAAGTACACTTAAAAGGAAGCAAGAAAACAGGTTTTAATTATGATTTAAAGTAAAATAAGCAAATAAGTCTAAAATAAAATGATTAAAGATTGCTGTAGGTTGCTGCAGTGGTACATTAACATACTAAACTATTTAGAGTGTGACACATTTTCCACATCAGAATTAAACAAATAGCAGCTTAATACGTTAAGTCATCTCAGCGACATCTGCTCTGTCAGTTGCCTACGGGCTGGAAAATGAAGTGTTATCGCAAAAGATCCACAGATGGATCCAGCAGCTCAGGATTTGCTCTGAGTGCTGGAGGGCTTGGGGCCAATTCTGGGCACCAGCCAGGTTGGTGATTTGCCTTTGGCCCCTGCCTGGGTTTGGTACAATGTGCTCAGCTGTTGGCGTTGTTGCCCCTGTCCCATTTCCCCCACCACAGCCATGAAATCAGTCAGTGGGACAAAGAGGCCATTCCTGCTGTTTCCAAGAGGAATATCACTTACCGTGGGAGTGTTTTTTCTCTCTTTTTCTTTTTTCCCCCTGCATGTTTTTTCCTTTTTCTTGGAGCTACAATGATGAGTGAAACTGCCCTATCAGCTCTTTCCAACACCCTGGGAAGGTCCCTTCAAAACTCATGTGGTTGATGTTCTTTCTCCAGAGTAAGATATTATAGTGTATCTTTAGGACTTCAATAAATACTTATATTTTTTAAAAAATACTATAGTATCGTGAATTTAGAGAGTATACAAGCAGAAGACAAAATCTCATGCATATTCCTGAGATCCATAAATTAGGCCATGTACACGCTCAAGAACATTAAGGGAAAAATCACAAGCAGTGGCATCCATAATCATAAGATGGAACAGAAAGTGGAGCCTCGTTTTCACCATTTGCATTTTGTTTGTGTTGTTCATACTGGAAAGGGATGAGAAGACTTTAGAGAAAGTTAAAAACTTCTAACCTTTCTCTGCAACTATGACAACTAGAACCAAATTAATCTAATAAAAACCTGAAGAACAGATTGCTGTGCAGTCACATATCTCTGAGGGATGGTACTTAATTTAAAACAACAAGTATTTCAAGGCTGTGATAGAACTTTGAGGGCTTAACAATACTTCTTATATTGCAGTCAAAACTCCCAGAGCTCCCATATGGAAGAGTCAGCCAAAATTCACAGTGCAGCCAGATTAGCAGTGTTAATCACTTTGTCTGTTCTTTAAATTGCAAGGAGCCTGGGCAGGGTGTAGAGGCTGGAAACTGTATACCTGTGCAGTAATGGCTGTGATCCTGAGGGTATATTGTTAGGTGGGATTGGTATTTATTGTCTCAACAAAATCTCCACTTCTAAGACGAATTGCAATGTCAAATGTTAAACTTTGTAAACTGCCCTGGTTTCTTTAAATGTTTATTTTGTGCATAGATTTAAAAACTATTTGGCTGCTCTACTTCTGCTGTGAGTTTTTGGTGGTGGAATCACCATTGTCACAGTGTATCTAGTACTTGGTTTGTAGGGTCATTCCTCAGGTCAGACTGCTGCAAATCTACATATTGTTGTGACTGGTAACACTGTGGGACAATAAATTAATTATGGCATTTATATCTAAAAGAAAGGCATTTATTTACACATTTAAGCATAATATTAGTTTCTATTCTTTTAGAATCCAGTGGTCTAAAACTGCAGATGAGAAATGTTGACACTCCCTTCAGGGCATTCCAAGCTCCTTTATGGCAGATCCAGATAGAAGAGTTTTGGGTTGTTACTTAGGATACATGGAAAGTGGCTATGAAAAAAAACCTGTGTGGGCAAAATGCTGTGAATTACAGGTGTTCAGCAGCACTGAACACTGGGTCAGCTTTCAAATGATACAAATATGGATTTGGAAGGCTAATTTTAATCACCCTGCTTTAAATATGTGTCCTTGATCAGCTGTGATGGTGTTCACGTTAGAGAGGGATTTTAGAGAGCTCTGCTTTGCTGCCATGCCAGGGTTCTGGCACTGGGGGAGGTGGAGCAGGGCTGTGGACAGGCTGGATGGGCAGAGGGTGGATGTTCAAGGATGGTCTGCTGGAGTCAGGCTCCTTTGGAGGCTGAGGGAGAGCATCAGTGTCCCCATGTCCCAGTGCTGGCCTGGAGAGAGGATGGACCCAGGCTCTGCTCAGAGGTGTGGGGCAAAAGGACAGGGCTCAACCCCATGGCAGCTTGCAACATGGCAAATTCTGATTAAGTAGAAGAGGAAACAAAATTCCCAAGAAGACTGTAAAGCACTGGAGCAGGGAAGGTGGCAGCCTTACATCCTTGGGGGTTTGAGATTTGGAAAGGACGAGGCCCTGGGCAACCTGATCTAGTGGGATCTGTGCTGAGGAGGAGGCTGGACTAAGTGACCTCCAGAGGTGCCTTCCAACCTAAATTATTCTGGTTCTAAATATAGTGTGTGGGAGTGCTAAACTTGACTTTGGCATGATTAAAATTACATTTAAAGCTAAAGCAGGACAGCAAGACAATGCTTCTGGGACTCTTATGCAGCACTTCCAAAAAACACAGGCTCACATATATTTCCAGGGGAAGCTCAGTTGTTCTGAAGCACAGTGTTATACCAGAGTTACATGGTGATTTTAAAACCATAGCTGTGCCTCAGAGTGTGTGTGGTGCTTACATGTGCTTTGTAAGAGGTCAGATTTATTTCTGCAGGTCACAAACTGAACAGCTGAATAGATTTGAGGCTCCTAACTCCCATTCTGTGACAGATAATTAAAAGATCTAATCTCTTGTACAGCTGACCTGAGAATAAATTTCTAATAGTCTGTGGATTTGATGCACAGCAGAGTACACAGCTTCTCATTATAATTTAATATGTTGTTAGTACAGCTAGACCAATTTTGATTTAGTGTCTTGATTTAAGTTATTTTTTTGAGTGGATGTTAAAAATAAAAAAAAATTCCTAGATTGGAGAGGTATAATCTCAGTAAGATAAAACTGTCTGTAAAATGATAGCAAAACATACTGAGAAAAAGGAGCTTTTATTTAAAGATAGAGCAATTTAAAGTTAAAAGAAGCAAATTTTATTACATTTTCTAATTATGTCTGTAACTAATCATGCAACCAATAAATGCATTGATATGTGCCAAAGTTGAGGTTTAGCATATAAGTATTAAGGCTTTTGAGTAGGTCTGAGTGTGTTTGAAAGGTTTTGGATTAGTGCTTTAAATAGAATAAATTAAATCTTACTGTGTGAGTAGAATAATAAAATTTAAAGTGATTGTTATAATTCTACCTTTGTACAAATGTAGTCTCACTGGTTGAACAGAAAACATACAAAAATAATGGAGAACTCCATCTCAGTAGTTTCAGAGGGATAATAATGAGTTTATTTTCTGTCTTTTTCTAATTCTGGTAATTATTAACAGACCAAATATGGAAGTGGGAAATCTGTCAGTCTGCTGGAGCATCTTTGGGGACTGCTGCTATAGTGGTGGAGAATTGAGCACTTAGGCTGCCTGTCTGGAGGACAAAGAGATGACATCCAGCAATTTTCCTTTACCCTTACCTGATGCTAAGTGGAACTCACAGCTGAAATTAACCTAATCAATTTTTAAATAAGTGTTGATTACACCTGTATGGATATAATCACCCTAGCAGACTGTCAGTGATGGAGCTGAAAGCAGGAATTATGTGGCAGATTTGACCTGTAATTTGAAAGAAAGTTCAATAGAGGTTTAAAAGAAGCAAATTATCAAGTGCAGCAGAAAACATTCTTGAACTAGAGGTGCAGGGATTCTGCTGCTTTCTGAAGAGCCATACTGAATGGCCTTGTGTTAGTGGTGAATTTCTCAACAAGATAATATTATTGCTGTGTGTATAGAAAACCTCCATGATGCCATCTTGCAAAAGAATATTTATTGAAAAATCCTATATTTTTTAGATGACAATTGTAGAATGATACAGTATCACTCTTTTTTTTTTTTTTTTTTCGAAATGGTCAGCTAGTCTTTGGGGCACTTTTTATTATTTTGGTTAAGAGGAAGAATTAACAGCAGATATTCCTTGCAAAATAACATTTTCTCAAGAAAATAATATGAAGAAAGGCCTATTTTTTGTGAATAGCAGGGCCCAAGATCAGACAGAGATCTCCTGCTATTTCTCCACTCTAGAGAACCTGTTGTTTTTCTCTTATTATTGAAGATAGTAGTTGGTGGGGTTTGCATTTCCCCTGGTCCTTTTCTTTCCTCAGGACCACTTCTGTGTTGGCCGGCAGTTGCCAGGTATTTGTATGCAGGGGTTTACTGTTTTACAGATCTTCCCCTAAGAGAGGCAGCTTAGTTCTTTTTTCTTTTTTTTTTTTTTTCTTCTCCTTCCTTTGGTTTTCACTTGGTCTGTAAAGTTTTGTAGCTATGAGTCTACATTAAACATACAGTTTGCACATTTATTTAATATTTGGTTATATCCTGAGCTTGCATAATCAGCATCTGGAAGTAAGAGTTTGTAACATTTTGAAAATAATCAGTGAATTTCTTCTTCTAGTGCCTACTTTTAAAGCTAGAGTTTAAAGATGTTTCATTTTTGTTATGCAATACCACACATTGTTAACTTTTGCTCAAGAGAAATACTTAAACCATTAAATATTATATCTTTGCTTTGAATAAAATGTATTTGCACATTGTTTCGTATACAGTGTTCTCACAGAGTGATTTTGCTTGGGAGTTACTAACTCTTGTGATAAAATTGGCATTGCTCTTGGCAGTAGCATTTCAGGAAACTTCAGCAAACAATGGAAGACTGAAGTGTTACCTGGTCTCTCTATTTGTATAAAGCTCATGTTTACATAGAGGGAAGAACTGAAAACTTGTTCCTTTGAAAATTACATCTGTTATTGAAAAGATGCCATGGTAGACCTACAGTGCTCTGGAAATACGAAGGTGTCTAAAAGCATTGCTGTTATCAACTCAGTGGTGCAATGCAAGGTATTAAAACCTGTCTGCCCCGGGCTCTAGCTGGGTGTCAGAGAGGGAACCTGTGTCAGGATGGGGTCATCAAGCTTGTATGGCTTGGAGCATAAGGGGAAGTTCATTGTTCTGTGCCAGACTGGAATTCAGACCTGAGTTTTCAACTCCATTTCAGCTCAGCATTGGAAGAGGGACTGAAATAGAGATAGCAGAGTTTCTAATGCTTAGTGACACCGCAAATGTTACTAATAGACTCACAAAGAGTTGGGACTGATTTGTGATTGACAGCATGAAAAATGTTGTCAGAATGACTGAGTCTGGAAGCCAGGTCAAATTAAGGATTTCTGCAAGTCACGGTGGCTAATTCAGAGTTTTCTGCTTTTGGCATTTAAGGTCTCATTGGTTGGGTGAGCTAGTTGGTTGTCAGTAGAGAGAAGCATTTCCATAAGATGTCACATTTTCCACAACCCCAGTGACAGTTGTAGCTAAAATTATTACAGTGGTAAGGATTGGATTGCATTAAGGAATTGTTCCTAGTTCTCTGCTTATTTAACATGTTAGCCCTTACTATGTCCTTTTCCTAGCTCTTATGTAAGAAACTCTATTGCTGAGAAAATTCAATTGCATCATATCATTTTTCAAACCCTGAGGAACCCATCAGTCTTTTCATGGAGTTGCGTATTGTGCTTTGCATATGAAATTAATGCTCACTGCTTCCAGCTTGATCAGTGTAACTTTATTAGGCTGTGTTTTTCTTAGGCACCTCACTCAGTGCTACAATCACGTCTGTATTTTAAGAGAGCCCCTCAAAAAGCACTTTTTGAAATTCAGGCCTGTTTCTACAGAAACACTATTAAAATGAAGGAGTTTTAAACTCCACATAATGATAGTGCTTAGCAGTGCAGAACAACAAGTCATACAGGAGAGAATGTTGATTTCATTCATTACAAAGCAGAATTGTCTTCTTTAATTCAGTGACAGCAGGGCTGTCACTCCAAATGATAGAGAGAAGTGGGACATGGTAGAAAGGATATTTACCATCTGAGTCATCATGTACTTCAGGAGTATTTGGACTGACTCTTTGTTTATTTTCTGTTTTGGAAATAAACGCTGGAAATGTGCTGTGGTAGCATGGACCACTTGTTCTTTCTGTGTGTTGCATTAAACTAAAATTGGACTTCTGTTTAATTAAAACCATTATTTTTTTGGGAGCAGAGCAGTGCCAGACTGGGCTCTGCTGCTCCTTTGGTACATGGTCAGCAGTGGAAAGGGTGAACAGAGCTCCCAGGTGTCTCAGTCCTGGAAAACAGTAAGGGAGACTCCCTTCCTCCAGCAACACAGTGGAGGGAATGTTTGAAGAAACTGTGTGCCCAGGAGAAGGGAGATGTCCAGGAGAAGGATTGAAGTTGGGAAAATGAGATGTTAATGGCAGTCAGGGAGGAGCATTTGTGGGAAAATAGAGCTAAATTGTAAATGGACCTGGCAGCAAGTAAATTAGTCATTGGTTGTTACCTTGCTCTGGATGAGCCCAGCACCTCAAGACCATAGCTTGTCCTCTGTTCTTAAACTGTGTGTGGGTTTGGTGGGGCTTCATGTGCTTATTGGGCTCCTCGCTGGCTGTGTATTGACACATCCCTGCACCCCATTGTTCCCCAGATTTGGATGTGCATAATTGTCCTGCTTCTACTCAAAGCCAAGTTCCCAAAGAGCAGCTGTCAGTGCCAAGACCAAACCCATATGTGAGCAGCCATGGGGGTAGTGGAAGGGAGCCTGAAGTGCTTAAGGTGGGAGTGTTGGGAGTGCAAATCTTAGGATCTTTAGCTGGTCAAGAAACGCTAAAAGTCTCTTTTCTCAGCCTGAGCACTTGAAGAATGAGTCAGAGCTCTTCAGTTCTCGGTCTCAAGGTTGTTTATTGTGTCTTATCTTTTATAAGAATTTTATAAGAATTTATATATATATATATATATATATATATATATATATATATATATATATATATATATATATATATATATAATATATATATAAATTATATATATATATAATATATATATAAATTATATATATATAATTTATCTTTTATAAGAATTATAAAATTCTTTTTCCTGCCCTACCGAGGTCCATCCAGCAGGATAGTTCCAGGTTCACTGCCTGCCCCCAGGGCAATGTTATGTCTTTATACTAAAAACTGCGTGTACAATGTTTACAATTACTTTCCAATACCTATCACCTATGTTAGACAGTGAGCTTCTACTCTAAACCAGTCTGTAAGTGCCACCATCACAGCAGAAGATGGAGGCCAAGAAGAAGAAGAAGGAGAAAGGCTGGACACGCCCAGATCCCTCCATCTTGCTCCCTGAACTCCCATTCTAGAAATTCCAAAATCTATTTTTCCACCCCGTGATAACTTCACTATTATTCTACTTAAACTGTTGTGGCTTGCTGATCTTCATATAACGTTGGTAACTTGCTCTATGGGTTATAATCAAAACCACAGGTGTTTTGGGCTCCATGCCAGGGCTTCTGAGCCCCCTGGCAGGGGTCTCGGCCGTTCTAGACAGCCAGAAAGATGTCCTAAGTTCTGACATGCAAACAGCCTCAGAGCTGGGCAGGCACAAGGAGGGGATGTGCTGGAATGTGTTGTGGCCCAAGCTGGGTCCTGGAAGAGCCATGTCTGTGGTGGCCCAGCAGCCCAAGTCTGGCTCCGGTGGCATCTAGGTCAGGGGACAGCGTCCTGCGTCACTGCCGCCTTAGCAGGTTGTTATTAAGACCCAAATTGGGGGGATTATTGGCAATTGGAGCGGCTTGCAGCCAGATGAGACTCCTGGTTTCCTTGCCCTTGTGAGGGGGAGGAGGAGGAGTGACCTACATCTGCCCAGGGGACTGCCAAGCTCCACATTGCAGTGGCTTGCTAGGGCTCTCTGTTAGGGACAGAGGTAAAGGCTTCTCTTGAGATAGAGAGAAGTAAAGGTTCTCCGTGTTCACCAGGCCTTGGCTACAATTTTTGATTAATTGTATGTTTTGTGTCGAGTGTGAGGCGTTAACCAGCTTCAGTGGCTGGATGGGGAATAGTGTGCTTCAGGATCTCCTGACCACACTGCTGTTCACTGGACACAATAAAGATACCTTGTGTTTCAACCCTGTTGAAATCAGGGGAGAGAGGTTAGTGTGGAATTTTGCATTGGATTTTCATCTGTGCTCCCTGAATTGCATTTCTGTACATTACCTGGGAAAAATGCTGTGCAGTATCTTTCTTTTTACACATAAGATATGATTTTATCAGATGATGTTGCTGCTTCCCCTTCTGTCTGTAAAAGGTGAATATGAAGCTTCAGAACAAAATATTTATTTTGAACTGAAACCCATTTGCTGTCTGAATGAGGTGGTGGTTTGCAAATTAAACAACTCAAAACTTGGTCTAAAAGCAAGTTGTACAGATAGCTCAGAAATGTTCCTGTTGATAATAGAACTGTTAGTTGCAGAACTGTGCAAGAAGTAGCACTGTAGCTGAAGGCTCTGGAGTCTTGTTGGTGTGAAAGTAACACATTTCTGCTATGAATGCAGTGTTGGGAGATAATTGCTGAAATTGTGTAGCCTGAATGTGAAAAGGGCGGCAACGTGCTGCTTTGTCTGATGGGGATGAAACAGAATTAGATTTGTATGGGTGTAACTGAATCTAAGAAGAGATTCTTACACTGTGAAAAATTCACCAAAGATAACTAATTTGCACTGTTTGAGGTAGTGTGACTTTTAGCACCAGAACTACAGTAACATCAATATCTATGTAGATCTTAATTAACTCTATGATTGCAATAAAACAAGAACTAATCCCTTTCTAATGCCAAATTAAGCAGAGCAAATAAAACAGGAGTTCAATTTTATATTTCAGAGTAACTATTTTAGACATTTTTTATGCTGTAGACTACAACATAAAATTGGAAGAGCCTTTGCAAATTGTAATTCTTTCAGAAATATATTTCATATACTGGAAAGGTAGTAAATTTTATTTATTAATGATTGGGGGTGATATATTGTGGCTTGTCTAGCAAAATGAACTTTAGCAAAATGAACTGTTGCTTTCTATGTTACTTTATCTTGCTTTTGCTTTTTAGTGTTGCTGTAACAAACAGGCATCACTGTTGTTATTATTACTCTGTTTGTACCAGGGAATGGAAAGACAAATGAGCCATGGAAATTCCTTGTACACTGTTTTTCCCCAGTTGCAAACATTTGCTCATTTCCAGGCCAGGGAATGTGCTTGTCCCTCTCTCCCCTTGGAGGATACAGATGGAGCAGATGCCAGAGTGAAGAGTGATGCAGAGCAGGGGTGCACCCAGCAGGTGCTGCAGACCTGGGGGCAGGAAATATCTCCACAGTGACAGTTTCTGGTATTGGGTCACGGCTCTCCAAAAAAGAATGCCCTAAAGATGAGGGGACTGGCAGGAATATGGTTTGGGTAACTGCTGGAGGTGCTAGAAGTGATCATCAGGCAGACAGGGAGGTGCAGAACAGTAATAGATAGAGAATCCAATGATTTTTTTTTTTTTTTTTTTTTTAGTTGATTCTTAAGATTTTGGAGCTGCTTATGGTGGAACTGAGCAATAAAGAATATCCATTAATTTCGACACACTCCAAGAAAAAAAAATCTGCTTTGTTTCTTGGTATTAAAGTGAGCTCAGAGACATAATTGCATTTCGGATGTGGGAAATTGTAACCTCAGGCAAGGAGGGGAAAAGCTGAACTTTCTGGTTGTGATGAGTCAGCTGCTAAGATCAAAACTTGATAGAATTAGGAAATGAATGCTGATGAAAGTCTTTAACCCAGATCAATAATGGTTTTACTGGTGGACTTTACTGGGAATAGGGTTAAGTGTAACAGCATCACATTTCCAGTGGTGGCTTCTTTTTTGCTTTCAAAACAGCACTCCACATTGTTGACAAATTCCTCAGTGATCATCAACCAAAATGAATGCATTTAAGTAGGATTTGAATGTGACCTGCTGCTTTGCAGCTACATCCCTTCACAGAGAATGGGATTTGGAAAGCAGGCAGAAAAATGTTCTCTGGCATGGTCCCTGTGGGCTGAAGGCAAGGATTAAAGTACTGGGAGCTGTGTGTGTGAGCAGGACACAGAGAGCTGCAGATGAGGATGTGTCTAAAATCCCCACTCCCCTCTGGGGCAGAATTGCTTCTTCAGGGCTTTTCACTTGGGATTTAAATTCCAGATCCTAAATATGATTTTCAGTGTCTCTCTCCTTTGTAAACCTAAGCAGAGCTATCTGTCCAAACACCAGGGTTGGACTTGCAGCTGCTTGAGCCTCTGAGGAAGAGGAATTTGCACCCATGGTTGCTTTTTGTATCTATTGGTGTTAAGCTCACCTTGCCGCTTGTTCAGGTGGCCCCAATCTGAAGATGACAGTCAGACTTTTTTGCACAGTGTGGTCTCTGTCTCTGCATGGCCGTCTCTTAACTGTCCTGGGTGTGCCATCACCATAGCAGGACTGAGCTGCAGGGTTTGGACAGGCATCCCAGGCTTGTGGGGTGACTGCGTCCAACAAATGTGACAAGGATTCAGAGAGGTCTCTATGGTCACAGAGTTGTTGTTTCTTGGAAAACAAGGGAGGTAACTCTTGAGATGGAAACTGCTCAGATCTGCAGGGTGACGCTGAGTTGAGCCCTTGCTCCCCACACTCACAACGAACACGAGCACAAACAAGCACGCACAGCTGTTTCCACCACATGTGGAAGCCAAAGGTGCTTTCCCACAGTCAGCCTTGGACAGCTGGGAGGTGGGAAGTGGAAAATCAGCTTGCCCTGCCTTTGGATGTGTCGAGGAGGGGTTTCCAGCCTTGCAGCTTTGGCCCATTCAGGCACACGAGTTCTGTTAGACATAGATCCAGTCCAGGCCTCTTAACTCTCAAAATGGGACTTCTGGGGGGAGAACTGTGTCCTTTTTTCTTTTTTTTTTTTTTTTTTTTTTTTTTTTTTTGGTAAGAAACCTTCAAAGTTAAATGTATTGATTCCAATTGAAACACATGAGCGGTTGAATCTTTTTTTTTTTTCCCTGATAGCATGCAACCCACATTGTCATTTGATAATTTTGTAAGCTAGGTAGCTGGTGATGGAAGAACTATGGCAATGTCTGTGTTACTTTTCAGAAGAGAGCAGTCCAGTGAAGTCCTTTAAGTCTATCTAATTCTTTAGGCAATACTTTTGTTTACTCTCTATTTAAGCACTTGAAATTTCCATTGATTAAAAATCCAAACAATTTAAATGATAATTTTATATATGAACTAAATTATTATTTGCTAATTATTAATAATAATATTAATATTAGTTATTAACCAATATTGCTAATAATATTTAATTAAAATTTAGTAATTTATTTCTCTCTTTGTGTGAATGTAGCATCATCCCACACGGAAAAATCTTTCCTTCAAAACCTTCTCCATGCATTAATTTAGTCCCAAAAGAAATACCAAAAAATTATTTTGGCATCTTTGCACTTTGCAAAGTGCCATCTTTCTTGCACCACTCATGATCCCCTAAAGGCCAAAATCACATTGTAGTTTAAATCCTCCTGTATTCAAAGATATAAATGAGTTTTTCTGATTCTCATGCCTACCATGTGCAATTTTTGGCCACATCAACTGACTTTTATTGCCTTGTTCTGCTTCTCTGATTTCCCTCCCATAAAATGTGAGTTTTTTCTTGGGTGGTTCTTGTTACAGTACCTTTTCTGTTGCAGCCAGGATGCCATCCCTTAATACAATACATCCCATTATCCTAGCTCACCACCGGGTGTAAAGTTTCCCTCCTGCTTTCTGAAGCCCTTTCTGTGAAAAGTCCTTTGTAGTGCCTTTTAGAAACCTTTGATTAACCTTTTGTTAATTACTTGCCCTATCCTTATTACATGACAGGTTTTCTCTGAGCTAAATTGTAGCCTTTGACCTATACTTCAGCAGATCTTTCCTTATCTGAGCTCTGCTCCATTTTACTGGCAGTCCCTGTGAGTTTGATAAAGTCAGCAGAGTCCTGGGCTGGCGGGATCATTCCTGAGGGTGTGACCTGCAGGACCATTGCTGTGCCTCTCATTGCCTCTCTGCTGCTGACCAGACCCTATCCCTTTGTCCTCTGACCTGAGTCACTTTTGCATTCTGAATGTCTTCTCACTTCATTATGGGGCAGTGTTTGGTTTTTTTAAGTTCTCTAAGCATTTTCTTGCACCCTGTTTTTAGGTTTGATACACCACATTTCCCGTTATAAAATCTCTGCTAAAGGCTTTGTAGGGTTTATGTTTGATTTCTGCTCACTCTTTTGGGTGCACACTTTTCTGAAGAATATTGGATGGTGCTTTCATTCTAGTTGCGGGAGCACAGGGGGCTAATGCCAGCTTGGTCTGGATCTAGAGAGAGGTCCCCCCTGGAAAAAGGAGCTGGGAGAGGGAGAAGTTCTGCTTTTGTTCATCCAACTTGCTGGCCAGCAGTCAAGGGCTGTCATCATGGATTTCAGGGCTGAAGAAGCTCTTTATTCCCAAGAGATAGCAAGGAGCAGAGCAGGACTCATGACCCAGTTACCTCTGGAGCAAACACAGCTGCCTGCTCCCTGTCAGAGCTCAGAGTGGATCCTCAGTCTGATTTTTCCTGCTTCATAAGCATGCAGGATTCACAGAATGACAGAGTGGTTGAGGTTGGAAGGGGCCTCTGGAGTTCATTCAGTCCAAGCTCCCTGCTAGAGCAGGTTCTTTACTTCAGTGCCTTGTACAGGAGCCCACTGTCTCTGCCCTGCTTACACGTGTGTCAATTAAAGGTGACTGCACATGGCTCGTTGCTGTGCAGTTAATGACAAGTGTTATCTCTTGCATGGACTTGAGGATAGAGGTGTTTGAGAGCCTGTTCTGTGAAAAAAGCTCAAAATAGGCCTAATGAAGAACAGGAATGGGGTTATTGGAATACCTCAAACTGAACAGGACCCATGAGGATCATCAGGTCTAACTCCTTGTTCCTTGCAGGAACTACCTAAAACTAAACTATAACTAGTCCAGTTACTACTGACATTCACTTTAGCTTACACTTGGGAAGAGGGCAGTGAGTACAGGAAAAAAGTGTGAGTTAATTAGGAACAGGTCTGAAATCTTTTTAAAATGTCCGTTATAATTCATGATACCACAGGTTATAAAGATTTTACAGCCAGCTCATCCATTTCAGAGTGGCCTAAATTCTTTGCTGTTTGCAAAGATGTTGGTAACAGCATTGACCTGGGTAACGTAACATTGGAAAAAGCAAACTTGGAAGAAAGGATGATTGAGAGCACTGCTGTGGCTACCAGGACTTCACTTGAGATTTTAAGAGGAGCCAGGTGTCATGTCCTTTTCTGTAGCAAGGGTTGTGTGCTGATATTACTGTTAAAACAGTGGAGTTACAGGTGTTTGGTCTGTGTTGATGTGAGAAATCAGGTTTAAGCTATATAGGGGAATAGAATATAAGTAAATAAAGATAGTATAGAAAGTAATCTTATCCCCTGAGGAGTTGTAGCTGGGTTAATTATTAAAGATTAGGAGCAGGCCTGACTTTAACAGGCCACAGCTGTAGCCAATAAGATGAAGAGTGTTATAAAATAGTGGATTGGTTGGCTGAGGGGAACTGGAGTCAGCTGGTTGCTGTGAGGACAAGGAAGAGGCCGTGCTTAGAGGAGATGCCTACAAGGAACATCAAGGATGTATGAAACTCTGGTAATATGGAACTCTTGTGATATAATGACAGCAAAGTGACATGGTTTTCTGGATCATTTGCAGCAGGAGGTCTCTGATCTCTGCCTGTGCTGCTGCCACTGCTGTCCCCTGTCATGCCCATCATGACTCAGCCCATCATGCTAATGAAGGGCAATGGCCTCCTGTTTTGTGCCTGTGAAGCCCATGAGTGGTGATGGAGTTTCTCAATAGAAACTGCATCACCACTCATGGGCTTCACAGGCACAAAACAGAAACACCACGAAAACCCTCTGAGCTCCTCCTTTGCTGTAGCCAAGTGGCGAGACTGCAGGGGAGGCTCAGGGATCGCACCTCAAATTGTAAATACAAATCAGTGCACTGTGTGACTGCACTGTGACCATACAATGTTAAAATGCAAGTTACCAAGCATTTAGCCTTGGGAGCCTGGCAAGCAGAGGGAAAAGGCTGTGTTAGAGTGAAAGCCTTTTCACTTTTCCTGCCTATTAATTTACGTGCCTTCAGAGTGTTGCCATTTAGCAAAGTGCCTTTTGTGTTTCTGCCAAGCTGAAGTAGCCGCTGGGAAAAACTAAGTAGGCCAAATCCTGCAAATATCTGGAGAGCTCAGCCAGGGTGGCTGATGGTGATCCAAAAGAGTGTGAGGATGGATTTGGCTTCATGCAGGCAGCACAGCAATATTGAGCAAAATAAAAAGCTGACATAAGAGTTTCACGTCAAAAGGTAGTTACTGCAAGATAATGCATATAGAAGATTTTTTAAAATTGAGTTGTTCATAGTTTTGGTTGAGTGTATAGAACCTGGGATCTTCAGATCTCTGCTCTGGGTCTCAGGCCATGTCAGCTGAGGGCTATTTAAAGTTATAGACCACGTCTGGCATGGCCCAGGGCAGTGGTGTCCTCACCATATAGATTCCTGAAGTTGCAGTACTTATAGAAGTGCTCGTTCTGTTCCCATGAAGTGCTTTAAATAGCTCAACACATCACTGTTATTCCAGTGCTACACATTCCAACTCCATCTGAGCAAGCAGGGGATTTTTGGCTGCCAGGTGTCGCACAGTGGGAGCATCTCACTGCTTTCATCCTCTCCTGCTGCCATCAGCGCTGTGCCCGCCTGCACCGGGGGAAGGGACCGCTGTGTTTGGGGCTGTCTAAGGGGGTTCCCTGCTACCTCAGCCTGCATTTATAATTTACAACAAGGAGTTTGCAGGATTTAGTTCTTTCTCCCCAGGTGGCCAGCAAGCTGTCCGGGGCTATGCTGTCACCTGATGCAAACTGGCCCCTTGCTGGCACGTCCCGCATCCGGTCCCCACGGGACAGCGGTGCCACCCCCTCCATGGACGTGACAATATTTCGGCTTCTGGAGGTCGCTATTTTTGCCCGGCGGTGACGGCGAGGTTGGCCCCGCTCCCGCCTGTGCGGGGGTGCGGCAGGCGCCACCTGACCCGGCTGCGCTGGGTGACACAGCGGTGGTGGCAGCAGTGGGTGACTGACACAGCGGTGGTGGCAGCAGTGGGTGACACTGCGGTGGGTGACACAGCGGTGGGTGACTGACACAGCGGTGGTGGCAGCGGTGGGTGACACTGCGGTGGGTGACTGACACTGCGGTGGGTGACACTGCGGTGGGTGACACTGCGGTGGGTGACTGACACAGCGGTGGTGGCAGCGGTGGGTGACTGACACAGTGGTGGTGGCAGCGGTGGGTGACACAGCGGTGGGTGACACAGCGGTGGGTGACTGACACAGCGGTGGTGGCAGCAGTGGGTGACACAGCGGCGGTGGCAGCACTCGCTGCGGATCCCGCTCCCCGCGGCAGCAGCAGCGCTCCTGCGGGAATTGTTCCTCTGGGAGGGAATTAATGCAGGAATGCCCGAAGATACAGGTACAGTGTGGTGGCATTCTGGTCAGCCTAGACCTGAAATGACTCCAGTTTTTCACCTGGGGCTGTGGTAACTGAATCACTGATGCTGCCGTGAGAATAGCAGCTCGGTGTTTATCTGGAAACACAGCCGACTGGGAAAAGATGGTTAATTGTAAATTGTGCTTTGTGTTCTTTTATTCATATGAATGGTGATTTGGAAATTATACTGATTCTGGTAGTTAGCTGACAGCTCAATTTGAAAACTTACCTCGTTTTTTTAAATTGAAATTGACTTCAGAGTTTATATTAGACTATAATGTGAAAATAGCCCCTATTTCTTTATGCAGTTATCTTGGAGCATTGTTTCTAATCCTATCTTATTGCAATCTGCCTAAACCTGTACAAAAATAGCCTTTACAATACTGCAGTTGTAATTATTCAAACTCAGCAGAGATTTTTATGAACTGTGTTTGAATTCAGTAAATATTTTATTATAATAATGAGGGCAGGAGGTTAGCTTATGCTAGGTTTGTTTGTGTGATATGAATTTAGCACAGAGCATATGGTGAGATTTTAAACTCTTGTATGAATACTCGAGCTGTGTTGCACCTCTTGTGCATGGTTTACTCACATCCTGTTGGAAACACCTCTCTTTTGCCTCTGGTCCCAAAAACTCTGTGATTGGTGGTAAAAAGCAGAGGTCAGCTCAGTTGTGCTGTGTGCCTGTCCTGTATCAGCTGTGGGTTTCTGTTTTGATGATGATGAGTAGGAAGTGCTGGAAAAGGGATGCCTTGGAAAGGCACTGTAGGAGTGGTTGCTTTTATCTACTAGAAGGAGGTATACATTTCAAAAAGGGACATGATTCTTCGAGCATTTTACTTTGTAATTTTGGACAGTGTGAAAGAATTAAATTGAGACATAATGACGTAACAATTTATTGAATTTGGTGGATATTTTTTCTTATAATAGAGGAACTAAAGAGAGAAGTAACAGTGCTTTGCTGTAGGAGCCCCCAGAGAGGTCTTGCAAAGAGCAGTGAGCACTCCTGGGGTGTGCCCAGACCCTCTTGGTGCAGAGAAGCACTCTTGGCCAAGGGAGTGAGTTTGTGTGCTGGCCTGGGGACACCTCAGCTCTCTGTGTGGTCAGCTGGGTGGCTTAAGGGACCACGTACTATGGACACTGACAGCAAAACTTCTTTCCCTTTATCCTCCTGATCTTCTGGTTTCTCGTGAGACATACAGAAGAACAGGGCATTTTATTGAGAAGGCGCCATAAACCAGGGAAACACATTTGTGAAGTCACTTAACACAAGGCGCTAATTGAGAAACAGGGTAACACAGGTTGCCATCAGTTACTTAATGTTCTGTTCCAGAACATCTAAAATGTCCACTCCTTAGGCAGGGCTGGGCCAGGGGATTGCTCTGGCTGAGTGGGGCGGGCAGGATGGATGGGAAGAGCTTGTGGAGTTCCCATTGCACAATTACTCTTTTTCTCATCTTTTCTGTGGAAAGGACCGCTGGGGTCTCAGGCCCCCAGAAGGCTCCATTATGAATCACTGGTTCTTAAGGGAAAAAAAACAACCAACCCCCTTTTCTAAATTGAATGTACAGCTGACATGCATGTAGCTCTCTGATCA
Organism: Melospiza georgiana; assembly: GCF_028018845.1. Taxonomy (NCBI): domain Eukaryota; kingdom Metazoa; phylum Chordata; class Aves; order Passeriformes; family Passerellidae; genus Melospiza; species Melospiza georgiana. The sequence continues at coordinate 55,730,483 of NC_080434.1, forward strand.
CTGCATGTATTACTGTATTGTATATTTCTGTGTTATCCTCACATCAGCACAGCTCCTCGTCACTGGATTTTAAACACAGACACGAGACAGGGAGAGAGCAGAGGCCAGCTCTGCAGTGGGAATAATGCTTCACTCAGTTATATAGAAGCACTTAAATGCTTCTTTCCTTTGTTTTTATCTGTATGTTTTTAAATTCAACCCTGAGTGTTTTGACTCAGTTGACACAAGAAGGGTTTGTTAAAACAACAATCTAAACTCCAATCTCTAATTCCAGCAGTGCTTGTGTGCGTCTTCTTTAATCCTGCTCCAGGAAGATTGCAAATTTAATTCCCCTCTGGGCTGCTGTGAACCTCACCCTCCCCAATTCACTTGATAGAGCATAACAGCAATCCATAATTTGTCCTGTTTCTCAAATCCTTAGTGAGTAAATGGAATTTGGGTCCCATATTTGTTTATTTTGATTTTCAGTAGCCACCTGTAGTTATAGAGTTGAAAGGTTTGTGTGTCAATGCAAAGATAATTTGCTGGTAATACCTTCTTGCAGAATAACATCCCTTACCAGTGCTGTGTGGTTTTGGTTCAGAGTTGGAATGTGGCCTTTGCCTTTATTGAAAAAACTGAACATTATTATGAACTAAACAGCTTATAATTACAGTTTAAAATATTGATGTCTAATATTTTTCCACTCAAAAATATGTTTTTATCTCATGAAACAAAAGGTGGTGGATTTACAGAGGACCTGTAGTGCTGATAGTTGCTAATGAAAATTGTTGATCTTTTCTGCTGATGGACGGTTGCTGTTGCAGGGCAATGATACTTTATTTGTATGAGCCTGAAATGAAAGGCTTGCACTTTTTTATCCCAGCTTCCGGAACACAATAATAAAAGCACGAGAATAACCCACAGAAAGGAGAGGGAAGGTGCCTCCCCACCCCCCAGGCCCTTTGTTTTTCCTTTCATTGTTGCCTTTAGGCTCTGGTTCTGCACTATCCTTCCAGGAACCTTGGTGAGGAATTACCAAGGAATTACTGCTTTCCCTGCATTGAAAGGTAACTGGGGGGATTGCAAATATTAGGAATAAAATTTCTTTTCTCATTAATTTTGTGTCTCCACTCAAATTCCATCTTTCTTTAGGTCATAGTACTCCTTAAAATGTCAACATCACAGAAGGACAGGTTGGATGGGGCTTTGAGCAACATAGTGTAGAGGAAGGTGTCCCTCCCAATGCAGGAGGGTTGGAACTAGGTGACCTTTAAAGTCCCTTCCTACCCAAATCATTCAAGGATTCTGAGATTATACTATCAAATTGTGTCATTTGGCCCTCTATCACTTTGGGCTTCTTTAATCACCAAGAGCAGTAAATCTATTAAACTGTTTTTTTTAGAACAGAGTTAAATAATGTGACACAAATGAGTTATGTAGCCTTAACTATGTCTGTATAGTAAACAAAGAAAGTGGAAGTCTGTATTATTAAACTTTAAAGTTGAGGTTTGATTCCAGATTAAATGTACATTCTTAAGCATGACACTTCTTAATTTTCACTACTTGATTTCCAAGCTCAGGAATGGCTTCTGCGGGCTCCTGTGCAGAGTTGAAACAAAACACAACAAACTGGAAAAAGCATTAGGCCTGTGTCGAATTCTGCAGTTTCTGGACATGTTTCTTCATCAGGTCTGTAATCTGCCATGAAGGTTCCTCATTTAGCTGTTGGAGAGCCTGATGGCAAACGTGTTTGTTGTCTTCTGCACAGACCAATCCTAGACTGGCTCTTTTGCCACAAATTTGATTTCCCTGGGCTGTTTGCTCACAGCAGAGAGGAGGTGACATTTTCTATCCCAGGCTCCTGAGCAGAGCATGACCAGGGACTTGTGGATCCTCTCCCTTCTGTCACCACCATCAGCTTCTCTTGCTCTGCTTCCAAAGTGTTCCTGTCCCACCTAAATCTTTTCCTTATCTCTGGCACCTTAACCCAGTCCCCAGAGCTGTTAAATCCTGCTTAGTCTGACAATGACACAGGAGCTGGGCTTAGTCAAAGGGATGGATTTTTACCACAAACTGTGGATTTTGGATCCGGTGTACCTGTCACAATGTTCACCAAGGTCAGGCTGCAGCCTTTGATCCAAATACTTCCAAAAGCAAGCTGCTCTGCTTTCTTTTTCATGTTGAAAACCAATGTATTGTATACTAACCTTTTTTCACCTTTATAAAAAGCTTAAACATTTTGTCTGAAATTTTCCCTGAAGAAATGAGTTTGAGATCATCAAATGTGAGTAATGCTCATGTGAATGGGTAAAGTTTGGCAATGCTTTCTCAGGCAAATATTGTGATTCTTGGGGATGGTCCTGTGTAGGGCCAAGAGTTGTACTTGGTGATCCCTGTCAGTCCCTTCCAACTCAGGATATTCTGTGAATCTGCAAAAGTTATAAGCACACTGAAAGCACCCCTTTACAGCAGCCATAAGGTGTGTAATGCAGCTTTAATAATAAGCAATGCCACTGTCCCTCCTTCCCCATGGTACATGCAGCAAGTGCACCTCTAGAATAAGCAGTATAGAAGTGAGCCTGAGGAGTTTATCTTATCTGACAATTCTTCAGCAAACTGTTGCTGGCTAATGTGCCCCACTTGGTCCAGAGCTAAGCAGAATTATCTGCTGTATAGCCTGGTGGAGACAGTCTGAGTCTTGACATCAGAGATGTGTGAGCACTGGACAGTTGGCAAGAATATTGGCAGTAATGTCCCCAGCAGACAAGTCTTGCACAAAGAAGTCCTGTGGAAACTGTGGAAATCGTTCATTCCTTGCCAGTTTTTGTCCTTGTCAAAAAGTGAGTGCAGTCAGATCCTTTTAGGGTTTAAGGATTAATGAGGACACCTCTGCTGGAGCAATATGTAGTCTGGGAGAAAGGCAAATTTAGAGGAATCAGGTATTCAGTTGTATTTTGGTTTAGAAAAAGTAGCATAAAGTTAAGAAGGAAATTTCTACAAATTGGGGTAAAATGGAAGTATTTAATTTTCAATGAACACTTTAGTTAGTTATGATCTGACGAGTAGTCTCAGATCATTACATTCCATCAGTAATTATTTCACTTATTAAATATGCTGATTGTTTCTTCTGCTTCGAAGGCTGATTTTGATACATAAAGACATAAAGGTAGAGTGCTGAAAATTGCCATGTAAACTTATCTCCTTAAATATGGTTTGAAATGTATGTTAAAATGTGAAGTTCCCTAACAGAATTAGTTTCTCAGAATTGTCAGCAGTTGAAATTTCAACCTAAACCATATTATGTGTCAATGTCTTAAAATACAAACTAATATTTGATTAATTATATTATTTTGTTCTGCTAGATGGAAGAGTAAGTGTTTCAAACTGTCTGCAGAAGGACCTCTTTGTAATGATCTCAGAGGCACTGTATTCCCACTGGGGTTTTGTGTGAAGTACTTAGTAGCTCAGTTCTGAACTGACAGAAAAGAAAAATAATTACTTCTTTGTCTGCAGTGTATATTTTAAATATGCTTTGTGTTGCTTCAAAATTAATAGAAAAATTCCAGAAGAAATTTCAAAGAAGAATTTTTTAAAAAAACCCAAACCTAAATATTTTCCTTTTAAAATTTCTTTTATAGCTGAGTTACAGAGTCTTTAATTCCAAACCTTAATTTAGAAACACAAAGGGAAGGAAATGTGTGAAGTCCTGCCCTGTAGCTCTGGATACTGAGCACCAAATACATCATGGGAAACAAATTTTTCTGTTTTCTGTCATATTTTCAGCTTGCAACCATTGCCAGAAACCAAAAAAACCTCAACTTTGCAACAGTTTTCAGTGTTATTCCGCTTTGCAAAAAGTGCAGCATTGGACTCCCAGGGGCAGGAAAGCAAATAGAAAAGCAGTGTTTTCTCTGGAAATGGGAGGCTGCTGCCACTTTAGGGGAGGGGATGTTTGGGGGGCAGGGCTCTGGTTCCTCCTGGCCCTGCTGTGCCCTGGGCTGGAGTTCCTGAGCCTGGAATTCCTGAGCTGGGTTTCTCTGCCCTGTGGGACTCAGCACAGCGTGAGCTGGCAGCTCTCAGTGCTGGCCAGGCACAGATGCCTCTGGAGGGATGCTGCTCTGAAAGGCTGGAACAGGGCAATAGTTGAGTGAGAGGAAAAGTCAATTTTTAATTGTTCCAATCAGAATTTTATATTTCAAATGTGACTGTTTAGGCCCGAATATTCTGGCTCCTTTTAAGTCTTTCATGAAATGTATGCTACAAATTTGATACTTGTTAGCAAATCTGGAGAGAGCAAATCTTTATTTACAGTTGCGCTTTTAGCTGCTATTCTAGTAACTAACTCAGGAAAATACTTTGTTTTGGTTTCTTACAGGGTTGATTCTTTTTCAGGGTGGGTCGTTTGTTTTGGGCAGGTTACAGTACAGAGAGATTCTTGTGTCAAAAGTAAAGTATTGCAAAGTTCAGAGTTTCCTCTGTTTTTATTTGAGGAATAAATCAGACCCTCATAGTAGCCTGAATGATCTGTACTTCTTGCTCTGTGTAAGTTTGAGCATCTGCCTTTCTGTAAACTTCCAGTTGCCTGTCATGCTTATATTGTTTATATTGGAGATATCCTTAATTATAACCAGGCCTTCAGTAATTGCTCCAAAGTTCACAATGCCTTGAGCAGGACTTTTTGACCATCACAGAATGTGTAATTTTAGCAGACAAGGCAAAATGCTAGTGGGTGGTGAATAATGTCATGAGAAGCTCAAGCTCATGTATCTTCTGGGTAAAACAACAAACCCAAACCACTTTAGTTGCAGGAGTAGAAAGTGCTGTTTTGGGTAAAACTTGCAGCAAGTCCCCTGGAAATGTGTGTGGGAGGGAAGCTTAGCATCCTACTGAAATACTGACTCCTTCAACTCAGTGGATGTGGAAAGGCCTTTTTTGCTTAAGCCTGTTGGCATATGAGACATTGCTCCATCTTGAGTGGTTGGTTGGTGAGTTTATTTTGTAGCTAAAATATAAACAAAATCACTTTGAAATAAGCAATCCAGCCTTTGACTAAGCATGCCAGATTACAGAGGAAAATGTCATTAAATATGTCATTTACTTGAAATGTTTTATATGCTTTCCTGTTATTAGTTCTTCACCCAGGGAAAAAGCCAGATGTGTTGAGTTACGGTGCAGCTCCTGTATAATTAACTGCCTTGATGTTTCCTCTCTTGACTCCTAAGTACACTGATAAAATATTGATGCAAGTGCTGCAGCAGGACTGCAAGAATAAGGTCATATCTCACCTGTTCCACATAACACATTGAGATTTCTACTTATCTCATGTTATCAACAGCACAATAAATGCAATTTCTAATTTACATCACAAGATGGCAGCAAATTTTTAATTCACTTAATTTTCACTAACCTAGATTAACCTAACCTCTTGAAATTGTGGTTTCCTTGCAAAATGACAGAAAACTTTGGTTAGTGGTCAGATATGCCTGCTATTTACAGGGATGTCAATGTTTAGAAGTATTCAAAACATCTACAGAGCTGTATTTCTGCTTTAAAATCAGTAACAAAAAGGCATTTACTATGAACTTTAAAGATCAGTATCTCACAGTGTAAGAGTTACCAAGTCCCATTGAAGATATTTTGAATAAAAACTATAGCTTTTATCTCTATTATTTGATTTCTTGAAGAGAAAATATGACAAAGCATTTTTTGAAATTCAGGCAGAGGCACTCAAGACTTGATCATGTGGATTCTTTCTTCTAAAGGGAATTCTGATTTATGTTTGAAGTGTGTCCAGTGAAAAGCTTTCAAAGTTATGAAATAACAGGGTTGGCTTGGCTCAACTCCTTTTGGCAGATCTTTTCTCCTGTGCTGGCCAATCCCAGAAGTCAAAATTTTACTCAGCTTGAGCTGATTTGTCCTAGGTGTTAATTGTCATCGCTTGTAGATCTTACAGAAGATGCATCTATGGCCTTTAAAATGCTCTGCTTTTTGTTTTCTCCTGCAGTTTCACAACCACAGGCTGTACATAGCCAGCTGGAGAAGCCATCCAGTACTGCAATTCTCTGCAACACCTGTGGAAAACCATGCAAAGGAGAAGTTTTGAGAGTTCAGAACAAATATTTCCATATTAAATGCTTTGTTTGCAAAGGTAAGTGTGACTGCTGCTTCTATGAGTGGGGCATTAGCAATGGTGTGTGGCTTAATGACCCTGCAAACTTCTCAAGCATATTTTACAATCCAGTCCATGCCTGAAAAGATTTACTGTGAAATCCCTGACTCCTTATTGTAAGATAATAAGTAACCTAGGTCCCAAAACTGGAGAATGTTTTCAATGGATATAAACTTGTTTTTATCCATATTGGAGTTTACTGTAGATTTGGGATGTCAGGAAGAGCAGCACTTTGGGAGAACAGTGCAGGACTAGGAAAGGATGAACATTTGCAAAGAAACTCCGAGGTTTCCTCTCTCCCAGCTCTTTAATGTTTGCTGTAGGGCACATCATGGCCACATCTGTCCAGGTTCTCTTGTGCTGGACTGTGATCTTTAAATTCCAGTGTGACCCTCTGTGCTTTTCCATTTTTTGGGGGGAATGACTTGGTTTGCTCCAGGTTGGTGCCTGGTGGTCTAATATTGTCACATGAATAGCAGAAGGGTGGTCCCAGGAAAAGGGAATTATCTGATACAACAGCCTTTCTGTAGATACTTGCTTGTTTAAGAACCTGTCTGGAAGCTGCAAAGATCTAATTTGTTTTAAATGTACAGGTACATAAATGTTAACTGGTGTTGACTAAACAACCTGCTTACTCCATTATTTACCAGTGCTTTTAATAAATGACATTTATTAAACCTTGTAGCCCAGTCTAGAAACATGAGCATGTCTCTGGTTCTAGATGTGTTACTGTAACTATTCCTACTCCTCTTTAGAGGAAATAATAGAAAGAAAACTGTCACTATCTGTTAGCTATACTGATATTTTTAAAAATCCAATGCTATTAAAATCCATACTATTAAAAATCCATACTATTAAAAACTGAGGCAATCTTTAATGATTTAGGCAGACAGGACTAAATGTTCAGCTCAATAATTGTGTTCTTTGCAAAATTGCACCACAAGCAAAATAAGCATACTGCATTTTCCTAAACAGCAAAAATATTTTGGTCATCTATTCAGAAGAGATTAGTATTTAAAGCAGACCACAGCCCATACATTCATCTTTTAAGTTCTTTTAAAGCCAGCTGTTCTCATGGCAAATTTGACTATTAGATCAGTTTTTCAGACCTATCTCAGAAAAGAGCAGCTGATCTGTTATTCAAGAGTCTTGTTTCCTACATGAACCAGTAACATTCTGGTATTTACTCTATATTATTATCTTTATGAAGTCCAAGCCCTCTTTATTTTTAATAGATTTTCTATGAGAAGAGACAAATTCTTCAGAGGGAGAAAGACAGAATTGTACATCCAATTTTTTGGTTTTATATGCCATCTGCATTAGATGATGCCAGGTCACCAACAAATGCAGCATGTGGTCACTGAACCGATTCACTGATCCCAAATTTAGGCAGTGCAGGGGACTTTTTCCCACCCCCATGCAGAGGAAGATGATGAATGCACTGTAGAATTGCATTGCCCCTATCTGTCTGTAAGAGATAAGAAGGAGTTTGTTCTGCTTCTGGCAGATCTTGGATAAAATGAGAAAAAAAATGACAATGTTAACAAGGTAGGTGGGTAGCATCTGTCAGCCACCTGTCAGTCTCTCAGCTGGCACAGGAGTGTCAGAGGTGTGCTAAAACTGCTGCTAGGTGTCAAGGCTCTTGGACTCCTCCTTACTAATCATTTTGCTTAGTTTTCCCACACGATTGCTTTGAGGGTTTTCTCTCATGATTTATATGTCTTAATTTCTTTTATCACCTTTCAAGAGTTTCCATCAATTTTTCTGGCATTCTTCTGGTATTTGCTTTTGTTTTCTTTCTGGGCTTTATTTGTTACTTAAGAGGCATAAGTTGCTTTGTAATATGGATTTGCCATATTGTTGGGTGAGAAGAGCTTTGGAACAAGCAGAACACTGAATATACATTTCTCTAGCTACATAAAAGGAGGAAAAGCAGGTTAGGCAAATGTGACTTTGATTTTTAAATTAATGGATGAAGGAATACAGTTCACATGTTAGGATTTAGCAAAAAGATGGTGTTCAGTTCTGATCAGTCAATCTGCTTTTAGCCTTGGAGGAGACCTCTGCTGTTCAAGGGCAGGGTGATGATTCTGGGAATATATTTATCTTATTGTTGATTTCTCCCTGTGGTGCATTTATTTCAATGCCACTCAGCAATGCAGTTTGTCCTGTCTCATCTCATGCACCAAAGATAGCGCATGGAACGAGGTGTGTGTGCAGCGTGCAGGACTGTCCAGGACAGATAATCCCATGTGTGGGCTGGCTGCACTACCCTGCTAAGATGCCTGCCTGCTTGGTTGACTGCCTCTGTGTTAAACCATCTTGTACCCTGCATCAGAAAACATGTAATATTTATAAAGCTGCAGGAAATTTTGATCCCTCTCGCAGAATTTATGGCTGTGCAGTGGTGGAAAATGCAAATTGATAAGAATGACAAATGACCATGGTGTGGTGTCTAGGGGTATTTGAGGTCTGTTTGAATGACCTCATCAGTGACAGATGATGTTACACTGGAAAAAGTTACACCTTTTTGAATATGTGTGAAATTTGAAACTAATTCTTTGATAGTTTTGGATAAATTATGAGGTTTCAGAGGGTCAAACACATTGAATTCTGTATTTCTTCCCTTTTGTTTTTTTTAGGTTAGAAAGGTAGTTTTGTGTATTGCCATACTGCTGTCTGATTATTCATAGGTTTGGGTTGGAAAGAACCTTAAAAGATCACCTCATTCCAACTCCCCTTCCGTGAGGAAGGACACCTTCAACTAGACCAGGATGCTCAAAGCCCCATCCAGCCTTGGGCACTTCCAGGGGTGGGGCAGCCACAACTCTTCTGGGCAACCTTGTGAATTTCAGAATGGTAACAGCAACTATATAGATGCCTTTTGTATTCAAATTAAATCACATAACCAAGGAAGGTTAGTATAAAGTCACTAATTCCCATGGATTTCTTCTTATATTCCCCAGATAATGATTCTAAACAATTCCAAGTTTTTAAAAGGCAAACAACTCCTTTATTATTCAAGACTAAGAGACACATCCAGATTAAAAAATTTAACAGCAGTATTGGGAGCATCTGCTGGTTTTGCTCAGTAGCAAAGTATACCTAGGGAGGTAAATAGACATTATAAATAAGGTTTGTACTCCTATCTATTAAAATGTGTTATTTCCTGCTCAGCTGCACGTCTAATCTGCTAATAAAATTCTGTAGGGAACATGCCATCTAACCTCACTTCAAATTTTTACTTAATTTTTAATTTAAAATATATCCCATTTTAATCAGGTTTTATAGAAGTACTGTTATAATGAAGCTGATATCTTTGATATAGTAAGGCAAAGTATCATGGGCTTTGGTTCCCATGTTTGCTAATTCTTTTTTGTTTGTTACCACTGTAATAAAAGTGTCAAGGACTGTAATTAAAAGCACTGCAATAAAATATTTATGACTTAGACTGTCAAACTAAAAAATAAAAGTGTTGAATATAAAATATTCTGAGGGTGTCTGTCAGGTCAGAACTGCATTTAATGAAGTGGATGGTATTAGACAAATATTAACTTGGAGCTTGCTTATGGCTGTGCTTGAGTATACCCAGGAGAGAGGTTAGCATAGAATTGTAGATAGGAAGATGCAGGTGCTGTAATTATATTATCGTGGGTAGCCTCTTAGATCATTGATAAGGATAGAAATTACCCTGTTTTATTAGTATTTAATTTGGGGTATTTTGATAGTATCCTAATATTTCCAGAGTTGCAGTGACCAATTTAAACAGGAGAACCATCTTGCTAAAGAGTGTTCTTTGTACATATGTGAGAAGAACTATAACTAACATCTGTGTCCTTTCCTGGTTTGTCCCCATGAAAGGAAATAAATTTCCAGTCTGAGCCACAGAAGTGAAAACATGACCTATGTGCTATAGCTGCTGCATTGTATCTCGTATGTATCTTGTTTTACCCCTAATCAAAATTCTCCTGATTGCTGTCTTGTTATGGGTACAGCACATGCAGTCTTCCCTGCTGGCACAGCTAGCAGTTACAAGTGTTAATTTTCATTAGTACTTGCAGCAATGCTTCCCATTATTTTTCATGTTTTTTTTAATTAATCTGCTAGAATTTATCACATCTTCACCTTAGAATTGGGTATGTGGTTCTGGGGATTAGTGTTGCTGTGACCCTGCAGTGTCCTGGGAATTGTGAAAAACCCCAGATCTGCATATATCACTTCTATACCATTTTCTCAGTAGAATATGCCACAGAACCCAGAGTTACATCATTTATTGGGAAGTCCTCTTAATGAGGAGGGCTAAGACAAAATATTCAGTGAAAATATGAAAAACGTGGAGTAACTTGGCAATAGGAGTTATGTCTTTGTTAGATCAAATGCATTTGCTAGGATATAAATAAGTTCTAAGCTACACTGAGTAATCTGAGGGACTTGCATTTGGACATAGCTATGGGGTTTCACGTTTCAAAATGGGAGTCACTTACGGGAAGCTCATTTGTGAGATTGCCCAGTCCCAGATTTTGCCAGGCAGTAGCAATTTCTGGTATTTCTGCTGCCATGGCCACTGGGGATTAATGTAGGGACCAGCAACGTGTCCAGCACTTCCTGAGTCCTTCAGGAGTTTGCAATCCCTGATCATATTGACTCAGTATAACAGGAAACACTGTTTACAGTGTAAAGCTCACCAAGGTTGCAGAGTGTGGTAGGTTTAGGGCTGCCTTACCAATGTCATCTTAGCTTGTAATTTTTTATTTTTATATGATCACTTTTGCTGGTGCAAAAGTAATTTAATGTATCAGCAAATGGTTCTATGTTGGGATTTTAAAAGCTGAACATTAAAATATTTAATTACTGATTTTCTAAAAACAACAATTAAAGCACAAACAAATTTTTGTCAGTTAACTAACTTGCACTATCACAAAGCAATGGATAATTTTCCTTTTTTTATAATCATGTTCTTGTTACAACCTTTCTTTGTATTCATTAAGAACTTTCTGCAGCCCCTCACATCCTGGCCATACACATATCAGACCAGCGCTCTAGCACATAGCATATATATTTCAACAAGAATCTGGTGTATTTAAGAGTTTATTTAATAAATACATAATATTAGTAAAGCATGGTGAAATGGGAGAAATCATGGTTATGAGTATTGGTAAAGGAATATCTTAATAACATCCAATAGAAAGTAGCTAACTACTCACCAAAGGAGGCCAAACCTCTGTTGCTTCTGTTTTGCAATTTATTTACTCCTTATTTGCATCCTTCCAGTACATTATAGTTATAGTAGAAAGATAAGTGCTCATTAGAGGATAGGATTTTCAAATCTGTGTAAGCTTTGCAGGCAGTAAAGATGCTATTCATATAAAGAAGTTTTGAACATTATACATAGTTTCAATGCACATTAGATAATGTCACAGAATTGTTTCTATTTAAAAAAGCCTGTAAGTCTTTTTAATTACCCAAGTTCTCTTTTGGGGTAAGGTTTTCCCTGTGCAGAAAAAAACAACTCAGTGCAGGGATGCCTTTCTGCAGGGGACTTGCAGACTGTGTGATGCCTTTTCCCTTGAGGACACAGCAGGGATACAGCAGCACTGTGGAGTAGCTACTGGGCATTTCAGTGCATTAAGGTGATGTGATGCTTGTATTGAGACCCAGAGAGAGTTGTTGCCTAAAATTCATCACTGCCACAGTGGTGTTATTCTACCTCCCACTTGCTGCGACTCATTAACACGAGGCCATCTGCCATATCTGTGAATAGAGCAGGGACTTCATTTGCAAACCTGGAACTGGCACCCAAAGCACTGTTAAAGAAAATCTGAAAATATTTAGTGTTGTTGCTTTGCATGTTGGGGTTTCTTTAGGGTTGTGGCTTTTACTGTCTCTTATTGTTTTTAAAAACCTGTTTTAATTAGTCTGGCTAATGACAGCAGTATTTTATGATAGACACTTAAGTTGTTATTAGGTTTAAAATTGGTTAAAACACATTACTCTTTTTCTTAAATTTCTTTAGCATACTTGTAAATTTTAAATAACCAGATTGAGTTCTTAAAATAAGAAATTAGTATAAATGAGACATTTTTTCCAGTTTTCCTGCGGATTATTTTGGTAGTTTGAAACAGCCATGTAACTAATGCTGTGAGGACCTTGTTCCCCTCTAAGACTATGCTTTTACAGGGCAGCAGCACTGTCTCTAAGCTACTGGAAAACTATGCTCTCCAGAAGGAAAATGGAAATATATGTTCTAATGAAACATTATTCAATGTGTAGTTCCCATTTATTATAGCATTCAAGGTACATTGTGCACAGGAAATTTCCAAAACTCTCCTTCATTTTAATTGGTATACTCTAATGTTTTGTCCATCTCATAAGAGTATTCTGAATCTCAAAGGGTTTTCCTGCACTGAAGTGTTTACTCCACAAATTAATTTGTGAGCATCATGGCCAGTCTAGCCAGGGAGCTTGTGTAGGTGCTGTACTCTCTATCCTCTATAGCTTCATCAGTGCTACATGTGCATGGTGCAGTGTTGCAGGATATGATATATCCCCACAGTTCTCTGTGTCCTTTCTGCTCCCGAAAGTTGCTGGTTTTCTTCCATCACACCTGTCTGCCTTCCTGCATTTCCTGGTTGGAAGCTGCAGAAGAGACCAGCAGGTCTGTCCAGGACTTTTCTGGGGCTGCATGCTGCTTTTGTTTGCCCCGGATAGTAACAAAATGAGGTGTCATTCAAGTCCTTGAGATAATAGATGGTATTTTGGATATTATTGCTAATACACTGCCAGTGACTGACAGGCTTGAGTGTTCTTGATTTCACAGATGTGTTTGGAAAGACAGTTGATATGATCATTTGTGCACAGAAGAGTGATTGAATTGTATGGTTTGTATACCCCATTGCAAGGTTCCTTCTGTCTTACTGCTGCTCACCTATAGACTGAAGGTTGAGGTGTGAATTAACTGAGATGATATCCCCGTGCCACTATTTGTATGGCCAGCAAACTTGGAGCTGGGAAAGACTTCCCCAAAAGCTTTGTGAAAAGCTTATCTGGACTTAGCACACCAGACCATGCAAGGAGGAGTATCAGAGTCGCAGCCATCTGCTGGAATGAGCTTAGACTGCTGCAGATTAATTGCAGTTCAGTTTGAACTTCAGTCAGAGCTGTAGCAGTGGAAGTTTGCCAGGTGGTTCTGATTCCTTCTCACAGGCATAGGGGCCAGGAGAAATGTTCCACACGTGATCATGGGCTTTTGGATTATGGGACCCCAGGCTTCACTGGTGATGTATGAATACATACAATTTAGCTGCCAAAAGAGAGTAATATCAGCAGTGTACTACATGTCATTCTTGGGATCGTGGTCAGCCAGCAGCATCCATCTCATGGACGGAGGAAAAATACCAAAGTGGACCTAAAACCATGGTGCTGAGGGAGAAAAATTTTATTTAACTTACATCAGGCAGAAAACGGGAGGGAAAAATATAGACTTGATATGTGCAGTTGCATGTAAGCAAACCGCTTGATTGTCTGGCACGTTGGCAGCGGAACAGCACTGCTGGGCTGGCCAGACCTGCAGTGCCTGCTGCAGCCTGCTGCAATGTGCAGCAGCACAGAGAGCATGGCATCCCCCAAGCAGCTCAGGACACAGCTGGTTTTTAGGCCCAGCATACAGCCAAAAAATTAATCTAATTTCAGTAGGCTCATTTGCCAGCACAGAAAACAGATGAATTTTATATTTGTGCACTGCAAATGGCGTACTGATGGCATGCAGTAGGGGAATAGCAATGTGCTTAAATTGCATTGATTAATTGATTTACTGCTGTTTATTTTTATAAAATCATAGCATAATGAAAGGGACATTTAAAGGTCATCTAGTCCCAACTCCCCTGGAATGGGCAGCGATATCTTCAACCAAATCAGTTTGGTCAGGGCTCTTTCCAACCTGACTTTAAATGTTTCCAGAGATGGACCATCTACCATCTCTCTGGACAACCTGTTCCAGTGTCTCACCAGTCTCACTTTAAAAAAAGTCTTCCATATATCCTGTCTAAATTGCACCTATTTTAGCTTAAAATCATTACCATTATACACTGCATAAATTCCAGTTCTTCAGGTGCTGTTGCAGATGCCGTGCTAGGGAAAAAAGTAGTCAGTTTCTAAACCAGTAGGGGAACCCCTCACATCTATACATGAAGTATTTGATGTCAGGAACTGTCTTGAAAAGTGGAATTATCCAGCTCTAAGAAATGCTACCCTGAGATACTATCCCTAAAAATGGTGTAGATAATATCTATGGTACTCTCAAGTACCATAGCACATCCAGGTACTGACTTGCTCCTAAATATCATAAGAATAAGAGACAAACACTTATTCACTACTTTAAAAGTCCTCCTAAAGCTTATAACTGCTCAGGAAAAGGCAGTTTTCTTTGCCTTGTATGCAAGGTAATACTGAGACAAGAAGATGAGTTACTCTGTGTTAGTCTCTTCATTAATATAATTACTGTTTTCAGTGCTTTTCTCTCATCACCAAGATGAACTCCAGAATCTGTTGAAAACTGTTTCTGGGTTAAAAATAACCCTTCCTCCAGATACTCCTTTTGGAAGACAAATGCTAGGTGGGAGTGGATGTGACACAATGCTAATTTCCTGTCCTAGGAGAGTAAGATCTGGTAGCTGCCTTCAGATATTCTCCCTAGACTTCCTCCAGCTTTCTCTTCCCAGTTTGTTGTCTCTGCAGCATCATCTCAGGTGGGCAGTGTCTCTGTCCACACAAGTAGCCAGCAAGGGGCACAGCATTTCACCTGAGGGAAGGCCAGTGGGTCTCTTTTCAGAGCTGCTCTGCTCAGCTTCAAACCATGACTGTTTTAATGTTCAAGCCAGTATTTAACTGGAATCCTTCTGTTTTTCTCTGGTCAGCTGAATGTCAAGTTAAACTGGATCAGATGGTTCAGAGAGTGAAGGAGCAGGCAAGGGTTTGTGACTCAAGGTGTGGCCTGTGGAGCAGAGCTGGTGGGGATGCTCATTCAGCCACTCTTTGCATAGGAGGAGGCTGAAGTGATGGCAGTGCAGAAGGGACCTGGTGAGAGGATGCTGAGCTCACTTTTATTTTGAAGTCCCAATAACTTGTT
The DNA here is from genome assembly GCF_028018845.1 of Melospiza georgiana. Classification (NCBI taxonomy): domain Eukaryota; kingdom Metazoa; phylum Chordata; class Aves; order Passeriformes; family Passerellidae; genus Melospiza; species Melospiza georgiana. The sequence goes on from NC_080434.1 coordinate 55,745,758, forward strand.
TTTCTGCCTCCCTTTAGGAGAGCAGTTTCACTGCAGGGTTTCCTGAGAAGTCATTAAGTGCATTAGTGCAGTCTGCTTTAGTGGCAGCAAAGAGAGGCCAATACCCTCAGGGTGAGACAGAGTGCCCCCAAATGCCAAACTGTTGCTGACCCTATGTGCCCCAAGCCTTGCACCAGGCCTCTCTTAGCTGCAGTGAGAGCCTGCCTGGCTTCCATTTGGCCTATAAATACAGATCTGCTTGTGCTTATCTCTCATTTTGGCAGGTGAACAGGGACAAAAGTGCAGCGGCAAATAGTTTGTGGCTACGCTATCAAGTGATCTTCCTCTGGTGATGGAAGCCCAGCTGCAGGTCCCTCTGTGATGGTGCACAGCAGAATGTGTTAACCAGTGACTCCAAGTGGCTCTTGTTGCCTTTGTCCAGGTGCACTGCAGTCAGGAGTGCCACAACCAGCATAAAGAAACTTATTTAGGGACATAACCCCTCTCTCCTCTTTTCAGAAATGCAGTTATGTCCTTTTAATTTTTTATTTAATGATCCATTTTTCAAGTTCAAACACTGTATGATGCAATTTGGAGCTGCTCTGGTGCATCAGTATCAGCTCAGCATCATCCTGAATCCATAGCTGAGCTCTGCTTCTGTGACACCAGTCGGTAACTGAAATACATAGGCTGAAAGAAACTCATGATATCCAGCAAGTTGTGCCAGATTTTTGGAAAGTCTGTTCAAGAAGGCTGTCCTTCCTAAAAATGAGAGCACGGATGAGAAAGAGAAATGCTAAAGCAAATGTGTGAAGCCTGTGAGATAGAGAACATGAACAAATAAATATTTGAATTTATATTCAAATATAAATAATCTAATCCATGTTGTCCATGACACATGCAATAATAATAATTGGAATTATTGGAATTATTTTGAATTATAGGAAAGATTAGGACCCATAGCTGTTCAGTTCTTGACCATACACTAATACAGCTCTAGCATGATTGTTGTTTTCTGACTCCTAGCAGTCAGGGCCATCTCCAGGGAGAATGATGAGCACTGAAATCCCACACAGGGATGAGCCCTCAGAGGGTTCAAGGAGAGCCTTGAGCCCAGGCCTCCTGTACTACAGCTAACAAAGACTATAGAAGAGGGAGGGTGGTTGGGTGTAATTCTGAATGAATGATCTAGATCTCCTCTGCTTGCTTGGGGTTTCTGTGCTCTATGTGTTGCTTTGTGCCTTGGGCACCTCTGTTGGACTATTTTTCTTGTAGTTTAGGAGCAAGATGACTGATTCTGACACTGCAAACACCTTTGGGTGTGAGTTGCCAGGCTTTACATTTAGAAACCAAAGTGCCTGTGGGCTCTCAGGTACCCAAGTGTAAATCTGAATCTGGAATTTTACAAGCATGGATGCTTCTGCTATTTTGAGACCAAGGCACTGAGCAGCTCTGCGATGTTTAGTACATGCAACCCAAATTTAATAAGCAACATTCCCACTCCTTTTCTGTGGGCTGTATGTGAGTAGTGGCACTGCTGTGGTTCAGCGTGGTTTGACTGTAAACACCATTTGCTGATGGGAACACATTCCCACGTGAACATCCCCAGGAGCAGAAGTGTGTAGTAACAAGTGTGGTGCTGTGACTTGCTGTAAAGGAGTAGTCAACACAGCAGCAGAATCACCACTTTGAAGTCCAGTTCTCTTTTAAATCAAGACAAGTCTGTTTTCAAAGATTCTGGCCAATGTGGATGGTGGTTATGTTCTACATGTCTGCTCTTTCTGTGTGACTTCACCAGACCATTGTATCTCTCCTTTCCCATCTTATACTTTCTCAGAACTCCAGCTAGCTCCCTGGTGCAAGGAAGAAAACTCCTGAGCAGTCTCACAAGCCTTTGGTTAATCAACTTTAACCCTTTCCTACAGGTTTGGTTAAAAAAAATAAAAATTGACATTTAGAATTAAAACCTTACTTTTGCCAGGAGCAGATGAACCTGGAGATGCCTCCAGTTCATAGACGATGAGTGGTGTTCATCAGGTGAACATGAGAGGTGCTTTATACTGATTTAACTTGTGAAAACTTGGAGCAGTTGCCATGAGTATCAGCCCCCATGTTTAGAGACAGCACTAGTTAACCCTTTTGCATCAAGGAGAAAATATCAAACACCTGTAATCTGCCAGAGATGTTTCTTTGCGACACTGGTGCTTTAGATTTTAAAGATTTGTACCCTTTATGCATTTCTTTTAACCTGTTACATGTGTTAGATGTTGTATATGGTAACCCTGAACTCAACTCCTACAGACTTTAACTTTGTACTCACAGCTGCTCACTGAGGTTTTTACATTAAGTCCAGGCTATTAGTGTCTGAAATACATGACAGATGTAATTTACTGTAAGAGTAGTGTCTTTCAGATGCACATCTGCTCTGTGATCATAAGCCTATACACTGCAGTGCCTAAGTACTCCACTATGAACCATTCAGATCACAGGTAAAAAGTCAGCCTAATTTTAGAACATTTGTTTCTTGCCTTCTGAGTCTGCCTTTTCTCTTTCTGCAGCTTGTGGATGTGACCTGGCTCAAGGAGGATTTTTTGTGAGACAGGGAGACTACATCTGTACTTTGGACTACCAGAGACTCTATGGCACACGCTGCTTCAGTTGTGATGAATTCATTGAGGGAGAAGTGGTCTCAGCACTGGGCAAAACCTATCACCCAGACTGCTTTGTGTGTGCTGTCTGCAGGTAGGTTTTCTACATGAAGTTGTGTTTCTGATGCCAGAATGCCCTGAATGCCAGGCATTCAAACCTATAGCCTAGAGACAAGGTTTCCTTTCACTCACACCTTAAAAAATTGCAGAATTAAAAAGAAAAAAAAATCTGTAATTTTGAGTGCCTCCCTTTTTTCCAAATGTGTTTTTCTTTTTTATGTTATCATATGTGTGATGTTTTCAAAGTGCTTTAGAAACTTCCACTGTCTTTGTTGTATGACGTTTTGCACCAAGTCTTGCCTAATTTCTCTGGCGTCTGCTGCTTTGTCATTTGTTGGCCTGAAGGTACAAAGAATTTCAGTGCCAGTGGCTGAATCCTCAGCAGGCTACTACTAAAGCCCAGTGTAGATTAGTGGGATCATTTCCCACATGGGTCACAAACTCAGCAATACGAGGGACTGATGTCATTTTGACCTGCATCTTAATCCCCTAGTGTAGAAATTGCACAAACACATCTATTGAGGACTTCATGAAGAAGCTCAAAGTGCACTAAACCTTCAGAAAACACACTGTTTTTGCAGTTTGGAGTAAATGAAAGTGCTGCCACAGTTTCTCTGGCTAAACCTGAGCTTTGAGGAGTACAAGAAAAGCAGCCCCACTCTGGCAGGGTTTCAGGGCAGGGTTTCAGGGCCCAGCAAGGCGCTGGTGCAGCACAGCTCAGGTGCTCTGTGTGCTGGTGACTGTGCAGTCCCAAACCAGCATGGCCATGCCACTGTGGCTGTCTGCCAGCCCAGCCTGCCCTGCCCATGGGGCTCAGAAATCCTCCTGTGCTGATGCAGGAGCAGGACTCCAAACCCCAGAGCAGCTGTGGCTCCTGACAGAATCTCAATTAAATAAAGCAATTGCACAAATAATAATAATAGCTGAGGGGAGACTCTGAGTTGGACAAGCCTTTATTAGATTAAATTCTGTCTAAGTTCTGATCTGTTTAATAGGCAATTTTTCCTTTTGGATACTTAAAACAAATGTGGAGAGTAAAGATAACAAAAATCCTAAAATTATTTTCATATTTTATTTTTTCTTTTAATAGTAAAGGAAAAGGACTTCAAGTATATCTCATTAATTAACTGCTGGCTGCACATGCTATTGGCCTGCAGCCTGGCAGTATTACATCTCTTCTAGAGATGAGCAGAACTAATTTTTGGTACCTTTATTCTCAGCACTTGTACCTTCTGTAAAGTGAGGTATTCCTTCAGTTAAGAGAAACAAAAAAAAATGGTTGATTTCATTTTTCTGGCTACACATGCTTGTATCCTCAATCACACCACTAGAGCTTAGCAGAAATGTATTTAACAATGTATTACTGTACTTAGAAGCTACCCAACTTGGGTTTCAGGCCATTAGAAATACCAACTCCTGCTTTATTTAGTAAATCATAGTTTAGAGCTTGATGATGCAGTTTATTTTGTCTCCCTGGAAATTTGGAATAATTTTCCTTGTGACTAAAATATTTATTTTTAAGTACCTAACAATTCAGATGAGTTAAATTGCAGCACTGTGAAATTATTTATGCTGCAAATACAATGTGTGATGAAGATGTCGTAAAGCTTTTAAAAATGAAGTTCCTGATACAATAATACATCATGCAAAAAATAAAATCAGAGATGTTCCCTAACCTTCTGTATAACTAGATAGTTGTATGTAATGCTATTTTTGCTGTTTCTAGTCGTTCAGTTGAGACCCAGATCTGCTTCTGTTGCTTTTCTTGGAAGAACACACAAATTCATATTGTCTTCATCAGAGCCAGCAAATGCCCTGCTGACTAGCAGGATTCAATTAGTGTCTCCCAGGGGGGTTGTAACACTGATTTGTGGTGCAGAGCAGCAGAAGAATCCTGTCATGTGTTTGTATGCTTTAAATCAGCTTCAATTATCCCTGTCATTGCAAGCCAGACATAACCTGTGTTTTTTATGGGAAAGGGTGTCCTATCTAAACATCATCAGCATTTATTTTGAGTCATGTTCTCAGTAAAAATAAGGTTGGTAGGCTGTAAAGACATGTTGTTTAAGCCAAAAGAAAGAACTTGTTTTTTTTTTAAGAAACAGTAATGATAAAAGAGGTGGGGGGGATGGTGTAATGGTGTAAAGCTCTCTACCTTAGTATTTTCCTTGGTGGGGAGAGTCAGGAGAGCCATTTGTACCCTCATTTTTTACAGATGAGTGAAAACCTGAGATACTGCACCAAGGCACACTGTCAGTAGTAGTTGCTGGATGATGCCAACTGCATTTGGCATTACCTTTTACAGCCAGACTTCAGTGTGGGTGCTGTGTTAGAAATCTAACCTCCAGAATGGTGTGAATTTGAGAAGTGGTGACGGCCTGCCAGTGGGGCTGTTCCCACTCTCATGGAAACCAAGCCAGGCTCTTACCATCCTCAGCATGAAAACACTGGCAGCAGAAGGCATTTTGCACTCATGACACACTTCTCCAGAATGCTGCAGGATCATTAAAATTCTTTTAAATGAACACTTCTGCAGCCCCTATTTCTGTAGCTGCTGAAGTAACACTTCTGAACTGATTCTACATTGCATAGTAAACCAGTGCCAGTAGCAAGTCCTTTTTCCCCCTTATTTTCAGAGAAGATAAGGTTTGAATAGAAACATGTGGGAAGTGTATGGTAGCAGCAGTGGGAAAACGTAGCCAGCGGGAGCAGTGTGGAAAAGTCAGCAATCCAAGCTCAGTTGTCTCCTGTTTTACTACTGTTGGATGCCACATGGCTCAGTGTCACAGGGAGCTGTGTTCCTTGTACCCTCTGCACTGCATTTATAACCTGCTGCCCTGCTCTGTGAAAAAGCTGGAGTGTCAGGAATCCAGCTCATCCCTGGGCATCTCTTGAGAGTCAGATGCTACTGCCCAGGGCTGCCACAAGCTAAAGTAAAAAAAAAAATAATTAATTAGTACTCAGAGAAAAACTGGTAGAAGTACAATATGTTGTGCCATCCTATTTGTTTCTCTCTATCTTGTGTTAACCAAGTGGCTCTTAAAAAAAATCAAGTTTCAATGCATGTTTGCTCTGCTGGAATAAAGGTTAAAACCTTAATCCTTTCTTCTTCCAGTGCTGTTCATAGTCTAGTGAAATCTTTTTTCTGCTGTGGTGTTTTGTGATGATAATGCCTAAAACTAGGAATGAGTGGAAGAATAACAACATAAATTGAAAACTTGCAGATTAAATGCTTACTCTATATTCCCAGGAAGTGGCTGAGCAATCTTCTTATAGCTTCATTAACATGTCCAGGCTTATGCCATCCTTCCCAACTCCAGCCTGGCTCCTCTCTTCCTCCTCAGCCTGGTGAGTTCAGACTGTGGTGCTGGGGCAGAAGGGATTTTGAGCTGTGCCCTGTCCTGTTGCCCAGATCCTGCCAGGGGAGCTGCCAGGTGCTGTCCAGGCACAGTGAGTGTGTCCCCAGGTGAACAATTCCTGAGCTGACAAATGCCAGGTGTAATGAAGGAGCTGTGTCCTCCAGAGGGCTGCCAAAGACATTTCCTTCAAAAGCTTCATGTGTTTGTAAAAGTGAAATAGAAAGAGGAGAAAATTGAGGCTGGCTGTAGCAATAGAAGCTTAATTTTATTAAAATTGTGTACATACTTCTTGCATGGCTGTTGTAGTCAGGACAGTTTGGCTCTTATGTAGGATGGGAAAGGGCAGGACATTGAGTATTTCAGAAATAAATGGGTTATCATACCTGTGATAATGCTTTAAAAATGGAATTTTCAGAAGATGTCTTAGTGTGTTAACAATTCCTATAGATTTAGTAAGAATATGTTAAGATATATGGTCTGTCTAATGTGGCACCTAGAGTACGATTTCTGTTACTTGTGTGCTGCGTGTTCACTGAATACAAAAAAACAGAGATTTGATTTTTATGGGTATTATTGTAATTAGCCAGGTTGGGGGGTTGGTGTTTATCCACCCAGTTGGAGGAGTGTATGTAATAGTTACCATTTTAGTTTCAGTACTCATGTACTTAAAAGTTGGAAAAAAATTGTGGCATGTAAATGATAAAGAGAGGACAACTTGACCCCTAGGCGGGGGATATAGCACATACATTCTGTGTTAATAAGGAAACAGGTTTGTGTTTGCTTTACAGAATTTTTATATTTAAGTCTTTCTGAGATCAGGAAGTTTCTTTTAAAACAGCATCTTGACAGAAGCTGAATGTGTGCCATGTAGAGGTGAATAGTATGTGAAGGGGCAAGAGGCAGAAGGGGTTGCCTGCCAAATCCAGCTATAAAACCTCTTCCAACCCATTTGTATTTTTACTGTCTTCAAGAAGGTAATTCACTTTGGCCAGGCAGTTGAATATAAAAAATCAGAAAGCTTAAATTCTTTTCTTTTTTTCAGAAGAAGATCCTACATAAATAGCACTGCTACTTCTAGAAAGAACATATATGTAATCCTACGTATATAGCACTGCTACTTCTAGAAAGAACTGACATCTTTTGTTTATGTATGTCTTAAGAAGTTAGGATAATACTGAAAATTTAAAGTTCAAATTCAGTTTCTTCTTAAACATAACAGTCATTACAGACTTTTTGAATGTGCTAAACCGGTTTATTTGTTCAAATTTAATGCTGCTGAATTTGGAAAGGGTTTGGTTTCCACCTAAGCAGTATCTGATGCTTCTTAAGGCATCTCATGAAGTGGTCTTCATCTCACCACCAGTCACCCACTGAACACTTCCAGGTATTGTAGAAACCTACAAGGTGTTGAGCCCACGATTTTGAAATCAGCCTGAGTGTTCTTGGCATTTTGATTCTAAACCAAATGTATTTATCAATAAGTGATTCTTCCTGAACAAAGGGATGGTGGTGTGCTGCTCTTCAGGTTTAGGTCTCCTGCTCTTTGGAGGAAGGGTCTGGAGTGCAAGTCCTGTGAGGAGCAGCTGAGGGTACTGGAGTTGTTTATCTGGAGAAAAGGAGGCTCCAAGAAGGCTCTCTACAGCTGCCTGAAAGGAGGTTGTAGTGAGCTGAGGGTGGGTTACTTCTCCCAGGAAACCAGAAATAGGACAAAGGGAGATGTCTTTATATGGTGCCAGAGGAGGTTCACATAGAATATCAGGACAAGGTTCTTCTTTGAAAAGGGGGTTAAGCATTGGAACAGGGTGCCCAGGGAAGTGATGGGATCACCATCTTTGGCAGTCTTCATGAAATCAGTAGACATGTGATGACATGAGCATGGTGGAGTTTGGTCACAAGGATTGGACTTGATGATCTTGAAGGTCTGTTGCAACCTTAGTTATTCTGGGATTCTTTGGCTCTATATGGAACATCCCTATAGCCCTAGAATAATGTAGGATGGAAGGGATTTTTGGTGGTCCAGCCCCTGGCTCAAAGCAAGTCCAGTTTGAGTAGACAGCTGATGGCATTTCTTTAAAAAATTTCCAACAGACTCTCTGAACAGTGTGTTCCAGCATTCAACAAGCTCATGGTAAATTCTTTTCCTTATATTGAGTTGGCATTTCCCATGTTCCAGCTTATTTCTGCTCCCTCTTGTCCTTTCACTCTTTACCTCTGAGAAGAGCATGGTTGCAATTTTGTGTGCATGCCATCAGGTAGTTTTAGACAGTAACACAATCTCCCCTGAGCAGGTACATCTGCTGCAGCCCCTGCCTGCCCATGTGTCCTGTGCTGCACTCTGGATCTGACCACCTTCCCTCATGTCCCTCCAGTAAATCTTGTCCTGAGAAGCCCAAAATGGTGCCTGCTGCAGTCTCTTAAACGATGAACAGAGGGAAGATCACATCCTGTATCACTGCCCAGTGTCCTAAATGATGAACAGAGGGAGGGTCACATCCCTGTACCTGCTGGCTGCACTAATGCCTCCCATGCTGTGGCTGTTCAGTTGCTGTGGGGACACACTGGTGACTCACTGGGACCCCACATCATCTTATGCTTTCCAGCTGATTAACCCCTTGTTGCACTGGTGCATGGGGTTGTTCCTCACTGCTTGCCGGATTTAGCATTTTCCCTCACTAAAATTTATGTAGGTGGTAGATAGCACTCAATGTCTGCTTTGTATCATCATTTTAATCCACAAGGATTCATCCCTATGGAGCACCTTGAGGGATGTGATCATACCAGGTACAAGTTAGAGCAGAATTTGATCCTGCTGGTCCTTAGGATGCTGTCTGACATTACACCTGACCTGGTGAAACTGCAGCCACCTACTGACATGAATAGCTTTGCTCTCTCAACAGCCTGACCGCAGGCTTGTCTTAATTTTCATATATCAAATTTAGTTGACTGTTCAGCCACAGAGTCAGATCAGCAATTTAAAGAATAGATGGGCATCCATCTGCTCTGAAAAAAAAAAAAAAACCAAACATTTTCTTTTGTCCCTCTCAGAAAGCTTGAATGACTTGCCCACAGCTGCATAGATTGAGGTGTGGTGCAGAGAAGGACCAGACCTTTGATATCAGCACAAGATCTTTTGGTATCAGCACACAGCCTGGATTAGGCTGATGGTAATTTGATGTTTTACAATACAGTTTTGTTGGTCACCTCCAGATTTTATTCTGGGTTTGCAAATATTGTAGGCAGGTGGTAAAACAAAATTTGTTGGGAAATTAATCATAGATGTGTTAAAATTCTGCAAGTCATTTGAGAGAGCTGCTTTTAAAATGCTCTTAATTCTCATTTTAAAAATAGATAATCCAACTGTGAAAATCTCACTGAATATTTATTATAGGATAAGTAGCTAATTAAAACCCTGTCCTGGTTTTTGCAATACCTCGCAGTGTTCAGTGGGTGACTGGTGGTAAGATATCATTGTATTTGAAGGCAGATATGCTGCTCTTAGCCTAAAATTCTATATATAGTCCTGCTCACAACTTAGAGAGCTCAGAAACTGAAACCTTGTTAATTGGCTGTTACCACCTTCTGTTGTGCCTTCACTCATACTGGCACTGAAATGCTTGAGCAGGGCTGCTTGTGAAAGGGAGAGGTCAGCTGGGACAGGAAAACTGACAAATGTGTGGGGAATGAATTCCCAGTGAACAAGACAGTGAAACAAACTTTGGGACTTACAGGTTTAGAAGAGCTGTGAGGGGAGGAAATGTTTGTCTATACCTTGGAGTGGACAGCTCCAAGGAATATTTCCCTGCAGTTTTTTTAGAACAAGGTGTCTTGCATATTTGGAGAACAATAAAGAATCAAAATTGTTGCTCTTTCCCATTGGAATGGAAAGGCACGGTGATTAGCTACTGAGTCATTAGAAAACAGACCAAGTTCAGTATTTTTATTGGCTAGGAAACCCCTAAGTGCTCTCCCATCTAAGGAGGCTCTGTGACTTGCTGAGGTGCTTATGAGCTTTGGCATGTTTGGAGGTGTCAGCTGCCTGCTTCTGTCTTTGTGCCATAGGAAGTGAATATTCCTCTTCTCCTCCTCTACTTTTAACTTACTTCCTTTTAAATTGTCTGATTGCTCAGACAATGATGAGATGAGCCAATTCAAAGTGGGCACTCCCTGCTTCTACATTAGCTGCTACTTGGTGCATCTGTTTGAGGGGAGCTTCTGTGCTCAGTTGGAAGTTCAGCTGGATCTTTATTAGGTATATCCCTAAGTCAGGAAGATGTATTTATAAGATGCACCTCACCTCTCCCTACTGCTCCTTATGTACTGCATACAAGATTGTTCAGTAGTCACAGTCATTCTTCAGAGCAGTGAATTGCTCACAGCTCCAGCACATGACCATCCCTGGGATTATTGATGGTGCAAACCCTGCTGTTCAACTGAGACATGTCAGGAGAGCCCAGCTGGGTCATGGGCTGAGCCCAGCCTTGGTTCCCATGGCAAAGCACAGTTGAAGATCTGTCCTGCCCAGGGCATGCAGCTGTGCATTGGAGTGAGAGGTGCTTCTGTGCTGGTGTCAGTGGAGCAGGGTGCTGCTTTTGTGGGGGGTGAATTTGGGGCAGATTACCAGTGGTTATAATAAGTCTGTGTGTATCTGTAAGTCAAGATGAGATCTCTTCCTGAAAACATGCAGGAGATTGGATGCAAGTTCCTGTCTCAGTTCTGGAATGGTTGAAATCCCTTGGCTTGTGTCTTTCCAGGTCAATTAGTAGTGTTAAGTTCTAGGCTTGATTTTTAATATTGTTTTAAAATGAAAACGTGATTAAATGGTTTCATTCATATTTGCAGTAGAAAACTAGGACAGCATTTGGATTGTATGACTTCATTTTAGAGAGAGGTTTTGGTAATTAGTTATGAATTTTTATTATCTATATAGAAGTGTATCACATTTACTAATTTTTATTCAAATGTATGTATGCTCATTTAAATAAGCTTTGGGTTGGTCCACATGACCTTCAGAGCTCCTTTCCAGCCTCAGCTCCTCTATGAGTTCATAAAGCTCTTTTATCATTCTGTGTATTAGAAGTATCTCTGACTTTAAAAAGTACCAAAATCTGTTGCAGACAACAATTGTGACCCAAAAAGATAGCATTGGGAGGTTTTTTGAATGTATAACACAGAAGCTTGCTACTGCTGCAAGACAGGACAGGTTTGCTCATTGCAGTGCCGCTCCACCATATCCTGCCTGTCTCAATAGAAACAGTGTTGTCTTCCGGCTAGGTTATTGAGTAAAACTAATGGTACAAAATCCTCTTTGGAACAGATGGAAATTTAGACCTCCTGAATTTATAACATGGTATTGGGCCTTGTTGTACCAGAGTCCTACACGGATCATTTAGCTGGGTCAGAGAGTAAGGCACTATAAGAAGGCTGTTTCCATAAAGTATTTTTCCTTACCACAACTTTAGGTAAGTGATAAGGTAGGAAGTTTTTTGACTATAAAAACTTGAGAAAGAGGAAAAAAAAAGGTGAAGTGCAGAATTCATTATCAGATATCAAAAAAGATAATAATACTTACACTCTGTCTCCTCATGATTTTTTAAATTATCACCAGTGGTCCAAAATGGATGGTTGGATGGAAACCAGCACTTAGCTGGTTTCAAATATATTTTAGTAACATTGTATAGGAACAAACGACAGCATTGCTTTTTTTCTTTTTCTAAGTAATAAAAAAAGTACTTTAAGCGTAATTCAAGTGTAGACTAAACATCTCTTAGGCAGTTTAAGGAGCAAAATAATGTTTAAGTTTAGCACAAAGTTATCTGTGTAGCTTCTGTAGCGGAGACAACCTCACAATTGGTATGAATTTGATAGCATGTGTGGGAGAATGCCATGAGTTTTAATGAAATGCTAATGAAATAGTCTGGTCAGATGGACTTCACCATGGAGCAGAAGGTGTATGTTATATTTATGCCCCATTAAGCCATATTTTGATAGCTTGGGTAGGGATTTAGTTGGACATGAGCTTTGGGTGGAGTGAAATGTGTTTCTAAATCCTCACCATCCTTTCCTGCATATGAAGTGATTTGTCCATCTGGTTCTCCTAGAGGAAAAGCCTCAGTGGTTTCTGTGCCCAGACAAGGAAGTGCACAGCAGAGAGCTTTTGTTTTAAGAACATTGATTAAAAGGAATGGTTTAATTAAGTGTAAGGAGAGATGGTTTTGGGTAGGGAAAACAAATAATGTAGACGCTGTGGGGTTCATAACTGGGATAGGTTTTTTCCCTTTGAGAGTTCAATAACATTTGCTTTCTGAGCACATAGATTAAGAGGAAGACTTTGATGTGATAAACGTTGTGGGGACAAGTGCTGGTTTTTAATGTATAAGAGTCATCACTCTTATGCAGCTATTTAACAACATAAAAGCAGCTGCATTTGCCTCTACTTAACTCCCTGTAATGCCAATTTTATTTTCATTCTGTAACTGATCCTGTTAGTGATGAACTTTGGCTGATACTACATTTCTTAGATACACAACAATTTGGACTTGAGTGCTCACTGTGTTTTTGTAGCTTTAGATATTATTATTTTTCCTAAGAAGCTGTAACCATCTGCATTTGAAGTTGTCTGTTTGATTTGCCCCTTTGATACTTAAGCCTCTAAGTGGCTGGAAAACTGAATGAGAACTGTGCAAGCAGAGACAAAGAAGCCAGAGTATAATCAGTTCCTTTGTGGGAAGATATTTAATTTTGATAAAGGCATGAGACTGTAACCAGTTTGCTTTTGTTTCTGCTGTTGCAGGTTGCCTTTCCCTGCGGGTGACCGGGTAACTTTCAATGGGAAGGAATGCATCTGCCAGAAATGCTCCCTGCCCCCTTCCAGCAGCACTGGCTCCTTCCCTGTACAGAACCTGAGAAGTAAGTATGGATTTCTGCGCTTTTCAGTCAGTGCTTCTTAGTCTGCACAGGTTTAAATAACATAATTTTACACCAGTGTGTACTATTGGAACTTATACTACTCTGCTGCATAAGAGGTGTCATGAAATACAAAGTAGCCACATGAAAAAGTATAGAGTGATTTTTCAATAAAGTCTGATGTTAAAAAGAAGCACAGATGGTGCTATTATAGGATTAACAATACATAGAACCTCTCAAAGATTTTATTAAAATAAACTAAATCAAATTATTTGGAGAAAAACATAATGTAGATGCTGATATTTTTGAGGATTTAGTCCAAGTCCATCTGAAATAAAAGCCAGGGTGAGATTTAATGATTTAGGTGTTCCAGTTCCAGCTTCAGAAAATATCAGTGTCAGGATTGCATGGCCGAATACCACACAGCAAGGAGTTTAATGTGTGAAGTGTGGGGCATTCACCTTGACCTCAGACTGTTGTGCACTATCAGAAAATACAAACAGTAGGGGAAAGAAATGTGATATTTTCACACCAACTTCTTTGCAGTAAACCATAGAGGGGTGGTGTAGCTCTGAACTCCATTCCTCTGCTCTTTTGCTTATAAAGTGCTGCCATGCTTTAAGAGTCCACTGCTAACTTCATGTAATTAAACAGCAGCAGCAATGCAATTAAACAGCCAAGACAGAAAAAATTTTAATGACTGTTACATCAAGCTGGATTCAGCATGGCTGAGGAAGGGCGCTGTGGATTGCTCATCTTCCTGTGTAAGAAATCTAGCCCACTTCTGGGAGAAATTTCTCCTTTTTTTTCTGTTTTCTTTTTCCCCCAACATTTCTTCACAGAAGTTTTCACCATCTCATTTCTACAGTTCATCAGTCAAACCTGCTGTGTGAATGCCCTGTGAGATACTCTATGGATCCCTCTTGCTAATGCCACTCTCTTTTGGGGATAGGTTGGCCCTCTCTGTTAGGTGCTTTCTCTTGTCACTTATTCCTGAGATGGATCCTCCTTGGCCATCTTTGCTGTCTCCTTGTTATATGTGAAAAGTGCCTTTGACTACAATGGACATTATTAGCCTGGTTGAGTACTGACAGGACAAGTTAATTTGATTATCTGTGGCACAGAATCCTTTAATGTATTTACATTCCCTTTCTCTGTGCACACACACACTGGAGAGTTTTTCTTGTCATTTGTATTTCCTCAGCTCTCTTGGGTCTGCACTGAGCCTTCCCAGAGCCCAGATACCTGCAAACCTCAGCAAACCCCTTGCCTCAGAGGGAGACAGCACTGGGAGCAAGCACATCTCTGTGGCAAAGCCTGACCCTGGAAAATAGAAGTTTACCTTTTCCCCACATTGCATAGACCAGTGAATGGTGTATCTCCTGGCAAGAGCTTTCTTGGAAAAAATCTTAAAGAGTTGCTTTAAATGAGCAACTCTTGTTAGTAGTGCACAAAAACATGACCTCAGGCAAACTTTTTCAAGGAAAGAGTAGTACACTGACCCTCTGTTACACTGGGTTTGTTCCTGTCTCAGAAGTGTCTGATGTGTACCATGTGTGCTCCTCCCCAGCCTGTTTATCTCAGCAGTGCTTTCAGAACATCTCCTGGGGACTCACTGAGCTCCCAGCATCACTGCGCCCTCTGACAAGTCCTTCTATTTTCATCCTCCCCTTTTGCTTCTAACCTCCTTCACGCATTCCATTTGGAAGAAATGAAGAATGTAAAATACTTGCTTTCTGCCTGAGTCCTTGAATTTTTTTATTATATAAGTACCTACCTCTCTGTTTTGTTTTGTTTTATAAAACAATAGCTCTGAAAACCTCTTGTGACAGTGTTGATTTTGAGAGAGTACTCAAGGAAGAATATTAACATGGAGCAGCAAATTGATGTGTTCTGCTGAGTTATTGCTTGAAATTAGTTGAGTCACCAAAGGATGCTGCATCCAAGATGGGAAGACAAGGACGTGCATCAGTAGGCACTGTTGGCATAGCAACCACAATATTTGTTTGTAATTATCTGGCACTTTACAGAGAAAGCAGCAGTAGGGAAAAAAAAAGTAACTCACAAACTGCTGCATTTCTGCCCACCCAAGCTTAAACCGAATGAAAGGTGAATGACATTTGAGCACATGATGTTGTGTTCAATTTGTGAAATAAACCCTCAAGCAGTCGGATTAAATTAGATTTCCAGATGAATCCCCAGTACAGGGGAGATCACAAACAAATTTCTGATTGCAGTTGAACAACAAATACTGTAGAATACTGCAGGGACTAAAGCCGGGCGCACACCCAAATGTTCTTTATTATTAGCAAAACTGAAATGTTCTGATCTGTAGTGCACATGCTTTTGTGCTAGGCTTGTTTCCAGGTATTGGTGCTCTGGAGGGTAACATTAAAGAGCCACGTTATTGCTCCCTCAATGCATTCCAAATCCACTAAAGGAAAATACAAACTGTGCCTTATCATTGTGTGCTCAGAAGTGAAACATTTACAATTTCACTTACACTGTCTCATTAGGGTCATGTAACCAATAAAAATACTGTCTTAAGTCAGAAAGTTTTTAAGAAGACTGTTTAAATGCTTTAATAAGATCCTAGGTTGAGAGTTCTTTCTTAATAACTTGATAAATCTTTCTAATGCTTTTCATAGCTTTTTCTTCCATCTAAGACATTGTTATGGGTTTATTTTCTCTCCTGGCATTTCTGAATGCTTAAGTGTCTTTCAGGTTTTATCTTTTCTCTAGAAAATTATTGGTATACCTGAAGAATGCCTAAAAATACTATGTATTTTTCCACTTGAGATGGAAGATATTTTATGGAGCATTAGAAGATTACTGAGATATTGCTACTAGAATCAATTTATCACTGGCATTTATCCCTTTTTTCCACATATTCTACTATTTTAACATTTAGTAAGAAAATCATCCATAGACAGGAAATCTGTAGAGTGAAGACTGAATGAGAGATGGACCTTGTAGGGTATTAGAGGGTTCATTTGACAGCCACATCCAAATCCCATGTGTACATAACATCTCTGAAGAGGGCAGAAACTGATTGTAGGTTTGGCTTTTGTTAGCTTAGTCAAAAACTTCCATTGTTAAAAAGAAAGGCAACCAAATCCCCAGACAGTCTTGTTCTCAGTTACTCTTGTTACTCTTTCTGGGGAGTAGAACAAGCTTACCTACAACCTGTTGAACCAACACAGACTAACCTCTGTTACCAGTTATTGCATGTTTTGCATGTATTTTTTGTTAGCACCTCTTGAAACTTAATAGAAGTGAATTTTTATAGGGAATAAATACATAGACGGCCATCACTTTCACATATTGAAATGTCACTAATGCCTTTTAAGTATTGGTGTGTTTTACTGGGTACGGAAAATTTCATACCAGATTTTCAGCTTGGATTTTTTTCATGGTTGCAAAACAATTTTGAAATAAGTGGAGCTTGCAGATCCCAAGGCAAAGGCTAATATGAAGAATTAGTTTTTTACTATTTGTCTTTTTTATTTCTTTTATCAGGCAGATTCGTGACGCTTGAAAAATTAATCGGCAAAACATTTTTTAAAACACAGTATAAATGAATTAAAATAAAGCCTAAGTCACTAGGAAATGGAAGTCATCAGCTTTTTTCTTTGAATGATGCATGTGTTGTAGCAATTTCAGGTCTTTCCAAGGGCAGCAACACTTGCCATCCATCAGTGAGCAGTGGAGCCCTTGTGAGCTGTTACTGGGGCACTGATGGATCCTTGTGCTGCTGTAACCTACTGCTGCATGACCTAAAGAATATGATTCACTCATTGGGGTTTTTCTCTTGCAGATTGTGGCGGCTGTGGTTCAGAAATTAAAAATGGTCAGTCCTTGGTCGCCTTGGACAAACACTGGCATTTGGGCTGCTTTAAGTGCAGTACATGTGGCAAGCTACTGAATGCAGAGTATATCAGCAAGTAAGTAGAGGAGTATTTTCACCTCTTTTAGTCATTCTTTTAATGCCAAATAATATCATTGCATTTATTTGCATTGTTAAGATTTAAAGGTAATGCATAATATAGAAATATAATGTATATATTATAATAATATAATTAATATAATATATTAATGCATATTGCATTACCTTATATATATATATATATATATATATATATATATATTCAGAAGTATATAAGATATTAGAGATTATTGTCTAAATTATTACCTAAGTTGTATTTAGAAAAATAAAATGGAAAAAAGTAGAAGTAACATTTTTCCATTTACCTGGAATGGGACTTGACAAAACAGAGAGGCAGCAGGTGGAATATGTTTCGAGGACCCAAATGTGTGCCCTTAGTTACCTATGGTTTTGCTCTCTGTGATGCTGTAATGTAAACAGGCAGGTACTGTTCTTTCTGTATGCATTACATATTAGTCAGAAGTTCGTTAAGGATGTACATGCCATGATTTTGTGCAGCTCCAGACCCTCATGCTGTCAGATTTGACTGAATGTGATGGCAGCACTGAGAAACAGCACAAAGCACACACGCAGACCATGTCCCGTGTCAACACTTTGATCAGGCCAGTGACATACAGGCACCTGGGATTAATTTCTGCTTCAGAGAAGTGTGTTATGTTGGAATTTTCTTAAGCAGCAAAATAACTCAGTCACCAGTGCCCGGAGATGATGGGGTTTCAGAGCCTATGTCCCCCTGACGTTCAAAAATTCTTTAGATTTCAATTAATTCAAATACAATATTTAATTTCACAGCTTGCACTGGAGAACAATATTTATTAAAAGGGTGTTCTTAAATAAGGTTTTTCATTGTCTCAGTGTTGGGCTAATCTGCTGTATTTTAGTACAGTGCTTTTTTTGCTTGTTATTGAATATACCTCCCCCCATAAATTGTAAAGATATAATTACTGCAAAATTGTCTTTTTAAAAAGGCTAAATGCCAAACAAAATAACTCAAGAGAGGAAATATCCTGTCTTTAAATAATTCAATTAATTATTGTGATAACTTCTAGGTTAGTCTCTAAGAAATCCAACTTCCAGGCTATAACATTAATTTCTATGTTTCTCCAGGGAAATGTCTGATAAAATTATGCCTCTGCTGATAAATCTGTCTAATCATGGGCTGTTTTAGTATAACAAACAAAACATATTTAACTATGTTTAACTTGAACTTTGAAGCATGAGAACAGTCTCCAGTTTCTCCTTAGAGCAATTTATTTTCATTCATCAGTTTAATGGTCTACATGTACAATTTAGTAAAATTATAAAACGCAAAATTAAGAGGTTCTTGTCAGGGCAATAGTCCAAAAGTTCTGGTCTTGTCACTTTGAAATAAAAGCTAAGACTCCAGTTTTTTTCTTCATATCTCTAAATTGTATCTTAACTCACTGGTGGTGGTGAAATAGCTGCTTACATCATGCATGAACACACTGCTGCTCAGGCTGAATTCCTGTAGTCATTGCTGGCTTCTGTGGAGCAATTCCCAAGCCATTTGATCCATGACTGCCTTTAAGCAAGTCCAGTCAAGTGTGCCAGTAGATTTAAATGTTTATCAAAACTTGGTTTACAGACAAGATGTTTGAGAAATTGCTCTCTGCAGCCTCAGCTAAAGGATTAGGTAATACATATATCAGATAGTACATCAGTTGGATGAATTAGATGATAAGAGGGGAAGAGTAATATGGTGAAATAACTTTCCAGAGAGGGGGAAACACGTGAAAGAAGCTAATGGGTAACATGATTAAACAGGTGGTGTGAGGGTCTCAGAGGCTGAGTGTTACTACAAGGCTGAGTTTAGCAACAAAGGAGAGAAGTGGTCCAAAATATTTGTTCATTACTGTTCAGCTTTTTACAACATTAATGACTGTGAGAGAGGCAGGAAAGCCCATAAATGGCCTGTGAAGTTGGGTACTTGAAACATTGACACATTTTAGATGCATAATCTCCCAGTGAACTGTAAGCTTACATAAAGCAGCATCTGTACAGCCTGTTGTTCTTCCCTAGGGATGGGGTTCCATATTGTGAAACAGACTACCACGCCAAGTTTGGGATCAGGTGTGACAACTGTGAAAAGTACATCACAGGAAGAGTGCTCGAGGTAAGGAGAACTGTCATTCAAGCACATATCAAAGTGTACAAAAAACCCAAAGCTCTTTTGGGTTTGGTCCTGTGCTCACAAATGAGTGTTAATGCCACAGCTTAATGTTACTTTTATTGAATACTAGGAACTCTGTCTGTAATCGGGATTTTTGTTTCTTCTATTAATGATTTGGTAATACACAAACTCTATAAATGGATATTTATGGTACTGGAGAATGTTCAGGGAGCAGAAGTAATAAATGAATGTGTTATCAGGCACATTTTAAAACTTGCATTAAATTCATTTGCAATGTCTGCTTTTTAATCTCTTTTATGTTCCCCAAAGATAGGATGAAGCTGTTGAAAAGTAAAATGAATTATTTGAACTGTGTTTTTGCAACCAGAAATGAGCTGTGTGGCAGAGATTTTTTTGCACTTGTTGTTCTAAGAAGCAGGAAGTTGTTTAGTGTAGGGTTATGTTTATGCATTATGCAAAAATTTCCATATAGCTGACCAAATGTCACAAAATGAATACATTCCTTTGATCAGAATAAAATTTATCCTTGGATTTAAGTGTATTGTTACCCTGTCAGTCATCGATCATCTGCTTTTTCTTTCTGCTTTTTCCTGTGAAGTCCAAGCAGTACTTGGAGTTAGGAAGAGTTGCTCAGATCACTCTTTTCTCTTCATCAGCTAAGAAAGCCTGGAGAAATCCCAAAGGGCTTCCACCAGAGAAAGATCTGCTTGGAGTCACACAAAGACTTAACTGTCCAAGTGGTGGACAATGATAACTTGTTAGGAGCTGATGAGCAAGTATCCATACTAGATGGGAATCTGTCTTGGATGGGATGATAGGGTGTTAACATAGGCATGAGAGATTTTTCCAGTAACAAATGTTAGACCTTTCTGAAAGGAGCTTTCTAAAAGGGAATTTGAAAGAGTATAAAGACGGTTTTCTCTTTTTTTTTTTTTTTTTTTTTTTTTTTTTTGTTCGCACAGTTGTCTCAACTGGAAGAGGCAAAACAAAAGAAAACGTCTTAAAACCTTCAAAAATGTAAAAGGTGACCATGGAAGCTGTTTATATGTTTTCAGAGGTGTCAAGCATTGACACTGAATGAAAGGGAGTAAAAGGGTGAGATTTGAAAGTGAAGGTAAATAAGAGAGGTGAATGCAGAGAGAAGAGTTAAAGCTGTGGCAAATTTGGAGTGCACTTACTCAGAGCAGTTTACAAGGAGTGATTAATGCTGAGACAAGAGAAGGACAGAAGCTCCAGTTTCTGTACTGACTCTTGGCTTCACAATATTTTGTTTTTCTTGCCTTGAAATATGTGGAAGAATGCCCTTTTTATGTGGTAATATTTTACCTGCAGTATGGTTAAACAATAGCATGTGGTGTGGTATGATTAAGAATTGGGTCCTAACTGTCTCTATGGGTAATAAAAAGAAAAAATAAAAGCTGTAAAGCTCTGCAAAGTAACACCAACTGTGATTTGTGGGACCTGGAAGCACGTGTGACTATGGTTGGTTCTTCTGACTGCTTGGGAAGAGTGTACTGAATAGGAGGACAGTTCCTTGTTTTTATTGTAGATGGGCCAGTAACAAACTTGGGAAAAGCTAATTTTTGAAAGCTATTGTAGGAATTCTACCATGACAGATTACATATGATGGTTTTGGTCAGTGTGTGTGTGTGTGTGTGTGTGTCCCTCTCCTCTCCATTCCCCAGTGCTGCTCTAAGGACAGCTCTGTACCACTGATCCTCATCTTGCTTTGGGACTGGTTCAGGCTTAGAGCTACTTTCATTGGTCTGTGGCATTTAACTGTGGAAAAAAATACTGATGCAAGATTGCAAAACCTTTTTAAAAAAATAGGTGAGGAGAAAGGACTTTCATCATCTGTAAAAGCACAGATAGTATAATTGTGAAACAGGAAGCATAGATTGAGGTTAGAATGGAGCAGGAAATGGATGTGAACAGTTACAAGGACATTTAATGTCTGGACACTTGTTGGAACAACCTGGAAATGTTATGATCTGATTTTTTTTTTCTGTAGAACTGTACAAAACAATTTGTTGGTTTATGTGCAACAAAGCTAATCAAGCTTAAGCATGAGTGCATGTCACATATCACAGAATCACAGAATCACAGAAGTTCAAGGCTGGAAGAGACCTATAAGATCATCAAGTCCAGCCCATGTTCTAACTATTCAACTAGATCATGGCAGCAAGTGCCACATCCAGTCTTTTTTTGAACTCTTCAAGGGATGATGACTCCACCACCTCGCTGGGTAAATGATTCCAGTATCTGACTACTCTTTCTGTGAAATATTTCCTTCTTAATTCTAACTTACATCTCGCTTGACACAGCTTGAGACTGTGTCCTCTTGTTCTATCTGTTGTCGCCCGGAGAAAGAGGCCTAGCAGACTGTCACAGTAGGTCCTGTTCCTCATGACATCTCCCAAGATATCTGCTCCCATCCCCTCAGTTTTTCCATGACACATCTCAAGAGCTTTCTGTGCATTCCTGCTGCCTGTTCACAAGGAGTGACTCACACTGTGAGCCTTCTCCCATGGTGATCAGCCTGGGTTTCCACGACTCTTTGGAGCTCTGTAAGGGATCACTGAAACAGCCATTGAGTTTCAGTATGGACCATGGAAGGCAGCTGGGTGAGGAGGCAATGCACGCACCTTGTTTGAGAAGGAAAACAGACAAAAAGTCACAGTCTGAGCAGACAGATTTAAAAGGATGCAGAGGGTGTGTCTATAGCTAACATGGTTATTTGTTGTTTGAGTGCAGCAGATTGGCTTGTTCTAAAGGCTTGGAACTGGGCTGATCTTCTCTCTCTCTCTCTGGTCTTGGTATCAAACTCCATGTCTGTTTGTCCCTAGCGGGCTAATTGATATGTTTGTGTATCTCCTGGTCAGGAGGACAGAGAAAATACAGGGTAGCAATGCCTGTTCTTTGTTGTAGGATGTATTATTAGTGGAGTTGTCTGGAATATTAACGCATTTTTCAAAACATCAGTATTTCTTTTTACCATTTTGAATATTATCTGGGAAAACACAGAAATAATAGGGCAAATTGCTCTTAAATTGGGGGGAAATCTTGACAGCAGTAATTATTAGGCAGGAGGATGCTCTCCCAAGGGAGCTGCTGGAAACTATCACTTTGAGAGTCTTGTAACAAGACTGGACAAGGCCCTGGAAAATCTGTGTTAGGGAACAGTCCTGCAATGACAAAGGCAGGGACTATATGACCTAATAGGATTTTTTCCATCTCTGATTTCTGTGATAATGTCAGGAGGACAGCTGCTTCCAATGTTATTCTGTGACTAGATTTTATAATTTTGTCTCCCTTTCCAACACTTGTTCATTTTAAGTGTTTATTCAGCAGAAAGGAAGGGAGTGTCAACTAGTGTGAGTTACTGATAAGTTATAAAATATGGCTGTTTTTGTAGGTCCTCAGCCAAATACAATGATGATTTAGTTACCTAAATTCTTCTCTCATCCCATTTTCTGAGGACCAGATTCATTCAATGTAGTAAATGGGCTTAGACACAGGATAGCTTTGTTTATAATTCCTTTCTAGTTTCTTTCTTCCCCTCCAGTCCACCTTGGCTTGCACCCACTCTCCCAGGGAACTTGCACTGGAGAAGCTATGAAAGGGGCTGAGAAGTTCATTTATGGAGATGATAAATTTTATTACTTTTAAAAGCAATGATTTTTCTGTTTTGAGTTTTGTTTTTGTTTTAAACCCTACTCACCAGTGCATTTATGGGCAAGATTTGCTTTGTTTGTGATGCATACAGAACACTCTTAAATGCAAATCAATCCTCTCCTAGAAGCTGTGTTATTTTATCCCTGACCATATATATTGATAAACCTGCCAACTTAAGTGAGGAGCAGGAAGTTGCTGGAGTTTGCTTTTGTAGTTTGACTTAAAATGCACTGTGACTGAAACCTCTAGGGAGAGAAGGGTTTACTTCATGCTCATGCTGTGTCTCTGCTGCCAATACTGCAATAGTTAGCATCATGCAATAGCACACATCTTAAAATAACAAGCCATTGATTTTTATGGCCAGCCATTTCCCTTTTGTCATGTTGCAATCCATTTCTCTGCACTTAGCACTAAAAATATTTTTCTCCTTTTTTCTATTACAAGCAGTAATTTATTAGTTAAATTTCAACTTGTGCTAATGAGCATATCCTAAAAATTTTTTTTAATTACTCTATATCTTATGATAATACAGAGCCTGCTTTAAACCCCTTTCATTCAAGAAAACACTTTCCATTTCTTTCCTTATTTTAATGAGTCTTTCAGCTGCATTTTGCTGGGGGAGGCAGAGATGTGTAGTCTGTCTCTCAGTCCTTCCCACATAGCAGGTTGTGTAAAAGGTTTGGAAAGCTGTTGAGGTTCATGACAAAGCTGTGTGACAGCCAATGACTCCTCCTTGTCCTCTCCTGGGAGGCATGTCTGGGTTTCCTTAACATCTGATACTTACAAACATACCTCTCAATTCCAGTATCTTTCTATTTTAAAGTGGCCCACATTAAAAGAGTTAAAAAATGCTTTGGATAAGAATGATTTTTAGGGTTTTTTTTGTTTTCCCCTCCAATTGATGAAATATAAGGAGAACTTATAGAGAGTAGTTTTAGTTCCTCTCAACTTTTATTTTACAAAACAGAGTGAACCCAGTTCTCCTCTGCTGGTAAAGTCAGCTCCAGGCTTTTCTGGTGATGCTGTGGGTTCCTGACTGGAGCCACCTTCTCCCAGCATGGATGGACACTGTACTCCAGACAATGCCTCAGCACTATCTTGTGCAGTGATAGTAACCTCTTCCACCATCTCTAAAGAAAGTGCTTTCCTGGTGTGTCCCACACTGGTGCAATTTTCTTCTGTGAGTTCTCTTAACATTGACAGCTCATGGCAAGATGTTGAGACATTACTTTGTGGGGAGAGGTTCTCTTCATCTGCTTTTTCAGCTGGTGGTTTCCTCCATTGTTAGAGGAAGCCTCCTTATCCAGAAATAACCCTCTGAGTATGTTTTAATGGCAAACACAATATAGGCTGTGAGGGGGTCACATTTGCTTAGATAGGCATCTGTGTCCCATCAGTGCCCAAAATGCCCCTCAGGGGTATTTTCAGCACTCAATTTTATCTACAACTGTCCTATGATTCACAGCTACATGACTGGTGTAAATGTGGCTGCTGAAAATCACAGCAGTTGGAGCCATCATCTTTATGTTTAGTATCTGACATCCTAACACGGCAGCATGGCACACTTCAGTTTATGTGGGCGATGAAAGAGTTAGCATTTTACTTGTTTACATGTATGTGTAAATGTCTAGAAAAACATAATCAATGTATGTTCTTAAAATCTATTAATCACAGCCTTATTTTATTTTGAAATAAGGGAACAAATGCAGTGGGCAATAGGCAGGAATGAGACTAGAAATGTCAATAATTTATATGTCAATTAAATGTCACTTATGACAAAGTCACAGTGACTTACTAATTAAAACATGAATCTTATTTTTCATAGTTTGTGTTTTGCCTTGCCCTAGGGTTGAGCTGATTTTGTTTGCAGCCATATCTACTTTGTAAATCGATTGCCTTTCCCTTTGCAGGAGTCTCAGTATATCAGAGAGACGATACTAATTCTTTAGAGCAGGGAGTACAAATTTCTGCCCGCAGTGTGGAAGAATGGTTCATTCTGCAATGTCTGTTGCCCTGCTGTTTCATTAACAACAGGACCTACTGATGTGTGAAAGGTGCTTGAGCAGCTTATTACATAGGCATTAATAGTGAAACATGCAATAAAGGCAGCTCTGTGTGCGGGCGTGAAGGGTTCCCTGTGCATGGGCAGCCTGGGGAGGGCTGTCAGAGCAGCAGAAGGATCCAAGTGTCAGTGCTGCCTTCGTTAGAAACTGCTCTCTGCGCTTCTCTCCCTTCTACAGAGAAGAAAGAAAACTGTGGGAAAGACAAATCTAAATAAATCAGCATTAGCTTTTGCAAAAGGAGACCATCCAAGGTAGGAAACGTTAACTAGCCCTTTCAGTGCATTATGTTTGCTGAGATGCAAGGCATTCTGCAGCTTGGGAATGGTCTCTGGTTTGGTGCCACTTGCATTTATCTGGGGCTGCTGGCTTGCAAAAGCAGGTTAATCATCAGTGCATTTATCTGAATTTGGCTGGGTAAGTGTTGACAGTTGACCTAGACTTTCTGCTTTAAAACAGGCATAATTAAAAATACTATCCAAAAGCAGATAAATAGCTATGCAAATGCTTTTTTTCCTTATCTTTTAGCTTTTTCTGTAGCACAGTTATATTGGTCTAGATGAATTTACCTCATCTTTCTCCCACTTTCAGCCTTTCCCTTTTTAGCCACCTCTTCTCTCCAGAAATACAGGTCCATGCCTATCTGTCCTTATTGTCTGAACTGCTACAAACTCACAAATTGTTAATGTGTCAGGAGAAAACTATACATTAAACCAAACTCTTTGTATAGCTTTTACCCTGTAAATAATTTGTTAGGTTTATTGAAGAGCACTGAGTGCCATTTGATGATAGCTTAAGACTTATATTTTTACCAAAGGAAGGGTTTCTGCAAACTATTTCTGAATAACATAGAAAAGTTTAGGATTTGAGGGAAACCGATTGATAGAGAAGAAAGAATGACTGTTCCAGGTTTTGTGAGGGGTTTTTTATTTCTTTTCTCAGCTGCTTATTTGCTTTCATGTTGAGAGTTCCTCCCACATGTGTGGGGAAAGTCCTCAGCAGTGCTGCTGTGCGTTTGTGCTTGTGTGGGTTTGTGTTAGTTTTAGTGCACAGTGTGATTTTTGAGCCTGGCAGACTCATGGTGCCCATTGCCTTTCCTCACACAAACATGTAGTACCAGTTAACTGCCTCAGATTATCTGAATTGACTGACTGAAGGATCAAAGGGGTGATTCCAGCAGTCACCCTGGTCCTGCTGAGCCTCAGACCCCAGCAGCAGAGTGTGCAGCTACCCTTCCTCCCTAAGCCATGTGTTGCTGTGCTGCTGCATTAACATCCAGTGCCTTTTGCCGTTTGGGTGTTCTTACAGTGTGAAACGTTGCACCTCATGGATGTCTTCAGCCCCTCATCCAGTTATTTCATGTATTCCTTCATTCCTGGTGGTGCTCTGACCCACATCAGGGGAATGCTGCTGTTGCACAGCTCTGCAAAGCCCCAGAGCTCCCTTGCCCTGTCAGCAGCACAAGCCCTGCCTCCAGCTCTGTCCTGTAACCATGGCAGTGCTGCAGCAGTGGCTGCACTCAGTGACAATTGCTTTTGTTGATAAAGTGTCTCCAGGATGCTCTGGCCCATGTGAAAACAGTTCAGCATGTCAGCTAATAGCAGGGAGAGCAGCCTGTGACTCATTTCTTCTAGCTTTAAGATTTTTTCATCCTATTAACCTTCAGCATTTTTTGTGCTTTTACAAATTTCTTTTTCCTCCCCCAAAGTGAGAACTTCTGAATGGTACATTGAACTGGAAATATGTCTGAAAGTAGAAACTTCCTACTTTCAGGAAGGATTATTAATGTCAGTTCTGCATGTGACAGCAGCATTTCCACTCCCGGGTAAATCTAGTGATCCAGAACACAGAATGAGAGACAGGACAGCTTCTGTTCTTAGATGTTTACAGCCCAGATCACCACATTCAGCTTGAAAAGAGCTGTGCTGGCTTCCTCTGGTAACTTGGGTTTTTTCTCCAGGGCTGTTCAGTGTTGGTTGAGCTTCATTCTTCCATCTGAAATGGGTGTGCTAAATACACAGCTGCAAAGTTGAAAATTAAGGGGAATATGTCTGCAAGTCATCTCTCTCCTTCTTCACTCCCTCTCTCCTATCAAGAGCTGGCATAAGTGAGAGCCAGCTGCAGCTTGTCTTGGCCCCTAGGTGGATTTTAAGGGGTGGGAAAAGGAGATTTGTTGAGCAGATGGAAAACAGAAGCCTCTTCCAGTCTCAGTGGGTGGCAAGAAAAATTGCAAAGCTGAGAAGAAAAAGACAAAAGAGGCAGGTCACTCACTCCATAACAGAAACAACTGACTGCAAAATCAGTGGTTTTAGGTATGACAGACTGTTTTGATTTACAAGAACATTTACAAAATTCTGTAGAAAAAGGTGCACTGTTGTCCTCTTCCAGATTTTATCTGATTTTGGCAGGGCTGAATTTGCTCCTGAGCCAGAACTTGTTTGGAGATGTCACAGAATGAGATTACAGTTCTAATAGTGCTAGTTTTCCTTCTATTATTTATTTTTTCTCAATTATCCCCTATATGGCTTTTTAATTACTTTTATTTTATTTTCTCCCACAACAATTAGAAACAACTTCTTCTGCGAGTTCGGTTTTATAGTAAGTTGTTATCATTCTGAGATAAATGTTCTTGTTGATTTGATTTACACCTTATACCTGAAAGAATAAGGAGTGTGTGGGAAGCAATTAAAATGACTCAAATGTGGGAGGGAATTCTCAAGGCTCTGCAAAGCACAGCAGGATGAGCCAGAACCAAGACAACATGAAATAACTGTACATGTGAGATTGCTAAAGCTCTAGGTAATGCTGCAGGTGTGAGTAGTGAACGTTTCATGTGACTGTTTCTTGGCATCCAGGCGGATGAAAAATTAATCCAGTATGGAGAAGATGAGGAGAATGATTGATACTGAACATTACACTGCATTTACAGTGGTGTAAATCCTGATGAAAATGGTTCATTTGTCCTGGCAGACTGTTGAAGTGAGTCAGTGGTGAGTCAGGTCCACTGTGACTAAGAGAATTAGGGAGAGTTTTTCTCCACAGAATTCTGTCTTTAACTTCTGGCTCTCACACTTTTTTTCTGCTCAACACTGTTGTATGACATAAACAATAGACATTTTGCCAAATACCTCTGCCTTTACAATGCTACCTGTCCCTTCAAACCCAGTAGATGATATGACAGCTGTTTACTAACTTCTCCGTTACTGTGTACAACTATTACTGAGTAATTCTTTGAGTTCTTCTGCATATGCAGGACTCTGGCTTTGCTAGAAATGTGAGTGGATGTTTTATGTGATTCCACTTAAAGCCTGCTAACTGACTAGAGTGTTATATTCCAAGCACAAAGGGTATTGTCTGAATGCCATCACTCTAATTTTAATATACCCCTTAGAATTCAGTTTATGGAAGCCAGTATAGTCCTTTTAGTGTGCCTCAAGGTGGGTGCAATGGCAGAGTTATCAGTGTGTGCATCCATTGATAACACTTGATGGTGCAGTGCTGTGCACCTTCTTCATGGTACTCCTGAGAGAAAGACAGGACAAACATCTGAGCCCTAGATTTTACAGCCTTTTGGATTAAATGCACATTTTGCAATGTGGGTTGAAGCACTGGCCAAGAGCAGGAGGGTTGTATTAACATGTGGGAATAAGCAAGAGCAACCCCTGATTGGCTTTGTCTAATTGACTTGATAGAAAAATTTTCTAAGCCAGTTCTGTGCTGTTGGGTCAGAGAATTATTAGATATCTGATGTAGTTATAGGAGCAAGAATTAAAACCTTATCTCAGCCAAAGTCAGGGAACTGCATTTACTAACAGAAATTGGGAATTTGCCTTTATAAATCAATGCAGTGACTGATTAGGCTATTTTACAACAAAATGCTGTATTCATTCAAAAACTTTATTAAATTTCATGAAGATAAATATGTGGAGTTCCTTTTTATACCTGTGCTTCATTATCAGTTTCCTGTACATTCCTGGCACCTAAAAAAATCACAATTCATTCACATAATGGCCTAATATCTTAGTAAAAACAATCACTTGGGGAATGAATGAAGAAGTATAAACAGGATGAATTAAATATCCATTAAAGTTAATGATTTTCCACCTTTTTTATTTATGTACTCTGAAAAAAAATGTTCCCAGTGAAAGTACATTCTCCTCAATGTTGAGTTTAAAATGATAGATAATGAAGCAAGTATGAAATTATAGATAAGGGGAGCAGAACAGAGCCAGCAGTTTTTAAAGGAAGTCTTCCACAGAGTGCAAGAAATGTCAATGTGATTTTAGTGGAGGAAAACTATGATAGTTGAGGGGGAACACATATCCTGAGGAGATGCTCAGGGAGCTGAACTTGTTCAGCCTAGGAAAAGCGATGGCCTTGATGGGACCGAACTGTGCTGTTCCCATACCTGTAAGGAGGCCCTTGAATATGTGGAGACAAGCCCCTTACTGAGGCACATGGTGGGAGGGCAGGAGACAACTGTTATAAATTTAAAGCAGTGAGGTTCTAACTGGATAAAAAGGGAAAAAAATCACTATTAATAACTAAGAATAACTACTGTCTGTTGGAGCAAGGTTCTCAGAAGTTGTGCCATGTCCATCCTTGAAGGTTTTCAGTATTCAACTGAAAAAAATTACTGGGCAGACTGATCTGAATTGAGTATCAATCCTGCTTCGAGCAGGAGGTTGGATTGGATGAATTATTCTATCATTTTGTGATCGCTTGCACACTTCCTGGCTTTAAACTGAATTCTATTTCTATTGCCTGTTCTATGAAGTTTACTGAAGGAATATCAGTGTCCTTTAATGAACAAATGGAATGTCCATATGAATGGACATTAGTCAGGAAATGGAGACAAAATACACAAAAGAGAACAATTTATTGTGTAATCAAAGTTTTACACTTTCACCCATCCCTGCATTGCCGAAGTATTTTTCCCCTTCCCATCCCATACAAAGAGTAGCTTCCTTCCACTTAAAAAAGCAACAGAAGTCAAGTCACATATCTTCTGTAAGATGTTTAATGCTTCATTTCAGATTGAGGAGCTGCCTGATGGGAAGGGTTATTGCCTGTCAGTGGTTTTGTGCTTTATTCTGTTTCCCTTTGCTTGGACAGGTGGTTGTCTGGTGATGACACAGCTCTCCAACAAATTTGTTCCATGTGAAAAGCTTTTAACTAAGAATGCTTTATACCAGTCTTCTGAGGGCTTTGTTTGTGGGTCAGGCAGCTGCACCATGCCTTGGCATACCCCTCAGCTCAGTGTTTTGTAGGTTGTTTTTCATTATTTCTATTCAGGGTAGGGTACAGTTAGGACTTGACTTGGGAATTTTAGAAAATGAGGTTGGCAGGATTTGGATCTACTTCAATAAACAACACTTAGTGGTAATGAGGAACTATTATAGCAACTATATTGTATTATACACTCTAAATGGAAAATATGCTTTGATATGATTGAATCATTGCAGCAATTTAACCTTTTGTCACTTCCACAAACTCTTTACTCCCTGCAATAAAATCTGTCAATTACCCCTATGCATTTTGGTAATAAGATAGATTTTTAAAATTGTTATTAATTTTCATTTTTACAGGAAGAAGTTTGCTGATAGCTTTTAATTCTCAGGAAAAGAGTCAGATAGTTGTAAGTTTATCTAGTATATGAAACGATTTTCTGTACTTTCTATCTTCCCTTTACTAATTACTTCGTTGAGTAATGCAATGAGGATGTACTCAGACTTCAGTGATGAATCAGACATCAGAAATCTTGAGTCTTCCTCCCAGGACTCAGCTCACTCTGAGCTTTAGGCTGCTCAGTTTCTCCCGTGTCAATCCATAAGCAATTGTCGCTCATAAACCTCAGTAAAAAATTATATCAATGACACTTCTAGAAACAGCAAGAGACATCAGACAAGCAATGTCATTATGGTAGAGTTACAGTTATTGTGCATATCATCTTTTATACATTCTACTACTTCATCACTTATGGCAGCCATAGCCAGAAAATGAGCAGAGTTTTTTGCTGAGCTGTCTGCAGTAATGTAATATACTTTTCCTGGGTGATGACAGCTAATTTAAAACTCAAACTTAACTAGTTAAGGCTATTCCTTTTGGTATGAACTGCTGTAGAGTTTTTTTGCTAGAGCTGCATGTTTTCAAGGCCTGGTGATCCTACTGTTCTGAAGATTTTTGAGTAACCCCCCTTACTGTCTCCAAATTGTGCTTTGAACAATGCAATTCACATTTGCCACATCAGCTTAATTCTCCTTTTACTTAGTTCAAGCCCTCAAGTTATGAGAAATGAGAAAAGGTGGCTGTATGTACTCTGTTGCAGAGCTCTCTGGTCCTGCTTTAAGTGAAGATGAGTTTGTCAATGTGCTGTGGGACAGGTTTCAATGCTGAAATAGTTTTTGTGCTCAGGGCAAGGACTGCAGGAGGTCTGTGTTGATCAGCCCAAATTCCTTCTCTGCAGAGGAATCCTTCACATTCAAATGGTTCTCTTGTACCTAAAAGGAAAGAAGTAACTCATAAAACTTTGTCTCAGATTGCTGAGGACTGTTTTGACTCAATTTAAATTGCACACTAAGAGTGCAACGTGGTGATTGTGGGAAGCTGGTTCATGGTCAGTTGAAGAAAAATTAAATTGTTGGTATAGGTACTGTGTTATTACTAAGAACACACTTTGCTATTCAGGTTTGAGGTAATCTCAGCTGAAAATTAGTCTTCAAATTATCTTCACAATAATACTATCTTCACATCTGGATTCCTAGGCACAAAGACCTGGTGCAGTCTTGAAGCAAATGTAGGATATTGAGGAGGTTTTTCCAAAACCATCACTTGAACTGTAAGAGATCTCTCAGAGATGAATGTTGCTTCTTCTGTGCCCTGAGTGTGTTGGTGTTTTATTAAACACTGAGACAACAATCTGTCAAACTAAGCTTTCAAACTGTGCAAGGAAGGAGTAACCATATGGTTAGGCATTTGTTTTCTGCATTGAACTACCTCACATTAATATAAGCAAGAAGAGAAAAAAAATGATTAAGCCTTTATTACAAATAAACCAAAACTATATAATATTTGCTGTTCTAAGCTTATAAAATAGCTGGGTTCTGCTGGAACCAATTGTTCATCTGTGAGAGCAAGCCCCTGAAATGAAGGGACAGGAGAAAGGGGCGCTGGTGAAAGCCTCCTTGGTACCCAAGGGACTCTATGATTCAGACTCAGGGGCTAGGTTTGAATATAATTTATGATGCCTAATCAGGGTAACTGCATACACATATCAATAAATACTGTTACTTAATTCCTGCATCGGCTGCCCAGCCTCAGGGTCAGCTAGCACCTCTCATTTAGAAATATGGTGTGGTCTTTTTTATATGCTTCAAAGTGTTGAAGTGTCTGCTATGTCTTGTCTTCTGTGCTTTGATTAGAAGAAGGACCAAAAAAAAAAATAAAAGGGGCAACAAAAGTCACTGTCAGCACTTAGACTTATATGAAAATTTTTGAGTTTGTGCCATTTTAATTCAGAGATACTTATGCAAAATCCATTGGAGTTCTCCTGGTGTGATCATCAGCAAAAGAATCACTGTACTTTCTTCCCCTAATTTTTCTGTTACAGTTGTGTCTGTGTCATAAAAGAGATCTTTCTGTGCCATTCTATACCTAGTTGATATTACTGACTATGCAAGTGAATTCAGTAAGTGAATTAAAATTATATATTTGGTTGTTTTGTTAAATTTAAGGAAATAGACTTTGTTCTGTGATGCATCCAGGTTATTTGAGAATCTCTCCTGGCAGTTTATTTTAGCAAAGAGGTAATTTAATTCCCTTAGAGATTGTTAGCCTGGGAATCGTATCATCTGTGCTAAATCAGTTGAGTTATTGAGGTTATGCATTCCATTAGCAATGCTTGTGCACTTCCAAGGGAAATTGTATTTCTTTTCGGTTTGATATGCCAAACATAAGTTTGCCTGGTGATAATTAAATACTCTTCTGTGCTTTAACACCTGCACTAGGGCAAGCAATTTTAAACCAGAAGTTTAAGCTCAATGCTGATACTTTGTTGTCTGGTACTTTAAAGGTGTTATCACAGGTAGTAGTGACCATCTTCCATGTCTAAAATTGCAAAGATCACTCTGAAATCTGCACAAATGATAACAAAAAGAGTGAGCTGGAGCAGAGCTGTTTTCAAAATGGCAATTCTGATGCGGTGTGTTGCTCTTTATTGCCAATCTGAAATGCTGCAGCAGGTTTTCAGGAGTGAATCAAGTTAACATTGATGCAATGAAACCAGAGATTCTTTAACCTAGATTTACTGCATTCCTGTGATTGGTACTGTGAATGGCAAAATAGCCCCCACACACAGATTACATTCTTTAATGTAAATGCTTCTGAAAGCTTTGAAATTCAGTGAATAAGAGCTAGAAAAGTCACCTTTGTAGTAACAGGGTTAAATTTCTAGATTGACAGTAGGGGATTTGCAGTGTGAGAGCCTATTTGCATGCTGAATGCAGTGAGGAAATAGTTGATAGTAGTTTCTTAAAGGCATCCTCAATCCGAGCAGCACTTTCAATGTTTTTCAGGTAAGCAAATTATGAGACATTCTACATGGACCAACATTTGCATTTTTTTAACTTCAGGAGAATTTCTACTAAATTCAGGCTTAGCTTAATCTTAAGTTAAACCTAGTTTACTTTAGCTCCAAGCTGTAGAGTTACTCGGTCTCCTGGCTTCTATTCCAAGTGGAAGTGGCATTTACCTTAAGCCATTTAAACCATGGACAATTCTGTCTGGCATGGAAGAGTGTGGGGTCAAAGAGGGGAAGGGAGATGCCAGGATCTGGCTTTCAGTTCCTTAATTTCTGTAGGGATTTTGAGTGCTGGGAGCATTTGCAAGAGCTGCCTTTGGGACTTTGAACTCTGTTTTGTGAGTGCCATCTGAAAGATGGGATGGGAGTGCAGTTTGGAGGGACTGGCCCATGTCGTTCACTCAGCAGAGCACAACTCCATGAGTGCTGTTATTGTCATTGGCTCAAGCCAACATTGCAGGTAATTGAGAATTTAAATATATTAAAATTGGTAAGTTACTAAGCAGTTCTGAGCAAATTGAGGGCTCGGTCCTGTTCTCATTCCAGTCAATGAAAACAGTGATATTAAATTATGTGGATTAGTCTCTGAACAGATGGCAAAACTCTTGGCCTGTCTGTGTGAGAGTGTGGGTGCACAGTACCCAAAGATGCCTGATCTGGGACTTACTGTCCTATAGGCAGGCTACACTCATTCCTCATGGAACTGTTTTGTACAAGTTACCTGCAAGACACTTGCAAACCAGCTACAAACATTCTTTGCACAGAATGGTTTTTGCTGAGCATTAAGATTATGTATTCAGTTGATGTGTGATGAACTTATGAGTTGCAAATCTGTGCTCAGTCTCCCAAATTGCTCCTGCAGGTAAGTCCTAAGCTACCCTGCACTAGGTTTACGGGGAAGATGTGTTCATTGCATAAATTTGTTTCTGTCCTGTAAATTCAGAGACTTAACTTTTGCACATTAGCTTTTCTTGCTTTGTGTAGGCAAGACCGTAATTACATTTTAAAGCATGAATTGTCTAGAACGACAAATCAGCATTGTGGTTGTAGGAGACTGTTGAACTAATTGTCATTGAACTAATTGTCATTGAACTAATTAAATTATTCATATTCAAGAGGATGAAGAAAAACTGCTAAATTGGTCAATATTAATCATCTGTCCCTTCTTTCTGAGCAGGCAGGAGAGAAGCATTATCACCCAACCTGCGCACGATGTGTCAGGTGCAATCAGATGTTTGCAGAAGGAGAAGAAATGTATCTTCAAGGTAAACCAATCAAAAAATAAAACAGTTACACTTGGCTCTCTTGCCCACACCATAGGCTTGCACAGGAGAAATTCAGTATTACAGAAGGAGTTGTGCAATAAAGTATGCAATGGGAAAAAAAGTCATTTAACATAAATATGAGCTGAAATCCTTCATGTGTAGCAACTTCCAGCTCTACTAAAATGATCAAAGAAAACTGCTTACATGGTTAAATACAGGGGAAAACACCAGAAAAAATAAAGGCTTCTGTATATGTCTTTGGCAGTATCTTTTCAAAGTAAAACAGAAAAGAGAAACTCAGTAGGATGTGGGACTGCGCGGCTGGTGTATTATCCTAAAATCACATGCCTGCCCAGAACTGTGTTTACAACTTCTCAATTGTCCATGGTTTTCTAGAAGTATACTTGGAAAATTTTCCTTAAGCTGGAAAAGTTATACTTTATGTAGAACACAGCAGTGGTCTCAGTAAGATCTAATTATGGTTTAGTATTTTATTTTAAATGACACTTTCATTGTCACTTTGGTTTGCAACAAGAGCTAGCTCATTAAAGGACACAGTGATACTTGTCTATGCTCATGAATTTTCTGTCAGGAGCCAGAAAATGCTGAAGTTCTTCTACTTGAAAAGGATCTTAGCTGTGCTAAAACCCCATAATTAATCAATGCTTTTAAAAAGTACATCAAACTACAAATTTGCTTCTAGATTTCAAACGTTCTGAAAGTTGTTTGCAAGTCAATCTTCTTTTTAAGTTCCATTTGTTGTAAGGGCGGATATTTGTTAGGATTTGTTCTGATTATTCGTTCAAATAATAGCAAGGTATGCTCAGGTTCTCTTAATTTAGATCCATTTTACTGTATTTTCTGATGCATGGAATGTTTAGACCAGCTCGCTGTCATACCCTTTTTGTCTTCACATGTAGAGCAGTTTCCATCAGAAACTGGTGTTAATGCCATGAAAGATCTATAACCAGTTATTTGGACTGTCTAACCTGTTAAGTAATAAAAAAAAGTTGGAGCTCAGGGTTTTATAATGTGTCCTTCATCCTCTTAATAAACTAATGTAAAGTTTTAGGTGTTGCATGTTCCTTAACAGAAATCTTCAGTGGTCATCCAACAGGCAGCTTTTGGGTGAAAGGACATTTTTTATTCAGTGTGAAAACGTTTCCCAGACAGTGTTACTTGGCTAGAGACAGGAGTGGGTAAAAAAAAAAAAATCTAAATGCTTCTTAAATCCATTGGGATAATTTGAAGCAATTTATGGGACAAATGATGGAAACTCAAATCCACTTGTAAGTGGAAGAGAACTTAGCATTAAATTTAAAGGTGCTATAAAAATGTTTCTTAGTCGTTCAGTAACAAAAAATCCCAGTAACTTAGTAAACATAATTTATCTGGTCTGTTCTTATAGGTACTCTTTTACTGCAAGAGTTTGGGTTCATCTGAGTTATTTTTGTGAAATAAATGCTAATGATCTCCATCTGTCTTCTGGGAAATAGATTCTGTTTCCATCTTGTTTCCAAAATCCACTAGTTAGGAAACTATCAAACTGCTGTAAAAACAAAGCATTTCCAATAACTCTTCTTGATACTCCCCACCCAGTATAAACATTAAGTGTTTATTATGCAGAGGTTCTCAGATTCCAGTTTAGTCAGGCAGAAGTTGTAGTGCACTCACATTGTTCACCTCTGGACCTTTAATCTGTGGTGTGTCTGAGCTCAGACTGGCAAAACCATAAAGGTTTCTTCTTACTATTAAGACTTGCAAATAATTATTTTTTTTTAAATCATTACGCACATTCCATTTCTACTGAACACTATTTTAAGCATCATGTTCAACTTTTTGAAATAGTTTTTTCCTTTGTGGCTAGTGCAAAACTATTCAAGTTTCTGTCTCACACTCATTGTTTACTTTCATTAAGATGCTCATTCAATACCTGTATGCAAGAAAGAATTGATTCATTTGGTATCTCCTGCTTCCTCCACGATGGACATTCCCCTGAGTTTATGCAGTTCCTTAGTAGCTAGAAGTGTACTTGGACAAACATGTGAGAAGAGCAAGATTGGAGCAGTGAATAAATGATAGACTGGATTTTCAGCTAGAGTTACATGGCACAATGCTGTGTACAATTCCATCCCACCACGGCATGCTGTGTATGAGCCAAGCCTACTGCTACAAGAATATGTATTACAGGAGTGTAGGAAATTCTAACTATATATAAAGACAAAATTTACCATGAAACAGAGGCAAAGCCCATCTGGACACAGCCCTGCCTGCTGTAATGGGACCTCCCTGAGCAGGAGGTTGGACTGGTGGAGCTCCAGAGATCCCATATCACGCTCCTTAGGAATCAGATTGTGATGTTGATCTGCCATATCGAGGTACATGTAGCTTTCTGAAGTCTTTTAAATGTCTGTGATGAGGCTCAATGGGATTGAGGGGCTGTCCTCTTGACCTCTGAAAGTGTCCTGCACTAGCAGGGGAATTAGTCAGTAACCTATGTCTTATAAAACCTTTTAGGAGGGTTTAATAAGGTTCTTATTTTGAACTTTTTTAAGATTGTTATTGTGGAACTGAATTAAGCAGAACTTTAAATTTACTTTGCAGGAACATCCATTTGGCATCCAGTTTGTAGACAGGCTGCAAAGGCTGAAGAAAAAAACAAGGTAAAAAACCTGTATTTTTTTACCCAATGTTATTTGATTGCCATATTATTCTTATTATTCTCTATCCTTTCATTTTGCTTTTTTTTTTCTTTTTTCTTTTTTTTTTTTTCTTTTTTTTGCGCCAGGCATGGATGGGAGGGTTTGGAAAATTTTCCCTACTGTAATTTTAAATCTTAAATAATGGGAATCCAGTTTGCTAATGAAATGTAATCATGTAATATAAGTACTCTACTTTTAATCAGTGATTAAAGCTATAGATAAAGGAGAATGTTGGCCTAAGAGTTTATATATATATAAACTCTTAGCATATATATATATATATATATATATATATAAGCTGAGTAAGTAAAAATGTGAAAACATGAATAAGAAAAACTTCTGTCTGATTATGATGTTATCAGTTCATGACCTCTTCTCTTCTCATATGGCTCTGAACTTAAAAGATCAGAGGACTTTATTTGTTTTTACAAAAAAAATTTCCTTGGAGTTTCTGTTTCATTATTTTTTTCTAAAATGTTGGCAAGCCAGCCACAATTTAATTTAATCCCTGGCTTTAAGTACCTCCTTAAGTTGGATGATTGTGCACCTCTCTGTGTGCAAAGGGAAAAGGGGGGGAATTCTGGCAGAAGATTAGCAGATAAATAAGCTGTCCCTAGGAATGAAGAATTAATGATCCTTCTGAAGTGGTGGGAATGAGTTACAACTATCTCATTTAATGTAGAGGCCAAGTGTGGGTTTTTCACTTCTGATGTTCTCTGATGCTCCAAGTGTTACCCTTGGTATCCTTGTTCAAAAAAGCTCTGCTTTGGTTCGAGTCTTGGAGGAAGGCACATGGGACAAGTCAGAACAGCAGGCAGCATCCATAAAAAGATTGTTAAATCTGGTGTGTCAGAAAGTCCAACTTAGACTAAATTACAGCTTGAAAAAAAAAACCAACCTTGTTTGGGCTTTACCCTAAAGGATCTTTGCTGTAGTTTTTGTACCCATGTGTTGAGAAGTGATTGCTTGGTGTTGTTTATGACAAGCCCTGAATATCAAATAATTTTCCTGAGCCTAGCAGTTTTTCCTGGAGTTTTTCCTATTTTCTGATCTTTATGTTCACTATTGAAAAAATAAAACCAGAAGGAAGGATGCCATTTTTAAGAGAGTAATAATGAACTTTTCAACATAACTTGTACAGTCTGGAACGAGATCTACTGCTTGAGAAATTTACTTGCAGTAAATTTACTTGGTCGACCTTGCAGTTTTTTGTTTTCAAGTTATCTGCCTATATATAGATATATGAGCAGCATGTAATTAAAGTGGGTGATAAAAGCAAGAGGAGAAAGTGGCAGCATGCTCCAAAACTTTGGAGATGGAGTGGAGGGGAAAAAGAAGTTGTGAAAGAGAGTGACAGCATAAAGAAAGATGATGGGAGAGTGAGATTTTAAGCAGAAGGGAGGATGCTGGAAAAGACAGGAGAAATCAAAGCAGCAAGGGAAAGTAAGGTTTATAAAAAGGCATATAGGGAAAAGAGGTAGATGGAAGAAGAAAAATGTGTAGTACAGAAAATGAACTAACAGAGGCAATAGAGTCAACAAAGGTGTGAGGTTTTATTGAAAAATCTGGGAGATTATGGGGACCAGGCATGGATGGGGATGCTAAAAGGGGATCATGAAGAGAATAAAGAACATGTGTGAGATGTGGCATGTCTCATATCCAGTTATTTAGCCACGAGTATATTCCAAGTCCTTCTTCTCCCTTCACCACCCAGTTTGTGGAGGTGCTACTCCACAAGGAATCTCCACAGTAGATTCCCCTGCCAGGTGCAGGACCTTGCCCTTGGCCTTGTTGAATTTCATGAGGTTTGCATGGCCCCACTTCCCAAGCTTATCAGGATCTCTGTGGATGGCATCCCTTCCCTCCAGCGTGTTGTCCCCACCACAGGGCTGGCTGTCATCTGTAGGTTTGCCAGGGATGTGCTCAATCCCCCTCTCTGGTCATGGAGGGAGATATTAAGCATTCCTGCTCCCTGTAAGGACCCTTGAAGAGCAGCACCTGTTACTGGTTTCCACTTGGGCAGTCCAAAGAGGTTACTGGAAATGTGCAAGGCTCATGCTGGGACCTCCAGTGACATTGATGCCAATGGAAAGCCATGACTGGGCTCTTCCAAGGAAAAAAGGACTCACCTCTTGTCTGTCCTTGGAAAGACCCAGAGCTCCAAGAGAACCTCTGGAGGTCATTTTGTCCAACCCCTCTGCTCAAGCTTGGCTGCCTTGGGGCCAGATGCCCATGAACATGCTCTCAGGACACAGAAAGAAGCCCTAAAGCTTTCTCTGAGAATCCAGAACTGTTATTTGACTTTAACAGGGTTCAAAACATTGGAATAATGTAATTTTCTAAAGTTATTTTTCTCTTCTGCATTGAGTGTCCTGTAGGGACCTCATGAAAGAGAAATATGGTTTGTACGTGACATTAGTGTATCAGTGACACTTTCAAGTCATTTACACAAGTTCTGGAAAACTGAAAAATGCTTTAATTATGCAGAAGAGATGTTTAATTATACTGTCTGTCTTAAATGATCCTTTTCCATGTTTCACTGTGAGTAAATGGCGTGGCAGTGTGACATGTCCAGTCACATTGTAGAATGGTTTGATGGCATAAATTTGGAGTAAAAATGTTGCTGCTGTATTGTCTTTTAACTGTCTCTGAGAGTGCCCAAAGGCTGTCCTGCCACCCCAGAAATGCTCTGGGCCATTTTGTTCTGAAGAAGGGATAAGAAAGCCATGTGTAAAACAATTCTTGCACTTTTAAAAGGTTAAATTGATTGTCTGCAAGTGTTCTTTTATTTTTAACTCCATATTTTGAGCTCTCTATAATATGTCATTTTTGAGTGGTAGAAGTTGAATTAAATTAAATGTCTTGTATGCTTTTTTTTTAAATAACTGTTACATTATCTTTGACTCTCCTGTATTTCCTATCTATTTCACTTCTCCTGCCATAGGAAATTAGGACTTCCTCTGAGAGTATTATTTCTGTACCTGCTTCAAGTACATCAGGCTCCCCAAGCCGTGTGATCTATGTGAGTATTTCCCAGTGAAATTTTCTCTGTGGGATGGGAAAACCTCATCCTTCCTCCTACAGTGTAGCACTTTATGTGGAAAGCTAGTGCCTCTAAACCACTGCAGTTGGTGATTCCTCTAAAATGGAATTATTTTCTCAAGTTTAAAATATTTGAGTACTGTATTTAGTGTTACAGAATTCTGGCATTTTTCCTCCTATATTTTGTGGTGTATTTGTAGCACTTACACTACAGCTAGAGCTGGCTTATACCAAAGCATGCAGAATACCACAGTTCTCTCTGAAAAGAAAAGTTTAAGTAAACAGTACATCCCACAGGTAGATTACAAGCTTAGATTTGAACACAACTTGTTTAAATTGAGCTCCTGAGCCTGTATCTGATTGCTTATGGGAACTCTCATGTGTGTGATTGCAGGACTCTGCCTGTGCCAAATGCCAGTCCCTCACTCAGAGGACCTTTGATGTGTTTATGGTTTATGAAACACTCTGAAAAGCTCATTGAGAGAATTTAAAATAACAAGTATAATAAAATCTTAGGGTTTTTCTTTTTTTCAATACAAGATCAAAATTTCTGTAGTGTAGTGATCATGGCCAAATTCTCAAGGCTACCCGCAATAGATAAAAAATGCAAATGTGGTATGATCCACAGAGATATCTCTTGCAGGGCTTGAGCATTTCCAGGGCTTTTCTTTCTCTTGGCCAAGTATCCTTCAGGTGTGCAGGTCATCCCCATCAGGTAGAGCCATATAGTGAGAAATTTGCTGGAGATGCAATTGACTTCCAGACAGGTTATTATACGAATAATAAGGGCTTTTATCTCCTGCATAGAGACAAGCAAAAGAGTGCTTTGGATACAAACTTGTCTTTTTTCCTCAAATATAAGTTATTTTGAATACAATACGTGCACTTTATGGAACCTGCAGTGGAACAAGTGCCCCTTCTCTAGATGCTTCTCAGTGATTCTGACTGCTGCTGAATACCAGTGCTATATTACCAGCCAAGAAATGTCATTGTGAACACAGTTCATTGTGCTGGGAGCCTATTATCATATAAGCATTTTCTTTGGCCAGATGAGCTCTTTTTTTCAGGCAGGCACCATCTCATTGTGTTTTTAAGCATGAGAATTCTCGTAAGATTTATATGTTTTTAGAGACATTTATCTAACTGCAGGATGACACTGTTTTTATTGATGTTTGTGTTACAACTTTAAACATGCTTCACTGGCTCTTAAAAGTCAAGGATGAACCTCCATTCTCCTTTTCTGTTTTTGTTTGTTTGTTTGTTTGTTTTTAAAGGCTATCATTAAATCAGTACACAACCCTGATGTTTTTTACTATAATATACAGCTGAGACTAGGAAAGAATAAAGTTGTCTAGCAATATGAGTCGGTCACAAAAAAAGATTACCCAGAAGAGTGCTAGTTCTTGTTCTGTCTGTCCCATCTCTCACTGCTTAATTGTCAAAACTTGATTTTGATTGATTAATCAATCCTATTTTGGCTTTCACAAACCGGAAAGTAAAAAGAATTAAAAACATGTTAGAGACTTCTATATTATCACAATGGTCCCTTGGCTATCTGTTTTTACATGTGTTTTCTGTTACAGGAGTGTTATGACATACAGACATGCTCAAGATCTGTCTTGTGTGCTTTTGTGGCAGTTTTTTGCCAAACCTAAATTCTTGCTGCCCCTGAAAGGAAGGTCCCACCCGCACATGGCCCTGTCCCTCTCTGGCTGTGCCTTCCCAACCCTCTTTGCTGCTAATACCAGTGTGTACACAGAGATATGCAGTCAAATTTGAGGCCAGACTGAGCTAAACAATAACTTAGGAAAACCTCCAGACAACCAAAGAGGAAAAAAAATTAAAAAAAGAAAAATAAAAAAGCCCAACCTAGCTGTCTACATGACTTCTAATGCTAGTGTAGACGGCAGAACAGGGTGGGATGGTGCACACAGGGCAGCAGCTTTCAGCAGTAGCATAGATCCAGTCATTAAAGTTGTAGTAAAATTGTACCTTACCAGCTGGTGAGCTCTGTGGAGTAATTCATGGACAGAAGAGTTTAGAGAAAACAGTTCCATCTTAGGAACTGTGAGTATGTTGTGGTCAGAGCAGTGCTGAGCATCATCATGGGCACCACCCCATGGCAGGGCAGCTGTGCCTCTGGGCCATGGTGGTGTGGTCACATAGGGAAAGGTGAAAAAAGGTTTTTTTTTGACATAAATGTAAATCTGCCTCATACAGATGGTTTACTAAAACCATATCACTTCTTCATCTACTGATAACAGAATTTGGTGTCTTCTTGCACTGAGAGAGGACACAGGCCAGTGCCTTTTGAAGGTAATGGGCATCTTTTCGTGACCTGTAGGGATGACTTCATTATATCCAGGCTGAAATTTGCCCTAGCCCTCGGAGTCCCTAATTAAAAATTTGTTGATTTCTAAATTATGCCATTAAATAAGGTTAAAATAAAAGCCCTGCTTTATAGTGTGCCTTATTTTATTAAGGCAGAATTAGATGCTCCAACCTAATATATCCAACTGGAGGGCTTACATTAGTTTACATAGCTGTGTTATATGTGCTGGCATACAGGGAATAGAAATCACACTATGTTTTTATACAGATCATATTCGCAATTATATGTTTGTAAAATTACATATTCCAAATGAAACAGATACTCTATACTTATATTTAGGGTTTTACCAGAACCCTAAATACCAAATTACTGAAGAAATGGCTTGGAGCCTCTCGGCTGTAATTTGAACTCCATTCACATAACTGAATGTCGGTGAAACAAATAAAATAAAAATACAGTGTAGACTCAATGTTTGAAGAATTGAGTGTTTAGAAAGCAACTGGATCCCTAAGGTGTTTCTTCATCCAAATTTGCCCACATTGTTATATCTAAACTGAAAGGAATTGCATAACAAGTTAAGTTTTACTTCTCTGACATCTGAAATCTAATGGGAAGTTTTACATCTAGATAGAGAGCCAAAATTACTGTAATTCACATTTAAATATTCCCAATTCTGAACTACTTTGGATTCACCAGAATAATGGCCAAAAACTTGGGTACATTAACTGAAATCACAGCCTCTTTGGCCTTGTTTGTAGGTATATTGCTGCCCAAAATATTTCTGGGACAGATGGGACAGACAGATTCTTTACCTTTGCATTACCTGTCTCTGCATCAGAGCTTCTGCTGCCCTCTCAGCAGGGAAGGACTTACTTTCATTAAGGGGATATTTCATTGCTCTTTAGCTTCTTAAAGGAGCTCCAAAGAGAGTGAGATCTGTAGATGGCTGAAGAATCATGTACTTGGTTAAAACACATTTTTTCATTAGTTTTGAGGATGGAAATATATGATGGTGATGGCACCTTGGTTCTGCTTTCTTATTTAAGAGTAATCTTCCTTCTTTTCATGCAGTTTATGTTTGCACAAATTCATGTATTTTTTTAGAAAAAGGGGTATCTGGAAGTTGTCAGACTAAATTTTTCCTGGATTATTAACCTGATAGAAAACTTCCTTGGAAAATCTATTGAACTTTTCTTAGCTTATACCAAGAAAAAACAGAATTATGGCACACATAAATCCTGGATATTTTTGTATTTTTGCATGTGGAAAACATTATTACAGTTTTATAGATGATCGTACTGAGATTTTCTGAGCACAGCAAGATTCACTCATCATTTTGTTGCCATCAAAGAGCTTATCCTTCTGAAAGCTTGAAGTGGGAATGAGACCATTATGCTGCCCATTTCTCCACTCTCAGTGTGGCCAACTTGTCATCATCTCTACAACACAGTGTGTGCTGGAGACAGTTTTGGTGCAATTATCTTAAGGGTAATCTGTGCAAATGTGGCAGCTTGGTAATAAATGACTCTTCTGGAATATGTGTAGTAGGAGGAGAACAGGGACCAGCAGAGTCCTTTCCCTCTGTTGGTTGTGTGAGCCTCATGAGAGGATTTGAACTTTACTTGAGTGGCATCTGTGATCTCCCCCCATGGTGCAAATCCATCATCTGCTGGTTTGTGACCCATAATTAAGGGCTGTTCAGACATAGTCAGGAATGGAGGTGAAGCTGTGGGACACAACTGAATGGGAGAGATCAAAGAGCTGATTAATGCTTTTCAGCATCTGGAGAGTAAGTTCTGGAAATACGTACTTGATTATTCACTACTGCTTACAGCAGGGTAATTCTGCACACCAAAACCACTTCAAAATTCAGTGTGTTTTGTCT
Organism: Melospiza georgiana; assembly: GCF_028018845.1. Taxonomy (NCBI): domain Eukaryota; kingdom Metazoa; phylum Chordata; class Aves; order Passeriformes; family Passerellidae; genus Melospiza; species Melospiza georgiana. The sequence continues at coordinate 55,790,344 of NC_080434.1, forward strand.
AAAAAAAAGACTACAATATCTGTCCCCTATATCTGTTTGTGCATCCAGGAGTAAGTGGGATTATAACCAGGGAATTGGAATGATGCCACGCTACTCCTGTTAGCCAAATGCCAGTGACAAGGTAAAGGCAACAGTATATAAAAGAAAACAGCATTAATATTTAGCATAGTGTAGTAAATACAAGAGATTTAAATGTTCACAAACAAAAAAAAAAGTGATTTATTATGATTATGACTTTCCTACCTACATTTATCTTTCCTTGTCTGATTGCATCCTGCTCATATTCTTCCTTATTCTCACTGCTTTCTTTCCTCCTTTTCTTAGGCAAAGCTTGGAGATGAAATTCTTGACTACAGGGACTTGGCTGCTCTTCCTAAAAATAAAGCCATCTATAACATTGACCGCCCAGATATGATCTCCTATTCTCCATATATCAGTTACTCTTCAGATGACAGGCATAGTTACGGGGAGGTACTGAAACATGGGTATTTTTTCACTCTGAGTTTCAGGTTTTATGTGCATCATTGAACATGTTGCTTAAGACTATTAACATGTGCATAGCGGGTTTTTTTTTTAATGTAACTTTTATAGCTCTAGTTAATTGAGTCATGTCATCCATTCATTCCCAATGACTTCCAAAAAAAAAAAAAGAGAATAACAACTAAACCCAAGATGTTAATTTCTGTTATTTTCATTTTTTAGTTTGTAAAAATTAAAACATTGCTTTCTATGATCATTTTTTAAAGACATGACATGTAATTAAAATATTTTTCCATGGGAGTAGTTCTGCATGCGGTAGGAAACAAGAGCCATTGCTAATTATAATGCAAAAATGAGAAGCAAAGCCAAATGTCTTTCATGATTTTTGTTTTTAAACAAAGTGTACCATGTTCTTTTGGTAACAAAACAATGGTATCACTTTCCTGTGTACAAATTTCTTTCAACTGTCCCTTACTTAACTTCATCCTCATGTCATGCATGCACTTCAGCCTTTTCATATGCAGAGCTAATATGATACAGTTTGTGCTAATGAAATCTGATTTGACACAATACTAACATACTAATAACTAATACTAAGTCTGGGCTTTGTGAATCATACTTGTATATAACTCCTGTCATGCAAGTTAGCTTTTCTTCTCTGAATGTACCTGCATTTCATTTGACTTTCTGATTGCTTTTCTACTTTAAGCTAAATTTTTACAAATTAAACCTTTACAATATGTTAGATATGAGCAATATACATACAGTGTAGCATGGAAGTCTGCTTTGTTCTCTCCAGGTGTCAGTAAGTGAGCAGAAATAAATGCAATAGTTAATGGTCGATATTTATAAAAGCCCTAGTCATGCTATCACTTGCACCTTTTACACTGAATCAGTACCACTAAGGTCTCAGTACCACTGTCAGGTGAAGTGCAGTTCCTATGTTGGATTTTGCAGACTTTCTTCCAAGCCCACAGTGCTGAACTATGATAGCTCCATTATAAAGCATTCAAAAATAATTAAATTTTATTTGGTAAAGAGTTTAAATGGTATTCAGGTTTCTGATTTCACAAAATGGAAAGCTGCTGCCTCACCCTGAACCTGTCAAGCATAATCACTTCCTTTCCATGCTGCTGATGGCTGTGGCCCTCCTCAAGTGCCTGTTGACATCCAGGCTTGGCAGAGGTGCACAGACCAAACATGGACTGTGTTTGCAATCTAACATATTTCCTGGTGCTCCAACTATTTATTATCCTTGATATTACCAGGGGAAAAAAAAAAATCCTGTCTCCCAAATTTCAGCATCCTGGCTTCTTACCTGCAGCTGCAATACTTTCAGTCTATTTGCTCACCTAACCAAACATAGTGTTTGATTTGGAAAAAAAAATGAGCAGCAGATTGTCAAATTACATGATGTTTAATTGAAAATAAATAGTGCAGGTATTTTTCTTTCCCTTAAAACTGTCAGTTCTAGTCCTGATTTTGGAGGTCCTTCAGTGCAGATTTAATTAGGGTTTGCGTGTAGTTTCAGGCATTTTAACTGGGAGTTCTCTATTGCCCTTCTCTGTGCCACAGGACTGGCCTCACCATACCCCAGGATTCTGTAGCAGAGAAATCACTGAAAGACAAATATGAAGTTATTTATATATTAGTTCTTATGTACTTAATTTAAAACAGATAATTTTAAAAAATGCCCTAACTTAATTGACAGGTGTTTTTCCTAACTGTATCATGTGTTATACATGAGTAGTGATATTTTAAGAGTAATTCTTCTCACAAGTAACATCATGCATGAATTTGTATCACTAATTTGTTGTGTGTTGCTGTTTGCAGTCACCTCAGTTGCTCTCTCCAACACCTACTGAGGTAATCCCCAGTGCCTTTGTTCTCCTCTTCTGACCCATTTTGTGATGCATAACCATATTAATAACCAGCAGTGTCTGAAATGTGGGATTTGCCCCTTGCCTCTACAGTGCATGGGGTTTACAATTTATGATTTTCAGAGTGTTACTTGTGTTCAGTATGTGCTCTGCTTCTGGATTGTCATCTGTATGCATCTGTCTCCACTGTCATCCGTGTTTCTGCTTTCCAAAATAAAGGTTGTATGGTGGTCACTTCTTCAAGCTCTACTGAATAAATTATATTGGGAAATATGATTTATGTTCACATTTAAAGCTGCCAGTGTGAGCTGATTCAAATTAGTGCTCGGCATAGATTTCTCTTCTTTTATTATTCTCATTTTTTTATTCCACAAATAGTTAAATTACTTATACTATTTGTGTGCACCTACTTTTAAATCATTTGCACATACCTGAACTTCTAGGTCTGGTATTTTGATGTGCATTAATTTAGTTATTGTTTCAAGAAACATCACTTTGGAAGCAGTGAAAGCATTTAATGTATTTTCCCAGATAGTAAATTCACTTCCATATCATGGGTCTGGCTATTTTCTCCATTATCCCAATTTTATGCACTGCAAAATTTTGATAATCATGGAGAATTAAGGACGTTAAGAACTGGTTAACAGAGAAGTTAACCAGTAGAGATGTAACTTTTTTGATAATTTAAAAATAAAAGCATGTTTCATGTAATATTTGGTGACATGGACTAGGTTGACTGTTCCTTACAGAGACACAAGGTACACAAAGGTAAGGACTGAAACAATATGAAAACTTGATGTTTTGTAAGATTATAACAATATCCTTTAAATTCAGTTACCAAACTGCCAATATTAAGTTCCAGAAGAGATACTGGTGTGGAGGTTGGGACTGCCATGATTTGTGTATACTCCCATGTTACCCAGCTTCTCTGTGCTTGCTGTCTCTTTTTAAGGAATCTGTGATCAGGTGCTTGGGCATCATCATCATTTGCAAACTTGTCACCATCTTTGTTGCAGGGATTTTACGTTAGAGGAGAGTTGCACAGTGTCATACAATTGGACGCATCACAGACCATTAGCTGACACTCATATGGTATTTAAATATTACAAGACTTGTAGAGCCATTGCAATGCTGCTTGTAATTCTCTCCACAAAGGTTAGAGTGGGTATTACAACATGTGGGTACAGTGGGAAGGAAACATATCGAGCTGGATGTTGAGAGGAGTTGGTGGCAGAATTCCTACAGGACACTGCACCCTTGGGAAGGCATCAGTTGTTCTTTGCTTTTTGTAAAACTACTTCTGAACTGGATGTTAAAGCAATAATGCTGCTGGCCACTATACTAAGCTGATTTTCCCCTTTTGAAAATGTGGCTGGTAGTTCTGGGGTGACGTTGAAGGGACGGAGCATATCTTGTCTGGAGGATAAACCTGAAGATATGAGAATATTGTACATCTCTGTAGAGTCAAGGATAGTCCCAGAGAAGCCAAATTTACTACATTCATCTAAAGATGAATGTATGGACATAATTAAGTTGTTCTGATACGAGTTTGGGAGATGATGGTAGGGCTAATAGGATGTATAGTTTGTTTAAATGATGAATGATCCAGTGGGAATCACACAGATTCCTAAAGGCATCCCCATATTCATGATAAGAGACTGACACTTGATACAGTGTAGGATATCTTCACTCTTTTCTGCTGGAACAGGAGAGGGGAAGCATTTTTTTGAGTATGACTTTCCATAAAAGAGCATCTGCAGGTTACATTCATTTGTTTCAATGAACTTAAGCCAATTCTCATGTGTTTTAAAAAAGGGGAAATTTGAATTTTCTTTTATAGCAAGTTTACACAAGTCACTTCCCTATCTATTTCACTCAGTAGTGCTTTTACTGTTAGGAAGACTCTACTTGCAAGTTGCAGTTGCAGTTTAACTAACTGTTGAAAAATCAGTGGCTTGGAGGGGGTGTACATGGTTTTGACTGGTTGAAGCTGAGGATTTAGTGGGAATTGGATTGCATTAATGGCTCTGCACAATGGTGCAGTATTAATGCTGATGTGTTTATATTGGGTTTCTTAGGCTAATGATCATGTTACAGTGTGCCACACTGGGCAATTTATACACAATCAGTTTCATGATGTAGTGAAACCAGGAAATGCTGATTTTTGTGTTGTCTGCAACCATTATGCGTCTATTCATATGGGTAAAAAGTGACCATAATGCTGTCATGCTGACCTGAGCTCATCTTCCACCCAATTTCATTTGTTCAGGAAATTACACTGTCCTGAAGCAACACTTTTACAGCCCTTTTCAAATTAAATTGTAATTTTAAATTTATGTCTGTGCTGACTTTCCTGGCAACATGACCATTCTCTGGGACTTGGCAGAGCTCTTTCAGTCACTCTGCAGGTGGAGGTGGTGAAAGCCACCTCATTTCATTAGGATTTCATGGAATCTTAGGACAGCATTGACTCCCACAATTGACTCCCACAGCATTGACTCTACACAGCACAGAAACACATGAGGTGGCACATTCTGCCTGTTTGAGAAGTTACTTCTCCTCCCTAATAACATGTGTTTTCCCTCTTCCTCCAAGGGCGACCAAGATGACAGATCTTTCAAGCAGTACAGGACATCAAGTCCTAGCTCTGCTGGCTCCCTGGGCTATGGTCGGTACACCCCCACCTCCCATTCTCCTCAGCATTACAGCAGACCAGGTAAAAGCAACCTTACTTATTCTCTAGATTTTTCCATTACTTTGTATTATGTTGTAAGTAGAATTGACTTCAGCAGTCGGGGGTTTAAGGGGAATAGCAGTTCCTTGCAGGGATTTATTTACAGTGAAAAGCGAGTTCCATGGGGAGAAAGGAAACAAGTGCTTCAGGAATGTGCATCCAAGAAAACAAAACCAGGCATTTACAAAAAATTGATTCTGTGTAGACACAAGATAGGAGGATTTAAGGGACTTAATCTCATCCTGCTTGAAGATGTACACTCATTCCACAGTTCTTCCAAGCTGTGGTGCAGTAACAGTGAGTGCACAGAACCCAGGAGGGAGATGGAGTGACCTTGTGTTACATTCTTGTACCACAGGGCCATGGTTCATGTCCCCTCTCCACAGTGCAAGAGCTGGAGGAATGACCAATTCTGATGGCTGAATTTTGAAGGCCAAGTTGCTTTAGTTGAGAAGTTTACAAAGTGGGTTTTGCAGCTTTGAGCTGTAATAGCAGCTGTGTTGGTGCTCTGGTCACACAGACAGGAGGGATGATCTCCTTTTGACCTTTGCATGGGAATGCTTTACAAAACCCCATTCATATCTGGGCTCTGTACAGGATTTTATCCTTGGAAATAATTGGTGAAATTGCTCAAAATTAATTGTATTTTTTCTCTACTCCATCATTTAGGTGAAGAACACAGAGCATTTATATTATTTTTTGTTGTCTTTTAATTTCATTGGGGATACATTATAATTCTAAACTAGTTTGGAAAATGCAAGTTCTTAATCTTTCCAGGGGAAATGAAGATTTTAGAGGTAACAGAAACAGTTTTTACAGGATTTGAATATTTGTACTACACAAAGTCTTTGACAAAGTGGATATGAGGTGGAGTAAAAAAAAAAATCTATTAGAGTGACATTAATCTCTGCTGAAGGTCTGGTAGCTGTCACACCTCATCTTAGTAGCACAATGCTAAAGCAAGCAGGAAAGACAAAAGGAATTCCAAATAAAATTGAATGCTCTAAAATTTAGAAGATAATCTTCATAATCACCATTTTTAATAATTGCCACTAATCCTCCAAATGATGTTATCAGGATATCATTGCAGCAAAGCAGAGATGACTTGAGAGTATTTTTCAAGGTACTTAATCACATATGTAACTTTCAGAGCTCAAATAACTTCAGGATGTTTCTTCTAGTATTTAAATTAGCCATGCACTAGAGTGTCCTGTGCATTGTGAACAAAATCCTAGCAGTGTGCAGCACCAACAGTGAGAACTGGACCCACTTGTGGCACAGTTCTCGGCAGAGACAGAGAGGCTCTTCCCATTTCATTTCATTAGACCCATTATGAGCATTTCTCATTCCCTCTTGCAGCTTTTTAATGTGCAGGTTTTCCCCTGAGTGCAGCCATGCCTTTTGTGGTGCCTTTTCTGGAATATTTTCTGATGCCTTACAGTGGTTTGGGTGATGCCCTTTCTGTCTGCAGAAAGCCCCTGTCCCTTGGCTGACCCCATGGTGTGGCCACTGGCATGTTTTTAGCAATAACCAGAGAAAGAGGAAGACTTAAATGTAAACTGTATGTTCTCTAAGCATCAGGAGGAAAATGTTCCTGAAAAAAAAGGATGGCATTGTAATTTGTGGCTTTCAGTAAGTGAACTAAATAGTTTATTTTCACTTACTCTCTGTTGCCCCCAGCTGGTACTCACAGTCTTGGTACCAGTAGCTGCATCTCCCTGCCCCAACACCCAAGCCTTACATCTACATTCAGACATCATTACATCCCTTTCTTCAAAGGTAAGGTCCAGGAATGCAAAACCGTGCTGTGATAATGTAGATTTATTCAGCTGTGTTTCACTTTTATGTCTGTGCAAGCATGGCTTCCACTTGGATAAAATTTGTCTTAATTTTGTGCAAATGCTTCCTTGATGTACTGTATAAGTTTTACAAACTGAGTGAGTATGGGGTGTTTTATTTTTGCTTTTTCAATGAGTGTTCAGTGTCTTTCAAAGGGTTAGAGGGAAGGAATTTGCTTTTATAATGAAACTGAGGAAGGAAAATATTTAAAACTCTGTTAGTTCTAAAATACCTTTACCCTTTCTGGTGATGCTAAATAGTATAATAAGCTTACACATTTGATACAACATAGGATGATCAGTTATCTAACCTTCCAACCTACATTTAGATATTCTTCATATTATTTTTGGCATTGCCAAAAATTATGACAGCTGGTTACATCAGTGCAGCTACACTGACTCTCAATTAGTCTGTGCTATATCTTACAAAACAGGAACTGAATCTCTTCTTCTTGCCATTAGTTTTTTTGCAGTGGATTTAACTTCTAGCAACCTCCGTGTTGTGAATGAGGCAGTGCTGAGGAATACCAAGAACCCTTGAGACAAAGGCTTTTTTTTTAGTCAGTTGGTAAATGTCTGAGAGAGAAGGCATTCACCTACCACATTCGTCTTCCCCTGAGTCTGTCTTCTCTAGTAACAATATGAGCTGTGAGGCCATGTGAATGGCAAACACTTTGAATGCCTGTTCCTTGACTCTCATATACTCTCTGACTTAATAAAGTGAAAGTGTTGTTCTTGAGGTTGTAACCAGTAAAGAGAAGGGAATGACCCTCTGCAGGAGACAGACTTGCACATCAAGTGAATAGCAGGTACTCATTGCCTTTGGAATAATAACTAATAAATCTTTTTTTGGGCCTTGATGCTCCCCAAAGTCAGCTGAATTTCACTGGGATAAACAGAAACAGAATCAAGCTTGAGACATCCAAATATAATCCTCGAGAGAAAATTTTGGAGGAAGGAGCTGATGAGATTAAACTGTTTGTTGTTGTTTTAGAGGCTACCTGCAAAGCTCCTTTCCACAACCTGAAGCAGTCAGCCTCCCACACATTTCTTGAAGGGCTGGCACAATCCCTGGTATTCTCTGAGGCACTGATTGAACTGTTTTTGTATCTGTCCTCTCGTTTTGGATGGTATTATCCAACCTGATGTACTGAGTAAGAGAAACTTCTTTGGTGTGCTGCAGCACATGATTTCAGTGTATGGAAAGCCTTTCCTCAAAGTCCTGTTGGCAGCTGCTTGGCAGCACTCCTGTGCAAATGGAATTCTGCTCAGTGCTACCTGCAGTTTCTCAGAGCAGCAGCAATTATTAAGTGCTGCTGTTTGGATGAAGGAGTTGTTAAGTGGTAGCTCCTTGTGCCCAAATAATTATTAGTAATGTGATCAAAATTATAATATTTTGCAATTCTGAGGCACTTTTTTATCAAGGAGTTAAATATTTTGCAGGCAGTACCTTACAGTGCCTCACAGTGTTCCTGTGAGGCAGGTAGGCAGGTGAACATTTTTATAATTTTCCTAAGTAGGTAATCCTGGGCTCTGCCAAGGTTGAATAGATTATTCACTGGTTTACACAGAGTTAATGTCTCTGTCCAAAAATAAATCAAAATATTTGCTTCATCCTCTTCAGGGTCTCTAAATTCTGAGTTTCAGAATGTGGTTTTTTCCTTATCTTAAGGAGCCTTTTGATGATGTGGATGTGCTCTTTTTTTCCTCTTCAAAGTGGTTAGTGTGGAAAGAGTGGGATTGTAGCAATAGTTGGTTTGTATCCAGACCAGCCTTAATGTTGCCACTTCAGTTTTAAGAAAGTGAAATCTTGCTTATTTAAAAAAAAAATAAGATCCAAAAATAATACACTGCTTTATTATACTAGAAGTATTCTTTTTAAAACCAGCACTCCTCATATGTCATAAAAGAGATTTCCTTACACTTCCAGTAGACAGATACATGACTACCCTAGGGAAATTAAAACAAGCAAAATCTTCCTTTTGATTTCACTGAGTTTGCATCATATTCTTCCTGAGAATGACCGGGTTCATAATTTTTTCCAGTGACAAATATGATTACTAAGTTCCTGTTCTTCCATCAGTGTTCTGCAGTCTAGCTCCCATGAAGTGTAATGGGATGAGCTGTTATTTATCATGAAGGCAGATGATTTGGTTGTGCTCTTTTAAGGATTTTTGTCCTCAAAATAAATTCTGTGACAACCTCACTTCAAGAAAGCTTCACAATTCATGCCACTGCAAGTGATAGGTGTGATATTCCAAGCACCTATGCTTGGTGTAGTAGTTCTTGAGGTGGTGGAGTGAATGTGCTGAGCCCTACTGAAAAAACGTTTGCTTAAAACATAGTGGGAATTATCTTGCCTTTGTAGTGCAGGAGCACAGCCTCCTTTTTTTGTCTTTGAACACTTGAAAAGAATTAGTCATCAAACTTCAGAAAACTTCTTTTAATTTAATGCACCATGGGCAGAGATAATAAAGGGCCCTGTTCTGTGAGTAGGCTTGGACAGCTCCCTCATTCAACCAGTGGCATCTGTTTGTTCTTCAGTCCTGAACTTAGACAGCTCTTGCTGTAACTTACTATAAAATTTCCCATCCTCACAGATAAGATAGAAGCTGATTAAGTAGGAGATATAAGCAATATTTTACTTTTCCTTGAAAATGGAGCACGGTCTGAGCCCTGGTCAGTTGGCTCTACACACACAGGGTTAAAAGTACAGCCTGCCCTGTCAGCAACCAGAAGACACAGGGAAGTTTTTGTGGTTTGCACTCAAGTTCAAAGTAAGCCTTCCCAGATTCTTTCCAAGTTAAACAACATGCAGGGCAGAGTTCAAGATTCTGGTTTTTTGCTCTTCACTGATCAGTAGAGAAGATCACAGCCTGTGGCTGCTTATGGCAGAAGGCAAACCCAAAAGTTTAAAAATTGCTCTCTCTGGTAGTTGTCTTTTCTCTGAGAATTTATTTGAAGTTCTTCTTCAGTCTATGCTAAGCAAACCTTGAAAGAAATAGTTTATTGGCAAAGTATCATTTTAGAGATTTAAATTATAGCCTAGCTTAAGTGACTGACTGTAGTTCCTACTCATTAACTTTCTACATGGGTCTTCAGTTTGCTTTATTATTAAACACTTACTTTGGTATGCAAAATGTGAAATACAACTACTCACATGTCTATCTGAATCAGTGGCAGAATGAAAGTTCAAATGTGCATCAGTTTGTGTAAGTGGAGTCCAAGAAGAGCCTTTTCCATCATTTCATCCTTAATTCTTCCATTTTGAGCAAGTTAGAGGTAATGGCTTTGCAAACTGCTCCACACAGATGATCCTTGCACTGAGGCATTTTTAGATTCCCTGTCCCCTGGTACTTGCACTTACATCTTGTGTTCCTGCAAGCTTATTCTTCTTAATTAATGCTTCTTCCTGATTCCTTGCTGACACTCTACCCTGTCTGAAGAATGACTTTCTGTGTGTGTACAGTACCAGCACCTTGGGTCACTGCTCAGTGAAGTGATTATTCATGCAAATCATATCTGAATAGAGATTTTAATAATATGCTAATTTTTAAGTAAATGAGAAATTAATACACTGTGGAAATTGCTTGATAACCTTCATTTTCTGTTTAAATTAGAAAAATCCAATAGCAATATCAAATCTGAGTGAAGAGCATTACAAAAATTTTAAGAACTTTGGAGGTGTAATGGACCTTATTTTAGTAGGTATCTACCAGTGACATTCAGGGTTCTTCTATTTAATAGGGATAGGCAGGAATCTGGGCAGCAAGCAGCAAAGAAAGGGGTAATTCATAAAGGTGGAGTGAAAACCTGTCCCCACTATTTTCCAAGGGCAAAGTGGGATTCAAGAAACTGAATAACTGTCTGGTTTCTTGTCTGAGGACTACTTGCCTTCAAACTCATGGTAATGCACCAGATTCTTAGGAATTCCATAATTTTCTTAACATCTTGGAGAGACCATAGGCCATCAGCAGCTGTAGTTGGGATTTCAGTCTCTCAACATCCCAGATTACACTTTTCCAACGAGAAATCGCTGAGTGGTCGCAGCTGAACGGCTTTTGAGGTTTAATTTTTGGTCTACTCTGAACACAACAGACGCAAAAATTAGGATGGATTAGTCAGTGTATTGTCATGAGATAACACAGCACACTGTTCTGACCTTGTCTGTCCTGTCTCTGCTCCCACTGAGCTGGGTGGCACTGTCCCCTTGGCCTCAGTGGTGCATGGCAAGGCTGGCTTTGGCGGCAGTGGGGTGGCCATGCCCCCACTGTGTGTCAGCAGAGACCATCCACAGGCATGGCCTTGCCAGCTCTGGAAACCCAGCAGCTCTGTGGTTATGAAACATCCCCTTCATGAAGGCACAACTCATGCCCTGAGCTGCTGCACTTTCTTTACCCCAGAGAAACTTGCTACGCCATCATCATTACCAGCCATTAAATTTGTGCTTCATCCACACTAAAACAATAACAGCAAATTAACAGTCATTTGATGTAAGAATAAATGTCATGTTTGCTTCCAGTTGCTTAACAGTGCTGTAAACTAAAAGGATTTTACAAGTCCCAAAAAAGTAGAACTTTACTTTTTTGTTTGCCAAGCAGCACTATAATGCCATAGAGTGTGCTTCAGGGAAATAAACCCGGAGGAGATGAATGACACATAATGAGCATTTGAAAAAAGAAGTGGAAAAATGAATAAGGAAAAATCCTACATGTGTCTTGGAATTTGGTGAAGTGACTATGGCATTATAGATCCATGACTTGATAATCCAACCTTGTTTGCATAAAAATGCTGTGGCATGTTACCTGTGGGGAAAGTTTGCAATTGAAAGCCGAATTTCAGCATCTATTTTTGTCACTGATATATGCAGGATTTTTTGACTTAACCATAATGTTTATATTTTTGTCTGGTCCTGCTTTGAGATAATTTAAACACTACTGAATTATGTATTACTAGTTTCAGGGGCAGGCTACGAGCCATAGCATTTAACATTTAAAACACTTGATCAATAGATTATTCAGTTAAGGCTATGCAAAACACATGGAAAAATTCTGATGTTCTTATCCTTTGATTTTCTTTTTTAAAGCATCATTAAAAGAGAAGTTTTCACTTCAAAGTGGAGCATCTTAATCTGATATCTATCAGATAGTAATTTTTGATGAGTTGTTAGGAGTCTGAGCCAATATAATATGTTGAAAAAGAATGGGTTTTACAAAAACATATATTTGAAACTGTTGGATTAACAAGTCATTCTGAACAAGCTTTTATGCTTGAAATACTCTACTTTGCTTTCCATTTTTCTTTTATCTGCTTTCTTTGCTCTTCCCCTTGGAGGCAGTGAAAGTGGTCGGAGCACTCCAAGCTTATCCATGTACTCTGACAGCAAATCTTCACCTTCTGTCTATCAGCAGGCTCCTAGGCATTTCCATATTCCAGGTAGGCATTAACTGCTTAGCTTTTGATCTTCAATTTCTAGCACCTGTTTGTTCTCTTCTGAATGTAATTTTTTTTGCATTGATTTGTGAATTTTGAAGTGCAGAAAGAGAAAATATCTACCTAGTGAATATCTGTTGTTAAACTTCTCAGAAATAAAAGAAAGCTGTGTGCTCGTGTACCTATATGTTTAAAAAAGTTGCTTGACAGAAGGAACAGAATGAAAAATGTTACCAACAGCACAAAGTTACAGCAGCACTGGGTTAGTGGCTGAACTAGACGATCTTAGATGTCTTTTACAGCCTTAATGATTCTAAGATCCTATGATTTATAGTGCCATAACTGCATAGATGTACTGAATTTGTGTGCAGGAGGAATGACTGAAGGGGTTTTTGTTTTTTGGTTGTTGATTTTTCTTTTTCTTATCAGTCTGTTATCTGAATTTAAGTAATAATAACATAAACTTTAAAAGAAGCTGGAAGACTTGAGGGGGTTCATTGTGACAATCTCTGTATACGTACTCTACTGTTTTCAAGTTCAGTCAACAAGCACATTAAAGTTACATCCACACCATTTAGCTTTTTGACTGCTAAACACATCTACATCCTCACTGTAATCCTTTGTTTATTCACATTTAGCTTCTGTGGTTAATGTTTCTGTAAACAGACCACAATTAGGAATTCTATCTGCCACAGTACTGAGTAAATCTGATGTCTGTGATTTGGGAACCCTAGACTGTGGCTCTGAGTGCTTCCAGAAAATTCCTGGAAGGCCAAGTCAAAATAAAGACAAATTATAGGATTTCCTAAAAGAATAATTTGTATTTACAGTATAAACATTCATACCTGAACATGTACACTTTATTTATAAATAATGGAGAAAATCCTTTTCCAAGTGTGACAGTTGTAGTAGTCTGCTGTACTCCTATATGAATTTTCAATAGTGGCAAGTGTGCCAGTTTCTTTTTTGCTGATTATGAAGTATATTCTGGTAGTGCAGATGAAACCACCTACATATCACCCAATGGATGCCACTCAAGTTGTGTTAGAGCACTTTCAGGGACTTAGGGGAATTATGTTGCACAGGTAGGTATAAAGGTTTTCGGCATATGATGGATAAAGTTCCATCCTCTTTTAATAAGCAGTCAATGTCAAACCACTGAATGAACGCATAGTTTTTGCTGAAGTTTTTGCATTGTTACTGTTGCTGAGAGGAAACCAGCAGTGTGGTCTGAACTTCTTGCTTACTCTTTCATTCTTTCCTTTCTCTTTCCTGTTCCTCAGACACTGGCGTAAAAGATAACATCTATAGGAAACCTCCTATCTACAAACAGCATGGTACAGTCTGCTTTTCTCTGTTGCAGTTTTATCTATGTGTGCAGTTTTATCTCCTGAAGTGGGATACTGGTATTTTGATATGTTGTGATGATTCAGAGCTGCTAATAAGTGCCACACAAAGTGTTGTGCTACACCCTGACTGCTGTTCCATGCCCTGTTTGCCCTCTCCTGCCTCTCTGTGCTGGTCCTCAATATAAATCATTACATGTAACTTCTCAGGCTGAGCAAAAAAAAAAAAGACAGCTAAAAAAGTTTAATATTATAATGGTGTTTGGAAAAATCATGAACAAATGCAAAGTAACAATCATCCAGTGTAAGTCAGCATCATTTCACTCATTTACAGAATCTGATGTTAGGACTCTGATATCCTGTATCCTGTCTGTGCAACCTAATTTTATAGATACTTTTGGTTTCTAAAGAGGATTCTAAGCAACAGCTTTATATTTGCAGGCTGGCCATTTTTATATCAGTTTGCTGGCTGTCAAAGTCTGAATTATGTCAGTTTTGCACTGCTGTATGGAGTTGTCCTTGTAATCACTGAAGTGAGCAGAGGATTAAAGTAGCAAGTCAGCAATCTCAATAGGTTAACAAGAATATATGTTTTAAACTTTCTTTTCTAGATTATAGACATTCTGAAAGATTGTGTTTGGAAATACTTTTTTTTTTTTCCTGCCAGAGGACAAAACATAATTTACTCTAACTAAAAAATCCCCAAAAACCATAATATTCCGAAACAGCAACAAAAATCAATAAACTTTCCTTCCAATAAAAATAATACTAATGAATATCAAATTTAAAAATATTTATTTTTTTTTTGTTCTGGAAAGACTCCCAGACTAAAGCATGAACACATGAGCAGCTGATGATTCAGCTCCTCAAGCTAATGGGACACTGAACTAATTCATGCTGAAAAGGAGCCAGATAACATTCCTTTGTTGAAGAGACCAAGTTTGAACAAACAAGCACAAAAATGTTCTTTAAAACAAGAAGTGCAAGAAGCTCTTCCAAAACGTTTGGTTTAAAAGATTTTAGTTACATCAGCACCCAACAGATTTGCTATAGCCACAGCTTCTGTGTTTCTATTATAAACAACCAACTTCAGAATGAGAAAAAGGTGGTGGAAGAATGGAACATGCAAGAGATCAGGCTCAGAGCTGGGGCTGGAGAGTGAAGAGTGTAGGAGCCTGCATGGTTGTGTGTGTGTATTTGTGTTTTAGAAATATTTGAACATTATTCAAAGTTACTAAAAAAGTTTGGAAATCACGTTGGGATTCAGAACAGCGTATCCCTTGTAGTGGTGAAGCCAGTGCTCAGTACTGATGAAATTCAGAGCACTTGGGTTTATCTGCCAGCAATGTGTTACACGAAGCCTTCTCAGGAACTTGGGAGGGGCTGGCCTTCATGGCCCTCGCTGACTTTGGCTGTAAATCCTCTGCATCTCTTTGAAGGCAGATGCTGTCAAGATCTTGTGGAACTTTCTTGAAATTTCTGAATAGAAATCTTGAATCAAGCATGGGGTGTTTTTCCTTTGAAAACATCAATGTCTTGGAACAAAAGTAAAATTTACAGAAATGCATCAGATCCTCTATAAGGATTTCTGATTTAATGAGAGCCAGATCTGTTCACATAACCTGGAATAACTTATTGACTTGCAGTTTAGGGTGTGCTCCTAAAAATATCTGTGAACCAGGTTTAGGTCCTTCTTGCAGAGTAGGGACTTTATTCATCATCTGTCATATTTGAATATTCTTTCCTATTTTATTCCTCAGAGAAGCAGCTTGCCATCATGGGGAAATACCCTTGTCAGAGTGCTATGAGATAACTGTGAAAACCTTTTTCATAATGCTGTTCACATTTTGTAACCCAGCTTCTTTATTTTTTTTTCCATACTAAATGGAAGTGAGAGGAAGCAGCCAAACCCTCTACAGTTCCAGACTTTCACCTCTAACCTACAGATATTTCCCTTATGGCAATTTGTCATTTTTTATCTACCACCTCCTCAGCAAAACCAGTTAAGGTCTGGATGTGAGCTGTGCAAAGGCACCAGAAATTGCATCAAAATAACACTGAAATGCTTTTGGTGGTGGCCTTTTGCCTGTGTTGTTTAGGCACGGGGCAGATCCTCTGAAGACACGATGGCTGGAGAACTGGAGAGGGCAGAGTTTTTCCCAGCTTGCTGGGAGTTTTCCAGCATTTCTAATGGTGCAATTTAATCTCTTCTCCATCTCTGTCTCTAAGAATCTCATCTGAGCCTTAACTTTTACTTTATTGTACTCTTTCTCTTAATAATAATTACATTTTCTGTCTACATTGCATTGCACCAGGGCCATTTTTCTCAGGCACTGCAGACAACCCCCTTTTCACATTCATTTCTCATGGGCTTAAAGTTATGCTATGTCCTTCCATTATTCCAGTTTTGCACCATTAAAACTCTCCCCAGACTACCCAGAGGGCTACAAAGGCAAGTAGGGCTCAAATTTTAAGAACTTACCTGAAATTGTGTGAGATTTGGCACAAAACTTTGTGTAAGATTCTCAATTGTAACTTGGTGTCTGGAACAATACCCTGGGAAATAAAAGACAAGGACAAACACATTCAAGGGTTGGGAACTATCTAATGAGGAGCTTTGAGGTTTTCAGTTCTCTTCTCAGGAAGTTGGAAAGTTACAAGGAAATAACCCAATGGTAAAACATCAGCAACTTTTTTTGGGAAACATTCTTTAACAGGACAATATGGGCAGAAGTGGAAAATACAGTCATAAAAATTGGTTGGTCAAGAATTTTGAATTTTAGTCTTACACAATCTCTCATGCATATTTTATAAAGAGGCAATGCCAAGTTTTTTCAAAATTTTCTTTACCATGGTTGTCTGCCCTCTTTGGGATCCCAGGAGACCCAGGTGTGCTGACTACAAAATATCTGTGTGACTACTTGTACTTTCATGGTCATTGTAGCACAGAAGGGGGAAGTGGCTTCCCTGTGAGTGGTGGCCTTAGAAATTTGTCCCTAAGTTATGATGTACAATTCTTTTTCCCACCAATCATTCCCCAAAAGTAGTTTAGTCCTGAAAATGCAAGTTCAAAATCCAGCAGGAATAGATTCTCAAAATTCACCGTATACATGAAGGATGAGGATTACTGTAATACTTTCAAAATTATTTCAGTTAATTATGTGAAACCATGGCTCTATACATCAAATTTTCTGTCAAACTCTGTTTTTTTAAATTGATTTTTCTCCCCTCTTAAAAATATTTGGAACATAACTACAGTCAAAACAGAAGACAAAAAATAAGATGCATTCTGTTCAAATTTTTTAAATTAATTTAATCTTACAGCAGCAAGAAGATCAGAAGGGGAGGATGGAAGCTTGGATCAGGACAGTAAGAAGGTAATGATCAAAAAGAACAAAAGGAAGTATTGATCATTCTTGAAGTAACTGGTTTTTAAAACACATTCATATGTAAAGGTATTCTTTTAAATAATTGAAATAATCATTACTACTTTTAGGTCTTTCCAAAAAGACATAGAAAAGCTTAATCTCTCACCCAAAGAGTTTAGAATGTACATTCTACAGTAAAGAGAAGTAGGGATATTGAGATTAAGAACAATAAACTATGGATTTTCACTGGGTCTCAATATCTACATTGGTGATTCAGCTAATCCTGCAGACATAGGGTGCATATCAACCTAGAAGAAAAATGTCAAGAGCAGATTAATTATAATAAAATTACATAGGGCATCTTCTAAAGTGGGGCACAGTGGGCAGCTTCATGAACAGAGAAACTATCCTCAGCCCAGCTGAAAATTAAAAGTTTCTGGTAGCTGTGATGTCTAATTCACCATGTAGTCAGCTTTTGTAATTTGATAAAGGATGGTACGAGCGTCAGTGAGCATTAACAGACACGCAGCTCTCAAGGCATGTGAGACAGCCGAGGTAGGAGAACTGCCTCCAGGTGTTAAATCCTGTATCCTATAACAGCCTTTTCCTCTCTGCAGCTCAAGAGCAGCTGGCTGATCCTGAAAGGGGATCTGGAGACCAGAACCAACTCCCCGGACTCGGAGACGCGCTCGCTGTCACTCACCGCTGGCAGCGACCGGGCGCAGGAGGGCACGGCCACGCCGTACTGCCGTGAGTGCTGGGGCACCAGGGGGCTGCTGCACCCAGGCACCCAGCTCCCTGTTAGTGCTGCACCCAGCTCACAGCTCCCTGTCTGTGCTGCACCCAGGGACTGAGCTCCCTGTTAGTGCTGCACCCAGGGACCCAGCTCCCTGTTAGTGCTGCACCCAGCTCACAGCTCCCTGTCTGTGCTGCACCCAGCACCCAGCTCCCTGTTAGTGCTGCACCCAGGGACCCAGCTCCCTCTTAGTGCTGCACCCAGCTCACAGCTCCCTGTCTGTGCTGCACCCAGGGACTGAGCTCCCTGTTAGTGCTGCACCCAGCACCCAGCTCCCTGTTAGTGCTGCACCCAGCTCACAGCTCCCTGTCTGTGCTGCACCCAGGGACTGAGCTCCCTGTTAGTGCTGCACCCAGCACCCAGCTCCCTGTTAGTGCTGCACCCAGCTCACAGCTCCCTGTTAGTGCTGCACCCAGCACCCAGCTCCCTGTTAGTGCTGCACCCAGCTCACAGCTCCCTGTTAGTGCTGCACCCAGGCACCCAGCTCCCTGTTAGTGCTGCACCCAGGGACCCAGCTCCCTGTTAGTGCTGCAGCCCAGCTCACAGCTCCCTGTTAGTGCTGCACCCAGGGACTCTGCTCCCTGTTAGTGCTGCACCCAGCTCACAGCTCCCTGTTAGTGCTGCACCCAGCTCACAGCTCCCTGTTTGCGCTGCAGCCCAGCTCACAGCTCCCTGGCTGCCTCTGTGCCTGTCTCTGCCACAACTACACCCATCTGTCTGTTGTGCCATGGTTTGTGAGCATTCACTGCCTCCAGACTTTGATGGTGAAACTATTTGTAGTTTCTTATTAGTGAAAGGAGCAGCATTGTGGTGGTGTTTGAGGGTTCACAGGACAAGGGAAGAGATGTGAATCTTGACTCCATGTTTCAGAAGGCTGATTTGTTATTTTACTATATATATTATATTAAAAGAAAATGGTACACTAAAACGGTACTAAGGATAGAGAAAGGAGACATCAGAAGGCTAGCAAAGAAAGCAATGAATAATAAAATCTTGTGACTGCTCACAGCCTCGACACAGCTGGCTGTCATTGGTCATCAAGTAAAAACCATTCACATGCTGAGTAAACAGTTCTCCAAATCACATTCCAAAGTAGCAAAACATGGAGAAGCTGAAGCTTCCCTGCTTCTCAGGATAAAAGACCCTGGCAAAGGGGTTTTTCATAAAATATATCAGTGACACAGCACTGGCTGTGTAAAAGAACTGTTGTCTCTTTGGAGAGCAGAGATTCCTTTCCACAAAAACCCACTTCTCATAAAAGTGCCCATTTTTTATATGATACCTATTTTCAGTAGACAGGATGGTAGTGTATCAAGCAGATTTTTCATTTGTGCTAATTATTAGTCCCTGACACAAACTATGTATTTTGAATATTGATGGAGCCATTCCTTCTCTATCAAGATTTCCTTGCTCCAGAGATTAATTTAGCCATTTATTTATTTTTGTTATCACTCTCAGTTATAAGAAATATTCCAGGTGGGAAAGGGAATAATTCTGTAATTGAATTATTCCCATGCTAGCTGTCAGTACCAAAAGCATGTTCTTCACATTTCTTATTACACATTTCAGCAAGTCAGAAGCATTACTATTGGGCCTGAATTTTACTTTAGAGTTACATACATGACAAAAATTAAGTTTAGCGAATTCTAAGAAATAACTGGGACATTACTCTCCTTGCCTTCTCCACTTTACCCCATGCTGCAGTAGCAGGTCATCCAGGGTAAGCAAGCTGGGGAAGCAGTTTTCCAAAAGAATGCACCCAATGCAAGGCATGTCTGGCAGCATGGCTAGGATGTCAGTGTTGTGGGCATTTTGGTAATGTGATAGTTGGCTCCATCAACTTATATTAAGGAAATTATGGCTTAGCTATGCAAGGAAAAGGATAAACAGATGCTACAAAGTCTGTCACAAGGCTGTAACAAGATAAAGAAGAAAACTTATTTTAGATCATCACCAGTCTCACTGGGCTAGCTTAAAGGAATTTGTTAACTTAATCCTCACTGGAAATCACAAAGGTGTACTGCAGGATTCCCTGTGCAGGGGAAACTGAGTCTGACCATCTAACAGCTGATTAACATCTGTAAATCGTAGCCCACAAATGAGCACCTTTGAAACCTTTCATTGTCATACACACATGGGGTATGTCTGGAAGCTTCATGGAGTAGATCTGATGCTCTTCTACACGTTTTGAGAGACCAGTCCTTAAGTGCAGATTTTCAGCAGGGAGGAGTATGTAGCACACCAAGAACTGTTATACAGGAACAACATATGGGGTTCATTTTTTCCCCTGAGAATGTTGCTATATCTGTCACTCTGCTATACTGGCACTTCTTTAATATTTTTGATTATCTTGGGAATGTGGAACTATTAAAACTAGAAATGCAATAGATAATTCACACCTCTTTGTCAGGGTGAATATCCCATTTGTGCCAATATAGGTTCTGTAGTTCATTTTCCATTGCTTTTTATCAGCATTTCTCTGTCCCTCATGAAAGCTGACTCCATTACCCAATTAGCAACTACACAGAAATGACAGAGGAAGTTTTGTCTTCCTGAAATTTATGCCTTTCCTTATGCTTTTATTCACTTACCTGACTGTTTTAATACCTGTGGACATCCTAATTAATTCCTTTTCTATTCAGTGTTTCCCTATTTAGTTCTGAATGTTCATAGTCTGTCATATGCCCTCCATTGGCCACAGAAGAGTAGCATCTCTACCTCTTGCATTTCTGCTTGAGAACTCGGGCTTTCAGCTCCGTCCCGTGGCATAGTCAGTGACTATCAGAGAAAATAAACTTGTTAGGCATAGGTTTGGTGCCAAGTGGTTACATACAGAGTGGAGGGAGTTAGCAGGCTGTGAATTGGTAGTGATGTTTCCAGATAAACTGAGCAAAAAGCTCTTCATTTTTCTGTCCAGCCTCTGAGCAAACCAGAGTAGGGTTGTTTTGCTCTAGAAGAAATTTTTCCACATTACATTACTTAAATGCCCAGAAGAACACAACTAACAGCACATCAGTGTGAGGCTTGTGCAATCAACAGGCAGGAGTGGAGCTTGCATCTCCTGACATCCACCTGTGAAAATGGGTCTTGTTTCTGTCTATGTAGATGTCTAATAGCTTATCATTTACCATGATTCATGATTTTAAGTGTTGAGTATTTAGGAAGCAGGCATCATCTAGGAAGGCATGTAACCCTTGCTGTTGATGTGTCCATGATGTGCTGAGAGGCAGCCTCAGCCCGGACGAAGCAGGAGCCGTACCCCTGCAGAGGGTACCTGTTCAAACAGTGTCCAACCACAGAGGAGCGGAGCCGGATCAGCGGCTCTCAGTGCTGTGCCTGGGCCGTTCGGGCTCCGCTCTGCGCTCCGCTGCTCCGGGCGCCCGCGCGGTGTCGCCGGCGCTGCGGCTGCGGCTCCGCCCGCCAGATCCAGGCCGGCTGCGGGGCGGCTCCGGGGCAGCTCCGGCTCAGCCCGGCAGCTCCGAACCAGCTCCGGCTCAGCCCGGCAGCTCCAGGCCGGCTGGGGGCAGCTCCGGCTCAGCCCGGCAGCTCCGGGCCAGCTCCGGGCAGCTCCGAACCAGCTCCGGCTCAGCTTGACAGCTCCGGGCCAGCTCCGGCTCAGCCCGGCAGCTCCAGGCCAGCTCCGCGCCCGCCTGGCTCTGCTGCCAACTCCTCTTTACCTTGGGGCAATGCTCCTCGGTGACCGAGGGTTATTTAGCGACAGAACAAACCTCACTCGCCCATCTTCTCTGTAGCCAAAAGATTGATATGCACACTGATGTCCAACATAGCAGCTTTTTCCAGGCAGGAGCAGAGATGGCAGCTTTGTTGCAGGTACAGGCATTCTGTTGCACAGGTATTATTTTACTCTTTGCTCTCTGCTGGCACTACCGTTCACATAACAGGCAATTATAAGGTTTTTGTTTTGTTATTTTTTCCTCTCTCAAGTATAAGAACTGTAGTTGCCCTTCTCTAATGGTAGGAGGTATTTGGTTTGCAATGCAATGTGAGCCTGTTGCTCCCTGTTGAAGTACATTCAGTGCTTTGAATTTTTTTTTCCCGCCATGACAGTGATTCACTGGCCTACCCTTACTCCTTTAGCTTTTCGTCCTTGCTCATTGCTGCCCTTTGTGTTCCCTGGATGAAATGCTCCTTCAGTGCTCAAGCCCTACCTGGGCTGTCTTTCACCTTTGCTGGGTTCTGAGCACTGACACAGTGCAACTCCCGCTGATCCCATTTCTTCTTGCCTTGTTCTCTTTTTATTTGGATAGCTGGAGAAACTTTTGCTATTTGTTTTAATATCATTTTCAGTGTTTAGCTCAGCTTGACTTCTGGCAGTTTTCAGTTTATCTCAGCACATTTTGAGCCCTATGCTGATCCATCTTTTGCTTTTTCTTTCTGCATGCTTATTCCTAATAATCTCCTTAGGGTATTTATTAATCCAGTGGGGTCTGGATTCCCTTCCTGCATTCCTCTTTGGACAGAGACTGCTAACAGTTTTGACAGAAAGAAGTATTGTATATTCAGTTCTTTGAGCCATCTGACTTCTGTAACTCTTTGCACCAATTTTACTTAATGTCCTATACTGGAGTCAGGAATGTTTATTACACGTGTGTTTGTTCTTCTATTGTTTAACTTTTAAACTTTCTTATTAGAGTCATAATACTAAAATTAAGGCGTTTCAGTTGTCTCATAATGACCACACTCAGTTTCATCACTGTATCACATCATTTATTCATGGTAACACCACTTTGCCAGTTTTCTCCATCTTAAAACTTTGTTTCATTTGCGTGTATATACTCTGTCTGATTTACTTTATCCACTGCTGTATCTTCATTTCTGCATTTTTCCAAGAGATGTTTTACAGGGGAAAAAAAAAAGTTTTTATTTTTTCGAGTGGTAGGGTATCAACCCATCTTTTTTTAAGAAACAAAACCATAACCCAGAACTCATATAGCACATTCAGAAGTGATGATCTAAGTCCCTTTATTCCCAGTTTCAAGTTCTGATTTAACACCAATCTGGAAGGCAGAGATTTCACCCCACAACTCCCTCCACATGGTGCCCCGGCATGCTGCTCTTTCTAGATATTGCTACACATGTTCATGTGCATGAAATATGGAGAAAAGATGAGCATAGGTCAGTTATATCTCATCTCATTGATAGAATATTTGCATTGATCTTGTAATTGCTGTTTCTGGATGTTTTCTCGGATTCCCTGTTTTAGTAGGCTGTGAAAGATTTAGCTGTATATTATGTCTTTTACAGGATTTCCATATTCTAAGTCTGCTTCTCTACCTGGCTATGGAAAGAATGGCTTACATCAGGTAGGTACACATCTAAATCCATTCTCCAGGGAATAAGGTCTCATAAACAGACAGCTCAGTAACTAGTTGAAAATCTACACAGTAATAACACTTCAAAGGTGTTTTGGCTGCCAGCCCTGTCTGACAGATTCATTCCCTAAGTGGGTTGCAGTTTGTCTCTCTGCAAGAGTGAGACTGACTGAGGCTTCTCCTTTTAATTGTGTGCATCATGAGCACTGGGAATCTTGATTCTCCTCCCAAAACAAACGAAGATCTAAAATCTGCACAGGCTGCACATACTAGTCATAGGATAGCTTGAATTAATGATAGAGACAGGCCTATAATTAGGCAAGTAATGATCTTAGAGCAAAGGTGGAACACCCCACATCCATTGCATTCCTTGAAATATCTGTTCTGTTTTTTCTAGTGTAAATGTGTGTCTCTGTGGGGTGTGTGTATTCACATACAGCCATTGTAATTTTAAGGCAGGGAGGGATCAACGAAGATTGAATGACAAGGAGCAATCTAGAAAGAAAGTTGTCTAACCAAATTATGATTAGAACGGACTCCAAATTATTTTTTAATCCTTCTTTGCAACTTTTATTAATTTTTATTAAAAAGTAAGTTTTGACAATGTGGCCTGTCTGGCATCTAGCATTATGGATTCTCAGTTCACGGCTTATACTATTAAGTGAAAAACCACTATGGTTTATAGTAGTGAGCAATACATAGATGCCTGTGCACCTACCTTTTCAAGAATTGATTTGTGTCCAAATTGCATGGAGAGGACCTCGATCAAATTCCCTTCTTACTCCAAAGGAAGATGTGAAACCTGCAAAATCATATGAGGAGGATTGAACTTCCCCAGTGACAAGAGTCAAAGTGAGAGTCATTTGGAAGGAGCTATAAGAAAGAAATTATCAAGGAGTGGCTAAATGGATTTTTCAGTAGCTGCTGAAATGTCCATCCCTTTGAGTTAATATTACAGGACTAATTATGTCTGTGTTGCTTCAATACCTGGTTTCTTGAATTCTTCTCTGAAGAAAGGAATGACACTGAAATTTTGTCAAATAACATTTAGAAATTTAAAAGGGCCCATAACAAACGAATCCCACCTATGAGTCAAGAGGTTTTTCTGACCGTTCAGAATAGGTGTTGCCAGTAACCCGAAGTGAGCAAGGCGCTGACTTGTGCCCAGCCGCTGCCAGGCTGGTGAGGCACCAAAGCCCTCCCGAGGCTTCCCGAGCCCAGAGCGCTCCGGGTGCCTTGCAGTGCGCTGGGAAAGCAGCAGATGGCAGCGTCTGTCCCTTAGAAAGAGCCCCAAACCTGGATGAGGGTTGGAAAGGTTGCTCGTGGTCAAATCCTTGAGGCCAAAATTCCTCTCAGAATGGATGTCCTCTGTTTGGATTGTAGGTTCATTCATACCAGCTTTTGTGGTTTGTTATTTTTAATCAGCCGTGCTAGTGCTGCGTAAATAAAACCGCAAAAGCAAGCAAGGAGCCTTGCGGGTTATTGTGGGCATAGCTGCGCACACCATGATACCCTAGCAGGCAAAAATGAGATTTGGGAAAAAAAAATCATATAATAGTGCTTTTCTGATTTCCTCTACTGTTTTTCGTCATAGCATTTGTCAGCAAAGGAAGAAGACAGTGGTTCAAACAAAGCACAAATATGGTACATGTAGAGTTCTCCCTGGTCAGTGGCATCAGCAGTGTGAAGCAGAAGGAGAAAAGTTGCAGTGCAGCAGAAGAGATTTGTGATGATGGCAGTAACACATCAGCATGTGACAGTTTCAGTGTTACCTTGCTTACTTGAGCAATTAGGTCAAATTTGATTGAGACTTATTTCTCTTTCTCTCACACAAGGATCTGTATTTGGGTTCTGTGTGTTTCTTTTTTCTCTCAACAATATTCAGAGTGTGATTTTTGTGTATTTTGCTGTTACATTGCTTCTTTCTTTCTCTGTCAGCCTGAAACTATGGGCCAATATGAAACGGACCAGGATGCAAGCTGGGGGATGAAAGGTACATTTTTTTTGCAATATCATTTCCCCTTGTGTTTTCACCCTTTGAGGATTTTAATTAACATATTGCCATAAAGGTTACTATTCTGAGCTCTTCCTGTAGTTCACATAATAATGACTAGCCAGAGGCACAGCTCAGTGTCATGTTTATCACAGAGAATATTATTTTGTACTTACCCCAACCTAAAGGCTTGACAGAAGTCTTGCATCATAGGGTGGTGCAACCAGGCTGAGTCAACAGCAGGATCCTTGATATGTGGCAACAGCTTTGTGGTGTTAGTCTCATATCAAAGACAGGAGAAAATTTAAGATAATCTTTCCTTCAAGTCTAGTTGGAAAAAGTCCATTGTGCTTCTTGGTTGTGCTACAGTGTGGTTAAAAAGTGCAGAGTTCAAAATGCAGAATTTATTTGCAGTATTTTCTTTTTTTTACAGTTTTAAGTAATATGGAAGTTGGGTTGGAATTTTCAAAGGAGCTGAAAAATATTATTTCCAAGACACTTTAACTCATTATAAAAATCTTATTCTAATGCTTCACTTCATGACTCTGTGTTAATAAAAATCTTTGTCTCAATGTTTGAATAGGTTAAAGTAAAGATTTTGAAAAGTAGACTCAATCTCTGATTTTATTTCAGACCATAAAGAGGTCTGTGAAAACATTTTGGCTCTCCTGGTTGTGTTTAATCACCATTGTGAACAGATAACACTGTGTGGTTATATCATATATAGTCATACACTGACCTAACTACAATTCCCTTGTGCTAGTGTAGATGCAGGAGTTATTGTTACCACATCCTCAAATCATCTTTTCTTCCCTGTTGTTATTCCCAGCGCAGTCAGCCCAAGTGCAGGGTGTCAGCATCTTGTAATATCATATTATCTCAGTGGTTTTCATCTATGTTTCCAAACTGACATGCCTTTAATAATCCATATATTTTAACTATTTTCAGTAAAGAACAATAAGGGCAGGAGTTTTGGATGACAGACTGACTTAACTCTGCACATAAGCCTCCTATAAAAAGTGATCCCCAATATTGCCAGACATACTCACCGTGTAACCCAATGGCATCGGGAGATGGATTTTCTGTAATAAGCCTTTGATTTCCAGGACAATTGCTTTGGTAATAGACAGTGTTATAGGCTTTTAGGGCATGGGGGTCAAGTTCTTACTATGCATGCAGTTATCCAACAGCTACTGAGAAGGGAGAAATGTAGTAGCATAGCACATTTGTGATGTACCTAAATGTTTGTTGTGGTGACACCAAAAAACGGCTATAAATTCTAAACTCTGAACCTGTTCTCATTCTTTTGCAGAATACAAGGTAAGAAGGGCTTTTCCAGCACTGGAAGAACAATCAGATTCAGCACTTCCTAGCAAGGTTACATGGGTTCCTTTCTTTTATTTCATTTTGTTAATTTTTGTCCCAGTGAAATATTTGTCAAATCAGGATGCAAGTATGTACCATTTTTTAGTAAGTTCCTCATACCACCATTTCCATGCATCAGAATTGGATTCAGCTGGAGTTCATATGTTCTTGTCTTTTTAACAGATTTATCCCTATGAAACTCTTATTGTAACAAACCGAGTTCGTGTGAAATTGCCCAAGGATGTGGACAGGACCAGGCTGGAGGTAGGAATGTTTGCTCAACAGTTTTGCAAGTACTTCTTCTGTTTTCTTACTATGCTGCATACCCCTGTGCCTCAGGAATAGCGACAAAGAAGAGAGAAGAATAAGTGAGAACAATGACATTATGTATTGTGGTTTTTTTCTCTCAAAAAAGGCAGTATGTAGGCAATTTAACTAAAAAATTACCTAAAACCTGGCAAATGTCTGACCAAATGGTTTTACAGAGATACTGATAAAACCCATCAGTTTTGGATGATTTTACAGGGTATTGGAAGTTCAGGTGGGGAGTGGGAAAATGTGGAGTTTGTTTTGGTTTGAATTCATATAAAAAACATCCTCATAGAATAACCTAAATATTACAAAAAGGCTCAATTCATCCTGAAAATACATGGACCCCTGTTCAGTCTGTTGTCTTATTCAGCCTCTCCTTTGGCTGTGTGATCTGTGGTCACTCTACTACAGCTTTGCTCTACCATCCACATCTCGCTTAAGATGGAGAAATGTAGATATAATTTATCATTACAGAAAGCTGAGTATCCAAAGATCAAATTCTGAAATTGATGTTCAGGCAAAATTCCCAAAGTTGATTTTTTTGACTGATCAATGACAGGACTGAGTAAAAACTCACCTTAGGTAACCTATCTTTCTGTGAACTAGTATTAAGAAGAAGAGATAGCTCAACAAAAAAAATGTGATAACAGTACTGGACTTTTAGAAATATTTATATTTTAATAAATATACTGTATTTTGAATTTGGTAATATGACAAGAAAAGAAGAAAGAAAAAATTACTTTTCAAACAAGAAAAGAAGAAAAACTTTGAAGGAGCAGAAAGTTCCTCTGATTAAAATCAGTTTTTAAAAACAATAATTTACCAGACTTGCATACATGTACTATGTTTTGAAATTGGTATTATGCTCTTGAATACTTGAATGTGCTTGTCACTTGATTTCCTTGAGTCAATCAGTGTTGATTTGATTGTAAGGAAAAAAGTAGCCTCAGTTATGAGCTTTTTTAAGTCTGGTTTATGGCAAGGCATGATAGCAATACTAAAAAGCATGATGAGTCTGGAAAAAGGAGCAGGGAGTTGCAGGGATGCTCCTCTGGACACATCCTGTAAAGGATTCTTTCATATGTACATATTTACACACACGTGTGTATGTGTGTGTTAAAGACCAGAGTCTCTGTTTAAACACAGCAGACCAGTCTGAATAGCAAATGCACCTCTAAATTGCTTTGTTGAGACAACACAGAGTTTGCTTTGGATGGACCATGCCTGCCCTGGCTGCCATTATCTGAAACTCATACACCATCCTCAGCTGGGATTGCTGTTTGTTTAACTTTGGAGCTGTTCAGTCTGCCTCACACCAGGTGCAGCACAGGGCCTGTTGGCTCAAGGAGCCCAACCACTTCAAAGATCTCACAGAGGTTTGCAAAAAAGAACAATAAACAAGATCTGCTTCAAACCTGCACCAGAAAAGCAGTGAGGGGACCAGGCCAATCCTGCTGATTGCTGCACTATGCTAAACACGTGTCTGCAGGAAGGACTCCTTTGTAGACTCTTACATTTAATAGGGATTGGTAGTTTGTTAAACAATTAAATTAGCAGAGTTTGAATAGCACTGTAACTACTGTGAAATCAGAGGCAGTTGCTCATCTACACATTCAAACCATGTGTAGAGTTGAGTGACAGGCACAAACCATTGCCTTCCCTGTCAGCCTCTTTCCCTCATTCCTGAACCTTTCTTTTGTATTACAGAATTCCTGGAAATAAGTAGCTTTGCATAGAAAAGCAGCTTATCATTATTTCCCTTTTGTGGCCAAAGTAGAATATAGTAACTTAATTATTGACTTGTGCACTCAGCAGATTTCAGGCTTGGGCAGGACCCAGGACTCAGGGAGCCCAGGACTATGTGGGTTTTTAGGTTTGCACAGAAGCAGACCAGGCTTAGAAATGTGGATATAGACTGCTGTCTGTTAGTGGAGGACTCACTTCACATGCCTTGATACCTTGGTATCTCCAAGTTTTTGAGGACAGCACTGGGAATACTGAAAGCATCTACTAAGGTTATATTTCAGCCTTTCTTGAGGTCCATTTACACTTCCTAGATGGTATGATTCAATGCTTGGGGTCCCTAAGAGGCAAGTGCTGTTTCAAATCTGAATTGGTTTCCAGCTGTTGTTCTGTTTTCATCCTGCACATGCAATGTCACTTGTGAAAGGGCTGGATTTCACCTACAGAAATGGTGGCAGCGCTAGGTCCATGTATTATCCAAGCTGTAGAGTGATATATCTAGGAAAATCTCCTAAGAAAAAAAATCCACGTTCTAATACACCAGTTTTATTCTGATTATTGTGTGGGCTGAAGCCTCACCTTGCTGTTGCTGCTGCAAAGCAGAGGAAGTTCCTGGGCGTGATGGCTGTGGCCAAGGGTACAGGTGGTGTCTGTGAAAGGAGACCTGGAGCTGCTGTGCTTCACGTCAGCTGTCAAGCCTGAAAACAGGCTTACTGTGTCTGGTATCAACAAAATATCTCTCTCACTCATGATGTTTCTGGCTTCTTGGTCCAGTTTGGAGCAATAAGGTCAACTAAGTTTGCATGAGGTAGATTTATTTAAGAGCCATCTCACAATTTGTCTTGAAGCAGCCTCCTCTTTGTGAAACAGTTAGTTGTGAACTTTGAATGATCCATCATAGGTGTCATGGAAGGAGCATTATTGTTTGTCTATGAGTCACTCTTCCAAGCAAAGTCTCCTACACTGAGTGTTCCTACCAGGAGAAGTGAACTCAAGTCAATGATATTAGCTCCTGGGGTCAAATTAAGGGAGGCTACAACGAAACCTTGGCTAATGCTCCAGGACCACAGGAGGGTGGGGATTTAATGGGTGGTAGTGTTTTCCTAACTTCACTCCCATTGTGAGTATTTTTTAGATTACACTGTTGTGCAAGAAATTTATTTTAAGGATTATAAAAAATATTTTCCTGTAAAAATGCATATTTTTCTAAGCCCAAGAGGTATCTAGAGATTAGGATGGCTCAACTGGTAATAAATGCATTCAAATAATAGTCATTCTTTCCTCAAAAGTACGTGTAACTAAGCACAGAAACACTCAGCATGTTTTTGTTTGCTTGTCTTAACTCAGCAGTGAGACAGAAGTACCCAGCTCCTTGTGCTCTTCCAAGGAGACGTTTTTGCCAACAGTGAACTAATACATGCAGCACCAAGAACTGGTTATAATGAGTAGCCAGCTGATTTTTAAATACCTTTCTGGCACTTTGGTTTTTGAATAAATAGCCTGGATCTCACTTTTGTATAAGCTGATTAGAAATACAAGAAGTTTACAGTAGATAAGGATTTGCCCAAGGAATTTTTTTTAGGAGTTTCTCTCTACCACAGTGCTGTTTATTGTAATGTTAGATGAGCAGAGCAGCATTCCCATGAGCTATTCTAACAGGAAAGGGTGAAGAACAAATTCATTCACACAACAGTGCAAGTTATGTGAACAACCAAGCAGTAACACAGGTGGATTATCCATCCTGGGTGGAGAAGAGGAATTGCACGCTCCCCATGTCTGCAGATGACATGAACTGCAGCTGATGCTCAGGTGAGCAGAGCCTCTGTTCAGAGGGAGCTGGCCAGGCTGCAGGAGTGATTGACAGACACTTCATGGAATTCAGTGAAGATAAATGCACATCCTTGCACTTGTGACCAAGTAACACAATTCATCAGGACAAGATGGGGGAGCAGCTCTGAGGAAAAGCACCTGATGATGCTGATGGAGAACAAGCTGAAGATGAACCAGCAGCTCACCTTTGTGGTTGAAGGGATTATAGGGCAGGTCATACCCACCCCGGAGGGTGGCACTGGAAAGCCAAGAGGCAACAGTCATAAGCTGCAGGAAAGGAAATTACAATTGGATTTAAGGGGAATGTTCCTCACTGGAAGAGTAATGCAGTGAACAGGTTGCCCCAGAAGCTGTGGAACCTTTACCCCTGCAGGCATACAGAACTTAGCTGGAAAAGACCTTGAGGAACATGGTCTGTTTTGTCTTTATAGTCTTCATGGTCCTTAAAGTTGACCTTGCTTTGAAGACCTCTGTAAGTCTCTAATTTGCCTAGATTGGTATATTCTGTGAAGATATAGTATAATTACACAACAGGATTATTTGGTGAGTTTGCTGCAATAGCATTTGAAAAAATATAGCAAATTTGGTCTATCTCTGAACTTTTTATCCCTTTTTATTTATTTTTTAAAGCAACAGTTAAATATATGTGTTCTGAACCAAACTTCCCCATTTTGGACAACTTAAGTCCTGAGTTTTCAGGACTAAGACATCCCCTTTGGATGGTACACATTGCACATTCCTTACCTGATGCTTCTCAGAGGAAGTTGAGTTTACAGACACTTTCAAATATTTTGCAACCTCTTTTAAGTACTTGAATACCTTTATACTTTGAGCTTTGTGCCCCTAAAAGCATGCATTTGATACTTTTCTCTTAGATTGGATATTGTTTGCCTGTTCTTCAGTCACACAGTGTGGTTCAGTGCACACATTGCACATTCATATTGGTAGCTCATGCCCAGCTGCTTGGATTTATTTTTTTTTCCTGCTGCAGTAGCTTTTATCACAGAGTATAAGATTTCTTTTGTGGTCACAGGCTGGTAGTTTTGAAAGCCAATATAGTTATGTTTGGAAACCATGTTGGAAACCATTTGGAAACCATGTTTTCATTTGATTTCCTTATCTTAATGTATCTTAACTTTTTTTTTAGCTGTTCCTTTTGAATGTCAAGGCTTGAAAGCATTATCCATTCATGCCTATCAAATGCAGTAGAAAGTAAATTATTACACTTTTTGTTTGAGCCTGTTCCTTCTTTGTTTAACTGAGACAATTGCTAAGGAAAAAGAACTCTGGAATGTCAAGTAGCAAACTTTCATTTGCCACCTTGTTCTCCTGTAAGCAGAAATGAGTGATTTAAACATGGGTATGGCCTTACTTGAACAGAGCACTCACTTTAAATCAAACATCCTCCTGGAACTGCTTGTCTGGATTTGCTTTAGGGATAACATTTTTTCCACTACTTTTCATTCAACAATAACCCTGGGTTCCAGCCATTTGGGCTTCAACAATTTTAGGACTTGTTTCCAGTAACTGAGGCTGAATTTTTAAGAGCCCAAGCTCCTGGATGTCATTCATGCAAGTAGCATTGTGTGTTCCACCTCCTCTGGAGCTCAGATGGGGAAAATGAGAGCAAGACTGGACTGCTGTGTGTTTTTCAGTTTGCAGTTTGGGGCTGGGTTTGAGGTTACAAGCTGACTTCACAATAAAGTTCATAACCTGGGGTGGAAAAGTGTCGGTCACTGACTTCAGCAGAACTATTTCACACTGTTAAACTTGAAAAATACATGGGTGGTGGTTCTCATTCTAGGCATGTGCTTGTGTTGTGATCAGTGATGCATGTTTATATCAGATTTCAAAGCCTTTTACAAAAGAAGCCATTATAAAATGAAAGTACACATTAGAATTGATGGGATATGATGTGAAAAGTAATTTCTGTGTGAGTGAAACACTGTAGGAGTGAACAGAGATTAGGTATAGAACATTTATATCACAGGTGCGCTTAAGTCCAAACTAAGGGAAGCTGCAAAATCTGCTTTAAGAATAAGGTATTTTTTGCGTAAAACAAATGAAAATTTTGAAACTCATTGTCTTCTTTATATTTTCATAATTTATTATGGATGTTAGTTGTTTTTTTTTAATTTATTATTTATTTTCTTAATTATACAGAATTTTTTAGCAGCAATCAGCTGGAGGCAATGCCTTATGTCAATGTCAATGAAAAAGCTCATTTGAATGACAGGATGGTGGCATAGATTATCATCAGAGATACTCTGTGTGTATGCTATTTAGATAATATGTTCACATACCTGAGAAAAATACATTGTCCCAGATTTTTGTACCTTTATGGATGATTCAGCTGGGCAAAATCCTGGCTGTCCAGTGCTCCCACAGAAGATTTTCTGTGTGCCTTGTGATGCTTCCCAGGAGGTTAGAATGGCAGCACCCTGCAGTGGTAGTGTAGAGGGGAATGCAGCTTCTCTAGGAGACTTCATGGTACCCTGAAATTCTGAATGAGAAAAAGCCCCAGATCCAGGAGCCTTGCAGAGGTGCTGGGGGTGACATGGGCATGGGGAAGGGTCTCAGACTCCTTTCCTCACTGCTCATATTTCACTGCTTTCCCTGGGAACCCCTCTGGGCACCCACGTTGCTGCTTGGAGGGGGATCTGCAGCCCCTGCAAGGCTTGGCTGCACAAGGGCTCTACTATTTGTTACCAATAATTGCCCTTACCTGGGGTAACTGCAGGTGCCTTATCCTCTGATCAGCAGAGCTGCCCTAGTGATCCTTTGATACCTTTTAAAGTTCATTAGGTGCAATTCATGCCATTTCTTAACTTTCCCTCCCCAATCACATAATTACTTAATAGTTTCAAATATTTATTGAGCATGAAGCTTAATTAGGCTGTAGATGAGCATAACATTCAGTACTCCCTTGGGAATGTGGGGCATGGCTAATTACAGCTTTGTAATTAGCCATGCAGCAGGCTTAGAAGAAACCTCTGAAAAGCCTGCTGAGCCCCAGCAGTGAAACAGAAAGAGGGGTGAAGAGTGCAAACCTTGTGAAAGCAAAATGAGGATTCAAAAGTCAATAGAAAAAAAATTCCAGCAAATTTTGATTGGCCATCTGAAAGTTTTATTTGGGCTAACCTTGGGAAGCATGAGAGAAGGGAGTGGAAGGGCAGTGAAGAAGAGAAAAACTGGAGAAGGGAAGGAGCTATTATCTTCTAAGTGTTGAAATACTTCTACAGTCCTGAGTCTTACTATAGGAAAAGCTTGTGCTCCAACTTGAAGAGCTGAGGCTTGGTTATTTACATGAATGCTCACTTGAATAAGCCTTTCTCAATAAATCCCTGTTTATTTTGAGTATTTCTCATACTGAAATCTCTGGAGCAGATCCTGTAGCTTTTATTTCTGGATTATGTGAATCAGAAGTTGGAAGTGTTGCAAGGATTTTGAATAAAAACGAATTGGAGGAGACAGCTACTTAAAATTTCACTCTGTAGAACAGAGTGCACAGAAGTGCCTCAGAGAGACTGGCTGAAAGAGTCACCACAGACTGAAGCAAAGGCAGTGTGGTGCTCAGCTGTCATTTCCTATTGATACAGCAAAACAAAGAGCAAAAGAGAAACAAACCTGAGGTTTTAAATTCGTCTAGGATTTAGGACCTTGTTTTTTCTGGTCTTCAACTCCTCACCTGCTGCCATCCATTGAGTTCTTTCATTGGCTCAATTTTGTTTTACTTCATGAGGAAGTAGGATATCCTCTGAGCTTCCTACATCAGCAGGTTTGCACATGAGGACTCCCATCCAATTACTGACACAGAACAGGGGTGCCTGTGAAGCCCCCCCTGGCCACCAGGTACTGCAGGATGGCTGCAGGTGAACTGCAATTTTATCTTCCTGTGACCTATTCATACTAATGCCACATTCCTAAGTGTTCGTGTTGGCTGGGGTCACTTTCTTCACAGTGGCTGGTATGGGGCTGTGTTTTGGATTTGTGCTGAACACAGGGTTGATAACATAGAGATGTTTTTTGTTATTGCTGAGCAGAGCTTACACAGGGCCAAGGCCTTCTCTGCTCTTCCCCCTCCACTCTGGCAGGGGAGTTGGAGGTGAATGGGAGACTGGGAGGAGACACAGCCAGGACAGGTGACCCAAAGTGACAAATGGGATATTCCAAATGATGTGACATCATGCTCAGTGTATAAGTGGGGGGTGGAGGGAAGGGGGAACATTTGGAGTTTTTGTCTTCCTAAGTAGCTGCTATGTGTGATGGGCCCTGCTCTCTTGGAAATGGCTGAGCACCTGCCTGCCCATGGGAAGCAGTGAATTAATTCCTTGTTTTGCTTTGCTTGTGTGTGTGGCTTTTTCTTTCCCTATTAAACTGTCTTTATCTCAACACATGAGTTTTCCAGCTTTCAGTCTTCCAATTCTTTCCTTGATCCCAGTAGTGGGGGAGTTGAGTGAATGGCTGTGTGGGTTGCCAGCTGCAGTGAAATCATGACACTATGTATTGGTTTTGAGCATCTCTGAATTTCATTGAGAGCTAAATTATTCTTGGGGAAAAGAAAAGAAATCTCATTGAACTAAATAAAAATTATAACTCTATTTAGAATTATTACTGGCTTTTTAGCAGACCACAGAAATAGAGACAAGCCTCATTAATTGATAATGAAAAGCACCACTTCTTTCTGAGATAACACTGTGGAGCAAGTATTTGAATGTGCAATTAATTACTTTTGTTCTGAGAGAGTGAAAAATGAGGTCATGTCTGTACTGCTCATTTTCATGTTTGTGTTTCACAGAGGATGAGGATTTTCTGTTCTAGTGGTTGCAATGCAGTGCAGGGGTTTAGCTCAGCCCTTGCTTAGTTCTGTGTATCCTAATAAAAGCCTCAGATTAGTACAATGTTATCAAAACAACATGATGCCATAGTCCTTTCTTATTGTAGCATTATCACACTTAACTATATCACAAAAGCTGATATTCTGGTTCTCTGACTATAGCAGTCATCATAGTGAAGAATCATCTTTAAATTGCTTACCTTATCTTTTAGCAAGGTTTTCAGGTAGCACCATGTTAACATCATTATGTAGCTTCCAAAATGACCTCACTGACATGCAGTGAGTTGAGAGTGTGGGCAGAACAGGACCTTCTCTTCTCTCCCCAGTGTCTGCAACGTGCCCAGCCTTGCTGTTGATGCAGAGCAGAGAAGGAGATTGAGTTAAGCTGCCTGAATATGGCCAAACTGTCACAAAGGGAATTAGGAATCACTTACTAGCACACTGTAAAACACCCAGACTTCCTATGTAAACAAGGCCAACTCTAGTAAAAAAAAAAAAAAGGAATGAGTGTTGCTTTTACTAGTAAGTTTGGCCATTCCTTCCTTTAATAGCCCAGTGATGCATTATTAACATAGCTGGATATTTTAAGCTGATCTATTACTGAAAAAATAAAAAGGAAATTATGTTCTTGGCCTTGTAAAGCATAGCTTCACCCATATTCTCTCATAGCTCAAGATTAATATCTTTCATATTCCCTGCTCATAGTTTTCAATTTCCCTTCTTTTGTTTCACTAATGAGAAAAAGGTAACGCTTCAGTTAAGGCAAATTAAAATTCCAGTAGCTGAGAAGAAAGATTAATCAGCCCAGGATTTCTTACTGGTGCGTTTTTTCTGCCTTCAGGTTTGGGAAGAGCTCTAGGTTTTAAAGCTTTAAGAAAAGCTGTTAGAAAAGTCCCAACAATAGTGGAGGCAAAATGTAGCATCACATATACATAGAAAAGTGTGACCATAAACTTCTGACACTGGTGCATTCCCCTGGTATTTAGACCCTTCAAATATTTGTAGATATTACCATATTTTACCTTAGTCATCATTTGGCTGAGCTTAGACATACTCAGGCCTTTTAGTGTTTCCTCATAAATCAAACTGCAGCCCATGATTACTTTAGTTGCTTTTATCTGAAGCTTTGCCAGTTTGATGACATCTTTCTGGGACCAAGGTTTTATTCCAAATTTGAAGACAGAACTTAAGTCGTTGCTGCTTCTAGGGTCAGTCCCAAATCTAGAGCCCATGGTGCTAAAGAAGGATATGGTGAAAGCTTCTAAGATGCAGGGACAGCAGCAGGAAATATGTTATACTGGCATTCTCAGAGTTCAGACCAAAGGGAAAATGTTCCCTTCTACCAGAATTATTTTTGCATGTGAAAAAAGCCTTGATGGAATAAGAAACTGCTAATTTGGAAGTCAGTTTGTGAGTCCTTGAGGTAACGGTATATGGGGAAGAAAATTAAAAGCAAAGAAACTGTCTAATTGAATGGATGTGGAAATAAATGAGTTTTTGCTTTCCCCATCTCAGTCACTTTGTCCCTGGGCTGGAAGCTGTCACCTGCTTTTGGACCTGGCAGCACCAAATGAGACCTTCTGTAAGGAGGAAAAAATGGTGCTGTTATAAAACAAAACTGAGGTATAAGAGATAGAAAACTATGCAAAGAATGAAGGTGGTGTCATCTGAGCACAGGCAGAGGAGCACAGTGCACAGCTGATTAATTCTGCCTTGGATAGATGCATGTGGATGGGCAGCTCACTGAGCCTGAGGGCAAAGCAAAAGGATAAATGGCAAAGTACAACATTGGAGAGGGAAGGGGGAATTGCACAGCTTGTGCTGAGATGGGTGGCAGCTTCATTAGGAGGGGAAGGTGCAGCAAATGTTTGGCACTCTGGAGGAAAGGGGTCATTTAGGGCTTCTTGAGTTCTCCTCCACTGACCTTCAGTACTGGAACAGATCTAATGAGACACCATAACAGTTTCTCATAATATAAAAATTACCTCAGGAAAAGAAAAATGGTGAAAACACAGTCCTTTTAAAGTTTTATGTTATTTTCTATGGTTTTGGAAGATTGGCAAGGTAGCTTTACCTGCAAGGTTATATAGGCTTTCTCATTTTCTGAGTAAGAACTACAGTTTGCCACTGTTTTCTCCTGAGTCTTAAGTCTTCTCCATAATGTAGGAAGTAAAATAAAATAAAATATTTCACATCCAGACTTCTTTTTCATCCCTACAGCCTACAGATGTGTTCCTTGCTGTGGGAAGTTGCTAAACTTACTTGCATTTGTCCACTGGATTACCAGAAAAATATTCTAAAAAACCAATGTAGAGAGAAGTTATTTTTTCTTTCTGAGCCAAATAGAATTAAATTCTGTCAGTGAGAGATTGTTTCTAGAATACATTTGTCAGATGTTGCTCATTTCCATGTGAAAAATTATCTCCTTTGCTAAATATGCATGGTGTGTTTGTTCCATGGTATGAGCAGGGCTTATGGTGGGTTGCTGTCATTTGTCAAATGAAAAGTGAAGGCTCAGTTCCAAGATCTTAGTCACTGTTGTTCTGAATATGTGGAATCTCAAGGGAAAAAAACAAGTCCTGTTTAAAAAAACCAAGTCTGTCCTTTCTTAAGAAACAAGAACCCATGATAACCATTCAAAGTAATTATATATAATGAATCATTACAAACAATTTCTTTAGTTTTCTTGAGTGAATTACATTACAAAGATGAAGTCTTTGTTGGTAAATGGAAAGTGAAATTTTGCTTCTAAATTCATTCACATATTTACTTTTTCTACCTTCTCAGTGTGGATGCTAATAATTTCTAGGGAATTGTTATCCTACCTCCTTCCAGTTCTTTATGTTGGATTTCTTCCCTTTTTCTCATCTCTTTTTTTTTTTTTTTTTTTTTAAATATTATAGCATGAAAACATCAAATAGGAGCGTATTTCTTGACATTTAAAAATCCCCTACTTTATCCAGCCTGAACTTCTGACTAGAGTCTCTCCCCATAGATAAGCACATTTTGGATTTCAGAATTTAGCAGTATGCTCTCTCCTTAGTTACAAGGTTGCTATTAGTGGGCCAGTGTGGTGTCCAGTGCTCTCATTAAAGATCAAGACAAAACAAATCCAGCTCTGAAATTGCATTGTTATCAATCTCTTTAAAGTCCTGGAATAACTTCAATTTGTCTCAGTATGCCCTGTCATCAGACACCCTGGATAAACATACTTTCTCCCAAAAACCATAGCTTCTGTTCAGTTAGAACTATATTGAAAAGATTACATCTTTTTAAAAGTCACTACTGCCATCAATAATTTCATTTCCCAGCTACTCTGAGCTCATTTGGTTTCAATGCAGTCTTTTCCAGAAACAATTTTGGAATTTAAATGCAAACCCTAATGCATTATTTTGTGGTGTGTTTTAAAACTTAGGGCAGAAATATTCCTGTGCACAGACAAGCTTAATGATATCTTTTGTATTTTCATTTTCAAGAGGCATTTGTCCCCTGAAGAGTTCCAGGAAGTCTTCAAAATGAGTATTGAGGAATTTGATCGTCTGGCACTTTGGAAGCGGAATGACCTGAAGAAAAAGGCCCTGCTTTTCTAAACCCTCCCGGATAAAATATGTGCTTAATCAAAACAAAAATAGTCTTGCCAGAACTATCACATGCACTTGCTGTTGAACCATTGTCCAGCTTCATTGTGTTAGTATGTGTCGGGGAAACAAGACAGATTAGATGGTAATGTGTTGGGATACGGAGAATTTGCTAATCTTGCATTTCCAGCTGGTTTTGTCAGTAACTCCTGGTCCTACCCAGTTTACAATGTGCAAAAAAATCTAGCTTTAAATTTATTGTTGCTTGCATTCGTTGCTTGATGCAAATGGAAATTCTGAAAGGAAGAGAAAAAAGTGTAGCTATACACAGGAAATGCATCCAACATTTTGTTCCATTCAGTTTTATAATGCAATTTTTACAAAACCAAGTAAGTAATTATTATAGAAATTTGCCAGTGGGGGATCAGATGCTGTTAAAAATATGGTAAAAGCCAAAGAAAAGCATATCTGCAAGCAATTACTGCAATTGTTTATCTGTGGTACTTTTTAAGAATGAAAGCAGAAATATGGAAGCACCTTAATTCTACTTCTTATATTTAAACACAGTGTACTCTTTAAAAGATCATATTTGTCTAGAAGGTAACTAGCTATCTTTAATTACAACACCAGAGTTTTTATTTTATTAAGAATATATTGTGACATAAAACGGTTATAATGACTAAAATGTATACAGACCTACTAAGATTTAGTTCCATTCATCAGGAAAACTGAAGCCTTATACAAAACTGGTTGAAGAGTGTATTGTGCCAGTTGACTGTGTTTTCCTGTTAGCCTGGGGTGTTTGAAGAATGGTTTTTTTACATTTCATGCTGATAAAATACCATGTAATCTTAATTACTATGTAGATAGATATATCTATCTATAAAAGAATTATTTTCATTAATATATGTCCTAAGTGAAGGCATTCTTACTTTCTCAACTTTCCATCTTTACACAGTAAGCCATGAGAACTGTGATGGCATTTGGTAATGG
This sequence comes from Melospiza georgiana, assembly GCF_028018845.1. Classification (NCBI taxonomy): domain Eukaryota; kingdom Metazoa; phylum Chordata; class Aves; order Passeriformes; family Passerellidae; genus Melospiza; species Melospiza georgiana. The sequence continues at coordinate 55,830,203 of NC_080434.1, forward strand.
AAATGGAACAGTTCAGCATAAAATGTAACAAAAAAAAGCTTGGTGTGCTCTATCAGTAATACAGACAATTAGAATCAAATCCATAAAACCCTCATGCATTACTATTTGCATGTTTCTGTACAAGTCAATTTGAAAAAAAACTAACTATGTGATACTGGTGCAGTACCTTGAAACTATCTTAAATAACAAGCAAAGCTAACAAAATCTAAGCATTTGATATAAGTGTTAGACCTTAATATCTCTTCCAGCTGAAAGACTGTATTAAATTTAATAGTTTCATTTGGTCAGAGGTATGGTTGCTGACAAAGAATGTTTTAAAGTGAGTTGCTAGTTTTTTGTGATACTAAATGAGCATTACAAAAAGTACATTTTTCAGCCATGTGTCAGTATTCTGCATTTTTACTGCCTTGGATGTTTGTACTCACCTCCTAGTTCACTATGTCTTTTCGCATTTCTTTAAGGTAACTGGTTAATATATGCACTACAACACACTATTTCAACTGACCCAGCATTGGAAAAATCAGCATTGAACATGCCTTCTTCCAACTAACTTTCAAAGTCCATGCTGTGGGAAATAAATATTTTCTCATTACCTAAATGTTTTGTCTGATGATACAAATGTTTAAAAAAATTCATTAAAACAAAGACATAACTGAATGACTTCGCTAATGTGTGTATAATTTTTTAGATCATATTGCTGCTCTGGATAGGGTCTTCCCATTATGTTAATGTAAATAATATCTAATTTGCATTGTTTGCTCACTGAGGAGAGCATTGAGGGTACCTCTGAATGTCAAGTTACTGTAAAGTTGGTCTTGATTTAAACAATCAAGCAGCTGTCACATCTCAGCAAGCAGAATTTGCTTCACTGGTGATGTACAGAACCACCAGCCTGTGTAGGGAATCATTAGCCAGTGTCAAAGGAGAGTTCCCAATCACATGTAGAGAACACATCCATAATGCACTCCAACCTCAGAGTAGCTTGTTGCATTATTTTGTGAAAACTGGCAGCCCACTGAAGTGGGCCAATCCAAAATGTGACCAGCAGGGTCCATTGCAACTATGAAAAACTAAATCCGGGAAAACAATTGGTTGGAGAACTATTATGAGGAAGTTTGACATTGGCAATGACCACTCTTCTCATTCACACGTCCCTGGGACATCATATAGATTACAGGCATCTTCTCAGTGATTAAGAAAATCTCAGGTTGATCAAAGAAATCCATGTATCAGTGCAGATCAGGTTCAGTATGGATTTTCATAAATTATTTGACATTTTCTTAACCACAGCATAGGATAGGTATAGGATTCAACCTATGCTGTAAGGAAAAAGTGCATTGCTGAGCACCATGGGCAATCAACTGCTCTACTGTTTTGTGCACCAGCAGATGTGTTTGTGAGTGATGGTGACGATGGTGAGCTCATGTGAGCTGTTTGACCCATTTACATTGTTTTGAGACAGTTCATCTCTTGCAATGTCAAGCCTTTAAAGTGTCTCTTGAAGGTCTTTGTCCTACCTGAGCTAAATCAGGTACAACTCTTGCTTTTCATACCCCCATCTAGAGTTTTTAGCTCACAAGCATCAGTTCTTACCATAATGCCCAACTCTATTAGGAGTTGTCCCCCTTCCTCTTTCTATATTTACAGATTATCATTCTGTGCTTCCTTTTATGGTCAGTGAAGAGAAAAAAAACTTCATTCATATCCTAATGTTCAAAATGCAAGATGAATTGCCCCTATCATATTGCTGTCCACTGAATATAAAGAAGGCAATGCCTCTGCAGAAGTACATATTGCAGGCTACCTAATCTTGGATGAAATTAATTCTATACCTACAGTCTATTGAGGGAAATAAGCCAGTTTTTACCAATTGGTAGAATACCAGTCTTAAAACCGCTGGCAGTTCATAGACCATGTTGCCAAATCCCTCTCCAGCAATCAGGAAAATACTTTGAGTTGCACAGATCTCACAAAACTCCCTAACACAGTAATTTTTTGTGTTCATTATACTATTCACTAAACAGGCATGCATTCAATGCCAAACACGCAAAAATGTTTTAGAAGACAGTCAGTTTATCAACTTACGTTCCTACTACCAGCCAAAACCAAAAAGGAATTTTGGCTTCCATACACAAAACCTTTGCTGACTTTAGATGAACAAGTACTCTTGTGTGTCCTTATTTCATTTCCATGAAGTTTGGATGGTCTGTAGATGTCTGTTCCGAGCAAAGGTGGCACAGCTTGGTAAGCTGTTCGTTTTTTCACGTTATACATGCCAGTGTATCACCCTATATTTAAAGCATCTACTGTCACATGGTGCAGTGACCTATTCAGTTATGCTCTCCAGCCTACCTAAATTCACATTTACAGTATGATATTGTGTGCTGGATTTGGCACCAGCTAAATGTACCAGTGTAAAAGGACCTTAAAGTGAGCAGCATTGTAATTTACTTCACTAAGTTGTCTGTACATCACCTAAACTCCATAAACCATAGTATACCAGAGAATACAAGATTCCTGTTTCTAAAATCTTATCATGTTTTCCCTGTTTAAAAATTGCAAATTTTAATTTCAGGCATGTTGGTTTTTTTTTCAGGAGTGTCTAATTAAATGTGGATAGGCTGACATGTGGGTAGTAAATATTCAGGTTTATTTTAATAGGGTTCCATATGCTAATCTTATGTAGGATTATGAAATGGAAAAGGCATTCAGAGTAATGAGATAAGACTTTGCCAGAATGTTCCATCTGATAGTGTGGTCTGGTGTTGGCAGTAAAAAACTGAGTCTCAACAAATCATAGGCTGTTTTTCAGATAATGCTCTTTAGGGTTATTAAGTTCCTGTTCTGTAGTCTTGTTTTCAAGGACATGCTGCCTTTCAGCATTTTTGTAAGTATGGATATGGATATGCAGCTCAAAAGGATCAATATAGCTCTTGGAGAAACTTATTTTGATATGTATACAAGAAGCAGGGAAATTCTGTCAGAGACTTCATTTTCATTCTTGGGTCTGAGCTGCATGTCTCAGCTGCTCATGTCAGCCCTATGTATGACCTAATTCTCACCTCATGTATTTTAAAGAAGACATGTCTCAAACTCAGCAATGAAAGAGACAGCATTTCATCATCACAGTCTTTGAGACAAAGGAATATGTGGGATTTTGTGGTTGCTGAAGGAATATCTTACCAACAATTCCAGCTAGGAAACCAGGCATGCCAGGTTACCATTATAGCTGTCTGAGAAGGCTGGACATTTTTGTCTGACCTTCTGCTATTTCTTCTCCTCATGGTTCAGGGGAGAACTCTGAAACCTGTAATTGCAGAAACAAGAAAATGCATAGTTGTGAGACAGTACCTGGAATCTAATAATCCTCTGAGGCAAGGCTAATTTTACATGGGCAAAAAGATATGGTCCAGACCAAGAGAGATGCCTGGTCTTACATTCCACATTTTGATTTTAAGAAGCCATCTATTTGACATTTCCCCAGTGTGACCAAGACAGACCAATTATTTTACTAACTTTTTCACATATCTTCAGGAAAATGCTGTTCTGTTATTTGCAGATGAGCTGGATGAGATCCCAGGCACTTCTGTCTGGCACTCAACTCTGGCGAATAATCTTCAGAGTGTCCTTACATTCATATTCTTCTGCCCCTTTGATTTGTGTGCGAGAAAAAGGACAGGATCATTTTATAAGCTTCCTAAGACCTCAACTGACCTTTGACCAATGTGATTACTTGATAGGTTACAGCTGTGGCTACCATTTTTTTCATATATCTTGAGTATCTCAAAAATAAAAAAAAGACGGCTGTTATTAATATCAGAATGACAGATGTGACTCTCTTGTACATGTAAATTTATACTGAGGCTTGCATCCCCTCGTCATATCCAAGCTGCCTCTGAGGTATGGGTAAATACTTAAAGGCTCATAGGAGATGCTGGCTCAGGCTTTTGGAGTCTTTGAATCCCTTCTCACTGTTTCTAGTCTGTGAAGAGCCATGTTAGAAAAGGTGGTACTCAGTCAAAGTACATGGCCATGAAAAGCAAGATCTCAGCAGTTTTAACTCCCAGGTGATGAAGAACCCTCAGCAAATTGCAGTTTGTTGTGTTACTGCAGCAGCTTGTTACTCCCTCCTCACAACCACCATCTCTGTGAGTTACAGCTCAGAGAAATTAGTTCTAAATGCTGCTACTTTTCATGATTTAGGACATTTTTCCTCCTTCCCCTTGGTGTTTGACATCTGTGCCCACAGGAAAGCAGGTGGGTTCCGTGTTTGTAATGCTTGGACAGACGTCTGCAGCACCCAGGCTGTTGGGACAGCCAGTCCTTCCCTACCAGTCTGGACAAGCAGCAGCTCCAGAGGGATCAGGAGGAAACCAAATCCAGGCAAAAGCATCCTGTCCCACACAGGTAAATGTATCCCAATCTGGGCATTAGTGTCCCAGCTATTATGTATTTACCTTTTGTTAGAAGTCTGGATTCCGTTGATTTCTGGTTTTCAGTCTGGTTACATTTGTGTCATGGATGATTTGCTGTTGATCTGTTTTTTCCATTTGCTATCATACATTCTTTTATTACATCCTCTACCTTGTCTATCCACTAAAAATTGAAATATGTTTTATTTCTTTTGAGATTAAAACATTTCTTTGCCAGTGATAATTCTTCTGCAAATTTCTCTCAGCCCATTGTATCCTGTGGTCAGGAATGGTCTGACAGGATAAAGGCTTCCTATTTGCCATTTACATCAAGAACTATATAATTTTTTTGGGGGGGGGGGAGGTAGGTGGGGAAGAAGAAAACTGAGAATGTCTTTGACTATTTTTATTACAAGTCTACATTATGCTGATGCCTTGCTTGACCTAACCTCACTCTTACAAATTGCTGGGGTTTTTTTTCCATTCAAGTGGACCTGATTCTGAACTCTGACATGAGTCATTGTTATTTTTACTGCTATAAATTTTTTTCTATTAACTGATAATTAAGAAAGCACCATGATTGATAGCAGATTAAACAACTGAGGTTGTTAATGGTGTGTCTGAACTTCCTTTCAGTGCTCTGACCTGGAATAATTCATTTGAGGAACAGGGTTAAAATTCATGTGACTTGACAATTTTGCTAGTCAGACTTTAGAAAAAAATTCTCTCAAGTTATGGATGTGGAGCATAAACACTTTGAGCTCCCCATTTTTTCCCAATTTTTCATCTGACAATTAGTTTTTGACAGATGGAAGTGCCAGGAGGACTGTATGAGTTGCTGTATAAGGACCAAATTCTTCAAATTGCATTTCTTTTTCTTAATCCCTTTTTCAGAATGATAACTGATTATTTTTATAGTGCAATCAAAGACTACTGAAATAATTTACTCCATTTTAAATGGCACAGGAGACAAATACAAAATAGAAGCTAAAATTTATCTTTCAATAAGATTCCATTTTTGGCCCAATGTTGCTTGAATTCAAGGAAAGCAGGGGCAAGGAAGCAAGACTTAGAGGAAATCTTCCCCTATTGTATTCCACTTTCATATAAAAATCTAAATTCATAAGAAGCAAAATTAAAAGAATAGGATTTTTTTTCAAGTTAGTAATATCCAAAGGCAGAGCTACTTTACAGAGATTCTGAGGGTTTAATATCCATTTAATAAAAGGATGTTAGCATAGTATTTTGAAAATGTCAGTAACTAAATGCTAATCCCACTGAAAGCACTGGCGCTCGTACCTGCACAGAGCGCAAAGGTCGGGTTATACACAACTTCTTCCAAAACTCAAATCACAAGGAAGGATTGTTTGCCTATGTTTAGTTCAAACAGCGGAATATAAGTAGGAAGTAACTATTTTTACCTGCACAATAAGGTTCTATAAAATGTATATTCTCATTTTTTTTTAATGTTCCTTCTTTTGCTCTGATTCAAAATCAAGAACCTAATTTAAGGTACTTACATCTCTGTGAATTTACTTGCAGATGGTTTTGTTACACAGATGACCTATCTGTGTGGAGAGTAAGGAGAGACCTGTGCATTGTAGAAAAGGAGCACAATCCCTGCTCTTGAAGTTTCTATAATGCACACTTTTTCAAATTTGCTTTTTGCACAAGGGTGAATGGCATTTCTGCTGTGTAAGTCCTTTTGGGACATACATGGACTCGGCACTATAAGATCCCTGAAACAAATTTTTCAAGGTTGTCTCAAATATAATTACTTTTTCCCCCGGTGGACCTGGAAATTATGTGGGACTCAAGAAGAAATAACTCATGATACTCTTTTAAAAAAAAATTTAAAAATGCTATTAGGTTCTTAATAACAATAGATTCTTCTGTAACAGGATCACAGTATATGATAAGCAAGGGCAAAAGACCCTATCTTTGTCAAGAACTTTTTTTCTATTTGTAAAATACGTTTTTTCCTAGTCTGTAAATGCCTTGAGTGTCTGAGACAACTTCAGAAAAAGTGATGTTTTCCTTACTGAAAAATTATGGTTTCAAAGTAACAGAAGATTTCTGTTCTAAAAAGGCATAACTGGCCTCCTGCTTTTGAAATCCTGACATCATTATGTTTTACTGAAGAGAGTGGCAATTGCTGCAATGTCACTCCATCTCCTGACAGCCCAGATTGCACAGGATTTTTGCCTGCTTTTCACTCTTCCCTGAGACCATCCATTCCCCCCTGGCAGCACAATATGAGGGCAGGAGTTTGGACACATCAGGAGGCAGCTGATGCTTGCTCCAAGGGCCTGACCTGCCCTGCCTGACACACCAGTGTCACAGGGCAGTGTGGGGTCTCACATGAAGTCAACATTTTGCCAATTCTAGGATTTTTGGGTTTTTTTGTCTGCTCAACCCCCCTTCCAAGAAAAACAAGAAAACAATCCAAAGAGGCAAATTATTTTACAGTCTGATACCAAGTATCAAGAAAATACAGGCTTTTCCCCACAGCTTTGATTTCACTTTAATGTACTGAAAATAACCAACATAATCTTGTACAGGCACCTTGAAAGGTCTTACTGAAAAGTATTGAGCAGACTTTCAGGGAATACCAGTCATCACTTAGAGCATCCAATAGGTTTTCTTATACTTTTTCCTCAATAGAATGTTGCTGAATTTTTGGGGCCTCTTAAACTAGTGAGTTGTCAGGTTATGGACTCAGTCCAAGGCAGATTTGAAGTGGAATTGAGTGTATCTTTAAAAACTGACCCATACTTCTAAATGCCTAAAGTACTGTTTTCCTGCCTTTTTACATTACTTAAGTGAGCCAAATCCAAATTGCTTGGAGTACCTTACAAGACATAAATCACAACAAATGGTTGGAGATTTTTTTTCTCATGCCTGTGTTCCTCAGATTTCAACCAATGTTGATTTTCCAAGGGGGGAAAAAAACTTTAAATAACTCTTTTAAGCACATCCTAAAGATAACAAATATGGTCTGTCATTGTCATGACTTCTCTGTTTCAACACAGCACAGACTATCTGATGGTTAAAGTCCCAGTTTTGTAAACAAGTCTATTTGGATACCTTAGTGCTGGGACTACTTGACTGTTTTGTTTTTCTTTGCTCTGATTATTTTCTTTTCTTTTGTGATAACCAGTGCTAAGAAGATTATAGGCAGATTGGGGATCCCTATGACTAAGCTTCACCAAGTCGTGCCTAAAGCTTGTGAAGATTATTTCTACAGTAATGAAGTTACCTTGATAGAGTAGAACTTTATAATGAATTATTGAGAATAAAGACAGTTTGAAACACTGCATTAATATTTGGTCTTAAAGCTAAAAACTGCTTTTTCAAGCTGGAGGACATGTATTTCAAATAGGGACATTTACAGAGATTTGCTTTCTGCTGCTTTGTGTTAAAAGATGATTAGTTTAAGAAGTTTTATTGGGTGCAAAGTATGACGTAGAGTTACTGTGGACCTCAGATTTCCTATTAATGATGTGACTTCAGTTTCCCTGCAAGCAATTCCTTAGGAATCACTTGATTTATTTTGATGATATTGTGTTCTAGGTGAACTATATGCTGTTCTTTTTAATTCTATAAAATAGAATTTGTATTTAAGTAGCGTCATTAAAGATCCATGGGGAAGAAATTCAATTAATCACTAAGTTGTATTTTGCAGCTGAAGTAGCTTATAGAATGCATATGTACAAATGAAAAATTGTGGGAGTAATGCCATTTTGAAGTGTAGCATTGTGAAAACTAAAAATTCAAATAAGAAAAAAGTCCTTTTGAGCCCTTCAGCCTGAGAGAGAGCTTGTCCATGAGGAACAGCTTGTGCTGTCTGGTGATTGTCTTTGTGATAGATGACCCATTATTCAGTCCCTGTGGAGTTACCACCACAAGACATGAAGCCTTTACCACTCTCTCCAACAGCCTAAGGACAAACCCTTAAGTTATCTCACTTTCATATCTGACAGAGGGCACAAAGAGCTTATTTTCTTGCTGGTCTTGTGATGACTTTCTCTGATCTCTGTTTCTCTGCTGATCAGCTTCCTAACTTCTTCAGGACATTTCTGTGGAAGAAATACTCTCAAGTGTTGCTAGAACCAAGCTCCCTGTTTACAGACCACAGAGTGTCTTAGGGCAGGCAGAGGCTGAAGTGTTACTTAATGTGATGTGTGCATTAAAATTAAAAAAACCCAAACAATATAACTAGAGTCAATAAAGCCAGCAAATAATGGAAGTGCTCACTGCAAGCATACAAATCAATGGTACTGCATGTGCCACAGCAGCCAAGGGCTGTGTTTTACAGCAAAGTACTGGATTGTTCTCCCTAGAGATCATATTTTACAGGTCATGATACAAATTAAATAGCTCAAAGAGAGCAATAGCTGCAAGCAATTGAACCATGGAGAAGAGGAGTTGTGGTTTAATTTTTTCAAGACCAGCTAAGCACTTTACTATTGCCTGAAAAATCACTACTTCTAAGTACTCCAAGGCTCTTCCCTGCCAACTCTCAACAAGCAGAATACAAAAAGGCAGGTAGGAGCAGGCTGCTGCTGTAATAGCTCATCCAGTAGGCAAGTCCTTCCCTGCCCATACCCAAAGGCACACAAGAAAGAGAACAGCTGAAAGTGAGCATTTAGGCTAAGTAATACTTGCTGAAAAGGTTGGGCTGTGAATTCAGCTCTCCTATTTTGGGCTACAGAGATCTCATGCATATCCTAAGTGGCCACACAGTGTATATGCTGACTAAATAGAATTTTCCCTGGTCAAACCTGTTATCCTTGATATGACCTTCTTGGATGACTGAGGATGATGAAACAGGACAGAAGAGCACATTAAACCTGGCCAGAACAACCCAAATTTTATTAATCAAAATTTAAGGTGCTTAACAAGTTGCATACTCTATGGTACAAAGTAAGCTACAAGCTCCTACAGAATTATGCGCTTGCATGTCCAATGCTCCCCAAATATTTCTTCTAAGAGCACACTTGTGCATCTAGCTGAAGTTAAAGGAGTTTTAACACCCAGCTGGACTAAAGACAGAGTTGCCTTAACTAATGTTCTTCCTTTAGTGACATTCTTCTGTGACCTCAGATTTTCAGTTTCTGTGTGGACAGGGAGGAAAAGAAAGATATATAAATACAGAATAATAAATATATATATGTATTTATATATATAAATATATATATTTGGATATCTTAAAGTTGGAACAGGTTTACTCAGGTTGCCCCTATGTAAGTTTGCCCAGGTTTAGCAATTTTGTTACAAACTGAAGCCTGCAGGTTTAATCAATATAAGTCTCAGTTTAATCAAAAAATCTCACTTTGATTTAGATCTGGTTTATATTAAGCTAAACTAAGATGACAGAACCAGGTGTTGCGTTTGTGCATGATTTTACACCATTTCAACAAAAGAGCCTAAATTTTAGATAAATGCAGACCTGCTGGTTATGCCCCAAATCCATGTTATTCCTCCTCTGCTCAGTGCTCAGGTCACAGCGTCTCCTGGGCAGGAATAGGGAGGGCATGGGCTGCGCTGAGGCTCCCGCTGTGACCTCTCAGTATTCCAGCTTTTACTCGGGGAACAAGCCTCCGGCTCCTGGGAGGCTTTACTCTGGGACAAGACCCCAAGTTTGATCTGCCAGCATCTGCCTCGCAAGGAGCACTTGGGCTCACCTACCCCGCACCCGGGGCTGCTGCGCACACCTGCCCCATCCTGCCCCTGCCCGGGGGCTGCTGCGCACACCGGCCCCATCCTGCCCTATCCTGCCCGGGGGCTGCTGCGCACACCTGCCCCATCCTGCCCCATCCTGCCGGGGGGATGCTGTGCACACCTGCCCCATCCTGCCCGAGGGCTGCTGCGCACACCTGCCCCATCCTGCCCCATCCTGCCCGAGGGCTGCTGCGCACACCTGCCCCATCCTGCCCCATCCTGCCCCATTCTGCCCGGGGCTGCTGCGCACACCTGCCCCATCCTGCCCCGCACCGGGGGCTGCTGCGCACATCTGCCCCATCCTGCCCCATCCTGCCCGGGGCTGCTGCGCACACCTGCCCCATCCTGCCCCGGGCTGCTGCGCACACCTGCCCCATCCTGCCCCTGCCCGGGGCTGCTGCGCACACCTGCCCCATCCTGCCCGGGGCTGCTGCGCACACCTGCCCCATCCTGCCCCTGCCCCGGGCTGCTGCGCACACCTGCCCCATCCTGCCCCGGGCTGCTGCGCACACCTGCACACACCTGCCCCATCCTGCCCCTGCCCGGGGCTGCTGCGCCCCCCGCCTTTGTTCCGCTGGCTCCGCCCCGGCGCTGTCCCCTCCCCGCGGGGCGGGCCCGGCCCGAGGGCGGTGGGAGCGGGCCGCTGCTCCCGCCCCGCTGTCCCCTCCCCGCTGTCCCCTGCCGGCGCGGCGCTGGCTGCGCTCCGCGGCAGAGCGGGGCTGCGGGAGGAGCCGCGGGAGGAGCCGCGCTCGGCCGCTTTGTGCCGGCAGCCGCCGCAGGACGGCCGCAGAGGTAGGAGGGCTCCGGGCCCGCTCGCCCCGGGCAGCATCCCTGCCGAGCTCCGCGGGCGGAGAGAGAGCACAGGAGGGAAAAAGAGGGAGGGGAAGGGCTGGATTCAGAAATGGGCTTTTTCAGGCGCTGCTCCGCTGCTGCTCCCGGCAGCCGTGTGCTAGGAAAGCTGTGGGTTTACTGGGAAAAAAAAAGCTAAAAAAAATAGGAAAAAAAAAAAAGTCTCGCTCGTTTTCTTGGCCGGGAGCAGCACATGGAAAGAGCTGGAGGGAACCCGGTTATCGGGCTGTGGCGGCCCCTGCCCGGGCTGTGGAAGGGCAGGAGCCCGGCCGAGATCCTCGGGAACGCAGCCCTCTGTCTGTCCGCCATCCCGAAACTCGCGTCCCTTCCCGGGAAAGGCACCGGCCCCGCAGCCGCGCTGCTGCTTTGTACCGCTGCGAGCTTCCTTATTTTCTGCCTTGTGGGGTGGGCAGAGGTGGTCTCCCCGCAGGCTTGGCCATTTGATCTGTTTCATCACAGCCGAGACATTGCATCATGTTACAGTCCTGGAGTCAGTCAGGGCACGGGCGAACAGAACCATCTTTCCAGATCCATCCCCTCGGCTTCCCGGGCCGACCTCCTCCTTGATTTCCTGTTGGGCTGAGGAGCAGCCTGCCATTGGAGGCTGGGGGGAGCCGCTCACAGCGACGTGGTTCGATTTCTTCCACTGAGAGGCTTTTTGGAAACTCGAGTTTGTCGGTCCTACGCGCGGTATGTGTCTTGTGTGGAGGGCTTAGAGGAAACCTGCCAAAGATTTAGGCGGTAGGAAAATAATGGGCGGCAAAAGAGCCAGATAAACTGCCAAAACCGGGAGTTGCTCCATAAGCTGAAAGCTCTGCAGTGGCAGGAGGTGAGTGGGTTCAGGCAGGCATCCCTCGGCAACCCAGGCATTCACCTGCCCTAAAGGATAGTGCAGCTGAGTAAATGCACACTCTGAAAGGCAAGATAAGGCACCTATGAGAAACAGAGAAGTATTTAGCTCATTTCCTCTCTGGATCCTTTATGATCATTTTGATGCAAACACTTGATGTGCCTGTGCCTGTTCTGTTTATTGTATTACTGAAGTTTGCGGCTGCGGTCCAACTATGAAATGATAAATCTCAAAACCAGAGAGATCCAATTAAATCATGTACTTCGGTCTAGGGCTTCTTAAGGCGACAGATTCTGCTGTTCTTTGTGCAGCTCTTTGTTTTGTTCCATGGGGAAAAAAATGTCATGGCACAGCTTGGTTCAGTTCTTAGAGGTATCCATAACAATTAATGATTATTCCATAACTAGTGTCTTGCCCTTGCAGGTGCTCTGCTACTGTTTGCTCCAAGTGTTGCAGGGCCTCTCTTTTCCTTTCATGAAAATAATAGTGTTGTGAACCTTTTTTTGTGTGCCTTTCTGAGAATGGTCGGTGCAGGGGCACAAGGGAGCACTTGGCAGCCAGATGGATCAATCCATCAGTGCTCTCGAATATGGGCACTTGGTGCCTTTCCGTCATCCCTTGTGCCTCCTGGTGGTTTCCATGGGAAGAACTGCACAATTACTTCCTTGTTTTGAACAAACCATTTTTCCCTTGTAAAAGAAGAGCAAATGCTATGTTAGAGCAAGAGGGAGAGAGCATCCTGTCTTAAACCCATGTGGGGCTATAGGGCCCCACATGGGTTTAAGAAGAATTTGAAATGGATTTGAAAAAGAAGGATCTACAGTTTTCTTTGTGTATCAGCCAGTGATTGCAGTGACAAGCCGGCAAACAGAACAATGAGCAGATACTCACTGCCTTTGGTGATATGTGGCATGTTTGGTGTTTCATAGGAAATTTGTCATCACAAGTCAAAGTGTTATGTTGTGTTCCTGTGGCTTGGGTAGATTTTTAGATGAAGGGGTTTGGAAGGTCTGTGGGGTTGAAACTGAAGTATTGAAGCAGTGCCAGCGAAGACAGGGTAAAATGCAAGACTTCAATAGATCAACCACTTACACTATTTTAAAATTTTACCGTCTTAGTTAAGGATGATTTTTCTTTTTTCTCTCCTGAAGTTCTCAGAGTTGAAAAGATACTGTCTGAAACATAAATCCCAAAAGCAAATATTGAAGTCTCAGTGGAACAGGCTGTATTTGGTACATGTATGACGAATTGTGCTTATTCCTTTCAGTGGTGCAAAGACAACTTGCTGTATGACCAGGAATCGTATTGCCCTGCTGCTTGCTGCAGTCTCCCTTGTGACATTGCCTCAGGACAAAGAGCCAGCGGTTCAGGGCTGGTTGATGCTATCTGGAGTCGACTGATTTAATTTCCATGCATTTTCAAAAGTTTTGTGTCTGATGGATCAGTCAGGGGGAGTGTGGTATCCAGGAGCCCGCCTGGTTAACTGCTTTGTTCAAAGCTGTGCTCTTTGTTTCCTGAGGAGGGGTCGAGGAGGAGGAGATGTACTTTATATTCATTTGCAGATCTCCAGCTGAGGTGGGAGAGTGGGATGCAAGGACTTGCACCTCAAACTCCTGTACAGCCTAGTCTACTCTGTGCTGTTGTGGGTTAGTCATAGTAAAGCATACTGTGGCAATTTTCCAAAAAAATTATGCATCCCTTCCAGGTGTGCTGTTCAACTGGTTTTAGGTGTGAATGACACCTAGCTACTGGTATGGTTCTGACTTCCCGACTCATCACTTCATTGACAAATAGTGTTTCAGCTGGTGTAGAAAATGTCTGTCTGGCCTGGGCGGGTGACTGGGTTACACACTCGGTAGGTATTATTCCAGATCAATGTACTTCATTGTAATATAAAGTGTTCTTAGGCTCACAGTTGAACTCCTAATAGTCAAAACCAACACAATTAATAGAAATGTGGAAGTCAATCTGAGGACTGCAGGTACAGTGAACTCTTGAGCTTTTAGTGAAGGACTGAAAAAGCCAGATCTTGAATGTGCCCCTCCATCTCTAAAGGTTGTCTAGGAGGAATTTGAGGAATTAGTTTTCCTACTGTGAAGCACCCCAAGCTGACCTTAGAGCAATTTAAGTTTTCAAGACCATACCAGATGTCTTTTTGGGGAGTGTCTGCATGAAGCCATACCAGAGCAGTCTGTCAGCACAGAATGAGCAGGTAGGAAGGCATGTGGCTGCAATGGCAGTGACTCTGAGCTCAGAGTGCAGGGGTTGCACCAGCACAGGAGTCTCACTGCACCGACCTGTCCATGCACACACGAAGGTCTGCCTTTTGTAGTGCATCACTGCTCTAAAACACTTTGTGTCTATTCAATTGCTTTTTCTCTACTAGATGATCTTTAAGGTCCCTCCAAACCCAAACTGTTCTATGATACTCTGTGATCAGAAGTTAACTCTTGACTCTCCTGGTCATAAAAGACATGCTGCTGTGAGCAATGGTAATGAACAGTGTTGCAGGATCATAACTTGGGTTTGTGCAGTGGGGGATATCTCATAGCAGGTAACAGTCTTTTGGGACATCACCTCTGTTTTCCAGAGATATGGCAAGTAATTAAAACCTGAATGGCAACACTGCCATCAGTTTCCCCTTTGCCATCCTAGCAAAAAGTCAGCCGTGGCTCAGTGTGCATAGAAAGGTTTGACTGCCAGAGGTGCCTTAACAGAGCAATGTCCAAATGAGCTGCTGGTGGTTACCTCTCTTAGAGTATGCCTTGGAGAATACAGGAGTCTGTGGAAAGGATAAATCAATAGCTCTTTTATATTTTGCCAGCGTTCATCAAGAAATCTAGGAAAGAAAACTCCTAAGAGGATTTTTAAAATCAGTTGGATCTTGTATAGATACTGCTCTTTACTTGTATTGGTATTTTAAAAATTGATTGTTTATGTTTGGCAGTAAAAGGAGGAAACTGATAGACCTGTCTTTTCTAAATCTCTTTCCTCAACTGGAAAAGGAAAATAAAAATCAATGTATTATTCCTTTTATGGTGACATAGTGGTGGGGTTTTTTAACTGTCTGGGGGATTCCTGCTGCCAAGATCTCTCTGCCATTATGTAGTTTTGAGTTGAGTGATAAAGACTATCTTTCTCTAAGACAGATGTTGGTAATGGCCTTACTGTGCCAAAATCTTTGTGAGTACAAAATGCTGTGTAAAAATATTTCCATCCATAAATAGTGAGTGCCAGAAAAGAGTACACAAGTGGTTTCAAATTTAATCTGTAATGTAGCTGATGTCTCAAAGATAACAACATCTTACCCCCAAGAAATACAACACTGTATGTGAGGTAATTGCTATGACTTACTCTGAATATATATTATTCATTAGGGGACTGTCATTATATCATGCTTGTGAATTCCCCAGAGTCTCTTATCAGTGTCCTCAGTATCTCAACATCTATGGAAAAGATGATTTTGATGTCCCACTTGAGTGGCTGGTGCTCTGGCTTGCTACTAGCCGCTTCCAGTGAGCATGCTTGCCTTGTTTATTTAAAATGAATAGACTTTGGGAAAGGAGCTTAGTTCATATATTCACATCATCAGAGATAGCACTCCTTCACAGGGAATATGGAGTGCTGTGTTATCTCAGTTTTGCAGAAGAGCAAATAGTTAAAGCTCTTTCATGTGCAGCTTTCATGCTAAAACTACTCTGCACTGTCTTCAAAGTATAAAGGCTCGATATTTGGCCAGTTACTGTGGATAGATTTTTTTTTTTTTTTTGGTCCATTAAAGGATCTTTAAGTATGTTTTGAAACTTATCTGGTCTCTCATCAGTTACACCTGCTTAGGGCATTCCTGTTAGAAACTGGAAGAGAGGAGAAGGCCAGGTAAGGACGGAATTTCCCTGTCAGTAGCAATTAGCGGATCCAGATTTTATTTTCCTGTACCATTTTTTGCCAGGAGCAGCTGCAAAGGGAGAATTACACCGTGACCTTCACAGCACTTCCTAGTGCCATCATCAATCAGATCTGGCAGGAGCTTTATCACATCTATCAGTGTGGCTCGTAAGCCACATGCTGTCTGGTCTGGGGGGAAAAACAAACAAACAATGGGAGCTACTGTAGGGGTTTGTTTAAAATTAAACAACCAGGAGTGAGCTTTTCCCATATGTGCCAGCTTTGTAGGCAGATTTCTGGTTTTGCCGTGTGCTGTTGGGCTGATTAATAAAAGATGACGGTTGTAAAGCAGTGGAAGAGATTTTCACTACATTTCAATGGCACTGGCAACTCATTCACAAATATGTGAATTGCGGCTTCAGCATTTCTCAGGCGATGCTTTTCAATCCCATTCTAACCCTCAGCATTATTTTTACAAAGGAATTTATGTAGTTAGATTAATTCAGGTGTTTCCTACACAGGTAAATGTTACAGAATAAATAAGTGTTTTCAGACCTCTCTGATTCTTATATGAAATAGCATAACTTTCTCAGATTAAGTGGTTTGCTATATATATATTTTTGGTGGGATCATGTGTGCCTTTGCAGGCTACTCTAGGTCTCTCCCCGAGGCAAGTTCATAATGTAGCAGCCCAGGGCAGCTGATCAGCTGCAGCATCTCCCTTTTCAGCATGCAAAACATTATTAACACCCTGTAAGTGGCTGATTTGTTTTCTGTTTTGTTGGTTTGTTTTCCTTATTTACCTTGGTCTGATTATGGAGTTTTACTAAAATATAAAACATTTTGTTTCTTACATTTTTTCATTGTTACACCAAGTTCATTACCATTCTCAAATTCCTCTGCTCTTCTTTTCTTGCTTTCCTTTCCTGTGCTCAGTACAGTGGCATTTTGACAGGTTGTCACATTGTGCCTGATTTGCTTTCAGGCACAGTCCTTGCTGACAGGTAGATGGGATAGGAAGAAGAAATGCAGGATTGCTACTGTATGCGTAATTCTAGCTGCTTCATGGTGATATGTCTGTGTGTGTATGTGATATATACAAATAAAGGTGGAGATGTATATAGATAAATAAAGATGAGTAAGTGATCTGTTAGAGCTGCCTTGGTCACGCAGGTTTTTTGAGAAAAATGGCTAATAGATAAACAAATGTACTGTTATACTTTTGAGGAAAAGATTAAGGCCTTGAGCTTCAAGCTGCTAATGTTGATAGCCAGCAGCAGGGTGTGATCTTTAGTTTCTGTAGTTTTTAACCAGCCAGTTCTTGGCAGAAGCCATCTTGGTACCATATCTGGGCAAGGGAGTTTGAAATGCCATATGAAATGAGCAGGTGCAAGGAAAATGCACATAAAATGTGAAATACACTTAGCAAAAGGTTATCTATTCTATCAGGGAAAAAGAACTGGCTAGCTGGTTATGGAAATAATTACTTCTGTGTTTTTGCTCAGTGTGTGCTGTGTCATTTTGACAGGTTTTATGGCCCCAGGTGCTGCACTGGCCCTGGGCAGGGCAGGGTCTGCAGTGCTCGTCCCTGCCCACAGACCAGCCAAGCTGAGGGGCAAGGAGCCTGCCCAAAACTGTACTGCCTCTTGTCCATCTTCTGCTTCCAGCAGCCAGGCCCCAGGCACAAACACTTGGGAGAGAGGTTTGAAGAGCCCAAAGCCCTGAGCAGTCCCATTTCAGCAGCAGGATGAGGAGGAGAGGGAAAGCTGCCAGCAGGAGTTGGTCTGAGATGCTGAGTCCTGTGTCACTGTTTGGGGGCTCCTGCTTCAGGAGGATGCAGCAAACCAGGTCAGGCCAAACAAAAAGACATGGTTTCAGCCCTGAAAACAAGGTGGGCAGTAATGAGGAAGACATAAAACAGCAGGAGCTGAAAACAGGAGAGATAATGTAAAAGGTATTAAAATAGGAGATAATGCAAAAGGCAGAGGGATGAGTTAAGGAGCAGGGATTCCAGCAGGGCTGCTCAGTCTCACCAGGGCAGTGGTGGTTGGGAGCTGAGCTGCTCAGGGTCCACTCTGATGCTTTTCTGCTGCTGCGTCTTAGCACAGATCAAACAGAAGGAAACTGCCCCTTGCAGAGTGGGATTTATTCATGTAATGCAGTCCATGCTAGGGAATGGAGTGAAATACTGGATTTGTCACTGGCTGTAAGAGATCAGGCTGAAGAAAGTAAATATCTGAAAATGTTAGGAAGCTCAGTGATTCTAAGCTCTGTTAATACACAGCATTATCAAAAGAGTACCTGTTGGAAAATGAAAAGATCTGGTTCTTGGAAGGGAGAAAAAGTATTCAGCGTGAAGAGCTTCTGAGAATATTCAGAGCTGTTCTCCTTGCCTGAGCCGTGTCTGCACCATGTGTTTGTCATTAGCACCAGGAGCAGCTGAGAGTCTCCTTAGAGGGGCAGTGATGGGTGCATGGTGGCTCCTTCAGGAAGAACCTGGAGGGCTGAGAGGAGACAAGGGGCTGGGTTAGGCCACAGCATTTTGTTTTGAGCTTAACAGGAATGAAGTCCACCCTGAAGAGTCTTGGGGAAAATTCTGGATGAGGGCCAGTATGAATAATGCTGAGTGCAGATGGGTGGGACCCCACCTGGTTACAAAAACAATCCTATTTCCAAGGTTTGCTATTTCTGCTGAAAAAGGGGATATTTAACAAGTAAGGTTTCACTTAAAAGGAAAAAAAAAAAACAGTTGAGACCTTAAAAAAACAAACCCAAATCAAAAAATCTAAAAGTCTCTCACTTCAGAAATTAATGAAAACAAGCCCCCAAACATGCAGACAGCTGAAAGCACACAGCAAAAACCTCAGATAAACAAAACAAGTGTCCTCTGGGGAAAGGAAGAGTTGTTCCCTCTCTGGGAAAATTTGCCTGTTCCTGTGGCTTGTGAACTTTTCATCTTCTTTGGGACTTTCTGCTGTCCTTCGTTTGCTTTTTTCAGCTTCTTGGTCTTCTTTCCCTGGAGCCTAGAAAAGTGTTTATGCAAGCACTAGACTTTAAGTAAATGAATGACGAGTGCTGTTCCTCAGGGCTTGGTTTTGGGACCAGTCTTGTTTAACTTTTTGTCAGTGACAAGGGCAGTGGGATTGAGTGCAGCTCAGCATGCACTGCCCTCTACCCCTGCAGCTTGTGGCCATCAAGACACCTTTCCCCTTGTGACAGCCACATCCTGAGCATTATTCCAGAGCTAATCTGGAGCAAACTGTATTCAACAAGCCCCAAAAATGTAACAATTAATTTTAGTCTGACTCAAGTTTCCATTAGTCTCCACTTGACTACTATTCCTGTTTGTCTACAATGATTGAGCCTCACAGCCTCTCAACACAGCAATTTCCTTCACATCCCTTTGGATCTTCCTCTTTATTGTTGTTTGCACGACACCGAGTCTCCATTTTGCATGTGTGGAAAATCTTGCTGAGAGCTGTCCCCCCTTTGACCTCATTCTTTTCGGATCTCTCATTTTTCTGTCTTCTTGCTTATAGTCCAACTATGTAACTTTTCAAAGTTGTCTGAGTGTAAAAAATAAGTTGTAGTGAAGGCTTGTCTGAAAACAGTAGCTCTCTCTACAACCCAAGGGCAAATGGATGTGTGTGTGGAAAGCCCAAATGAATGACTGTCCCAAAGAAGTGACTAAAATACTGGTTAGATTCAGAGGAAAGCAGAAGTTGCCTCGAAGAGGTATGATGTTTGGGGATTTCTAGACTTCTTCAACCCGTTTTAAATCCTTCCAAAAAATTTTTTTTCTACCACAGTAACATCTTTTAAAGCATTACTAGCATTACTAGCTCTGCTGTTCTTGCACTTGGGATTCCAGTCTGGTTTTGCTCAGCACACCCACAGGCTCTAGGATATAAGTGCAAGCTCAGATTGCCCTGAAGTTTCTTGTACTTTATGGGAGCAAAGGGTGAAATCCATCTTCAAGATTTGGGGTCATTTGGGCTAGGTTTCCTGACATACAGCTCTTACAAGAAACCCAGCTGTTGCGGGGTTTTCTACCAGCTTTAAAGAAAAACTACCAAATAAAGGAAAAGCACTCTGGCAAGTAGGGATCAAAGCTTAGCTTGGTTTGCGTGTGCTTTAACTAGTCTCAGTCTTTGTACTGACACCAGTTAAGTTGTTCTGCTTCAGGGAGGTAACTTGGAAGCAGCACTTGTGAGCGAGTCCAGGCCTTTCCCTGCACATTGCTGTAGGGAAGGGCTGTTTCCTGCTAAGGCCTGAGTGCTTCCCTCTGTGAGATAGCATCTGAACAACCCAGAGCAAGACCTCCATGTAAATAATGTGAAAATAAAGATGCATGAAGCGATGCTGCTTTCCAAGGTGTGATTGTGGAGCAGTTCTTGGCCAGGAGGCATCCCTTGGATGGCCCATCCTCAGCCAGGAGCAAAGCAGGCAGCGCAGCAGGAATGTGCCCTTGCCCAAGCTGTAGTTTGAGCCATGTGTAGACAGCAAAAGAAGCAGGGCCCTTCTAGCAAGTTGTCATCAGTGATTATAAAGCACTTGGTACCTTAGAGCAGCTCTTTGTATGTTAATAACTCATTAAAATCTAATGACTGCATGAAATTGGACAAGCAGTAGGAACTGGAAATGGCAGATGTTCAGGGTGGAAAGGGAAGGGAGAGAAGCATGTAAGAATCCTTTAGCGTCTTTTCCATTTATTTGTGTTGCCACTCCTGCTTTTGAAGCATAATAAAGTTGTAAGGGTTTTGGTACACTGGTCACCTCTCTCATCAGCCCTGCTAGTGCCTCAGCACTCCTGAGGTTGCAGTACAAACCCACAATCTTCTCTAATGAAGTGCAAGGAAGGAGGAGAAGCATGTAAGAATCCTCTAGCATCTTTTCCATTTATTTGTGTTGCCACCCCTGCTTTGTAAGTTTTCTTTTTAACTCTTGCAATGCTAATGAGTTCAGGAACATTCCTAAATTCTGGGATAAACAAACTTTTATCTACTTTACCTGGAAACCTTTCTGACGTAATGCCAGGTGTTACATCCCTAAGACCTTTTGCCACTCCTAAATTCTGGGATAAACAAGCTTTTACCTACTTTACCTGGAAACCTTTCTGACATAATGCCAGGTGTTACATCCCTAGGACTTTTTGCCAGAGCACCTTTGAACTGTGTTTTGCAGGGGTTGCCTCACCTGCCCCTTGTGCCAAGCAGCCTACAGCAGACATCTCACCTGATGTTTTACACTGCTTGCATGAATGGTGCCACTCAATGCTCTGCTCTTTGCTATTGAAGTTACAGCCTGTGCCCTTCTCCCAGTGAGCCTGCAGAGAAAAGCTGTGCAGGTTTTCTCACTGATGTGGGATGTGCTGAGACCTCCACATGTACCTGCACTCCTCTTTGATTGCCTTCACCAGGGTCAGTCTGGATCACTTCAGTTCATGCCAAGATAATCCTTCCCCTATCCACTTCAGCTGGATGCAGAACAAAAAGTGTGTGTATAATTCCAGAGGGCTCTTACCAGCTCTAGGAGGGGTGGCTCTGTGTGTGCCACAGCACTTCATGGGGCTGTTTTGTAATAATCACTAATAAAGAGCATTTTTGTATAGTTCAGTAATATAAAAGTAATGTTGAGCAACTGCACCTTGTGGTGAGAGTTGCCAGGGTGTAGCTACATAAAAGCAGACAAAGGGCATGGCAAGAAGGTTTTTGCTTGGATTGAAGAAATTGTTATTAGAGGCACAATTCTCCAAAATTGTGGTTGTTGGACCATCTGAAGTAAGCCTGCCTAGGAAAACGTTTAAGTCCTTTTGCCACTGTTTCTTTATTAAAGTGAGAATTTCTTCCTGGTGAGATTTTTGTGAGGAGGAAACTTCACATACACCAGTGGAAGTCATCCAAAGCAGAAGGGGAAAATGCCATTTCAAACTGTTAAGTACAGAATTTATAAAGGCCACCTGGAAAAATAAATGTTCATTGGTTGCTGATTTCGCATGTAAAGTGCATTTTCTTCTGGAATTATTATTTATACTGTAGTAAACCCGATACAGAATTAAATTATTTTATTCAGTTTTTAATTTGGCGTTAGAACCAGCTGATGCCTCTTCCTTCCTGTGCTTCAGAATCAACATTCTTGTCTACAATAATACTTTGTCTGCCTGTAGGCAAGTGAATTTTTGTCATTGACTAATACCAGAAGGATCAGGGACTTAGGACCCTAATACTGGGACTGCTGGGAAACACTGAACACCAGCAGAGAGGCCTTTGAGTGGAGAGAATTGAGAATTTTCATTGTCTGCTGCCATTATCTTGTTTTACATTCTGCTTGTCTGCCAGCTTGTTACTAGTAAAAAAGATTACTAGAATCTGGGCTTTTGAAAATCCCATTATTTTCTTCTCTTTATCTGATCACACCATGGAATTATGTCACTGAATTAAAATTCTGACTGTGGTAGACTTTGCATCCTGGATGATTAAACATTTTGTCAGCATGAGGTTCCATGGTTTCTAATTTAAGGACCAGAGGGCTGCATCCCTTCTGCTCAGTGTGAGGGCAAGAAATAGCATTGCTAACCTAGCAAAACAACTGTAAAATGTGTATTAAGACTAGCAAGTGGATTAATTTGGCTAGTTTCCCGTTGTCCTAGCTTATTTATCTTCCCTGATGGCTTTTTCCTACCTTCTTCATACCTGCATCCATTCTCAGAATCTCTCCAAACAAGAAATGTGTATTCTGGATAAAAAAATGTGCCACTGCTGTTTTGCCATATAGTTATTATAGGATTTTTACTTGTTAGGTGACATTGGTGTCATCTTCCAGATTAAAAATAGTCACTTCTGAAGGGAAGATTTAGAATGATGTATTGATTGTGACTGATAGCTGCTTTTCCAAGTGATCACCTATCAGCATCTACTCATACAGGGCACTTAGCAACATAGAATGACCTTAATCTAGCTGCACGTCCAAAGATGACAGTATATCTGCTGGACTTGAAAAACATTAAACTGGTTTGTCTGCACTCTTCACTTGAAAATATCCCACCCCAAAACAACCATATTAGTTATTGTTTATGCTTATGTTTGTTCTTAAGCAGCAGTCTGCCCCACACTGGAGATATTTTGGGTCCATGTCTGAATGGTACCCTATCCCCTATATATGATTTTTGCCATCTTTTTTTTTAGCCTTGCCTTACTCTTTGATTGAGTACCCGTGTCTGTTGTTAATTTTCATTTGTGATGAGTTTCGGATAGGGTCAGCATCCTGACAAATTGCTTTAGAAGACAAATGGTGAGCAAGTGTCCCCATTGTAAGAAATGAGACCAGGGTGCTCCATCATGGAGATTTTCACTCCCTCTGTTGCTGATGGGAACTTGTTTGGGTCTCCTTTCTTATCAGAAGACCATGGGTAGAAGTTATGTAGGGGATTTCATTATGGATTACTTTCAGATCACTTTCAATGCCTCAGAGACAGAATGCAACTTGACATGTGCAACCAAAGGGAAAGTGAAACAGAACACAACCAACCTGGACACTGATTAAAGATATGAATGGTTGCAAATAGTAATAAAACCTGTGAAATAAGACTAAATCAGTTGTAGAAGATCAGTAGTGGGATCCAGAGGGGTACACTGCATTATTCAGTGTACTCTGAGGCTGGAACTAAATTGCTACAGCTGAACTGGTGTTGGTAGGTTAGGAAAAGCAAAGGTACTGAGTGTAGTGCAAGCCCTGCTTATCTGTGGGACTTGTGGGAATAGGCTTGCTGTTTGTTCAGACCATTTTCACTGTGTTTGTGATGGCCTGTCACGTTTGCTGTTCTTGATAGATGGGTGTCAGCTATGAGCCAAAATGCTTTCTTTCCATCCTCCCTTTTCTTAAGACAGTGGGATGAAATCTTTCATTTATACATCACATCTGTTATGTTTTTCATGTTTTGAGGCATGGAGAAAAAGACCATGATAAGTCTGTGACAGCAGGAAGTCAAAGTTAAAGTGAAATGAGAATGTATTTTTATCAAGTTATGTTACATTTACTGATTGTGAAGATTAGCATTTGGAAATGTGCTTCTTAGCTGAGGATAAACATTTTGTTTTAATCTATTCACATCTAAATTAGTACTCAACTATTGGTACTTGCAAGGCACTAAGAAAAGCACTCACTCAGACCATCTGTTGAGAAAATGGGAATATGAAACTGTCATTGTATGTTCACAAATCCTTCCTGTCCCTGGTGCTTTAAGAGCAGCCTCATGTGAATGCTGAGTGAGTCTGAAACTGAGGAGGCTCTGTGGGATCTCCTCTGTGGCTCTCTGTGGTGCCAGTTAATAGGTTCTTCAGAAAATGCAAGTCTAGATATTTCTCTCACTCCTGTTCTCAGCAAAACTGGTTAAGCACTGTTAAAAGATGACCTGAAAATAGTAACTAATAATAGCACAAGTAAATATATGTGAGTATAACATATCACTAAACAACTTTCTGCCTATGTTACTGTAATGAAAAAGCTCTTTTTCACTTTCATTTTAGTAAACATGGGATCAGATTTCTAAATGAAAGGCATGTGAAATCTGATAGGTACTTAGAGTGGGATGCATTCTGCCTGACTTGAGCCACACATGGCAGAGCAGGTCTACAGCTGAGCTCCTTCCCAGCAGACATTCTGTACAATCAGGGGATGCAAACTGGCTTCTCCAGGATGTGATTAATCTGATCTATTCCAGACATCTATTTTAGGAAGACTGAATTTCTCCATTGGCTGTGCATGGAGCCTAGGGCAGGTAGCTGAGATACAAATGATGCTTTGTAAGCACTGGCGTTCAGTCAGAGCAATGGCACTGCTAAAGCTCAAATGGCCTGCCTCACCTTTCAACCCTATAAAACGAGTAATTCTTCTGAATTAAAGGAATTTATTTGCAGGCTGAAAACAAGATAATCATTCTTTGCATTTGCATGTAGTGTACTCCTACTCTGGGTTTAGTTAGTGCTTACAAAAAGGGCTGTCACAACATCTTTGCATGGCTGTTTCAGAGCTTTTGTGGCTTATCTTTGGAAAGAAACTGGAAATGCAAGAGACAGATTCTCAGTAAATGAGGTTTATGATATAAAATTCTTAGTGGTGCTCTTCTGGGCATTGCTCTATAATTTCAGTTTTCTGATTTATGAGTAGTTTGCCATATTGGTCGCATAGAAAATTATTTGCTTGCCAAATGTGAGTTCATTCAGCTGTGAGATTTTCATGTAGGCTGATGCTCTCCATGCTTAACTAATTAAGATGTCCTGCATTTGAGTAACTGAGGTTCTTAATCTTCAATAAACAAAAACTAATTAGTTTTATTGCCACTGTTTAAAATTTTAAAACAACAAATATAAATGCCATCGAAATAAAATGTTCTCAAGGCAGGAAAAGAAACTGATTGTGTAGTGGCTTGGAAGGCATCACATGGGAAACTACATATAGAATTTGGGAAAATTTTTTTCCTTGTGTCTTTGAAAAAGGTGCATGCTAGAGATTGCAGTTTTGGGAAGTTGGAGTGTCTGGGTTTAACTGATCAATTACTAATCCATTTGAAAATGAATCTTACATTTAAATAGTATCAGGAATTTGGGATTTTGATAGGAATCTCAGGGAGGACCAGTGGCTTGGATTTATTTCCAAGACCTGATTATTTTATAAGTATATTTCAGGTTTGGCCAGGAAGTGTAGAAATAGATAATTGAGAAGTATGACTTTCTTCAGCAGAAATCTATATGAAATATTGTATTGTAAGGTGATTTCCTTAAAGGCTGCTTTTTAATCAAACTCAGTTGTTTTGGTTTTTTATTATATACGCTATCATATTACATATTGAATACATTTTATATCTTTATCATTCTGAGGTAGTGTAATAGAGTAATAATTTCCATAGAGTATAGAAAAAATTTAAATAGAGATGACTGGAAACTGAAAACCTGCAACAGCACTCAAATGACTCCAGTGGGAAATGAACACCTGTAAAAGTGGGTTTGCCCACTTCTGAGATGAGATGCAATCAGGCAGAGTTTGTTACACACGTGTCCTTGCATTGAATCCAGTGGAAAAGTTCAGAGAGTTAAATATGTTATTTCCATGCCAAAAGTCCCAGTGGAGCTGCAGACCTCTGAAGATGCAGCACCTTGTGAAGCTCCTTCATTTACCCCTAAGGCAGATGGTGCACACAACCCGTGTTCTCTGTTTCTTGTTGATATTTGTTTACTGGTATCAGCCTTTGCCCGACTTCTTGTTGCTGTTCAAGTCTCAAAAAATAGTTCAAAGACTTAATAATTAGCTTAAGCTGTTTTTGTAAGGAATGTAGTTCTTCATCACTGCTGCAGGCTGAATAATTGCTTGTATGGTAGGTGACCTCCCAGAAAGATTCATTAGTGTTTGGAACAGGATGATTATTCCTGTATTGTTTTACCTAAATAGTTTTTGTTGAAAGAAAGAGATAAGTTAAATATTATTAGAAGTTGGAGAAGTAGAGTGTATTTTAGAAAGTGCTGTTCATAAACACATCACATTCACTCAGTGCAGACCACCACGTGGTTGCTGTTTAATTTAGGCAAGTGTCCATTTATGTGTTCTTTACAAAGGCTTGTGATACATTGAGCAGCTGGAGTTTTTGTTAGCTTTCTATATTAACCAGAGAGGCGAGGCAAGGTGGAACTAAATGAGAGCCTTGGTAAATACTTCTCTGCTTTCTTCAAAACTGTATCCAAGATCGCTAGCAAAATACCACAAGGTGCTGCAGGTGTTGTTAGGAAGAGATCAGTTGTAAATGTATTTAAACAGTTCTCTTTACCTTTCTGTCCAGAGAATTGCTGATTTCTTTGAAAGTTAAAGACCTTAAATGCAACAAAATGTAAAGGATGGGGCAGGGATTAAGGATTTTAAGTGCAAGGAGCTCTGGAGATGCCTCCCTTTATCTATTGACCTCGATTTAGAAGAAATTGGTTTCTACTAGCAACCATATAGCACATAGATGCTTATACCTCTTCACTTCACTAGGATGTTAACAAATACAACATGGAGTAGGATTTCCTGACTTCAAACTAATTTCTAACTGGTCTTCTCCCCTCCAAAGTAGTGAGGTCTGACATAATCTAGTGAAATGTATTGCAGGTGTAGTTCTGAAATAAAACCACATACTGTTCCACAGGCCTACACTGAGAGAGGCTCTCAGTTGCAAAATGGTGGAAACTTCTAAATTTTTTAATTCAGGCAACCTCATTTGCCGATCACAAACAGATCTGGGGAGAATTGACCTCACCTTCTTTAAAGATAACTAGCTGGTACCCATTACTCCTTTTGTTGCTATTGTGATATTTTACAGAATGTGCTTTTATTTATCTATCTCACTACGTATGTACGTATACATATATATAAATATTATGTATATTATATATATTTATTTTATATATATGTACATATACATAAAGGTGTATACCAGCTGTTCTTCTTGTGTCAGTGGAGGATGTCTGAGAGAAGCCGCGCTGTGAAAGGACACTCCAGTCTCTGTCTCCCTGTAGTGCCTCATCCCTGGCACTGAGATTCCTGTGTGACACACACCCCTGGGTCTCCTCAGGGGACCTGAGGCTTCTCTGCCTAATTTGGGGAAGCTTGCCCACTTTTACTGCGCCCTGGTGAGGATTTTCAGCTTTTCCTGAGCTGTTGGATTTTGATATACAAACAGAAACGCTAAGTAAACTAGGTAGTGCTTCCAATGCTGAATTGGTTTAGCTGAGTGTGAGTTGTGGGGTAGAAAAGATACAGGAACTTAAACTCTGTTATGGAGATCACATCATATATAAATACAATACATGCATTTATACATGTATTATATATACAATTTATAGAAATGCAGTACAATAACCCATTGCAGGGGAATTGTAAAAGCCTTCAGGAGAGATTTCTTCCTATTGCTTCAGATGCATTTCCATTTTTCTCACAAACTGGAAACACCAACTGCCTTTCCATACTCCATCCTTAAAAAGTATGGGTTCTTTCTCTTTGTTTGAGTGTCAGGGTTTATTGTTTTTGGTTTTTTGGGGTGATGGTGGGATTTGGTTTTGTTTTGTTTTTTGTTTAATGCTTTCATTTGCCATGCTGCTTGTGGATTTCAAAACCTTGCCAGAAGGTATTTTTAAAATTGGTCACTCCTCTTGGTTGTCACACATCAGCACAGATCAAAATACCTGTCAACAATTTTTCCAATAAATATCTTTATTAAATTCATCTTACAATGTGAGCATATGTATGTAGTCTGCTTCACTAGGGGTTGAATAATATGCTTGAATCTACTTCCTAGGAAAAGAGACTCTAGTGGGAATTGTAATGTATTCAATTTCACCTGGAGAACAATGTCCTGACGGTTAAAATACATCAAAGAATTAAATAATTCTTTGGAATGTGAGATATGGAGAACTGTGTGCATTCCTCTGTTAAAACCTTTGCTTATCCAGTTGCACTCTCTTCTATTTAATTATCAGGTAGGAGCACAAATCAAAAAATACAAAAAGGAAATGGTAGTTATGATAGCCCATTGGATCATTATTTATGTAAGCAAATATAGTCTCTACTGATGTTGTATTTATTGACCTTAAACCAAATTTCAGAAGGCAGAATAAACAATGTCCCTAATGTAACACATGAAAGTCTGCAGGACTGTTTAATTCTTGCAGAATTATTCAGAATGAACTTTCCCACTCTTTGCATGGTTGCCTTGTAGTCCTTAAAAGCACAGTGCTGCATTGTTAGCAGGGGAGATAATGCTTTCCACAGAGCTGCAGGAAAACACCCCTGCTAGGAATGCACTGCCCCAGGGAGGAGAAAGCTAAAGGTGAGCCTGCTTGCAGCTTTGCTTTGTTTTGAAAATGATTATGACATTTAAGCTGTTGGTGACAGTGCCTCTGATAATCCCAGCAGGTTAGAGCGTCTGAGTCTCTTTCACATGAAATACACAGAAGTATTTTGCATATGTTTTTAATAATTACTATTTTTTCCTTCAGATGTTTTTCCTTCAGGTGTTTTTCCTTCAGGTATTCCTATGCAGCCCCAAATTTCTCTGTCTGAATCATGCACGTTTCAAGAAGCTGAGTGTACTGATAATAAAACCAGCCTTGTTTCTGCTTCCACATAGCTACTGAGTCCTTCAGATAAGCAAGGGGAATCCCTCAGGAATAGGGGCTGCTCTCTGAGGAGCTGGGAGGGAGCTGCAGCCTTCCTGCCATGCCCTGAGTGCCTGACCCAGGAGACTGAGATGTTTTCTTCCAGCACTTGTCCTCTGGTAGCTGTCATGCTTCCACCCACAGCATCATGAGGATAGTTGTAGCTATATATATATATATATAGCTATGTGTGTATATATATATATATATAGCTCTATATGTATAGCTATATATATATATGTATATGTACATGTATAGCTGTATATATATGTATGTACATTTTTATATGCACACATATGTAGGAGTAGACCATGTGCAGTGTTACCATTGTAACATCTACACCATGTGTGTTACCATGGTGACATCTACACCAGAAACTGCTGTTTTTTCACAGTGACTTTAAATCTAAATGTAGGCTGCTGTTACAAGATATGATCCAGCTCGTTCTCCCTTCCTTGCTCTTGCCCTGCAGGGACACCAATAGAGGATCTCACTGGCATGTGGTGAGCTGGCTCCATGCCCTCCTCTGGCTCATCCATGGCCCAAAAATGCTAATTTTGGCCCAAAGGAAGTAATGGAAATGAAGGATCAGGGATGACATCAGTCCCTCTCAGCAGCAGCCTGAGTTAACTTTAACTTTTTGTAAAACCACAACTTTCAGAAAAGGCAGGGATGAAAAAAGAAACCCAGAAATAACCATCTGATCTGAAATACCTACTTGCACACTTGAGTGTGCTTCTTTCACTTGCACAAACTGCACTGAAAGTCATCTCAGTATCTCAGAAAGTGACTCTCCAGTTGTTGTTTTCTCAGTGTTGGTGACCCATTTCAAGGAGAACATCCAGCCTGGCCTGAGGGATAGCAAGTTCTCTAATCAGGAAATAGTAAAGATGAAAGCACCCTGCAAGCATCTTGGAACGGGGGAAGTAGAGAGGAGGAGCTCCTCTCTACTCCACATCAGCAGGAGTTTTTTATTTACATTTAATTGAACATCTTGTCCTTTCACAGAATATATGGTTTTATCTCATGCCAGTCTAAAAAGAGAAGTAGGAGGGATACCTTTGGAATTTAAGCTCTTAGCAATGTCAGAATTACCTTTTGTCCTAACTTTTCCAGGTTTTTTATTATTTGGATGGTATGTTACAGGTACTCTCTAAAATAAACTGCTACTCCTTGACATGCATCAAAGAGGTTCGTTAAGAACTTGATATTTTTCCACTTAAATAGAACTCAACATAATTAGATCTAAATCTTTACTGAGGATCACTAATTTCCTGTGAAAATTTTATTTTATTTGTGTTGAAAATTGTATTGTATAATTGTATATTTTATCACATTTTCTGTGAGAAGTAAGAAGAAAGAAAAGGAGGACCTTAGGACAAGCTCTGCACAGACTTCTTTATTGCTAAGCCCGTCAAACCCTTAGTTAAGAGCTCTGGTGTACCCTTCTTGGCCAGCTGAAGTTAATTCTACCCATGCATGGCTGAGCTACTTAGGATTCAGCTGCTGAACTGCTTGGCATTCAAATACTAACAAGAAACAGGGATCTTTTGCATTAGCATGACTCTTGCAGGCACAGTGGCTCAGCAGATGAGGCAAGGCTGGTTCAGCTCCCATGCATGGGGAGGAGGGAGAGGGATTCCTTGGCAACTGTGCCAAGGTCTGTTCAAGCCCTGAGAGATCCATGTCATTCTGTTGAGGTGAGCTGATTGTGAAGGGCCTGTATAGTGTCTCTTCCTCCTGTCCTTTTGTCTCCTGCCTGAACTTACATAACAATATAACAATTCAGGTCTGATACAAAGGAGCCAAAATCCCATTATTGCTGCTCCATAAAGAAGTGGCTTTGTCTTGGCCACTTCTTTACAATCTCCTAGTTAGCAAAGCTGTGTTTCCTCGTCACAACTTTTTTTAATCATGAAAGGATAAGGTCAGCTGAACTATATATATATATATATATATATATAGTCACTGCTAATACTTCAGGCAGACAGAGAGCTATTTCTCTGATTAAAGTGATGTGCAGTAATATCAGGAGGTGTTGGATTATGTCATGTTTTTCCCTGTTACTCAAACAGTGCTTGAGCAACTGAAGGTTGTTCCTGGACTCCTAAGCACATCATTTGTATCATCTGCTTGCAAATCCTTCCCTTTCCATCATTCTGCTTTTCATAAAACTGACTGCTAGAACATGAGGGAGGAGTTGGCAAGCCTTCTGCAGTATCTTGGCGTGTGGGAAAGGGTCTCTGAACCTGCAGGAAAGCAGTTCCTTCAGACTGCCACCAGCTGGGATGTTTGCAGCTTTTTTGTCATCTTGTCTCATGCCCAGATGACAGAAAGGTTTATTATTCTAGGCAATTAGGGTGAATGTTCCCCACTTGTTTTTCATTTTTGCTATGATAAATTTGGTGATGAAACCCTGAAGATTTTTTTTTTTTTTTTTTGCTTATGCAGAGGCTGAAGGCCAGTAACATTATAAAATGTCATTCCTGGCTTCTTGGCCTCCCTTACCCATGTGTAAAGGTAAAAGTGTTAACATTTCATGTTGCATTACCTACAGCAGTAATCAATTAACTCTGTAAAATAATCAATTAACTGTGAACAATCCAAGGTGTGAGAAGTGGTGGCCACATCTTGGCAAAGGCTGAAGGACTGATGGCAAAGCCTTTGCCAGGGTAACAGGCAAACACTTTACTGGAAGTGTTGTCTGCAAGAAATGTCAAATAATCCTCAGGGCCCAAATAACCTTGAGAGGGCCTCATCTAAAGCAGTGTCTCATGTGGGGCACTCTACTTTAGGGATAATTTGGACCATGAAAGAGACTTCAGTACAAAAGCAAAAGGAATGTTCAAAAGTTCTGAGGCTGCAGCTTATGAGAGGTTGGGGAAAGGATTTTAGTTGTTTAGCAGAGCTAAAACTGAGGGGAGGCATCATAATAATCTTCAGGTATGTTAAGGCTGCAATAAAAACAGGGTATTTCTCATATATTCTGTGGGTAGAACCAGAGCAAATGATCTTAAGACTCAAAAAAGAAGATTGATAATGCATGTTAGAAGCACAATTTCTTAGGTTAATCGATTGAAGGTTGGGTTTGATTGCCAGGTAAAAGGTTGGACTGATTTCCCTGAGGAGTGAGATAGCTGGTCTCACCTAGGATGAAAATGATAAACAGCATCACTTCCTCAATGTTGCTTTCAGCCATATTCTTTGAATGAACAAAAACTATTTATGTTGTGTGGATTCTCCTTTTTAACCCTTTCCCATGCAAAAGATTGATTGTTCCTCATGCTAATGGTTAATAATGTCTAAGCAAAGTAAGCTTAAACAATAGTAAAGGACATTTTCCATGAGCGTAGCTTGGATTTCCTGGCTGCTCTCTTCAGTGACCTGACAGCTTGTTTCCCCATCTTAAATACAGTATGATGGTCATACAGTAAATAACTAATGAAAAATAGGTTTGACCTCTTGGAAGCTTTAAATGCTAAAATACCATTCACTTATTGTCCTGGTTTGAAAAGGAAGTGAGTTTTGTTTTTTTTTTTTTGCATGCTGTGGTCAAACCAATAGGTGCTCAGATTTGAATATTGGCACCTGGTGTGGCCACTGAGGACATGGATACACCTCTAAGAACACAGTGGGCCCTGCCCAATCTGAGCCTTTGCATAGAGTAGATGGAGACAAAGTCCCAGTGGTACATGTCAGAGGTTTATTAGGGAAGACAGTTTTGATTAATTCTGCCTCGAGTACAGACAAACCCATTTGTGGGGTTGTTTTGCTCAAGGCCCAAGTTGCACATGGTGGATAATGCAAAAAGATGGAAGAACATGATGTGTACCCCAGGGAGCATATCTTTCCATGGGGGCGCTGGCATTGTGCCAGTGTCAAACCGTGACACTTATGCTGTTCATAGTTCTTCTCTAATCACAGTTTCATGTTCACCCAAAGCTGCTCTTCCATAGAACTTTATATTTGGAATTATTCTGTTCTTCTTTTCTACTTTTATTGCGTTGAAATTCAGTTCTACAGTCATAGCAAAATTGACATGTCCTTCACCTATTCACCTTTGGAAGCAGCTGCAGAATTGGCTGCTTTGTCACCTCTTCTCAACAGCAATACCTTCCCTTTCTCTCCCTCCCCTTTGCCTCTCAAATGGCCAGAATTTGAAAACCATCTGCTGTCAGGCTGGGACGTGCTTTCTGTTTCCTTTCAGTTTTTGGTTGCTGGCACCTCTCACTCCCTGATGAGAGCACATCCCTGTCCTGAGTCAGCTCCACTCTCCTGAGAGCCAGCCCGCCTTGCAAAAGGCAGGGTGGTGTAGTGTAGAATTCTGTCGTACTGAAGTCTCCAGGAGGAAAATGTCCAACTGAGTGTTTAAAGGAGGGAATGTTGGAGAGGCTCTGACAGAGCAGACATCTTCTGGCACTGCGGTCTGTCCTTCCCTCACCTGCTTCTGCTGTCTCATCCTGCTTCCTCTGATGGCTGCTGCTTTACAAGTGGCTTTAGTACAAAAAGGGTTTTCTTTGAAGTACTGTGGAAATGCCATTTCTAAGAAAATATGTCCAGGAAAAACCCAGCTTTCTTTTTCAGCTCTCTGGGTAGAGTACAGCACCAGTATCTGTGTTTCTCCTCTTCTGGTGTAATATTAAAACTTCCAGTGACTTTTATGGTTCAACTGCCTTTGGCAAACTTCGGTTCTCCATCTTAAACCCACACACTTGCATAAACATAACTGGCTTCAAGCTATGTCAAATATAATCACTTAGCTACAAAAACAAAAACACACAGATATAATTGCTAAGATTCCACTTTTTATAAACATTTTAGACTGAAAATGAGAATTTGGAGTGACAATCACACCCCGCTTCCTAGAACCTTTTTTGGTTCTTCCATTCATTTTTCCCTGTTGTCATCCTTTTCTATTCACTAAAAGCACATATTTGCTGCTCTGAGTCCCACAGAAATATATTCTGCCTAAATTGTGTCTTAAAAAACACACAGAGACACATGACAATGGGAAATACAAAGCAAAAGCTGAAATATAACACCACTGTTCCTTAAGGAGAGGAATACTGAATATTAAGTGAAATCCTGAAGTTTCTTGTGCTGCTGCCTAAAAGCAGCTTGATATGGGTGGTGAGCATTAAAAACCAAACTATGTTGAGGAAGGAGTGGAGTCAGCAAAACAATTCAAAGAATGCATTGGCTTTATGTTTCTGTTTGAGAGTAAATATTTGTTCTCCATTAGTCAAATAGGAAAAAAGAAACTAAAAAATCATTTTAAAAAAAGTCATCGTGCTGGCAAAAACAAACCCACAAGTGGTGGGGCAGAAGAGATTGCAGGGTTTATTTTGAGGAAGCTCTTGGGATATTTTTGAGCAATTCCTCCCTCCCACACAGTGCTCCAAAGCAATGGATCACTTTCGGCTTTGTTTGAAAGTTAAAAATACTAACTAGAAAAAAAAAAACCAAGACAAAGCCCAAGCAACAAACAACGGCCCTGTGTTTTTTTGCAAACTGACAGTAAAACATGGAAGTGTTGTTCTGTGCAAATGAGGTCCAAACAGCCCCCAGTCCCTGAGCACTACCCAAACTCGAACTCTCCGAAAGGCTCTTGCTGCCAGTCAGAAAACGCAGTTGCATTTTGCATCAACATCACAATCTGTAATAAGAATGCAGTTTGTTTTATACTTGTCTGTAATTCTAGCCTTTGGTTTAAAAAAAACAAAACAAAACAAAACAACAAAAAAGCCAAAGCAAAACAAACAAAAAAAACCAACCTAAAACCAAAAAACCCAAAAAAACCCAACTGTGCCAGACAAATATTGAGCCATGTGTTACCTTCCATTAAGCTGCAGCTCTGGGACTGCTGAGGAAGGGTAGATGAACATGAATTAGCTGCTATCCTTTTGCAGGCTTCACTCCTACACTTGCCCAGGTATTGTCTCACTCACTCCCCAAACACACTTCCCAAAACTCTCTGAGCAGAGCTTGGAGCTGCTTTCAGGGTAGGCAAGGAGCTCAACATGAGCTGATAAGGGAAGAGCTGAGAGGGGTCATTAATGAGGGCGGCTGTTCTTGGATGGATGGGGCTGAGCTGCAGAGGAATTGTGACTCTACCTGTGCATTCCCAGAATTTCCTCCGTGTACCTGAAGGCAGACTGAACCTATGGAGATGTGCTCCCAGAAGCTCTTGCAAAGCCCATCTGGAAAGGCAGGAATTATCTTATGTGTATGTGATAGAAATCCCATACCTGAACTGGGTTAATCCACTGAGCAGATGTTCCTGAAGCAGAAGATATGTTTTATCAAATATTTAAGTATGAGTATCATGGTGGTTGCTTGGTTGATTTTATTGAAGGTATTAATTACTGAACAGCCTGTAAATACTTACTTAGTGTAAAAGTCACAGGAAACAGAAAAATTCTGGATAGTATTAAAAAAACCCTTGAGAATCTTTTCTAGCTCTTCGTACAACCTGGGTATAAATTCAATTGTAAGTTACATTATTGTCTTCTCAAATGATAAAAACACTCCAAATTTCAAAGTAAAATAGCTGGATTGTTGAGAATTCCAAAGGTTTGTTTTCTCTGTGGTCCAGTTTGCTCCATTGACAAAGAGAAAAGCGTGTGGTTAATATTACTAGAGAAAGTACACACTTTTATTGATGGAACTGCTTTCATTTACTTGGTTTTGGAATACATGGGTTTACTTAGGGAAAACCCAGATGCAGATGATTAGATGAAAGGGAAAACCACCAAAAACAATAGGATGAGACTAAATCTGTGGAGCCACCATAATGTATCTGCATATCTGAATCACTATTTTCTCATAATGAGTAACAGGACCCAGAAACCCTTTAACATATGTTACATTCACAATGAATCGACTCACAGTTTTACTCATATCCTTTTTATACTTTTATACAACAAAATTTGGATCTGGTTCCAGCAATTTAGAAATGTTTTATGGCAACTGAGTCAAAGAATTTGGCAGGTTTTGCAGTTTGGAAGGCCACTGGAATGTCTTGAAAAAGCCATACTAATATCTTAGTAATAATGAGGTAAAAGTAATAAATTTTTCTTTGTTGCAAAAAGTAGGATTCTAATTTTTATTTGAATAGTTAGAGGATATTCACTCTCTGGGAGATTCCTGTAGGTTTTGTCTTTCAGATGGTAGATTCTCTATGAGGAAGGAGTCATCCATCAGGAACCTTCTGACTTTTTTCTGTATTTGCATGGAGATGAATGTTTTGATTTGATATGAAGAAATGGACTGTCCTGTTTTGTTAATATATTTGTTTAGATAAACTTGTTTATAAATAATTGAAAAATTTGTGGTCTCTTTCCTTATAAAATTGCAAAAACCAGTTATAAATACATATTGATTTTCTAATATCAAGCTTAGGTTTTCAGGGAAGTAACAGATAGACAATTTAGGATAGAGTTTTTGTCTTTAACATAAGGGCCAAGAAGGTACCTAGTGCTCCCTGGAAATTATGAGAGTGTAATAACATCAAAAAATTCTCACCCCTCTTTCTTAAATATTTAAATGTCAGTGAACCACCATGTCAAAATGCTTAATGTGGGCAACATGATTCTGGCATAAATAGCATGATGTTTTTTCTATTGAGTTTGCCGCCTAGCAAAATATGTGTGTGGTTTTTGGCAGTAAGCATTAACAATTCCTAACAATAGAATTTTGTCACTGATGCTTCACTTTTCCAGAAGGACTGGGATAAGAAATAAGTACAAATGGTTAAGGAACTGTTATCTTGCTGCCACAGTATTGTGTTAAGTTTTTTAGGAATATAGCTGGATCTTCTCGTAAATCAGAGTAAAGTAAGGAGTAAATGCATGAAAGTTAACAGAAAACTATATGGTTAAAGTCAGGGTCTGATTGTGTTGTGTATTTACTCCATTATGGTGTATTTACTCCATTATGTCAGCTAACATGGCGCATGAGGGCTTGTTTGTACGGGAATTGTCGGATCATTTTGTTTGTGCAGAAGTTATGTTGTCAGTGGTTTGGCTCTGGTGTCCTTCCTGAGAATCAGGCTGTGTTAAGTGTTTGTGGTGGTTTGAAGAAGCACCTTGGGAGTCTGACCACTTCCATCAGTAATCAGAGGACTTCACCATATTGCAGCATTTGTGAAAAGAAGTGTGTCGGTGTGTCACAGTGGTGAGAGACCTTAGATAAAGTCAACAGTGTCTGTACTGGAAGAATGTGAAGAACCTGAGACTAAGATGTTGCAATCTAAATTTCCAGCCTCTCCTATCTGATCATTGAGGCCACTGGTTCCTGATTTACAGAGTAATGAAGCTTGAAAACCACCAGGAGCTCAGCAGGGTTATCCCGTATTTGGAGCAGCTTGCAGAGCTGGAGTTACACTGAGTTCTTGTCACTGAGGGTCACTCCTTGGCTACCAGCAGAGGAATTATCCTGCTTTGGCTGTCTTAGACCTTGAGACTGAACAAAAACCTTGAGATTTTGATTTTCTTGTTAAGTGGTATCTGTCTGATATGTGTGCCACTGGGACACATATAGGGTGCCTTTGGGGTTTGATATACCTTCCCATGTGCTACTGGCATTAAAATACACTTGTAACTCTGGTCTGCAGGGCAGGTGTCCCATCTGCCAGGGACAGCAGAGGCAGCAGGCGCCTGGGCTTCATGGGCAGTGAATGCATATGGGCACAATTATGCAATACAGAGATGTTGTTTCTCATTTGTGTTTTTTTTTAAGTAACAGAACTCTAGGGAAAAACAAGGTTTGCTCATTGTTTTGAGGGACAGCAGGGATAGCATATTAGTATTTTGTCATAAATTGTTAATGCCTTCAGTCCTGTTATGATGATAAATTATTAATTACCATTTTGTACTCTTCTGTATCCTAACATGGGATAGGTAGCTTGTTTCTCACTGCAGCATTAGGAAGGGAATGCATCTTGTAATTTGCAAGACTTTCATGAATTTGAAACAAATTAAGTTAGGCAAAACAAAAGAGTGGACAATCTTGGACTATCTATTAGTGTTTGAAAAAAGCTGTATTTACTTCAAAATTTGTCATTTAAAATATCTATCAGTAGATCATAATCTCTTCATTTTTTGTTGTATTTTTACGTTTGATTTCTCCACTTCCGCTGCCATAAAACCAGCAGTTACTTTAACTAGCAGTCACATCGTGAACAATCTTTGCAGGTTTTTCATATTTCCCAAATACTTTTTTTTTTTTTCTCTTAAAAGCTGTTTACTCATAAATTATTTCCCTGTTTCAATACAGAATGTGAAATAGTTTGTGTGCTTTTTCAGTAGATGCTGAAGAAAAAGAAAGGAAAGTTGGGCCACACAGTCATCATTGGCATTTGTTAGGATTATTATGCTGTATAACAGCTTGCTTTTACTAAATATCTTTTGATTGGCTACCAAGCCTTTCCTGGACTTTGAAATTACATGCATGACTCAACTGTCACATTTTAAAAGATTATAGTAGAAATTCGGAATTGGATTACAAGTTTATGGGTCTTTGACTTCATGGCCATCCTAATTTTTAGACTATTCTTTAAACAAATAAATCTTCTGTTTAGTTCAGACAGATGCCAAATAAATCGCTTCTGCCAACCTGGCTAATATTTTTCCTCTTCCTCTCTGAATACAAAAATAAGTATTCTGTTAGTCTTCATTTGAAGGGACACAGTAATTGGATATGTATGTCTATTCATCTTTAGGCTATTAGTTGAAATTCGGCCAACCTCAAAGTCATTAGCATGATTGAGGCTGTTTCTAGCTAGTGTGAAATGAGCTGGAAGTCCTATCTAACTATTGATAGGCATCTATAATAAAATGCTTTTGCTGTGACTGATGCAGATAATATATATGTAGTGGGCATAATTAAGTGTATAAATAACAAATTTTGCATTCCTAGGATGTAAAAAGGTTTTTTTTACCTAGGAAAAAAGTTGTCTGAATCATTGTTTGAACTCTTCTAGTGGAGAATATCTTTTGGAGTTTTCCCTTACATTATTATGCCTGCTGGTCTTTTGGAAATAAGACTTCAGTTTTCATGACTGAGATGTATTTCAGATATGGTAGAATAACCTTCAGTATAATTACAATGTCTGTGTGCGGATGAAACCTTGAGATGAATGTAGCTTTGATCCAGAATGGAAGGGATGTAAGAACTGTGTCTCTCCTAACATTAAGATAAGTACTAGAGGCAGATGAGATTAAATGTGGAAAAGCCAACATGAGCATCTAGTCCTGCAAGTAGTGGCACTGTCTTTGTAGCTATAGTAAAGCCTTAGTTCATTTCACACAATTTTGCAATCTTCTGGGTATTAGTATAATGAAAATAATAAAAGTATTGTCAATATGTTGCAACTGTCATCAAAAGACTTGTTCTGCAGATGTGTTTCTTCTGCAGAAAGTTCTCTGTTCATAATTCAGTTAAATGAACTTAAATGTATTAAACTTATAAACACCCCCCACATTTGCTGTTGTAGATGCAAAAAAATGTAGAATTAAATGTCTTTAGAAATTTAAGTTTATTTAACAGGCTGGGATCTTTTACAGCCATAGATCATCTCCCTGGAGCATGGAGTATTTCCTTTTTGAGGGAAGGCTGAGGGAGCTGGGCCTGTTCAGCCTTGAGGATACTGAGGGGAATCTTAAAGGTGCATGCCAATATCTTAAGGAAGGTGTCATGATGGTGGGGTCAGGCTCTTTTCAGTGCTGCCCAGAGACAGGGTAGGGGCAACAGGCACAGGCTGAGCACAGGAAATTCCATCTGAATATGTGGAAAATCTTCTTTATGTTGAGACTGAAAGAGGACTGAAACAGGGAAATAATTTTGTGGTCTCTTCTCTGGAGATGGGCACAACCTGCCTGGGTGCAACCCTGTGCAACCTGCTGCTCTAGGTGATGTGGAGGGATAGAATGTAGGAAAATAGTGCAGAAGGCAATCTCCCACCTGAGGAGCTGCAGCTGTACCAATCACCAAAGATCAGGAACAGGCCTGCCCTTAACAGGCCACAGCTGTGTCCAATAAGAAGAAGAGTGCTACAAAAGAGTGGGTTAGCTGGGTGAGGAGAGAGTTGGAGTTTGTTGGTTCTGTTGTGAAGTGAGTTGGAGTTTCTTGGTTGTGCTGTCGAGAGAGATGCAGTTTGTTGGCTGTACTGTGGAGAAGGAGTCAGTGCTGTGAGGAGCTGTCCATGAGAAATCACCAAGAGGGTATGGAACTTTTGCAATAAGATGACAACAAGGCGATGCTTCTTGAATTGGACTAGAGGATCTCTAGAGTTCTCTTCCAACCCTAACCATTCTATTATTCTGTGCCAGAGAGATCTTTTCAGCCAATAAGACTAAAGGAGATGGGGAAAACCTTCATGCAGAGCATCGAGCTCTGTCTCCTTGAGTGAGGAGGAGCAGACAGGGTGATTGGAGAAAAGAATGGGAGTGAATCTGTCAGTATGTGTCCTGCTGTTTGGATGAAAGGACACCTTCCTGCCAGGACATGTACCAGCCTTCTGAGGACCCCTGAGAAGGTCTGAATCTCTGAGTAGCTAAGGCCAGAAGGAGCATGTTCTGAAATGACTAGTCACATGAATTCAGATTATTAGGGGTGTGACTGGTGTATTTTGCTTAATATCTTGTAGGAGCAAACCTTAACAACTGATAAGGGTGAAAATTCCCCAGGTGTCATCTACCCTGCAGCAAGTCTCCCCCAAAACCTCTCAGATCTAATTCTGTTACTGTTTTGAAACGATGGTTTGCACTTTGAGAAAACTTTTTTTTTTTCCTTTATTTTCCTCAGCAGCTTCATCACTGTCAAAAAAAAGCCAGCACTGACCCTGCAGTTCAAAGGGAGGTTCCAAGGCATGGCTGTGCCTTTGTACATGAAGTGCTCGGAAGGGTTTGTAGGAGAGAGGCTCAGCTTCCAGCAGAGTTGTTTTGTGCCTCAGGAAATGTGACCTGTGCCATCATCAGGTCTGTCGTGCCAAGAGACAGTGGCCTAAAAATATAAAAGCACTAGCAGGAAGTATTTAATGAAAATCTACAAGTCCCTTTCATGGAGACAGCTCTGAATTTTCTGCATTTTAATGTTAGCAAAGCATTCTCTTGAAATAGGATTGACTTGTTGAATATATAAATGGATTTTGTGATTAAACCTGACTATTGAAAGATTGTATTTTCAACCTCAGAGTAAGGCATTAGCAAGAAGAACAAAAAGCAGTTGGAAATTGAGTTGCTCCAGAGTAATTTTAAAATGAAAGTCAGTAGCCCTGCGGATGACAGCACCTGACTGGATTGGTTTACTAGGGACTTGGTTGGATTCATGATGAATGCACCAGATCTGGCAGTTGTGCAGCTGCAGGGTGAGATGGCCCTTACTCAAGGAAAAGGAATCCTTCCTTTTGCACTCAATCGAGGTGCACTGCACTTCTAGTTTAATTCTTGATGGGGGAAAAGCCAGAAACCCACAGCAGAAAGTGGGGACAGAGCAGCTCCACCCTTAACAACCCACATTCACGCTGGGGTAGGGGCGAGGAATTGCGTTTTCTAGCCAGATGTGTCAGAGGAAAAGGATCCAAGTTAACTTTTGTGTTTGCTCTCGGTTCTGCAGGTCTGTTCAGAGTGACATTTCCCACATGTCTGAAAGCAAGAAGGTGTTTTAGCACTGTTTCTTTTATTACAATTATCTCTGATGTAACGGGGATTGTTTTTCATATGAAACTGTATAAAAGTAGTACATTAGGCATTGACACTGTGTCCAAATTGATGTTGTTGTATTATTTAGAAAATGTTCCAAGCCAAAGGCAAAATGCCCCCAATTAGCTTAGAAACAATATAACTCAAAGAAAAAAAAATTGTCCCCTGGATAAAATCCAGCTGTGGAAAAAGAGAGAATTAGATTGTCATCCTAACTGGCACCAGCTCCTGCACAGCATTTGGCAGATTACTTAGGTCAGATTTTAGCTGTAGTGTTTATGATTAAGTGAAGAGGCTCTGGTTTCCAAGCAGGTTGATACATAATGATATTTTAACTGATAATAAGGGCCAGTTCTCTCAAAAGTGCTGAAAAATTTGAGCTCTTGGGGATTTTAGAAATGAATCAACTAAATGCATGTGTAGGAAAGTATGTGAAATAATTATGTAAGGACACAGACTTAAGTGTCCTTTTATTAACAAAATTACTTCAAGGAATTCTAATGCCAAAAATTAATTAGGCATTTGAAAAGAATGAAATGCATGGCTGTTAAAAAGGCACAAAACAGACTAAAATAATAGCAGTTCATTTTTTCCCTCCAAAAATAAATACCTTGTGTTCATCATAAATACTGCAATTGAGAAGATAGTGCAAGTTACAAAAGCTTTTATTTACGTCATTTTGAATAGAATTGGAA
This sequence comes from Melospiza georgiana, assembly GCF_028018845.1. Lineage (NCBI taxonomy): Eukaryota > Metazoa > Chordata > Aves > Passeriformes > Passerellidae > Melospiza > Melospiza georgiana. Next base: position 55,872,500 of record NC_080434.1, read on the forward strand.
TTTATTTCTACTTCAGAACAAAAGTTTAGAGGAAAAAAAAAAGAAGTTTCCTATTACAGATGATTTTAATTTACTTCTAATAAATCTGACTTGTATTATATTCATTCTTCTGAGCTCTTGTTGGAAACTGCCTGAGCAGAAAGTTCATTTTTCCTGAAAAGTCACACTTCCTCCTGGATGTGAGTAATAACGTGTATGTTTATTTAGTAATTTTTTTTTTTTAAACTAAATAAAAGACCTCTCCAAATGCACAGGGCTGCCAAGAAGTGGATATTTGCCGGTAATTTTTGTGGTAATTTTCCAGGGCATCTTTTTCTAACATAAAACATCGTGTTATTCTGAGGTGTAATAAAATGTTCTTGTGCTTTTAAAGCATTAAAAAATGGCTCTGAAGCACTGGCTGTAAATGAGAGGACCTTATCTGAGTGGTGGGACACTTACATTTCTTCTTGATAGAAGACTTCTGAACAGGTCTTTGGTTCTCAGAGGGGATCTCTCACTGCCCCACATGGTGTTTGTGCTTGGCATATTGCAAATCTCCCCTCTTGGTGTGGCAGTTTCTCATGGTCTTGAGGAGAAGAGAGAAGAATGGTCAAGGAGGTGCAAAAGAGCACTGGATCTTCATTGTAGCATTTGGTTCTTGCTGAGGAAATGGCATTTACCTTCTCCTAGTAAGAGTACACCAGGACATAACTCCATCAGAGCTGACCCTTGGCAGTGATCTGTGTTCCATAACTTCCTTTCTCTGGGGTCTCTCACAAGTGCTCAGTTAACCGCAATGTGGTGTTGCAAACAGGGAAACTTCACAATTCTGGGATGGGAGCTCCTTTGCTTCCACCTCGCTTGCTGCTGTGGTGAAGCTGGTGGCTCTGGCACACAGTTCAGCATCTTTTTGTGGAAAGCACACCTGGACAGCTGTATTCCCACCAGACTATTACATGAATGTTCATCAAAATTATACTTTACCTGCTTTAATGTACCTAAATCCTGCTATAAAGGAGACTTCTGTTTTCAGGAATTCAGCATATTCTTGTACAATGCCAAAATAAATAGGGGGTAAGAGACAGGGATGAAACAGAGCTAATGAGGATTTTGTGCTGAGTGAATGTTTGGACTGTAAACTCTACAGTGGTTTGGGCTGTGTATACACACTTGTTTTCTAAGGAGGCTGATCTCAACATCAGTGTCCAACAATAAATAAGATTTTGCAAAGAGAATAAATAAAATTTTGAGAAAATAGATAAGGCTGCAGCCTGTCCAAAGCTGAAAGGCAGCAGAGAGGCTCATTATGAAGTGCTAAACCTGTAAGAAAACATTAAGATTCAATGCCCTTGGAAAACATGTGTAAATTAGAAAAGAATTTCATGCAATTAAGTGAAACCCAAAATAATAAGCATGTAAACTATGACCCAGACTATTCCTTGAACTCCACTTTGCCCTTGACTTTTCTGCTGATTCACTGGCACCAAGACATGCTCCAGTGTAGGGGCAGAAACAGGAACAATTTGTGATGATGGAATCAAATATTGCCAAGATTCTGCCAAAGCAGATGCAGCCCTTTCCTCCTCTCTGTCCGTGTCTGAGTGCACTGTTGCCAGAGATCCAGCTTTCTAACAAATGCTCAAAAAGAGTGTGCCCCATCCCATCTTTATGGTCACCTTGGCAAAAGCAGACTTCTTGGAAGTTTCTTATTAACTCCTGAGAAACAGATAACCCTGTCTGGCCTGTGTCCTACCCCATGGACAGAATTACTAGCAAAAGATGCATTCCTTGCATCCTTGCTGATATTTTCTGTTTGTACTTTTCAGTTTCATTTTTCAAGTTTCTACCATTCATATTATATCAATTGTTTTCTTTGAATTGTGTTTACACTCTTCAAAGTTCTTATGTTATTTAGTTCCTTTGTTTAAGTGGGAAAGACTAGAAGATATATGTTTATTTGTTCATTAGGAAAAACGTCACCATCACTTAGACCACTTAGAAGATTAAACCCTGCCAATGTTCCAGTGACCTGTCCTGTGTCCTTCACTCAAAGGAATATACTGTAAATAAGGATAAATAACAATTCCTTATTGTCTTATGCAGGAAGAGTTAGAAATGATTGAACAAATTAGACAGAAGGGCTGGATTGCTTGCTGGCCTTTGGGATCATACTCTGCTTACATTTTACTTCTTGTCATGCTTTCAGATTTCTGTAGCTGAGAAACCACTTAACAGTTGGATGGCATACACAAGAATTCTTATGTTGCTTCCATATATGTATTATAAAAGACATAAACAATATTCCTTTTATCTCCAATGACAAGGCCATAAAAAGCCCCAGAGGAGGTATTGTTTACTTCAGTGCACCTCATGGGTGCATGAAGAACCAGAAGCATGCTGCTTAGTTCTCTGGTATCTTTCTCCTAGCCCTCTCATTCTGGAGGAGCAGAGGTGTTGGGGCACAGCTCTTATCTGTCTGCTTCCTAGGCTTTCCGTGCGGGCTTTGTAGCCAGGAGTGTTTATTCTCCAAATAGGTTTCTGAGATGGTATTGAAGCTTCTTGAGGCAAAACTGTTGCCCTGGTGTGTGGCTGAGGTTCTCTGGCTTACCCCTGCATAGGTGCCCGTGTCTGACTTAGTGCCAGGAGGTATTTGCTGTGCTGGTCCTCAGCTGCAGATGCTGCAAATCAGAACACACAGGGCTTGCAAGACACTCCCTGACAAAATGTTTTCCAAAGTTGATATATATATTCTGAAAAATGCCATCTGACTGTGATGATTGCCAAAGAGCAGTGTTTTTAAGGCACCACTGCTGAACCTAGAAGTTATGTCAAGAGCTCAATGAACCCTTTTCTTTTATGTTTTAATTTGAAGCCCTGCTGACAGCACTGCTCCATTGATCTGCTCCATGGATCACTGAGCTGTGGCCTCACAGAGCAGGCCTTGGGAAACTGTTTTCAGAGCTCCAAAGAGTGATATTATTAGCTTACCATTTGCTACACTTAAGTAGTGCTCCCAAAGGAGCAAGGTACTGGACTGAGTTTGCAGAGTTCTGAATTCATCTCTGTTTTTACCATTTATTTTTGTAGTGGTCTTGGGCAATTGCTTTTCTCCACAGTCACTTAGTTGTTGCTCTTTTAACCTTAGAGAATAATAATTGTTAAAAGGCTTGATGAGAAAGAGAAATCCTCATGTTCCACTTAGATGTTTGAAACTGTGCTTTTGTGCGTTGTTTTTTTTATCCATAAAGGGAAGATAGCAACACTCAAACCTGAAGCCTCCTAAACTGGGAGGCTTAATGAATATTCATGCAGTGCTCTGAAGAGTAAGTGCCTAAGAATTTTCCAAATAATAATTACACCTGCTGACTTGCATTCTAAGCCCCCTTCCACCCTTGCTCTTTCATTATTTCAACATATAGTCTCTCAGGGCTGTGGAACTGAGAACGTTGGAATTTAATAATGAACATTTCAGAGTTGTGCATGCAGTCTACTTACATATGATGATAATTTTCACCTATCGATTTTATTTCTCCATTTTCTTCTTGTTTCAGGCATTTAGGATGAGCTGTTACAGTGGGATGCAGTTTCACTGTAGCCTGTGATGTAATTTTTTGCTAATGTCATTGTGTCAGAGGGTGACAGAAGACTGTGCCCTGGCATCTGCAGCCACCAGTGGGGATGATGTGCTGGCATGGTTGAGTATTTTTATTCTGAGGCATTTATTCTTTCTCAGTATGAGAGGTTAAAAAAGGAATCCGAGTAGTTCTAATTAATCCGTGCTGCAAATAATCTCTGGCTTGGCTTGCAATCCAGTCCTCTGCCTCCCTGCTCCTGGACCTAGGTAATCCGTTTGCCTGCAGGCTAGTGCAAGCCAGGAATGTGAGTCTGGGGCCCAGGGTGACCTGTGATTGTCCTTCCAGGCCAGACTCCTTGGGCTGGGGAGTCTGGGTGTCCCTCTGAGGCTGCACCTCCTCCTTGGCAGCGGCTCAGCATCCTTCAGCTCCATGTCAGGATAATGAGGTGAGGGGCCCCGGGGCTGCGAGCACTGCCAGGATGGATCTCAGCCCCTGACTCCTCGCCAGCCTTCTGAGCAACTTTGGCATTGGAGAGGGAGGAGAGGCTGGAAACCAGAAAGTCATGAATGCTTACATGGTTCTGCCATCATCATCATCATCATCATCATTGTTATTTATTAACATCTGCACATCTGGTCAGGCCATGCTGTGGCTTGTGCAGAGGCAGCTCCTGCCAGTGGGATCTGCCTCTGTTCACAGTCCTGCAAAGTCAAGGAAACTGGCACAGTTGTGTTGAAACTTCTTAATAAAATTTAACATTATAAAAGTTTATAGAATTTACTATTCTGTAGTAAATTCTATAGTATGGTTTTAACAACTTACTTAATAATTTTCTAATGCAAATATTTAATGATTTGCTTTATAGGAGTTTGGGCTTTTTTAGGATTAACAAGACATTTCTCTTCTTCAATAAGAACTTTCCACTGCATTTAGGTCACATTATTTAGATCCACATTTTCATTACAAAGCCAAAGACAAAAATAAACAACACTGTCAAAAAAGGATAAAATTAGTCACATTATCTGGAGAGGGCCACAGCTTGATTTGGATTTTCAGATGTGCTAAGAGTTAGATTATCTCAGCACCCATTGGCACTGGGAGAACTTTACCATTAATGGGAATCATTGGAAAAGGCTTTTTGGATCTGAGATTCCATCTCAAACATTCAGTGTATGTACACATTCAACATGTATATATTTGGTCTGTAGGGCTAATTTTGTGTTGCAGCACAGCAGATAGATTAACACCAAATTTGTGGATTTAGAGAATGTCAGAACACAAAATTTTTCCCATTTTTCACTGGTCTCCCCATGAGGGAAGTACCAGGGTGTGCGCAGGACTGCCCTGGCATGCGGTGTGGTTGGGACACCAGCCCTCAATGTGTCCTGTCACTCCTTGTGTGGAAACAGGACACAGAGGACAGCATGATTCTTTCATTGCCCCAGTATTGTCTGATCCTAGCATAAAAGGAATTTCAAAACAGCCTGAGTTTGTGTCTACAGCCCTATGAGCCTCATGAAGCATTAGTTTAGGTACAAGTATGTCTGTGGTTGTGTTTCACCATAAAGTTACTCCACCATGACTGGGTATTGCTCTTAAAAGCTTTATCAGAGCCCTGCTTCAGTCCATCCTGTGGCTGCACAAGCACACATGCCAGCCCAGAGCAGAGGCAGAAATGACAGCCTGGGTTTGGGAAAAGCTGCTTCTTTTGGTGGCAGTGCCGAGTTATGGTCTGTGACAGTCTTTGTGGTACTCAGCCTGCCTCAGTTTCCCATCTGTAAACCACAGAGTGCTGCTTTGCAATCCAAAAGGATGGGAGGAAAATGGAGTAGTCTCCAGTGCCTTGAGAATGAGCATTGCTTTCTAAAAGTTAGGAGATATTTGCTCTCCTGTTTCTCTGACTTGAAAAATTGCAAAGGGTTTTTTTTAGAATCCATGCCTTCATCATAATGATTTCTTGATTTAGCTGTTAGTCAGTTTTCATCACTTTGCCATCTGGAATGAAAAGGAAGTGTAAGCAGATTCTGCCTTTCTTCATATTTCTCCTAAGGAAAATAGTGGTAAGAAAAAAAAGTAATGATGAGAAAACAGATTAAATAAGCAAAGAAGACAAAAAACTTACCCCAAGCACACATTTGTATTTTTTCCTATAAACAAGCTATTTAACTGAGATAAATCTTTCTGTTTTTCTTCAAAGAATGCTGTAAGGGTTCATGGATTGTGAATGACCCATCTTCCTCTTGTTTTTCTTCTCATGTTCCTTCCATTTCATCAGGACCACCTGGCTTTTTTGAAGCACCTTTTGGTCATTCTCAAATGCTCCAAAATAAGGGCTTATTTAAATAGTTTATATTTTTCTCCTGGTCTTTTCAGCCTTTTGCCAGTTGTATGTCAATTTTCTGTCTTTGAGGAGGTCAACAAGGTCGCCTGGCATTATTTTATTTCTAATGTATTTATCTGTCCTGAGCCCCTACAAATATGGGGACAGATCTAGAAGGGACTAGGACATGATGAAACATTTTGTCCTTTCTAATGTTTTTTGGGTTTGGGTTTTGGGGTTTTTTCTTTTTAGTTTTAGAACTAAATTAGCTATAGCCGTGATTGTCAAACTGTAGCTTAAGAACAAAAATGGTTGCAAACATTCAGCTTAGCAGTTCCTTCACTTCATTTTCAAAGTGCTTTAAACAGAAGGGAAATGGTTTGGGCTTTGGTTTTATGTAGATACATAAATTTTTCTAGAATTTCCCTAAAACCTGCTAAAGTGGATCTGACTGCTTGCTTTCTTATTGTAAATAATTTCTAAATTGAATGATGAAAAATACATGTAGGGTAAATGCATTTTGCTAGGAGGCTTTTAAAAATATTCAGTTTGATGATGTTCCCGGAAGTTTCTAGTGTGTCTTCCATGGAAAAGAAGAGAGCAGATTGCTATCTCAGATTATTGCCCTTGAAGCCTGTGAAATTAGTTCTTCAATAAAATCAGTGTGTTGCAATTTATGTATAGGAAATGTCTCTTTGAGACTTTCTCTGGATTAAAGGCCACAGAACTAAGATTTGTATGAGAATTGTAACCTCAATAATATGCTTGATTCTTCTCACATTTTGCTTTTCTTCATGCAGTGCAAATCAGATGCAAATAGGAAACTATTAGGAATAAATGATCAAGATGATAAAATGCAATTTCGCTTGTTTTCTTAACAGCCATGAACAGCCCCTAGAAATTGGATGGGTAAATGTAATTTATACTTGCAAGACCAGTCCTGAATTTTCTGTACTTTTGCTTGGGAAAGACCTTCTTATGTTCTTTGGAAGAGATGTACTTTATTAGTTTACTTTGTAACTCTGATAAAAATGTATGGGGGAAGGAGAAGGGGAGAGTAAAAGAGCACAAACTAGGAGGAAGAGTCAATCCAATTTATTTCAGGATCTACAATTTGGTCTCTCTTGATGGAGGACAGATGCTGTCAGATTAGAGGCCACTGTCAGCCCGTTTGAGTTGCAAAGAGGGTTGCATGTGTGGTCTAATAATGATCTAAGGAGGACAGATGTAACATCAGCTTCTGGTTCAAGCAGCCACTGTATTAATTTTCAAGTGAGCAGCAGCAGCAGCAGATGGTGAGATGAGGCAAGGATGCAAATGCTTGCCATGGAGAGCTTTTGTGTTTGTGCAGGGCAGGGCTCAGCCCCTGCCTGGCCAGCCCAGCTGGTCACTGCCAGCCCAGCCAGGAGGGATCCTCAGGGGCTCAGAGCCTGACCCTGGCTCTTTGTGCTCTGAGGCAATGGGATAACTTTTATAGAGAGTCAGCACATTTGTGATAATAACCGAGACCAGCAGATGCATCAGGCTGTGGTTTCCTAGTTAGGTTATGAGTCTGGGAAAAACAAAGCGCATCAACTCAGGAAAATGTGCAAACTTGCTACAAACTCTGATCGTTGCTGTTTTGCTTTTTTTCCTGAGGGAGGGTGCTGGGGTTTTGCCTTTGAGATCTCAGTGGGAGGACATTTGGCAGTGCATCTTCTTTGTGACTCAGGAATATGGGAAAAGCTGGGGAACACCTTTTGGCAAAGGTGGCTAAGCAAACCATCCAGGATCTCATCCAGACAAACAAGGCATTGGATCGATGGCACACCCAGCTCTTGGTGAAGCCCATGTTGATCAGGGCATCCCCTGAGCTGTGACAGAAGTTTGGTGAGGACAAATGGACATGGAGTGAACCTCTGAGTCATAAAGTGTAGTTCCCTCACCAAGTGATACTACTGAAGTGTGCTCAGAGGTAATTTGTACTTGCTGTGTAGTTTGAATATAGGATTTTGTTCTGAACCCAGTGGTCCATTTATATCTTTATGGTATCCATCAGCTGATATAAGTGGGCAGTCACAGAGAGAATATGCTAAGGATGTAGGTAAAGTGCTTTTCTTCTTCTCTCCTGTGGCCTGATAGGAAGTTTTTAAATGCTTTAACAGTGAGGGGCTGATGTTACTTCTGCTGTTTGGTCCCAGCATTTTTACAAACAATAAATTATCTCCTTGACCTGAAGAAACGCAGCCAGACTCAGAGTGAGTGAGAGCCACTGGTAACATTTTGGACATACATCATGAGAGCTTAGAAATACTCTTAGAATACAGAATAATAGTTTTATTTTTTCCAAATACCACCTCTGTGTTGGAAAGGGCCAGGTGTGAGGGAGAGGATGGAGCTGGCACAGCTGGCCAGGCAGTGCCCATGCTGGTGCCAGGGATGTGTTCTGCCAGCTGTCCTGGTCTCCCATCCTCAGAGCTGCATTCTCCCACTGCTGGCAGGAGGAACAGACATCTCACTGTCTGTCTGCCTTGCTCCTTCTGCATTGGAATGAACTTAGTGCCTTTTAGATGTTAATAACTATAACACTTTTTTTCCCCCTCTCTCTGAACCCATCCTGCTGCTTTGGTTAGTGAAACTGATCAGAAGGACTGGGAGGTTTTTTTACCATGGGAAAACATTTGCAGGGTCTGACCCAAAGGTAGATAAAAACCCAGCTGCATGACGAGACGTGGTGCAACTGTTGGTCAAGGGGAATGTGAGGATTACTGCTGAAGGGAATGCTGAAAGAAAGAGGGATTTCATGGGAGAGAGGGAGGCTGCCTGGCAGGGAAAAGGGAGGCTGTTCCAAACATTTGGGGCAGTCTGACCAGTGGTAAAAAAAAAAAAAAAAAACAAACCAGATAATGTCCAGAAAACAGAAAATGATGCAAGGGGAGTGCAAGTCACGGAGGTAAATTTTCCCTGGGATCTTTTAGGTAAGTCTGTCTAGCACAGTCTGTATTCCAAAGAGGTGCAGGGCTGATTGAATAGAAGATAAAAGGTGGCTGGAGCAGCCTGAGAGAAAGGTGTTGACAGGAGTTTATTACTGCTTCTTAAACATATGTTTTCTGGTTTCATGATAAATTTAGAGCATGTCCATAATTAAAATGAAATCTCTGTAAAATACAAGTATTTGCTGCATGTCCAAGGTTGCAATGGGGCTTATTTGGGCTTTAGTGAAACTGCATGAAGTACACCAGATAAAGACCCAAAGTTTTGAATGAAGGGGTTTTTTCCTTTATTTTTTTGTTACAAGGATAATTTTTTGTTAGTTTGTTTTCTGAATATGTCTTGTTTTCTGGCTGATCAGTACCAAAGATGAAAATCCCCATCTATCAGTACTATGGATATTGAAAACAATTCAGCTTTCCAGTTAGTGTATTTCACCTGGTATGTTGGAGATACGGTGACAAGTTCTTACATGAGATTTGTGAGGTCTAAATCTAGTCACAAAAATTGTGCCAGAGTGTTTGTGCTGCTCTCTTCAGCATGCTCAGTTTCAAGTCCCATAAATACAGTATTATTGCCCATGTCCTGCCAGGGCAATGAGCCTCCCATGTACTGCTGCCATTATTTAGAACTCCCACTGTCACTTCCAGCATTCCATGCTAGCATATTTAAATAATGAGGTTTCTGTCTATTTTAAAGATTGGAAAATGGGATTTTTCTGACAAAATAGCATTTTGAATTCCAGTACAATCCCTCAAGTGGCAACATTTCAGTTGACTTATTGGACCAACTTAGTATATTCTTTAGCACCTCTTCTTTTCTAACAGATATATGAAAGTGCACTTATTTGAATTGTGATTCTCCTCTTGTAAGAAAATACAACTTATTTTCAGGGACTTAGGTTTCCATAGCTTTCTGAAATGCACTTTCTGACTTTATCTTCTTTTAGAGAATAACCTTTGGTCAGTTAGTAACAATGGAGACAGAGAAGGGCCCTTGAAGGTCGGTTGCTCTGTGGAGCTCCATTAGCAGGTGTGGGTCCCACTCCTGCTGATCCCTTCCCTGTGCTCAGGGTCTTTGCTGTTGCCCTCCCTTGCAGCAGCCTCTGTCCAAGCTCAGAGGCACCTGGATGGAACCCAGGCTCCCAGCACTCTCTGTGCTGGCCACGGCAGGGTTCCATAGTGAGCCTTGGTCTGGCTCATTGGCATGCTGCAGAGCTGTGCTGAGGGCAGCAACTGAGAGGACTAATTTGCCTCAGGCTGGCTGAGCTCAATTTTTTTTTTAATTTTATTTTTTATTTTTTATTTATTTTCAGAAACCATAAAATTAAAAGTTTATTTAATTTTCCTGTCTTCCTATTAACCATGAAGGAGAACCAGAAGGAGGAAAAATCAGAGAGACATTGGTGTATTTCAGAGAATTAACCTGAAGGATAGAGGGAATTGAATTTCCCCATTTTAGAATTACATCTTTTCTACCTTATCACTGCTAGCTGAATCCACTGTTGAAAGGCATATATTGCTGTTTTCAATAGAGAATATATTTCATGCATTTATGGATCATGTGTGTCATCTGTATCAATGTGTGCATCTATTAATAGAAATTTTCAAAAGCCTGACAGAAGAAGCACAACATACTTCTCTCCTTGGGGAAAGCATCAGACAATAATCAATGTATGGCAGAAGTTACTCATTGCATAATGAACCCAGCAATGAGAACTGTCATACAAAAAGTGTTGTAGGACAGAAAAAAGGAGTTCTTTTCCATCTTTGCATCCAAAATGTGAGAGCTGATGGATCTATTCCTATGAAATGCAATATTATCTCATTTCTGGCTCTAATTTAGCTGCACACTGGAAGTCTGGAGCACCAGATTCTCAAAGTGAAAACTGGTCTTCAGCTGTACTGCTCATATGGATGACCTGAACAAACTCTGGACTTGAACAATTTTAAAGTTTGCTTTAAATATGGATAGTAAAATTGTGTTGCTCAATACAGAAATTCCAAATCATAATGTTCAATTCCTACCATTGCCATATTTGTATTTCTTTGTCATTGTTTTGCTATTCTGTTTCTCCCTTCCATTAACTTCCCTAATTTACTGTCTCACGTTTCTTCTGGATATGCAATTATTCATAACTTTGAAAGAAGTTCTACCCTAAGAAGGGGTCTGTGTTCAGCTGGGGACACGAGTGAAGAACTCACAGGGGATGCTGCAGTGCTTCTCTTTGTTTTTACTGCCACAGGTCACTTGTTACTGTGGTCTCAGCCTTATCTGAGCCCCATTTCCCCTGGGATCTGGAGACAGGCACAGACTTTCACCTCCTACCACAGATTTTCTGTCTTCTTCATGAGAGGGAAGTGCTTTTCTCTTGTGGATTTGGAGCCTGTTCATTAATTCTGTAGTGGCTGCTTATCTGTGGTGGGAGGGAGGGAGGGAGGAGGTGAGATAACGCAGGAGCCAGCAGACAGGACCTGGAATGTCTTGTCCTGATGGGACAATATCAGCTGATAACTTTTGGAGGTGGTGAAATGCAAGAAATTCCAGTTTCCTGCTGCAGAGGGATAATGGGAGTCCAAAATGAAAACTGAACCTGAGTGCCCACAGAGAGCACAGAGGCAGGAGGGTGAGACTTTCTCACATCCAGTGAGGGTGAAATCCATGTTCATGTGCTTTACAAAGTGTCTCACATTTAATTTGGGAACAAAAGAAATCTCATATGGAAAACATACTTTCAGATAAAGTCTTTAACAACTTCATAAAAGTCCACTGTAAGTTTATTTAGTTAGTTATCAGCATTTTTTTCTCTTTTTGGTTAGCATATTATGGGTTCCATGTAGTCCTATGTTAAATAAAAAGAAATACCTTTAACACTAATTATTTTTTTCTTCCTTATTTGGTTCTTCCTTTGTTTCCTATTTTTTTATTTTCTTATTGTTTTCCCCTTTTTTATTTCTCCTCTTTTCATTTTTCCTTCTCTGTTTTATTTTTAGTTCTTTTTTCTTCTATGAGTCAGTGAATTTGCTTAAAAATAGAGATTCCTCTACAAAGTTTATGGCATTGCTTAAACACTGGTCTGCACTTAAAAAAATAAATGCTTTATCCACCCACACTGCTAATGGATTACACCCCAGCATTGCTGTCACTCATTGCATGGCTGTAGGATTTTTGGCATGGCTGAAGGATTCAGTGATGGAGCAAGGTTTTTGGCAGCTCGTTTCTTGTCCAAACATTCCTTAATGCCTTCCCACCTTTTGTTTTATCACCCAGGTATTGAAACAGTAGCATTTGGAGCTCTGATGGCTTTTTTGGAAAGCTGGTTTTGTAAAAGCCAGTTCCTTGAGAGCTGAAGCAAAGAGAAGGAGAAAGACGAATACATGTGGGTTGTGGGTGAAGTGATCCCCTGAGGTTGATCATAAATATGCATAAGACAGGAGGAGTTTTTAGTAGATTTGTTTTGCCTCTCTTGCCCCAAGCAATCTGGAGAGAATCTTTGTGACAGACCAGGGAGTGCCAAATTTTAAACAAAATATAGTTTTCTGCCAGTTTTTAGAGGGGTGTAATTATTTTTATGTTAAAACACTCTGATGGAAATCCTTTTATAGGTTTTACTTGCATCATACTGGTTCTTCATCTTTAGGGCTTTATTTACTGTTTAGGGTTCACCCCTTTTTAACACACTACCATTCTTTGCTCTAATGCCATGTATCCCCAGGCTGATCATCTGCACTTTCTGATGCAGGATTTACCATATTTATCAGGTAGAATCCATCACACCTTGTACATTATGGTTCTCATTATGTACATTATGGGCAGCAGAGAAAGGTGAGTACAACCAAGAGAAAACTCATCAAGTGAGAATCTTGTCTCCTCACTGGTTGTTCCTCAAACAGCAAGAGTTTTTTATTTCTTGGGGCAGGGAATTCCAATACAATTTTCAAATACGTCAACTAGTTTCTGGTGGCATATTGAAAAAATTCAAAACTTTTCCTGCTGCTAAATATTCTTACTGCCTGCTTTCAGATTTTGTGTGCTTCTGTGTGAAAATCTTTTCCTGGATAATGATAAAATAGTAATGAAAAGAGTTTTTTTATTAATTGCTGGATACAGGATATTTGTAACGGCATTATAGGATTGAGTGAAAGTGCATCAAAGTGATTTTGTAATTTTCTTCGTAAAGATTTTTGTCTCCTTGTGGCTCTGCATTCATTGTAGTATCCCTGATATTTATAGCTTTATAAAAAACTGCTGGTTTCCTCAGCAGTAGTCTGTTACGAGGTTTTTAATAAAATATTCAAATTACAGCATCCAAAACTAAGGATAGTGACACTATTTCAAGAGAAATGGATATAAGCATGAAGTTCACATTCTGCTTTTTATCTTAAATGAGAACATATGTCTGGCTTCTACAATGTTGCTTATGTACCAAATACCAGTGAGGTTTTTTTGAAGGACTGGGAGAGTCACTATGTTTTAAGAAGATTTTAAACATAGGTTGAAGATTGGCCTCAAATATTACCCATTAATCCAGTCAGATTTGTTTGGGGAAGTGTCCTGTCCCCATGAAACTAGGGCTCAAGATTCTGACATAGATTTTTTGCTTTCCTGGAAGATGCACTTCCCATAAATACACCTCTCTCCACAGAGAGGTAGTAAGGTGAAAATCTCTGGCCTGTATTGTATACAAAGTCAGATTAGGTGATTTCTTGTAGTGGGTCTCTGTTCTAGCCTTCAACTTCTGCAACTGACAAACCAAACAGAGAACAAAAAACATAAGCACAGAGAAATTTGATTCAGCAATGTTCAAGGAACTGATCAATAGGATCTTCTAAAAAACTGAAGCTCAATTAAAATTCATGTTGCTGTGATAGATTTGTATACTTTTGTATTTTCATAAATGCATTTATAACAGACACGCAAGCCTGGAGGTGAAGTTACTCTGTGTGGGAGGTTTGTGCTGTATGGACCAGACAATAATAAATAAACATACTTCCTCTCCTCCTTCCTGGACTTGCATTTCTTTTTCTTTAAAAGTTCACTAGTGTATATTAGTCAGCTGAAAAACTCTTTCAGGTCATTTTTGCTGTGACAAGGTTAAGAAATATTGTAATTGCTAGGACTGACCAAAAACAATCTGACCATTTTTCTAATGAGCTCGTTCTTGTAATTTCTTCTGGTTTAGGCAACCTTGAAATCATGTGTGTGATACAGAACTGTCCCTGCAATTTTTTTCAAATCAACTGGAAGTGAAAACTATATTCTTTTAAAGAATGGTTATAAGCTAGTATCTGTAAACATAGATTTGGAATAATTGCATCATTATGCATTTTTATTCCCATTTGGTTTTAGTTCTGGTTTGGAACAAAACCTGCAGTGTGATGTAATTGCCTTCTTCTGATTATTTTTGCCTTGGTGTGTTCTGTTGCTGGCTGGTGTATATAGTTTTTATGTGCTGCCATTTGAAAAAGTTTAAAACTCTTTTGAGAGTTGGTCTTGGAAACCCTTCTGGATTTATCATTGTTTTTTTATTTGTGCATGGCAATTACAGCAGCCCATTAGGGGCCTATAATTCCTATTGAGCATAGAATGGACTTCTCATCATTTAATATGGAATGTGATTTTGTTCCTCGGTCCAGCTAAAATCAGCTTACTGTTGTGATTACCATCCCTGGGCTCCACCCTGCCTTTCACCACCTGCCACTTACCAGTAATTCCTTTGGCAATGAGAATACAGCCAGTACTGTCAAATAAATTGGCCCCTTTTTGAGAGCCTTCTTCTGATTATTATTCTTTCTTTGTGGTGATGTCAGATTTCCAAGGGTAGTCTCTCACTGGAGGAGTATGTTTTTCTTTGGTGCTTGCATCACCCACACTTTTTCAGTCTCCATTTAAGAAATAATGATTGCTTACTGAAAATATGTAGATTTTTCTGTTACTCAGTTCCTTTTTTTTTTTTTTTTTTTTTTTTTTTTTTTTTGTGAGTGCATCTTCACATTTCTAGGAAGGAGAAAATAAGATTTTTTAATCCAGAAAATCAGCCAAGGACTGACAACAGGGAAACTTGTTTCTTCCTCTGAACATACAAGTTCGTCTTGGAAAAAAGAGTTTTCAGTACTTTATTTTAATGCACTCCATGGCAGTATTTTCTGCTCTTTCCTTAAGCAGCAAAAGTACTAACAGAGGATAGTATGCTTTAGGATATGTGAAAGAGTGTTCTTGCTAGCTGGGAACAGTGTTTCCCTTCTTTCTTTTCAGATGTTTGACGTCAATGCATATATGAGGTGAAATTCAGAACTTTCCCCCTTCACACTTCAATGTTTATGATGCTATTAACTCTCACAAAAGAAAATACATCTCTCATTTACTCCTGGTAGAAACAATGTCTAAGTGTTCACATCTAGCATTTTTTAGCAGCTGCTAACAATTTCATTCTGTTGTCACACTAGAATTGTCAATTAGCATTTTTGGCTGCCTGCCTGAAGTCAGTGTGACACACCTGTGAGCTTGGCCGGGGAGGAGCAGCAGTTTGGCCTTTCTCTGTGTTCTGGGTGAGGCTCTGAGCATCAGTCTGGCCTTGCTCTGTGTCCTGGGTGAGGCTCTGAGCATCAGTCTGGCCTTGCTCTGTGTTCTGGGTGAGGTGCTGAGCATCAGTCTGGCCTTGCTCTGTGTCCTGGGTGAGGTGCTGAGCATCAGTCTGGCCTTGCTCTGTGTCCTGGGCGAGGTGCTGAGCATCAGTCTGGCCTTGCTCTGTGTCCTGGGCGAGGTGCTGAGCATCAGTCTGGCCTTGCTCTGTGTTCTGGGTGAGGCTCTGAGCATCAGTCTGGCCTTGCTCTGTGTTCTGGGTGAGGCTCTGAGCATCAGTCTGGCCTTGCTCTGTGTCCTGGGCGAGGTGCTGAGCATCAGTCTGGCCTTGCTCTGCGTTCTCAGTGAGGTGCTGAGCATCAGTCTGGCCTTGCTCTGTGTTCTGGGTGAGGCTCTGAGCATCAGTCTGGCCTTGCTCTGTGTTCTGGGTGAGGTGCTGAGCATCAGTCTGGCCTTGCTCTGTGTCCTGGTTGAGGTGCTGAGCATCAGTCTGGCCTTGCTCTGTGTTGTGGATGAGGCGCTGAGCATCAGTCTGGCCTTGCTCTGTGTCCTGGGTGAGGCGCTGAGCATCAGTCTGGCCTTGCTCTGTGTCCTGGGCGAGGTGCTGAGCATCAGTCTGGCCTTGCTCTGTGTCCTGGGCGAGGTGCTGAGCATCAGTCTGGCCTTGCTCTGTGTTCTGGGTGAGGCTCTGAGCATCAGTCTGGCCTTGCTCTGTGTTCCACTGCTGGACCTCTGAGCCTCTGGACAGCTGGCCCAGGGCACATGCAGTGAGTGTCACTGTGCTGCCAGGACAGTGCTTTGGTGTGTTTTCAGGTATTGCCTCACTGGTATCAGGTTCATCTTCCCATCCTTTTATCCATCCTTACCAAAGCTTTGTTTTTAAAATCCTCTGCTGGGCAGTTAAATTGCTGAAAATCTTCTTGCCTTTACTGTTTCCCACACCAGTACCTTTGGTGGGCCTGTCACTGTAGGTCGATGGGAAGGGGTCACCAGGGACTGCAATGCAGATTTCCTCCAAAGCCATAGAGAAAAGCCACATATTTGGTACAGTCAGGAGAGATGAGGGCTGGTGCAGCTCCCAGAAGTCTCTCCAGTTGTGGTTTCCTATCTCTTGTCCTCTTGTTTCCCTGCCTCCTTCCCTGGTAACTCACTGTTTTCATTTCTCATTGTGCAATCCATCTGTTTATATTAGATTATAAGATCCTGAGACGAAGGCTCTGATAATTTTTAATAACTTAACACAGTTGTGTATGCTTTGCATATCAAAGGTATCTGATGCTTTCATCCTTTTTTCCCTTCCTAGAAGTGAAGGTTCTCAGCAAAGAAATGAGGTGACTGTGGCATACAGTATTCTTTGGTGAAGAGGTGAAGGCAGAGCTCCCTTCCAGCCTATTTACAGTCCCCTGCCATAAAGAAATCAGGAAACATGGCATTGCAGAGAAATATCAGTGCAGTAATATATGCAATTACTAATTGCAATTACTAACAATAAATATGTCTGTAGAACTACATGAAAAATACACATTTCTTGTACTGCATACTGATGAGGTTTCACAATGATTGTCCAGATTGTATGATAATGATAGCTTTTGAAAGCATGTATCATATCAAGTAACTATTAAAATATTCATATATTCTGTAACTAAAATGAACAATATTAATGCATTTTATATTCAGAGCATACTTAAAAGCTGGAGACCACTATACACAGAAGGGAGTATACATCTTGTCTCAAGTTTATAATTTGAGAAGAAGATAAGAGCTGATTATTTGGGTGTTACTTTTTTCCTTTGGTCATATGGACTTTTTATTTCTCCTAGAGTCTTGTTATCACTTACCACTTTGCAAATCTGAACCTATGCCTTTGTGCTTCAGAAAGCTGTATGCTGTATACATGTTGTTTCATAATTTGAACAACTCTGGAAGTAATAGGGTTGTTGTGAAATACTTTGGATTTCTGACAGATTTCTAGAGAGCTTAGACAGCTACAAATATGATGGCAAAAAAATTACCATTGTAGCCATGGGATGTTTTTCATGAGCTACATTGTGAAGCAACACAGACAGTTTTCCTGTCATTTTAAAAACCCTCTTTCTGCCAATATATTGTGAAAATCTTTGGGAAACAGTTCCTGAAAATGTTGGCAGTTTATGCAATGGCAGTACTACTGCTCAGTTGAATAAAAGAATATCATCACCAAGAAAAACTTGGGCAGGGTGGAATTATATGTACAAATGAATAGAGTCTTTGAGAAAATTAAGGGTTAAGGGTCTGGAGCACAAGTCTTAAGGAGCAGTATCTAAGGGAGCTGAGATTGTTCAGACTGGAGGAAATGGGATTCTGTTTGGCCATTGTCTGCAAGTGCCTGAAAGGAGGTGCAGGGAGGTGGGTGCCAGTTTTTTACCCCAGGTCAAGAGGAAATGCGCTCAGTTTGCACCAGGGGATGTTTACGTTGGATATTATGAAAAATGTCTTCTGTGAAAAGATGGTCAAACATTGGAACAGGCTGCCCAGGAAAGTGGTGAAGTCACTGTCCTTGGTAACCATGTGGATGTGGTGCTTAGGGACAGGGTTTAGTGGTGCACTTGGCTGTGACCGTGTTCACAGGGGTTCTTGGGTGAGGGAAGAGACGAGGATCTGACTCCATGTTTCAGAAGGCTTGATTTATTATTTTATGGTATATATTACGTTAAATCTATGCTAAAAGAATAGAAGAAAAGGTTTCATCAGAAGGCTAGCTAAGAATAGAATAGGAAGGAATGATAACAAAGGTTTGTGGCTTGGCTCTCTGTCCGAGCCAGCTGACTCTGATTGACCATTAATTACAAACATCCAACATGGGCCAATCACAGATCCACCTGTTGCATTCCACAGCAGCAGACAACCATTGTTTACATTTTGTTCCTGAGGCCTCTCAGCTTCTCAGGAGCAAAAATCCTAAGGAAAGGATTTTTCGTAAAAGATGGCTGCGACACTTGACAGTGCTGTGGTTGGACTTGATGATCTTAAAAGTCTTTTACAGCCTAAATGATTCTATGAAAATACTTGCCCAAGCATACTTCTTCAGGGATTTCTGTGCTGAGATGTTTTCATGCCCTGGTATTGCTGACTGGCACATCTTCTGTTTGTTGGCTTTTTGAGTTTGTTGGCTTTGCCGGAGCAGTCAGAGCATAGGTACAGTCTCCAAATGCATGGGAAAATCTGCATTTCTTGAAGACAAAAATAGGCCAGGAGTCCCTTGCAGGAGTAGCTGATATCTGTGGGATAAAGCAAATGCACCTCAAACAAGGGTTGTTTAAACATCCTGACACATTCTCAGAATTGGAGGAAAGGATTTCACGTTCACTTGGGTAAACAATTGTATCAGAAAGGTTTTAGGAGTAGGGAAGAGCTGGTAAGGGAGTAAGCAGCAAAGAATGTACCTTTTAGAGGTCTGAAAGGGCTTAGCAGCAGTTGCCCAGTTAGGCCTGGAAAAGACTGTAAAAACAAATGCGATTAAGTAGAGAAAAATTTAAGTGGAGGCATTTTGGAATGAGGATACAAAACTATAAATAGTACATCCCCTTAAGCAAAGGGACCAGAGAATCTCAGAATTATGAGAGAACTGAAGCATGAAAGTGTGCTTCAATATCGTGGGTTTCCTCAGAAACCTGCTGAAGAGATCATATGATCAGGCTAACAAAAGTGTTTGTGTGTATGGTCTGAGCTACTGAAGTTCTTAGGATGATGCAAGACTTTAGGGATAACTTGAAAGGAAAAAAGGAGAACTGTGCTTATGAAATTCATTGATAAAAAAATTGAGAAGCACTGGGAATAGAGAGAAGAAATGTAATTTTTTCTGGAGTTGGAAAGCTTTGAGATCTGAAATAATAGAATAGGGTGAAATGTGAAATGCACAACATGGAATCTGGGGAGTGATAAAAAAACATGTGAGAGATTGGGAGCTTGTCTTTGGAGATCATAAAAAAGAAAAATCACTGCAAAGAAATGAGTACCTGCTCCTACCGCAGCAAACAGAAGAAAAAAGATGAAGGAAAGATTCATTAAAATACCAGTGGTGTCTGGAAGCTTTAGCAAGCCTTAAATTTTTTCTGCTGTTTTGCAGTTTGTTAATGGGAGGGGAACCAGAGTGACACAGATAGAAAAGCCAGGGGCCACCATTCCTGCACATAATTTGTCTGGTGCTGGCTTCATCGTGTGGCGTGTGAAAAGATATGTCTTTCAGTTTGGAAATAAATGTTATAAATGCCAGCAGCACTCACTAATGGATTATTCTGTTGGTTCTTTAATGTATAATAATGTTAAAGTTTCTTTTCATCAGGGACGACCATACATTTTTAAGAAATACTAGAAAAAACTATGAATGTAGATTAATGAGAATTAACTTTTTTTTTTCCAATGGGACTTTTCAGGAAAAGTAATTATTTTCTTTTGTCTTTCAGCCATGGAAGAGTTAATAGTTGAGCTGCGCCTGTTTCTTGAACTTCTGGACCATGAATATCTAACTTCCACTGTCAGGGAGAAGAAGGCAGTAATAACTAACATTCTCCTGAGGATACAGTCATCAAAAGGTCAGTGCTGGGGTGTGTTTTCTTGCTTGCAGAATGCACAGAATAAGTCTGTGCTCAGTGAAATAACTTTTAAGAGCTGAAGACAAGCCCTAAATTGAAGCAAGACAGAAAGACAGGGTGAAGCCAAAGTGTAACTTGCCTGAATGCTTTGCTTTGTGTCCAGCAGTGAAATACAGCTACAGGCACACTTAGGAATTATTGCCTAGGTAGAAAGTTTTCACTTCTGCTGGCAGAGTGGCTGCTTCATTTAATTTGTGCCAGTGATGGTGTTTGTGAGTTTTGATGCCAGGGAGTGAGTGCTGGCCGCAGCACTGTTTCATCTGTGTCAAATGACCCAAATCCATCAAAAGCCCTGATACTGAGGTGGAGTCTGGTGCTTAACTGATACAGGAGTGCCAAGCCAGAGATAGGAAATGGTTGTCAGAATGTTTGGATTGCATTTTGCAATTAGACTCACTTTCTTGTTTTTTTCCTATCTAAAACCATTTTTGTTGCACAACTTCTTGTCTCCATCAAGATTATGGAACTGAGTGCAGCATAAATGATTCACTGTGTACAGGAACCTTTCCACAGAGCTTTGGTGAGGAACATTCCTCACTATTTTTTCTAACAATACCCTTACATTTTTTACCACACTTTCCTGTATGCAGTGACATCTGGGTCCTAAGACCTCTGTCTCCACTGCATCTGACAGAAGTACTGCCAGTGTAAAACCCCAGTTTAGATTTTTGAAAAATACCAGAGTTTTTTGAAGAAAAATGCCACATTGTGAGCAGCTGTACTTCTCTTGATTTGTTTCTTCTTTGGTGCTAGAAAAATGTGGTCATGTTTGATGCAGTGTTGCCCCCTTATTAAAGAAATTGGTTTTTTTCTGTGAGATTCAAGTCCATGGAGATCTTTAAAGTAATAATTGTCCTCTTTTCCATTTCAACATTCTTAAAGACCCACCACTATTTCTACCTTACACTGAGAGAACGAGGTAGATACCAATTTCTCATATTGTGGAAAGAGTCTTCATGCTCCAAAAGTCTTCATCAAAATATAGCAAACTCCCCAAAAATCTGTAGAGGTGAACCTGCAATTTATGTTTAGAAACATAAATATTTTACTGGCATTCAAAATAACCTCAGCAATGCTGGGCTGACACTGCATGTTCTTCTTGCAATCTTTACAACTAGATGTGTTAAGAAAAGCATTTGATTTGTTCTAGAAGTCAGGTGTCATTCTTTTGCCAATTTTGAAAACATGGGGAAAGATTGTCACATTCTTTCTTTTGGAATTGTGGATGGTGTTCCAGGACAAAAAAACCCTTCATTTCACAGTGCTGAGTATGTTTCTGGACTCTAGAGCTCAATTATTTATGCTGTTAAATTGTGGAGTCATGGTTTGGCCTGAGCAGACTTGTGTCCTCCATCAGTTCCTAGGCATGATGTGGGAGTTTGCTTGGGCAAAGATCTGCTCCCTCTAGACAGATGAAAATCACTTTGAGAGTGAGAGGTCTTAACTGTGTGAATATCAATTTCTGTGTGCCAGGGCACCTTCCTGGGTGTGTCCAGTCTATGTCTCTACATGTGGTGACAGATAAGAAGACCCCAGAACCATAGCTTTCCACTAATCAGCACCTACCATTTAGGTTTTAAAGCCTATTAGGCTCTGTAACAAGATCCATTTCATCCAATTACAGGATCCATCCATCACCAAGATCCCTACGAGATCCGTGTTTTAAGTGGTAGGGCTTTGCTCAGTGCAGTTGTTACTGGAACATTTTACTCACCTCTAGTGCCTTCCTTCAAGGAGATCAGATGTAGACATTTCAAAGAAAAGTTGTAAAAGTGATTAAAGGATCCAGAAATACACCTTCAAATTAACCAAAATGAGGTGTCATAATTAATCTTTATTTAGAAAAGTAGTGACTGAGCACAAGCTCCTAGACTTACACAAGAGTAAGTGCAATGGCTGAGTGCTTGTTTCAAAGTGGAAATAAAGCACCTTTTGAGCATTGGAGCTATGAACTAATGGAAGAACTTAGCAAGAGAACTGCATGCCATTGCTGGCATCTTATCAAAATGGAATATTTTGCTAAAAGATATGCTCTAGTTCAAACCAGAGTTAAGGAAACCTCATAGTTCAGTTAAATAAGAGATCATAGGACTATGCTTTATATATCTATAAACTTTAGTTTATGTAGTTGAGTGGAATTTAAGCCAGCATGGCCTCTAAAAAAGCATCCAGTTTCTCTCCCCAGGCTACTCATGTATTGCCTCTTCCTTTCTGCTAGCACAAACATTATTTGCTTTGTTTTGCTGGTTTAGTCCTAACCAGTGTCACTTCCCTGGTCTGGTTCATCCTAAGGCCACACACATGCTTATGCTGGCTCAAAGGAGAGGTTGGGGCAGGGACAGGAACAAGGCAGGGAAGGAGAGGAACTGCCTCCTTGGGAGCTCTGCCATCACATCCTGGCCTGGAGTGTGTGTGGAGCTACCCAGGGAGTCATGTACTTTACTGGAGCCGACCCCGCTCCTTTTTTTATCAGTCATAACATTCAGTACTCCCATCCCTTTGAAACTATTCATCTCTTCATTAAAATTAAAAGCAATAAAAGATGCATAAACCCACAGTACTCTGTAACTAAGATGAGCTATCATTTGGAGTCTGTTTTTCAGATTGTTGTTTTACTCCACCCACACAGCTCCACGAGAGCTCTTGGGTTGCTGGCACAGTTTAAGAGGCTTGAGGACTATGCTGAGTTCAAGCTCTTTAGTTGCATTTGCAAAAATCAACAGGGTGAATCCAACAGCATTTTCTGATTGCTGTAGGAAACCATGTAAGATCAATGGGGAATGATGATGATGGATCTGGGAAACTGGGAACTGGCTGGCTTTGTTAGAATGTCTGGAAATGAACAATTATGTTTTTCTTTGTAAAGGTGTGGAAATTATAGTGATGGGCTGGAAGTAAAACACTTTAAACTGAGTGAGTTCTTACTTGGGGGATTCTTTAGAAATCTTTTGCCTTGTTTTGTTCCATCTACCCTAAATGAGCACTGTTTTCTTCATCTAATATCTATCAAGCAGAGAGAACTGGGCCAGGCAGATGTGTTCTTCAGGTCGTAGCTGCTTGGCCTCAACTTGCCCTGCATCCAAACTAGTGGTTACTCTGAATAGCTGGCAAAACTATAAACCTTATTTTTCTTCCTGAGCCTTGGCATGCCCAGTGGAGTGTAGGTCTGAAGAAAACACTTGGCATTGCATTCTAAAACTCAAGACTTTTTTCTAACAAACAAAGACACAAAGAGTTTATTTTGGAGTAAGAACTGTTGCTGGATTTAGTCATTAAATACAACTGTCAACACTGCCTGTTTTCCTTAACAGGATCTGATGCCCTAAAGCTGTTGTACTCCTTTTGCAGTATACATTGGTAGAAGAAATTAAATGTTAGAGCAGGTTCTTGTTAACATACACATGAAAACTGGGGAAAATAGTTTTATAGAGTCAATAGTATTTACTTGGAATAGTTTGGGGTTTTTCAGTAAAAATCCCTTCATATATGACTTCTGGTTATTATGGAAAGCATGGGAGACTTGGACATGGATGGCAGTCATAATATGGACTCACCACTCATCCTATGTGAAGAGCAATGAGTGAAAGTTACACTGGAAAAAAAGAAAAAAGGAATGTTTCCCAAGACTAATCACTCTCTTGATTTGTAGGAAGAAAGAAGAATCTGTAGTCTTTGGAGACAGTTTAATATATCAGTGTTGTTTTTCAAGCCATGACTTCACAGCCAGTGGGACTGGGATATTATGACAAGAAACATTTCATCATTGATTACATTTTTGAGAATTACATGATCTTCACCGAAAGGCATCCATTTGGATGTGTAAATATATATTTTAAAAATGCAACTAAACACTAGGAACTAAATTCCATCTGGGGTTAAGCAGGGTACAATCCATGGACTGAATGTTTGCCAGAACATTGAGGAGATGCACCCTAATCTTCTTTTGATATTTAGAAGAATAAACAATATCCTGTTTCTATGAAGAGAATTCAACTGTGATTTAAATTATTGTGCCAAAAACACAGAGTGAGTCAGTCCTTCCTCTTTTCTCCTGTGAGGGAGATGCAACAATGGCACAAAGGACCGTCAAAGCAGCTTTCACATTCATTCTTTTCCCTTATCAAATTCACCTGGAAAACTATGAGGTTATTAAAATAAAAAATTAGTAAAAAGGACATGGTGGGAAAATATGCTCAGTGCGCATTTCTGTTAATGGTGAATTGGTTAGGGCAGTGTCCCTCAGCAGTGCTCCAGGCTGGGGTGTCACAGCATCCTGTGCAGCTTAGACTCACGCCTCAGCTCCCTGATCAGAGGTGGTGGTGGCAGCAGGGTCCCAGGCAACATGGGCAATGTGAGCTTGGCCAAAGAGCTGTCACCATCACTTCCAGGAAAAGCAGGCAGGTAGGGGCTCTTCTTCCACCCTCTTCTCCATTCTTTTGTCATGAAAGATGGTTTGGGCTTGTTTCTCCATGATGGCCTTGCCCATCCAGAATGTGCCATGGAAACAGGTGTTGATCATCTCCATTGCAGAAAGGCAGCTGGTCATGTACTGCCCACAGGCTGTGTTTTATTCACTGTGTGGTGCCACTGGGATGTTTTCAAATGTGGCATATTCCCCCAATAAACGTTTTTATCTGGCAGGCACCTGGCAGCGTGTTTGAATGTTGTTCAAGTCTTTGAGTTTGAGATGGATGGGCAGTTCAGAATGATTTCCTGTAATTTTTTTTCAGTGTCTGGTATTTGTTGATCCAAACAGCATATATGTCATTATCATATAGAGCAAGTATGTGTTTGTTCTGCTTGAATAAATTCCTGAATTCCCAGCATTCTTCCAGTCCGGCGTCAGTAACTGCACTTGGGAGGTGGGCTGTGATCAGAACTGCATGCCAGATTTCACTGTGTGACAGTCAGACATGGGAGCCACGTGTGGAAAAAATACCCCATTTGCATCCACCACGGTACTAAGTGATGTTTGTTGCCCTTCCACAGGTTTAGAAATAAAAGAACATGTCCAGAAGCAAGAAGTTGCCAACAGTTTGCCGGCGCCTCCTCAAATGCCTCTGCCAGAAATACCTCAGCAGTGGCTGGTGAGTGTTGTAGTTAATTATATAAATATGTACAAGAGAGAATGCATTTATGGTAAGTCTTAAAAGAAATGGTTACAAGGGAGAAGAGCCTGCAGGTCCAGGGAAATAATTATTCCTCTCACCTCTGCTTTGGTTGAGGGAATTCGGTTCAGCCTGCAGAAGAGACATCAAAAAATTGCTTGTAGTGAGATAAGCTTGGGAATAGGTCACCTACAAAGGCTGTGGAATCGCAGTCCATGGAGATTTTCAGAATTCTCACGGAAGACTGAGCAACATAGCCTTCATTTCAAAGGTTGACCTGTCCTGTGTTGGAGGTTGGCCTAGCCAAGCTCACAGGTCCCAGACAGTTTCTTACACTTTTATTGGTAACATTTCCTGGAGCAAGCTTAACGAGAAGACTCCTTTCAGCAGCTGAAAAATGAAGATACAGAGTTTTAAAATTAAGGAAGAATACTTCCTTTTTTATTAATAAAGACTTTAGACTTTATTCATAAAAAAGGGAGTATTCTTCCTTCATTTCATGGTGTTGCCTTTCCTGCCCAGTCTCTGGATAGGAAATTCCCTTCAGATCAAGCAGATGCACTGACTCTTAAAGGTGTTTATAGCAAAGATACTGATTGAGGTCTGTAATTCAGTCCTCCAGTTGGGAGCAGCTGTCTTGTTATAGAAAAAAAACTGTAAACAAGTGTCAGTGCTTCTCTCGTAGATACTTTTCAGTAGATATGATGAAGAAAACATTTTCAACATTTTTTTGGAGAAGTGTAAGCATATTGTGGTTTAGCCTGTTGAACTGATACTGATAAAGTATCCATCTCTTTATTCTTGGGTGGGAAATTTTGTGCAGAGATAAGGACCATCCATGGAGATCCAGGTTCATTAAATCAGCACAGATGCAGCTTACAGGGCCAGAGGAAATGGATGGCTGATGTTTTGCCTCATTTTAGTGTGGTGTTTTGTTAACACATTTATGCCTGGGCCTGAGGGATATATAAGCATCTTATGAACATAAGAACTAATGTATGACATGGAACTCCTGGCTAGCCTTTTATAAAATGCCGTGGACTGCAGAAAAAAAATAAAAAAACACAGCAAACATTTATTGTATGGAATACCTTAATCTTACTTTCTTTCTAAGCAATGCCACCTTTAGGTTTGTGACAGTAGATTAATTATGCATATATTTAATGGATGCAAAATAAGTGTTATTAATATTCAGTGAAACTTAGAGAATTCATTTCACGGTTAACAGTGCCAGAAACTGATTATTTTTATTTAATGCAAAATACATAGAGCATAAATTACAAGGGAATGGGTTCAGAAGAGGCAGGAAAATTATGCAAAATGAACATGCCTTTGAAATCTAGACTTCAGGTACTTCAGGTTTCATAAACTTGAAACCAACTAAGATCTTCATTCTTTTATATTTGTGTAGGTTCAGTTTGGCTCTGAGGATTCAAGTTGTTTTTCTTAGAACAACCCATCTCCTTTTCCTTTCTCATACACTAATGTGTAAATTCCCCTGAAGTTGGTACAGCTGCAGCAAGTTAAATGGTGTGAAGTATGAATTAGGTCCAGGAGGTCAGCTCTGGTTTTTGCAGTAGTTAATTTTGGATTTTTAGTAACAAAAATATTTCTCTGAGATACTGTGGGAATTACCATGGAAGTTGACACAGTTAGAGCTGGCTGGTCTGCAGTGTGGTGTTCCCTTGTTGAGCCTGGCAGAGTAGAGTTTGGACATGGCCCTCCCTTGTGACCTGCCTGTAACACTGTGGATGTTTTCACCTCAGTGAATTCATCGAGTTTTTCCGTAGTGTTAGAAGCTGATTTTTGCCAGTGTTTCTGCAATTCTGTTGCTGCTCTCAGGCAGTGGTGGATTTCATCTGCCTTTCAGTGCCACTATGAGATGAGCCAGGACGTGCCCCAAGCCTCTCATTGTCTTGCAGTACCCAAATACACATTACAAGTGGTGATATTTTAATATGGTATCACATTGTAATTAGTGAAAAAGATGACAGACTGCTGCTGTCCTGCAAAAGACCAGGAGGAATCTGAACAAAAAGACAAAACCATCAGCTTTTTGTCCTTTGAACACTGTGGTAAGCTCAGAGCCCAGTCTTACTTTGACTTCTTCTCCTGAAGTCACATTGATATAGTGGAATTGGTCACTATATAATTGATAATTTCTTGGAAACATTTCACTATTAGGTGTCTCTTTATTAAACCCTTGTTATTATTGATATGTTCAGAGACTGTCATCTTTCTTTTCATACACAGGACATTAGTGACAGTGACCAAGATCTAATCTCTCATCCATCACTGCTCTTGCATGGTGATTTGCAATGCATCCTGAGTCAATGGAGTCCTAAAAATTTGTAGCTGATGCCAAACTCTATGAAAACTGTACATAATTGCAGTGATATAAATACTGAGCTACCTTTCCTTGCCACTTTTCATAGACTGTGTTTTCATAGCTGAGTGGAAAAAATTCCCTGGCCCACCAGAGGCTGGAATATCCTGTTGCTGGTTGCCCTTCTTCACGTGGCAATTTGGAAGTCATTCTCTATGGCACCTGTTTTTGACAGCTATTCAGGACAGAAAGTTTTTTCCACTTGCTAAGTAACATCTAGTGATGGTCTCAGCCTCCAATGAAAACACTTTGTGCTGATGGAGCATAGGAATTTACTGGAGGTGGGAATCAGTAACTTCAAATAAACTGTACACTGTTTAAAATCTCTGGGTTTAGCCCATCAGTTATTGAATGTGATGAAAATTAAAGGTTCATTTACACCACTGTTTCTCTTCATGTCGCTCAAGGGTTTCTACATTCAAAAATGTTTAGTCTAAATTGGTGTGTAAGTTTCTACTTATGTAAAGATGTGTGGGTGGGAAGGAATTCAATACTCCTTAAAGTAGTGCCAGGAGCCAGAATTATGTGTGGGCAGGTGCTGTGCAAGGTTTCCTTTGTAAATCTGTAAATAGACCTGCATATTTGCTCAGGCCAAATCTTTTATCGGTTTTGTTATTCATCAGCCCACGAACTAAAAGTATAAAATTCATTTTATTGAGACATACTGTTAATAGTTTAAATGGAGTCTCAAATTATTAAAACACATTAGAGCCTGGAGAGTTTTCCTGGACTCAGTGGGCTTCGAAGGGACAAAGTTGAGGGACAAAGTTGGGCCTTAGGTATACTCGAATTAAGAAAATCACTAAGCACAGTCTCCTAGTAATTCTCTTTTGTATCCATTTCCTTGGCTGCATCTGGTGTAGCAGACTTTCTGTGAGGTATGGAAAGCTCAAATCCCCTCTTGCTTTAGTCTGTGTGTGCAGCTCCTTTAGCTGGCTGGCAAGGTAAATGCTGCAGATAAAGGATGTGAGGCGTAAGGGCAGCTCTGAGACCCTCTGCAGAGCTGAGACACCTCTTGTCTGGGTGCTTTACTCTGAGCTTGCCAGCAGGAATGCAGTGCCAGCTCTGAGGCTTTGTTTGGGTCAGCTGCAGAGCAGGAGGTCACTGTGTCAGAAATGGAGTCCTGTTTGATCTTAGTCCTTCTGGATGGGCATACAGAGAATTAACAAAAGGAGGGAAACTTAGACATGATGGGTGCCCACGTGCCTGCCTGCCCTTCATGCACCAGGTCCTGGAGGTCTGTCCATCTCCTCCCCATCCCAAGGGGCAGCTGCTGCACAGCCCAGGCCATTGGCTGGACCTGTGCAGGGATCTGGGGAGACACCCCATGCAAAGAGCTGGTCCAAAATTCTGGTTCCAGCATCTACTTCACCCATAGAAGGGACTTCGTCAGGAAGGCAGATCAGTGAAAAAGCAGGAGTTAGTCCAGATATGCTGGATTTGACTTTGCTATCCAGAAGGTGTAGCTGCAAGTGCCACCTTAGGTGGGTCTGCAAGTGGGATTCCCATTCCTTTAACAGAGATCCTAGGCAAAAGCTCCTTAAAGTTCTAAGGAGTCTTTGAAAACTGGTTTTTTATCTCACAGGCTGCTCCAATTGCATAACCTGATCTAAAGCCTACATGAAAGCCCAGCAAAAAACTTCCACTAAATTGCACAAGCACTGCTCCATGATGGGTATGGAGGAATAACACAGCCAAGGCTCTGTGCATGCTTCAGAGTGCTGCTGGTGGTTTAACACCTGGGATCCCATCATTGCACCATCACCAAGCTGCCTTGAAGAGCATTTTCCACCGAGGCAGTGGGATAATATCCGCTGTGTCCCGCTGCTCAGATGTGCCTGAGGATTCCTGGCATGAATTAGCCACAGCATGACAGTGACAGAACACTTCTAGCCTCCAAGCATTTGGTTGCCGTGTTACATCTGACAGTTGGTGATTTCATTGCTCTGTGCTGTCCAACAAAATCAAACACAAACAGCACACTTAGCTATTTTGCATGATTTTCACAGTGAAATCGAGTGTGTGTTTTGTTTTTCTTGGAATATTGACAATTTAATAATTATTTAACCGCAGCAAAGGTTCAGCAAAATTCCAGAACCCTGCAGATATGAATCAAAAGAATGGGTCATCTTCCTCCAACCCACTCCTGCACAATACACATTCACTCTGTAGGAGTGCTTCATATAAATGGGTTTCCTGTTGTGGGGAGATCATTTGACAGCCTCCCTTTCTCTGGCTGCCTGACAGGTAAACTCTTAGATATTTACTGGGAAATGCTGAAATGAGACAGTGTCCTTGGAGAAGAAGAAAAATCACCTGGAAATTGAAAGGATTCTTGAGGTGATATATCACTAATTAAATTAATCATTCTTTGCATAGCAAATAAAAAAGTGACAGTTTTTAAGCTTTTTCTAAAGTATGCCTTGAGAAAAGTCCCACAACAGAAGCAAGGGGTCCATGTGTCAGGTGGGTATTTGGGAATCTCTGTTTCATCTACTTTTTTTTCTAACACTGAAAAACAATTATTATTCTCTGTTTCTCTTTAAAGATGATCTTAAGGCAGTATTAGTTTTCAGGTTCTTTCCTTCTTGGAGCACAGTCAAAAGAAGAGTTGAAAGCCACAAAAATAAATTTAACAAATATTCATTTGTTTCATTCAGAGCTGGCTATACCTTCAGCTTCAACAGGTCTGAGCAAGTTCTTCCATAATGGAGGAACAAGGAAAGAAACCTTTTTAAATTATCAGTGCAGTTACTCTTACTGCAGACAATGATAAAATATTAACCCTTTCATAAACCAGCTAAAATTTATTCACTAGCACTTAGGTTTCTTTAACCCACTATTTCAATTTTAAAGTTGTTCCACATAGTTTTTTTAACCCACTGTTTCATTTTTAAAGTTGTTCCACTGGCAACTGTTCATTGTCAGTCTTTGTCTGTGTGTTTAAGTAGGTCCTTTTCCCTTCACCATGGTATGTGTGCTTCAGATATCCTTTGTAATCCCAATTATATTTCCCCTCAGCTTTCATTTCATTCCACTGTGTATAAGAAAGGTGCTCTCAGTTTCATTCTGAGCTATGGTTCAGTGAATGATATCCCCAAGTATTTCCCCAAGCACCTGCTGTAAGGATCATGTACTTTGATCATAAATGACCAGAACAGCAGTCAGTCAGTCAGACAGTCTTCTGGACATAGAATCAGAATCATTCAGGTTGGAGAAGACCCTTAAGATCATTGGGTCCAACTCTTTGCCTAAAGCTCCCAGTAAACCGTGTCCCCACATGCCACATCTGTGTGACTTTAAATAGCTCCAGTGGTGGTGACTTCACTGCTTCCCTGGGCAGCCTGTTCAGTGCTCTACCACCCTTCTGGTGAATACATCTCTCCTAATATCTGAGCCTCCTCTGGCATGACTTGAGACTGTGGCATTTGTCCTGTTGCTTGTTACCTGTCATTACCTGGCATTTGTCCTGTTGCTTCTTCTTAGGGAGAAGAGACTGACCCCACCTGGCTACAGGCTCCTTTCAGGTGAGGGACAGGGTCTCTCCTGAGCCTCCTTTGCTCCAGGCTAAACACCCCAGTTCCCTCAGCCTCTAAGACTTGTGTTCCAGACCCTTTGCTCTGTTGCCCTTCTCTGGACTCACTCCGGCACCTCAGTGTCTTTCTTGTTGTGAGGGGCCCAGAGGGATTTGAGGTGTGACCTCGCCAGTGCTGAGTACAGGGTGACAATCCCTGCCCTGGTCCTGTTGGCCGCACCATTGCTGATCCAGGCCAGGTGCCATTGGCCTTCTTGGCCACCTGGGCACACTGGGATTGTGCAATATAATATGTCATAGCATAAGGAATAAGGATGAAGAAATGTATGCCACCTCTTTTTTGTCCAAGCAATATCTTACAGGACCCTCTAGTTGCCATTTCTGTTTTCCACGGCTGAGGCTGGTGAATTATTGTTGATGATTTATTTCACATTTGCAAATGGTACCACAGAAAGGTTTTAGTTAAAGCAATTACCTTCTCAGTTAAATTATGGTATACCTTTATAGCAATACACATCACCGTATTTCAAAACTTTCCTCATGTCTGAGCTGCCAGAATGAGCTGTTCTCAGCTGCCTTTAGTTGGAATTTACATTTAAACTGCATGAGTTAGAGTAGAATTGAACTCTTTTACCAAATTATTTTTATGATCATTGTGAAGCTATTTGCCTTTTTGTCTTTAACTAGATACTGATGATCTTTGACCTTCTTACAAGAAAATTATTAACTTGCTAATTGCACAGATTTTGTAGGATATTGTCCCACCATTTACTGTCGAATGCTCGCACTTCTGACCTCAGGTTTTCATTTCTTATTTCTATGCTATACCTGTCCATAAAACCCTATCTCTGTCTTGATAGTTAGGGGTCAAATTTTTTTTTTTGCTTTCCTTATCATGCTCATTAATGTTATGGGGAAGGAATTAGGCCAGTAAGGACCAAGTCTTCTCTTGTTGTAATTTGATGCAATGCTCAGGCCCTTAGACAATATAGTTCCAGTGGAAATGGCATTGCCTACACTTTTATTACTGTACTGCCTTGTCCTCACTGTCATGTCACACACTTGGATGAGTTTATTTACTTCTGGAAGAGAAAGGTGATTTTGTCTTTTCTGGGCCGTACAGACACTTCTTTGAGCACAGTCAGAATAAACAACTCTGAGAGCCCCATGCTGCTTAAAATTCAGATTAATCCTTCTCATGTAATATGTATGAAAGTGTTCCCTAGCATTAATTAAGGCCCAATTCATTTCTTGGTACACACAGACCCTTTGCTTGACATGAGTCAAGTCTATTGTTTTGTCTGAGTGATGCTTCCAACTGGCTGTGTAATAATCTTTTATTATAAATTATGAATGATACAGAAATACCTTGTTGTTGTTTCTGGCTCATTCGCTTTCACTTTTAATTATTTTGTTAGATCTTCTGTTCTTTCCATTGAGTCAGGAGTTTATTTTCACTGCAGTCTTCCACAGAGTTTGGGTGTAACTCTTTCCAGCTACCTGTCTTTTCAGTGGTGCATTCCATGCTCCAGTCTTTTTGGTTTTATTTACTATCTCAAATAATATGTATGTAATTACATACAGCAGCAAGAACTGAGACAATTTGTGTCTGGACACGGACTGAGTGCCATCAGAGGTGCAGGAACCAACTGGGTTTTCTACTCGGTCAGTAGAGTAGAAAACTTGGTCCTCTTCATGGTCATCTTTGCCTTCCTGTTTCTTAGGTGAAGGGGTTATTCAGGTATGTGAGCAGGTGTGTTGTACCTTTTGAAATAGTAGTTCAGATCCTGGTGAGGTACAGGTGTAAATGCCAGACAATCTTCAGATCAAACTGTGGAGCCATAGGACGCCCTGATTCATTCTTTAATGCGAGCAAGCCTGTTCAGATCTCTTTCCCATCATCAGGCTGTGCTCTCTGAGGCTGTGATCTGTTTGTAGTCACTGTCTAAGCACTTTTCCAGTGATACCTTTAATTAGGCATTCACCCCCGAGTCAGCAGACACGCTCTCAGGCTGTGTCAGATGTTCCTCCACTCCCTGGAGGACAGCGTGCCAAGTGTGTGCCTTCTGTTCCTGACCTTAAACCTGCTCAAATCCCTGTTCAGGATCACCTCCTAAGGAGAAGCTCCACTTGAGCTTATACTCATCCTCTGTCTGGTGATCACTTGCACTTCTTTCCCTCTGCCTGTCCTGGATGTCTCGAACCCCTGCCAGGGGGCTTAAGAGGCCTTGGCACAGAGCCCAAGACGCCTGTTAGACTTTGATTATGACCCATGGAAAAAATTACCAACCTTATATGAGGATCTGCAAGCCATGAAGGTCTAAGTAGAATAATAGCTTGTTTGTCAGGGGCTGAAAAATAGATTTTTGGGGTTTTTAGAATGGGGGTTCAGGAGGCAAGATGGAAGAATCTGGGCATGTCCAGCCTTTCTCCTTCTTCTTATTCTTCTTCTTCTTGACCTCCATCTTCTGGTGTGATGGTGACACTTGTGGATTGATTTAAGGTAGAAGCTCACTGTCTAACATAGGTGATAGGTATTGGGAAGTAATTGTAAATATTGTACATGTAGTTTTTAGTATAAAAAGATAACACCACCCTGGGGGCAGGCAGAGTGCCTCTGTCTGACCTGCTGAACAAACCTCAGCAGGCCAGAGAAAGAATTTTGTAGATAAGAAACAATAAACAACCTTAAGAACGAGAACAAAAGAGCTCTAACATGTTCTTCGACTGCCGGGCTGGGAAAAGAAACTTGTACTTATTTTGGGGTCACTCTGAGCAGCAAAATTCCCTAGAGTGGGTGACCAGTTCTGCTGTTCATGGGATTCAAATTGCTGGGCCTCCCATCATGTCAAAATCTGGTTGTTGGTTTTTCAGGGAATTCCTTCCAGTTTTTCTTCCTGGTAGCACCGGCATTGTGGAGGTGTGTGCTGTAACTGCATGTGCAGTCAGAGATGGTCAGGTGGGACTACACCAACAGCCCATCATGTGGCCCTGTTATCCCCCTTCTGGTGGGACTGACAGGGTTGCTCCATTCCAAAAGGTTGAGCTTTATAGCTGTCTGACTGGTTTTGCTGCCTTTTGTGCTCAGAAGCTGGGAAGGTAAGTTGTTAGACTTCCTTCACATTATTTGGCTCCTGGTTTTGTGGTCTCCAACTGACAAGCTCAGAAATAACAAACTTAGAATAAGAAGCAGAGGTCAAAGGAAGAATATTTCTCAGCTTTTCCTTGTGTACCCTCAGGATAATATTGCACAGCTTAAAGTGATCTTAATGTCCCACAAAGTCAGCACGTTTGTCCTGAATAAATCCAAGGTCCATCCAGGTTCTCAATTGCTGAAAATTAATAGTGAATTCTTTTTAGCAGAACTTTGAATTATTTAAGGGCTGTCATACCAAGCACATGGCAAGTACTAATGCCCAGTTTCCAACCCTTACAGTGTTACAAGAAAAGCCTGGTTGAAATGTATGCTCAGTAATTTTGTGAATTGCATTTTACCCAGTTTGTTGGTTCATCTTGCTTTGTGGGCATCCATTTCTGCACATTTTAGGGAGTTAGGGATCATAGATGTGTGCTGCTCTTCCCCCGGCCTCCAGGCTGAAGATGCAGTGGGGTTGTGCAGAGGTCAGGTCTAAGCTTGCTCCAGAGCCAATGGCATGTGCCTGTCCCAAAGTTTGCTCCTGAGAGCCCAGATCTTGGACATCTCCAGTGTGTGACCCCTTTTCTGTTCTCGTGTTGCTGCCTTCAGCACTGAGGGGCTGTGTATGAGCTGCATCCAAACTGGTGGTTGATGCAGTAACACAGCTCCAAGAGTGGCACTTGAGTTGCTGGCAGTGTTTGCCTGCAGCACAGGTTACTGACAGGCTCTGCTGAACTCACTGCTTTGCACTGGAACCTCCACATCCTAAATCATTGCATAAAGGAACATATTTCTTTCTATTTTCTACAGAGTGTAACTCTTCCTTGCGGTATAAGGTGATTTTATATCCTCAGGCCTCTATACATTGACATTTATTTTCCTTTGTCTTTCAGACTGCTTTCCATATTGTCACCAGATTATCAGATAGACCATCCATAAAATAAAAATTACTGTCTGTCTGGCTCAGTACCCTTGAGGGTACTGAAGGGGGGAAAAAGGTAGTGTATCTTTTAGGATAAAGGAGGAAATAATTTATTTGTGGTCTGTGGAATACAGGAGGGCAGGCAGAGGGGAAAATCATAATATGCCATTAATTTAAAATGTCCATACAAGTCTGCTTCAGAGTCCAGTAGGATAACAAATTTTACCATTTTGTTTCTTTCTCTTAACAATCAATCCTGTCAGCTGGAATTGGGCATCCCGTGCCCAATCCAGTCTCTAATTTCATCAGAGATCTCAACTCTGTAATGATCACCTCATCTGCTTCTTGGTTTCAATTAAAGCAGCTCTCAGTTGGTCTCAAACCCAGGACCTGACAAATGTCTTCATCAGTACTGTTTCATTATTGCTCTTCTTATTGTGGACAACAACACATTACATTTTTGTCCTTTTTCCTCCAAGGAGGTAAAGGTAATGCCAATTTCTCTTCTCGGTTCTTATTCCTGTGACTGAGAGGGGTGGTTTATCTTAAGAGGCAACATTCTCTAGGCTTTTTCTCTGTTGCCTCTCATTAAAACAGAGCAAAAAAAAAACAAATAAAAAAGGAGAAATTCATGCTGATGCCTTCCTTGCAGGTTGCCAGGTCTTTCCTCCTGATACCGCTCAAGCTACATATGTTCTGGTCTTTTTGTTATTTAATCTTTTTACAGAATATATAAATAATTTTGTGGAGTTTATGGCCTTTTTATATTTTCAGGTAAACTATAGAAAAGTTATTGGATAAAGACTTAAATCATAATTCATAACTTCATCAAAATTCTTCCACTAAAAATTGCTGAGTGGAAAGAATGAAACTATACAACAAGCAATAGTAAAAACATTAAAGAACTATAATATTAGTAACTAATACCAGAATGCACACATATATGTTTTTGCATATCTTGGTGGTCAAACTCATAAACTGTATATCTGCCAAAAGATGTAGTTGTTTATGGTACAGATTTGCAATTTTATTTTGTATTTAATCAATTGTGGGTTTTTTTAATATTAAAGCAGCCTCACTTTTATCAGAAAGAATTTAATGTTGGATGTTTCTGTTTCTCCCTTTTAAAAAAAAATATTTTTTATAATTGTTTTCAACTTTGTTGTGGCAAGCACTGCAAAATGCATTTCAGAGAGGAGGGCCCAGTTAATTCAGCAATGGATTCCATCTGTGTTGACCTTGGCTGCAGAGCCCAGCCCGCCCCAGCTGTATGAAGTAACTGGTGCTCCAGCAGGGTCGGAATCAGACAAGCACCATTTGTGTTTCATTTCCTTTTTTCTTTCTTTCTGAGTAACATTTTGTCTAAAAACAAGGATTTTTTTTTCTCCTGATCTTTATTGGGATTTCTCATTTGTCCCGGGATAAAATACAGCTTTGAAACCTTGGTGCTGTGTCAAGTCAAAATTGGAATTACTCAGGACATGTATTCATGTATTTCCTGGGTGAATGAGGTCCAATAATGATAGGAATTTCATATATTATATGCAGGTGATGGAAAAAATGGTTTAAGGCTAGACCAAGAAATTAATTTGTCTAATGGAAAGGGTGGTATGAATGTATATTGCCCCAGGAACAAACTGTGACCCCAGCTAACGAGAACAAGCTTCTACCCACTTGAGTGAAGGGGGAAAATCAACTCTTTGGAGGCAGTCCTGCCTCTTGTGTTTAGCACTTCAGGCTACACAGAGGTGATATGTGTAGAGCAATTCATAATTGCTGTCAGTTTTCCGATAGTAATGAACGTGTAATAATTTTTAATGTCCCTTATGGCTGTTGTATAGCAGCAGCTGACCTTGAAAGACTCATTTATTTTGTCACGATGTGCAGGTTGTCAGTTTGATTTTTTTTCAGCAAAATTACAGGATCACTACACTATAAGTCATAATTTTTTTTCTTTATTTTGCTTTTTTGACAGATAATTTCTCTAGTTTTTCTCACATACCAGATTTCTCTAAAATCTGGTATGTGAGGAAATCTCATTGGTTCGCATTATAGGTAACAGTAATTGCCAACTGTAATTTGTAATTGATTGTGACATAAGAAGTTGGCTGTACATTTGATAATGGAAGTAACATTAGTGTAAATTTCAGTCTGACCAGGAATTTCTGTGCTCAGTTGTGAACCAGTTCATTGTTTGTGAAAAAGTCTCTCATTTTATTTGGTGTGCGAAGGTGAGTCCATGCTGGATGAAGGGCAGGGTTAGTCACTAGCTCCTTGCCTTCGTGCACTCTGGGAATGCACAAGCACTTACCTGCAGGGTGGAATAACCTCCTTGATGGGAATTGGACTACGGAGCACTCTAAGGGTGGGACTCATTTAGTGATGGTGTCAAGAATTGGGTGACTGGTGTAGGTGTGTAATCAGCAGTGAGATTTGGAGATGTCTAGCTTTGAAATATTCAAAGATGAATCCAGCCCTGAAAGTGCCCACAGAAGTAATTTCACTGCAGTTAATGGCACATGTTATTAGAGCTCAGGCTCCTCCCAGGTAACTTCAGGTCTGTAGCAAAAGGGGAGCACAGTCCCTGTGGCCTCATCTGTGAGATGTGGAAGAAGGCTATGCTAGACTGGTCAGCCCACCTGAGGTACAGCCCAGAAGTGTCTCTATCTCTATATCTGACCAGGTTCTCACTTCAGTATCTCCCTTGATTCCCTTAGTTTACACTCAGTCCAGTGCAGACAAACAGCAATGCATCTCTGTCATTCCATTAAAAAAAATCTTGAAAAACTTACTGCAGAAATGCAACTCTGCTTGCAAGTTTAATTTTTGTAATCATGAAATAAACCACTGGTGCTAAGAAAAGGCTTCAGTATTTTCTATAAAACATAAATAGGAAACTAAAAACCTGGGGCAAATATGAATGGGTTCCATAAAATACAGTTGTTTTGGTACTTGTTAAGGAAATAGGACAGTAAAGTCTTATGGAAGAAGTCACAGAGTACTACATTTAGTTTGTTATTATATCTACGTACCACCAGTTGGTTAGTTTTAAATTAAAAACAGGTTTATATTTAAAAGAAGCATTTTAGAATTTGACCTATATTTGACATATTTATTTTATCATGTAATAGTTTGTTGATTTTTCAAACTTTTCCTTGTTTGTAGATCACTTTTCACTATGTAGAAATAGCATTATAAACATTAATATGTATATTAAGAATTGATTTGCCACTGAAGAAACACCTGTCATGAAAATATAGTTCAATTTTATGTCCTTAGTCTCTGCCAGCCCAGGCTATTTAACTTTTCTGCAGTGTGCAGCCAAACTGCTGTTTGCTGCTCTAATGTGAATTATTTTAGGTGCAAAATGCTAATAAATTAGCCTTAACACTGTAAAAGGGTATATGCATAGAAATCTCTTTCCTACATAGACCCATTAGATTTAAATGGAGAACTATATCTTTTCAGCATTTTTACCACTTAATGCTGTTTTAGAGAGAAATTCTTTTAATGTAGCTGTAGCATTGATCTTGTCATCCTTAGCAATGACAAGTAGGATTCTACAGTGTTTATCATCTCTAAAGAACTCAGTTGGAGGACACGTAAGAAGGTTTTGTTTCCTTATCGTGGCAGAGGTAAAAGTCTGGACAATAATGATACATTTAAAAATGTGTCAGAATGTTATGAAGCATAATTAAGTTGCTTTACTGCTTCAAGTCTCTATTGTTTAATTATAATAATATATGAGGAACTTGAGATTTGGACTTTCTTCTCATCTAAAAGACGCTGCCTTGCAGAGCATCTAATTGAGCCCTCCAAAGCCTTGCCTTTAGAGATAGTCAACATAAGGAATAGTTACAAGAGCAGGGTTTATGAAGCTGGTTGCATTGGCACTGATCATGAGCAGATGTTCTGTCCATGTTTAATTTAACACCTTGTTGGTCTGTAATCAGTTTTTCTTTTTTTTTTTTTTTTTGTTTCTTTAGCCACCAGACAATGGGCCTCCACCACTGCCAACCTCCTCCCTTCCTGAAGGCTATTATGAAGAGGCAGTGCCACTTAGTCCTGGGAAGGCTCCTGAGTACATCACTTCCAGTGAGTAAGATGTTTCCAGGCTGTTTCTGAGCAGTTGGTAATTCCACTGTCCTTCAGCTTTTTTAGTATTTGAGAACTTCATCTCTGTTGGTGCTGTGGCGTTGTGTTGTGAGAGTTACTTTGACAGTTTGGGCCAGTTCTGGTTATCCTCGCTGGCCATGCCTTGGGTTGGTATGCAGAACTGTTTGGGTGTGTGCTGGACTGGTTTGCAGAACTGTTTGGGTGTGTGCTGGACTGGTTTGCAGAACTGTTTTGGTGTGCTCAAACCAGGCTCCTTTTACAGAAAACTAAATTTGGTTCTCAAGTGAGGAGCACATAAACAGGTTTCAGTAGCTATTGCAGACAGAGGGTCCAAATTAGCCATTAATCTTTTGGACTTATTTGAACCACAGATAATGGGGGCCCTGGACCAGAAGTCCAGAGCTAGATATTGCCCAGACCTCTCTAAATTGATCACACTGTGAATGTGGAGGTTTCTGTGCAGGTACTGACCTGCACATCTGCCTGCTGTGCCTCTGTTGCACTGAATTGCTTGCTAAAATAGACAAATAAAAAGGAGGGGGGGGGGGAAGGAACAGTTGGAAAGATGTGATTTGCAGCATTTCTGATGGCACATTGTGGAAAGGGATGAATTGGTCACAGCAGCTCCCACAGGCCATGTGTGATGCCCATGGCAGTATTTTGTGCCCACTCCTTCAGGGCAGTAGGCAGAGGGCTGCTTCTGGCTGTCTACCAGAATGTCCTTCTCCAACACCCAAATGTTCTTTTTCACACCCTAATACTTCCCCAAAGAGCTGTGCACTTCAGTGGAGCTGTGCTGAGAGCACCCTGATGAAACACTGCAATGACTACTGTGACCTTTACACAGGGTCATTTATGTAC
Source organism: Melospiza georgiana (assembly GCF_028018845.1). Lineage (NCBI taxonomy): Eukaryota > Metazoa > Chordata > Aves > Passeriformes > Passerellidae > Melospiza > Melospiza georgiana. Next base: position 55,912,624 of record NC_080434.1, read on the forward strand.
CATCTTTTTGCTGCTTTTTTTTATTGGCTGGAGTAATTTATTACTTGTGTAGGGCTGATTTATCACTAATCATTATTTTCTATGGTCCAAAGATTAAAGGCTTATCTTCCCCTGTTTTATAGCCATTTTAATTATTTTAAATTATCTCTCTGTTCTTAAAACATGCATAGGAGTCACCTTAAAAGTAAATACTATTCATCTGTATACTGCACAAACTGATGTTATCTAGCAGCTTTTAATTAACCTAAGAAATTCAAGGTAAGAAAAGAGTTTCATGTGCTGGAAAGCAAATGAAAGAACATATGGACTTAGAAGAGCAGCAGAATCACTCTTCTCTTCATTTCCTCCCTTGAAATGCTACAGGGTGGTCCTGCTACACCTTGTAACCCAGTGAACTTCTGACTTGGGTTTTGTTGAACAAGAGCCATGCTTAGGCAGAAAACTATTAATAATGCAAATATTAATAGCACTGCTAAAAAATCACTTAGGGAAAAACAAGAAAAAATATGAAGCTGATTTCTTATTGTACTTAAACATTTAAATACATAAAAATATTTAGGATATCGGCCTTAAAAGTTCTTTGATAATTCCATAATTCAATTATATATATGTGTATATATATATATATACACACACAGACATTTAAAGCACTGTTAGCGTGACTTGAGATTTCACTCGCTGAGATTTTTTTATATTTTCTTATGTTCTGAACTTTATCATATCTTAAAAATTGTGTTAAAAGAATTCCTCTCTTCACTGTTAATGAATTTGTTTTTAAATTCAATTGTGCAATTAGTAATACGTCTTCACTCATGCAAAATGTCCACTAAATGCAGTTCTGTGGTAATTCAAATCAGGTACCAAAGTATATTAAAAGATATAACCTTAGCTGTTTGGAGTATTTGAGATGGAGAAGACAATAGAAAAAGTGCTTGAAGTAGAAGTGCAAGAATGCATCTGTTGGGATAGATATAATTATTTTAAGTAAACATTCCCATGGAATATTTTTGTAATGTCATTAATAGCAAGGAGACTTACATACCATGTGTCTTACCTGTAAAAGTAAACAAGCACTGAAGAAAATTTCAGAACATAATCATGAAAATGAAATATCTCTAACTTCCCCAAATCCCTCTGTTTGGTTTGTAAATAAGTGATTGCATGTAGATGGCACACAAGAGTGTGTATGAATTACTTGTCTGTATTTGGGTTTTATATGAAATGTTGTGGTGGGTAGATCCTGCCCTATAATCTATTCTTATGACCTTTACCATATTGGCTATTTGTTTCTTGATGTGATGTACTAAAGCAAGATGAAGATGTTTCTGTGTGAAAGAATTACAGAAAATGAAGCTATCTGTCAAATAATATTTTGAAGATAATGAAACACTATCTAAAATTCTAGCTAGGTATTGCCAGCTTCCTGTTTCATTAAAATTCACAAGGTGTCTGTCTGAGTCTTGGCAAAGTATCTTATGTTTAATTAATGTAATGAATTGATATTACTGAGCGCTGAAACAGTAATGTGTTCTTGGCTGATTTTCCAAAGCTTTCACTTAAAATGAACCTTCTTGAGGTTTTCAGTTATTGCAGTGTGCTTCATGGCTAAGTGTTTTAACCTAACACTTTTACACTTTTATTAAAGATTATGACTCAGATGCCATGAGCAGCTCTTATGAATCCTACGATGAAGAGGAGGAGGATGGAAAGGGGAAGAAAATGAGACATCAGTGGCCTTCTGAGGAAGCCTCTATGGATCTGGTGAAGGATGCCAAAATCTGTGCCTTCCTTCTTAGAAAAAAACGATTTGGGCAATGGACCAAACTACTGTGTGTTATCAAAGAAAACAAACTACTGGTAATTCTTATTTTTATCTAGCTATATTTTCATTGTACCTTTTAAATTATGTATTTATTTTTACAGGAATGTGATTTTTGGAATATATTCTGCAAACAGTGGCCAAGTCTGTAGTAACCTTACCAAAGAGTTTGGTCGTGATTTACCCAAGAAGCAGAAAAGCACTGAAATTATAAGTGTATCATTTCACCACTTAGAACTTTGATTTTTATTTCACTTCAGCTTGAACCCCAGCAGTTCTCTGATATTGGAAAGAACATCTGGCCCATTATCTTCTAAAATATTTAATTTGGAAAAAAATAGTTGCTGAAACTATAAATCCAGTCTTTCATTTCCCTGCGGACAAAAAATCTCATAGGGAGCTCTGTGTGTGAACTGTTGGATCAGACTGCTGGAGAGAAAAGCCCCTTGTTGGACTGAGAATTCACTTGGCAGCATATGCTGTGGTAATGTACACACTTTAAACTAAACCTTTGCCATCTGCTCTGCAGTAATTATGATGCAGTATTCACATGATGCACAGCTGCATTATAAAAGGGACAGAAACAAGTGGATATATTTATTCCTTAAGCAAATCTGTTATGCTTCTTTCTGATTGGAGGCACCAGTGAAAGATTCCATGAATTATCTGCTCACAGATGTATTTTTGTTTTCTGAAAATAGACCTTAATTCAGGGAGGCATTTACTGTGTTTCATTATGAGCAAACTAATGCTTGTATTAATCAATAAGTTGGGGTCCTCAGTGTTCCTGCCTTCTGATAGGGTGCTTCCAGCCATTGTACCTAATTACATAACAATTACTGCACTATCCCAAGTGTTAAAAGCTGATTAACAAGTTATAGAACGTTTTGTGTAGAACCTCTCTATTCTACAGTGTACAGTGTAGTTTAGGTGTGTTCACTTTCCAAGTACATTTGTGCTTATGGCAGTATAGAAAATAGCAGGATATGACATGGAGGTAAGAGATTTCTGAAAATACAGTTGGAATGAATTTGCTAGTTTGCAGTAGCTTTAATTTTTGTACCTTCCTGTATTTAAGTGTTGAAAAAAAAGTTCATTCTGATTCAGCTTTTATTATATTCTTATAATGCCATTATCCTTAATGCACATTTTTATCACCATACATTAGTATCATATCAGATTTCAGGACCAGCTGATAATAGCTTGAAGAAAGGAAGGGAAGAGGCAGAGAACCAGATTTTTCCCTGAAGTCATACAGCATTTGTTCTACAATTACATTTATCGTTCCATATAAAAATATGTTATTTTTTATATTTTCATTTCCTTTACCCACATGTGTGGTCCGAAAAGCTATTTTTTTTTTTCCTTAGAGGGATCATCTTTCAGTAATTCTATAATGTGGATTAAGAAAATAAAAGTCACAATAAGAGTCTAATGACCAAGTTACGCAAGATTGGTTTATTGTTTGAAGGAGGACTTGGACAGTTAACTTATGAGATATGCAAGTAAAACAAATATGTGTTCTTAGGGATTAGTAATTGCTTGTGTCATAAATGCAGCTGTCATCATAAAACAAAAGTATTTTAATTAGGATTAGACATTAGAAATAACTTTTAGTAGGGAATTACTTTTCACTTAAAGTCTGTTAGGGACTCATATTTCATTTAAAGTCTTTTAATATATACATACTTCAGTTTTAGCAATGTATAATTTTAAATAAAATATTTAGATTAATATAAAAGGAATTACAAGCTGTTTATTGGTTCTTAAAGTGAATAATGTTGTATTTCTTAAAGACTTCATAGCTTGGAAAGTTAGTATTTTTTAAATGTTGCTAATTAAAAATCTGTGACCAAACTGGAGAAACTTTAGCGTAATGGGCTTTGGAGAGGGAAGGCTTGTCAGTGATCTGCAGAGTCTGGTTTAGAATTGGCTGTATTTGCTCAGCCTAATTTGTAGTGTTTATAACATACTTTCATCAATTGTCTTCCTGACAATTGCCTCCTGGCATGAATACTGCTGCAGACATGCAGAAGTTCATGTGCTTTTCTCTATTCACATAAATGCTCAGCTGTTCTTTGTGTGATGATACTAGTTAGTCTAGATTGTCAGAGACCCCTTTAGTATCAGATGTCTTTTCAGCCTTAGTGCTTATCTGTATGAGGAAAAGACCGGTTTACTTAGGTATGTAAAATAACTGGACATTTGTATAGAGAGTTAAACATTGTTCTGCAGTCTTTGGGAGCCTCAGCTGCAGTGATGGGTTGGAAGGAGGGAATGGAGCCTGGGTCTGTAGGACAAGTGATGTAAAGAGGGAGCCCTCTGTCTTCAGATCACCAGTTCCAGCAGAGAACAGGCCATCAGTGACCCAGCAGGAAATGGCTGAGGGTTTTACTGATGAGGGAAGAAATAAATGTAAGTACATCATTGTAGCCAGGAGCTTGCAAAAATGAAGTAACTTGGAAATTTGTGCAGGGACTATTAGACTGTATTAACTGAAAAAGTGTGATTTTACCCACTTTCCATGAAGTTTTTTTTTTACTTACCTCAAGCAAATGAGCAGGTGAGTAAAGCATGTGTCAGTGTCTTTGCAATTAAAGTGTGTAGGCACTGATGTAGATTTGCCTTCATGTGCTGGTCTGTGACTGAAGGGCAAGGTAAACATCTGGCCTTTGAAGTTGTTGAGTTACAAGTTTATTCTGCTGCTACATGTGAACAGATATCCTAAATCACCCTCTTCTTACCTGATCAAGGTCAAGGTTGAGTCATAAGGATAATGCAGACACACTTAATGCTCTCCATATGTTGTACCTGTCCTGCAATAAAAGATATCTATTATTGTCAGTCTGGAAGTAATTTTGCTTTACAGAGTGGATGAGTTTGCTCTGGCTGAACTCTGTGGTATGTGGTAAAGGGATGTGTAAAATATATTCAAAATTTGATGAATTAAAAATATAGCATTTCTACATAATAAGAGTTTTCCCCTCAAGGTTCAGAAAGATTATATCTAACTCTGGAACTTCCCTTATGTTTATTTAGTGTTACAAAAGCTCCAAGGACCAGCAGCCCCAGATGGAGCTGTTCCTGAATGACTGCAGTATCACCTATATTCCCAAAGACAGCAAAAAGAAGAAGCACGAGCTGAAAATCTCTCACCAGGGAGCAGATGCCCTGGTTCTGGCAGTGCAGAGCAAAGAGCAGGCAGAACAATGGCTAAAGGTAAGGGGGGATTTCTGACCAGGAGTTTTTCTACCCACAAAGTGCTCACATTGCTCTGTTGCTGTTACAAACTGAGACACAGACAGCAACTTCCAGACAAATCCAGACCACTTAAATCCCATCTAATTTGGGACTGCAGAAATAGAGACTTTAGGTTCAGGCCTTGAAGCAATTCCTCAGGGTTAACCCAGTGCTGCTGCTGTGATGGTTTTCTCACTAATAGCACAATAATCTGGTGCAGAGAAGAGAGGTGGCAAATTCCCTTCCATCTTCTTCTCCAGTTCATTTTCCAGAAAGATTTGGTGGTTAGGGCACAGTTTTGGTGAGTGGAAGGTTCAAATTTCCTCAGGTGGAGGTAGCTGGCACCCATATTATTTTTTGGCACGGTGTCACCTTTCTAAAAAGAAGATTCTCTGAGAAGATACCTGGATGGAAAAAAATCCTTCAGCTTTCTAAAGGCCATTCAAGTTTCCTAATTCTGGTTTAGCAAAGTATCATCTGTTATGGTTTCTCCTGCGAACGCAGACTTCGGAGAAAACAGGATTTTGTCATCTTCCATTGCTCTCTGTTCAATGTCTGCAGACATGGAAAATCCCAAGGCAAGGGCTGCAGTTACAGATCCTAACCAGATTACAAGTATTTATGTTGGATTTGCCCGTCTCAGAGGTGGAGGTCAGTGAAGTAGTGTGGGAAACTATCACTGCAGTTGCAGTAGCAGCTGTTCTAAGACCTTGAAATCCAGCCTTTTAAATACATGTATAAGTCTGAAGGCATCAGACTCATCAGGCATTCTCCATGCTGTGCTGTGATCTAACCTTATATGGTACTTATTTTTCTGAGAATAAATTGTATTTCCCCAAATACAATTGAATTAAACACATAGGAATTTCCTGATGGCAGATAGTTTTTCTGCAGAAGAGGGAGACATAAAATGCAGCTTAAACAGTATAAATTCTGCTGTGGGCTAATGTACTAAATGGAAAATTAATCTGTAATTTCCTATTTTGCAATATTTGAATATACCTTTTGGGGGTTTGAGGTTTATGTGTGTTTGGTTTTGACTGTGACTTTGTATCCTGGCTTAGAAAATGCTCTATTGTCATTTTAATGGCAATTAATCCAGCCATGTGTTTGTTAGGCTTCTTCTAACATTAATATCTTGTCCTAAGTTTTAAAATCATGCAAGTGTCCCACTAGTTCAGCTAGCAGTTCAAAACCACTGATTGGAATGAAGAGAAGTTCATAAGTCATGTTCCCTTCCAAGGGAATTCCGCTGTAATTAGATCATAGGAACTTCACCCTTATTTCCTGTGTTGTTCTCAATTTAGTAATTCTGAATTCACTGGCATCTATCAGACGTTCTTTCATAAAAATTGTTTTATTTTTTTAAATTGTATATAAAGCATCCCCACAGAGGCAGAGCAGTACTAGATTTTTCCATGTCCCAGATGCATTCCTGCTGCTTCAAATTGAGAAGAAAAAGAGGGATTTTGTGCAGTTGCATGTTCACACAGTTGTGTATTCTGTGTGTCTGCAAAGCATTTGGAGACAGTCTGACAGCACTTTATTTAGCTCCTTCATGCTGCAAAGCTCTCTATTCATGAAATCTTTCAAGTACATGGCACTGTTACTGTACTCAATTTCCAAGTCCTCAGTGCTGCTTCAGCCCTTTGCTTCTGCAGTACAGATCCTTTCCCACAGCTAACCAGAAAAGATCTGTGCAGCTCTTGCAACAGCTCCAGTGTTTTCCAAAAAAAGTACGGCCTTTGGAGAAATAAAATAAGCATTGCTTTCTGTGCTTTTTAAAATACACCAAAAGTTAAGGATTTTTTTTTAATTATATAAGCAATTATGTTTGGATCATTGAAGCCTTACTCAAAATTAGCTTCTGAAAATCATGTGTGGCTTTGTGTAGGACATTCTTACACTATGAAAGAGGTCACTGCTCTAAATCTTGGGAGATTTTAGCTTTCCCAGCCTGTCAGTCAGAGAGCCAGGGTCCCTCCCAGTGATCTGTCCCTTACATGTGATTTCTGTAGTTAATAAAATGGAAAGATCCAGAGACTGACAATGAGAAAGAAATCTGCAACCACATTTTTAGAGCATAATATGCCTTCCTGGTCAAAGATACTGCACCAGTGTTTGCCACTTGAGGCAGATTATCACCCAGGAGCAATGGGTTCTCATGAAATCAAATGTAAACTGTCACATTAAAGCTTTACAGTTCATCCTAAAAAGCTCAAAAATGTTTTTGGAGACCAGATTGTCCTTTGAAAGCTAAACCAGTTTTTTTTCCAGTTCATGTGTATAATCAGTACAGAATATGTTTAAGTAAATAATTTTAAAATATATATTGGAAGACAAATTCTAAATCGATGTAGAATACTTCAGACTTTTTTTTTTTTTTTGTAAAGATGACACCAAAAAAGCCCCAACTGATAAACATAGTGCAAATTGAAGTCTAGACTGGAAACCACAAAGGGAGTTTCAGATTTACCAGCTAACAAATGCTTGATGAAAACAGATAGCTGATGTCACCAAAGAGCCTGTCAGGATTTCAGAGGAAGGAGCAAAGCTAGTATAAATGCAGGCTAGAGCTGAGATCATCTCAGTAATATGGTGGGCAACAAAAAGTGATGGAATTTTCCAGACTGGAGTCCTAAAATGTTCCCACAAAAATGTACAAGAAAAAAATGAGTGCAGTTACACACTCTGACCCAAAAATTATCTTTTTCCATGCGTGCTTGAGTGTATGTGCATCTGTGCATTTTGTGGTCAAGTGAGGTCTGAAATTTTCCTGTTTGTCTCAGCACATGCAATAGACTGGTAAAACTACACTTATTTGTCAGCATCCCTGGGAAATGCTGCATTAAAAATAAAAGGACTGGTAAGACCATGACCTTACAAGAAGCTGCTTGTTCAGTGGCTTCGTTTGTACAGATGAATGTACTCTGTGTGCAGAACCCTCAGACTAGGCCACAGAAAACTGCCCTCAGTATTAGAAATACATGGAAGCCAAAGAAATTGAGGTAACTTGTTGTAGAAGACTGGTAGAAGAAGGAAATGGTCACAGTGACTGATCCCAAGGCCTTCTCTTCCTCCTAACATTCCTCCTGTAAAAATGTATTTCTGATTTATCATGCATGAGGTGTAATCTATCATTCGGAGTACTGGCCTTGATTTTCATTTTTCCCTAACATTAGGCACCCTTAGTTAACTTCTCTTCATTTTCTGGTGCTCTGCCACTGTGCAGCAATCTCTCCAGCTGAGGGTCTGTAATTGAGCAGTGAATCTTCCAGCCATAGGGAGACATTGCTTCATCTATCATTTTGACAATGCTCAGCCAGTTCTGAACTTGTCATAATAAGGAGGATATTTTGCCCTGAAGAGAGAATAAAATCATGGTTGGGACTGTATCCAGTCATCCAAAGGCTCTGCAGCATTCCTTGTAGGGCTGTTTAGCTGGTTCACCTACCCAGTTTTTCTCTCTGATTTACTGCATGTTTTCTCTTATGAAAGTCTATGAAAACATCTCTTTTTTCCACTGTCCTGAGTTTAGTGAAGGTAATCAAGTAACTTCTGACCCACCGTCTTTATGTGGACAATTTTACTGAAGAGTAAACTACTGACAGAGCTGTTCTTTAGCCAGTTTATATCAGCAGAAAATTGAGCTTGTAACTGTAAACACTGTGTGGCTGCTTTTGCTTTCTATGGGAATTTCCAGCTAGAGATCTTCAACACTTCAAGCATTTCTTTCTTGGCTTATGTAATACGTCCCCAAAGAGGTTATTATCTCCATTCTGTAGCTGAGTAGAATCAAGTGCTGAATGGTCAAGCCTTAAAATGGACAAAAAAAGTGGTTTTGGGGATGCATACTTGGTACTAGTGATTTCCATGCAGTGTTTGTTAATTTGTCATTAACTTAAAGGATGTACTGTGACCCACAGCAGTCAGGCCAGGTTCTTCCTCTACTGCCCATCATCACCAGCAGCAAAGGCTGTGCAAACTAATTGAGACCTCCCAGGAATTGCACCCCTGTTGTCTCAGTCAGATGGTTTAAAATACCTCAGTTCAAGTCACAGCAAGGTCAGTCGGTGAGTTTGCATAAGAGCTCTTTAGGGCCTCACCTGCAGAGGGGACAGACCAAACTTCACGTGGGAGTTTTGACCAGTCTGCAGGACTCTGCCAGTGGGCAGAGCTGGAGGATCCCAGCTTGGCTCTGAGCCAGAGTCTGTGTGTGTGTGTGTGTGACCAGCACCATGGAAAACAATACATAATTTAAAAGAACCAGATGTATATGTAAATTTAAAAAGCTCCAACCAAACCACCCACGAGTACAGAGCCACAAACATCCTATTTACTTCTCTTCTCAGTGATAATTTTTCTTTGGTGTTTCCTGGCTAAAATCACAAATGCAAGCTGTCACAGTCAGAGCAGAACCCAGGAGGGCTGAGACTTTTCACCACTACATATTATTCCTCCTCTCTCCTACTCGCAGCTTTGGATGGAGAATCATTTAAATTACACCTAGCTCAGACTCTTGGCCTAAAGTGCCATGTGCATCACCTCAGCACCCAGGCTGGGGATGCAGCACAGGGCACCTCTGCCTCCTGCCACCCTCCCCAGCCTCTGGAGAGTGCCTCCTCCCTGGGCTCTGCCTGATCCAGCAGCCATAAATGGCAGTGGGCTTCATGGCAGTAATGCAGGAGAAATGATACAGGGCTTGTCTTGGTTGAGTAGGTCAGAAAAGTGTTTCTAAGGGGATGCACAGGCACTAAGGGCAGGCTTATTGACTGCTAGGCTGCCACAATCTCATCCTCACTTTGCTCAGACAAATGGCAGTAAGGCAGAAAGATTAATCTTTCCAGGCTAAGGGATACCTGAGAATAATATTTTCCAATACAGAAGGTAAAGGGGGTTTCTTTTTGAGACTTAAAGCATGTTATTCCCTGTGAGGGGAATAATTTCTGCCTTTCCAGCCTAAGATTTTCCTGTATGTGAACTCCTCGGGGCATTTCTTCTCTGCAAAATACTAACAGGAGTTCTGCTGCTCACCTAAGGAGGAGAGTATTGACACTAACATATGAAACAGTCCACAAGAAGGAGAAAATGAGGATTTAGTCATGCCAAAAGGACAGAGAGTCCCAGAAAGTCAGTACTCTTCCAGCAGTGAAAAAGGAGTGTTTCAGGAATGGGAAATACTGACTTACAGCTGGAGCCAAACCCTTTTCCCTGTGCTGTGTTGTACTTAAGCAGATTTCAGCTTTGCCACATTCCTATTTCCAGAGTTAAGTGGCAGAGCCAAGGGACACAGCCCATCCCATTCCCAGCAATTCCAGTATTTGTGAAACATGTGGGCAGAGGGGGACAAGTGGGTGGGTGGCTGGCTGGCTGGATTTTTACCCTGATTACATAAAGTAAAGCAAATGTGCAGTCAGGCTGTGAGCTTTCTGTCTTGAGCTTGATTATATTAAAAGTGTGAGCTTCTCATGGGAGTTCCCTGAGAGCACGGGATGATACAAATGCTGTAATCACATCCCTGTGGTAGGGAGGCTGTAGCTCGAGCTCATCCATGGTATCCATCAGGAGTGACGTCTGCAGGCTCCTAAGCACAGAACAACTTTGAGTCTTATTCCTTAACAGGTCCCAAAGGGATCAGCCATAAGGAACTATCTACAAATGTACTTTTACTCAGAATTTATTTGGTTTCTGTGTGGCAGGGACTGGCTGACAAGCAGCTGGCTTTCTGGTTTTACTACAGAGCCACTGCTTTTTTTATCTGGAGCTTGGAACTTTAAAGTAGCCAGAAAAATCTAATTTACTTTTTCTGATTTCACATGTAGAATAAATGTCAGGCAAGTATTTTGCCTCCAGTCCTGGTGTGTCTTTTAAAATAAGATACAAGAATTATAGAAATGTGTAGGTGTATGGAGATATGAACTTTTTTATAGTAAATATTAGTGCTTCTGTAGTAGGATAGTTTTAAAGAAAAAAATATTCCAGACACACCAGTGGTAGAAATTCCACTGACTTCACCCATGGCTCAGGGCAGGGAACCTTTCCAGCTTCCTACCTACAAATATTTCTCCTCTGTGCCTTATGTCACTGCGCTCAATGCTGTACTCTGACTTATATCCTGATCCACCTGGGGATTCAAGGTCTGAAGCCCAAGTCTCATAGGAGCAGCTAATGCAGCTAGGGCTGTTTGACCTGGAGAAAAGGAGGTTCAGGGGAGACCTTTGTGTTCTCTGCAGCTGTAGCCAGGTGGGGATCAGTCTCTTCTTCCAGGTAACGTGACAGGAAAAGAGAAAATGATCTCCAGTCTCACCAGAGCAGGTTTAGTTTGGATATTAGGAAAAATTTCTTCGCTGAAAGGAGCAGGCTGCCAAGGAGAGTGGTGGAGTCAGTCCCTGGAGATATTTAAAATACTGTGTACATGTGGTACTTAGGGACATGGTTTAGTGGTGCATTTGGCACTGATGGATTAACAGTTGGACTCTGTCTTAGGGGTCTTTTCCAACTAAATGAGTCTATAATTCTATAAATAAGGAATAATAATACAGGTCAGGTTGCCGAAGCTTTTTCCAGGTCTGCTAATCGTAATATTGTAATGGTAATTGTGGTAATTCAGATTCTTGCTATGGAATAACAAAATATTATTTTAAATGCATTTGGTTTTGAGGCTGTCCAAAGAAATACAGTATCTTCAGTTTTCTGATTACATTTGCTCATAGATTTTAAATATTTGAATAGATAGTCTGTTTATGATGTCAGTTTGATTTACCTGGCAGATCACACTGTGTGTGTGTACATGTAATGTACAAAGGCATTTGTGGTGAAAAAAAGGGAGTTATTTCCTTTCCCTAATGTGTGAGAAAACTTAAGCTAATAATGGAATATTTGCCATTATAAGGTATTCTCAGTGCACCCTTCCACATGATGCCATTTTATTAAAAATAACACTTTTGGGGATTCCTTTTTTTCCCCCTTTCTGTTTTTGGAGCTACTGAGATATATTTATTCTTATTTTTAGGCATTTAGTTGCAATGAATAAAAATTTGCTGAACTTACTCACTCACTCCTTCCTCACTCTCACTCACAATTACTTTTTAATGAAAATAGTAATCTTTTGTTTTCATATGGCTCCAGAAGATGGAACATAGAAAAACCTGACAAAAACTTTTCAGCCTTATGATTGAAATTATGCAAGTTGGCAATACTGGTGGAATGTTTTATCCTTCAAATTTTGAGCTGAAGCTATATGCATGTGAAAACTAGATTTTTAATGGCAGCTATCTGCAAACCTAATTACAGAGAGTGCATCCAGGCAACCGTAATATATTAAAGACATTTCATCCTGGTAAGGTGGAGGAGAATGAATTTTGTGCTGTGCATTAAACACAATTATAGTGCACATAGAAGGTGATGAGCAAGTCTTTGCCAGTGAACCTTTAGAACCCAAATGAAGTGTTGGACCCTTGAGTATGCATTTACTTTAGATCCTGCCACCAACTGCCTTTTGACAATGTGTCATTTTTTAAAATCAAAATTTAATTACAGCCCAATTAAGCACTTCAGCTTCTCCTTAAATATGTGGGGTATGATAAGAACCGGATTTACTTGAGTGCATGACTTAGCACATACTATTGAGTTAGTGCTGCCAAATCATTTCCCTCTGTTCTGTCTGTAACTCCCATTACAATCTGCCTTTGCCAAAATTAACTAACTGTGTGGTGTGAGCAGATGCTGAAAACATAAGCCATTGAATCAGGGTCATGCAGGAGACAGAAATGAATGTTCCCAGAAGCTGTACAGTCACATTTCCCTCGGAAGAAAACGACAGTGTATTTACACCATACTGAGCACCAGTGATTGATTAAAAAAAAACCAGACACATGAAAAAATCTAATGATTTTGGGGAGTTCAGGGCTTTTCTTAACTCTGAGGTGCTCTGCTGCAGATACATCTACATTTTGTGTTACAAAGGACAGCAAGTGCCATGAAATGCTGATCTTGTTTCTGGAACAAAATGTAGGGTAGTTCAGACAGTCAGGAAAGGATGCTGAAGTGTTTTGACATTTTAGCTCAGAAATAAAAATGTAGGTACATCTCCCAGCTTTGCTTAGGTTTTTTTGTGCGTCATTGACATCATTCTTTTGTTCCTGGCTTCTTCCTCTGTAAAATGGGGTTTTGGTGCTCTTCCTTTCTTTATGGTGTATAATGCTTGTAATTTATGATGTGCTCCTGAGTTAGCATAAGGGTCTTTGTAAGTCTGTAATAATTTGATTTGTTTTAGCTTTGCCCTTAAAGGGAGCTTAAGTGCTGGGAAAGGACTGTTTGGTGCCATCCTTTGCTTTTTAGTAGTTTCCTCATCAAAATTGTTCAGTTTAAAACTCAGCATGAGCTGGGATTGAGAGCCTGTTCTCATCAGCACAAGCAGTTTCAGGATGATAATGGGCTGGTGATAACTTCACAAGAGATAAAACCCTTAGCTTTGGCCATGGGGAATCATCAAGCATCTTTATCATTGTGTATTTTTACATTTATGTAATTTGAGGTCTTTAAGTTCTTCAAATTCCATCAAAATATCAGCAAATTCCCACTTCAAGATTTTTCTTTAACTTTTTAGAACAGAAAGTGCCATTTCCATTTGCTACAAACGTATTTACAATTACTTTGACCTTTAACTCTTGAGTTAATGTGCAAATCTAATACAAAAATGCCTCAAAATACCACTGTGCAATATTAACCCTAAGCTTATCAGCACTTCATTAGTTTTCTGATAGCAAAAAAAGAGCATCTGTGAAGTGTGTTATATAAAACTCCTGTCTATTGGCTTGAGGTGCCTTGGATTCCATTTTCTCATCATTGTAATGAAATTAGTTTGGTGGTGTCAGCTGAGTTCATATAGCAGAATTAGCTCATGGAAATCAGCAGTGCTATTGGTTTCTTCACTTAGGAGAGCCTTGGAGCTTAGTCTGCTTAGAAACTGAAACCTTCCACCTCTAGACTTCATGTCTCCTTCAGGTCATATATGAGATGACTTAGGGAGGGAGCATGGAGAAGTTGTTGTGGTGTCAGCCTGCCTGACACCTGCCAGCCTAGTAAATGTCTGTGTGGTTCTTCTTCCCATCTCCTTTCACATCCATATATAATTTCTAATCTCTCTGATTTGTATTTTATCAATAATTAATAAGTTTTGCCTTGTCTCCTAAGGTTATAAAAGATGTGTGCAGCAACTGCACGGGAGCTGTAGACTCTGATGGGCCATTGTCTAGTTCTCCAGTACACAAAGTGGAGCTGGAAAAGGTAAAGTTATCAAAATTAAGAATGCAAAATTTCCTGTGATTACTCAGTGAGACACTGGAAGTAAATCCTTGCTGCCTTGTGTTGCTGTTTCAGGCACACAGAGCCTGTGTTGGTCTGTTTGGATATGTGCACACATCCTGCAGAGCTGAGGTTTCTGCCATGTCAGTTTGTTTGGCCATGAGCAAGGAGCAGCCTGGCTTGGGTCCAGCTTCTCCTCAGCCACAGCAGGGTGCAGATTAATGGGTCTGGTACACGTGCTGAGATGCAGAGATGGTCTCCAACAAATGCAGACAGCAAGCAGGGGTGTCACTCTTGAGGAAGAATGGATGAAGATTATACCAGGGTTTTAAGGGAGAGTCTCTTATTTTGGGGATTTGAGTCCTTGAAGAGCTCCCTGGGCATGCTGAGCTCACTGTTTTGGCAGACTCCTCCAAGCATTCATTTCTCACTGGAGAAACTTGGCTACTCATGCGTGGTACTTGGCTACTGCACTGCCTTGACTCAGCAGGGTGTGAGAGCAGGAATTAGGGAAGTGAGCAGCTTTGCAGGGAATGATTGGTGCATTACCAGCACCAGTTTAAGCCCCTGCTCCATTGAGGCATCCAGGTGAGCCAATCTCTCTGCAGCCCCTGCTTAAAAATCCCCCTGACAGGGGCTTCATCACGCAGTTCCTGATGGCAAGTGCCACCCCTGTGGTGTGCATGTAATGTACAGAAGTGCCTCACTGCCTGTGGTGGTGTTGCTTTGGTCCTGAGAACTTTTCCAGGACAGCCAGATGCTGTTGTCTTTGTATGTTTGCACACGTCTGCACAGTATTGACAAAGCAACTTAAAATGTTAAAAAATATGTTCTTTTTTTCTAAAATACACACCATGAAAAGGTGCAGTTTATCTGGACATCCATTCTTTTTTGTGGTGTTCTGCACATCTGCTTCATGGCTTCCCCACTTCTGAGTAATGTGATCATCAAAACTGTGCTGTCACAAGCTCTGTCTACTTGAACCCAGACTTCATGCATAACCATTACAGACTAATCAGTGCTAAAAATTTATTTTAAAAGCCTTTCTTACACATATTTAAAGTACTGGAGGACCTTGTAGGAATGCACTATTTTCCAATAAGTTATAATTGCAGTTCCAGGTGTGAAACATTTTTAAAGATACTTTAAAAATGCTTTTACCCTACTCATAGCTGATAATGTAATTCTTTATTGCAACATTTAGAGCCTAGAAATACATATAGTGAATTATGAATATTTCACTGATTTTTAATACACTTTCAAATATATACAATTTTATTGGTTCTGTGATTTTCTAAAACCTCTAAAACTGAAGTTTTTGCTATCTCCTAATTCGCTTCCAAGTGGATGAGAGCTTGAAAGTGTGTTTTATTTCATAGTGAGTCTATTTTTGAAGGAATTAATGACATTTGATTTTTATGAAGGTGCAAACATTGTATGTCAGCTGATCTCTTTTCCCCTGCAGAAGTTGTCACTTGAGAGGCCAAGCTCAGATGGGGAAGGTGCTGTGGAGAATGGCATCACTACTGTGTGCAATGGTAAAGAGCAAGGTATGTCTGGTGTAAGTGATGTGTGCTGAGAGAAAGGGGAATACCTCACTTTTATCTTTGCAAAAAAGTAAAGTTTTTGAATGGTTTTATTAGGATTCAGTTTAACATGAAAGCTGAGCTATGTCAAGAAGGATTCCTTCAATTTTGGCAGCAACATTTGAGGTTATTGGGCAGGTAACATCAATATAATTAGTATAAGGAAACTGAATATAGAAATTTTGATTTGGCCTTTTCTGTGTTCAAAAGTACTGGTTTTCAGAGCTTGGGTGACCACTCTAGCCAAATAACAGGTTTTTTAGTAACTGTATAGTGACAATATAAGTAGTGATGTAAAGTTTCTAAGCAAAAAAGCAATCATTAAATAGTGGAAGGAGAGAGCCATGCATATATATATAATTTTTTAATATATGCTTGTGTGTGCACAGATACCTTCATATATAAATTATCATATTACATATTATTATTTATATAAAAACATATATAGTCATGAAATATTAGTGAGCTTTTGAGTACATATCTATAATTTTGCATATACTACTTTGGAGCCATGCATTTTCTGTAGTCCTTATAAACCAGCAAAGGTAAACCCCAAGCCCAGAGGGAGTTCTGGCCAAGTTATTTCTAATACACTCAACCCTTATGCTCTATCCCCTTCCCTCCTCTACAAAGCAGAAGAAATTCTGTGCCTTCCTTCACTTTCTGTTAGATAAAGCATTTTCCTGCTGCTGTTAGTGAAGGTAACTTGAGCTGCAGAGAGCACAATGTCAATACTGGCCTTGGTGCCAGCACTGTCTCACCTTTTGATCTTGTCCCTTATCTCCTGCCTGGCTCATTTTCCAGCGTTTCCTGGCCATATCTCTGAACAGTATGGGACAATGTCATGGTTGCTGGTTTCCTGAAAGTCATGGTACATTTTTACTTTTTTTTTTTTTCACATTTTAAAATCTTCTGTTAAGCTTTCCTAAAACTCTGAAACCTGTGGAGAATCATCTGTGACCCAAAACCTGTGTTGGTCACGATGTCCAGAAACACCAGGTGGCCCCCGTACCCTGCAGAAGGTGTGGTGAAAAGCAACCCAGCTTAGGTGCCTCAAGGAGGGTCATTTAAAGTACCAGTGGCTTTTGAAAATTGACTTTCAATACATAGTAGGAGAAATTAGGGGCATTAATGACTGCAAGAAGACTGAAGTGTGCTTGGTGAAGTTATGCCATGCCTTTTTAAAATGGATAGGAAGTGTTTAAGGGAGTAGATGGGAAGGGAGGTTTCAGTGAATGATCATCTCCAGCTGGCACCAGCCACCAGCCTCTGCTCTGCTCCAAACCAGCTGCTTGCTTTGCTGTGGGGAAGGAAGTGAGAATAAAAGGCTTTTATGAAAAAAATCACTGGCAATTGGGCAATTAGTATATTCTTTAGACTCAAAAAGATTAAGTCATCAAGGCCTTATTTCTGCTGCCTCTCAGTTCTGCAGGGAAAAAAAAAGTCAGCAATGTGAAGGGAAGACAGGACAGGAAAACAAACACTAGAATGGGCTTATTCCACTGTCTGTTCATGCTTGTGGGAATGATTCTTTTTGGCTTCTGTCTCAGAGAAATGAAATTTTCTGTCTGGCTTTTTTCAATGCTTTTCATGTACCCCTCAATAGCCAGAGTCAGCTTTTGGCTGCTCTTGTGTGGGATGGAAACCTGTGTGAGGGCAGGTGCTGTGCCCCCCAGCGTGACAGTGGTCACAGGGGTTCTTGGATGAGGGAAGAGGCGAGACTGTTGACTCCGTGTTTCAGAAGGCTTGATTTATTATTTTATTATATATATATTACATTATAACTATACTAAAGAATAGAAGGAAAAGCTTCATCTCAGAAGGCTAGCTAAGCTAACAATAGAAAAGCCAAAAAGAATGATAACGAAAGCCAGCTGTCTCGGACTCTGTCTGAGATAGCTCGGCCTTGATTGGCCATTAATTATAAACATCCAAGATGGACCAATCAAAAATCCACCTGTTGCATTCCACAGCAGCAGATAACCAGTGTTTACATTTTGTCTCTGAGGCCTCTTACCTTCTCAGAAGGGAAAAAATCCTAAGGAAAGATTTTCATAAAAAGATGTCTGCGACACCCCAGAAAAGGGTTCATGACCTGATGGGAAGGGTGACCTTCCTCCCTCCAACAAGGGAGCCTCATGCATGTTTAGAGAGCACAGTTGTTAGCACCCTTCCCTTGAAACAGATAATTAGACCTGGATGTGTTGGGGTGGGCTGGGGGGCAGCACTTGCAGAGCTGCCTTTCCCCCTCAGCACTGGCAGATTTGTGCAGTCTTGGCCACAGATAGAATTTCTAAATAATGTTCCGTGATTGCTAACAATTAAACTAAATGATAAATTATCCCATGGTGAGTCCCAAACTGCTTCTCTATTTGCCATGAATTCTTCTTCCCAGCCCATCAGTTCATACACTCATTTCTCATGTGAACATTTTGTCCAATTTTTCCCTCAGTTTGTGCAAGTCCATAACCACTAAGTGTTCCCTAATGCAAAAGGAATTGATATGTTGGGGATAAAGATAGAACAGCTCAATTAGTAACTATTTAAAATTAATTGTTCATTAAAATCACACATCAGGGCAAGTTGATGGAATTTTTGCTGCCCTGTCAGTTAGCAGAGACTTTTGCTCTGTTGCCAGCATCCAGTTTATGCCGCTGAATGCAGTTTTTGAAGCTTATTTTGTTTGTTCTGTTTTTGCAAAGAAAATCTTGTTTTTTTTTTTTCTGAATCTGTTTAGTCTTAGAAACTCTTCTTTAAAAAAAAAATTGTATTTAAATCAGGTAGGCACTTCTAAACACCATATCCATAGTCTTTGCCATATTGCACCCAGCAGCTGAACCTGCTTCAGTTCTCAGAGTGGTAATATTCCTATTATCAAATGAAGATAGTGGAAGCATAGACTGGATGTTAGCAACATACCTCTTTTAAGCACAGCTTTTTCTTTCCAATGGTCACATAAATGGCCAACTATAGCTATTGAATATTCATACTGATCCCACTAATTTCTTATCAGTTAATTCATAAGTCTTGTCTTTCTAAAATGTCCATTGTGATAAGATCTCTTAATCTAATTGTTCACAGAAGTCATTTTGCTAAGCAAGCATATTCTGTCTTTTTTTGTGTACCTAATAATTGAAATATTTTGAGAAAAATGTTTAGGAACATTGAAGAAAACACTGAGGAAGTGTCTGACTGGATTTTTATTGCTGTGTATATGAGCTAAATTTATATACAGGTACTTCAGTCATACTCCTAAATTAGATGATGACTGCTGTGGAAAGAGACCTGAAGCTTGATTAGATTAAATAAAGTTGGAAGATTGATTTTTGTTTGTATTATCCTTCAGAATGCCGTGATTTTTATAACACAGAGGTTACTGGGTAATATAGTGTTTGTCTCATTGAAATCTGCAACTTTGGTGCAATTGTTCGTCTTTGCTCTTCTTTATGTCTTGCATAGGATTTTTTTGTCTGAACTTCTGTTTTTATTCAGGTTCTCTTCTTGGTTGGTGTACACACACTACTAAATACACACTTCTGCTTTCTTAATAGTGAAGAGGAAAAAAAGTTCGAAAACGGAAGCCAAGGGCACTGTGACTAAAGTAACAGGGAAAAAAATAACAAAGATCATTGGTTTAGGAAAGAAAAAGCCATCAACAGATGAACAGACCTCATCAGCTGAAGAAGATGTTCCAACATGTGGTAAGTGTTTTTTTTTTCCTTGAGTCTTAAATGCACGTTGCTATTAAAATTTTATAGCATTCTAGCTTAGGAGTTTCTCTAAAATTTACTTTTACTGCAATAATTCTTCCCCAGCATTGGAAGGATGCACCCAGAACTGCAAGAGGAGTAATCAGGAGTTTGTCATTTGCTAAGAGACTGAAATAATTTGACTTTTAAAATAAAACAGTAACACAGGCTGAGGTATCACTGCTCTTTGCAGAAGTGAGGAAGAGGAGGAAGAAAATTGTGAAAAAGAAGCATAAAGAGACAAGTGCTGTTCTCAAACAGATGGTTATAAAATGAATATAGGCTGAACTATGAAATAAAATGAGGCTACAAAGTAGAAGAAGGTTCTTGGAAAGTGATCAGGTCTTTTATAGTAGATTGTGGTTAAGGTTTTATGGAATAGCAGACAGCAGTCAACTGGCCTCAACCAAAATGATTTGAGTTTAATTATGGGTTCCTAAAGTGGTACATATTGGACAAAATGAAGTAACAAATTTCTAGTAAGCTATTTTAACTCTTAATTTTGCCCATTCCATATGACAGCTGTAGTACACAAAGAAGTGTATAAAATGGCATGCAGAAAATACTTGTGTTTTGTATCATAACTGTTAAGATTTGCTCACAATTTAAGACATTGTGCAATGCACTTAGCTGATGTCCTCACAGCTCTGCTGTTTTATAACAATGCAGTGTACTTACATTCTCCAGTTTATCTTTTGGTGCTCCAGTATTAGGTAACATTTACACATGAATAAGATTGAACTCACCTTCACCCAATTCCTTCAAAAGACAAATTTCCTTGGAAAGCTTTGAAGCAATTGCACCAGATTCTGAGTTTGGATTTTACCCTTTAATTGAGTAGAAAAACTTAGGGAAACCCAGAAGTCTGTGATTAGGGAGCAGCTGGCAGAACTGATTGGGGCATGAAGTGTGTTAGATGCCTGCCCAAGGTGGTGGCAGCAGGTCCATGGACCACCAGAGAGAACTTCATCGATTACAGGTGGCTTTCAAGCCACGCTTTGGGCATCATTCACATCAGCAAACTTTGATTGAGTAAGTGCATGTATATGTGTCTATACATCAGCTAAGTACAAATGTGATTTTTTGACCAAAAGAGCAGCTGGGGAAAGCTGTGTCCAGCCAGAGGCATTGTCCAGAGCATCTGGCCTCCATAAGGGCTCAAACTTCTGGGCTCTCATACTCCATTGATTATTCTGCACTATGTGAGAAGTTAACCACTGCTGTACAATCTAATTCCTCGAATTTCTATCATTAGTTTGGATAAGGACATAAATACAGATTCAGCCATTACTGTTTGGCTCTACTCAACACCACTTGCAGATTTTAAAGGAAAATATATAAAAGTCTAGCCTTTGGTCATTGCAGGAAGTCTTGGCTAGAAGGAGTTTCTCACCACCAGCAGTTTGGCTCAGTTCAGTGCCCTCTGGGAGGCTGCTCCATAGTTGAAGGTTTTTACACTTCAGAAGGCTCTACCTCCCATGAAGAAAGGGAAAATCCCAACAGGGCTGCAGGTGTCACCCAGCTAGTGTAGAAACTAAAACCCACCTGCACTTGCAGTCCTGGCAAAGCTCTTGCCTTCCTCACCACTGCTCCTGGAGTGCCTGCACCAAGCTGACGTGCTCATGCCCCAAAGGGGAACACACTCAAGGCATTTTGGTCAGGTCAGCCTGTGAAGGTTTAAGCAGAGATGTGGGATCCTGTGTAGTTCAGCTCTGAAGCAGGAAGGTTTGCAAGAGCTTTCTGGAGAGGTGCCCTGGGAGCAGAGGGGAAAAACTGTCTGAAAAAAAGGACTCTCACTCCAAAACAAGCTGTATCTGGCTTGCACGGGAAGGGTTTTTTCATTTCTAGGGATTGTAATGTAATGCACAGTGATACAGGGTTTTGTTACAGGAGGAGGGAGGAGAGCTGAAGAGTGTGATTATCACAAGGAGCCAAAACCACAGGATTAAGCACATCCTCATTTTTTATAGCACCTTCCAAGATGTGCACAATCCTGATCTGCTATATCCTGTTGGATCACACTTTGACATTGGAACCATAATGTTGGAAGGAAGAGCTAGAAAAATGAATAATAAGTCATAGTTTTAATGAAAACCAAAGAGAGAGCTCTCCAACAGAATTAAATTAAAATCATGTCTGAGATAGAAGACAGCTTTTTAACCTCACTTCTGGCTTTTGCAAGATATCATTTATTTCCCTCCTAGCCTGTTTGGAAGCAGCAACATGCTGAATTCATGTACCATTTGTAATGTGGAAGCAAAAGTAAAAGGTTTTTGTTTGGTGTTTTTTTTTTCCTCCTATTTCCAAACTCTACTAAGGAAGGAAAAAGGGCATTGCTTTGATTGTAATGTTTGAGTCTGGAATGATTGTTGCTATGGCACAGAGAAGGAAAACCACAAAAATCTGGCTGTTTAATGATATTATATACCACTATATTGATATAGAGCATGGTAAGAAAACTGGGTGGTTTTAAAAGAAAATTTTTAATGACATTTTAATATGTAAGGATACTGTATCATAATTAGTTCCTGAATTTTAAATCAACATGAATTTTTTTTCTATTTGCAAAGGTAACAATCTTTTAAGTTCTGGTTTGCAAGTGCCACAATCCAGATGTGCATTCTTCTTTCTAAATGTAATTAGAACATAGAGCATCAACACTTCCTAGGTCATTTAAACACGGCTTTTGGATGTTACACAAGGTAGCTCAATACATACTTACATAATATGAGCTGTGATTTTCCCAGAAATGTTGGTCAGACACAGTTACCAAAGTCATTACCCACAGAGAGGCGGAGTGAGCACATTGGCTGTGTATGTTACTCTTTTCATCAGTGTCCTCTCCCATTCTTACTGAAGTCCTTGGGACCTGTGTGCTCCTACACATGCAGCTGCTGCAGGCACTGACACAGAACAGCCATTTGGATCACATATTTATATGCTTTTTCTTGGTTATTGGCACAGTGAAAGTTTTCATTAAAAGAAGCAGGGCAGGGTCATTTACTTGTCTTCCTAAGATCCATCTGGACTTTCTATTAGAAGAGGAACAAGTTACTTAAAGGCTAGCATTACACTGAGAAGCGAGTTTCTTTTTTTCTCCCTTTTCAGAAAAAGTGAGGAGTAAAATATCTCGCATTTCATTTTATTGCAGGATATCTCAACGTGCTCTCTAATAACCGCTGGCGCGAGCGCTGGTGCAGAGTGAAGGACAATAAACTCATTTTCCACAAGGACAGGACAGACCTGAAGACACACATTGTTTCCATCCCACTCCGAGGCTGTGAAGTCATCCTGGGGCTGGATTCGAAGCATCCCCTGACCTTCCGCCTGCTCCGGAACGGGCAGGAGGTTGCTGTGCTTGAGGTACAGTGGCTGTGACTTAGCAGCTCACACAAAGTGAATTAGAGAAGCACTTTCATACAACCTGTGTCTGTCCATTAAAAAAAAAAATAAATCTTTGGAATAATATTATTGCAGAGCTGAGCAATAAATGTTGGAAGGAGGAAAGAAGTAGTAAATGATGCAGACAAAGAAAGAACTGAGATTAAATGTAGTTCAGAAATCTTCTCAGTAAAATACTTTTCTCTGCACTGACCTCCCTTTGACCTGGTGCTAGAATATCCCTGCTCCTTCTCTAGGCACACTTTTGTATCAGGGATATAGTCACTTGGGGTAAATAACTTCACAATAATTAAATAATGGATCGCTGTTGATGAGAGCTCGAAAACTCCTAACTTTCATTTGTCTGCTATTTATGGGAACTCCTTTTGCTCAGTCTGTGTCCGTATTAATACAATTATGCATTTCAGAAAATGCAGTGTGCTAGCAGCCTCATGTGTCTCTTGATTCTCCTCACATACACAGACCTTTGTCTGTGTTAGGTGGGTCAGGCTTTCTATGGGGACTTTATTCATCACCATTTAAAACCTAAAATGAGAAGACACTTAAAGCCAAGTATAATGAGCAGGAAGCAACCTTCTACTTTCAGAAGGACAGGCACTTTGACTGCTTTGGGTTTCTGATTACACATCAAGTCTCCTGTCCTTGCAACGAGGCCTGTTATATGACAGCAGTTCAGAGAATTTGGAAATAGAAAACAGCTCAAGGAACTGTGAAAAGCAGTGAAATATGTAAAAATAAGAAATTTAGAAGCCCCTATATTTTTTAATGACAAATTGTTGCCTTTCCCCCACTATTTCTATCCAATATTTGTTTTGCTGCTGTTTAACTTCTGAATTGGTGACTTGAAGCAAAATATGAAAAAAACTTCAATTATTTTAATAGCATTAATGCTTTTACTTGTGTTATCAGGAAGATGAACGGCATCATTTAGACAAATGTAGCAAAATTTTTCAAAAAGTAACATTAAAATCTCTTCACTATTTTGTTCCCTCTTCCCTTTTGTTTCTGTTTAACAGTAACACTTTCTTCTCAGGAGTGTTGCTATCCAAAAATCCTCCAGCCTAACATAAGAAAATAATTATGTTAAAGCTTTCAATATTCTGTAGTCTAAAATAAGCATTACTTGAATCTAAATCCACTGGCCTTAAATGATTATTTTTTCATCTTTTTAGTGGATTGCCCACTTTGTATTACATCATAAATGATGAGCAATAGCTTAGTTAAAGTGCCCTCCTTCTAGCAAAGCAGATTTAATATAAAATCCTGGGATTTTTAAGAGTTCAGCAGAATGAAACCAGAGCCTCTCATACCATGTGGTAGCGATTTGTCAACCGAGAAGAATGCGCGTTTTGCAATCATGCTCAGCCCAGTGGCAGAGCCAAGACCTGACCTGTGTTCTTGCCCTCTCCTCACAGGCCTCCTCCTCAGAAGACATGGGCAGATGGATTGGAATTCTGCTGGCAGAAACGGGGTCTTCCACAGACCCGGGGGCTCTGCACTACGACTACATCGACGTGGAAATGACGGCAAGCGTCATCCAGGCTGCCAAGCAGACCTTCTGGTGAGCGTGCTCCCAGTGCTGCTCCCAGGGCTCTGGGAATTCACAGCCATGTGTTGGCTCCTCTGCCAGCACTGCTTATCAAAATCCACCTCCCCCTTTGCCACATACTGAACTCCTGAAGTGGATCAGCATTGCAGCATGTTAGATGTGTTTGTGATTATTGTGTTGGAATCCTGCTAAGTTCTGTAAGAGATGCAAGGCACTGTGCAACTTTACTCAAATCTTTACTGATTTTTTTCAGTAAGTCTCCTTACCAAATGCTATATTTTAATCTTCTATTTTACCTAAAGTCTTAGAGCTATTCCTGGAAGAGAACAAATATTCCGAAATATACAGCTACGTAATTCACATTTATTGGCTGTACTTGCAGTACATACAGGGAAATACACAGCATATTGTATGTTATATGCTGCATATATATATATATATATATATACTCACAGTATATAGCAAATTTAAATCTTGGACAGTGACATAATCCCTGTTTCCTTCTCATGTTCTTTCTGATTAATTAAAAACTTTATCAAACTCACCCCAGTTCAGTTAATTTCTGGGGTTTAGTATAGGAGGTGGAAATTGAGAAAGTGCATAGAGGGTGCAGCATGGAAACTGTTTAAATTGCAAATCAATAGAGTGAATTCCCCATTACAGATCTTGTGCTAAAAGGAGAAATGTGTACTTAGCAGATACAGTGATTTACACGTTCAAATCATTTGAGGCACTAAATCAGCCCTTGGTGGGAAAAGCCATCATTTTTCCTTGGCTAGATGAGGTTTTTATAAACAGGAGTGAAGAAACAGTGGGGACAGGGGGATGCCCTGCTGGAGTTGTTCCCTGTGGTCAGGAAGTGGGTGGCCTGAGAAGACAGCTGGCAAAGGCATCATCCCTCATCCTGCTGCAAGATGACACTCCCTAGACTAATTTGGAATTTGTGTGACTTAATACATTAGAGAATCACACCCCATCTGCCCATCATGAGTTTGAACAGATAGAAAATGAAGGGGGAAAAAAATGGAAAAAAGCTTTGGAGTTTTCCAAAAGAGGATCCTATTGCCATTAGCAAGCTTCCAAAAGAAGTTAACAAGGGAAAATGCCCAGCTTCAATGAAAGTCCAGTTTCTGATGGAAATCAAAGTGACTCAGTGTTAACACAAGCCCAGTTTTGTGAAAACCAAATAATTTTGATAGAATTAAAATGCACTTAGCGTTCAGACTTAACGTTAATATTTGTTTAGAAGGTAATAGGGCTCAAAAATTTCTCCTGTGTTGACATGTATTTTTGCTTCAGTCAGCATCTAGCAATAACCACATTTAAGAGCAATAGAATGGTAACCTTTTCCTCATGAATTCTGCATGGCTTTCCTTTTCTGCACAAATGTGGTACTAATTGGAGCCAAGTGAAAAAACATATGAAACTAGACCACATGTTAGAAAGCAGTGTCAAACAACTTGCAAAATAGCAGAATTTCCCTGTTAAGAATTAATTAAAATTCATTGGGTGTCTTTAAGAGCCTGTGAGGGCTTGCTGATAAGCAATAGAGTAGCTGTCTGCTGATTTTCAACAACTGCTAGAAAATGAGGAGAAATTACAATGGTACTTAAATGTTAATGAACTGCTACATTTGCCCTTTATAGAATGAATATCAGTATTCCAGATAAAATGCAGTTATCATTAAAGCTTAGTTTATCACTCAGTTGCTTTAGATTATTGGTTATCCACTTATTATGACTGATGGTTTGCAAAACTATCAGCTTCTCATTAACAGTCCCATCAATTTCCTTCACCTAAATCATTAGGTATGGAGGAAAAGCTGAGGAAAAAGTGCTTCCAGGCAAATTTTCTTTCTAGCAGTTTCTGAATACAATTAATTTGCATGGATGCACCTGAAAACATGATTAATGAGGATTATTGAAATAATGATTATGAATTGTTTGCAATTACGGAGATAAATCCTGCCTTCCTTTGGTGGTGGAAGTAGTTACCACAGGTGCATCAGATGCCACTAATGAATATCCCAGTTTTCAGACATGGTTTTTGTATATTGCTGTAATTGGAGCCTCTTCACTAGGAAGAAATAGAGCAACAACTCCAAACTCAGTTCTTCACACCAACCAGAAACATTTGTGTAATGCTCTTCTTTAAGAACAGTAAACAAATGCAGCCCTCTAATAATGACTAACAAGGTATGAGTTATGATAAGGTTAAAGACGTTTTTTATCATGGGGTTTTCCTGGGCTTTTTGCTGTTAGTTTGCTTGAAGTAAGAAAAGCTTCTGCCTGATGTTTTTTCCATCCCCACACTGCCCTGAAGGGTTCACAGAGAGCTGGGCAGGTTCATCCCTCCTGTGAGCCCAGGTTTCCTGTGGCTCAGGTGAGCCCCAGTTCTCCCTCTGAATGAGAAACTCAAAGGACTCCATGTTATTCCAGAGCCAAAAAGAAAACAACTGTTGAAACCACAGCATTCCTGAGCTCCTGCCAGCACTACAGAAGACCCTCTCTGCTTTAGCAGTGCTTTATCATATTTTATGAATGTCAGCACAGACTCTGAATAGTTCCATTGTTTGGGATGGAAAACATTGTTTTCCCATTTAAGTACACCTGAAACTGTAGGAATGGAATTATTTTGGATCTCACTCTATACCTTATTCAATTCCAGCAGTTGCTACAAAGGAAGACTCACCCTTGGAGTCATTATTAAGCAACAGTGTTGATTGGAACAGGAAAAGGGGGAAAAATTAAAATATTAAATATATGTGTATCCCTTTTGAAGTTTCCAGAGGACTCAGGCCCACCATGTGTAACAGAGCAAGAATGAGCATATAGAGTATTTGCATGTACAATTACCCATAAAGAGTAGGGAAGCATAGTGCCATAGCCAGCCAAAAGTCCTGATGCAGAAAAGAAGAATTCCCAGGTTTTGAGGAAGTAATTATTCAGGAATTTTTTATAGAAATTTTAACTTGGATTTCATTGAAATTATGTGTTTGTTTTTTTTTTTTTTTCATTTCTGCTGGATTTTATTCTTATTTCTCTTATTTCCTAAGTTTGCAGCCCCTTGGGCGTGCATGCACACAGAAACACCTGCTTCTCCCCAGTGCAGACAGCAAGGGAGCGTTTCTGGGACCCTGTCAGGCTGGTGTGTAACAGAGACCAGCAGGTTCCTATGTAAACATGCCACTGAGCAATTACAGCTGTTGCCCTCCTGGCCTTCACACAGCCATATCCCCGCTGCAAGAATGGAGAACAGGAACATATGTTGTGTTCCTGGCTGTAGCAGCAGCGTGTGAGTAGCAAAGAAAGAAAAAACCACCCTGCGGAAAGCGAGAAGCTCCGTGCTTCCAGGCTACATAATCGGGCACAGGGAGTATACCACTGTATCATCATTTAGGCGTAGGTTTGAGTGCTGGTTTTCATTATTTCCCCTTTGCATTGTGCAGTTTCATGAACAGGCGGGTGATATCCACGAGCCCGTACCGGGGGAGCACTGCCAACGGCTACGCCTGCCCCAGCGGGATGGCGCTCCACTACGACGATGTTCCCTGCATCAACGGATCGGTAAGAGCTCAGCCTGCACACAGAAAATGCTTTGCATGTGTTCATTGCCATGTGGACATCTGAAAATTGTATTATCTAAAGATCCTCGCTGGGCAGTTTCCAGATGAACTCATGGTTTTTTGATTGGGGGTTCCAGACTCCTCTCACACCTATAGAATATAAGGGCATGGGACATATTGTTTACATTAACCTGCATGTGAGCCAATGTGCATTTAGAAAGCAGTTGCCTGTTGGTGATTTGTTGCCAAGTCCTTGAATATAATACTCACTTGAGGAGGTATTTTTTTAGATCAGACTGGAAAGGGCAAAATTAAGGACTCAGTTACACCAGGCACTTTTTGATGTCTATTGAAAAAACACCGACACCCAAACACTTCTCAGTCCCTGTGGCTGCATTTCTGAGGGTTACAGGTGCTGCTTGTCCCAAAGGAGAACCACAGTGCTCACTTCCATCTTCATAAAGTGCAGAGCTGGTCGTAGACAGATATGTAAGAGGATTTGCAGGGGAGCTGCAGCCTATGTCAGCTCTTAATTTGGGCTGTTGTATAAAGGCCCCACTAAGGGCGAACTCAAAGGAAATTAATAGTTTCAAAGTGTGAAATTAACTGGACATTGAGTCCTCCAATATGTCGGTAATGTCCAAAAGATGTTAGAAATCCCCTCTTGGGAACAGTGCATGATCACTTTTGTGGACAGCAGTCTTGACGTAGTTCTTGGATGTGCTCATGCCTTTGTTTGAGTAGTGTACTGCCATGGCCAGGATGGGTTAAGGAAGGATATTTAGCAGTCAGGTGGATTTCTTTTAAGATTAATCAGATGAACCACTGGAGTACTATTGTTGAGCTTCCCATTTTTCTAAAAACTAACAAAAAAAGGAACTATTTTAGTTCTTGTAGCTCAGAATAATAAATCTCCGTCAAATCAAATGTGCAAGCATACCAGCAGCTGATATGCATGGGAAAGACGTGTAACCTGAAGAAATTAAAAAAACAAGCTAGAAAAAACTTGGCTTCTGACAACTGCTAGGCTGTATTACTTTTAACAACTCATGTACCAGATGTAATCCCATGGACTCATCTGTGCAAACTGTGAGCATCGCCCTGCTAACACAGTCTGCCTCTGCCCCCTGGGTGCAGTCAGAGTGTTAGGTGTGCTTGTACTCAGGGCTGAGGTATTGAGCCATGGAATGCAATGCTTGTTTTCCACACAGTGTCCTCCCGCCACTTTCTAAGTAGTGTCAGTAGTAAGGATGTATGCTCGCTAAGCACTGTGGGCTTGCTGGAGTCCAAAGCATCGCTAATGTTTTAATTTCACTTATGGGGTTCTGCATGGTGCATTGTTCACTAACTGCCGAGGTGTGTGTGTTGCAGTGGGAACCAGAAGATGGCTTTCCTTCTTCTCGTAGCAGGAACATTGGAGAAGAAATGCTTTATGATAACGCAGGCCTGTACGATAACTTGCCGTCTCCAAAAATCTTTGCGCGCTATCCGCCAGCTGACAGGAAAGCCAATAGGTTATCTGCTGACAAACTCTCCTCTAACCATTACAAACACCCTGTCTCATCCAATCTGTCTTCTGCTCAGTCTGTCACTAATACCTCTGCTGTGGGGAGGGGATCTGGCTCGCAGGTACTGTACTGTTTAATACTTAACAAAGCTTGTTATTTGTTTTATTTATCTGGTTGTAATCTCTAGGAACTCTTTAGAGTCCCTTAGTGTTAGCACTGAAGTGCCTGGAGTTTAGTTATGAGCCCACTGCAAATGAAGCAAGTTTGCAAAGGTGTAAATTCCAATGTGGAAGTAGTGGTACATGGAAAAGGCTTTGCCAGCATGGTCTTGATGATTTACAGATGGTGAATAATAACAAAAAAATCAATGTGACCTTCCACACCTAACCTGAATGCATGTCGAGCCACCTTTTGGCTCCTCAGGCAGAGATGTTTTAGGAGAAAACCCAAAAAAAGATAGGTGACATGTGACCTGACTGTGACAGCAAATTTGGCTCTTTAGAAATTAGTATATATTAGTGTATATACTAATGTATATATCATGTATACTTTTCTGTATATCATGTATACTTTGGTTATACATTTTATGAATATGCATATGTATAATAACTTGATGCTATATATTTAGTAAATTATGTTGTATATATTCATAAATGACATCTTTATATTGCTGCCTGTTATTTTCTT
Source organism: Melospiza georgiana (assembly GCF_028018845.1). Classification (NCBI taxonomy): domain Eukaryota; kingdom Metazoa; phylum Chordata; class Aves; order Passeriformes; family Passerellidae; genus Melospiza; species Melospiza georgiana. Next base: position 55,943,035 of record NC_080434.1, read on the forward strand.
CCCCTAAAAAAAAAAAGAGGCTATTTCTCTGCTGCTTTCTGAGGGTGACTGCAGGCTTTTGTACCTCAAACATGAACCTACAGAGCAGATGAAGTCCTGTGAGCTCAGCATTGTAGCAGATGGGCACAGCCCAGCAGGGGAGCAGGGCAAGCCTTGCTCACAGCCATGCCAGGAACCTTCTCAGAGCCCTTAGCTGGTCTCTGAAAGGTGGTCATTGGCTTAAACCAATGCATCACAGTGTGAATATATCACAGTGATGCACAGTTTTCAATCTAATCTGACATGGAACAATTAAGATAAATGTTTCCCTTGTAAAAGGTACCTATCATACTGTGTGTTAACTCACTTAACCCTTACAAAAACTTCATATTGGAATATTGGAATTCAGTACAATGCATAATTGGAGGTGGACATGAGCAATAAATTACTGCAGCAGCAAGCTTCTCAGTGCATTCCCAATTCAGTCCGCACACACCTTTGGGAGCAGGAGAACAGAGCATGGCACACATGTGCCCTGTGCTTGGCTGGAGCATCCTCCATGGAGACACCATGAGTAGGAGTGGGTTATCTTCCCAGGCTTCAGTTCATTGCTGTGAGCCCTCTAAATGGAAACCCCTTGAACATGCGATGCTCTGTTCCTGGTAATCTGTTGAGCCTGTCTGGCCATTATGAGAGGGTTTTTTTAAGTAAGAAAAGCTTTTAAGTAGTAGCTAGAAGTTGTATAAGGGGAAAATAATATCTTAACTCCTAGCACTTAAAAACATGTAATAAACATATTGTTTCAAAAAAATCCACAAGGATGGCAAGGTCATACAGTAAATAAGAAATAATGTTGAATTTTTTGTGTGGCAAACCCTGGTAGGTTATACTGTGTGAAATTAACTCTGAAAAACTTGTGTTTCAAGAGTCTTTACTGTAAAAAAAAAAATTAAAATATACATTTTTTTCTGCCTTGCAGTGGCTTTCTTAATACTGTAAATGCCAGGGTTCTAAATGCCTTGGAAACCATGATGCCACCAGAAACAGGGAGTTCATCCCCTTGTTATCCTGTGATTGCTGGCATGGCTCCCGCTGAGCAGGCAGCTCCCAGAGGCATCTCTGGAGGAAGCGCCGTCTCCAGCTCAATCAATGTGCTCTATTAAGGCTCTCTGATGTAGCAGGCAGCTTTCTGTCAAGCTCTGCCCTTGATGAAAGGGTGAAAGTAATGCCAGTGGCACGGGAATAGCTGGAGCCCATTTGTACTTTTGTTTTCAAACAGTTTAAAGGCAAGAAGCCTCCTGTGACTGCTAATGGGATCGCCGGAAAAGCGAGGACTTTAAACAGCCAGCCCAAGAAATCCGAGACGGCTTCCTGTGTGAAGCGCACGGCATCCAGTAAGTGTCTGTCCTCACTGCTGCCTCTCAGTGTCTGTCCTCACTGCTGCCTCGCTGGGGACAAGGTACAGCACCAGTGTGGTTTTGTGAGCTGAGAGGCCAAGGAGGAGATGCCAAGACTGAGCAGGAGATACTTTGGTGACTTAACTCCAGCCATGGCACACGAGAAAAGGGTGCCGCTCATATGGGAGAAGGATAAATATGAAATGTGGACCTCTGGCTGCTGTGAAGTCATGAGGACAGCAGGGTAAAAAAGAAGGATAATGATTCCTCATTTGGAACAGAGAGGAATTCTATCTTCATGTTGGAAAAGGAGGATGAGGAGCTGGTATAGATGTAAGAACATTGTGTTGCTCATAAGTGGACTTATTAATGAAGTCTTATTTAAGAAGCCGTGGATTTAATGGCAACAAGAGAAATTGGTTTAGACTTTAGGACTAAAGTAAATAGCTTCTAACTGACTAAAACTGGCTTAACAACTGTTTGTCAGGAATTATTTCATATCATAGAGTGTGCCTTTGGGTATGTGACAAAGTGATCTTTTAGCTGACCTATCTTCTTTGAGTCTGCAGCTGGAGCAGAGCTGTAGAGGGGGCTGTGATATGAATCAGACCACAAATATATGTCAGCCACAAAATGAAAGCATTTGTATGGGAAATTAAAAAAGAAAAAGAAAGCTGCCAGACGTCAAAGAAGTGTGAACATCTTTGTATTCTCTTATGTAAGATGAGAAAAGATGTGCACTTGAAGTAGGAATGAAAGTCAGGCCAAGCAGGTGGTTTTTCCTCTGACCCTTTCAATTAGAAATGAGGGGTTCATTGCTAGAGAGGAGCCTCCTTTCCATCTTCTGAACTACAGAGAAAGGCAAGGCCATTTTTCAAAACCAGTGTGCTATAAAGTAACTGGTATTTCTCATTTTCCTCATGTAAATATAAAGAACATACTCTATCCCATATCATTGTTATAGCTGTGCTGCAGAACTTGGCAGAAATCATGGACATTGAGAAAGAGCCAGTTGAGAAGGAAGGCCAAACCTTTTCCTCAAACCGTAGAATTATAGAATGGTTTGGGTTGGAAGGGAGCCTTGAAGATCATCCAGTTGCAACACCCTGCCATGGGGAGCCGTGACATGCTTCATGTCATGTGGAGTCTCAGGGACCAGTTCAGCGTTGTGCTGTTAATTTAAACCCTAATTAGCTACAATCTGATACATGCAGATGCAGAGCAGTACAAATATGGCAAGAATCGTGTGGAGGCAGATGCAAAGAAGTTACAAAGCAAAGAGGAGGAGCTGCTGAAGAAAAAAGAAGCCCTTCGGAACAGGCTGGCCCAACTCCGGAAAGAAAGGAAAGATCTGCGTGCTGCCATTGAAGTCAATGCTGGTAGGAGGTGCTTTTATGTGCTGAATTCTCACCTGAGAATTAGGCTTAGTTATTCAAACAGCTTTGTATTCTGTGCTGAAGACATGCCACCCTAAACAAGGTTAGGTTTTGATGCTGAGCAGTGCTCTATAATGTCTATATTTGCTTTCTATATAGATAAAAAACATAAAAGATAAAAATACAAATGTGTATGTCCTTATTTTATATATGCATGTGTATGTACACACATACCTAAGGAATTACACTGGTGTGAACTTCAGGTAAGAAGAGCATAGGAATAATTTTTTTGTCACTAGCTAATTATATTTTCATGATACAGAAAAATAAAGAAAACAATACTGATTTGAAACCAGACTAGATATCTAAGAATGTCACTTGATAGAAAGCATTTGATTTATGCTACTAAACTTCTTACTTTCAAGCGTTTTATATAAAGTAACTAATTTTTTTTATGTCACTGATACGTAGAGACCTTGTTTCCTTACTTTTTAGAAAGAAAAGAATTTCTCTAAGTGTCATTTTAACATTTTTATTATTGTTGAAATAATAAAATTGCCGTGAATGACAGGCAGGAAGACCCAAGTGATTCTTGAAGACAAGTTAAAGAAGCTGGAAGAGGAATGTAAGCAGAAGGAGGCTGAGCGTGTAAATCTGGAGCTGGAACTGACTGAGGTGAAGGAGAGCCTTAAGAAAGCCTTGGCTGGTGGCATCACACTGGGCTTGGCTATTGAGCCCAAGTCAGGAACATCAAGTCCACAGGTATGCAAAGCCATTGAACATGCAAATCCCAGTTAATGGGCTGGGAGTGCTCAGCCTTCCCAGCTCCAGCAAAAAATGAGTAGGAACTGAAAGTATAATGTTTTTTTAAGCCTGAGAAATAAGAGCAGAATTAAATGCCTTTCTGTGTTATTTGCATTTCCTGCAGCAGCAGCAGGGAGCAGGTAGATATGGGAATCACAGGCAGGATATGTTAGGATAATGTGCAAAAAGCCAGCACCTTGTCCTCAGTGATTGTATAAGTGCAGCAACCAAGACATTGCTCCAGCCCAGGGAGATTTAAATGCACCAAGTCATCATGCAGTGATGAAGATCTGCTTGTGCTGGTCCCCTGTCAGTTGTGTCACACTCTGCAAGGGCTGCATCTCACACCTTCGGGGTGGAGCTTGTGCTACAGATCTATGTCTGAAGCAGCCATCACAGAAAGATCAGAGAGGGATACATCAATTCCTCTGGATTATCCGTAGTTGTTTGATCAGACCCATAGCTGTTTAACAGAAAGGAAACTTCAATTTTCATCACAGAACACACATGCACTTTGTTTTGTTTCCTGTGTTCTAATCTCCTTTTCATCTAGTCATCATTATGAATATAGTTTCTTTAAAAAAGAGTTCTGCAGTTCTGAATCTAAAGTAGAAAATATTGTACATGTGACTACTTGGAGGAAACTCAATATAGGCTTTTCGCTCTTTATAGTCTCCAATTTTCAAGCACCGAACTTTGGAAAACTCTCCCATCTCCAGCTGTGACACCAGTGATACTGAGTGCTCCATCCCTGTGAACAGTGCAGCAGCTCTGAAGAGACCTCCCTCATCAAACAACTCTCCATGTCGGGGCCATGTGCTTCGAAAAGCAAAGGTGAGAGCACTCGTGTCTTAATTGTCTTCTTCTGTGCTTTTTCATACTTTCTTACAAAGTCTTATTTAGCCTTAAGAAGAGAATATCTAAATTATTCATATTACTACATAGTACTGCTGATTTGGAGAACCTTCTGCAGAAGAGTTGGTAAGTAAGTTTGGGAGACTGATTTGACTCTACTCTGATTCCATGTTTTTCTCTGTTGCTTTTTTGATTTGATTTGCAAAGTAAGTAGTCTGTGGTGTAGACAGTCCATGTGTCCACTACTCTGTATAGCAGAGAAGTGGTTAAAAGAGCACTGTTACAGTGAGTGATTAGAAATGGCACAAGATTGGGTCTGACCTTTTCCAGCCACTGCAAGAACATTATAATTAATGACAATGTGTTGTGCAAGTATCTGCTCAATGTACATTTAAAGTAAAAGTTTAATGACTTCAATTTTGTCTTGCGAGTACCAAGCTGAAATTTGCTGTCTTCTTGTATTGTTACAGTTTTCTAATTTTTGTGGTTTAGTTTAAGTGGGATTTGTATAACCATTCTTCTGGGCTAAATTTGCTGGCAGCATAAACATGTGGGCAACACATAACCAAGGGTGGCAGTAATAGTGCTGGGCCCAAGCTTTTGTTTATTTAGTAGTTCACTGCTAGTTGTAATTATAAACAGCAATAATCATAAACACTTGTCGTTCATGAAGGCTGTTTCCTTTTTTCATTGATGTCTTCTGATGGATTTCTTCAAGTAACTTTTGCTACATGTATTCATTGATTATATACATTTCCAGTGTCTGAGCATAAGCCTGGAACCTAAATGTAGTAGATACTGAAAAATCAGCATCTCAAAAAATTATTTTATTATTAAATTATCATAATATAATTATTTTTCCTGATACACTGTTTCTTCTACTCCCTTTGCATGGACATCAACTGCTTTTTCCTGCCAGTTAGCCTGATTCATTTAAATCCAACTAAGAATAATTACACTCAGCATAATAGGTTTTAGTTCTAATCAACTTTGAAGTCTGCAGCTTGTGTTTCAAACCTGAGGAAGGATTTATGTGCTCTAAAGCTTATCTGTGTTTTCCAATTATAGCCTAATTTGTGCCATAACGATATCATCTCTAACTGTACACTTTGTCTTAGATGTGGATGGTAGCTCAGCAATACTCAGGGAGTGTGGTCTAGCAGAGCACAGTGCTTGGAAATGGGTGCATGGATTTGTGCTGGACAGGCACATTAAATCCAGACATCTAATCGTTACAGCTGGAGAAGCCAGGGCATTATAAAAACCTAAATATTTTTGGTGTAAAGAATACCTTCCTGTAGTATATTTTTTATGCTCAGCACATACCATGCAGGAAAAGCCCTCCTGTGTTTGGTGTCGGTGTGCTTTGGATGGCACCATAAGTTGGTCAAGCTTTTTGGCAGAGGAATCTTGGATATAGGATTAGGCTAATCAAAAAGGATATGGAGCAACTAAGCATATTTTTCCCATGCTGTGAAAAACAACTCAAAGTATCCAATTCAGCTTGAACAGCTTTTCCCCTAAAACCTCATGCACTAAATATTAAGAGTGAAATTTTGCTGAATTAGATAGTGCAACCCAATCTGTTCCCAGCCCCTTGGCAGCCACAGCTGCCATCAGGTGCACATCTGCAGCACGCCCCACGCTCGGGGGTCGCTGTACGTGTGCGGGGGTGGAATTTGGCTCTCAGTTCTTTTGGCCTTTTGCAGCTGTGAGTGAGCCCAGGCCTCGTGGAGCCCAGGCTCAGGAAAGGGTGTCACACATGAGTATCCCAGAGCAGGACTTGGCTCTCCAGGCGTGGATGTCAGTGCAGTTTGTGGGAGTGAAACTGATCCCACGCCTGTGCTCCCGCTTGTATCTCTGGCAGCTGGCACCTCTCCCAGTGCTATGAGGGAGTTGTATAAATGTTAAAAATATCAGAATATGGTTTTTACTCCTGGTGTGTATTTGAAAGCACTGAATGCCTCCCTCCTTGGCCTTTTCCTTGCATGGAGGATGCTGAGCCTGTTGCCTGCCAGCCTTGTGTCACGGCCATGCTCACCAGGCAGCAGTGCTGCTGCTGCTCTGTGCCCTGCGCGCCTGGGACAGCAGCTTTGGAAGCTCTGCCACCAAAAGCTTTCTCCTCTCAGATGGTCTAACGTTAGAAGGAAATACAGAGAGAAGCAGTAAGACAGATCTAGTGTTAAGAAAGAGCAGCAATTTGGGGATTGGCTGTTCAGGACACACATTATACTTACACATACATAATTTGAATTTTTAACTTCGCTTTTTTACAAGTATCTTTAATTTATTTTTTTTTTTAGAAAGTAATTATGTATATTTTTAAAAAGCCAGAAGGCATTTTAATTGCAATTTTGTCTAATCTGTACTTGGCTAGAAATGGAAACTCCAATTAAAATATGGAAAATAATATTCTGCGTCAGTAGTCCTAGAGAAGTAAAAAGATTCAAATATCCTTTCTGTACAGCAATTATTTAAACATTTCACATATTCATTTAAATATCAAATTAGTTTCTAAAGCCAAATTGTTATGTGTAGCAAGAAAACTGAAATTAGTATTTCTGATTTGGTTTTGAAACTAGTGGGCTGGTGGATGTCAGCATCTTACATCTCACTTGTGTTCAAGGACTGGAGAAGAAAAGGAGCTGTCCCAGTTTCCCAGCTCCCAGTCAGGCTGTCAGTGTTGACTGAGACATTCTTTCCTTGGTGTGAACCTGCAGGAGCAGTGGAAAGAAACAAAAAGTTCCTTTTGCACCTGCAAAAGAAGCTTCTGCTTTCAAGCCTTATTTAACACTTCAAAGAAAATCTCCTCCCAGTTGCTTAGCCAAGGACTTCCTTTATAGCTTTGGTAGCATATCTATAGAGAACGCAGATTTAATAGAGTTTTTAAAGTAATCTAATTTCTACCAGTACTGTTTTAACTTTAAAATTAACATAATTTGAAGAGTAAAATGGAATATTTAAAATACACTGAATTTTAGTAAAAGCACCAATTAAATTTAAAAAAAAAAAAACCAAACAGAAGTTTTGAAACAAAGTAAATTATTGTCTAATTTTAAACCCATGGATATTTTTTTCTTATATTGCTAAAGCAGCCATCAACTCTGACCTTTACTGTTATTTTACAACAGCTGAAGAGGTGTCATGGTCATACAGCTGTTGAGCCAAACTAATGCTCTTACTGCTTTCAGCAGCAGGAACAGCTATTTACATGCATAAGTAATGGATTTCAGTCAGAGCTCTTAAATGTTGTGGAATGAGTGTTAAATTGAGGAATTCAATTTGGAAGCCAAGTCAGCAGGCTGCCTGCAGAGTGTCTCTTTCCGGTGGGTCAGAGAGGAATCTGCAGCCCCCAGTGCCTGGCGAGGAGCAGCTGGGGGCTTCCTCTAAGGGGATTGCTGGAGCCAGAGGCCATCCCTGGGGATCTTCAGTGGCTCCTGATGGCTGAAAGGGTGGGATTCAGGGAGGGGTGCAGTGTGGATGTCCTGAGGTGAGCCTGTCCTGCTTCAGCCCAGGTGTCATTTGATGGCCACAAGTTTTACTGACCTGGGGGCTCAGCTGTGACAATCTCATGATTTTCACTTAAGTGGCAGAAGAAATGGCAGTACCTTGCTCTGAGACAAGTGACCAAAAGCATTATAGGTTACATTTTTTTGCTGTGGATGCTGTCCTTGTCCTCAGCTAACAGGTGAGGAAACTGAGGCACAGAAAAGTCAAAGCAATTTCTTTATTTTGCTAGGCAATAGCTCAGTTTGGATTATCTATAAGGGAAACAAATGCAATGCAAACTGACTTGTTTCTCTTAACCCTGCCTGTCAGTCTCTCTGCTAAGTTGCTCTTTTTAGTTATAAATTTATGTGTTTGCCATGAGTCTTATAATAAAAAAATTGAAGAGCTGTAAAGCAATCACTTGGTGTCAGCTCTGAGAGATATTGAGGGCTTCCTGCTGTCTTACACCAGTCATTTAGAGAGCCTTGTGTGCTTAAATCAGCCTCTCCCTTACTCAGGGAGAGCTGAGTGCTTTACACCAGCTGTGGGGTGTCAATTGCTCCAGAAGTCCCCTCTGCAGAATACAAACATGGCTTATTTGCACTGCACTAGAAAATATTTTGTACATAGTTGTGGAAGGGTGGATGCTGTGCACAGACTATCAGAACATACTTGTTATCATTCCCTAACTAATTTTTGGGCTGAATCCAGCAAAGTTAATGAAAAAACTGTTATTGAACCCACTTGTGGATTAGCAGATACAATGACATCAGTGAATTATCCTGATTTCTTCTTAACATTTTCTGTATCTTTTTTTTCCCCCTTTCCAGGAATGGGAGATGAAAAATGGAACATAAACATAACAAAGCCAGTCACTTTCCATAAAAGCCTTACCTACTACAGACCAAGACTTAGGCTGCAAAGGACTCACCTGGAAGGTCACATCAAGTGATAAAACATGAGAAGTTTTATAACTCTGTTAAGTTAATGGTAGCTTGGCGCTAATTTGCCTGTATTCCCTCTACTGTATTGCTGTGTAACTACGTGTGCCCCTTTTTATTAGCTGTAACTCCTTGTTTCCAACTTCACTGGTAGAGAAAATGAAAACCAAAAAAAACCCAACCATAGGAACTAAAAAGGAGCATAAAGTCACAGTTGCAAGTTTACTTTGCTGAAGCAGCAAAGAGCCAGCAATGTTAATTATAGTGCATCAGACAGCTGGAACACTGCTGAAGACTGGTGGGAAATCCTGACTCCTGCAGGTTAAAACTGCCTTTGGAACTGTGCCACAGAGCAGGTCTAACTCATCAGCAGAGACTTTGCTGGTGGCTGCTCACATGGCAAAGCAAACCTGAAGAAAAGTGCTTGCAGAGGCAGCAGTGCCTGCTCAGCCCAGCAGCTCTGCAGGGCCACAAGGACTCTGGTGAAGCGTTTTTGGGCGATTTTCAGACAGATGCTTTTGTCATGGGGAGATAAAAAGCTGCCAAACTTCGAGACAGATGCGTTTTTGTACGTTCTTTTTATTGCTGTTCTGAAGCACCAGTCATTTTCAAAGGTCAGGTTCTTGAACTATGACTTGTTCCTGATTTTTTTTAAAGGCTAACAGGTATTTTTAGATACTGCTTCTTTTCTATACATTTTAAAGAAGAAAAAGAAAACAATTGAACTTAGTCCTCAACAGAAAAGAGCGACTCAGAATTACTTATGCAGTCAGTCTTGTTTTGTTTTTTATAATATAGTATTGTTAAACTTGAGGTATAGAACACTGCTGTACTTAGTTTCCCTTGTCTGTTTTCCGACCTCAGCTATTATTTTTGAGGAAGATGGACTGAAAAGGTAATAATTTTCAGACTCTTATAAACAGTTTAACAAATAATTGGGGATTTTCCCAAACAGGGGTCCATTTCTGATTACTAGGAAATAACATCTTGCATTTTAGTCTGTAAAATTACAAAAATCTGTTTGTCTCTTATCAATGTCATTCCTGAGAAATTACATGCAGTAAATTGCCACTGAAGCCCTTCAAAATCTCAAGATTGGTTTTTGAAAATCAGAAGGGGGTTGGAGGAGAATGTATAAATCAGATGGCTTCTTTTAAGTTTTCTCTTTTGTTTTTTTTAGGCCTTTGGAGAGCTTTCAATCATACTCTCAAGATTTTTTTCCTCCTCAACTGTGAGGAGTAGAAAATTAATTTAAAAAATTACCTCAAAATATGAGTAGTGTTTTAATCACAGATGTTAGGGCTGGAGTCTTGATAATTAGTTAAGACTGCAATTAAAATCACAGAAGCTGCCAAGACAGCAGTTATCAAGGATCCCATCCCTTTGTGGCCAAACCTGCAGATTATCTCTTACCTTTAGGAATGGGTGTGTGCAACTCCTGGGGGGTACCCTGGGATTCTCAGCTGAGCTGGATGCCAGAGGACTTCCTGCAGGAGCTTGTGGGATTGGAGGGCACAGATCTGTCAGAAAGACCTGACAGCTGCCAGGAGATGGGGCTGTGTCCTGTTCCCAAATGCATTTAGGGCAGGGACCCCGCTGACCTTAGCAGTGTAGAAATGGGCCCAGCATGAGAAAAGGCTCTTTGCTTCTTGGTACAAAGGGCCACAGGAATGCAGATACAGTAGGAAAGCAAGTGTCAGTGTGGTTTTCATTGAAAACACAATTTTTTAATATTAGTTTAGGTCGCTTACTTATTAACTCTCTAACTCGAGGGCACATTCTGTATTCTGTGACTATGGACTAAACAGCATCAAATTCCCATAAATAATAGCAGAAACAAATTTGAAGCAAAAGTAAGTTCATTTAGGCTTTTTATTTCAAATTAAGTTATTTATTTGTATATTTCAATAAATATTTAATTTATATCTGTACATATTTATAATGCAAATTAGGCTTCTAGTCAAGGTTAGCAGTGATGTAACAATTGCCATTAAGAAGTGGTCCCACATGAAGTAATGCAGAGTAGTCAAAAGCCACATCACTTGTCTTGTTTACCCAATATTGGCATTGTCTCTTTCCACCCCCTTATCCCATGGTTAAAAAAAAAAAAAAAAGAAAAATTCCTTGGCAAGGACAGGTTTTAATCTACGCCTGAGGTGGATGTGAGTAAATCTCTGCCCAGGCAAATGGAAATTGTGTGGTGCAGCCTTCCTGCCCTTTCCTGGGCCCCTGTGGTGCCTGCTGCACAGGGCTGCCCCCTGATCTAAACATCTTCCACTCTTCCTCCAGCAAAGGCTCCACAAAGCCACCACACTTTAGTCTGCTCTGTGTAACAGCCAAGGTTCTGAAAGGAAGAAAACCAAAAAGCTTGGGAAATAACCTCTCTGTAGACCACTCTCAGTGCTGTGAAATGTACTCTGTTGCCTTGAATAGCACTATTGCTGCACAATTTTTTATAAAGAGCAACAGAACCTGTATTTTTCACTGTTTTTAGATTCCAGGATCACCAGGCAAACTCGGCCATAGGGCAGCATGACTTTTGTTTGAAAGGAAAACTCCCGTATTTTGAACCATTTCTATGTCATCTAAGAAAATGTTACACTTGTACTTCCTCACCAAATGCCTGTTACTGTACCAGGTGCTTTTTTAAAATTGTTTGTTTTGTTTGGTTTTTTTTTTAAATGGGTGATGCCTTTTTTTATAAAATCCCAGATCATAACTTTGGGGGATCAAGGGTGTTTTTTTAATGAGATGATTGTGGCAATTTGATTTTTCAAATGGAGAATATTAATTTAGTATCAAGTTTTGTTAGACACTTTCAAATTAATTGGCCAAGGGTGTATGTTGTATGATAATGTTCTCATATTAAGAATGTAATTATTTCCTTATTGTATTTTTTAAAAAACAAAATCATATTTAAAAAAAATCTCTGTGAAAAAAAGCATGATAGAAACATGAAAAAAAAGGTTTTGTTTTATTTTTGTTATTGGATATGTTGGCAGTGCCCATTTTAATTGACTGTAAATATAGCCTTTCTACTGTATTTCTCAGTGTATTTAAGTTCTTTCTGACACACATTCATGGACACTTCTGTTAAAAAAAAAAAACAAAAGTCCAAAATAGACCCACCTTCAAATGTGTGTCTTAGTAGCTTCAACTAACTTTATGCCTTTCTAGTTTATTCTTCAGAAAGTCTTGCAAAGTGTGAAAAAAGACTGGCACCTGGTGGGTGCGACAGATCCGAGACCATTATTAATAAAGTTACCTGTCAAAAAAAGGATTTGCAGTGTTGTTTCTTGGTGTTGGTCAGTTCCAGAGGCACCCTAAGGTGGCACCTTAGCAGCTCTCCCACAATAGTCAGAGCTCACCTGAGAACCATTCTCCCATGCCAGTCAGTTTAAAAATGTTTGGACTTTATCATGAGTGTTTTTTGGCATCAGTTGTATCCCCATTTAACTGAGCAGTGACCTCCTGCAACTTGAATGTCCAAGGACTCTCTTGGCAATGGAAATGTGGAATTTGATGTATTTAGAGCTCATAGCAGCACTTCCTGCTTGCCTGTTGCATCTGCACCAGCTTGCTTAGATGTCAACTCCACTAATAAATTATGCAATATGTAAAACATTAAAAATTACCTCTAAGAAAGGAAAGTGGATTAAAATTAAACTGAGCTGATTATGAGGCTACTTAAAGATGAATGTAGCAATTTCTTGTAGATGACTGACAGATGAGATTGAGAAGTGTTAAGCTGTAATTACTCCTTGCTGCTTTTCTTAGATTTTGCTCTTGCTCCTGTTACACCACAATTATTACCAAATTTATAAAGTAAAAAGCTTAAGTAGAATATGCATTTTATTTTCCCAAACTGAGGGAAGCAGTATTCTAAAGTAGTTAATTGGGTTTTTTCCTGTAGTTACAGCCTCCAAGATCATAATGAAGCTTTAATAGGTATGTCCATGTACTGCATAATAACAACTAAAGACAAAAAAATAAATGAAAACAAACAAAAATTAACCTAAAAACACAACAGGAAAAATTAAAAAAAAAAAAAACACCTGCTATAATCCTGTGGTCTAAAATGCAGCAAGTATCTCTAGTCTCTGTCTGATTCACAAGACTTGCAGAAGCAAGTGGCAAAAACGAGAAAACCACCTGCAGTGCTGGTGTCTCAATTATCTGCATTTGTAGCTATACTACATTATCCAAATGGCTCTGACTGCATAAATAGATAAACTCTATGGGAGATGGTACAAGGGCACAGCAATCCCTCCAGACAAGGAAAAATCCTATTCATATTACAGTGAAGTTCAAGGGAAAAACAAAGATAAGGTCATTCCAGTGTGGAAAAAAAAAATAATCTTGAGGAGGGGATTGTGTTAACAGGTTATAAAAATGGGGAAAATATTCCCTGCCACTAACAGTACAAACAGTGAGGGTATCTGAATCAATGATCAGGTTCAAAACAACTGCCCGATTCAGCTGCAGAACTTGTCACAGAATTTTATCGATGCTAAAATCTTATATGGGTCTATAAACAATAAACAAAATTCATGGCAAAAAGTAATTACTTAAAACTATCAAACACAAAGCTCCCTGCTTCAAAACAGAAAAGTCCAGCTCCAGGGAGGCTGGAAGTGTGTTCTGTTTAAGTGTCCTTGTGTGCTTCCCCTGCTCTCTTGACATATTACTACTGATAAATGAAGCTGTTTTCTTTCACAGAAAAATGATTTTTTTTTTACACCAGCAGTTACAAAACATTCCCTTCAATAAAGCCATGTATCCTATTCTTTTCAATTTGACTTCTAAAGCAAGAACCTCTCTTTTAAGATCAAGGTAATGCAAAATTATTCCTTCACAATTTATTAGATAACAAAAAAAAAAAAAAAATCTTATCAAGGGTGTTCCTCATCAGTAATCTGATTACAAGGCAATCATTTTCCTATTAGATTTTGCAGAACCAGTAGAGTTGCAGTTACATGGTCCTGAGCTGAACATAAGCTTAATTTCTGGTTTAATTGCTAATTTTTAAATAGACTGTTAAGTGCCCTCACTGAGTTATTCCTTAGAATTTTTACTTCTTTAGTCTGGTTTTTGCATGTATCACTGATTCTGATTTTTTTTTTTTAAATCAGCTTTTGCTATGATACTGTAATGGCAGGAATGGATCCTTTTATCACTTTCAAAATACACCGTGCAGCATTTGCACTATTTTGCTTCAGCTTTTGAAAACCATGAGGTTTTCAAAAAGAAATGTTTCAAATGTACTGTACCAGAGTACATACATTTTCTCCACAGCAGCTGGATCCGTAAGAAAGCAAAACTTCTTTCCAGGCATAAATCACATACAGCAAAACGTCTTTCAAGGCATAAATTTATGTATTTCAAGGCATAAATCACAAAAAAAAAAAAAAAAAAAAAAAAAGAAAAGAAAAGAAATCAGTGTCTTAATGGAAAACAGGCAAAAATATTGCCTGTTGTTTATGCCTCAAAAGTTTTATTAGTGACATGATTTATGATGATGTTGAAATCAGTTAAGCTTCAAAATAATATAGCAATTAATATGACTTTGATGACAATAGCAAGGGAAACAGAAGTGAAGCAATTATTCTTTTCTTTCCACAGAAATCAGTTTCTGAAGTAAAGTAGCCCTTCAGGTTAGATATTAGCAAATTTTATTTGGTATCTCATTTATGGGAACAGCTTGGCTGTGTCTGTTCTCACTCCCGACCTTCCAAATCAGGAGCTTTCCTTGGAAAGAACTATTGGAACATCATTAGAAGTAACTTTATAATTTCTGTGAGTTTTGCTTGTATTTATATCAGAGCACTAAATTTGGAAAATGAGATGTTATTTGAGATTCAACAGTCTGCTTTTGTAGAGATAAATTGCCGTTAAAGTCTCAGCTAGCCACAGTATAGGATTAGAGAACCTAAAATGACAAATTGCAGTGTTTCCCAGCTGGGCTGCACAAGCTTCATTCCTGCATCCAGCCTCACACTGAGCATGGTGTGCCACAGGGAAGGGTCAGAGTGCCCACGCCACAGGGCTCCTCCAGCAGGCACCCTGGGAAAGTGCTCAGCTAGGGCAGACTGGGAAAATTCAGTTTCATCTCATCAGAATTATTTTTCTTTTTAGTTATCCATCTTTGGATCCTCAAAATATATCCACCCTGTGAATAAATAATCCATTTGTGGTCCTATTAAAACTTCATTGCAGTCTATAAAATTTGTATGGCTAATTAAAAAATCAGTAGATGATAATCCATGTTGCTGTTTTATCCCAGTATGAGGTTTAATAAGACTTCACATTGCACATCCACAACAATTAGAGCACCTCTGGTTTTCCCTGCTGTGGGCAGCAGGCAGTGCAAAGAACATCAAGTATTTATTCTACCAGTCTCAGACTTTCCTTGGGAAGGCACCAAGCTACAGAGCAGCAAGCAGCTCTCAGCAAACCATAAACTCTATTCCAGGCTGAAAATAACAGCTGCACCAAAAGCAGCTCAACTCTAAAGTTTGAAGCAGGAAGGAATGCCCAAGCTGTAGGGATGGAAGGCATCTTCTAACTTTAGCAATTCAGTGACCTTTGCAAAGACAGAGAACACTTGCCAGGACCAGTAGGAGAAAATCTTTAGGACATTAAGGGCAAGACTTCATAAAAATATACTACATAATTATGCATTTAATTTCCAAAGACTGTAGCAGAGTGAAGTAAATATCATATGTAGCAGCTGGGCATGTCCAGTGGGCATAATTCTGAGAATTTTGGTTTTCCTGGCTTTGTAAATGATTGAATATAGTTTGTAGCTTAGTTTTATTTTGAGTCAAGGCCTGATCCTTACACATGGCTACATCTAGTTTAAGGGCTAAATTTGACTTGCAGACCCCTGAATTTTGCAAAGAGAATGCAGCTTCTACAGCACAGGCAACTCCTTAGGAAAACAGTGGGATCAAGGAAGGGCAATTAATGGAAAGAAGAGATTGGAATAAAGGCACGGGCAGGGCAGAACACACATTCCTCTGTTCTGCTCTCTCACAGGGAGATGAAGGCTGAGCCCTATGGAATTCTTCAGCAGGACAGACACGCTCAGCCTCTGATGTTACAGAACAGCCCTGCATGGCTTCTGTCTCACCACAGGATGTCACCCTCCACCAGCTACACTGCAGACACCTCCCAGGAAAAGGCAAAAGGACTTTTCCCTCTTTTCCTAGGAATGGAGTCGAGCTGCAATGATAGAGGATGAAGTGGAGTGGCTAAAGAGGAGGAGAATGAAGGTTTGCTGCAGCCTTTGAGCTCAGTGTTGCAGAGCTGAGTCGTTTGCTGCTAAATACAGACACACAAACTCTGGGGACTGGTTAAACCATTTTCCCTCCACAAACCCCATGAGAAGCTTCAAAAGAAAAACAAAGCAATCAATAGTTTAGAACCAAATTTTATTAAAGAAAAACCTGGAGTGCAGGTTCTCAGGACAAATGCATACCTTTGGATGCAGTGGAGTACACAGGTACGTATACAGTAGTTTGCCTGCTACATGTTTGGAAGCTGAAAGAGACCGTGATAATCTGTACTGCACAGTTCATCACCATTGTTAAAATTTGCCAAAAATTTGCTTGTGGATTGCTAACAGATACTTGGTTATGTGTGTGCACTACATATTGCACAAGGGTTTTTGATTAAGCTATTACTTGTGCAATTGGATCACAGTTAAGTGTTACGTCAAGCATATTCAAACATATATTTGTCTCCTTTTCTCAAAAACAGCACGTCACTACAAAACTGCCATTAAATGTTACATATTTACAAAAATATACAAATAACACTTTTCCACATTTTTGACAATGCACCAATTATGGATTTATTTCATTCTTCACTTGAGCCCTGTTACTGTATACAAAGAAACCTGCTTAAAGTCAAGGTCACCTGAAACAAAATTAGGAGAAGGCATGTTCTCTGTTTTCACAAATATAGAATGTGCAAAGGCAGAGGGAGAGGGCTGTGTAGCCATGTATGTTAAAGGTAGGGGTTAGAGCATACTGATGACTGCTGAGAACCTTCACATGGAGTGGAATAACCCCCTGGTCAAAAATTAAGCATTTGCTGACCCAGCAGTCATAAGCAGTTAAAAAAAATTCAGTTCTACCTTGGTTGTAATTAGCTTAAATCTATCCAAAGAACTCTCATGCTAGCAATGGGAATAAAAATTATGGTGAAAATCAATGAGTAACCTGTGAGTAACAGGTGCATTGAGAAGACTGACTTTAGTCCTGCAGTTGCTTTCCAAATCCACTGTGGATGAAATTATTCTGTAACATAAAGCTGAACTGATAATGTCTGTTGAACTGCATGGCCTTAAATGAGGGTAGAATTTGGCCCTGCAATGCTGAATAAACAATGTTCCACATTAACCACAGGGTAGCAACATATGCTCTGTGAATCTTCACAAGACACATATCAAGTCTAGTTTTTATTTTCTAGCCTTTCATATACTTACCAAGAGCTGCAGCACTAATTAGCCCCGAAATATTATTTTGGCTTGGTTTAATTACCATTTATTCCTCTTTTGTTTTCATGGGTAATGCCAGCAAAATCTATATTTGTCTGTCTGTACCTGGATTAAGAGACCTGTGCTGGAACAGCCACAGATGCACTGTAAATAAGCTAGCTTCCATCCTTTGCTCTTAAAAAGGAAAATTCTCCTATTCCAACTCTCACCTCTCAAAATATTCCTCCAATCTAGGATGAAGCAATATTGCTAGTGCTGCTTCATATATACACCAAGTTAATTTCAGTTAGGTGAGGAAGGGCAATTCCTGATGCCTCCTAAACCCACACTTGCAATGCACTAGGGTGGTATTCTTTAAAACCACCTTCTGCAAAGAAACTTACCAAAGTTTAATGGAAAGATAAATCACAGATGCTGTACATATTTGTTAAAACAACTGGTAGGTAAAACAAAAAAAGTGGAAGTTTCCTAAAGCACTCTGCCAGATGATCCATTTCCCCACCCTCTTCCAATCTGCTATTCCTCTGTAAACTTCTTGTATTTATTTTTCCTCAGCCACATGGAAGAGGATGAAAATTAGTTAATCACCTTTTAACATCAACCCAGTTTTTTGACAGAATGACAATCAGAGAAAAACAACTCAGACTGGGATCAAGAGAGGATAATTCAAGTATACTTCTCCATTTGATTATGTTTTCCCTCCAGAGCCTTCTGCACTGCAGCAAGCACAACCCATGACTTTACACCCATGAGGAAATAAATCACAGCCTGTCAGTGACAAATGAAAAAAAAGGATCTGTACTCAAAGGCCTGGTGTGTATATGAAATGGAGGAACTCTCTGTTCCTAAAATTAAAATTTCTAGTCACATGTTCAGTAAACTCCAGTCATTGGCGTTTACCCTCAGGAATACTACACCAGCTCCATTCATCTTCTTTAAACATTATAAAATTACAGCTCATTCAGGCATTCTAGCAAATTACATTTCAACAGTATAAATGCAAGAGACAGACTCTACAAAATAATTCTTTTCCCTTGTCTCCTAGCTCAGTGCTGTGCTAGGGAGGAACACCATTAGCAAATGACCCCCAATCATCTGGAGCACTCACAGAGGCATCTTGACTCCTAAAGCAACATCTTTTCCATGCATCTCAGGTGGGATGTTGCTGCAAGTCAGATCAGTCTTAAATTATAGGCAGAGATGGTGATAATTTTGCATGTTGCTCGTGCTGCATCAATTTAGACTCATGGTTTAAAGTCTCTGAATGCAACTAACAAAATAAAATAGTTGCCATCATAAATCAAAGTGTCAAGACTTAACCAAAACAAAATCAACAATGTGTAAAACCATACACACTGGTAACACTGACTTTCTCCCTGCTTTTCCTTGTCCTCTTTAGTCCTGTGCTCCCTTCCCTCCGCATCTCTCTCACTTACACTCCCTAAGACAGGCTGTACTCTTCCAAGATACCACTGGGCTTTTCAATGATCTTACTCCCATTACATTCTCCAAGCTCCTCCAGCATGATGATTCTGCCAAATATGTATGGTGACTTTGCTTAAATTTGTATTTTATGGAACTTGAATCCAAGCCATTTTCCCCACCCTCTAGTAAAGGTTTCATACAGACCCATTCCATAAACCTGTCAAGTCAAATGGCTCCTGACCCTCTATTAACAAAGAATTCTCTTTACTCCACCTATTGTTCATCTTTGGGTTGTAACAATTTCTCGAAAGGCTGTGTCTCAGCATGGGTCTCAGCATTTCCCATACTGAAATACAAATGCAGCCCAGTGGTCTGGCAAGGTGCTCTACCCCTGCTGCAATTCTGTACCTGCCAGACTGCAGGGTTGGCAAAGCAAGCCAGCCCTTGCTGTGCTCCAGGAAATTCATGGGAACACCATCTCTCAGCCTGTAACCCAAAAGGAGGCAGAGGAAGATATATGTGAGATAACAGATAACCATCTTTGCCAGTTAAATACATAATATTACTACAGACCAACAGCAAAACCAACATATACACTGGTGAGAGAGGGAATGCTGGGTTTTATTCTTCCAGGGAGCATAATACCCATCCACATCTCAAACTACAAGCATGTGCTCTCTGGGATGAACATCTGAGAGAAGTTCTTGAGAAGGAAAAGATAGGAATTCCACAAAGGTTCAGCGAAAATGGGAGCCAAAATTAAAGCTGAAAGGATTAAAAGATACTGAAGTGGGAAAGAAGCAGGAAGGATGGACTGCAGTGACACAAAGCACAGGGAACCTCATCGACTCAGACAATACAGCAGAGCTTAGAGGAGAGGCAGGGAGGGGGAAGATTGTAATTCTTGCTATCAGCTGGGACACAGTAGGGTGCATATCCAAATAGAAACACAGACAGAAACATAAAGCAGAACAAAAAGCAAGGAAGAAAAAGTGAAGTGTAGAAAGCTGTCATCTGGAGAAGCCAGGCAAGGCAGAGCCACAAACAGCAGCAATAATGAAAGAGAACAAAAGGCCTACAAAACAGGGGTGGGGGGAAAGGAGGAGAAACAGAAAAGAGTGGAAATTCGGCTTTTTTTTTTTTTTTTTTTTTTTTTTCTAGTTTCAGAAGCTACTTGGCAAAGATTTGGAAGCATTAAACAATGCAGGTAACTTCAGGAACAGTCACTTTGCTACTTCAGCATAGCAGAAGATTAACCCCCAAGACAGGAGTGTATTTACAAGTAAATGGAGCCAATGGATTTGGAAACTTGCTGGGCAGTTTGTTTGTGAAGATATTCTGTAATTTTAACCATTTAAAAGCCCTAATGTGAACCTGAAACATAGAGGTGGTGTATTACAATATTCTCCTTTGGAATAGTTTTACCATGTTACTGATGTTTGAGGTCACGGTTCCTCTGCACAGTCCTTTCTATTCAAAATCCATAAAAAGAATATCTCAAAAGCCACATGGATATAAGCCTGCTGTTTTCCTGTATGAGCTGCCCTCATTAAAACTATCTCTTTCACCATTTCATAAAGATTTCATTTTTAAACTCTTTTAATCAATAGGCAGTGTGAATTAATACTTTTTCTAAAAAGCGAATAAGCCAATTCATTTGCTTTGATCTGCAAGAGCAGACACTGTCAGAAAGAACTAAATATAAGTATCAAAAGCTGGCTAAAATTAGCAACAAATAACATAGAAACATTAAGACATGTTAAGAAAGTTATTTGGAATGCCTGGCCTTCCTGGTGATTAATATACTCATTATACCATTAAAAATATGTGCA
The DNA here is from genome assembly GCF_028018845.1 of Melospiza georgiana. Taxonomy (NCBI): domain Eukaryota; kingdom Metazoa; phylum Chordata; class Aves; order Passeriformes; family Passerellidae; genus Melospiza; species Melospiza georgiana. The sequence continues at coordinate 55,963,636 of NC_080434.1, forward strand.
AAAAAGGCATATTATTTAAGCAGTGCCAGGTACTGCTGCTTGTATTATTGCTGCCTAACAGGGCTTTATGTCCACTGTATTGCAAGTAATCAGAGTAAAGATGCAAATTCTACAGAAACTCAGAAATCAAGGCTGATCAAAACAAATGAAGTTTGTGTGAAATGCAAGTGTTGCAAAGAAAAAATATTAAGCAAAATTACTTGTGTAAGGGAAAGAATGCAGGGCTCTCTGACAGGGCTAGTAAATGTTCTTCTAAAAGAAAATCAATCTGGAAGGAAGAGAGGCAAAGAGTTTGCAATTAAGAGTATGTATTTTTAGAGATACTACTAAAAAGTATTTAATGTAAACCATAATAGCTCTTTGATAAGGATTTTTTCACACAGCTATATTGTTGTATTTCAGAGTACATATTTCTAACCCTTCCAGTATTTCTTATGTTAGAAACAGAAGATTATCACAGCTACCAGCATATACACTAGCTGGAAACAGTAATACTGATAAGCTTCACATATTAAAAAAAAGGGATGAAAAGAATGGAAGTCATACATGGCTCCACAATTCATAGTTTAAGTAATTTGCTACTCCATTTAACAGGAGGAAAAAAGCTGGGACTGAAGACTTACAGAAACGAGATCTCATATTAAAAATCATGAAACTGACTTGCTGTACATATCTATTTCAATGGAAAAATATTCCAAGAGGATGCATTCTTTACCCTCCAGAGCAGCCTGAAGTACCATTACAGGCTCTTCTTATCCCAATAACCCTCTCTGCTTCTGCAATACACTTGAAAAGAAGGAACAAATAGCAACTTTTTCTGCACGACATTCCCATCCAGATTTGGGAAATGGGCTGTTCTAGGCTATCTATCATCAGCTGGGGACAAGGGCTGGCTTGGCACAGAAGAATACAAATATGAGAGACCACAGCTTGACATTTCCCAAAGACTGCAGGGTTAGGCTATTAATTGCAAAAGCTAACCAGGGGTCTGACTTATTTGTCACTTTGATGATTATAGTCTAAAAATAAGTCAAAAACATTACAGGAATAAAAATGCAGTTAAATGGCACTGAGAGGGCAAATGCTAAGAAATTGAAAGGAAATAGAGAACATGAAAATACAAACTTAACATTAAGATGATTGTCTGAGCATACCTCACTTATAGTCAATTAAATGCCATTCTAATGAAAGTTTTAGGCTTTCTCAGACTAGTTCTGGCTATGTGCCAGTCTCTTGAAGAAAGTTGTAGAAGCAGTGTGCAACTGGGACTAAAACAGAGAAAATGAGCCAGGAGGAAGCTTTTTGGATGGACTTAAAAGACAAAACAAAATTTTATATCTCAAAAATCAAGATTTATAAGGGTAAATGCTTATAAATTTTGTCCTGGTGGAAATCCAATATTTTGAGAGAAATGGGCACTTACTTTCATCTAAAATGCTGAAATAAAAATGAATATGGAAACAATATAGTGGTATCAATCAATATACAATAAAACAACTACAATAACTCCAACTGGAAGGAACTGTACAATGAAATAAAATGTTTAGTCTCTCTTTTCCCCTGAAGTCTCATTAATGAAAAAATTACAAAACTTTTTTAATAGGAAACATAGAAAAAAAATCTATGACTGAAATTGTCATTGATTATATCTACTTAGAAACATTGACTTGAAATAACACTAGAAATTCAAAACTTATCAGAACCTCTGGTTCATCATCAAAAAGCTACTGCATGTATTTTATTACTTATAAGGATTTTCTTTTTCTCCAACATTTTTTTTTCAGCATGTATCTGTGTAACGAGGATGGAAATTACTGCAGTTCCATTCTATTGATCTCTATTGAAGATACAGCCTACAGTAGTAGAGTTTTCCCACTAAGAGAAGGTCTCATTGGACTGAAAACACAGCTAACCATGATAATCATGTCAGATGAAACCTGCTTTGCACTAGGAACTACTAACGGCAAAGCAATGATTTGTCTTTCTCTACAGGACAGTTAGCTAACAAATCATTTACTTTATATGAATAAACAGCTCACTCCTCATTACACCAGTCATTGAAAGAAGAAAATGCATCAAGAAGGATTTAATTCAATGAGAATATCATAAAAGAGTTCCAAGAAATTGGATGTGAATTGTGGATAACAACAACATCTCGCCTCAGGCCGTCTGTTTCTTCGCAGCCATTTCCACCACCCTCTTCAACAGAGTATAAAAATATACACTGGTTTATATTGCTTATATTATTGAAAAATTAATTAACACTGTGTGCATTTTCCCTAAATGTCCTCTGAGCATTTCTGAGTATTTTATATGGATGGGCTGTTCCAATGGCATATAAAACATTTAATGTCAAAAGCGAAAGCAAAGACAACAGCTGTAAATCTTGATGGTTCTGTTAGAATGCTTCGGATCATACTGCTTGGAGCACTCTGAAAAGTACAGAGTGTTACTGAAATTGCAAATACATCAGATTTTAAAAAGGCCAAAATATGCCAATGAGGCCAGCACTTTGCCAGTTTGTTTAGATTTAGTATAGCTCAATATCAGTGCTGATAAATATCACTGTACCCATTTTTATAAGGTTTTTGAGCAAATAACAATGCAGAGAAGTGAGTTCACAATACTAGTGCGCAACAGCAAATTCACAGGCAATGTTGCAGTGCTACCACATAACAGTATGTTCCAATAGCAGTGTTTAAATAAAATTACTTTTTTTTCTTTTTTACCAGTGATGCATCTTTTTTGAATTATGCATTTTTTACATTTATACATAATTGCAGCTGGTTTCAAGAGAGAACTTTTAAGAACAATGATAATTACAAGTGAAACAAAGAAAGTGAAACCATTAATAATTTATAGTAACAAAATTCTTTTGCTCTGATGATCCTGAACAAACAGTTATGAATTTAGCCTCACAATACCCCTGTGAGGTAGGTAATTTCTATCAGTCCCATTTTACAGTTGGGGAAACCAGAGCACATACAAGGCAAGTAAATTGCTCAAAGTCTGGGTACAGAATCCAGGTATCTGACAGTCATCTTCTGTTTCTTAGCCACCACATCACCCTTCCCCACTAAAAAAGATAACTAAAATATGTACAAATACTGCATGTGTGCATGCACACATGTGTGACTAGCACTTGTGCACAGAAGCACCTCTGTGTTTCTGAATATTCATGTGTCAGGATTTTAGATACATATAAAGAATAAAAAGATATTTATTCTTTATATGTATCTAGAGATTTTAGAACTAGCACTAGTGAGTCTTTTTATTCACAGATAAACCAAGACACCATGAATGAGAAAATGGTAATAATACTTTCTCAGTTTTAAAATAATTCATTTAAAAATTATTCTTGCAAGGAAATCAAAGGCTTCCTTTATTATCTGCTGGGTATTATTAATACAGTTATGGCAACACCAACATGTCTTTAGAAAACTGTTTTTAAGACATGACAAACCAACCTCACAGGAGTGCTGTATGAATCAAATTAATAAGCACTGGAAAAAATTATTACAGGTACTAGACTGTGCTAAGTGTTAATTAGAGAACCAAGCAGTTAAATATTCTAAGTTCCAAAAGACTCCTGTGATCAGAGACACAAATCACCCTGAATTGAATGTATCAAAGTAGCTGTTAAAGCATAAATTAGTTGTGTGACCTAGTTCCAACAGAGTCCTTTGCCAGTCAGACTCACCATGTGAGAACAACCCCAAGCAGGAGCTTCCATCCCATTCCTTGTCTATGAAGCTGGTTTGTCACTCACCTGCCCTATACAAAAAATCTATTTCAGATTTATTTCACAGGAACAAGTAAGATGGTCACAATGTTATTTTATTCTCTGCTCCAGCTCATTTCTACTAGAAAAAGCAAGAAGAGCTGGTGAGAAGAGAAAGCCCCTGGTGCAACGATCCCAAGAGTTTCCAATTTATAGCATGTTTTGTATATGCACCTCTCTTCAAAACACCCAGACTCAGATACATTTAAGACCTTGGATTTCCACAGTCTGGCACACAACAGTCAGCCAGGGCATTGCTTCTCTGTTAATAAGTTTACATGGCACTGTACAACTAAATAGGCAGAAATCTTAGAACAATTTTTGTAATTGTTTTCCTGAGCGGTTTGCAAGTGCTTTTCAGAATCTTCACTCTAACTTCTCCACCTAGCTCCTTACAGTAAATTTATAATCTAGATTTTCTTGTGCTTTACTCATACATGCTATGGGGGTTCATGGGAGCCTACAGTACTACAGTGAGTTACTACCTCCCAATCCGCTGCATTTGATGATAATATGCTCTATATTCACAGCTACATGGAAGAATGATTCCAATGCATACACTGATTTTTTTTTTTTAAGACAGTTCTTTTCTATTTGACTAGCCTTCATTATTTTCTGTTTGCATTTCTGGATGATGCACTATCTGTATCCTCAAACAAGGTGGTGTGCGAGCTTGTCACTAGCATCAGTATGACATTCAGTGAGTACAGAGTTATTTATTCTCTATCAAAGGCAAAAAGTGAAGAGATTATAAAGGTTTCTGAGAGAAGCATCCTAATCCCAGGCAGCTGTGACACACAGGATGCCAGACATTTAAACTCACCACACAGCACCGCACTTGTTTTCCTACCTGGCTAAAATAAACCACAGAGAAAAGACAAGAGGAGTGTGGATTCACTGCATCGCCATTCCCTAGGCATGCAGAGGTCAGGACTAGGAAACTCTGACCTAAGTGACAAAACTGGGATTAGGAAACAAGGACCTGACTCACAAACCTTTCTGCAGGCAGCTCCTCCAGAAGCCCTTCCCCTGCTGTCCCTGCAGAAAAAGGGGCCAGTGGTGGTAGGACTGAGAAAGACCCCTGGTGATGGGAAGGGATCAGGAAACCCTAAATCCCTGCCCATCATCCCCATGACCCTTTGGATTGTCAAACCAACCCCCGTGGAAAAGGTCAGGTTGGGGTTTGCCCACTGCCACCAGCAAGGGCAAATGCCAGGGGAAATCCCAAACAGGGATGCCCTGGGAAGGAGATGGAAGTGCTACCCAGCCCTTCCCAGAGCAGAGCTCTGACCCACCCAGCACAGCTGCCCTTATAGGAAGTTTTTTAAAAATAACCATACAAAGAAAACTGTTTAAAAGAGGTATTTACACTCTCTGCAAATTTAAAAAGAGACAGGCCACCAGCCTAGGGTTGAATAGGAGAACTCATCTGGCAGCTGCCATCATCCTAGAGGGGCTCACTCAGGAGAAAAAAAAGAAGAGCAACTAAAATGACTGTCTGCAAGTGAAGGCACCTGGTCTGGAAATAGCATCAAGCTGGTGTTTTTCTTTCACATGGGATGGGATGGGGGGAGATACTGCTGCTGATAGTTTTTCAGGACTTGCTACACTTACAAGAGTATTATTGTATGTTACAAGAAATCCTAATTAACATTTTATTTCCTTTAATCCTCAGAAGGGCCTAAACCTAAATTTGTTAGATTGTCTCACATGTGTTTAAGTTAAGAGCTGGTCTCAACTAGGAGTGCATTTGTCTCTCTCTCAGTCCTTTCCCAGTACAGAAACACTTGGCCTACTAAAAAAATTGTCATTGTGATCAACCATCTTTTCTGGTCTAGTCACTGTGTAAAAATCACCTTTTCAGGCTGAAGACTCCCAGCCTTCCACTGAAAACCTCAATTAAAAATATAATTAAAAAGTTACAGTCAATCATTTTAAAAATAAACATAAAGAAATAGAGCATATACAGAAAAGAAACAAGGTGGCATTGAAGGTGCCTAGGGCTACAAATTTGCTACCATAGTTTGAGTTTCAGTCGAAATGAGTTCCCGAAATGAGTTCCCAGGCCATCGAGTGAGCACAAGACATGTTATCCTTCGCCCTTGGTAACTGAGGATGGATGCTTTTTCCACAGGACTGATAAGAAATCTCCTCTCCATCAGCATTTACAGCCATGTTTGCAATTTTGGGACATCACCAGGGAAAAATAAAACGGTAGAGTGAAGAGTCTTTCGGGTTTTGTGTTCAGCTGCAAATATCAGCTAACCAGGTAACTGTGCATCTCTCTGGAGTTGATGCTCAAAACCACGCCTGAGTGATTGCCTAGGGGAATACAGAAACAAAAGGCCAACATTAGTGCATTTCAGGTACTCCACAATAAATCCCCCTTTTATTGCAGAGACAAGTAAATTGCATAAGAGAGTGTCTTTATCAAACAACAGGTCAGGTGAAGGTTGGTGCAACAGCTCCATGTACCTACAGCACACTTTTGCACAAAGCTTTTGCTCATGGTGGTGGATTTGTGGTGAATTCCTAGGGTTTCTATCCCAGTGACAGCATAAGTTGGTTCTCTTTGTGGCTTATAAAGGTGTAGTTGTCTCGAGGGGTGCAGGTGAGGGAGGAGAATGGAACCTGAGGCGTCCATTCGACATGCCACTGACCTGGGACTGGACACTGACCGGCATCAGCAATAAGGGAACTCTGTAGCTGTTCAAGTTGCCACTTCTCCCAGAAGGAGTCACTGCAAGGTAATGGTGTTGAGGAGTCCCAAGGTGGGGGTTGCGATAAAGTAGGCAACATAAAATATATAGAAAACAAAAAAAGTGGATGGGTGAGTCTGGAAATACTGTACTGTGGAAATTCAAAAGTTATGAGAAGAGAGAGAACAAACAGAAACCCAGGCCTGTAACTCCCTGCTGCGCATGGACATCTCCCAAGAGGGAGGGAGAAAGCTCACCAGAACTAGGAGGGATCTCCATAGCATAGGAACCTTCTGCAAATAATGTAGTAAACCAGAATTTAATATAAAGCAGGGATTATAACATGTTTCATAGTCTAAACCAGATAAAATAGAGTATCATTAATGGGAATATTTTCTTGGCAGTACTGAGCAATACCGGAGCTAGTGGAAAGTATTGCAAATAACAAAACAGTAGAGAGAGCAGGAGTGTAGTTTTATGTATTAAATAACATCTTCTGTCTAAAGGCTGTACAGTAGCTGGCAAATACAAATGATTATGATCCACAAAAATGAGCTTTTTACACTCTCCTGGAAAGTCTGCTGCTGCAGACAACCTGGCTGAAGCACAAATCACCTCAAAATCACATTCTCATTCTTATGTCATCAAAACATCATATCTTGTACTCTTCAACCCAAAAATAATGCTCTGCTCAGATGGAAGATTTTTGTTTCCTCTGAGTAACAAGTGCAGGGCAAGCAGAGATTAATTCTAAAAGTGTTACAAATCAGGGTAGCATTTCTTTATTAGAGCATCCCAAGCTGTGCTCTTTAAATAAGCCACAAGGGATTTTCTACCATTAAAAGAAGTTATGCTTTTGTACTAGAGGTGTTTGAATGCTCCACTTTAATGGGCATGTCTGCAAGGACCTTGTTAGCATTCAGCTTCTCCTCTAAAGACCCTGGAGACGAGATGACCAAACAAATTTAACTTAGACTTTGTTTTCCCAGGTTTGTTTTTGGAACTAACTCCGGTAAAGTCAGGGGAGCAGCAAAGGTCGTCTTGCAAAATTAGAATGAAAGCAGTGATACTCATACACAAGGTTGTCAGAGAAGAGATAGAAATACACAAAGCAAAGCAAGAGGCTGGATTCTTCCCTTGTGTTCAAAGCTAACACCTCCAAGAACCTAGAAGCACACAGAGTTCTGCAAATGAAAATAAAGACATCGACAACAAACAGAAAAGGTGAAACCCAAAATACAAAAAATCTCTCGTCAGACCAGGTTCTGTCTTGCCCAGGCTACCTCGGGTGCAGCTTCTTCCTTGGGGTTCACAAAGACATTACAATTGCCTTTCACCATCAATCTACTGCTACAAATCCCAAAAGCTTTGGATCATCTGATTTATTTTAAAAAATTTCCAGAAATGGAACTGGGTGTTCTTTACATTGTCCTACAGTTTTCAGACTGTGACCTGAAAGCAGTCTGAAGACAATGTATTATAGATCAGAACTCCATGTTGCATTAAAACTAACCACAGGGTGCCAGGATATGCACTTCCACCTGACACTGAAATCATTTGCACTGAGATACTCACAGAAAGTTTCCCTCATGGGTTCTTTATAACCACCTCATGAATACTAGAAAATCAACAGCTAAATTAAGGAAGACTTATGATACTTTTAATATATGAATAAATTTAGTGTTTCTAATAACAAAAACTTTAAATGCCACTGGAGTATGAAGGCAAATAAAGCAATGGATCTCCATACAATCCATCTGAAATCACAGAAGCATTGACTCTACAAATCCTTCTGGCCTGAACTCAATTTTCCACTAATTCAGAGGATTACTGAGTGAATTCAACTGTTGCAGATTATATCCCAAATATAATTTATCTCTAAACTGTCTAATTTATCTCTAAAACTGTCTAAGTCAGTCTCCTGACATTAAACTACTATGTTTGCACTCATGCTCTATATAGCACATCATCCATACATTAGCCTGTATCTCAAGCAAGCCAAAAGGTGATTGAGATAATCCCTTGTTACTGATGTTACCATTTGCATCTTTTTGAGACTGAACAGAAAATGAAAAAGAATTAAAATGAAAACAAACATCAATTTAAAATCAACTACTTATGAAAATGTATAAGCTAAAAACGAAGTTACCTCTTGCGTTACCTAGTGTTTGAGAGTCCAGATCATCATCAATAAACTCCTCACCCTGGATGATGTTCTGGGTGTCCTCACTGTGATTAACAGGGCTTGTCATCTCCTGCTCTTTTTCATTGTGCATCTGGGCGTAGACATTTCTGCCTGGCAGTTTCCTAAATGGGACAAGAAGAAAAAATTTTGGGATGGAATTCTTTTGTGTCATACACACATGGGCATCAGAGCAGAGTTTCAGCAGGGCAAAGCTGTTCCAAAACAAAAAATCATCATCACCAATCCCATCCTTCCTTAATTTTGTGATTATAACCTAAATTTACCAACTCTTTGTTCTCTGTAACAGTTTTATATAACTGCCTTATCAGGATCTTCAAACTAACATAATATTTAAGCATGCATTTCTAAGATTAACAGACAATGTTGAAAAAAAATTACTAAAGCCACAGAAAATCTATTTTAAGAATTCAAGCAATAAAAGGGCCCAGTGGATGTTCATTTGTGGATCCCAGGTGTCTTCACATACATTAAGCTGGGCTACAATCATGATCTCATCTCCCTGAGCACTGAAGTGTGATAGCATCAGATGGCACTCATAGCCAATCAGGGACAGGGAGAAAGGTCCAGGAAACAGGGAATGGAAAGGAGCAGACTGAAGAGCCAGGAGGCCAGGACCAAGGGGGAAGGTGTAAGAACATAAACAGCATCAATAGAAGCACAAGACAGAGGCTGGTTAAGTTTAGCAGGCAGCACTGGAGGAGACAGAGTATAAAGTTTGGACTGGGAACTGATGAATTAGACAAACTCCACAAGAGGCAATAATTCACTCACTCTGACTGGAATCTAGAGAAACAAAAAGCATCTTATTAAATTATCACCCTGGCTGAGACTGAGAGGCTTAAGACTTAATAAAGATAAGGGGTTCTTAACTAGATTAATTTAAATTAGACTTTGTCAACTCAAAGGGAAAAATCAGGGACTGGTAGCTTTGCAGCAGATTTTATGGTTTAAACATTCCTCAAGAGCCATACCCTTTGTGCTGGAGCTGTGCTCACCTGCAGACTGCCTAGGCACATGGGGACATCCTTTCCCAAGCACCAAGCAGACACTTCAGATAAGGGAGCTGCAGGCTCTAAGCTCCATTTCCTACAGTGCTAGAAGCTGCTTGACAGCTTGAGCAGCATGACAGCAGATCATGGCTGTCAAAGTCTGTGCTTAAAGCCAGATTATTACAGTGGGCAGAAAAGAAAAACAACGAGCAGAAGAGAAAAATCAGGGTTGAACAGCTGTGGTTTCTGTTGAGCCCCTTTAGACAGTGAGAGAATAGAAAAAGTGACATTAATTTTTAGGCATCTCTCTAAAAGGAACCATCTCCTGCTCCATATTACAGAAGCAGTTTAAAATCTGGATAAATATACAGATTATTCTATTTTTTCTAGGCTTTTGAAGTAGATCTGTTTTAAATGCCATTTCACAAGAAGGTGTCTTTAGCAAGGGGCACCATTTTAATTTGAGATAAAAAAAACGAACTGCAACAAACTATTCTGAAAAACAACTTCCATTGCATCAAAGTAATGAAAATAAATGGAATTTACTAAAAAATTAAAGATGACTGAAGATAATCTCTTTCCTTTAATCTGAGCAATCCAAAAGATAAATTGAGTCCTATATATCTACACAAACACACATATCTGTATAGGTATGTGTATACACACACACACACAATTACATCTCTAAATCAAAATTAGGTATTTTATCCCATTATTTATAAGTAGTACAAAACCAAAAGGAAAAGGACAAGGATGGAAAGAAGGTCTGATGACACAATGTTGTGTTATTATGATCACTTCAACAGGTCTGAGGCTTCCTCCAACAAAAACATACTCGTAAAGCCAAGCCCTGCATCACTCTCCTTTCATTATATGAATTTTTAAAAAAAGCCATTTTGCAAGAGGGAAGGACATTCCTCATAACCAAAACAAATACATTAGGTAATTAATTGTGATTTTGTTTCTCTAGGGCCAGTAACTCCAGACTGTTTTTAATGTGTCTGGTAATGAAACTGGTCATGTGGAAAACTATTCTCTCAATCAGACCTGCATCAAACCTGTCAAACTGTTCACTTTCAGTCCACCATCAAAAGCCTAAGGGAGACAAAACCCAGAAGAATGTCTCTGTAACACATCTGCAGAATTAGCACATATGTTTCTACAATAATTATAATAACCTTCTCTGAACTATTTCTGACAGATTGGAAAAGCATCGATGGCATTATCAAAACAATTTTGACATAATAAAAATGTTAAGCATCTCAAAGCCATATGGCACATCAGACCTTTGCAGTTAAGTAAAGGGAGAAGAGCTGCTAGTGTGACTACTGCCTATGAAACCAAGTTAACAAAGTGTGTCCTTTGGTGTAAATCCTGAGGCTTCAACTCGCAGCTCCTTCATGACTTACCAGTTAGAGATACCATTATCAGAACTCATACTAGTAAAGATGTTTGGGGAGAATGAAGAAACCTCTCAAATTCACAACCAACCATTAAATGTATTTTTGCTAAGACCATTTCCTTATGGTTTAGGAATAAAAGGAGAAAAAAAAAAGTGAGCTGTTATTTCTCACTCACCACAGCCTGCCCAATCCTGCTAAGTGCAGGTGTTTTGGGGAAGTTATAAAGCTGGGGTACTCAATACTTCCACTCTTTCCTTTGCTTCTCACACTTACCTGGAAAAGACTAACATTGAATGGATTGGAGGGAGGAGAATATCACAGGCCTTGAGAAGACATGCACTGTAGGCATTAGAACTTTTATACACTACAGAGATCTCTCTGTGTTTCATGGTGGTTCAGTTTTACACTCAACCACCCTGAAGGAATGATAGTCCAAGCCTTTTCAAGAGGCATTTTTAACACACGTGCTGGATATTCTGTTTATGGGGGATGACCACACTGTGGGATGAAATAGGATGTGGATACTGGAGCCTTGCTGAAGATGAGCCTGATTCTGGCAATTTTGCTTCTTGAACATGCAGGAAGGAGGCTGCCACCCCTACTCACACAGAGTAAAACTCTAGTGTACCCTGATGTGCTTTGCTCTTCTTCAAGAAGCGGCTAATTTTGAGTCCAATGTAACTGTTTGAAGCAGGCAGAGCTGAAATTCTTGGGTCTACATAAAAGACTACTGTGAAAACATGACAAGACACGAAATTTGACCCAAGAGATTTGTATCAGCAATATGAAAATTGAAAGCACATTTAGAAGAACAGACAAGAAGATTATGCAATAGTTTCTTTGGGAGTTTAACTCATCTGCAAAATGCATGTGCTTCACATCCATCACTGGAGACAATTACCTCTTCTGAGCAGCACTCCATGGTTTACATTTTTAGTTCCTTTTGTTTTTCCTGTAGCATTTTATTTCAATCATGAAAAAGGAGAAATATTATGCCTGCTTTGAGGACCATACAAATACGAGCTAGAGATGTAATTCTGCAGACCACTACTAAAGAACATCACAGCACATGATTCTCACCAAGCTCTCCAGGTCCCACACCTTTAAGAAGCTATTCCAGGAAGTACTCTGTTTTCCTTCCTTTATTCACAAAATCTAATCAATCCATACCCCAAACTGTTAGCACTTAGAAATGTTCAGCAGGAAGGAACAGCAGGAGGGGGATGTGATATTGATTCCTACTCATTTAAGCTCTAGTTTATTTGGCTTCAATTCCTTCTTTGTGGAAAAAATATCCATTCGCCTTTATGAAACTTCATTTATTTTCCAAAGGCTTGATTAAAATTCAGTTTACTATAAAAATATGAAGATATTCACATGGCAAAGAGTATGGAATAATGTAGCATTTTCTTGGAACTTAAATAAAAAATTAATAATAATCCATTAAATAGAATACTTTATTGTGGTGTTGACTTTATTATGTTTGGATAAATGTTCAGATGACTGATTTCTTTGTGCTTTAAGGCACTCCTGATATACTTGCCTCTTTCATTTCTGAAATCTTTTCTCCATGCTATTACTTTGATTTCTGAGGATGTTTTTATAAAATATTATGGAACATTAAATTAGTGCCTGTTTTTTTATCACTAAAAGGCATGGATTGGGACTAAGCTTGCTCTCATGGAACATAAAAGTAGTATAAGCAAGGTGGGGAAAAAAGATAGCTTTTCTTCAGAGACTGAAAATGAGACAGTAAGTCAATGAGGCAGAAAGATAACACAGTTCTGCTCCAGATTGTGGAAATGACCCAAGAGGGGGTTCATTTACCAAAATTGGTACCTGATAGTAGCAGGCAAAAAAGGAATACACACAAAATGGGATAAATCTGGGTGAAGACAATTCATGGTGATTTGTGAAAACAATGCATGCAACTTTAAGTAGTAAAGCAGTTTGCAGTACTTTGCATACAAATTAAAAGGTGAAGATTTTCATGCTCTTTCAGAGAATTGAATTTGCTGCAATTAGCCAGGTAAAATGCATAAGTACAAAAAACAGCTATTTGCTCTCGTTTGGCTACTCTAATATCCTGCTATTATACACAAATGAAAAATAAGAAAATTATGATTTCAGATCTTCCTCTAGTAGCATGATGATTACATGGCAGCTTTGATGTGGCTAAAATATAATTTTCCTTTCCTCCACTTTGCCTGGTGCAGACAGTGCTATTTCCCTTCTCTATACTGCTGCCCAGGATCCCACACCATAAAGCTTCTTCTGAGAGGATGAAGAAATCTTTTTCTGGATGGCAGCTTGAAAACCACAAAAAAAAAAAAAAAAAAAAAAAAATACAAACATTGTTTCAAAGGGAATGGAAGAAATGTGTTTTTACTGAACCAAATCTAGTAAAGATGGCATGGTATAAAAAAATACACGCAGATCCCAGATCCGCATTAGGAAACAGCCCTGGATTTTTCAAAATGATTTTCCAGCTGCTTCATATTGTTGTGGGCAAAATAAGCAGCTGCAGTCCATTTTACCTGGATGCTTAAACAACTGGAGCATACTAGTGAGTATTGCAACATGTTGTTTGCTTGAGGCACCCACTCTGTGGTGCTTTCCATAGTCAGCAAGTGAGAGCAGAGCAGAGCAGGGCACTGCTTCACTCGTAGCTTGCCCACCACCCACAGCTGCTGGCAGCTCTGCTCCTCCTGCACAGGCAAGGTTGGTTCACCTGCAAGGAATGACCCCTTGCTCCTTGTTGCCACGCTCAAAATTCCTCCCCTAAACTTTCTAAACCAATAGCTCAGATAAACCAAACAGCTCATTTGTTGAACACCATTAAAATTAGTTTTTAAAAACCCATCACATTTATCATTTGAAATTTACTTGCCCTATACAGAGTAAAAATAGCCCTAATCTGAAGTCCTTATCTACTCTGATCACAAAGGATCAAACCTCTGTGTTTCTGAAAACATTTTGGATTCTTTTTTTTTTTCCTTTGTTTAAAGCAATGAACCATGGCTTGGGATTGCCACAAGTCACTTGCTGAGCTCTGGGGACTCCAGCACTAGTTTTTCTGGAAGTGTCTGGATGCACAAAGAAACCATCAGATAAAGTGGGGGGGTGCATGAATTTCAGGAATGGGGACATGGAAGGATAAACATTTGCAATTTTACACCATGTAAAAACAGAGGGCAGCAGTCTTCCTAGTCAATGCCTAAGTATTTGGGATTAGAGCATATAAAATATGACCTACAGTCATCCAATCATTAGCTAGACAGCCATAACAGCTCTGGTTATCCAGCAGATCATAAAATTACAGACTTCAGGAATAATTTGGGCATGCTTGGGGACAAGATGTTTCAGCACTCAGAATCCATGGGGCAGTTTGGCCATGTTTTGCCATTTTCTATCAAAGCTGTAGGTCTACAAAAAGGCCTGCTATTTTCTCTGCTTTTTTCGTCACAAGTCTGAATTCTGTCACTGTAAATAGATGACATGCTCTCGTGTATGAAGCTGTAACCTCTCTGCCAATCCAGTTTCCATCTTATTTTGCAAGCCAGTTTTTCTATCTTGCATCTTTGCAGGTATCAAACTTAACTTCGAGCCAGCAAAGGGAGAGAAAGCAGCCCAAGACCTGTTCATGCAGTCTCCTGCAAACCACCTGCTTTACATGTGCTCCAAGGCTAGCTGCAGGTCCTCTAGACCCTATTCAGTGTAGTGATAAAACCAAGATCCAAAAAAGTTTCACTGAGGTATGGAAAAAGGAGTTTTAACCCTTATATTAATCTCCATGAATGACGGGAAGGCACCACCAAATGTCTTCCATCCCCTCCTTAGGTTTGTAAATCATACATCATAATTATGGACAGTATTGTCATTTCAACACTTTACACATCTGTAATTTCTCTGTGGAATTAAATAATACTTCTATTTCCCCAAGTTATCTGAGTTACCATAAGCCACAGTAATTCTGAAATTATCACTTAAAATTGAACATTTTTTATTGCCTATGGCATTCTTTCAGCAAATTAATTTTTAATACCCAGGCATATAATAGTGAAAAGTCTCCTTAATGTATTATAACTTTCAACTTTTATATCTATAAAGGACACTCATTTCATAGCCTCAGTCCCTGTGGACCAGTTTGTAAACTTACATACTCACTGTCCTGACTTTAAAGGGACTGTACTCCCAACAAACACTCCACAGGGATCCAGCAATGCATCAACCATCTCCATCAACACAGGAAAGATTTTTAAAAAGGATTCAAGATTTTGGTGGGACAGGAGTTCACAGGGAGCCCATGAGGAAAAAGTGATTTTTGAAACATAGCACTGATTAGGTGCTTAATATTGTTTGAAGAAGAAATTGCAAAAGAAGGATGCAACCAAAAAATTGTCAATTTTGAAGAGCTTAGCAGTATTATTTAAAAAGGATTCTTTCAAATATCTCAGAAACAGATAAGATACAGACTAAAATTGAAAACTATTGCACGGCCATTCATCAATGCTAACAGCAGTTTTCAAGCTACTGACAAACTTTTGAATAAATCTCACAATAGTCCTCACTTGCATCTAAATAACCCCCAGCCCCCAAATGTAAATGCAAATTATTTTCATGAATTATATACAGAAGTGCAAGAGACATTCAAGCTCACAATTTGGAAATTGTACTGTATTTTCCTCCTTAATAAAAGCTCCACTTATAAAGCAATGGTTCATAGAGCATTTTAGAAAGAACTCAAGAAAGAATATGTTTCTATTCCTTTCTTGAATATTTTATAATTCTTCTACCATGCAGTAATTGTGACTGTTATTTAATTGCTCTCATTTAAGAGCTAATAAAAGATATAAATCTGATAGCTTTTAAAAGATATCACAAGGAAATTTTATGATCGAAACACAAACAGAAAATCCTCCATTGTATTGCTATTGAAATAATATAATTACATCACATCAACCATTTTTATGTTTTTTCCTTGCTTCAGGCACCTAAAAGAGCAAAACGGATTTTTATTCCATTTTAGACAGGCTGATTCAGTATTCTGTGCTTTGTCCTTTAAAGCAATCAGTCACTATGAACTCTAAAAAACTCAAATTCTTGAAGAAAAATGGGTTTTTCTCTATTGACATAAAAATCCTTTAGCTAAACAAACTCTTACTTAATGCTAGCTTCATTTACTGCTGTCACAAACTTAATGCTGATAGTAGTTCTATAAACTTGTATTTATTTTAAATAAAAATCACCCCCTAAAAATAAGGCAAATCAGTATGAATCCTCACTGAGGAAGGACAACAGGAGTGGTGATGATGATGACAATGATGATGATGATGATGATGATGATGATGGCTTGTTTCCAGTATGCTCTAACCCAACAGCTTCTGAATGCCCCAGAGATACAGAAATGCCAATAGGATAGACAATGATAACACTGTCCCGTGAACAACAACAAATTATTTAAATTACAGAGAAGCTCAGATTAAAATTAATTGCAG
The DNA here is from genome assembly GCF_028018845.1 of Melospiza georgiana. Taxonomy (NCBI): domain Eukaryota; kingdom Metazoa; phylum Chordata; class Aves; order Passeriformes; family Passerellidae; genus Melospiza; species Melospiza georgiana. The sequence continues at coordinate 55,980,212 of NC_080434.1, forward strand.
TCTACAGATGTATCAGACTGTCCAAGGCTGGCATTGCTCAGTTTTGAGAATATCCTTCACAGAAGAAATATTTCCTGCAGAAATATTTCTTCTCTCCACACAGTCTAGTGCCAAGTTAACGCTAATTTCTTTCTGTCAGTCATTTTCCATGACATTGCCTCAGCAATTAAAATGTAATGTGTGCAAAGAGAAGCCCCAGAGCATTACATGCTTTGATAAAACTACTTTTTTAAGCAAATCAGCATTGCAGATGCACTCCCTGTCCCAATAGTTTTAGCTTATTCATAACTGTTAGGAGTAATGAGAAGGGAATTAATCAGGAATGATATTTTAGTTCAGCTATGATTCTTGATGGTATTATTTAGACAAATTGAACAAACTCTCCATAGTTCCTATATTGTTGATATTTATTTTGGATCACAGTAAGTGAAACAAGCAACAGTTCAGTACCTTGATGTCTGAAAAGTTCAGAAAAATATGACTTTTCAAAGGGGTGCACTTCTTGCAATTCTTCAAGAAATCTTCTTTATAAATGACAAACTCTGTCTTGCTAATCTATGGATAAATCTAATTATTAAAATGCATCTATTGGTTAGGGTTTACTTGCCTTTTGAACTTGTAGAGGATGAAAGCCCCAACAGCAACTAGACAAACAACAAAGAGAACCACAATAGCCCAGTAGCCACTGCCTCCTCCAATCCTCTGAGAGTCTGAAACACAAAATAAAAGAACAGTTTTGCATGTCCCCTTCCACATCATTCACATTCTTGAGCATTCTTTTCTATTTAATTATCAGGTCAAAAACATTGGTTGTTGTTTTTTCAACCTCTTTTTACCCCATCTGGCTTCTTCAGAAAGGCAAAACCACACAATTAGTTGGTGACTTGTTACTGAAGAACAGAGGACACATTTAAAAAATAGAAAGCAACAAACAGCAAAACCCAAGATCTTGAAGATTTAATTATTTGGGTACTCAGTGGTGGTTTGGGTTTTTTTCAGGGAATCTAAAGTTATCATAGTAAAGTTATCACACACCCTAAGTATTTGCTTTGCAAAAGCAGGGCTGTATTAATTTCACAGATGGAGAAACTAAGGCTCTGAACAACAAATGAGCTCATCAAGGTCATGCATTGTTAAAGGCAGAATGAACATGGACTTCTTTCAATCCCTTTTGTGCTGGCAAACAAATGTCAATCCTTTACACCAGACAAGGTACCACAGTGAGACTGTAGCACAGTTCTACATTAGAAACTAGATAAAAGAGCTTTGTTTTCTACAGAGAGATGACAGATAAAATATCACACCATAATTTACAAAAATTGATAATGGCTGGCTAAAGCTGTTCTCCCACAACACAAATTAATAAAGGATATATTATGGGAGATAATACACAAACAAAAATCACAGGACATTCTCATAAAAGATTTAAATCAAAGCTAGGCTTTATGGTTAAAACATCCTTTTAACATCTCCCTGTTTAAAATACACACATACTCTCTTCAACCACTTTCCATCAACAGTGAATCCAGGGAGGCAGGAAATGCCAATTCCCCTTGCCCCCACCCCATTTCCATTTGTTTTAAATAGAGAAAAAACACAATTTATCTCAGGACAGGATTAGTAATGTGGAGACCCTACAGCAACCTTCCCATTAGCTGATCAGAAGATCAGAGATACATGGCAGAGATGCAGCAAGCCTTGTTAGACCCATGTAGTCAGAGCAGCAGTTAATGGCTGATATAAAGGCAAAGAAATTCTGCTTTCTTAGCAGCCAGTGCAACCTGAAGTGCTTTTAGATCACCAGATGAGTTTTTGAAGCCTCGTTGCGTCTTCCTTCAGAACACTCTTTTGTACAGTGGAGGTATTTACTTTATGTTGTGGTTACACAGAAAAAGCAAGAAGTACGTGATACAAATCACAAGATATGACAAAATGCAAACATTAAAAAAAAATATTTGGTTGTGACTGTTAATAACAACCAAATGAAAATGTATGTGTACATATATATACACATATATATACATATATACACATATATACAAAAATAAACATTTGTAAAATAATATATGCATCTATGTTTATTTATATGTAACGAGTACCAAGTAAATATATACATATGTGTTATATGTACACATACATGATTTTCTCCCTAAATTATCAACACTTGAACAGGCATCCAAAAGTTGGTCCATTGATAGTTTTATTTATATATTTACCTGAACTGGAGTCAGCTAAAGTCACTAAGACCCAGTAGCCTCCCCTCAGAAAGAAACTGATGTTGTGTGCATTCAGGGCCTGCTTTATAGCTGTTATTCTCTGAAAATACAACAGATAGAAGGTCAGATGTCTGTTCCACTTTTAGACATTCAATGTTTTAAAAAGGAAAACCTCTGGTTCTTTAAATGGTGAAAGCACTTGTCAATGATGAGCTGAAATCTAAAAGAAATTCAATATTTAAAAATCAAGCAAAACTCCAGAAGACATAAAAGCTGAAAACATCACAATTTTATAGACAAATCTTTCTTTTTGATTACCCAAGTCTTCACATTTACCCACTATGAGACAGACAGCAAGCAATTTGCACATGCTATTGGGTTTACCTGGGCCATAACTCACACAATGCATAATCCATATTAAAAGCCCCCATTCTTCTAACCTATCAGAAGAAAACCTGTGATGCCAACTTTGGATTTTTTGCCATGAAAATTAACTACTACATAATAATGAACTCCATGTCATAATTTACCTTACCTCCTTACCTAGAATGGAATAAATTCCATTTATAGCTAATTTTTAACAATACTCCATAGAAATAGATACATTCATTCATGTGGAAAAAAAAATCAGTATTCCTCCCATTTTCCTCCAGTGAATAGAGCAAAGTGAAATATGGTCTCTCATATTTTTATGGAGCAGAACCATTAAATATACCCTCACATCCTAACCCCGGATGACAAATTGTCTGAATTATACTTTCTACTTGCTTGTGTCTTCAACATGGTCAATTTTCTAAAAGATCAAAGCTAGTTTTATACTCTATGCCTTATAATTTGGGACACGACTTCCCAGAGGATGCCAAATTAGAAATTTACTTTACATCCATGAAACCTTCACAAGTAACTCCTTTTACGATATTATCAATTATGGTGCTCATCTTTGACAAGCTTTTGAAGTATAATGGATAAAAATCCCTGTGGTCCCTCTCATATTATGGACAGGCACTATACAAAAGTTCAAATATCATCATTCTTTTTGAGGAATATCTAACTTCTGAAGCTATTCCACTGATTTTATTAAATATTTTTTATGTGGGAATGACTCAACGTAATGGTGAAGTAATCATGGCTTCAGTTATTTCACAAGACAATTACAGCAGACATCTCCTAAGTATTTATCTTTTTGCCTAAAGCCTGAAAAGAAAATGGATATGAAAACTCCACTTAGGAGTAACTCCTCCTTAGGATTAGGAGGCTTATAAGTGATGCTGCTATCAATGAATAAAATTTCTTTGTATCAATCCAGGGTCATTCATGAGTTCATGGTGTACAGTGCCAAAGAGACAGCTACTTTAAGTTAATCTGACTTACATCCAGTAAATGAAATTTCTGAGCTCCATAACTTTTGATTCTTCATATTTTCCTGGCAGGTTCATAAGGAACCCAACATTTGGTGTGGTTTTTGCTTAAGTGATTAAGACTTGTTTGTTATTTAACTCCCCACTGCTGGATTTGAACCCAAATCTATAGGAAGAACATGTCCCCAGGTCCTGAGGTAAAAAATTTGAATCTCATGTGAATCCAGCCAAAGGTTCTGGCTTACTTATTTCACTGAAAGACTAATGTATTTTTCAGTGCTCATGGGTGTTTTTTCCTGTCCCAAGGTATTTGTTGAGCTCCTCTCTAGACTTAAGTGGAAGGTTCATATACCAGCATTTGAATTTTCCATCTTCTTTTTTTATATCCTTTACAATGACAATATTTGAACATGTCAACACAATGGCTCCTGCATTATAAGAATGTAAAAGAATGAAAAATAATGACACTGTTCAAACTCTTACCCACATCTACATCTTGGGTTCTGACTTTCCCTTTTTGCCAAAGCAACTCACTGGGAATTTTCTACTACTGTGAAGTAGTTTGTCTGGATAGAAATCTTCCTCAGAGCCCCTGCCTTCCAGATTATAGTTTAGTTATATTTTAATTGACTCTTTCAACTGGACTTATCCCACCTGACATTAGACATGCAGTAGATGTGCATAAATTAAGCAACCAAGTCTTCTCTGGAGTCAATAATTAGAAAGGAAAACTTTTGAAATTTCTCTGTTCTTGAAAGCAGGTTAAATCACAGTCAGCTTTTACTTCTCTCTGCATATATTTGAAACAAAAAGGGCTCTTGTCAGAGTGGAATAAAATTTCAGAATTTCCAAAGGGCTCCTCCTACTGCACTGACAGCTTACTTACCATCTTTGTTATTGATTGCTACTTTTATCAGTAATGATTCATATTCTACATGACTAACCTAATAAACAGCATCACATCCCAACACTCCATGTAAAGCACCAATAAAAACTCCAGCAAGCAGCTGTTCCCTGCCTGAGCAAGAAATTATTGCCTTTAATCTTTCTGAAATAATGTAATATTCCCAAATCTAAAAGGCTTTCAGCCAAGAACAAAGAGGTTCTCTTTAAGAAAAGACATTTTATAACTATGTCTAAGTTAAAGGTATCAGGGACACCTCCAATGTGCAGAAAACATTCTGCATTGCTGGGTTCTCACAAAAGTGTCACAACTCTGACTTTGAGAACTGGCATAAGCAGTGTGACAAAGCACATCTTTTCACTGATTCATGATAAAAATCTTCAAGATTCTCTTCTAGTAACAGAAGGGAATGTAAGGAATCTTTAAACATATGACAACATGAGTATTTTCCTGCTGACTTACCAGAAGCTATTGCTTCTAAGTTTATTTATATAGGATATATTTTCAGGATATTTCTCAAGTCACAATTGATTCTGATATAACACATTTTATCAAAATTTTTGCTATTCAAGTCTAAAGCAACACATTTATATGCACATACCAATAGCTAAAACAATGTCTATTAGCAGTAATATAAAACCAGAAATGTAGGCAGCTGTCACAAGAAGACTGGCTGTACATCTCTACAGCACTGTACTCTAAAAACAGTCAGTGTTGAGATGTGAGACTGGTGTACCTGACTTATCATCACAGCACAGCAAAGGCTGCTGTAATTGCTCCTGTCTCCCTTGTTCCTGCTCCAGCCATGGGTCTGACCTGGTTCATCCTAACAATGTCAGAAATGTACACAAATTCTCCAGATTATACAACTTCTTTCCCCTTCCCCTGCTCCTCTAGCTCCAGAAAACCTTTGCAAGGTCTTACTGGAGAACTAATTACAAAACTGTGTCCTGCTGCACTACTGGGACATCCCTACGGCCCCACTGAATGGCAGCTTTTCCAAATCATTTGCAGCATGGGATTGCTCCTCTTTATGCTTTAAAGTAACTCACATGATGTTTCATACACAAACATGAGCACAACCTTGAGACAGCATTGATTTTAACTGATACTCTTTAAGCTGCCTTGAAGTACAGCACTAAAATAGAAATTGAGATTTAAAGGGAACTAATATGCATAACACTTTGCACTGAAGTAAAATGTTTGTACAACCAAAATAATCTATCTCCATTAGTTTCCTTAAATTATTGAACATATCCAGTCCCCAATGGCTCAGAATAAGGAATTTCCTTTAGAAACTTCACCTTGCTTCCTCAAGAAATGCACATTTTCAAATAATTTTGAAGTGGCAATATTCCCCTGGCTGAAAGTCTTAGTCCATGAATGTGTCTCTACAAAAGAAACAACCTACAAAAATTAACTATTTCCTGCAACATAATCAGGAATTCAGACTCCCAGGAATTCTCACTGTGATTACATGGGAGAACAGTAAGGGTGCCTGCCAAAAAAGTAGAAAGCTTTGTGTGCTCACACATTTCAATGATAGACACCTGTTCAAGTACTTGGATAACTTCAACATACTCCTTTGGACCTTCCAAAGTACATCTCATGAACTCCAAACACAACCTATTTGGTTTATGTTAATATGAAGAGCTTTGTCTTGCCTACTGCCCCAGCTCTTCAGAGACCATGACCTTGTCTTAGAAAGCTTTAAAATGCCCTTCAAAGTTAAGGACACCTTACACTGATTCTTTCTAACTGGCAGGACATGAACTGCAAAGTACAGGCACAGAGCTAGGATGTGTTTCTTCTCTATCACAGCCAAAGCACAAATATAATAAATTGTACGTGCCAAACAGTCTTCTGTTTTCAATGGGCATGAAGTCTCTAAAAATGGATGAAACATTGTTTGAAAACAACTAGGGAGAAACTAATCTCTGATTTTCAATCCTGTCTTCACTAAATTTGTTTTTTACCAATTGAAAATGACATTTTCTTACAAGGGCATAAAGTACTTGCTTGATGCTCTTTACATTATGGGTCAATGACTAAGGTTCTGGGTTTGTTTGGACCTGAAATCTAATTTCCTTCTGTAGACAGTGCAGAGACTCTTTGCTCTACTGGATCTTCACAGAATGACAAGTATCACTGCTATTTCTGTTTAAAAGACAGACCAATATTAAATATTCTTGAGAAACACACTAATACCAGAAAGTAGATTGTGATTGTCTGGACACTGTCAAACACATCAGACATAGCTGCTGTAGCATTCACATGTATCTTGTTCAGATAGGAGTGAGATCTTTACACAGGCAGGGATCACCTCTTAATTTCATATAAAGGCAATGAGACTACAGCCACTTAGTGCAAAACAGGATGAAGGCTGTCCTAAGCAGATGTGCATTGCTCTGGTTACCTTATCACTTGTTATGCTTCTCTTCTTTTTTGGCTGATTTGCTGGTAGTAGCACATGCAAGTCAGCAGCTGTGGGCAGACCAGGTTTCACAACTGTCATGAGTGTTTCTTCAGGTATACTGGTCTCCTGTGAAGACAACAGAGGCACACTTTGTGTTTTATATGAAACACATATGGAATTCCACATATGGCATATAGAATTCATTATTCAGATCCTTAATATCTAAAGGGAATTCCACTAGAAGCTGAAACATGAACAAAGCCAAACATAAATGTACTGAAATGTGCATTGTTCTTTGAATACTGGAAGACCTAAGTGTTGTCATCACATTAAAGTAATTCAGTGGCATTAAGAAAAGAAGCAAAATGAGGAGGTTTTCAGGTTTTATAAAAACTGCAATGGGTGAGCACTTCTGAGGCAACATACAAAAAAAAATTCAAAGTGGTTTAGGATCCTTTGTGGGCCATTCAGACACAGTGTAGACTTAGAAGTGAATACTCATTACAGCTAACTTTAGCTTTTGAAGGTTGCTTAGGAAGGTGCTTAATGGACAGAGAGAAGTTCTTCAATGTGAGACTAAGAACACTCAGATTCAGCTCCTGAAATTGTAATGAATACCTTCATTCCCCTGCTGAAAGTCAAGTACATCTCTTTGTAAAATAGTTTGTGCTAATTTGGCTTTTAGTCCTGAATTTGTCCATGTTTTGTACAATGTAGCCACACAATTTTAGTGACCATACCCTAGGCACTTTCCTTGGCCTTCCTCAAAGAGATTCTGAAATTCCATTAAATTGTCCATATACTTTGATAAATGTTTCAGTAATTATTAAAATGCAAGAGTTATTTTATAGGGGAGTAAAATATTTTTTGACTGACACTAGTGGAACTCATTGTGGAATGAATTTAAGTTGATAAAAGCAAGAAATTAACTTGTCATTTGATAAGAATCTCAAAGAAAAAAAAGCAGGAAACTCTATAAAGTCAAGAAATTTAGAACCTGATTTGCACAATTGCAAATCCAGGATGAGTAAAATGATTTAAAATTCAAATATTTTATAAACAATATCAAGCTGTACTTCAGTGCTACTACTCTCATGAAAGCAGTGTGTGCACCCTCAATTGCTGGCAGGATGTGCGCCTGAAGAGCTCTCGAGCCCAAAGTTTCCATGAGGTGATCTAATGCCACAGCACTAATTCATAGTTTGTATTTGATTTAACCTACAGGATTCATCTGTTCGAAATCCAGATTTCTTTTGTGAACACGCTCTGAAAAACCACTGCATGAATTGAGTGCCTATATATTATATGTAATTTTCAAAGTTACAGAATAAGCATAGGAAATTCTTTCTTTCTGCTTTTTTTTTTACACAAAGATGATGTCTTTTATATTACTCATTGCTTAGCTTCTAAATCTATCACACTTAAGCTACTTAACTCTTCCTGCTTTGGAGTCATCAGTGTTTGCTAATATGTCTACCCCTAATCCCAGAGAGCAATATTTAGCATTAATTGCCAATTAGGCTGTGTTAGACCTAAATTGTCCGTGTTACAATATCATCGTCAACAGCTTGCACTTAAAAGTGACACTAGTCTCAAACTTGCATGAAATGTGGCTCATGAGGTTCACTTTATTATTTTGCTCTGCCTCCATTTCAAAATACCTTCTAAATGAGAAGGTATTAACTTAACCTTCAAGCTTTACAACTGGTGAGGGAACATTTTATGACCAATCTGAAGGAGCACCTTCGCAAGGAGTCGCGTCACCACCCGCCCGATGTCTTCCCTCCACTCTGGTATGTCAGGGTTGTACATGTCCAGGTCCTTAGAAAACTTCAGAGGAAGAACATGGAAATGATCTAGAAAAACAAAAATAAATAGCAAGAAATAAACTAGATTGCAAAAGGGGTTTGATAGAACTAAAAGTCTCTATTTAGCACTTTATGCTGTGCAGCACTGCAGTATCTAGGACCCCTGCTGCTCTCTGTTGTCAGGCATTCCATTTCTTTCTGTATTTTCATCAACACCATCAAAATTGTGCCCAAAGACTAAAGAGAGGAGGAAGAAAAGGAAACAAAGCAGATTCACATACATGCTCTGGGCTCATAATGTTCCAGATAATTTTCCCCTAGCTCAATAAGGGAGTATTGAAAAGAAGTCATTGGTTTCTTTTATTTGAAATTATAATGTACCAATAGATTTTATTCTCACTGAATCATAAGCATGTGGGGGTTTTTCCACTACACGTTTCTGTTTTCTGTATAAAATGAATACGTTAGTCCATAAATTAGATACGAAAATAAGAACAGAAATTATATTGCAAAGGCTAACTATTTCCCTCTTTGAAGAAAAAATAAAACAAAGGTACAATATTTCTTTGGATATTGTCAAAAATATCTGAAATACTAGAAATGGGATGACCCTCAGAAAGAAGTCTCTAAAATCTTCCCTTTCTCCCTACAGGATCCTTGGATGAAAACCTAGGGAACTTAATGCAAAGCAGGGATAGAGAACCTCTGGAATGCACAAGTCAAACCTGCTTCCCCTCACTATTTCCAACAGAATTTTATTTAAACATGGCTTTCTTTTTCAAAAGTTTCTTTATTTTCTTGATGGCCAGTATTTTCATGCTCTTGATATCAGGATTGGCAAAAGAAGCACTGGAATGATAAAGCCATTGATGTACTCACACTAAGAGAGTTATACTTCTAAAGATTTCTTAAAAAGCTGATGCATTTATAAGTGGCAATATAAATATTATATGCATTTATCCTTGAAAATGAGAAGGTTCATAAAAGCTCCATTTAGCAAAAGTGGGGGTTTTGCCATTATTTCAAAACAGTAAGTATAATAAAAGCAAAAATAACAGAATCTTCTTCAGACAACAGAGATGTATCACGTCTTGTATTGCATGATAGCTGAAGGCTTTTAGCTCTGCATTAAAATAAAAGCTTTTATACTTATCATAATTCCCACATGTGACAGTGCAAATACAAATGTAAATAATTTCCCAGCACTGCATTTTCCACAGTATATTCTGCCTTGTCACTACATAATAAAACACAAAAAAGCCACACCAGGACACATTATGGAACAAGAGCTGAGGGGTAATTTGAAAATTACAGCAGAGCTATATTTGATCCAAAATCTCAGATAAACATCAAGGTAACAGTGATATATTTTGATGAAAGGCAATTATTTGACATGGTTTTCAATGCTGAGAGCAAGAGCATTTTCTTTTTTTTTTTTTTTTTTTTTTTTTTCAGAGGTATTTAGACTACTTTACTTATAAATTCTGGGAAACTTTCTAGTCACTGGCCAAAATACAACTCAAATACATATAGCATTTGGGAACGACAGTAACATTTAAAATAAGCAAAGGAAAATGTTTGACTGTTGAGCTTTCTGGAGTTATTTAGTGACTGTTCATGCCTCTAATTTTAACAATTAAATCTGGCATTAGATTTAATTTTACAATAGGTTCACTTGCGGTAGGGCTGGTTTTAGACATCCAATAAAACTACATATGAAACAAAAAAAAGGAAAAAGACTAATGTCTTACCAAAAACATGGACAACTTTTGAGTCCTGAAGCATAGAGCTCCCACAGGAAACTTGCACTGTAACTCTGACATCACCTGTCTCAGCAAACTTTGTCACCAGAAAATTCTCCAATGTAAGCAGTGGCTTTAAAAAAAACAAAGAAGAGTTGGAAACAGAATTTCAGCAAGAACCATGAGAACAGTGCTGAAAAAGACTGTTGATAAAATATCACCAAAAAAATTTCACATAAAATTTAAATTTTTCAATATTTTATCAAATCGATCAACTACAATTTTCAATAGAGAATTTTTCTTTCCTTGAAAGGATCTTACACAATCAAGCAGCCAGATGAGAAAAATATTTATTTTAGAGTAATCAGTCAAGTTTTAGGTTTTCAGTCAGATCCCACTAAAATTAGTGGAGTCTGAGTGAGACTCAACAATCTCTACAAGATTATATGAAGCAAATCATTTGCCTCAAAAAATGTAGGGTATGTCAGGGTCAAAAGGATTAATGGTGTCAACTTAGAGCACCAGCCCACAGTCACAGTCTAGGGTGGAGCTGAGATACTCTGCTCCCTGACCACATCCTTAAGAATGACAAAACCCTTCACAAGACCCTCAGCACCTCTTCTTGCAATGGCAAAGTCAATAATGATGAACAGATACAGGCTGGGATTAGGGGAGACAGCACATTCACAAGAAGAAAGTTCACTGCACTTATTTGAAGCATTCCTCTGTCACACTTAGTCTGCCTCATAAAGAAAATATCTGTTATTTTAAAAATGACCTTAAAAGAAATTAACCCAGCTATACAATAAATACTCCCCAGCAGAAATGCTTGGATATTTAATGCTCTAGGACATGTATATAGACTTTGATCCACAAATTAATAACACTAGATTGTTTGAGTGCTCTCAATGTTTTGATATCCTTTAAGATAACACATTTATTTTTGATATGACAGTTATTTTAGACTCACAGAAAACATTTATCTATACAATGAGAAAAACCCAAACAACCTATACATATATTTGTTCAGCACTTCAATTTACATCACTTGTTATTAGCTTGGAAATGCATAAATCTAAGTTTCATCATTCACCAGTTATGATCCCAAATCCATTCCACTCTAAAAGTTGGGTTTTTTCCACAGGTAATGAAGTATAAGAAAATGTTGTTTCCCCCCCACAAAGCCAACAGTTTAAAATTTGAAAGAAAGGAAAAACCTTTATTGGAAAGAGATTGAAATTATCTCTTGAAATAATCAAAACCATTTGTGTACCTGAAGATTGTTTCCTATCCACCAGTAGAAAACTGTCAAATTAGGGTTCTTAGGCAGGATGATGGCTGTCAGGTTCACCTCCTGGTTTCTCCCAATGACTGGAACCACTTCTAAATTTAAAGCCTGGAGTGGGGCTGAACAAAGTTCCAAAAACATCACTGAACAAGAATCCATCAATTTATTAACACCTCCTTCCCCAAAAGCCTCCCACCTGTTCACCATAAGGTCCTGAATTCATTTTTCCCTCCCTCCTTTCCTTCCTCTTTTACGTCCATATTGAAAGCTATGGACATAATTGGAAAGACTTCATTTCAACTACAAAGCATCCCCCAGATGACCCCAAAACCCCTCAAACCATATCTTAAAGCAATAAGACATATCAACAAAATGGGCTTCTCTCATGGCCCATTCGTTTCATTCATGTCCAATTCCAGACACATAAGCAAATACTCCAGTTAAAAACTGGAAAAGGCAATCTCAGCTTTTTTTTTCCTTCTTTTTTTAAACTCAGTAACAAAAGATCAAATGAATAGAAATCTAACAAGTCTCAAATTGCTAAGGGATAATCAGAAAACTGAAAAAGAATGCTGCTGACTACTCATTTTCATTATAAAATATCAGCTGTTAGGCTCACATAAAAAATCTCATTAATTCATGCTTTAAAATAGAACTGTACATCAGGGGACCATTTATTTGCAAATCAAAATAGATAACCTCTGGACTCCAAAATGTGCCTTAGAGTAAGTTTATTCCTTTCTGAACTACTAAAACCATAAACATTACTATTTGTTTAAAAGAAATGCATCATTACAACGGTTTTATCTGCTTGTGTTATGTTTATTAGTGTTGTGCTGTTTCACAGTACAATAACTGTGTTGAAAGAAAATCTTTCCCTCAGAGGTTTCCCAGTATATCTTTATCAGAATGTCTGAAGGTAAAAGCTTTTTAACAGCACAATGCGGTAACTAGAATTTCTTAACTTCTTCACCTGCACCAAAAACCTGGGATATGAAACCACTGTAGAGCTCAAAACTCATTCCTCACATAGAATGAAATGAATACTAACCCATCCATTTCTGCTCCATTCTAAATATCTTTTAACTCATTCAAAGGTTTTTCATCTCAGTGCAAATTTAATAGCAATTAACACTGGTCTAAAGTATTTCTCTTATTTTGTATCAGGGAGTGAATCATTGCTGGTTCACTTCTAATTTCACTTTGAGTAAACTGACTGAACTTCTGAGAGCAAGTTGTCCAAAGCCCTTTTCCACTTCACTTCACTTGATCTGTGTGGTGCTTCATCTGAATGTAAAGCGCTATTTTACTCTGCATTTTCTCCAATAACTCTCTAACCACCTAGATGAATTCAAAACTGTTGGGTGCTTTAAAAATTATTCCTTCAGTAGCTTCCAGAGGAGTAAAAATGCTTCTCTGGTGATGGTGTCTTGAAGAAAATCCAGAAATGTTAGGAATTTCATTAAATTTGTTCCTCCTAGAAATATATTTTCCTTCTCGAAGGATCTGAGAAACCTTTTAGCTTCTGCCATAAATCTGTGTTTTCACAAAGGAAACTGATTACTTTGAGATATGGTTTTGTTCCTGAAGAAGATTACTTTCTTTTCCAAAATTTTTAGAGGCCAAGTTGCTTGGTACTTGAATGATGACTGTAATTTCAAGGTTGTTCTTTCTTTATATTAAAGAGCTGAGAATAATTACTGCAAATCCTTCTGCTTGTCTCTGTTGCACAATTCCATAATGCATTTGAACAAGCTTCATGGCACCCTTAAGTGTGTACAATTAAGACTGAAGTTATATGATTTCTATTTAACTAAGTTAAAATTTCAATAGTTTCCAAAGTTCCACACTATACAGGTCATGGTTCCATGAAAAATAAAATGCATGCAGCATATACATTAATGGATGTATGCAGTTCTTTAGTTCTTTTTATTCTGAGTTCTTGGGCCTCTACAGTTGCCTACTCACATTTTTGCTAATTCTAACTTCTAATTTCTCTTGCAGTTCATTAGAAAGTTGTAGATTGTTTAATCTGGATCAGAAAGTATGATTTGCACGACAGGCAAAAATTCTTATAATTGTCCTGCATTACAGAGTATCACATAGCAACCTGGCAGAAGTGGAAAGATTTCCTCTACCATTTGCCTCTGAAAAAATTCCCTGGGAATAATGCATCAGTTGAAGACTGCTGACTCCTGAAAGAAGAACTCTACTGAGACCCCTGCTTTCATGGTATTCCACAGTGAAAAATGTCCCTTAATGGCTATCAGTGTTTCACTAGAACGTAGAAATTGCAGTTTAATTAGTGCAACTAATTTCCTCAAATCTTGTAATTTACCTAAAAAAATTAAACAGAGCTAATCACGTGGAAAGCATTTACTCAAGCAGACTGCGTAACACACCTCCATTCTGCCAGTCCCTGTGCAGCATCCAGGGGCAGGCTCAGGAAGGGATCACATGTGCCTCAGTGCCCTGCTGTCTCTGCACTTCTGCACCGAAGCCCCCCTAATGCACCACTCATTTACTTGTGTAAAAAAATTCTGCTTTCTGCAATTTTAAAATCTGCTGCATAAAAGAGAATCTACATATTTTAGTTTTACTGTTTATTCTAACATAGGCCATGCTAAAAGCACACTTTGAGAAAGTCTTCTGCTTTCCATCAGGGCTTGCTACTGCTTGTCATTCTCTGAAGGGTTAGAAGTTATTCTTGGAGAGAAGAACGTCACACAGAGTTTTTTCCTTTTCATTGCTTGTACAGATCTACTATTTCTTTGCCTACTCCACTTCTCAGCACCTAGAAGCTTCTCAAATGTAACAGTGAAGCCCTAAGTAATTTATCTGACTCTCTGGAGTTGTCAAATGATTTAAAAAACAAACACAACAAAGAAACAGATAATGAAACTGAGTTGTAAAATTTGATTCAGATTCTTTCTGCTTGATAATAACAGGAGACTGGTCTTCAGCATGAATGTGTTTGGCTTTGTGTGCTACTCAAAGAAGAACTGGAAACTCTGAACTCAAGGACACACTAGCAAAATACAAAAATATCAGCAGTCACTAGACAAGCTGACATAAAGCAGATGGCTCTGTGCATAACCTGGTATATGGCTCCAGTGATTTCCACTGCTTTGGGATTAGGATGGAAGGCACACCACTGACAACAGAGGGAAACAGACACCTGGAGAATGCAAGATGAGTATCTTTCCCTTTGATGTTACTCGTTTCTGAATTTTTTGACGCATCTGAAAACAGGCAATAGCTGTCTTGAATCTCAAAGGAAGAGGAGAAATCAGTTCCACTTTTGAGTTTCCTTCTTCATTTCAGTTATGAGATGACTGAGGTACATTAAGCTTGCAATGGTGCATGATATTCCCTGGGCCATGCTATTCTTTATTTTATATCTGTTTGATTGGGATTTTTCAGTCTTAATTAAGGAGAGGAAGAGAAGTGCAAGTCAAGTAATACTGCTGGCAAACATGAAGTTATATCCAAGCACCATTTAAAAATCTGTGACAATTAACTACCTAAAATTTAGATTTAGAACCACTGAGATTTTGACTAATTTTTAGAATCATACAAGAACTCATGTTTCCCAATACGTCTGTTAACTTACTTTACACTGCACCTGGAAGCTCTACAAAGACATAGCTCAAAGTATTAAATTTTAGCTGCTAAGGCTGACAAGGGGTGTTGAATCAGGAAGATGGATCAAACCTGAAATTTATACTGAGGCATGTTTATTATTTAAAAGATTAATAAACCATCCTTCTGCCAAATCCAAACAAAAACTGATTCTGGCCTCCTACTGGATTAGGTTTACAAGCCTCTGCATTAACAACACACAACACTGCAAGACTGCATGAGGATATTGAAAAAATACGGTCTTTCCTAACTATGACTAGCAATTTTCTTTCCTCTTTCATAGCTGACACGAGGTCTGTACACAGTGGCCAAAGTAAGAAAACCAAAGAGCGGATTTACAGTTGACTTGGACGAACACCACAGCCTCGTCATGCCCAGCCACGTTCTCAGCCTTGACGGAGACGCGGTAAATCCCGGGATTCTCGTAGCGGTGACGGATGGGCTCTCCAGTCATTGTCAGGTTCACGTATATCGCCTTAAAGCCGTCCCCAAGATCTACCTGGTATTTGGTACTCAATACATCACCCTAAAAGGAAAACACATCCAAGATATCTGCAATGGTCACAACCAAAATAGACAGGACACATGTTTGTAACCTTTTACGGAATCACAACAGCGTTTTCAGCCCCAGCCAGACATCTTCACCCAACTGCAACAGCTGCAGTAAAACCACTACTGCCATGGCAATTACATTAGTGCAACAGATGCTGTGTGCACTAACAGAGAAAATACCATGTTTAGAGAGCAAGATGCTACCTTAAAATTATATACCCCAGACCACTGGCCAAGTTGTATGGCACAGAAACCATCACTCTTCTCTTAATGCAGCTGGACATTATTTAACATAATGGAGCAGGGCAGCCCCAGGTTCAAAAGTGCTGCTCATGTGATTGTAAGCAACTGAAGATTTAGTAATTTCCTACTCATCACACAAGCTTCTAGCCTTAGCAGTTATAAAGTAAAATTAATTGGCTTAGATGTTCTTCACAGCAGTTTCCAGCCATACCCTCTCACTGTCAACCATGTGGCCTTTAAGACCCAAGCTGGGATCTTCACAGAGTTGTAGAGCATTGCACTGAGCTACCAGCATGTTAAGAGTTAACATGCTCTAGCACAAAATTTGATGCATGCTTAATAAAGCAGAGTTTGGGAAATAGTTTAATAGTCCAGTCAAATAATTCTATCATGTCAAATAGCTCATGGAATTTATAATTCATAATACTTCTCTTAAGTGTTCCTTTAAGTGACACTGTGCTCCTAAATTCAGGTGAGACAGAAACCAGCATTGAAAGACAGTAGAGGAAGGTTCTCTTAACATTTTATTCTATTAACTTCCCTAGTGTAAAGATGAGGGTGCTTTCTTCAAAATATCAAGGCATTTCGATTTCCTGACCAGTAAAGACGGAGTATGGAGATAAAGCAAAACAGAGACAAAGGGAAAAGGCAGATAAATCTATAAGGAATTGGTACATCCACCTCCATAAAAAATAGAAGATTGTAATGACATTATTTTTTCATATATTCAGTCAAAAAAATTTGGGGAAAATTATGACCATGATGGTGTATTTATTTTTTATTATTATTTCTAAGGACAGTTGCAAACTGCCTAAATGTACCAGAAGCCTGCTTCCTTTCCTCTCTGATGTCTTGTATTCCTGCACCTAACAACATGCATTTACAGAAACTAACAAATTAATTTTGTTCACCAGAGAAAGTAATATGTTTTGGTCTGCTGTAGTAGAGCTGATTCTTAAACTCAGTAATTGTTACGAATTCTTATTTGATTTTGTCATACAGATTAAGTCCTAAGCAGTGCTCAGAACATTTGAGTTTAAATATTATTCTTAGCCATAGAGGGCACCAAACTGCTATATTTCTTCTAAGTCTGTCTTCCTCTTTGATGTATGGAGCGAAGACTTCACCAAAAGACACAGCAAGGGATTCTCTTCAAGATCCCTTATTTCTGGAGATTTTTGAATAATTTTAAATGTTTTTCATATTGCCACAGAGATTCATTAAAGCTTCAGTAGGAAGAAAGTCAAACTGCCAATCAAAATCATTAAGAGTCCAAATTGTAACCAAATGCTCTAGGCTTACAATAAACATTTCCAAACAAACTTTAAAAAGAGAAGGCAGCAGGACTTGCCACACAAACTGTTGGGGCACTGCACGCACTGGGACAGAGCCTGTGAAGCATTAAGCAGCCCAGTGTTCTGCACGTAACCTTCTTGATTCTATTACAGAAATAAATCCCAAGTGCTTGATTTCTACAGCACAGGTTTGCCAAAATGTGTGAACTTTCTTCAAGTTCTTGCAAACCAGTGGGGTTAGCCAGGATTACAATACTCTGGTAACCTGAGCAGAGCAGTTATAGCTTAATGCTAAAAAACAAGCAAGAGAAAACAAACTCATGGCAAACAATTCATCCAAGAGTTACTCGCTGCTGTTGGTCAGGGCCTTAGGGAATTGTCTCTCAATAAACAGAAAAAAAACGCTGTATCTTTGGCAACACAACTAATATATAAAAATACTCTAATGCTGAGCTATTTGCTGATTTCTGTAAGGCTTTGCCTCATTCCTTTCTGAAAGGCTGATTCTCAAAAATATCTAAACCCAAGTATTAAAGGTTCTCTCCATTTTTGTTCTTCTCTGATACAGCAGTTGGAATTTTCAGTTCAAGATGACTTTGGTAATCCAGTTACTCTGACTTTCCAAGAAAACACTGCTTTTTCTGATGAGGACAAATCCTACTCTGCGGGTGGAATTTGGAGGTTCACTGAGTTTACTGGCTTATCTTATTCACTTGAAATCACATTTCAATATTTAGAAAGCTATTAATCTTTGCCTCAAGCACAAATTAATCTTCATTCAGCAGCAAAACAGGTAGGAATGAAACTAACCCTATAATCAGCAATTCAACTTCCACTTTTTATGTGGCCAATGTTTATTACTACCTGCTCTTGTTGGACAATGAAGGTGATGTCTTCCCCAGGCCTTACAGCCAGACTTTCTTCTCTGATGCTGATCTGAAGTCCCTTGGGAGCAATCAATGGACACATATGGTGTGCTAAGTCCTGCTGCAGGTCTACTCCACCTTCACACACATTAGAAACAACTTTCCTGTACCTGCAAAAACAGTAAACAGTGGGCACAGTGAATTGGAGGTAAACAAAAGAATGCCAGCAAAGACACCAAATGCATGTGTGATTGAGGCTACTGCCTTTTCTTTGGGTTCACAAACAGAGAAGACTGCAAATGATCCAAGCCAACTAACAACACAAGTACTCTCATTGAGGGTACTTTCATTGCCTTTACTGGGGAAACCTGCTGAAGAAGGGCGTGGAGCATGGGTGAGAATTTCACTTGCATGCATTAGAAGAGTCTGTGTTTTCCAACTTAGAAACATGCCTGACTAGCCCTCGGGCACCTAGACAGTCTGCTGTTCTCTCCGTCGTCCCCTTTTCTAGCATCCAAGTCTTCAATGCTCTACAGGTCTTGGTTCAAATCCCACAGATTGGGAAGAAATTAGACCAAACAGCTTCTACATTAACCCAGAACTAATTGCTTAACTGCTGCTTCCAAATCTCTTCATTTCTTAAAACACTTAAAGCATTTGTTTAATTCAACTGTATAAAAGAGTGAAAGGATTCACACTTTTAAAGTGCTAATAATGAAATGGTCAGATGTATACAGTAATTATTTACAGATCACTTTCACACAGGTATGTCATTTTTAAACATCCTTTACAATCAGAGTTACATTTCCTTCTTTTGAATTCCCACTCTGTATATCCCAGCTGTCATCCACAACCCAAAAGGCAGCATTTTCCTCTGTAAGGTAAATACACACAGAGACTGAGATTCTATTGCCAGATTGGACATTTCAGCATTTGGTTCTCATCTCCACAACTGACTGTGATGGTGTTATGATAAGCCAGAATAGATGCCAGCTGCAAGTTATTCTCAGCACAGACGTCAGACTACATTGTAGTGTATATTCTATGCAGTATTGTTTATAGTTACTAAAGCTTTTCTTTGATTCTGAGTGTCCCATATGGTCAGGAAAAGAAACTTTTCTCCACAGAACTCCTTACCCTTATGGAAGGGAGAAACCTGGAAATTCTGTGAGATGCTGTCAGTTCCTCAGATGGATCCAAACTGAAAATTACTCTGAACCCAAGAAATGAGCTAAAAGCCTCATGAACATTCCTATCAGAAGTGATAGGAATAGATAAAAAATATTACCAAAAAAATTAGAATTTTGAAAAGACAGCTCACTCTCTTCTCAAATGGATTAGTTTTTAAACTGCCGTGAACACACAAAGCAACATTTCCCTTTCATTAGTCTGTAGGAAGTTTCTGTTCATGCTCTGTGTCAGAATCAGAACTTTTCCATTTCCCTGTTTTTACAGTTTGCCTAATTTACATTTCATAGAATCATAGATTGGTTCGGGTTGGAAGAGACCTTACAGATTATCTCTATGAATCCCCCTGTCATGGACAGGGACAACTTCCACTAGATCAGGTTGCTCAAAGCCCCATCCAACCTGGTCTTCAACACATCCAGCGATGAGGAATCCCCAGTTTCTCTGGGCATCCTGTGTCAGTGTCTCACCACTCTCATAGCAAAGAAATTTTTCCTATTATCTAGTCCAAACCTCCACTCCTTCAGTTTAAGGCCATTCCCCCTCGTCCTATCACTACGTGTCCTTGTGTAAAGTCCCTCTCCAGTTCCCTCATAGACTCCATTTAAGTATTTAAATGTGAATTTCTTTCAAACTACATTTGAGACTGCTGCTTGAAATATTCTACCCCTCTCTGGAAGCCTCATCAAGCCCATGAAATGCAAATTCAGATTACCCAGTGCTGCTGGTGTATGCCTGCCCCAACACACAGTCTTCAGGAGGTGCTTCTGGGTTAAACCAAAAGTCAGCAAAGCATTTGCTGGACTCCAGCTTCAGAGGTGCAGAGCGCTCAAACCCGTAATCACTGAAAAACACCAAACACCAAACATGTTACAACCCCACTTCACTCTGCAATCCAGTTTGGGGTGAATGAAACTACATTTTTCAAAGTCAATATATTTTTTCAGTGTTATTCTACTAGATGAACATACAAGTTGATGAAGCCAATTCTGTTCTAACTTCAGTGGGAGTTGTGTACACTTGGGGGAAAAACTGATAGCAATTACTTTGTCAGTTTTGCAAAATTACCTCCCTTGGTAAAAAAAGATTTTTTTAAGGTTTCCTTTGACACTCAGACAAACCATTTCATTTGTTTTGTTTTTGTTTTTTTTTCTTTAAAATTAATTCAATGGTCATTTTTCAAGTCTTGATCAATAGAGAAAAACATCAGTATCTGTTCAGTCAGGTGAAACAAATACTTAAACATAGCAACATTTTTAAACAAAGGCAAACGTAAAAGAAAGCTGTTATTCAATAACAGGTTTTTCATTTGCTTATACATGGCTATGGGAACAGGGGCAAAAGGAGGAAAATAAACCCATCTCAAATTCTCTGTAAATATTTATTAGAAATAAGTAAAAAGACTCAAAGACAGACTCACCATAAGAAATCAGTGTTCACACATTCACAGACTTTGGATGTGAGAGCTGATGTGAAACTTTTCCCTTTAATGCACCAAGATGAAATCTTCCTCTTCCGAAAGCTTCTCTGCTGGCCCATGATGCAACGATCACCCTGAATATCAAAGCACTGGACTTATTGCAACAGAACCTCCACAAACAAACCTTGTGCTGTCCTGAGAAAGGCTGCTCTTGCTGACAAGACCATAAACTTTATCAACCCTCTGATATCAGATCTATAGGTAGAGAAAGCCCTCATATCCACTGCTGTCCACCAACATGTCATTACAGAGTTGTAACAGAGGCTATATTTCCAGGACACAAATCTGAAGATGCAGATGAAAATGCAAGTGCAATTTATGTTTCATGAGTGCCCAACCTGTGTGCAAAGCTCATAATGGCCATTTAAAAATTTCATCTGGCTGAAGATTGCTGAATTTCTCTAAATCATCATATCTCATGTTGGCTGTCAATTTGAAGCACCAACCATGAGGACACAGAATGAACTCTCTCCATACACACTCCACTGGTAAATGGGCAGCTGGAAGTACTCTGTCAAAGTCATTTTAGCAGTTTCTAATTTCTGAAAGATATTTCAATGCCAATAACCCAAGATACTGTTACTCTTTAGGTTCAGATCTGTGTAACAGTCTTTGTAGACACACAGCAGTCCCAAACAGGAGGTGTAAAATTAGGCATGAGTATTAGAAAAAGAGAGCTGGAGGAAAACTGAGTAGTATGAAAAAAATAAACCAACCCCGGTAGAAGAAGTAAAACATAAAAATCAGAATGAGTATGAATAAATATGATGTGTTCCATTTAATAAAAAATCCCACCACATATTGGTCTCTTTAATCAGTACTTTGTACAGAGAATTTAGCTTCTGAAAAGTGGATTTGGCCAGAGCATCATGATTAGCACAGCCTTAATGCACTATGCAGAAAGGGTATTGCCCAAAACAACTGGACTCCATTACACAATTGGTCCACTGAGATCCTAAATTACTTCTGGAATGGACTTCATTTATGGCAATTTATATATGAATATGGTATGTGGTCAGGAAGTTGGCAGAACATGACTGCATGTTGAAATTGTTTCAATCAATATTACACACTTCACTTTATGGGACATGCTTCCCAACCCAGCAGGACCACCTATTATTATGGCAGCCCCCCAGCTATACTTCTGCCTTTTTTGGGACACAGATCACAGTACCAAAGGGAACACAAAATCCTCTCTGACGTTAAACTCCAGCGAAATCAGCATAAGGAGACTAAGCTGTGGGTGTAGCATCCAAATTCAATTTGGAAACATTTTCTTAGCACACAACTCCATATGAATCTGAAAGCTATGGAAAAATGTTGTCGATTAACATAAAACCATGAATACCTGCAGATTTGTGAGCTCCCAAGACTCATAGTCTTCATCAGTGCACTCCCTGGGGAAGGACGGTCTGAAGTCCACCTTCACCAGTTCCCAGTCTGAACGGTAGCTGATATGTCCAAAGACTCTGAACAAAAGACCAAAAGGAAACTCTTACTGCAAAGAAATACCATACAGCTGAGATTCAAAATTTCAGTCTTATCTTTTCCTATCCACAGTTGTAATTCTCTGCTAAAAGGTCCCAGGTTAATTTTTCTTCCACTTTTATTCCTCTTCTATGTACAATGAGTCTAGTTAGGAAACATTTGTCAATTGTATGAAACTTTACAATGAAGAGATAAAACTCATATGTTAAAAGTTTTTTCCCTAGCAAACTGTCCAGAAATTAAATAGGGAATAATATTTTCTAATTTGGAATAAAAAATTTTGTCTATTATCTTGCTACGTGAAACAGACAGATCTCTCAGATTTTGACAGGAAGCTCAGATCAGGGAGCAGAATCCCAGATCACCAGAGTTAGTTCCCAGCTCTGTTGCTCATTCCTTATGATTTGCAATTTTTTCAGTTGTTTTTCTTGTGGGATTTTGTGTTAATTTCTACAGTCTTCAGATGGCAACGTGCTAGTGTTAAACTCACAGCATTATCATGATATTTGATTAATTTCTAAGGAATACACTACATCTTCACAGTGTGCTGGAGAATTCAGAGTCTCTTCATTTCAGATAGCTCAATGTATAACAAAAACCAGCCACAAATGGTATAATTTGCGGGGCGAAGAAAAAAAAAAAGGAAATCTCATTGCTTTAAAAAACAAGCTGCACTTTCAAAGCAGACAACATTTTTAAGTCAGGATCTTTATTTCCAAAACAAAATGGGTACATATGACATCCAGCAACAAATCAGAAAGGATAAAGACTTTTTTTGGGCAAAAGTAAAATGTATTTGTGGTTTGTATCAGCTTATATGACTTACTTGCCAAAGAATTTAAGGTTAATTCTGAAGCCAACAATTTCTGTGCTGTTCATACTGCACAGAGTTCATATTCCAAGCTTTAGTATCATTGTCCAAAGTAATTAATTCCTTTTGCTTTGCCCTCAGTTTAGTCCAAATCCAGGCACAGCAGGAACAGTACAGTTTTACTAAAATCATTTTGCAGTGCCCAGTAATTTCTCTTGTCCTGAATTCCAGGTTCAGATTGGAACTGGAGTGGACCAGAAGTGACTGATTTTCTACAGCACAGAGGCAATACACAAAGCATGCTCCCTGGTAAATGGCTTACAACTCTGAAATCTACCAAAAAGGCTGAAAAACAGTTCACAGAGACTAAAGATGTGCAGTGATTTCCCCCTTTCCTTTCTGATACCTTTGCTTCTCCTCCATAGCAGAGAGGCGTAGATATCAATGGGTTATTGCTCACACTGCTCCCATTATAATGACTGAATAACCCATGCTCACAGGAAACCACACCACAAGCAGTGCAGTTAATTAAACACAAACATAAGCATTTAGTTTGTATTTCTTACTCTTTTCTTTTAAGGCTCTGAGATTAAAGGACTTGGATCATCTAATCCCTTTCCTTCTAAACGTACTTATGGCTCAGAAGTAGAAGCAATGCACACAAACTAAGAAATGTGGCTCAGTCCACTGGCTGTATGTGCACATAGGTGTGTGGTCCCATTTCTCTCATTGAGCCTAAGGGTTTGGTTCTTTTTTCTGGTTCAGCTGGATCCTAAGAGCTGCTGTCACCATATAATCTTATTCACTGGTAGTTACATACTCAATAAAGTGTCTACTTAGGTGGTCTCTTGCTTTTTCCACAATGCCTGTTTCAATATGACTGGGTTTGCTGACAGACATGAAGTGTCTTTTGTATGCAAAATGTCCTGTACCTTTTTTCTAAAATCTTTGTTTCCCCGTACAAGGTACTAACAGAAGGCAGACTTCACTATGTGCTTATGCAACTACCTACCTCAGTGATTGCTGCTCCAGGCATCACAAAACTTCACAAATTTACTACATTTCTTTTATTAACTCATTCATAAAAATATACATGCAAGTGCAAGTAGCCAAGACCTGTTAAAGCTTCACTCCTGCCTCAAGAAAAGTATTTTCTACAGAACAAATGAAATTTCCTCCATTCATGTCAGCTATCTCAGGCAGATTAGTCAAGGAAAGGGGAAGAAAGGAGATGGTGTTTTGAGTTCAAGGCAGAACAGAATAATGACATTCTCCTGAAACATAATCTCTGAACTATTATTAATCATCTTTGAAATCTCAAGAGGATGATTCCAAATAACTATGGCAAGGAAAAGATGTTGCTTATATATACAAATATGCACACACAACCACACATACACAGTTATGTGTGTACATAGAACCAGAGATATAAAAGAGAAAAACAGAGCTCAGAGAGTTGGAGATTAATTTTGATATCCACAGAGATACCAAAAAATTATTGAGCTATCCACTTCTAAGCACCTTGGAGATAATTAAAATGATAACAAACAGCTACCACGGATTTATCAAAACCAAATCATGTCAAACTAATGTAATTTTCTCCTTTTACAGGGTAACTGGCTTAGTGGATAAAGGAAAGAAAAAAAATGTAGCATATTTTGACCTTTGTTAAAACTGTTACACATTTCTACCTGACATTGTCTCAATGTAAAAAAGAAAACAGTGCAGATAAAATCACTGTGAAGAGGAATGGAAATATATATTGAATCAGAAGAATTCATTTTCAAAAGTTAGTTGTCAAATAAAGAATATTTTGAGATATGTATCACAAAGATATGATGGGTCCACAGTCAATATTTTCATTAAAAATTGTGATCAAATAAGAAAGACAAAAAATTTTGCCGGTAACACACAAAGAAGGGAGTGGACATGATGGAAGCAATGTTCAGAAATCAATATGATGACATACTCCAAAACCAAGCAAAAAGTACTCCTTGGGAAAAAAGAAACCCAAACCCATATCAAAGGTGGAAACAAAATGGAAAATAACTTTCAAATATCAAATAAAACACATGGGTAATTCTGTGGAATTAAAACAAGAATGAAATGTTGCAAAATAAGGAAGACTAATTCTAGCTAGTATTCAGAACTCAAAAACAGAAGACATGGAGGTAATTATTTTGATAAACTTGGCACTGGTAAAGCCTCTGGAAAAATAATATGTCAAATTTTGGGTTTTATATGCATATTTACAGACCCACTAAAAATGAATTTGAAAAGGGGCAAAATGACTCATAAGCTGCTTAGAAAATGTAACCAATGAAGAATGATTGAAAGAATTGGGGTTTTCACTGGAATAGATAAAGCTGTACAACAAAATGTTTGCAGAGTCTTGTTATAGAGTAAAGAGCTGTCTTCAAAGAGACCTAGAGGAAGGGCAAGAAAGACCAAGGACAAGGATCAATTTAAAAGATACTGCCACATTATTCTCTAATTCCTTCTCCTCAGTACTGGTGAGCTTACGTGTGAAGTGCTGGGTCCAGTTCTGGGCTCCCCAGTACAAGAGAGAGATGGAATGACTGGAGGGAGTCCAGCAAAAGGCTGTGACTGAAGATGACGTTCTCACAGAGCACAGTACCGACACCAGTGTTCCCAACATTCCCTGGCTTAAATAAAATCCTAAAGATTTAAGAAAGTGTCCCAATACAGTCACAAACTCCATTAAAAATGCAGACACACAGCTTTGTAACTCCTAGAGAAAATTTTTCAAGGAATGAAGCATTTTACACACATCCATTTTAGCAAACTGTTGGAAAAAAAAAGTCTTAATGATTATTAATGCTCTTGCTGCAGTAGCATGTGTTGCAGACACCTCACATGAGCACATTTAAATGTGCTGCTAAAGATAACTAGAATAAAAAAGAAGTATTTTTCAAAGTAACTAAGGCAGGTATTAAGTAGGATTCAATGGATTAGACAAAAATATGAGCTACAATAAAGCAATACATAACAGCAATCACAATATAATCGCTCAGGTGCAAAATATATAATATTTATGATTAATAAAATAATATGAATGAAAAAAACTGAAATGGTGCAGCAAGTGTAACTGATGACTAGAAGTTATATATCAAGATGATAGCAATTCATAAGCTACTAAAACCTTCCTCTTGATTAACTATATTTCATTAGAAAGCCATCAAATCAATTCTGTTGAAACTATAAAAGATGATGCTGTGATAAATAATTTTTGGAAGAAATTCCAATTACCTTGGAAATTAATTTACTTTTATTTGCAAGGATTTAGGATCCATAATTTTAACTTCAGTGTTTCAGTTGCCATAACAACTTTGTACATTTGTTCCTAGTTCATTTATGAGCACATAATTTTTTAATTTGATTGCATCATTTGATGGATAAGACAGTTTAATGCAGTTTTTAAGCTAACTCATTTAAACTATTTGCTGGAGGATTGCTAGTTATTTCTGTTCCTGATAAAGCTCATAATCAGGCAGAGTTAATTTAACAGAAATTATATGCAATGATAATATTTTCCAGTAAATTCTGTTCAATAGACAAGACCTATTCAATAGAGATTCCTTGCTCAGGTGAGCAGTAGTAGCTGTGTCATCTCCTGTCCCTGTGTTTTGCTTTACTCATGAATACCTGAGAACACTCAAAGACCTCAGCGTGGTGGGAGTGATCCTGCAGGATTTTCCTACCAAGGCCACAAAGGTCACGTGGGGAATTTATTCAGATGTTTAACGTAGCAACTAAAACTGTGCAACTATTGCAGTTGTGCTGAGGACTACAGAGAACAATTGTGTGATGCACAGTCCCTTTGTTTGAAATCAGAAGCCTCTTTCATTCTAGACTCACTGCCTTAATCTCCAAGTGCTGCACTGGCTTTTGCTCTCCTCTGTATGAGTGTGCCATCAGCTGTGATGTTCAGAACAGGACACTGCACAGCGTCTGCACGGTGATGAGCTGCCCTGTTGGCATACTCTGCTCATTTCATTTGCCACTTGGGGGTGGCCTCCAGTTTTTTTGAAAGAGACTTCAAAAGTATAGAGCTACAGATAGTAAAGCCTAGGATTTGAATCAGGGTTAGTTGAGGGCCCCACATACAGGTGAGATGAGCATCTCAAGGGCTCTCTCTTGGATAATATGTCTAAATTCCTCTGGAGAGCACCTAAGCAAAGCTGTCCAAGCATGTACCCAAAATTCTTTACAGAGCTAAACCTCAGTAGCTAACAGTCAGTATATCATCATGGTGGGAAAGGAAATCACACTATGAGAGATGCTAGTTAATTGTTTTAAAAATTCTTTCTATCTCCTTTTAAATGGAAGCAGTCACAGAATTGTCAAAATGTCAGTCACAGAAGGTCAAAAAATTATATTAATGTCTTTTTCCGAATAGGAGGTCTCCTTTCCAGCAGTATTCCTCTCATATGACAAGGAAATAGAATGGTTTTGTATATTTTTTAACTCTCATGTTTTTTATATTTTTTAACTCTCAGACCTCTCTGCTAATTTTTATAAGACTATTGAAATTTCAGATTAAATATTCAAGCTACCTTACAGTTCACTAGATATCAAAGACCATTTACATTAAAAAACCAGCATCTTTCTCAGTTATCTTCTACATAAAAGAATTAGTTAGAAGTCTTGTCAATTTATGGTGACTTCAAAGAGCTGCGTCCTTTGCTTCACATAGACCTTTACAGTGAATGATGAAAATATCCTTGAAAAAGCAAATCAATGTGACAATCTTCTTTTTGTTCTGCCTGTTGTGGTTCATATTATTACAGTGTCTTTGAACATATAGCAAGACCTGCCAAAATCTGTGTAGAAAATACCTAGCTGAGGAGTAAAGTGATGAGATGGTGGCAGGGAAGGATGTTCTTCAGTATAGCCACTGACAACAGGTAGTGCTCTTCTTAACTCACAGGAATACTATTATTATTGAAAGAGTTTCCAAGGGAATTTGGGTTGGCAGAGATAGCCATGAATATGTCCTACACTTACATTTAAAGCCTATTATTTTCAAAGGAGAAAATGACAAGTGAATCTTTATTAGATGAGCTTTCCTTCCAACAGTTGTCTTTGCTTCCATTACACCATAGTAAAATCAACAAAAACCTAAACAAGTCAGAGGGTTCCTTCTGGTAAAATGGCTGCAAGTAACGTGAGATTCAAGCTGCAGTCTGTTACACATCAAGATTATAATTCAGCATATTTTTCTAATTCTCCAGAAGAACATAACAGAGGTCACATTTCAGTGGCCTTCCTAAATTGCAGCTACAGAAATGATGAATGCTTCCATGTGCAAAACTAGACACCTGCCTACATAAAGCAACTGCACATAAAAAGTGCTTGTGTATACAGGAGATCATGTGCAAATATGCTGAGACATCTATGATTTAAATGCCTTAAACTACAAACACATGCATATACTTAATACACTAAAGAGAAGAGTAGGGTTTCTGGGTTGGGCTGGTTTTTTTGAGTTTTGGTTGGGGTTGGTTTTTTTTTTTTTTTTTTTTGGCTGCCAAAGTGAAAAATGAAGGGAGGAAACAATTTAGTTGAAATTGAACCAAAATATGTTTTTTCATTGTTTCCTGTTCCCATAAGCTAATAATTGCCATTCATTCTTTAATGCCAAAACATCTTGGTTTTAGCTCTTTTGGGGAAAAAAGAATGGAAATGAATGCTTAGGTTCTGAGAAGTGCTGGGGAAAAGCAGAATCAGGGTGCTTCCACTTCAGCCAGGATTTCAGTGGCTCCATGATATTTGTGAATTACATCCAACATTTTTTCCCATCTATTTGATAAATTCCTGTCCAAGAACAACCTTTTAACACGTATGCTGTTTGGAAAACATTGCAGATTTAGTGCCTAGCCTAATGTCTTATGCAGAAGTAAATACAAGGCGGACAGTGAACAAAATTGTTTAAAGAGAAACATATGACACTGTAGAGGATAGATTTTACATAATTCAACTCTCTGTTTTCATCTTACTTAGAGATCAAATTAATCTGGGAGACTTGCAAAATGTTAGGATTCTTTAGTTAATACTCTTCCTACTCATATATTTGAAAAATCTCTCACAATTAGAAATTTTTATTCAGACTTCACCTAGCAGAGCTGGAGTTAATACACTACAGTCATCTAAATTGTGGTTTCTTCATTTTGAGAGCAAAATATACTTTGAGGCCCCAACCAAAAGCAAATAAAGTGTTAAAAAAAATTAGTTGTTGTCTAAGTTTGCAATGGTAATTTATTTGAAATAGAAACCAAAAGGGAAGCATAGTTAGAGGATCAAAGCTTCAGGCACTCTCTCTGTGAAAAGGGCTTAAAATTACACAAAACCTATTCTGAATGAAAAATTCTCATCACCTTTTTCTGTCCTCTCCTCCAGTAAATAGGGACAAGGTAATAACAGATTCTTACAGAACATGAATTCCTAACTTTTCAGTTCCTCTTACTCAAATATATTAACAGATCTGTCCTAAAAATGTACTAAATATGGGTTTTAAAGTGACACTGAAAGCATCCTGTTCCTGTGCTTCTGTCTACAATATGAAACTGTAAGGAAAGAAATTTAAAGAACAAACTTTACCCACTAAATTTCTTTTGAGTGAGAGTGAGAGACTGGGGCAGTACCAGGTCTTGACTCCAAAGTCACAAATTGGTGGTGACACTGCAATGCTGTGACTTGCTCTGCTAACATCTGTGTCCACAGAGGGGACAGCAAAAGCATTAGGCTCGCTGCTAAACAGAGATCTGTACATCTGCATTAGCTGATATCTAGATTAGATTGAAACAGAAGAAGCAGTTTGTTTTTCAATGCTTTTTTTCACCACATTTCCTCTATCTACTCTCAGATATGTTCCTTCTTAAGCAAAGAGCAGAACAACCATTTCACAACTGAGCAATGATTCTCATTCAAGAGATTAACTAGCTGAAAAGAAAACCCAGAATTTGCCTTCAGAAATCAGCTATTCTCCATAGTAATGAGGCTTTCTCTACCTTTATCTACCTCTTATAAGTGTTGCAGTATGAGCAAGTCAGTAGAGAAGAATTCAAAACACAGAGAAGTACCTTCACCTAGTAAGATACTCAGAGGACAGGAAAACGAATGTCCTGCCATGTGTGACAATAAGGTCCGAAAAAGTACATGTAATGCTGACTGCTATTGACATTGTTAAAGGTGAGGTTGACATTCCTAGCAGAATCAACAGTTACAAAAATCCAGACAGCTCTACCTAATATCTAACGCCTATTAACATTAACCTGGTTTTGAGTAAGTTAAAATTAGACTATCTTCCTGTTTCCATGATCACCCAGGAGCCCAAAGGAACACAATGGGCATTCCAGACAGCAAAATATGTATGCAGGAGTTCAGAGATGCCATAAAGTTCCCAGCAGCATCCAAAGTTGTTATTCTGTGAGACAATACAAAAAAATAGCCCTCTGGAAAAAATACAATTACCCACAAGGAAGATTTTAATTCTACCTGACATAAAGAAAAGCAGTTCTTTTATGTAACCTCTTATTGGCCTTTGAAAAGGGGCTATGGTCTGTGGTACCATATGTTATTGTGCCTACTGGGTTTACACTGCAATCTAAATAACCTGGTTTGGGAAACACTCCCAGAAGCTGAGATGTGATTTAGAAGCATTTCAAACAGGTTTGAAACTTTCATTACATTAACTATTTCCTCTGGAGAGGAATATCAATATTTCAGACACACAAAAATTCTTCCTTTTGCACTGAGTCAGGCCATTACTCAATCCAGTATTAGCAAGTAATTTTTGCAACTATAAAATATTGTTAAGTATTGTTCAATGGGCTTGCAGTAACTTTCGTTCTTACAAATTTAGAACAAAATAAAACCTACTAGTCCATGCACTATTTTGATGAAAATACACTAGTTGAGAAAATCTCTTAGCAAACCTTACTTATTAATTTAGCAATAAATACTGGATTTGAGCTCCTCACTTAGAGGTTGATTTTTACACAGATCAAGTTCCCTAAAATTTATGAATACTTAATTGCTTATCTTTTCTAAACTCCTAACTAGGTCTCTTTAGAAATGGAAATCTAGACAGATTGAAAACAGAATGAGTCTCCTAAAGTTTTTGAATACTTTACCACTAAAACTCCTAAAAATCTTAACTAAGTCTTTTGCAGAGCACAATGGAATAAAACATATTTTCCTTAGCATTTGTATGTACATATCTTGAATACTGCAGGGGATTTCGATGAATGATTTAGATTAATGTTGACTGACAGATGACAACAGAGTTTTATGAAAACTTTTGACAAGTTAACATTTGGCTTTCCTCTCTGTTTTGGAGAAAACACAAAACTTTCTGAAACGTAGACTTGAGGCAACCAGGTTCACATTTTCCTGTTTCTTCAGTAAAGTCTACTAGACCACTTCACTTTGGCATAGAAAAGAGTAATGAGTGACATTCCTTAGGGGTCAGTATTGGGACTAGTGCTGTTTAACACCTTTGCTGGAACATGGACAGTGGGATCAAGTCCTCCCACAGAAAATCTGCCACTGACACCAAACTGTGTGGTGCAATCGACACACTGGAGGGAAGGGATGCCCTCCAGAGGGACCCTGAAGCCTTGAGCGGCGGGCCTGTGTGAACCTCATAAAGTTCAACATGGCCAAATTCAAGATGCTGCACCTGGTTTGCGTCAATCCCAAGCACAAATACAGGATGGGTGGAGGAATGAATTAAAAACAGCCCTGATGAGAAGGAGTGGGAGGTTTTGGTTGACAAGAAGTTCAACATGAGCCAGCAGTGTGTGCTCACAGCCCAGAAAGCCAAATTTATCCTGGAATGCTTTATCCAAAGCACTGCAGGCCACAAGGCAAGAGAGAGGATTCTGCCACTCTGCCCACTCTCATGAGACCCCATCCATAGTGCAGCATCCAGCTCTGGGGTCCCCAGCACAAGAAAGATGTGGAGGTGTTGGACCATGTCCAGAGAAGCTGTGGATGCTCCATCCCTGGAAGTGTTCAAGGCCAGGCTGGATGGGGCTTTGAGCAAGTTATTCTAGTAGGTGTCCCTGCCCATGAGAGGAGGGATAGAACTAAATGTCTCAAAAGTCCTTTCCAACGCAAACCATTCTGCGATTTTATGATTCTGTGATTTTGGACAAATGAGGACAGAACTGGAATTCAAGTGCCAGCCACTTACAAGACCAGTCAATATCCCAGACACCATGCTGGAGAATGAGAAGTCTCTTACACACAGACTGACTTCAGTGGAACCAGGATTTTACCTGAACAGTCAATTTCAGGACATGTAAAATATTCTTTTGACTCTTTTGTGAATCTATTCTAGAAGCTTTAAATGAAATACTATCTATTCCTTAATTTTGCTGCACATTTTTTCAGTTATTACCTTCCCACTTCAGAATTATGCTATCTCTACTAATTTATGAGGATTTTGACATCATACTCTTTATTCAAAGTCTTTATTCAAGCACATTCCATACCAAAGGAAGAAAATCAAATTCCCGTACTAGGAAAATATATCAGACTAGGTCCTTGGCAATGGATTTGGGGATTCCTCAATTAATTTATTTCCATTACCATTTACAAGGTCATCTTACCATGTTCTACTAGGAAGAAAATTCTTTCTAACAACATAAAATATAGAATAGTTGATTTCTGGTTTTTTTTTCCAGGGAATGTGTATTTCTCAAAAACAACAAATCACTGTAGATTAAATCAAGCACAATAATTTAGTACAAGAATAGGTTTTCAGGAAAAATGGACTAAGCCAGACAGAACGACACAAGGTCTTGACATAAAGTCAGACAGAGCACCACTGGGCTGACAACATCACCCTGAAGGGAAAACAGTCAAAAGCAGTGGGAGAGACCAGGAAGTTGGTACAATGGCAACACTGGAACACATACTGCAGGTTTATTCCTCTCATTGTCTTTAGAATCTGGTAGGAAATTTGCACGAATCTTCAGGGCCAGTTTGTGCTATTAAATGTTTGATGCTGTCCATGCTCAGTAAACTTAGCTAAAAAGTAAGATCCCACAAGCCTGGCATGACACACTAGAGTCAGACTCTTGCTGTGCCTTTGGATATATACAAGTCACACGATGCTTTTGTTGTCAGATTGGGTTCATGCACCAAATCTAGCTGCAGCTCCATGTACTTTAGATAGATGATTTTAGACAGGCATTATGTTTTACAAGAGCTCTTTAGCCCATTCAGCCAGGTATTTAAGCACATCTTCACAGAATCACTGTTTTTAATGATACTTAATAAGGAAAGAACCCAAGCCCAGAGCATATAGTCACCACACATCACTTTATCTGCTATTAAGTACAGTTTGGGATAAGCTTTTGATCCATCTACTTTTACTGAAATCAATGGAAATCCCTCATTCAGAGGCATAAGTGTCTCCATGTGGCATACATTATATAATAAATAAACCTGTATTGAAAAAAAGAGAGAGATATGGGATA
Organism: Melospiza georgiana; assembly: GCF_028018845.1. Lineage (NCBI taxonomy): Eukaryota > Metazoa > Chordata > Aves > Passeriformes > Passerellidae > Melospiza > Melospiza georgiana. The sequence continues at coordinate 56,014,020 of NC_080434.1, forward strand.
ATACTGTTCTTTTCAGGTTATAGATGCATAAGGAAGGATAAATGGGGCAGTGAAGAAAGAGAGAAACAACCAACAGCCCAAACCCCACGTCTGCACAGTGTTATGAACTTGGCACAACCCTTGGAAGTACATTACATACAGTAGGATTTCTGCTTTGCTGAGGGTCCTTTATACACTGGGTTATTAATTTATTTTTCCCTGAGGAAAATGCTACCAGCACATGTCAAAGGCAGCTCTATTTGTAACTCCTGGGAGAAAAAGCTTGTCATGAACACACTGAGCTGAATATAAAGAATCACACAAACTGTTACAACAGAAGCACACACAACAACCTATTTGCACTCCCTTCTCTGGCTGCAGGCAGCATGTGCCTTTCTGCCCTACTGGACAGGTGTTTTTTACTCTCAAACACTTCTAAAATACTAGCATTTATCCTAGAGATGGAGCAAAATGTGCAGCTCAGATCCAGATGTCCCTGCTCCTTTGGAAAAACACAGATAAACAGGATAAACAATTCTGAGTTGCAGAATTCGGTTATTTTTAACTCTATTCACAGCATCTGCCTCTGTCACTGCACAGAATAAAAACAAATATTTGATAGCACAGTGCTTGGTTACATCAAGTACTGCAGTGCTATTTACTAAGACAATACTATAGTTATTTACACAGTGAAGACAATAGATATTTAACATTTTTGATCTGACTAAAAATCTGTAGAAAACAAAAATACCCAAGAGGAAATAGTTATTTATTCCCCTGCATCTTTCAGATTTGTAAAGCAGTCCTATTATTCCACTCTCCCCAGTGGTAACTTTGCAAGATTTCATTTGAACATAATCTTTAAAATCTGAAATACTGCAGTCAGATGATTTCAAAGACAGGTTACATACCAGGGAGGTTCAGACATTATTGTAAGTGTCTGTGTGACTGTGAGAAGCAAAAGCCACTGACTTAAGGATCATCTCAAACATGCACAGTTGAAAATCTATGCAAATGCATACAGAGAGAGAGCCCTGAAAACAGAGGTGAAACCAAAACCTTACGTCATGACCAGTGTCTCATCTCCAGGTTCACTAAGTAGTCCATCTACAAAGACAGAAGTGCTGGTAAAATTATGTGTGCTCCAGGTCTGGCCTTCATCTATGCTGAACCTGGAAAAAAGCAGAAAATGCTTTAATTTACAGCTATTGGTATACAAAGCAGAATGCACTCAAAAATCCCCTCACTACTAAAGCTTATGATTTTCATTCACAAAATAGAGTGTGCCTAGACCGTGCATGATATTAATGTGATCTTCTCAGCACCTTATCCAGGGATTCAAATTTTTATGAGAAGGTGTAATAAATTTTCCACAAAAATAAAATTCCTCAGGTCGATTAAAAACAGCTTTGTCAACAAATTATCTTGCTACCTTGAAGATTCAAAAGCTAATTAATTCACATTTCATTCTTTCTAGTAGTCTCTGAGCTAAAGGCCTGTTAAGCAGAGGCCAGTGAAACATGAGGCCACCTGGTACAACATGGGAGGTGCACTAACTCCAGGCACCAGTATGAGGATGGCCCTTCATGGCTGCTACCATCCACTTAAACATTTGCAAAAGATACTGATGAATCAGCAAAACATATTTCTAATGTGCATCCCAAAGTCTCTTTTTTTCTGTGCATTTCCTTCAGGTCTTTTGGACAGTAGGTTAATGATGGCTTTCAGTCCAGATAAAAAAGAGCCTAGGTACAGGTACAGAGCCTAGTTCCTATTCATGTATATAACACAGGTCTGCAAAAATGAGCCAATTCACAAGTGATAAAGATGTCTTTTTATGTCTTTTAATGTCTTTTTTAAGGATGTATTTTTATGCTGAAGATTATAGTTCTGTGTGCCATTACACAAGGTTACCATGTTTTGCTGCACTATCATGCAGTCTAAAACTTGATATTCTATACCAAACTGCTTTGCAACAAACCTTTCCTGCCTTCCAGGCTGAGAAGGCCATTTGCTGCACTGTCACCTATGAGAAGATCTATGCACACTGCAGTTACTTTGTGCATGAATATCTCAGATGAGCTGTGATTCTGGCACACCAAATTACACAGCACATAAGCGCAAATAAGTCCTTCACCTGTTGGCTCCCACACTCTACATTAAATTGCTCTTGCCAGAGAAACTCAGGGCTGTTTTCCAATTTCCCTGTGGCCCTTGGAGAGGACAGAAACTTAACAGTCCCAATGAACTCTCCTGACTGCCCACGTAAGCCACATATGCAGCACAGGCTGAGCATCACTAACATGCACTGCTGGTGCCAGCCAGCAGCAGATAAACAATTATGCTGAACACAGCTTCTGCTGTAGAGTTCCAGAACAGTCTTTTAAGCAAAAAATGCGTACACTGATGCAAGAAAATTTTATTATGATTAATGCATGACACCATGGTATCTTCAGCACCATGGAGTAATCTTAAAGTAAAAATCCAACTGCATTTTTGTTGACTCAATGAATGTTAAATTAAGTTGACTCCACCTGTGCTTCATACATGATCACAATGAAATGCTTATCTTAAACTCTGAACTTTGCCTGAGGTCTTGAGTACACAACAGCTCTACTCTAATTGACTGTAGAATTACTTGAGTATTTTCAGAGGAATAGAGGTGTCTTTGATAGCCACAATAACTCCACCATGGTCCAAGTACAAGATGTGGTGCTCTTCTTCAAAGACCTACAAGTCAGACAAAGAAAGGTCAGCTAAGCAAATGTACAAAACAGCTGAAATAAAATGAACAAGCAAACAAGAATTAGGAGACTTATGCTTTATAATGTCCACACTTCAAACTGAAAAGAACATAAATTCGTGTTAAGTCTTATATTTCTCCCAGCTGTAAAAGAAAAGAAAATTAAGAAGCTGAAACAGAAAATGTTCAGGTTCAAATCACAGTCAGATTAAACTGCCTAAAGTGATTTTAGCCCAAGCTTATATTTCTCATAGCATCCATTCTGCATTCCTTCCTGTTATATATCACCAAGTGACCCATCACCTTACTTTGGTGTTTGCCTTATTCTGTGTATCCTGCAGAATAAAATGCTTTTCAGTCTAATTCTAAGAAAAAAAGAAAAAGTACTGCTGTCTGTGACTTTCTCACATATTCCCCAGAACCTACAGAACATGAAATAATTGGTGCCAGCATGTTTTCTGCATTTCCAGTGTCAGTGATTTTATTTCAAATATTATGTGATGTCTCATGGAGACCACTGTGAGTTTGGAACCAAGATACATGTAATATTGATTTAATGGTACAAAGGATTAAAAACTTCATAAATTATTTTAATTCCTTTTCTAGAGGTTACTAGCAGTACTAAAATAAAAGCACAGGTAGATACCTTTCCTGGTTTACATCTAAAATCTGTTTTAAGACAGGATTTACTTTTGTAATTAACCTCTGTAGTTCATTAAACACAAAACCAAGTGATATGTGAGAATTATACACACTTAGCCTTCATAGACAAACATGCAGTCTCCTGTGTGCTTTCACAAAGCAAAGGTGAAAATGATAAAGGTTAGCTTTACTTTGCCTTGTAAATGAAAAAATACTGACAATAGTAATTTATTTTCTTCTTTTGGCAAAATGAAATGCTTTATTTAGAGGATTTCTCAGAAAGACTGAGCTGGAGCTGGGGTGAAAATATCTAACAGCACAACACTCACAATTACTTGAAAAATAGGAAGCATTTAATTTGGGTTGAGAACTCAGTCTTCCTCTCATCTAGTAAGAATATATTTTATGGGAATCCTAGGGCTTCAAGTGTCTGATCAGTTTTTCAGTGTTGCCAATTTACAGGCAAACCCCTGATATGAGGCATTTATAGTCCAACCTACTCATTCCCCCAGCTGTGTATTTTAGAAGAGAATTCCGTAAAGGACAGACATTAATTTTAGATGTACTTCAAAAGGATGAGATCAGCTGGAGTCAGATAAGCAAGCAGAGTTTTGATCCTCCTCTAAACTTTATTTGACCTTTCCCTCAAACCAAAATGCAACAGGAGGTGCTGGGACACTAAGTCTCCCATAGCTTCAGCATCAAAGATAAAGGAAGCTGATACCTGCACCACTTAATGCAAATCAGCCTTTCCCAGAAAAGCACCATGGTAGGTTCTTCATTTTAATAACCCTGCTTTAGCACACTATAAAGCACAGAGGACATGTTAAAGGCATATTAATGCAGTTGTTATTTCATGCTCTTCTTGCACACATTTCAATTTTTTTATAAACAAAATGTATGAAAGCCTTATGAAAATAATTCTTCATCTTCAATACATTGAAAAGAATGAACACTTTCATGCCTGTTTATCACAAAGGTAAATATTTATCTCTACTTTCTGGTAAAAAAGCCCAAGACAAACATTTTGCAAAGGATTGAGGCAAAGGTGGTGCCAGCATGAGAGATGAAGTTCAGATCTATGAAGATGAGATATGTGAGGTTCACAGCAGGCCACGAATTCTGATAAACATCTCTTCATTAACTAAAGCAGGCAATTAATTTATTCTGATCCTTACTACTAGCCAGCCACTACAGCAAAAGATTTTTATAACCTATTTCTGTAATTTTTTGTGCACATTTTGTGCTTTATAATCACAATATCAACTCCTATTCTACCCTTTTCCTTTAGCTGTAAATGCTTTCCTTTCAACGTCTGTCCCAACACTGCAGCAGCTATTTTAGCCCAGAATATCTGTTGGAAGAAATTGGGACAGCTCCATGAAACCAGTGAGAGCATATTTAAGTGCTCCTAGAAAAATAGATGCCATGCAATTTTACTTTGCATTACAGAAGTTGCAAGAATAAACAAAAATTCCTGAGATTACTTTTTTATTTCAAGTGATATCCATTACTAAATTAAATCTGTAAACAGAAGCTTTTCTACAGAGAATGAGCCACAGTTGGACATCCTCAGGGTTGGAATGCTGGAATTACATCCTATTTTGTTGTGCTTATAAGTGTTACCATCTATCTCCTAAAATGCCTGCAGGAAAACATGTATTCTCACTTAACCAAAGGTTTTCCAAGTTGCTTTGATACACAAGGATTTGACACAGATAAATAACATTCCAACAAAAGACCAGCAGACTAAAGCTCCAGAGATCTAGATTTAGTTCCTAGACATCCAAAAGGCTTTCTCTGCAACCTCATTAGTTTTGCTGAACATTTTGTTGCTGCAAGAGCTACTCTGGTAGCAGATCAAATGTGAAAGGTTTATTATTGCTGACTTCTTCCTTTTATTTATGCCATTTCCTCTGAAATCCAGACTTTTCTCTTACTCTTTAGTGTATAAATACTTTGCTGAATTTCAGGTACAGTGTTGTAACAGATGCTGTTAACATAATAACAGCAACCAGACTTGTGAACAGATACCAGTATTATAATAAAATAAAACCACTCATATGTATACATAAGGTAATCCTTAGCACTTAACAGAGTATCCTAATATTTCATGTTCATTAACACATTTTATTATATTGTTCTCCTGGTGTAATAGACAGAGAAATCTTTCAAATAAACATGAGTTCACCTTAGGCTACATCTGCATGGTCCACTAGGCACTTCACAGTTGGACTTGGTGATCTTAAGTGTATTTTCTAAGGATTCTATGACTCTAAGCCTATGTATTTTATGATAATGTCAAGGTGAGATTCCTTTCTTCTACAGTCCAGTTCATGGCATGGATGTTTAAGCTGCTTGCCAATCATCTCCTAAAGCACGACTGCTATTTACAGGGCAATGTTGTACAGTACATTGCCACAATTTTCAGTTTTCTTCAAACAAAAGAGTGATGGTTTCAAGATACACCAACAACCAGCTCAGCTATGCAACAGAAAGGTAGAAGAACAACTGAAACTAGCACAAGTGGTACTATGGTTGTTTATAATAACAATTCTTGGTTTTGTTCCTTGTATGAGCTGACACAGGCAGGATGCAGGAACAACCACAAAACCATGGATGAAATGCAATAATAAATTTATCCCCATTACCTGGCCAACCAGGGGAGCCCTGAAGCAGCACCTGTGCAAAGACATACAAGTGGGGATGCAGACACTGCAGAGCTCAGTGCATGCCAGAGGATCACCCAGCCTGCTGTACTGCAGGGTTTGAACAGACAAATTTACCACTCTGCTTTGGTCTTTGTAGCAGCAGAGCAGGGATCTCAAGCATGTTTGATACTGTGCCTCTATCACAGGCCTATGTTATCTAAACACAGATGTTTGACCTAACACAGAGGTCAAAAAAATTAATAATATTATATTTGTGGGTTTTGACACCAGCATATCACTTGACTGTATTTACAGTCCACCTCACCAACCTTCTGATTTTTTTCCTGGATATTTCTATTTATCACCAGAATTTACTTAATTTCAAAACCTCTTATTTAAGCATTCATTTCTGTCTATGAACTCTGGCTGTGTTTATAGGTAAGTCTTCCTGAACCCTTACATGACCACATCAAATGCAAGCTATGGAAGGTTTGATTCTCAGAGCACATCATTGAATTACAGGATCTTTGACCTTCCCCACAGTCCTATAATCCACAGTCCTATGAACCAATGCTGCTATTATGTCAATAAAGGTTTAATTAATTCCTTGCACTACAATTTCCCCAAAGTCTCTTATGTTTGCTTTTCTTCATTCTCTGTCTCTCTACCCAAGCACAAAATGCTCCTCTCCTCCTCTGTACACAGCTCAGTAACATCATGTGAGCTTGTGAGAAAGGTGCCAGGCCCTCATTAATGACAACCACAAAGACTCCAAGGCTGAGACTTAAACTCAGACAAAGTGTTGTGCCAAAGCACAGGATTTCACCAGCTCACAAGACCTGCAATTTACTGAATTATCTAAATTCCTGTATCACCTGACTGAAGCCTTCTCTTTTGTTGTAAGAACTCCAGCAGAGAAAGGAAATGTGCTGCTGTCCTCTAAAAGAATTGTTTAATTGTGCACAGCGAAGCCACGAAATACATAAAATAATTTACAGTTTCATTCTGATCACAAATACTAGAATTTAGCAAGCTCTTTCAAGGGCTTCAGAAGAGTTTCAATTAATACAGAGCTAGCAATGTTGTTTGCCATTTTGACTGTCACAATGAGGGATCAGTTTGTGGTTGATTTTACAGCATAATTAGGCACCTCAGGGTCATGTTGTAACATATATCATTTACCTGTGTGTCTCTACAAATAAAAAGCAGTAAAAATATTATTTTGATCTCATTCCTCTTTTCTTCTTATTTTTCACCCCAGAAAAACTATAAAACTTTGGCAAATGCTGACAAGAAATTATGAGAGGCCTCTGAGAAGTATTAAACAACACAGTACCCACTGTAAATCCTGGAAGGCTTTTGCATTTACACACCTATTTATTGTATAGTAGATTTCAAGATGGACTTTGGTATAAAATTTTATCTTTTAAACATCAAAGTACATTATCATTACAAAAATAACCCAACTCTTTTTAAAGTACTCTGCAGAATACTAATGGAACCCTACAACAGCAATATAAGTAACTGTCTGTATTTTTCCCTTTTAACCTCAAATTCCCCAAGCTCAGTCAGTAACACTACTGAGAATATTTTCACACTTAATGGTTTTTAAAAATAACAAAATTTTATTTCAGCTGAACTAACTGAAATTAAATTATTTTTTGAAAACACTTTGGTCCTTTGAGGATGCTTTTTTAAATCCTGGATATCTATTATAAGTAGAATCGATATGATATAGTGTATTGTTTCTATATACATATACAGAGAAAGAAAATAACCCTATGCTGAGTGCATTGAGTTTGCACAGCCAGGTTTTGGTAGCAGGTAAGTCCACTGGGGTGGCTTCTTTGAGACACTTCTAGAGAAGCTTTCCCACATCCTACAGCCAGCTTCAAGATGGACATGCCACTGGTCCACTGACTCAACTCAAGGTTGAGTTATCAGCGACAGCAGTAGCACCTCTGGGATTATGTATTTAAGAAGTGCACAACAGCAACTACAGCAGGAGTGAAGAGGTGAGCATATGAGAGGGGAACAGCCCTGCAGACACCAAAGTCAGTACACAAGGAGGGGCCAGGAGGTGCTCCAAGGGCCAGAGCAGAGGTTCCCCTGCAGCCCCTGGAGCAGCCCATGGTGAGGCAGCTGGGCCCTGCAGCCCAAGGAGGCCCAGGATGGAGCAGAGATCCACCTGCACCCCATGGAGGTTGAGGATGGAGCAGAGATCCACCTGCAGCCCATGGAGGCCCAGGGTGGAACAGAGATCCACCTGCAATGCATGGAGGCCCAGGATGGAGCAGAGACCCACCTGCAGCCCATGGAAGTTCAGGATGGAGCACAGATCCACCTGCAGCCCATGGAGGCCCAGGATGGAACAGAGATCCACCTGCAGCCCATGGAGGCCCAGGGTGGAACAGAGATCCATCTGCAGCCCATGGAAGTTCAGGATGGAGCAGAGATCCACCTGCAGCCAGTGGAGGCCCAGGGTGGAGCAGAGACCCACCTGCAGCCCATGGAAGTTCAGGATGGAGCAGAGATCCACCTGCAGCCAGTGGAGGCCCAGGGTGGAGCAGAGACCCACCTGCAGCCCATGGAGGCCCAGGATGGAGCACAGATCCACCTGCAGCCCATGGAGGCCCAGGATGGAGCAGGTGGATGTCTGAAGGAGGCTCTGACTCCACAGGAAGCCAATGCTGGAGCAGGTTTGCTGGTAGGACTTATGATCTCAGAGGACACCCATGCTGGAGCAGCATGCTCCTGAGGGGCTGCAGCCTATGGGAAACACCCACTCTGGAGAACTCACTACAGCCCATGGAAAGGACTCATGTTGGAGAAGTTCATTGAAAGCTGTCTCCTGTGGGAGGAACCCTACACTGGAGCAGGGGTGTAAGGAGTCCTCCCTGTGAGGAGGAAAGAGCAGCAGAGATATGTGTGTTGAACCGACCACAGCCCCCATTCCACATCCCCCTGTGTGGCTCAGGGTGAGGAGGTAGAAAATTAATAAGTTGAGCCCATGATGAAGGGAGAGGTAAGGGGAAGTGATGTAAGATGTAATCTGCTATTAATTGGCAATCAAATAAATACCCCCCAAGTTGGGTCTGTTTCGCCTGTGATGGTAATTGGTGACCAACCAATTACCCATGAGCTTTTTGTTATATTCTCCCTCCCCTGTCCAGCTGAGGACAGCAGTGACAGAGAGAGGTTGGTACCAAGCCAGGGCAAACCCACCACACTGAGACAGAGCAGCTTAGGAAACAACACATGAGAAAGGTGAAATGCTTGAACTGACACTAGCCAGTGGAAGAAAAAGCCATCCAGAATTCAAGTAGCATTATGATATCACTGTTCTCTTTTTAACACTTTGGTATTTGTAGTCCCTGAATTTATTAAATCATGCCAAACGACTTAAAAAATTTTATTTTTTTTGAAAATATCTTTTAACTGTCTCCGTTTCAATGAAGAAAAATTTTATGCATTAGTAACAGCTTTCAGACTATGAAGCAGAAGAATTTTTGCCCCTGTACCTAAGCTATGTCTTTTAGCTCAGAATGTTTGTACTGCAAGATCTAGTCCAAGTCCACTTCATCATTAGCATAGGAAGATTACTTAAATTATTAAAAACCAAAACAGACACTATGTTTTTTGCATAAGATACTTATAGGATCTTTAAAAAGACCAAAATATTTGAACTTCAGCAGAACCTGACAGCCTGATCAATTTGAGTCCTAGAAAATCACCTTCTTAATCTCTTAGCTTCCAAGCAAACTGGAGATAATAATACCACCTCCTTCAAAAGAGTGAGTATCTAAAGATTAGTTAAGCATTACATAATTCATCACATTTGGTACATTAGAATTATTTCCAGGTTCCTTTGATGATTTATGCCTCCTACCTGACGCCACGTGTTGCCACAGTCAGATGTTATGTACATCTCTTCTTTATACTCAACCAGCTGGGACCCCAGGTTACCTGTCACAAAAGAGGAGAAAACAAGGGTTGCATCCACATGAGCAAGAGAGATTGGATCTAGTCCTGATGCCAGTCTGAGTCAGAAGTTTCCAGGTCAGAGCAAGAACTAAACACAGCAGGCTTACTTCATTTCTGGTAGAACCAGCAAAATCCTTTACAAACACATATGTACAATTTCAAAGTCCTCCTTTTCATTGCTAGGTTGTCCATAGGTGGAAGCAATGAGGCTTGATTCTAATACCAAAATGCAGAAGTGAGACCAACATTTTAGTTTTGTTCCTGCATGCTGAAAATTTATTATGAAACAACATATATTTAAGATGTAAGTATGAAACATCCATAAATTCAGAAGCTTTGACCTTAATAATATTCTGTGAAGTTATTCACATTGTACTCAAACTGTTAAAATGAAATATTTTATCTTTAAAACTTGATGAAGTGGTAGCTAGACTAGAATCTGGTGAAATATGCAACACAAAAAGAGGGTACAGGGCTTTTGAAAAAGAGTAAATACAAAATAATTGAAAGCAGAATTATTTGATTTACCTAAATATAAAGCAGAAAATTACTGAATATATTGACAAATAGCACTGAGGGGAATTCAGTTAACTGAATTCAAAGTTAAGAGAAGTTTTAAACTTAGGGAAGATGATAGCAGATGCAGTCCCAAGTACAGAGATCTCCATCTTTTAACATGCAGTACTTCAAATAGCAAATTATTAAACCATCAGGCAGCTTAATGTTCTAGGGGAGAATCATGCATGGCACAATATTCCTTTAAAATGATATCCTCCTGGGGATTTAGACTTAAATATATGGTTTGAATGTTTTCACTGTAGAAATAAGATGAAAATTATCAGATCCTCTTAAGCAGAAGAGATTATGAAAGAAAACACTTGAGATTAGAACAGCACTATGAAATTTCACTTGTGTATTATATAAATAGCTGTTTTTAAACCACTACACCAGATCTGTTTATACAGAGTGTGCTTGCTGAAAGGTTCCCAAGAGGAATGACAGCACCCACTGCCCAAAATACACACTCTATTTAGACCATCAAGGGTGCATGTGCTCCACTCTTTAATAAGATAACTCTACCTCCTTTAATTCTAAATACATCCCAGACAGGACTGGAATACTTATATTGAATCAGGGAATTTATAGGAGTCAGTTAATTCCTTTAAATTGCATCTAACAGTTCAGAAGATGCCACTTCTCATTCTTGGGTTTTTCTTGGGTTTTCATCTTTCCAACACACTCCACATTCCCTCATTTATCACATAATTCAATAAAGATTTAGTTGCTCATAGAATCATAGAATATGCTGACTTGGAAGGGACCCATCACGATCATTGAATCCAACTCCTGGCCCTGCACAGGACATCCCAAGGATCACACCATGTGCCTGAGAGCATTGTCCAGATGCTTCTTGAACTCATGCAGGCATGATGCTGTGACCCTTTCCCTGGGGAGCCTCTTCCAAAGCTCAATCACCTTCTGGGTGAAAAACCTTTTCCTGATATCTAACCTAGACCTCCCATGAATATAAACAAATGAAATAGTTCCAAAAGGAAAGCTGAAGACATTAATTCAGTTATATTTTCTCCCCAAATACAGCTTTAAGATTAATCTGATCACTAGAAGGATATATGAATGAGAAATTACCTGCTCAGGGCTGAAGGAAGGGAAGGAAGATTTGATAAACTGCATATACAAAAGACATTTCTTTTGCTATTCTTACTTTCCTCTGTTATACTTTTCACTGCTGTATCACCTTCAAATGGACATATTCTTGTGCTACTGAAGTTAATCACAGAATGTTTTCTATAGGATAGCTGAAAACAGAAATATTTATCTGCTTGCTAGAATCTAACATGCTCCCATCAGTCTACACTCTTCTTTACACAGATAACTTTAATAAATGTAGTGTTAGTTTTGCTCCTGAATAAATGTTGTTTATTCTACCTCTTTTCACCACTTACTGAATTCTACTTGCATGAGCAGGCCTTTATTTTGAGCATTGCTAGGGATCTGCTCTTTAAAGAATTCAGTGGTAAATTGCCTTGCTAATGGAAAATTACTCTGTAAACCAAACAGCATCTACTTGTGCTTCATTAAAAAGCCTTTTCTATCCAGCTGATTTAATAATGACATTAGCAACATTGTATTTGCGGCTCCGTTAAAAGACAGACATGACTTTTTCTAGTTCTGATTTTACCTTTACTGTCTTTTCTTAATAAAAGAGCAAAAGGACTTGGTGGGCTCAGTTATAATTCCAGAGACTTTTCATTCTGCCTAAACCATAACTGATGCCAACAGGAACAGAATCTGGGACACTGCTTTGGGAAAAAGGACTTCACTGATGTTTGACCTTTGAAGAGAAGCCATCAATAGGCCGAGGGTGGAAGGCCAGAAGTGGTGCATGCAGTCCTGCTGACTTTTGACACAATGTTTAATTGTGTAATTAATGAAGGCTGTAATTTTCACTACTTCCAGATTTTTGGGGACACACATTTATATGACGTAATTTTGTAAACTTTGTAAAACAAAGTCTTCAAGCAGAAAAAACCCCAAACCCATAAAACACTTTTCTGTAAGGAAGGATAAAACTTCTCAGCGCAAGTGAAGTTTTCTCTGTGGGTACCATAGACCATGGCCTGCTGAAAAAGAGTATCAGTGGATTCAGACAGAAAAAGCAGGCAAGGCCAAAAGAAGGAAAGCAGCAGCACCACGGGAGACAGGCAGGCTCCTGCAAAGTGCAGAGGGAAGCACCCAAGCAGCCAAACCTGACATGTGACACACAGAAGGAAACTTCCACAGGAACACATAATGATGCATAAGTTTTATAAGCCACAGAAAAGCCACTCTGAAAGCTGTTAGACTGAAAAAGTAGAACTGGAATAAAACTAAGTCCTTCAAAGATTCAAGAGAACTCCCTCCACTTTTATTAGCAAACCTTTCTATTTAACATGTGTGACAAAAGAGTTATGAGTTTTCTCTATTTAAAAAGTTACATTGTTTTAACTTTATTTTTCAATATGCTAATAAAAAATAACTTCAAAGATTTGGAGCATTTTGTTCTTTTTGAGATTTAAAATAAAGTGCATAATTTTAAACTCTAGCTACCTTGTAGAATGTTGTGTTACTGGATAAACCAGCTAACTTAACACAGTGCATGTAATGGCACCCCATAAACCCCTTTACAACAGCTCCAATTCACATCAAATGAAATGCTAAAAAATCCTGACATTAATAACACTGCAAACAAATAACTACAAAGCCACAGCAGCAGTCAAAGTAGAACTGAGAAATTCTGAACCTTTCCATGACATATCTGATGAGATTCATAAAATATATTTGTGGTAAGTGTGGCACCCAATAACATGTGAGCACAACTGTTATTGTTGTGACCAAGGGACAGGAGAAGGTGAGAAACAATTATGCCCAGCCCAAGACTGGAAGCCAAAAATGTTTGAGTACAATTCCCACCATGCCCTGAAGTGTTTGGATTGTACCACACCCCCCAAATATCAGTGAGCTACTTTGCCTGGTGGGCCACACCAAAATTTGTGTTTCTTATTACAGTTGTAAATATCTGCAGTAACCCCTCAGGTGTGCCACTACAGCAAAGAAACTTTTCTATCATGTTGGTGGGTTAGTTTGTCTGTGTCAAAATCCATCTGGGGAAACATGCAAATGTAATCTCATACACTGAAGGGAACTCAGGTTCATACTGAAAAAGTAACTGCAACTGGAATGGGGACTCAGCTGCAGGCATGGGCTGTTTTGGGCTGTGGTAGAGTGAATTTCCTTCACAGCACCTGGTACAGAGCTGTGTTTTGGACCTGTACTGAGAAGGTGTTGGTGACAATACAAAGGTGTTTTCAGTCCTGCACTGCTTACACAGAGTCAAAGCCTTTTCTGCTCCTCACCCGACTCCAGCAGTGAGAAAGCAGAGGGTGACCAAGGAATTGGAAATTGGCACAGCCAGGATAAATAAGCCCAGCTGACCTGGGGATATTCCAGGCCACGTGTCAGCATGTTCAGCAATAAACTGGGGGAGAGGCTGGTGCAGGGGCATTGCTCAGGGACAGGCTGGGCACCAGGTGTTTGGAGGTGAGCAACTGTTCTCACATCACTTCCTTTTCTTGGATTTCATTTCTCTCTCATTTTTCTTTTAATTTCAATTTATTATTTTTATTTATTTCAAGTTATTTAAGCTGCTCTTATCTCAATCCATGAGTTTCCTCACTCCCAATTCCCTTCCCCCCATCCTCCTGCAGGGGAAGTGAGCAAAGAGCTGTGTGATGCTTAGTTGCTGGCTGGACTTAAACCATGAAAAGGTTTTACTAGCCACAGCTACAAATGGTACCATTCTCACAGGACTTCTGATCTGAGTGCCCTGAAAACTCCTCTGACACAATACAGAGTGTTTGCCATCCAGTTTCAGCAAGTTTTGTTTGTAATACAGAAACTTTTCAAATTTGTCTTACAATATTTTGTATTCTTTTTGTGACTAAATGACTCATTTGTGTGTCTTCTCCAATGCCTGGGGGATGATACACACCTGAATTGTCCTTAAACACTCTCCCAAAGGCTTTTGCCAACACAGCCAGGACACTCTGCTAGATGGACTCAGCCTGAGTCAGTTTTGCTCTGCTGTTATGTTCCGACACTGCTTCTATTCAAGAAGCAAAAGGAAATATTTTGGCCTGCCTTTTCCAGTTTTTGATTAAGAACAGTAATTTTTCACTTCTGTTACTTGCATTCTTAGAAACCTTTTCAAAATGTGTTTTGCGATACATGAAATCTTTTGCTTTTTCACTTGTGTGAGTAAAGGCTGATTTTAAGTAACTGCATAAAATCATGTGTTCCATCCTAGCAGGGTGGCAGTACCAAAAACTGGAATACAGAGGCACTAACAACTGTTCAACATAGCTTTCTTCTAAGCTTTCTATACCTCTGCACATGACAGTTTAGCAGCTGGTAGCACAGGGATGTAAAAGAAATCAATGTTTTTCAGTGATGTCTGGTGGCCAGCAAAGCTCTCTGGAAAGGGGTACAGCTGTGAGAAACACAGCTCTCAATATAGATCTCAAGAGGGAAATTTTTGCAGGTTCTTACTGGATCACAAAAAATATGGAAGATTGCTTCACTTAAAATTTACCATCAATTTACATGTTTCAAGTGCTAGTTATCACTGTGTTTACCCATATTTTTATATGTGACTTTGAACATGTTTACAGTAAGAAGAAATAATCCCCATATGCAATGCTTAGATAATCCTTCTAATATGGAAAATCTTTTCCAATCATTTAAATTGAGCATACAGGCAGACACCTACTCCAAAAAGAGAGATGTGCCTTGCCTGGATTACTGGTAATTAATACAGTTGTAACATCCCTTGGGCCATGCACAATAAGTTAAAATTTCATGGTTTGCAATCTTGTAGTCACAGTATAGAACAAACATACAACCAATTTGTATTTAAATCTCCCAGACACACAGTTTTGCCTGGCAAGCTGAAGATGTGTTCAGATGAGGGAGTGGGGAATCAGAATTGAGGAATGTGACAAAAATTTAAAGGAATTTTAGGATGTTCACTCCAAAATGTACTGAAAAATGCTCAATCATCTCCCTGTTCCCTTACCCTTTTTTGATAGAGGCATCCTAGTGTGCTACCTCTGTGAAAAATGATAGAAATTCACCACAATGTATGCAATTATATTTGGCCCTGATATGAGAAAAAGTAAACAGAACTTCTCCAGTACTTCCTCAATTTGTGTGAATGTGCAGAATTTACTGCTTGCTTGATTTACCATCTGGATTGGAAGCTAAGCAGGCAATTATTGTAAACTAGCACCTGAAAAAGCTACACTACTCTAAACATTTTTCATAGAAAAGTCCTCAGCAAGTTTATAGTAAAAATTTACACATCAATTGACACACATTTCATAGCTGATGCTGTGAGAAATAGAAGTCGTTGCCAAGATTAAAATGCACAAAAATCAAATGTAAATGCAAAGTCCTATTGCATTTCTTAAAGAGAGCAAAGCAGTTATTTAAAATACCACTCTCGTATGGAGCTACAAAATTTAATATTCTGTCTGAACAATTTTTATATAGACAGAAGTTAAAAATATGAGTTCCTGAGAACTATTTATGCAAGTTTAACAGAGTGGGGTTTTTATTTGTAAACATGAGTTTAAAAGGATGCAATGTTATCATTTTATTAAAGAGGTTAAATTTTCCCAATTTTCTAGATGTTAAATGCAGTTCACCAGTTAATGATTCCTTTTTTTTAAATTAAAACAATATTCAGTAGTCTCTGATCTCTGATTTTTTCCAGCATTTTCCATATCAAAACTTTACTTAAGTCACAGAATAGCTTTTCCATTACCAAAAGCAGCTGTGTTGTATAAGCTTCCCAGAAAGAAGCCAAAATCCACTTTTTAAAGAGATTTTTTTTTGCTTTTTGATTGATAGGGTTCTTATGCTTAGGAACCATATTTCCAGTTCTTATCCACTTGTCTGCATCACTTGTTTGTTTCTACCCTGTGGTTACCCTGCCAGGAAAAAAAAATCATATTCTTTAGTGTCCTTTAGTTTTTCAGCTAATGGGGGTTTTCTTGTAAATATTCTCTATTTCCATCAACTGCCAAAGAGACCTTCTTAGCACCCGCTCACTGGTCCTGAAAATTGATTATCAGAATTGTACACAGTTGTATTAATAATGTCACTGTACAGTATTTTGCCAGAGTATTAATAATTCCCTCTCTCTGCTGGCAATTATTTACCTATTTCACACCAAGAATAATTTTGCTTTTTACAGCACAAGGCACTGATGACTCCTAGACATGCTGTGATCAACTGACATTCACGGATTTTATCACCTTCAGTCATTTCCAGAAGATGTGATCTCCCTAAATCTAACAGTAAAATTCCAATAGTGTGTGATGTGGCTCAAATAATCTGATTCCTGGATCTACTAAGAACCTAATACTTATGTTGATTCAGGATTCTGAATCAACATATAGGATTATCAGTTTCAAGGATCAGGCCAAAGGAAATTCAGGCTCACTCTATGTAAAGAATTTCTGATAAGAAGTGTAAGTTTACAAGGGTATCAGGTTTGCCAGATAAGACTGAACACATGCACTGAATCCAGATGACCTGGGCATTCAAAAAATGTAAATGCAAGTCAAAATCAGAGTTGATTCAGGTCATCTTTTGGCAAGGGGATGCAGTTGCTCTATAGTATTTTTTAAGGCTCCAAAATAGATCCCTTTGCTCTGTTTTCAGCTACAGAAGTTTTTCTTCTACCAGAAAAAGGACGCACTCTCTTGCACTCAAATTTTTCCCACTTTCCCACCACCTCGCCCAGGGGGTAGGTAGCCAACAGCAAGGTGGTTTGCAACTGAGTAAGGGTGCCTTCTACCATTCCCATTACATTACTGGTTGCTCCACAGGCACGTCAAATTTAACATATTAGTTCATTTCTTCGTGACATCAGAATGTTATCAAAATCACTTCCTCCTGATCATGTTGAGGAAAGTTGTTGACAAGTTCTCTACCTGGCAGAGTAAGACAATGTCAGAGTGATAAATGTCACCCCATTCTAGAAAGGAATTAAGGGCAAAATGCTCTCCTACAACCTGCCCTCCCTAATGTGATCTCAGAAAACAGCACATTTAAAAAACATCTACAAACCCCAAACAAAAGAACACAGCCCAACATCTCAACAAATATCAGTTCAACACATCAGATTACAGTGCAAACAGAAAGAAAAATGAAATAGAATAATGGACTAATTAAATCTCACTGATTAATTTGCTAATGGAAGGCATTTAAGCATGATAAGATAAGGCTAAAACTAAGAATCTACATTTTGAGTGCTTTAGTGAAAAAAGAAGATATTTGAAATGGAAGATATTTTTTTAAACATTTGAATTCATGAAGTTTGACCTTTAGTCATATTAGGAATCTATCTACAAAGGCATTGCACAAATTCTTAGTCTCATTTGTACCAATAAAAACATAATAGCATTTCACCAGGTATATCTGTCTCCAGTAAAATACTTTGAACTCCCTTTACATTACAGAAAAACTTGAAGTCTTCAGTTATATTAAAAATTACCAGTACTGGCAGCTGTCGTTCTCTTTAAGCACCAAATATTCTCACCTTGACATTCTCAGGAAACTTTCAACTTAGTAAGCTGTTTGTCAGAGACTAATATAAGATAAAGTAGAAGCCATTATTCATTAAAAACAGATGCATTTTTATGAAAAGAGAAGCCTACATGTGTGCATTTCACCTAAACATTATCCATAACATAAGAATAAAATAATACAAGTTTAAAAAGCTCTCAGTGTCGTTAACATTTAGACAATTTTGAAACAAATAAACAGAAGGTTAAATAAAATGAATAGATGGATTACAAAGATACAAAGCAAAACTGAGTTATGTGAATATTTTTCTTGATGAGTGCTCAACACTGCAATGGAATTTCCTTTATTAAATTCCACTTCACACTGACATAACTCCATATGTAAGTTATAATGGAGAAGCCACAACCAGCATTGTTCCCAACACTGCCTCTTTCAATTCCTCTCTCTTTAGGCAGAAAGGAATTAATAAAAATTGCTAGACAAATTATCCAGGCTTAAAGAACAAAGGATTGACCACTGTTTTTCTGGGTTATTCATGATGCTGAAGGGACTGCACATCACTTCCAGAGAAAAAGAATGCAGGACATGTCCTTCAGCCACCACCACACCTCCACATGAATGAGGAAGGTGGTACTGCACATCACAGCAGAGCATGATAGACCCAGGTGACTGATTAAGATCTGATATAGATCTGTGTCTGAGAAGACACAACTCTGGACCTTCCATTAACTTATATATAGAATTTCTTGATCCAAAGATTCCATAGAGGATTATTCTGCAGGAAAGCCTTATTTTGGCAATGTTTTTAGCATGGTATTCTTACAAATCCAAAGACTAGCTCTACAAAGAACTCCTGCCAGATTTCAGGTGTTCAAAAGCAATGCCATGGACTTACCTGCCCCCATGATGAGCCCTGGTGCAGTGTCCTTGGTGTGCACTGTGCCTGACACATAGGGGTTGTCTGCCCACCGCAGATGCAGGTGGAGGTGACAATCAGGCTTGTGGGGGAAGAAGCAGAGAACAGGTTTTAAAAATCACTGCTACCAATAATGCTCCTAGAATAAATGAAAGCCCAGACAGGGAGCAGTTTCAGCAATGTATGTCTTCATAAAGAAAAAGAATAGCTGCTTCCCATGGAGCCAAATTACAGTCTGAAGTATCAGTCTTCACTTTATATCAAAAGTCTCTGGTGATGTCTGCATAGTGTGTCACTGTCTCAAAGAAAGATTTCCAAACTCAATGAAGTCAGCATTATTATACAAACCTCCTTCTGACAGAATAATTGCTTAAAAATTTTAACTAACTGCAACAAGTATTGCATGTCTGTTGGTCCCAGGTAAATAGTAAAGTTATTATTAAAAACAACTGTTTGGGCTGAAATGCCTTTTTTAGTAAAAAAGTGGTATGAAAAATAGCATAATGACTTTAGGACACATCATGTCTACTTGCTAAGCAACTTACTGCTTCTTGCCCTTTGTGCAGTGCACTCAAAGGTCAAATTGTTCACAGCAATGTGACCAGGAGCTTTACCAGGGGCCAGCTCAGCCTGGGAGCTGCTGCCACTGCCATTGTCCCACTCATCTCAGACTGATCTGCACCAGACCCCACAGGCTGGAGCCCTGCAGCACAGCCTTGAACTCTCCAAAAGGGAGCCAGCAGCTCCAGCCCTCCACTTCTGCCATGGGGAGAGGGAGCAAAGCTCTGGCAGTGGCAGGACTACAACACTTATTTTGCCCACCAAGGCAGAGCTTTGACTCCCCAGGAGCAGAAAGTCAGTGGGAAAAATACAAGGCTTTCAGTAAAGCCTTGCAAATAATAAAATACTATGGGCACTTGGGACATCTAAACAAACAGAAATAATATCTTACAAAAAGAAAGGGATATTTTATGCAAGTTACCATGGTATTCATTTTCAAGGAACTGTCAGGAGCTCCCTTTAACAGGGAACCAAAGGTTACCTTGGTTTATTATGAAACAAAAATATGAAGAGATGGAAAGAGAAAAATCATTGGTAATCTGTGTTTGAGTCATGATGTGCCCCATATATCCAGTCACAAATTACTGCCATGATTATTCTGAACTGGGTTGTATGGTTGACACACAAGAAATGTGCCCTCTTTGTGTCAAAGTGATCTCAAATATGAAATGCAGTGCGCCCGAAAGCCATGACTCCTCACTCTACATGATGACTGAACTAAGAGCCTATGGAACCACAGCTCATACAATGCAAGCCCATTTCCCTGCTAGTTTGGCTGCTAAACTCAGCACAAAGCTCTTGAGCTGTTGGAACTACTCCACACCCTACCATGCAGGTAATTCTTGCAGACTTTAGAGGGAGGATACTCCAAAAAGAGCCACTTACAGGTTTGCAGTTGGTGGGTTTGCCGTTCATATCGATGTCTGGAGGGTTTAGAAAATCCCAGTCACGGCCTTTGTTGTAGGTTATCAGGGTTGTAACTTTCCCATCAATTTTCTGGTTGGCCAAAAAGACTCCTTTTACACCTCTGACCTGAAGCATAGAGAAGAAAAGCTAACATCCAGCACATACACGTTTTTTTTCAACAAGGATTATCCCTGATTAGCTGCTCTTTTGTGGCTCTGAACTGTGTATCTCAGGTAGTTTCTCCTGGAAACTGAAAGTGGATGATACCTTAAAAAAATGTGAGGAAGGCAAAAATATAAGAGGAAAGGGAGAAAGGGGAAATGCAATGACAATTACAAACTGATTTTTATTTCTAAATGTATTTAAAAAGCATATGCAGTTCTCTCCATGTCAGAAGGCTAATTAAAATACATGTTTAATATAGCAAAACACATTAATTTATATAGCAAAGTATAAAAATTATGGTAGCATTGTCTCACCAATAAAATTTCCCCATTTTCTTTAAATATGGACATCTTTAAAATGCTGTTCTACAAATGATGAAAGCAATTTTTAACAACCATCTAATTTTTAACGTGAATTTCTGTGCCCATATCACACAAATATGTTAAGTAACACAACCCAGTATCATGTCCTTTAAAATAACACTGATTTGGGGAGCACTGTTGTCCTTTGCAGGAAATAAATACAGGCAGTTCATCTGAGGAAGACACTCTGAGGGCTGAATCACCCTCTCAAGCATCTGAAATGATTCCACACTCCACCCTTCACCAGTTTTACCTCTGGAGAAAAAAATAATAACAAAAAATGACCCTCTTCTCTTGGCCTGTTATTTTATTTCAAAACAACCTGTATTAGAAAATTACTACAAGTCAAAGTGTCAGAGTTAATGGGTATAATTTTTGAAGCAGCCTGACAGTAATTATAACTTAATATGTTTAGTTATAGCCCTAACATTTAAATTATTAACATATTCATGTATATTCCACCCATGGGCACAAAATAAGGTCTTCTATTAAAAGTGAAGGTTTCCTTAAGAGTGCTCTTGGTTCCCTTGCCACTATTTATAAGACTTCCTGAATTTTTGGAAAATTCTGGACAACATATACAAACTGATACACATTTCTAGCACAGTACAGCTTGCTTATCTCCTTGGGTGCTGACTCTTAACAAAACTGAACCATTCATTACAAATAAATGCACAAGATAGATAGCTCTTTGAATGATCAGGAATATTTGCCTCCTGATAACATGCCGCACTTCTGAACTTTTCTTTTTCATTTGAAATATTTACTGTTCCTTTCTTTTTCCAACTGCCAGGTCTTAACTCCATTTAACATTCATTTAGCAGAAGTCTGCATTGAAGGTGAAAAGCAGGCATCCCTACTAGCAGGCTACAGATTGGATACTCACTGTTTATAAATACAGGAAGGAACTGATCCAAACCTACAGGGAATGTGAATGTTCTGCTGGTTATGGTAACAGCCTAAAACTTGGAAATATATATAAGTTTATATAAAAAAAATCTGTATAAACATTCAAATACTCTACTCCCTCACAAGCTCCTTCTTCCTTAAATCCTACGCATATGTGATTGGGTTACCTATCCAGGATGCTGAAAGCTCAGAACCACCTCCAAGTCAAACATACCATAAAAGTCAACTATTTGCAGTGCAGGTGAGAAAAGGAAAGGAGGATAAGAAATTATGAACCTGCTTTCTTTACTTTGAAAGCATTTTAATCTTGCTGAGGATTTTTTGCATAGTCTACCTTCAAGAGACAGCTCAGCCTTGAAAAGCCTGGCAGTTCAAATATTTACGTGGGAAGGCAGACTTGGGGTAAAATTTCTGTGCATGTCTTCCTTCCAGGGAACACAATATTAAATATTTAAACAATAATTACATCAGAGACTGCAACTGAGGTTTCCCTCTTCATCTGTGGATGGCAACACCAGTGCTGCATCATGATTATTTTTGTTTCTCCTCTCTTTCCCTTTCCCACCCACTCGTTTAATGAATATTTAATAATTCCATATAATCATCAAATAGGAGTCAAGCTAAAATTTTCTCCATTGCCACTCCCATCTCTAATCTAACCAAGCTCTAGGGTAACTTCTCCTCTCAAGAATATGGTACACAAGTGTTTGAATCTATCAAACATTGAAAGGTTATGAAAACATTTCTTCCAGTGTCTCAGTTAACTTCTCTCACTGCTGCTTTAAAAGATAAAAGCCAACCAGCACTTCACAGCAGTTGCACTTTGAATGAAAGGCATAAACCCTGCTTGAAATAATAAATAGGTTTCAGGCATCTATCTTCAGAGCAAGTTCAGAAATATCATGTTCAGAGTGGTGCATTAATCTAAAACCCAATAACTAACACAAAATTGTGGTGTGTAAAAAATGGCATCTTTACCACATCCCACCCCTGCTGTAGCATTTTCCATTTCATTTGTCCTGTGGCCTATACAAATACACACCCGACTCTGTAAATACTGGAAATGAAGTGTGTCTAATCTATCTCATGGATTAGACTGTGATGCCAAGGCACTCAAATTCCTCTGTACATTCTACTCCTTGACTTAGTTCCCTAATCTAAAATTGCAAGATGAGTATCTTTCTATCAAGAAAGGAAAAGATTCACATTAACAGTAAGTTGCTATGGAAAAGAAGACATTTTAACATTGTGCAGTGCTCAGTTACTCTGATGAACAGTCCAGGAACCACTCAAGACAGCTGAACAGGAGGAAATTCAAAGCACCTTTCTGCTGATTTTTTTGAACTTTGAGCTTAGTTCTCAGAGTACCCATTTTGTTACAGTTCAGGGGATAGTTGTTCCCCAGTACTCTTAGAAAAGCACTTTGTACCTTATAAAATTATTTCCTGAGACTTTCTGCTGTGACTTATTAATTGCTCCTTATTACATTTCTGATATTTCATCCCAACAATATTCTGTTTAGTTGGTAGCAAGAAGCACAGTTCAGATGTCCCACAGTGTTTATTAGCAGCAGTTACTGAAATGTAGAAATTACTGCTATATCATATATGTTTGTGACTAAAATTTAAATATATATAATTTGTTTGGGGAAAAAAGGCATGAAGAAAGTGTACTGCAACTCATGTAGCTCTTATCTACATAAGGAGTCACAGCAGGAACCAGTGCAGAGGTATTGCATTAGTATGCCCATTCTGCAAATATGTTTATGTCAAATTTGTGAATCCTTCACACTGGCAGCACTTGACACAATTTCAAGGACATGCTCCTTGTATACAGTCACATAATTCAGAGGCATGCTCCTTTTGGACAGTCATTTAGGGTTTAAATTTTTTTTCTTCTCTTCTTTAAACAAGTATTTGTAAATTGTTCCCTTTTAGGTGCGCAACATGAGAAGAAATATGGTGCAAAAAAAGATAAAGCATAGAAAGGAAAATTAATACAGACAGGCAGATACCTATTAAAAATTTTGTGGTATATGTACAAGTAAAAGATTAAGTGCAGTCAGAAGATAACAAAGATGAACAGCACAAATTTTAAGGAGAATTATATACTGGCAGAAAGAGAAATTTTCCACCACCGAGGACTGTCTCTGTTCTGCACTGAAGGTTCCCCTTCCCAAGATGGGATACTTGCATTAAAATGCTCAGAAGAGAAAACCGAGATTAGATTTAAAAAACCCACCCTCAAGGGCTGCAATATGTGTTTTATTTATTAGCAATTTTATACTGAGTAAACAACCCACACATTATGACACTTGATCCCATTCTAGTAAACAAGATGAGCACTAATTATTTATCATGCAAGCTATCTAGAAGCCATCAGTGCTCTCCTATAAAGCAACTCAATTTCAAAAATAGCTTAAAAGAATTGAATTGTATGGCTCCACCTGTATTGTCCTTATCATGTGTACATTTCCTTTTTAATGTAACCCTACAAATTGATCCAGCACACAATAAACTACAATTGCATTATCTAATATGCCCTCAGCAACATTGGGAAATTATTAAACAATCAGTGTAACTGAATTAAGTTAATAATTCTTGTAGACAAAAGGATAGCCAGGGGTAGCATCTCTGTACAACTTATCTGAAATTACATGCTACAGGTGATGCAAGGAGCAGGGATTGCACCTGACTGCTTTTTAGCTTTGCTTGGTCACAGGGGTGCCCAAGAGTAAAACGCTGCAAATTAATGCTATCGATAAATCACCCTGTGGGAACGTGGCTACACACAATGTGTAGCTTCACTCATTAGGAAGCCTCATTTCTAAAAAGGTTGAGTCTAGAAAATAATCACTAGTAATGAGAGACCATTTTGTTTTACCACAGCCATTTAGAAAGAAAAAGCTAAAGAAAGATGGAGGAGATAAGGAGGAAGAAAACACTATCATTTTCCCCCTCCAAGAAGAGTCTAATTACAGTCATTTAACAGTTCTGTCAGTGTGTGCCTTGTATCCAGAATTACTACAAACCTTTGCCAAAGAAATCTGGTGCACCTTAAAAGTTTTGGTTTTTTTTTTTAAATTAACACCAGGCAAATTACGTGTAATGGGACTAACTGTGTCAGACCGAAGCCAGTTTAATGCTCTGATAATGGCCAGAAAGAACAAAACTAGAGCAAATGTTACATTGAAATTCATTACACTGAAATTCCATTCCCTAAACAGGAATGGAATTGATAACAGCCTCTGATACTCTTCCAAAACACTATAGTCTTTTATTTTGCCAAGTGCGCTGATGTTAAAATACAAGATAGATTTGTTCACAGCCGAGTTGGTCTCATAGAAAATGCTGTTGGCACAACATGTACTGAAAGCAAGTGAATTTGCTGTCCAATATCTAATTTTGTTGGCTCTTAGCCTTTCAGAGCTCACACAACCTAGCACAAGGCTTGCAGGATTACTACTTAAAACCCTACTGGCTAAAAGATGTCCAGCTCTTAAGCCAGGAAAAGCACCAGTGAGTCACCTAGAAGAAAAAAGCTGTACATAGACAGCTGCATAACTTCTTACTTCAAGAATAAATTGTACTGTCAGATTCACTTTTCAATATCTTAAAGAGAACTTAGTTTTGGATTTGCACATCCATAGAAACCCATCCCAAGAATCTAGTTAGAGTACACAACACATTAGTAGGTCAAGAGGGAAATATGTAAGTAGTAACAATGTGCTACAAATAAGACAGAAATCCTAGACTTTCTATTTAAATATAACTGTGAAAATACATTACTTAAAATTAATTATACTCATAAAAAAAAAAAAAATCCTCCCCACAGACTACACATAATGGGAAATATAAAGACCTACCTCCAGAATATCTATCAGGACATTCTCTTCTGGCTGCTTCGTGCTCCGGACATTCTCCAGCAGGATGGAGTAGTAAACACCTTGTGGGTCAGACTGGTACAGGTTGTATGTGTCTGTCTGGTACCACTCCTGTACAGCCACAAACACCTGGTTTTCATCTGTGCTGATTATCTGTAAGTCCTGTAGGAAAATAAGATACATAATGACTGATTTTTTACATAATTTCTATAGTACAAACAGTGAGTTGGTCAGGAGTGTTTAATACTGGGGGGGAGGGGAAACATCCGAATGTTTAAAAACAATAACCTCCCAAAATAATACTAATCAGCATGCCTATTCCAGTGCTCCAAAGTGGTTCCTCACTGCCTTCTGACTGCAGTGCAAACTGCCCTTGTGAAGGAAAAAAATCATGAATGTGCAATATCTGTACTCTGCTTTGACTTCAGCAGGAAATGATTTCTTGAAAAGAAAAATAGGGAAAGGAAAATAAAACCCAAGTGACTGACTTTCTAAAATCTGGATAGGAGTCAATGGAAGAATGAAACAAGGTAATCTAAAAAATAATCTTCAAGTAATAGAGAAATGAAAATCAGGTAAAAAAATAGCATATCACAAAGAGGATCAGATCCATTTTACAGCAGTTCAGATGGGATATAGTACTTATCATGCACACAGCTCCTGTGCATTGTAATAGATTACATTAATTTGTCTATCTATGTCTACACAACCACTTAAATATTCAACAGTAATAACAGGAGAGTCAATATTCTGCATTCATTTCCCAAGAATTTCAGGCATGGATATTGCTACATCTTGCTTTCAGTTTTCCCAGCTTCTTCACTCCAAATGTCTCAGACAAAAAAAAAAAAAAGCACAGCTGGGGAAAATAATTTAACACTAATATCAAACAGAAGAAATAAATCAGGAAGTAGCAACACTGAACTAAGCTTAGGAAGGAGAATAAAGGGACGTGAGTTGGCAACATGGTTTGGGAGCAAAAAGGCAGATGTTGGGGCTATGTAAGAAATGACATCAGAAATGACAGAGACTGGAAGCTTGTAAACTCTTCATGACCTTGGAACTTAACTGGGATATTGCATTCAGTTCTGGTCACCTTATTACTGGAAAAGTACTAAGGCAATGGAGTGAATATTAAATAAAGTTACCAGAATGTCAATACAATATGAATTTAGAATTAATTGGATTAAAAATTAAAAAAAAAAAAGGAAATCAATAAAACAACTTCGTAGAACTCAAGGAGACAAACCAGCTTCATAAGAATCCAGTTAAGACTGAAGAAAGAATGAGTAACAGAGGAACACTGAGTACTCAGCAAAGCACGGCAGTCACACTGTAGGCAATATGCACAGTGACTGAGACACTTACATTTAAAAAAAGACATGTATAGAAGTAAAATAATGCAAAGGAAAGATTTTTAATATGAACAGAGGAGGGTTATTAAATACTAATAGTTTAGCTAAATTTAAAGTATTTTTGCATATGTGACACATCTCAACACAAAGTAATCTAAGTGAAGTTTCCTATAAATGACAGCTCAATGCTGTTTCCAAAGACTCTCATTTGAACTTTGTAGTAAAGTAGATTTTTGTTTAGCATCCCAGGAATAGTTCTCTTTTTCCTTTTTTTTTTTTTTTGGGGGGGGTACTGAAAAATTACTCCAAAGCAGAGAGTCTGCCAGAAATGCCAGGAAAACACAGCAATTGATCAGAACAGGTTGTTTTAAAAGTCTCTTTCATGTACAGAATGTTTCATTTCCTGCCTAGAACCAGGGCAACATGAGGATTGGTAGCCCACATTATACTACATGGAAAGTTCCCATGACTATCTGATAATAAGGATGGAAGTAAAGCAGAGTCAAAAAGAATAAAGAAATATTTTTTTTTAATGTGAAAACCTCCAGAAAACCCTTAATATTCCATGAAGCCAGAAGCTTTCTGCAAAATTAATGACTACATTATTACAATACAACATTTATACAGTGCCACAGAGAAATGCAAACCTCCAGGGAATGTAGGAATGGCACTTTCCCTGCCCCAGTGCTGTCCCACTCCATGCTTTCCCTGGTGAGGTGGCAGTGGCTGCTCAGGTGGCCCTTGGTGGCAGAGGTGAGAGCTGGGGACAGGCTCAGCTCTGGGTCTCCCATCCCAGGCTGGGGTAGGAGCAGCTGAGCCACCAGAAACAACACACAAAGAGCCAAAATGTGCAGTGCACAAAGACAGGGAGATTAATTTCGGACAGACTGTGGGGGCCACGAGAGGGAAAGAGAGGTTGGACGCAAAAGTTTACTCAGCAAATCAGAGTTCACTTTCCTCTTGGCAGTGGCTGCCACTAATAAAGATGTTTGTCCTCTCAGACTGCTGGTTGGCAACTTTGCTGAGGCAAGAGTTTAACATATCCTGGTCTTAGCAAGTGAAATTACCCTTGCACTGCCTTGAACTTTGTTCCTTCCTTTCAGAATTTACGCTTTTAGATTTCCAGTTCAGCCTTACAGCTATTTTCCTTTCAGAATGATTTCTTTTCCCTCAAGAAACAAAGCAGTCCTTCAGTTATACTACCTTGAAACAATCCTGTGCAGCATTTCCTGCTTTCTGATACAATCTTCTGGGAAAAGTAATTGACAACATGAGGAAAACTGCAAATTTCATGCCCAATTCTTCAACTTATCTTTCAAAATCCCAATTGACACAAACTGCTGAAAATCTAGTTAAAACAAAGGCAAATGGTCATGTCACTCTTCTACTATTCCTATACTGAAAGGTGAATTTAAAAAGAAGAAATTAACTGGCAAATACAGGGGATGGATTCAATTCCTTCATCCCAGGTTAGCCCCCACTGCTCAAGAGGTGAGAAGCACATGGAGAGGGGACATCAGCAAGCATTGCTAGGCAGGACCTACCGTCTGTCACCTAAGAGTTAACCAGAAAGGATGTCCGAGGAAAAAAAAATCTTGATGGAGAGAATGCACGTTTTTACTGCTTTATCTAATTCATGGACACAGTTACAACCTTAGGCTGTAACCTCAGCAGATCCTATAAGGAAAGCATTTATTCTTTTATGATTTCACGCTTGGACTACGGCAATTGCCTTTTGCTGGACCTGCTGCTTTCCCTCTCTACATTCTGCAAGCTACTCAAAGTGCCACTGATCATCATCACATTTTTCTGTAATTATGCTATTCACACACAATTTATTCAAATTAATTTATAAAGACCTTCTTTACTGATGTTAGAGATCTTCAGAGTTTGGAACATTCCTTATTGTCTCTATTCAGATTTTTGTTATCTCCAGGCTGCATTCAGTATTTAAGATCTTGTGGTTTTCTTTCACTTCCATGCTGAAATGAGAGCCCATGACCTTCAGATGTCCCAAGGCAGAGCCTTCTCCCCAATTTGCCATAGCAACCATGCTGTTTCCTCTGTGGTATGTTCATTTCTCCATGGGCATCCCTTCTCTTGTCTCTACTACTTTACTTTTTCCCTCTCAAGTCTGCTGTGCCTCCTCTGCTCCATCTCTTACTGACCCAAGTATCCGTGCTCTCGCCATTTTCACTTTCCTCTTTCTCTTTGTTTTTGCAAAGCTCACCAATGTCAGCTGGTATCAGCCATAGTCTGTAATTCCCAAATACCAGTATTCTCCTTCTATCTCTTCTTAGGTTGTAAGCTTTTGCACAGTTCTGAGGTTCTACGAGCTGCATTGCCCAAAACTTCTTGTTGTTTTGGTTTTTTTTTTTTAACCTCTAAGCCCCCATGAAATTCCTCTGCTTTGTTTACCAAGGTGCTTCTTGTGCACTTTATTTTGAAAATTCCTTTGTCACAATTTTTCCTTCATCCTTCCCTCTTCACTGGGAAATGTTAGACCACACTAAGCACAGAAATCTGTATATTTATCACTAAAAATCTGTGAAACTACTCATAGGTCCAAAGCAGTGAACCAGCCCATGGAATTAGAATTAAGGACAGCTGGAGATCTGTTGAATCAGAATTACTTTTTCTACAAAAAATGCTAAATGAATCATGATCAAAGACTTCATATTAAAATTTGTCATGATTAAGTTAGGCATCCAGCGACAGGTCATGTCACTCCTGCTCTCTCAGGGACTTGTAAGCTGCCGTGTTTGTATTGCATCAATAGCAGAGAACATAATTAACAAACAAATAACACAAAGAGAGTTTCAAAGTTATACCCAAAATAATTAGGCATTTGCAGAAGGCCAACTTGTTCCAAAAGATGAGCAGCACTTCAAAGAAACTCCATATCACATGGAACAGACACGGTCTGTTAAATCATTGAGTCTGAGGGCGTACATAAAGCATTGAAAGAACTGAATGATCTGGAGCACAGGCACCCAAGAACTCTTCCGTCAGGTATACAGACACAATCAAGTATTTCTTCCTGTAAACACTGCTTAAAAATTATTTCTTTACATCTAACACAGAGAGACCAACAGTGTTTCCATAACTAATTCCCTGTTTTTAATGTAGTCAAGTCTGTTATCACATAAAGCTGAATGAACACCCAATCAAAAGTTGGTCCAAAAAGCCTAAAGCTATTAAACAGAGCTGGATGTGGGGCAGTTGTGGATAGCAGGAAAGAAGGAAAGAGGTTTAAAGAAGGAAGGGAAGAGGAATGAGTTTTTTTCATTGTATACAGACACATACCATCTACATTCAGTAACTAACCAGTCTATAAGTCTGCAAATACTTTACAGAATTTTATATTCAAGAAATGTTCAGTATGGTCTACCATATTACTAACTGTGATAAGAAACTGTATGACACAAATAAGTACAATTACAGCCTGAAGACAAAAGGCTACAAAAGATGACAAAGATTGTACAGCCTGCCAGGGCTCCTTAGTCTACAATGTGCTGATAACATAGGAAG
Source organism: Melospiza georgiana (assembly GCF_028018845.1). Lineage (NCBI taxonomy): Eukaryota > Metazoa > Chordata > Aves > Passeriformes > Passerellidae > Melospiza > Melospiza georgiana. The sequence goes on from NC_080434.1 coordinate 56,044,758, forward strand.
TATCATTCAAAATTCTTGGGGTTTAAATCCAACAATTTTTGGTCAGATGCCAAAATTCTGCCCCTTTACAATCTTTTGATGCTGTGGTTGAGCAAAATGTTAACATGAAATAAGCAATGTACTAAAGAGAGAATGGTGAGGAGTAAATGTATCAGTAGTGGAAGAGATGTAAGGACTCAAGGCTCTGTAGTCTCAATCTTGACCTCCAGTGTACCACATCTATACTCCTGTAATCTCTCAAGCACAGTCAAGGTAACTGGATGGCATATATCCCAAAGATAATCCTCCTAATCTTCCTTGCATGGCTGAGTAAAAAAGTTCATGGAGAGAAATCAATAAGTTGCACAGTGAAGAAAAGAGCAGTTCCTTGAATCCTCCTCAGATGGATTTGTACACCCAGCAAGTCAGACAACTGCTATAGCTCAGGTTCACTGGCTGCCGTGGTGACACTGCCTGGGAAAGGAATATTTCCCCTGCAGCAAATGTCACTACCACCTGCATTTCTACTTTCTTCCCTCTTGTTCTTTGCTCAACAGCCATTCCAGTGGACTTTCAGAAGAATGGAGCTGCCACTAAAAACTGCTCTTCTGCCTGGTACAGGGGAATAACCTCAGCCAAAGCTTCCCAGGGTGAGTGGCAGAGGAGGTGAAGGGGCTTCCCAAGTAGAACAAAAATTATTGGGAGACTAAGAGCCTTGCAAACGAGCTGCCATAGACTCAGTAGTTTGCAATCCAACCATCAGGCAGCCAAATCTTTGGAGAACATCACAAAAAATGGTTGCAGAAATCTTCTACCATTTCTGCTGTTAATGGATAGACCCATTACAGGGATTGTCATAGATCTATTATTGAATGATACAGACAATTTCAGAAATAAGTCTATGGCTAAAACAGTGTTGTCTGTGTTCAGAAGTAAGTCTATGTTAAAACAGTGATTCAGACTGAAGCCAGGAAGAGGTGGGCGTGCTTTGAGGTGACTAGGTGATAATCAAACCAAAAAAATACATGGATCTGACAAAAGGCATCTCTAGGAGATTCATATTGCCATGAATAAAGTACAGACTTCAACCTATTTCTAAGGCAATTGGATTTTTTCTTCTTTTGTTTTTGTTCGCTCTTACCCTATACTTCTATTTATCCTGGTTACCTGAAAAATTTTACATTATTGCCTATTTCAAAAGATAGAAAATAGATACAGAGATTGAAAAAGATGAAAGAAGCTTTTCCCATGCCATATATTTTCAGAACTAAACTTTCTGAATTGCAGCAGGATATAACAAACAATAGAGCTCTTGCGTCATTAAGATTTTGTAAGAGGCATGAACGAAGGCAGAATCAATCAATGCCTTGTATCAGTTCTTAAAGAGAGATCATTGTCAATGGGATTTACTTAAGAGAGATGGGAATAGGACTCAGAATAATTAAATTATTCCAAATTGCAATGGTAAAATTGCCCTAATTTGTAGCAATTTCCTTGGTTTGGTCAAAAATTTTGTTAACAATGTTTTTTGCTTAAACTCTCGGAATGAGCTAGTTCTCAGTTTTATTGTTACCCACATCAGAGCATGACTCAAATACCTGAACAAGGACCAGACCCAATGTACTGCTCCCTCTCTCCCTCCTCAAATTGCACTTCTAAAGGAGAGGGCAATCAGGGCTGCAGGAACTTGTGCATACAAGTGTGCTGACAGTCTGGATGGGGCTTTAGCCTGTGCCTCTGGGCAGACTGACCCTCCCAGCTGTGGCAGCTGAACCTCTGCCCCAGGCTGAGAACAGCCCAGGGGGGATTGCTGGATTCCCCTGGGACACTCCTGGATGCCTAACCAGCCAAGCTGACACACAAATGCTGTCCTGCTGCTCTTGGCTTCATTTTGGAATTCACTTCCTAAGAGTTCTTAACTTCTGATCTAGTTTTAGCAGCACAGAACAAGCAATTTTTGATAAAATAGAATACAGTATAAAAACCAGTTCAATTTTAAAACAACAGTTTGAAAACAGTAGTTTGCAAATTCCTCTTCTGTTTTGGGGAGCATACAAACAACCTTTGATATGGTCTCACCAGCCTTTGCTTCCACCTTTCCTGGCAGCAGCCAGCACTTGTCAAATGCAGGAGACAGCTGTGGGATTCCATGCAATGCCAGTATCAAACACAGTGTTGCAAAAAGAAAAAGATCTCTCAACAGCACAGAAGAAAGGTTAAAAAAATTATCTGAACCCTGATGGCCTCCAATGGCTCTGCTGTCCGTACACACACAGAGCTATGATGTGTTACAAAAAGGTGATCTCAGAGGCACTGTGGAGCTGGAGCCCAGAAACTTAACAGAGGTAAAGCTTGGTTTGAAGCTGCTTTTAGCAGCCTCTCATTCACAAGTAAGAAGGACTGTAAATATGTCCAAAGACACACCATTATTTTCTAGGTTTCTCTTTGGGGATGCATTTGGACAAACACAAACAAAAGCACAAATGAAAATAATATTAAAAAAGAGAATAAATTCCTTGCAGATTTCCAACCTTTTTATATTGAAAGGAAAATGAGACATCAAAACCATTTTCTAACTATTCAGTCTGAAACTACTAATTCTATCTCTACATGAAAAATCATAATGAAAGGAATTTATGCAGCAAAAGAATTGCATCTGAAGAATCCAGCCCAGTTCCATAAGGCTAGAGGTTGCATTTTGGCACAGCTCTCCTGATGTTGTTAGACACAACCTTGACCAGTCTAGAGCATCTTCTGACTTAGCTACAGTTTTCCTTCCCTGTATACAATCACTGCTCAAAAATTCTGTACAAAGACTACTTGGAAAGAGATTTTTTGGACACTTCATTTCATGCTTTCGAGAAAAAAGAAATATGAAAAATGAAATATAGCCTGTTATAGTCATGCTTCATCTCCTGGTTAAGCAAAATCTAATACTTAAAACTCTCTGAAACTCAGATCTTTTAAAAGCTATTGGTTTCAATCAATCTTAAAAAACATCCTTTGTAAATTCTTCCATTCTGTTTATCTCCAACCACCATAAAAGAAGCAGCTTCAAAGTCACATGTTCTAAATGTACATTTAATGTGTCAGTGTCTTTGCTGATATCCTGTGTCTTTGTAAAGTTCCATGATCCAATTCTACTGCACTTGGATGATTCTCACTGAAATATAGCACTGTGAAAAATTTTAGAGCTGTGTTCATATTTACTTCAGTATGTAAAATTTCTGTTCTAATCTGAAGGTACCAAATCACTTAACAGAAAATGTCTTAGAAAAGGTTAAAATCTTTCATATTCACCATTATTCTAAATGTCTTTCTGGCTTCCAGGCCTTCTTCCTGAAATTTTCAACACTGTTTTGTGCAGATACCAAAGAAACATCTCCTGGCAGCATTATCAAAATGCTGAAGAGATAATATTTACTTTATTCCTCTTGTTGGGTATTGTCTGAACTAGGAAGAGCAAAAAACCATCCCTTTCAAAATGACATAGTCAACCTGTTCCTAGGTAGCTATAGACTCTATCCAAAATGAAACCATTAACTTCCAATTTATTTATTCCGTCAGGCCTGGGGTAATCTACTTAGCAAGGGAAAAAAAAAAAACAAACATAGAAAAATAAACAAAAACCATATTTTCCAAGGCAAAGAATTGAGCATGCAGCACTATTTCAAACAATCCAGCCTCCATATGACAGAAATGCCAGGGAATTGTGGCTGACACTTTATGAATGTGTCAGAAACTCCTTGTTTACACTCTGCTTCCCTGCCTTGCTCCTTAATTGCTTATTTGTGTCCCAGTGCAGGGTTCAATGGGCTGCAGTCCCTTGAGGTTTCCATGTTTGGCATATTTTAACCTTCAAAACCTGGACATTCTCCTGCTTTTTTCCTGACTACAATTTCCCCCAAGAAAGCATAAAGGCTGCCTTGAAGGCCTGAAAACCACAGAAATATCTTTGTGTTACTGTTGGTCTATATACCTGTCTCTGACTGTGCATTTCTTGACAAGAAAGAGACATAGAGAGATAGAGAGAGAGATATTTCTGTAGTGTTGCTAGGAACATATCCAAGTTTCAGATTCTTGTTCAACTAATACCTGAGGATTTGATCTGAGATTCTGGTAATATGAAGTGATTTAAAATTACCTCAGATCACCATTTCTACTGGCATAAAAAAAAGTCTAAGATGAAAAAAATCTAATATTAGAATGTTTGCTTTATAACAATAACAGCAAAAGGAATTAAATTGTACTCTAATGTCCATCCTTAGATGGGCAATAAATGAAACTAATACAATTCAAGGCATGCAAAGAAAACAAGTTCTCTGCTAAGTAAGTGGCAGAATCACAGAGAATCACATTAAAAAGCAGGAACCTCATGAGACCTCCAGATCAGCCTCTTGCTGGGAGCAGGGTGAACTGTAAGGTCAGAGCTTGTTACTGAGGGTTTTACCCAGCTGGATCTTTCAAACTTCCAAGTTATTTTTCTTCAGGACTGCAGAAACCTTATAACTGCAAAGTTAGGAAATACACTGTGTGCAGCACAAAACAATCAACTGCATCAGTTAGTCATATTTAAATTTCTGTGCTTAACTGCTGATTTACTATGGAAATACAGAAACCCTATCATTAGGAAGATATGGTAGACTGAAGGAACCTCTCACCAAGTCTTGCAACTTCATTGAGCAGTCAAAGTCAGTACTGGGATTCTTTAATGAAATAGAGAAACATCAAGTAGCAAATTTCTCTTCTGTTAGTATTCATGCTTATACCAGACAACACCATGTGGAATTAAAAAGTAATTGATTCTTGAGAGAACACTTGCTCTCTATCTTTCCATTGCCATTGGGTGTATAGCACTGCCTCATGGAAGCAAAGCTCAAAAACTGTTGCAGTAACTGATGACAAATAAACTGTTGCACATTATTTCCCTCTATGATTTACAAGTACTACATTAATGGAATAAAAATAAAAGTAGTATTCAAAATAAAAATAAGGATTCAAAAATCCTTACAAGGAGAACTTTTGATCTCAGAATAATGAGGTTTGAAAAAGAGCAGAACAAAACTAGTTTAGGTAGAAAGAGAAGATGACAAATGCAAAAAGAGAAAGAAAAGCACGCACACTTACTTTTGGCAATGCATATTTTGGCAGCTTCATCTGAACGAAGCCATTTCGACGGTACGACACATAATACTTGGTCCTGTTTGCTGATGTTGTCTACAGGAAGGAGAAACAGAACTCTGTGACAGCTTATGTTAAATCTAAAGAACCTGGGATGGAAAACTGCTTTACATTTAAGCTGTAACTGAAATATGTACCCATTACTTTTAATGCAATGTTCCAAAGTACCAAAAGGAATATTACAAATAAACATCAGTGAAAATTGTCAACTCACAGCCTCACCTGGATTTTCTAATCAAAAATGTAACACCAATGTGCTGGTATATAAATTGGCATAATTCCAACTAAACCTTTGAGCACCACCAGAACATATCAGTAAATAAGACTCAGCCTTTGGCAATATTTAACCTTTTTTTCACATTGAGACTTATCTTCTTTCTTTGACTTGGGAAATCCATTTAAAATACTACCCCAATCCCACTGTTTTTCTCCTAAATTTTTGTGTTTAAAAAGGGAACAAGATTCAAAGGCAGCCTATCTTGAAATATGAAAACTTGGCTTGGTAAAAATAAAGTTGATATATGACAGCAGGTCCACATGCCTGAGTATTTTAAAGGTAACAAAGTATTTAATATTGTATGCAATTTTTTGTGGTATAAAGAATGTGATGTCTTTAGGAATGTGATTTGTTAAATGATGATGGATCAAACCAAAAACCTCATCATTTGCTTAACTACTGCTAAATGGCAGTCTTACCCATCTGTTCACAGGCTTTTTTTAAATGCATGTTTTAACATCATTCATTTAAATTACTGGAGATGATGCAAGGCAGAGGAAAATTGGACTTGAAGCACATAGTCATGTCAAGCCTCACTGGTATTAAAGGCTGGTCTGTGCTTAAGAACAGTGTTGAAACTTTAATCCTCCTTCTCAAATCACCTCTGAAACTGTCTGACTGTCAGTGCAAATTGGGAAAAAAATGAGTATTAGAAAGTTTCTGATCTTTGTGGATATAAGCATACTAAAGAAATGTGGCTGAGATCTTCCTCTAAGGTGGTAAAAATCTCCAAAATAGATTTGGGCAACTGCAGACCTGCAACACTTTGTCTCCCTGCCCCTGGCATTGTTCATATTCCCTGAGCTGTGCAGATGTGTGATTCACATCTGCACAGCTCAGGGAATATGAACAATGCCAGGGGCAGGGAGACAGTCTCAAACTCTACTGTCTTTTTGCACAGAGGATTCTGTCCCATCCTCTTTCTGACAGGAATTGCTGTGATATCATGAGTCGTCCTTGGTCTGATTATAACTTATATAACTGTACTTTAGTGTAGTGATAAATGGTTTCAGAAGTATGCTGTTTCTCAAATGTGTGGTTTCCCTGGAACAGGTAAGTGCTGTCCTGCCTCACACCTCTGGGGTGCTGGGCTTCAGATGTGACTACAGGATCCCAGAGTCACCTTCTATCCTCCAGTAATACAGATATGGCTAACTGCAAACCAATTTAGCAATAAGATATACGTTACATATTATGGTTTACTGCAGAAAAGTCCAGAGAAAAAACACTAGAGATGTTTCCCCTTTATATGTGGAACACATGAACATCTCATCTGGCACTGACATGTCTCAGATCCAGAGACCAAATTACCAAAAGCATCATTAAGGAGCAACTGTCTATTACTTATGTGTGCGTTTCCACCTTGCACTTCCATTTTGTGCCTGCTGATGTCTGTCATAAAAGGGAGTAACATCTCAGCATGCAGCTGTACAGAACATCCAGCAAAGCAAAATCCTTGATGAGGAAGCAGCCAGTGTTTTGCTGAGCACAGCAGTCTGGAAGTTTGCATGGTGAGAAGAAGTTCTCAGCATCTACACACTATGAAATGGATTTTTAGACTGTGCCTGGGGGAGCCACAGATAACAGCTTTGAGCAAAATGCATGCCATGAGTGCTAGATCTTATCTGAAAAAGGCTACTTTAGTCCAAAAGTTCTTTCCCAATGCCATTGGGTTTTAGTTTTGGGGGTGTTTTTTGTCATTGTTGTGGTATATTTTTTTCTTCTTTTGGTTGGTACATGGGTTTTTGTTGGGCTTTCTTTGTTTTTTTTTGTTTGGTTGGGGTTTTTTTTAATGTTAATTTTTCTAAGCCATGCAGGTCCTTGAAACCACTATGCCAAACAAGAGGAGAACAGATCCTTTGTGACCCTGCTAATTTACAGGTCCTTGGGGAAGAAACAGGCTCAAGGGGGAAAAGTTGCAAAGGAGCCAATCTGGTGCACACTGAGGCACTGGTGGGGAGGTGTATCCACTGCCACAAAATAGCTTTCCTGCAAAAGTCAGTAAATAGATAAGCCTTACAGCAAACAAATCTCATCAAAGTAAGAGAAAAATGACAGCTGAGCACTAAGGAAAGCACAAGCAACTTCCCTAGCAAAATCTAATAAAACAAGGAGGACATAACTGCTCCTTGAGAAGTTTGCAGCTCTGAGAGATTCGAACCACAACCAGTGCCACGCGCTTGAAACAATACTCACAAGTGTGCCTGAGCTGTACTGGTGCCACATGGCTGACAAAGTTCCAGCCCATATTTCTGCAGGCAGGTCTTGTAATTTGGGAATGAAACAACCCCAATGCAATTTGGACCACCATGAGTTGTAGACGCGGCGCTTGGGGACATGGTTTAGTGATGGACTTGGCAGTGTTAGGTTTGTGGCTGGACTAGATTTTAAAGGTCTTTTCCAAACTAAATCATCCTATGATTCCATGCTAATTTGCTCCAAGCTCCCCAGCAATGGCCATTTTGCTTCCTAAGCACAGCCATGTTAGCAGTTCTTTCCTGGCAAAACCTCTTCAGAAGAGAATCCATGTGAAGAAGCTGTATAACTATTCTGTCAGTGGCTGTCCTCGGATGTTCTTCCCAGGGAATGGTTTTGTGTTTTGTCCTGGAAAGGACCTAGAAGAGTTTCTAATCACAGGAACACAAGGTTTGCATTTCATGTAACACACAAGAGTATTTATAAAAAGTAACACAATCCACTAGGAAATTCTCATATAGTTAAAGGGCAACTGGTTGTACAAACTAAAGATGCTTTTTTTTTTAAATTTCTTTTTTTGTTTGGACTGATAAAGGAATGCTTTTTTCCATGTAAAAAATCATAAATCATCATTCATTAATTCCACCCTGCTCCTTACAGTGTTGCTGCACTGTTTAGAATTTTATTTTTGAATTCCAAAATGAGCTGTCTCTCCCAAAAATGGCAGAGAAACATGAGGTACATATATACCTGCAGAAATATGTAGTCATCCTGCACAGTCAGGGAATCCCGATCAGTGCTGCCAGCAAATGGGACTGTCATTGTCTTATCAGAACAATTTTGAATCTGGCAAGTGATGTAGCGATAACCTGAGGGAAGAGAGACAGAAACATATGACAGGGCTATCAAGGGAAAAAGAAGCAAGCAGTACTAAATGCTATTCATGTAGGAAAAAGGCTGCCTTTGCCAGGTGAGCTAGTTGTAGAATTATTATATTAAACTCTCATATAAGACTTTTTCAATCTCCAACGTACTGAGAATATATTAACTGCTTACAGTTCAGATCATTCCCTGGAGGCAGCCTGTTATTATCCAAATTTTGCTGGTCCAGAGAGATTAGGGGTTAGATGAATGAGCCATTCATGGGTGGGGATAATAGAAGGAGCCTCTTTTCTCACTTAACCTATGCACAGAGCTGAATTATTCACTTGGAGATATGGCAGCCTGACACAACATAACTGAAATCAATAGATCAACCCCAGTATAAAATTGTGATGAATGAGAAAAGAATCAGGCTGCATTTAATAGACAGTGTGCAGAATTTTAAAGCCTATTTTCAAAGCTCTGTAAGAATGTTCAGACACACCATTAGCACACTATTGAAACTTGTCTGTTGGGGCAGGATTTCTATATTCAGAGTTAATACCTTGCTGCAAAAGCTTAGACTGATTTATAATCAGAGGAGGCTTTGGCCTTTCTCTTCCTCTCCAGTTAGCAAGGACTATCTTCTCTCCCTGGATTCTTAGAACAGCACCACTGCATCTTTGATACAATCTGCTCTTATCAGAGACAGCAGAGCCAACAATCACTATCTTATACCAGCTGTGACTTAGAGACCTTCCCTGGGACTCTTTAAGACCTTCCCTGAGCTCTTGTACAGCTCATCCTTTGTCAAAAGCTTCTGAGCACAAAGCAGTTGAGTGACTTGCCCAAGCACAGTGAGGAAAATGTTATTTACACAATCTTGTGCCCAGATCACTAATGCTACCCACGCTCCAGGTACAGTGTGAGAGAGCAAATAATGTATCCCCATGTCCTTCACTACTTTTGCAGTGTGAGGGGAAATGCATCCCACATTTAATGACTTTTTACTAGAGAAGAACAAACCAGTACACTGGATACAATTATTTGTTTTAAAATCTGGATCTGTTTAAGAGGCAGTTAGAGTCAATCCAAATTCTCCAGTTTATGTCCAAATCAACACCACAAGGACATTTGGTGCAGCAATGGACCATTTAAAGTCTTGCAGGTGTTCACAGTTCACAACACAAAAATTACAGTTCTTTGTCATATGGGTAGTGCAAAGATGCTACTTCCACTAAAACCAATGGCTATGCTTGTATTGACCCTAATTGCATAAAGTCAGTTTCTTGAGAATCTAGCCAGGAGATATTTCATGAGAGCTTTTCTTTCTCTGCTTAAAAAAAAAAAAAAAATTAAAAAACTTAAAAAATAAAATAAGAATCCTACCAAAAAAAAAAAAAAAAAAAAAGACAAACCAAAAAACCAAAACAAAACCCCACCAAAACTGAAACAAACAAACAACCAAAAAAAAGAAGCAACCAAAGAACCAAAAAAACACCAAATAACCAACCAACAAACCAACCAACCAATCACACTCCCCTCTAAAAAAGCCACCCTAAACCAAAACCAACCAAAAAAAACCCCAAAAAAACCACCCAAAATGCACCACCAACCAAAACCCCCTTAGCATTCAGTCCCTGAAAAATCATCTTACACTGTCTCTAAAGAAAACACCTGATGGAGCTGTCACCATGTCTCATAAACCTCACTGCTAAAAGATTTAGACTTTTTTTCATTCAGCTTTTAACATGATAACTTTGATTTTTTTAATAGGGCTATAATTAAGAAAAGCTATGGGAACAGAGCAATTCAAACTGTGCATTCTTTATGGCTCACTTTTAGACTGCACAGGAACTAAGATGATCTGATTCAAGGAATTAAATTATCTTTCAAGAGTATGATAGGTAACAAGAAACTATACAAGCATTTGGAATCATGGTGACTCTTTAAGCTCATTCTGACTACTAATCTGCTTTTCCATTTATTTCCCTTTTGAAGTTTCAAAGTATACTGGATGCTATAACATGAGGAAATTCTGAGAGATGGTGGCTGCTGCACTAGACCTGACACGTGCAATGATTCACATTAATAGACATTTACCCAGCACTAACACTGCATTGCCAGTTTTATTTGCAAATAAGGAAAAACTGTTTAATGCTCAAATGCCAGGATAAATTGCACCATTAATGGACATTATCAATAGAACCTAGCATCCTGACATCAATTCCTCTTAAAGTGAAAAACAAGTAGATTTTAAATTACACTATATTTTTATATAACAGGACAGTTTTGCTGACTACAAATAAACAGAGAAAGAATCTGACTTGCACATTTTCTCTTCTGACTAGTTTTAAAAATAGTCCAAAAAGTACCTCTAAACCAAAGAGAAATAACTATATACTAGTGTATCAATTGATAACATTTTCATTTGCATACCTCCACTGGGGTCCTGGATTTCCATATGAACTAAATCAAGGTCGCCGTCAACTCCAGCAACAGCCCTGAGAACACAATATAATCAAGTTATGTACAGCCACCTACAGCATAGTAATCATAGGGATGGAAGAAAAGAGAGGATTTCATCCCAACCAGCTTTAGAATTCTGGCTGGGAATAAAATAAACCCCATTTATAATGTCCTATTACTAACATCTATAAACAACTTATTTTTTTCTACTTTACATTATGCTTTTCTTAAATTTCTTTAGAATCTCTTCTACTAAAAAATGCATATAAATGGAATCAATTGAAAAAAAAAGAGTAGAAATATGCATGAAATTGGGAAAAAACCGACAGAATCATAAATTGATATACACACACACACACAGAGATATGCACTCACATGCACTGGCAAGCACTATAGCACCTTTTTACAATTATGTTTAACATTTGAGACTATAAAGCAGATTTAATGCTAAAAAAGAGTTAGATTCCTTTCTTATTAGAAATATCTAAAACTTGACACATGGTTTCCATAACAAATTGATATATCTTTGGTTAGCATATTCAAGAGAAGAATACATTCTGCTTTGACAAAGAAAGGGAAGAATAATTTTGAGAAAAATATCCTGAGAAAGAAATTCAGTCAGAGTTGATCAAGGTACAGTTTAACTTTGTAAAGGTGTAATGGGAATACAGGATGATTTTCTCCCAATATCTCTCATGTCAAATATGCTCAGCCAAAAGATGAGTTTTCTGCCCTCAGGGCTCCCATCCCAGCCTGGCAATGGCAGCCCCAACTGTGCTTCTTTCTGGCCCTTCTATTGCCATCAGTCAGGCACATTCTGCAGAGCCAGCTTTGGGCTGTCACAATGTGAAGCAGAACCCAGCCCCACTCCCACATCACTTTTCTCAAGGCCCTTCACTGGCAGGGCAAGAGTCATTGAGGCAGAAAATGTGAGCTGAAGACATGCAAAGGAGATCCATTGAGTGATAAAGTACAGCTGGATGCAGATATTTAAAAGGTCCATTAAGATACTTAAGAGAAGATTATCATTTTGATACAATTATTAACAATCAAGTGCCATAAAGCTATACTTTGGACTGAAATTGCATCATTGTTTAATGGTTTAGTAGCAGTGATTTATGAGGAGTGGTTAAAACTCAGACTCAGTAATTGGTGGCTCCTCAGGAACACAGGCCAGGGGGAAGAAACTGGATGATTTCCACTGCTGCATAACAACCAGAAATAATCACATATGCTGTTTTTCCCTAGTAAGATAAATGATCAGGCCAAAGGAGGGAAGGGAGGGGGAGAGATGAGCCCCCTCCAAGCCATAAGATGTCAGAGAAACTTATAGTGTGATTTTTTTTAATTTTTTTTTTTTAGCAAATGCATGGAAAAATCTTGCATTTATTAAGAATTTGATCCCTCAAACACAAACTACTTCAGCACTTTGGAGGCAATACGTTAGGTTAGAGAAGATTTTAGATCCACTGACGTCTGATGAAAATATAAATGAGCAGAGGGAAGGGATCTGTGAACTTTTGTGCTGTGTATGCTGTTATCTGTGTTTCAAAATCAAACCTGCTATAACTCTGTAATCAGCAATTTGAGGGAAGAAAATGTTTGCTGAATATTTTACTTTTAGTCTTGGACCTCAGGCAGCTGAACCAAAGAAACTTTTGGGTTGAATTTTCTGGGCCTGAGACTGAGATGCTAATAAACATCAATAATGCAAAGAAAGTTTTTGGGTACTTCTGAAATGATTTCTTGTATCTATAATTTATCACACATGATTTCATAAGCACAGTTTGAGGTATTTGTCAATATCTTTACCTTCTCATCTTTATTTCAACAGCTCAGAACTACAATGATCTCACTTCTACATGCTCCTCCTAACAGCGGCAGCTGACACATGTAGATTCAAATCTTGTTTCCAGTGTAATTTTTCAGAGAAAGAAGATGTAACTGATCTGTTTTAATGAACACTGCAGAATGAAACTTTCTTGCCCAGACTACTTTTCTCCTTTAGACTCTTATTAATTATAATTATTTAATTAATTATAAATTACACAGAATATTTCAAAAATATTATTTGTGTTTTTCATTACTCCAATTGTACTGATGAACTCTAGCAGCAGACACTATTTACTCAATGAGAATGTTACACCCTCAAAGGCTACTTTTGAATGTCAGCTATGGAGCAGAGTTTCTGAACTCCAAAGTCCCTTTTCCCAGCTTTAAAAACACTTAGGAATAGTCCTTTCTTCTTTTATTGAAAAAAGACCAAATCTCTTACAGCTGCTAAGAAAATCTCCAGAAGAGAGTATAACTAATATAGAGAATTTGAAGCTATATCCCTGAAGAATAAACTAATCTCATTTCAGTGGACTCCTCTGCCAACAGTACTTAAAAGATAATACAGTTATTTCACTTGTGCTTAAATCATGAACCAGAGGAAAAGTTGTGTGATGCTCTGCAGGCTAAACACAGAGCAAGGCCCTCTGCTGAGCTTCTGAAAATACCAGGCAGACAAGACGCATACAGGAACACAAACCTTATGTGGCCCTCTGAAAAGGAAAGCTCAGTTTCATACTTTTTAGTTTTGAGGGAGGAATGTAAGACAAAGTCAGGGTTTTTTTGCAATTTCATTTACAAACGTGCTACTACCACAACATAAATGCATTTTACTGGTGTGAGCATTGTGACCACACATCCATTCACAAGGACAGTTTACTGTTCCCCAGCTGGTTTAGGATAGGACTTCTGTCTTATAAAGCACAGATGCAATGGACCCTGATAACCTGAAAGCTTCTTTCTTTTTGGTTGACATTTTAGAATAAGTTCTAATATTTTTTCCCTCCAAATACAACAAGCATTTTCTTATAAACTATCTTTTTTTTCCTCAATTTCAGTAGTGGTTACTTTTGGTTTGGTTAAAATTCCCCCAATCTTCTCAAAGTACTTTGCAATTAAAATGTTCTCACCTCAGCAGTCCGGGACCACTTGTTTGTTTAGTAGTTTTACTTAGGTAAACTCAGGGTTTTCTGGTTGACTTTTTAATCTTTTACATTCAGCTGCTGAGTTTTCCAATGAATTTCAGACTAACTTTCAGCTCAGACATGCTTTCCTCTAGGAAAAGAAACATTTCTTGACCAAGTGTACCATGTGGGATAAAGCAAGTGCAACACACCAACACTTTAGATCACATAACAGGGTGGTTACAACACTTCAGAATTAAAATATTGCAACTTGACTGCAGGATGGTGTAAATAAAAGCAGCCTCAATATGCTTATTCCCTTTCCTGTGAACACAAACTCCCATTATCTCCCTTGTGCTTGTCTGACACCATGTTGAGCCTCTTGGGAAAAATAGTTCTGCAAAATGTAATTTTAGAAATTTTTTTGAGGAATTAGTTTTCTTATGCATATGAGTTTTTTACACTTTATAGAAGTTCTTCTGAAAGATTAGCTGTTCTATGACCTAGTTCTTCATAAGTTTTGCATTAGTGATTCACCAGGTAATTTCACTGACCTGAACAGCATTATATCAGCATGAAAATGGTGCAAAGGAGGTGACTGCAAAGCTCTTTGTGTTTGTCTTAGTAGGTGTATAAAGGTATATTTCATGGTACAAACATTAGATATTTTGTAGTTTTAAATAACTATACTGAAATTCTAAGAATTTAGAATTTTCTGTTAAAAGTTTTATGAGAGACTTTTGGTATTATTTTAATAACATCTTTTCTTTTATATAACTAACTCTGTTTTTCCCTAAATGCCCCAATATTTTCTTCCTTTAGTTCAGTGCAGCATTAGGAAAACACCAATATTGACCTGAAATTTCACAGTTATGCCATATTTATTATTATTATCATGAATACCATGATTCAGTTAATCACCACTGAATGTAATAGTACACATCTCAAAATGTAAATCATAAGCATCAGTCCCTTCAATAATAATTATGATTCAATTTTACTTCAAGCAGGAAACCCTTTGTTTCCAGTAGTCCAGGCTCATTTTGTAGGGGATCAATTGTCTGCAAACACTAATAAGTACAGTCTGCTCTGGACAAACGTCTTCCCTACCTCCAGTGGATCCCTTCATTGTTAAACATTTGATGCAGTTCATTTGGGTGATTATTAATGAAGCGACAACTTCAAACAAGACATCTGAAAACAAAACCAAATCCAGACAACCATGCTTGCTGATGTGCAGAAGCCCCCAAAAAAAGGCCATCTGAAAACTTCCTGGATGACTCAATTTGCTCCTCGCATAATCTTGGAATATAAAGTTTATCCAAAAAGTAACATGTTCCCTGATTTCTAGCAATTGGCTTAATGGCACTGCCATGCTTAGAAAGCAGATCAAAAATATACAAATATTTTCACTAATTAGTTTAAAATGGCATTGACCCTTGGCAAGCTGGTTATTTAGGAAGAAGAACCTATTATTTGATTCATATTGCCTAAAAATAAATCTGCTTATGGCTGATTTGTGTTTCAGGCCTTGCTGCCTTCCCATGTACTTCAAAAGACACACCTTTAATGATTCAGTCAATGCCTTACACAGCCAGCATGTTCTGTTATAGTTTTTTTCCTATGCCTAAAAAATGTTTTTCCTGCCATGTTTGTCCAAACAGAAGAGCTACTGTGGTTTTTTCCTGCCTTAGGTTCACCTTGGCTGGCCACAAGATGCTCACAAGCTACTCTCTCTCTGTCCCATCTTAGCAGGACAGAGAGAGAAAATATAATTAAAAGCTCAAGAGTGGAGATAAAGACAGGGAGCTCACTCATGAATTACTGTCACAGGTGAAACAGACTTGATTTGGGGAAGAGTAATTTAATTTATTGCTTATGAATAACAGGGTAGAATAATGCCTTACCATGGCCTTCACCACAGGCTGCAGGGGTGTCTCTAATCTGGCACTTGGAGCACTTCTTCCCTCTCCTTCTGCACTGACCTTGGTGTCTGCAATGCTGTTCCTCTCACATATTCTCACACCTCTTGTGCACTTTTTACTCTTTCTTTAATCTCTTATCACAGAGGCACCACCAGCCTCACCCACAGGCTCAGTGTGGCCAGTGGAGAGTTTTCCTTTGAGCTGGCTGGAACTGGCTCTGTCTGACATGAGGGCAGCTCGTGATCTCATCCCACAGAAGCTCTGAACACTCCTGCTACCAAACCTCGCCACATGAACCAGTCACACGCTTCATCACACAGAAACAAAAACAAAACCTTTTTCAAGTGATTAAGTCAAACATAAGAATAACTGCCCATACAGATTCTTGGCTTTACACACAAGTGAAAAATTCAGTGACAAAGGCTCAATGAAATCCTCTTTGCATTTCTCTCCTTCAGGACATAACATGGCTGAAATCCTCTCTTTCACCTGACCCTTGAACAGCCAGGCACCCACTACATTTGACATAAATGGGTACAGCTGTGACTGAGTATCTCTATGGAATTTCATTATGAGAACAGAACTTTGTCCCTGGAGAACAACTGTTTATCAAAATAAACTCATCATTTTTTATTTTTATGTTCTTACCTCTCAAGAAAATGGAAGACCTGTAGCTAAAAATAAGAACAGATGCCCATAGCATAGGATCCAAATATCCAAGTGAGTCAAGGATAAAGAATTCCTAAGGCTCTAGATAGTCATAAAAGAAATGTGTTGAGCCTAATTCTCTGGTAATTACCAATTCATTTCTTACCGTCCCAGGGTATATTTGTGCTGGTGTAGACAGCTGATTCACAATCTATTCTTTGCTAATGTATCACTGAGACCTAATTTGAGAAATCAAAAGGATTTCTCAATGCTGCATAAGCCTTGGGGACTTGAGAAGAATAGCAGCAGACCTAGAGGAATCCCAAACGCCACTACTCTTTCTTCTTCTCAAGGATTACCACATAATGCAGCACTTTTCAAAATGGGCTTCACACACAAAAGCAGTTATATACCATCTAACGGGTGGGTGTTTGATGTTTGGCTGGGATAGCTCATATCATTGCATTCCATGCTACAAATGCACCAAGAACTGAAAAAAAATCAGTTATAAAGGATGGGTGCTATAACATCTCCTAAACAGAAATCATCACATTGGGCAAATGCAGTTTGTAGGCACAAGTAAAACTGGTCAAAGCAAGTAAAGTTTCTTAATTTTACAGAAAAAGAAGTTGCTCAAAATTTTAAAAAATTGCTAATTAGTATTTATACAGAAATATAAGATTTACTTTCTATGTGTTGATGCAATTCTTTTTAATTACAGTGTGACAGTATTTTTTGTTAGTTTCAAATCTGCCTCTCATGCTTTTGCTTTATAACTCTTTGGTTTTAGAATAGGGTAGAATAAACTATTTCAGTCAGAAGGTACTGACAACAACCTTCCAGTCCCACTGCCTGACCTATTTAACACTGACCAAAATTTAAAGCAAGTGGTTGATGGCATTGCCCAAATGCCTCGTAAACACTGACAGGCCTGGGGCATCAACCAGCTCTCTGGGAAGCCT
This sequence comes from Melospiza georgiana, assembly GCF_028018845.1. Lineage (NCBI taxonomy): Eukaryota > Metazoa > Chordata > Aves > Passeriformes > Passerellidae > Melospiza > Melospiza georgiana. The sequence continues at coordinate 56,062,213 of NC_080434.1, forward strand.
CCTTTGCCTCCTAAAATGCTAGGAGAAGACAAGCTCTTATGAAGGGTTAGCCAGCTTTCTCTTCCAAAAGAATAAATGAATCAAATAGAAAAATCAGCTACGATAGTGTGAGAAAAGATCCCACCGTATCACAGAAGAAAATATTCTGTGGTCCTAAATTAGAGATGGTTGTATACATTTTCCACTGATGCCAATAATATTTCCATTTCACTATCATGAAAGATCAAATTTCACACATAAAATCTAAAAATATATGTAAGGAAGGATCAAGAACACTTGGAAAGCAAATAAGCCCTTGAAGATGATAGTAATATATTTGCTTATAAATCTATAATATGTTTCTGAACATAAATATTTAGAATACTCAGTCTCGACTGACCTTCCCTTAATATAAATACATAACACATCTATGAAATTAATTGTATTTAGATCTTCATTTCTTTTTGAAAACAGAAAGAAAAGCTTTTTCAGGAAATGCATGAAGATCTGGCTGCTTCTGGAGACATAGAAAAAATGGTTTCTACAAAGCACAGGAAAATATTATGACTGATAATATTTGTAGTTACCAGACTGAAATAAAAATCTTAGGCTATATTATTAACCTCAGTGGCAAAGATCAAATTGAAATCAAAGAGGAAACATCTGCTAAAGATCTGCCCAGTGAAATGTTCTTGGCACAGGCAACCACGATCAGCAAGAGACATGCCCTCATTTATCATGAGATGTACAATTAGTTTGGCACAATATTTTTAACACATCAGATATACACTGACAGGAAAACAACACTAGACTTGTCCTTACAGTCAAGCTATTACAAAGCCCAATTCTTACATCTGTTGAAAATGACCAAACACTTGTTTCTATCTATCACTCAGAAAATTTGGGTGACAAAGGCCATGAAATACTGGAAAGTCTCACACGACAGACAAACTCCCGCTGGAAAGCAAGCAATTGCAAATTTCCATATGAGAAAGAAGTAAAATATAGATCTTTGTTCTATGTAAGTTTATGAGAAGGATAATTTGGTAGTGATGCGCTGCACATCTGCTTCCAAACACTTGCTGTTGATGGCTGATACAGTTTTTGAGAGAAATCACTCTGGTGATATAGAAAAGAGAAAAACAACCCCCTAAAAATATTTCTACTGGTTATAAATGTACAGAATCTTCAAATTTATAATTCTTATTTGTGAGGAATGTGACATTTATGAACAACCATGACTTTGAAGAACTACATTGGAGTTATTCCTATCAAATGATATAAGGAAACATAAGGAAAGAGCAAAATACAGACTTAATATTAAACATGCCCTCAAAGGCCTTAATCTTTACATACTGAAAACAGAGACAAATTATTTGGGTTGGAGCAAAACTGAGACACATTTCAGTGGCTTTCTGTATTTTTCATAACTTAAGTGTGCTAAGTGTCAGATGAGCAAAAACTCCAATAGAAAAAGTCTGTGAGAGAGAGGCTCCCACTACTATTTCTTACCTGTTATTGACTTGGATGGTTTCCAGACTTTATGCATTTTAAAATGTTTTTATTAAAGACATAACCACATGCCCTCATGATTTACATCCCATATAATCTTGGTTATAAGGCAGATATGACATTTCTGACACACAGTGCTACTTAAAAACAATCATACCTTTCCACAGGGTATTTAAAAGACCTGCAAAGTGTATGGCCTATGAAACTCCATCTGCTGTGCAGAAATAAGCTGTTCAATAGCTGTCCAAATCTATACTTTGCAGGAGCAGGTAAGCAGAAAGTGTCTGCTCAACTCAACTGTTTCAGCAGATGAAGTTGAGGGCAACTGGAATAAATCAGATGAATGTTCTACAACCCAACCATAGGCTACTTATATAAAATTATGGGCAATAAGTAGGTTGCAGATTGAAAATGAGGCACTTGGAAGTGTGAAAAATCTTGTGTGTGCTGTGCCCAGGGCTAATGAGACCAACGGGGCAGCAGGGCAGGTTAGGTCTTGTGCTCCCAGCTCTTTCAGTCAGGGTTTGAACCGTCCCTGTGCCCCTGCCCCAGACTCAACCTTCCCCCTGCCTGGCTGCAGCAGCAGCATCAGCACACGTGCAGCACGCCCTTGGCTCACCAAATTATGCTTTGGCAGTGGCCATGTATCTGCAGGCACCATAACACCTCTGTGTGCTTTGTAATCAGTTTGTGCAAGTTTTGTTCTGTTGCTTTTTTTACCTCAAGTGGGGCCAGGATGAGTATTTTTTTCAACACAAGAGTGAAACAACTACATGAAAAATTGGGAGGGTCACAGATGAAACCAAGATCAGGCATCTATTGCAATACTGGCAACACCCCCAGCACACCACAAAATTACCACCAAAAGCCGGACATGTTTCCACAGACATATGGAAAATTATACTTTGCACAACTGGCAAGGATCAGAGTCCACTTAGAAGTTAAAAGCCATTTAGGGAACACAAGTGTTTAGTGTAGTATGACTTAAACCTATAATAAAAAAATACGTACTTACACACCAAAATTAAATGTGAAAGGTGGGAGTGTCAAATTGACCAATTTAAAAAATAAAATTAATTGAAACACTATCAAAAGTTTAATTTTGGTTTTAAAGAAGATATACCATTAAAAAAATTATCTGTTAAAATAAGGACAATAACAAATAACTTTTCAAACATTTTGTCAACCTGTTTAAATCACTCCTTAAATACTTTGTGAGACACATATACACAATGTGAGATACCTGCACAACACTTGAGCTGAAAATGAAGTAATTAGATATATACGTTCTCAATAAAGTCACATTTTCACCAGTTTCCTTAGTGGTGCAAGTGTATATATGACTACAGTTAGTAGGTATGTTTCAGCCTCTCTTAAAAAAAATTATAGATCTTTCTCTGCAAAAAGACTCCTCTCCTTTCTAAAGATAAATTTCACCTGTAAAATGGAGAGCAATTTCATTCAACACTGCAGCTTTCTTTAAATCTTGGGCTCCACAGATCCAGACCTATAACCCTTCCATGTGCTGATACTCAGCATGATCCCTGGCATGAGTATGACTTTGCAATAGAGGATACAGAAACATTGCCATCATCTGCAAAGGATGCCAAGGCTCACACCATCCCCATCCATATCTCTGTAAACATCTTCTGGATGAGAATTAAATACTTTCTTTGCTCATTTTATTATTTCAAAAATAACAGACTTCTTACCAAAAGAAATGATCTTTAGAAACTCGTTCCTGCAGAAGATTCCATTTTTTCCCCAAGTCAATAGATACATAAATCTAGAAAAGGAGAAAAGAAGGTGAAAAATTAGATTTTAGGAAACTGATAATACTGTACATCTTCAAAGACAGGCTCTATATCACTATTAGAAAGACAAATTGTACGCAAATTAAAAGGAAAAAAAAATGAAACAAGCCCAAAAACACATTACCAGGAGCTCAGTACCTTGTTTTCCAGAGTAACTGCCTTTCATAGGGAAACTATTTTAAAATATCATCTATAATAAAGAAAATGCTGCAACAATGAGTTTTTTTTTTACTGTGAAAACACAATTCATTTAGGGTCAGATTTTTTTTTTTTACCTCAGCATGGTTACACAAGAGGGATGGTAAAAAGGGCACTTCTCCTTCTTCCCATTCATTGACCAAAGAAGAACAAATGTTTCCTTTATGCTTCAAGCCTTAAAGCCATCAAAACTAATTAAGCTAGGAAGTCAGTGCATTTAAAACTCTGATAAAATAGGACCAAAATATATTACAGAAATGCTTAAGAGATTTGATGAAAGATGCACTTATGGGTTTGCTCCACAGACACTAATTTGTAACCCACGAGAAGTGGTCCTTCAGCACAGAGGCACAAAATGGCCTGGAGGAGAAGGATTCCAGCTCCACCTTCTCCACAAACAGTTCCCCTCTGGCAAAAAAACCCAAATGCTAATGATATGGATGGATATCAAAACTGCAGATGAAAGATGTTCTCCCCCAGCATAATGTGGGATCTAAAATAGCTCTTAATAAATCTCCTTCCTTTAGCATTTGCCTTCAATATGTGTTTCCTCTAGTTAAAATAGGAAGTTTCTATCAGACTTCTGAAAAGACAGATTTAAAGCCCCCCGCTGTCTGCATGCATTTCTTATTTGATCAAATTTACATAAGATGGGTTTTCTCTTGATATATCTAATAAGAGGAATAAAAAGGCAAATAAAACTGTTCTTCTCTGATGTAGAATTCACCAATTCAGTAACTGAATGTTCTGGGGGAAAGTATCTTAAAAGGAGTAGTCAGGAATGTTTATGTTTTAAAATGATAGGTTCAATGACAAAAGATAAAAAGCCCCCACAGTTCTGTATTATGTTCTATTATAGAAAAACAGCAATATTAATATGCAAAGATAAAGGTTGAGGTAATGCAGCATAAACTCTATGGGTAAATTTACTGAAGTTTGAATTAGAGATAAAAGAGAATTTCCCAGTTATCTGCACTTCACAATAACTGGGCTTCCTTCCATTGCACACTTGATTAAAGTAGACAGACCACAGAGTAGGAAACTACAATCAGAGTGCTCATTGCTCCAGTCAATGCACAGAGAGAAATGATTTGGGATCAAAAATTCTTCATCCTCAGATCTAAATGATAGGGCTGTAGAGCCAGGCTCCTGATTTGCTGCTAAATTTTTGCTATTAATTTTATGTGGCTTAGGATTTGCTGCAATCAGGGTATTTTATAACATCCTGCTCTGAGCAACCTCCTTGGGGGGTTGGATGTGGCTGTGAATGAACTGGACTGGACTGAGCAGGGTGAAGAACCTGAGCTGCTCACTTCTTCAAACACCTGTGGCCACAGGCATTGCAGAGAAGACAACCATTGGGTTTACCATTTTTCTAAACAGTCCCTGCTCACTGAGTAACCTCCCTCAGTGGACTGCTTAAATCTGGGAGAGATGATCATTTAATGCACTATCCTAACCCTGTTGTCTGAGCTGCAAAGAAAGCCAAGAATTCAGATGTTCCCAGCAAGAGGGAAGAGAACTGTTTAGGATTAGGGACAACACTGGCACATGAACAAAAGGATATATTTTTGTCATCAGTGAATTTCAGCAGAAAATGAAAGATTCTTGCTCTTTGAACAGAGACACCTGTACAAGAGAAGCCAAAGGCCAAACCAAATCCACCCCCACTTCCCCAAAGCCAAACTATCTGCTCACACACACATTTAAGATCAAAGTCTGGCAGTTTCTGAGTGAACAGTTTGGCCCCTGCAATCTCACTGTTAAGGAGAGTGAAGTAGGACTAATAAGGCATATTCAAACTCAAATGAAATTTTAACTGACACAGTATATGAAATATATAAAAAATAACACGGAGATAAAAAATAACTTATGTACACATTGAACTTACTGCATTAAAAAACCCAAGTGATCCATATGTATTTTTTTATAGGCACTTATGATAAAACTATTAAATGAGATTAGATAGGATGTGAAAACAGTTCTATTAGTAGACAGCTAAAATCTCTGGCTGAAGCAAACAGGTCTAATAGGTCTTATAATTTTGCCTATGCTCACTTGTTCAATAAATATGTGGAGAAGCATTTTAAAAATATTGAAAATATTTTTCTGTTTTGCCATTACTTCATCCTTTCTGCTTCCAAGTGAAAAATTAAATCCATTGCATCCTTGACAATTTTTTAAAAAATCTAGAAGCATTTATGTAGGCTCAGCAAATAGATGATTGTTATTCATTATAACTGAGGGGTTGCCAGAAAAAGAGTGTATAGATTTGAGGCAGTAAATGGATTAATCCAACCACATTGACTGGATTTGCATTCATTTATGGTGTCAGCTAGAGGCTAGAGATTTATTTAAACAGAATCTAGGGTTCTGAATGAAAGAACAACGCATATTTTGCAATATGAAATAAGCCCTAAATCGAATCAAAAGTTGTGAAAAAGGCCAAGATGCTCCAGTAGACAAAGAAGCCTTGCTGACTGCTATTTATAAAGGACCTGATTCCTTGCAGTCTCCTTGCAGTCTCTTACAAAGTGCCTTTGTAAGGAATTATTTGAGTAACAGAAGCTAATAGTTCCTCCAGTTTAGAGTTTTAGATTGCATTATATTTTGATACTACCTTTTTAGGGAAGGTAAAGTTACTTAACTCAAAAACCTAGAGTGTACTGACTCCTCAGGGCAATTTCAGATCAACGCTATCTCTCATGATCATTGATTTTAGTACAGTGACCTTTTCTTGTGTCAAGTTGCAATTTTGATTTTCAACTCCTTCTCTGCAAACATCACTTTATCTTCCTCTCCCTTCTAGACCAAATAGATCAGGTTTCATACAAAACATAAGCAGGTTACTGACCCAGTTATAGTCAAAGGCATCCTTCATTCCTACACATCCAAGGTAAAGATGTAGGACTTGTCAAGGAAGTCTTTATGGTTGACTCTTTTGTGTGTCATTGAAAGCCTGAGAAAAGTCTATCAGATTACCTAACCCTTCCAGCTACTCCTGCAAAACTATTCCTTACTGAATAATTTTTATGGTTCCTCTTTTATTTTTTTTTTTTTGGTCCAGTCATATTTTAATCATGGCAAATAGTAACTTCAGTCCTTTGGGGAGATTATCCAATTATAAAATGCCTGAAAAATCTTCCTAACATGCTTAATTGATCAAAAGACAAACCAACTGCTTTACTTTGTACTTCTACCTCATGCTCTCTTCTGACAAATACTTTTACCCACTTGTTGTTGGCTGGACAACCAGTTCATACCCTTTGGGCTCTTACACTTCATGATTCTGCCACTCTGTAACTACAAAAAAATTCAGTAATTATATCTACTGTCAGGAATAAAAGCCAAAAGCCAAACTGAAAAAAAAATATTTTCATAACAAAGGCTTTTCATTACTTCAGGCTTCCCTGATGCATTTTATTTACATAACATGCATTCAAATTATTTGTAATTGTGCTAGGATTTCAAACCAAACAAAAGTAAAATATTTGGTGTAATTTGTGACTTAGTTTGGTTTGCTATGCTTTTATTCTAGTTCTACCCTTATTTGCAAACCCCTGTAAACATGAATTGGTGTGGGATGAGCTGTTAACTTACATATTCAAAAACAAGTCCAAAAGGGTGACTTGGTATAACATCACTGGAATCAGTGCAGTATTTGGCTGCAGTATGTGCAACTTCTCTGACTAATCTCACCACATAAACAACCACTTTCTGTGAGGTATGATGAGGGTAAAATGGACTGGAGTTTACCAATTTAAGTTTAAAAAAAGGACTAATGGTAGAGGCGAGTCAAGGCTGCTACCAGGACTGGAATAACAGAAAGTTTGCAGCTGCAGTTTTGGCACTGTGGAAAAGAGATGAGCTACACACTTAGAGATGGTGTGCACACCCGTCAGTGCTTAGCCCAACCCACCCAGAAAACTGACTTCACAGTTTAACCACAAGAAATCTGAAAGACGGTAAAAATTAACAAACAGTAACAGCTCCTGAATTTGAAAGTGGTATAAAGCCACTATAAGGGAGATGATTATCGTACATTTCTACAGAGTCACTGATTCCACAAATCCTATTCTTCTATGTGAGTGTGTAGCTTGTTTTGTATGAGTTTATTTTATATTCTATGAACAGCCTGTGGAGGCAATATTTCAACTTCATTAACTTGCTACTGTACTATAAATTGTTTATGGTCACTTTCTAGGGAGGAGCATGTTTCATTATTATTTAACTGTATTATGCAGAAGGATAAATATTCCCAACAACTGAAAATGCCAGGACTGAAACTACCATAACCACATAGATTTGGACATCAATTAAATAAATATTTAAATAAATCTAAGAAACCACTACATGATTTGCTTCTGGGCAATTGTTATTTCATAAAACCCAACACTAAGCAGCATGTCAGAATTACTTTATTTAATACAGCAATTCCTAAATTTCAAAGGAATGCTGTATCTTCAAGCCTTACCTTGCCTTCCTTGGTATAAGCAAGTACTTTATCTTCTTCTTTTGGGTGAAAAAGGAGAGTTTCCACAAAGAAAGCAATGGGTTGTTTCTGGAAAGTGGCTCCTTCATCTGTGCTTATGAAAAGGCTTTGGTCACGGTCATTATGGGAAGAACTTACAAGAATTATCTAAAAGACAAAAACAACAAGAAGCCTTCAGAAGCCTGATTTCTCTGTAACAGAAAACACAGCCTTGTTTTTTTTGTAATAATGTCAGATTTTGTACACATCTTATCTTACATATCAAAATTATGCAGACAAGAAACTCAAATCACCAAAGATAAAAGGATTTTAAGATTTTATTAATCTTCCCTGACCAAACCTGTGAATGTTACATTCTATGACTTCTCTTGGAATCCAGACCAAACTTATTATGCTTCTCATCTCTACTCAGAATGACTGCCTTGGGTTTTGGTGCTAATACAAAGGCCATGAGGCCACATGATAAAATCTCCGGACTAATGAAAAAAAAAAAAAGAAAAATAATACCAGTAATGACTTATTTTAACATGTTTATATAAATATATCTCTTTATCTAATGAGGCTACTAAATGAAAAAGCAATCATTGCCATAGCAGAAGAATGATTGAGGAGTAATAACTTCTTTATAATATCTCTCCATTGTTTCATCATCTCCTCTTCCTGACAAATTTTGAATAAAAAGGCAATTCACTTTGACACAGAAGAATACGCCAACAAATCATCTGCATTTCCTTCTCAGGTCCAAATAATGCCTTGACTCAAGATAATATCTTGAGCTGTTTTCTTTATGTTAAGCTTTAAGCAACAAAGAAATTCTCCCCACATAATTTATTTAGAATTTCAGTAATTTCAACTTCTTCAGCTTTTGCTATAACATCATAGTTCTAAAACTGCCAATGTGAGGATCCATTTTGATTATTTTTTCCAGATCAAAAAAGTCCAGTTGTCATTCAAAAATCTGCCTTTATCAACTGATAGCTTGCAAACAAACTGGATTTTTGAAGTCCAACTGGGCTCTCTCTAGCTCATATTTCAAAAACAATTAAAAAAAATCCTTAATTCAAAATGTATTTAGAATATTCAGCAAATGGTGCAGAAAACACCACAGAATACTGATCACTGTGATACAGTGACTGTAAATTGCTTACAGAGATAAATGGCAATGATTTATGCAAACAGAATCACAATAATGTGAATACGGAGAAGGAAAGAGATTAACAAAAACAGTACAGTTTTAATGTAGTCACTGTTTTAGAGCAGAGCTGAAGTTAAAATTCTGAAACTTCTAATGAATTATACAGATATGACAGCTGGGCTGAGCTTTTACTGCAATTGGTCTTGGGGGGAAAACTATAAATTCAACATTTACAGATGCTCCAATTTGACAAGTAACTTAAGCATGTGCCCTTTTCCTTGAAGCACATACACAGTGGCACTAATTTCTAGGGCTTTCATATACCTCAAATAGGGCCCTTATTGAAGTACATTGTTGAACAAGAGAGATAACTGCAGATACTTCAGGGTTCATGATCCAGTGCTGAAATCCCACACTAAAGCACATATTAAGGCAAATCTATTCCATTAGCTGCATGACTAGGTCAGTAAGAAGAGCAAAATAATAACCCATTACTTTGTAAAATCTTGTATTTTTAATGATATAATTTACCCAAGAGAAAGCAAATTACATTTTTATTGGAAAGTCTCTGTAAATGACACCTTCACAAATGCCTTCTCTTATTTCTATTGTATCCAATGGCTTTCTGTCTCTTGGGCTTTTTGTCCCTTCAGTGTCTGTTTAATTCATTGCTATCTACACTCCACCAGTAGCTGCTGGTGGCCTAGATACAGCATTCAGAGATTCTTGTGACACACTCATTTTTTAGGTTTTCTGCAGCAGGCATGGCATGAACCTGAAATTTAATGTGGCTGCCATGTGCTGCCCTGACCCTGTGCCTGCATCTCAAGGGGAAGTGAAGAAGTGTTTATGCCAAGCACAGACATCTGTACTTACTTTCCAGACTCCCGTCTGTGACTTAGGCTTAAAATATCTATTTTCTCTTGGAAATAAATAAATTCAAACTATTTTCCTGCTGAGAGAGGTACATAGTGCTCATTCCTGTTGGTTCGTGACCAGAACATAGAGAGAAGGACCTGCTTCCCAGAAAAGGCATCAACTGCACTAGACCAGAACAGTAATCTCTGGACCACAGAAATACTCCCTTGCTTTTTTTTTTTTTTTTCCCCTGACCCTATAAATCTTACACTTCCAAAGATATCAAAATTATGGCTTCAAAATAATAAAGGAATGAGATGCATAAAATAGGGAATGGTTTTCACTGTTAATGAGGCTTAAATATAGGCATGGCCAAGCTTCATAATGTGGACTCAACAGCACTGAAATCATAAGAAAAATGTTTGTTATAATGTAATGCAAACACACTGTGATATTTGCTAATGCTGTCCTTCAAAAAATATTATGTATCTTTTGGAGTTAAATCCACTTAAAAACAGCCCAAAGATTGTAGACTTGCAAGCATATATGGCAGGATTGCTAACTATTCTTTTATTCACACACATCATAATTCATTTAAATAAATATTTTTGAATTTCCCTCAGTGTTGTGATTTATATTCCAATAGTTTAAACTGATCATTATGTGTCAGACATACAGATTTCCTCCCACAGCTAACACACCGGGTGCTCAGACTTGCCTGCTGGCTAACACTAGTTATTTAGGAAAATGCTCCAGAGTAAATATTGTATCCATATTAGATGCTTTCCATAGCAAGTTTTATTTACTTTGTAAGTGGAACAAGTAGCAAAACCCTCCCGCAAGCAGCTGATGAAGGGATGCAACTGGGACATACTGTCTGGAGAGCCAGCTAGCAGTGATGGCTTTACCTCAAAATAAACTTCTTCCTTGAATAACTGAGTATTTAAAAACCAGAACAGATTTTAAGCACAGATAAATTTGAGCTCCTTATAAACATTTTCCATATCATTTCTCACTCCTGTGAGATTCTGCTGGTTTTTTTTTCAATTGTAGCTTTATATTATGTTGTTTATCTCAGACCTCAGTACATAATTTCCATCCAGCTAAATAAACCACAATAACATGTGTATACATTCAGGTCTTATGTAACTCTACAACTGCCAGTAGCTACACAGAAGTAAAAGTATATATATATATTTCAAGGAGATAAACAGCCCTATGGATAAACAGCCCTATGGATTGTAAAGACAAAGAGTAGAAATAGTATCTGTTATAGATGAACAAAGGGAAAAGGAAAAAAATCCCATAAAAAAGGAAAATACCACACCATGCCAATATAGGAATTCAACCATTCCAAAACTAAATAAAAGCCATGCTTTTCCTCATTACAGAAAAAGTCAGTGAGGCAGGAGTTAACAGAAAAACCAAACAAATCTGAAAATAACATAATTAAATCCATTTGTTTAATCACTCTTTCAAGACTGATTGGCCAATATGCCTGTCTAACCATTCCTACTATGAGTGGAATCACAATCTGAGCCCCAAAGAATGAAAAGATTCTGATGGTTTAGGCTACAGTTCTCTGCATATCAGACTTTTTCTTTCACTGTTACCATGAAGATTTGGAATAATCATAGTGATTACTTGGGAGTCTTAACTGTAGATTTGGCAGCAATTCAAAGCTATGCTGCAATTTCAAGTGGCAATAAACAGAGGATATTAACATGCATCATTTGCACTGTGTCTGAAATATAACCCCCCTCCCCTCAGTTTACGTCCAATCAAAATTTAAACTCAAGACAAATTTGATCTTAATCAGCACTTTCTCTAAAACAAGGCAATTTTCTAACATATTACAATTGTGCTGTCTCTTTCAACTGCAGCAACTGATCTTAATTATAATTGTAGCTTTTATTTTCCTTTCTATTTCTCTCGTGTTACAAAGGAAAAAAATAAAAAGTAAAAATGCCCATGAGTAATAAATTTCTACACTCACAGCATCTGACTTGCTATAGGAGACTTCTGCAGTAAGTGGTGAGAGATGAGACACTATTTTTTAATTCTATAATACTCCATAAGGTCAGAAATGAACTCCATGCTGACCCTGAAGGAAGAAACCTCCTTTGGGCAGAGTAAGAAATGAAAAAAATATAGAGACTCTTCATTTAAGCCCACAGCAACATGCACTGAGAAGTCAAGCATGGCCAGGAAGAACCTATCATTTCTCAGCCATCCCCAGTAGGCTGAACTCCCACTGGACATAAGGATTCATCTCTGGGGATATAATCCTAAAGAATGCTGGACCCACTCCAGGGAAAAAACCCTTAATGATATGAACACATAAGCCATCCCCACTGAGGTCAAATAATTTCATAGAACACTTCCAGAGAGGGCTCATCAGCAACTACTCTGAACAATATTCTTGCCAGCATCTCACCACCCTCACAGTAAAGAACTTCTCCCTAATATCCAATCTAAATCTGCCCTCCTTCCCCTTAAAGCCATGAAGAAATGCAGTGCTAATGCCTAGGTGAAGGTGCTTAGCCAAACTGGAGACAAGGTTCTGAGCACAGGCATCACCTGGTGACACCATCACAGAGACCTCTGTGCCTGCACAGCTCTGATGGGAAATGGCCTTTGTGCCAGCAGTGCCAATCTCAGGGCAGCATTCACAGAGCTTCACAGCACTGCAATCACACCCTCAATGTTTTTCAGACTAATTAACTCATCTATTTGTCTTGGGTTTATAATTTATGTTATTCATGTGTTATTAGATACACTTGGCTGAGAGGAAGATTACTAAAGCTTCTGGTGCCACTTGTAAATGAGATGTTGCTTCTCAGGCAGCATTCATAAAACACACAAAGTGGACTGCAAAGGGTTATGATTTTTATTTTAGATGGTATGAGAGTCCTGATAACTCAAGAGTGTCTAAGTGAGAGTGAAATATAGTCCCTTTACTCTCAGAGTGGTGAAAAACAATACCTAAAAAATCAGCCCAAGGTCATTCCAAGCTGAGAGTAAAATAAAATGGCTCCCAGATAGCAGTTTAATCTTGTAGATTTTCCCAGGAAGATGCATTACAAAATCACTCCTCACAAATGTAAAGTTATGAGTGGATCTAATAAGTCTGTTTCTGTGTCCAACTGAATTGGGTGGAATACATATAGAAAGGAATTTACATACACCCCAGAACAGTATTTTACTTTTCATGTTAAGCATTCACAGCTTCATCTAGAACTGTTATTTTCCCTTGAAGAATCCCTTTTAAGCTGTCACACAGAAGCATTTCAAAACAGCAACTAGTCTCTAGGAGAAACACCATAAGGGAGGGGAAAATGGGAATATTAAGGATGATTCCTGAGAATTATTTGCTACACTAATCACATAATCTCAGGACACAATCAAAGCCCATCTGAAGCTGTCCTGGTGGAGCTAATGGAGAGAATGTATCATAGTTTCTTCTCCCCTGGGTTGTGGTCAGCTCATTAATCATTTGGAATATCACAACAGGAGGTGCAATATTTTTTGTCTAGTATCAGCAACATATTAGGCACTTTAGGATGTGGAATGAATATTTAGAGGTCAGGATCTTAAAATAAGCTGGTTAGCAACTGGAGCAGTTGGTTATATATGACATACTGAAGAGGGAGTGAACATCAGAGTTAGAACCTTAATAGAAAAATGTGTTCAGAGGAACTGAACAGAGCACAGTTGGCTAACATTGCACCTAAGCAAGCCTGAAATAATATAATCAGATAATAAAAGAAAATAGTTTTGAAATAGATGGCTTTCCTTTAGGGCATTCACCATAGTGAAATCAAGTTTGAGGGTGCTTACATATCATAATAATGAATGCCTGCAGAGAAACAGCTATGAATGTTCTGAGTGGTGTTGATGAACAGAATGAAATTTCTGCCCTGTTAGCAACCTGTATCTAACTAAATCAGCCAGATCTTTTGAACTAAATACCTCAAAGGGGCTGATGATGCCAAGTCTCTAGGGAACAGCAATTACAACTCAGTTCATCAGTCTCTTCACTTAGAGAAGGGTAGGTATACATAAGCTGATCCCAAACCCTCCACAGGAACAAAGCTCATGCATCTGTAACCTGCTAGAACCAAAACATTATTGCCACTTGACTACCATGACAGTGCAAATTTTCTTGCGAAATGCTCTCTTCAAAAACATTTCAGAGCATGCTGCCAGCCTGAGAATTCAAAAAAACTGGCACACATTAGGCAAATTAGGAATTTCCGCCGCCAGATACTGAGAAAGGCATGAATATGCCAAAGGTCACAGTAAAAACAGAAGAGTCCTTTGGTCTTCTTGCAAAGTCCAATGTCAGCCTGGCTATTGCTAATTCTTCAGCAAAAGTGATCATTTGATGTATCCCTTGTAGATTCCTACATCCAAAGTGGGCGAAACTTAATGTTGAGATGCTTTGAGGGGTGGTCCCCATATAGGTTTGTTCACATATTCAAAAGTTTGGGTTTAAAGGGTTTAAATCAATGCACTCCAGTGTACCAAGAACTAAATCAGATGGTCTTTTCCAGTATGCTCTAAATCAGCAGTTTGAGAAGGAAATAGCACTGGGAAAGGCATAGCACCAATTCTTGTCACAGCAGGGAAATGTTCCCTAAACTGGTTTTATATTGCCTATGAAACAAAAACATTTTCTGTGTCTAAGAGTTAAAAAGAAAAAAAGAAAAAAGAAAGAAGAAGAGAAAAAAAGTTGTATTAAAAGCAGAAATGGGCAAGTTTCACTCTTTCCCACCAATATTTCCAGAAACATTAGTATTTACTGGAAAAAACATGCACACATTGACCTTTTTAGCTTAGGCATTCACAGATTAATCGAATTCAAGAGCTTATTTTGTAGACCTCCAACTAAACTGCAAATATTTTCTGCCTCAACACATCACAGAACAAAAATATAAAACAATGCTTTCCAAACAGGATAATGGATGCACAACAAATGACTGCAGTGTGTGATTTGATCTAAATTAATGAAGAAACAGTTCAAACAGTTCCTAGCCACCAGCCATTAATTTGTCAACAGCAAAATCTGCACTAAGCTCAAAGAGAAATTACATGGATGGTAATTAGTGACAGGGAGAAAACATGAAGGAAAAAAGGCAATTGTGGTGGCTAAAATTATCACTCATACAGGATTGATCAGGACCTCATCATCTTCTGTAATAGATAAACACTTTTCTGTCTTAAAAATACTAAAGGTATGCTTTGTGGTCCTTTACTATGAATCTCAGCTCTCTTATAAGGCTGTATAAGAATTTTCTGGGAAGACTACAAAAATGAGCTCTCAAAACATTCCTCCGGGGAATCTCTCTTTGCACAATTTCCCCCCTCCAATCCCAAATACTCATCAGGTGTTTTCACAGGCAAAGGTCTTCCCATAATGCACCCAAGACACCCCCAACACCAGCTGAGACATCAACTTCAAGCACACCTACTCCTCTCTCTCCCAGTTTTATGGAGCACTTTTTATGGAGATCAAGGTAATTAATAACTCTGCCAGAAGTTATGAAGAATAAGTAGAATTTTCCAAACCTGTAGGTAAGAAAT
This sequence comes from Melospiza georgiana, assembly GCF_028018845.1. Taxonomy (NCBI): domain Eukaryota; kingdom Metazoa; phylum Chordata; class Aves; order Passeriformes; family Passerellidae; genus Melospiza; species Melospiza georgiana. The sequence continues at coordinate 56,077,787 of NC_080434.1, forward strand.
GTGTGTGTATGTGTGTGTGAGTGTGAATATACACATTTGCAAACACAAACAAAGTCAAGGAACCAGATGGGCCACCTCCAAAGCTGCTGAAGCTGCTGACTCTAATCACTGAGAGCTTTGAAAGACTCAGTGACTGGGAGCTCCTGAAGACTGGAAAACAATAAATATCCTGCCTGTCTTAGCATCATCTGCAAAGTGCTTCAGAAGTGTCTCACATGTATTTTGCTTTTGCCCATTTTCACACCTAAAGGGGTAGCTGGGACTAGGAAATGAGCTGTTAAAGTTCTTTTCCTTCAGGAAGCTCCTGATCCCTTTTGAAAAGTGTAGGAACTCGCCCGAAAGGAGGTCTGGGTATAGTTAAAGATTGAACAGGTCTTCTCCCCTAGACTAGGAGGGAAAACACAAACCGGGGGGAAAGAGCTGCTCTGAGCAAGTCTTTCATACTTAAGTCACAACAGATTATGTGGGTTTGCAGGAGAAAATGGGAGACAGAAAAAATGGACAGGAGCAGAGGCAAATGCTGGAAAAACAGTAATTATTTTTCACTTGAATTTGGCCATATCTCCATTATGTAGGCTACAAAGCTTAATTATAAAAGCTCTTGCTATTGAAATATTTCCCCTTATCTTTGATATCCAGTCCAAATGGACTGGAAAAAAAACCCTTGAAAAGCAGAAAGAAAATGTCTTTTAAAGTAATTTTTGGTCCCATTAGGGTGAATCTCATTAATAGAAAAAGGACTTCACTGAAGAATAGAGCTTTTATATTCAGAAGCATACAGTGCTACTGTGGCTGATTGTAGCAGCACTGCAGATAATAAACCTTTCTCCACTGGGGCTTAGATTTTTTGCAGTTGTAAAATACCCATTTGATGTTGAGGTAGGATTTCAGTAAATAGACATACCTGGTAGCTGTTGTTCTAGTTTTCTCTGGGTGTACTTGGGAGTGGTGTTGACTGGTGCTTTTGGAAGAGAATGTTTAAAATATTTTTTTTTATTGAAAAGCATATTTTTTTTCCATAACTGAAATGTATTGCTGAGAACTTACATCATATTTACAAGTATGATTCCTGGGGCGCATGAGGGCCTTAGGGGGAGAGAACAGCTCCCTTTGGGGATGCTCCACCTTATGCACGTGGTTAAAAATATTTGTTGGGGCAGAGATACCCTCTTTGTTCATTAGTTGTTAGAGCACTCATATGTGTGATTGCAGGAACAAGTTCTGGCCTCATCCCAGTTGAATGCTATTATTACTAAACCTTAGGCAATTCTGCACACATTCTCACACATATGAGAGAGAAAAGGCTGCACATCACCCAAACCAGCTCAGAAATAGAAATAATATGCTCTTGCTCATTTGCTACATTCGAAAAATTTAGGGGCAAGTGTTATTGTTTCTATCTGTTCCTGAGAATGTTATTTTGACTCTTTTCCACTACATTTTAATGAGTAGTTTAAAAGTGAATACAGACATGAATAAATGAATGAACAAACATTTCTACTAATACCCTTTTCTCATTTTACTAACATTTAATCCTCCTTAAAAGCTTGTAATTAAAACAGGCATTTGTTTGCTTGCTATTTTGTTTGATTTTAACATAATATTTTACTGGAAATGGAAAGTTGATGAGCTTGGCTCCTAGCAGTGTGTTTAGACACAGAAAACAGTAAGGAAGATTTCAGGAGCTTTCTCTCCTGCCAAGAACATTGCTAGAGATTCAGCTACAAATTATAACTGATATGGAAAAAGAAAATCCAGGCAATATTGTTCTTTTCCTTTCTAAGACAAGCAACTACACAGAGCTCTAAAAACATGAAACCAAGGTTAGTCTTGGGGTACAATTCTGATCCCAGTCAGATAGAACTCTGAAAAGTGACCATTTTGCAGACCCTGGGACTGATGCCATCTAAAGCAGAATCCAAACAAAACATCAGCCTTATCACTGCTTTTGCCCTTACAAGATTTTTGCAGTGGCTCGTGAGGCTGTAACATGAATGTCTTATGAGACTTTACATTTATCACAGTTTCTCTACATTTCCCATCAATACCAACAAGATGTAAATAAAATAGGTGTCCTTTTAATGGTGTTAAAAGATGGGTGCCTGCAGTGTGTGGAAGATAACTTCCCAACACAGCTGATGAGGGACACAGCTAGGGAACATGCCCTGCTGCACCTCCTGTTTAGGAACAGGGAGACTGCTGTGATCACAAAATTAGAAGTTTGCTGTCCTTGGAGAAGCAGGTATGGCATTTGGAAGAAGGTTGTCATCAGGTTAAGAAGGGAGAAAACTGAAAGGGCCAAAGCCCACCAAGAACTTAATTTGCCTAATGCCATTAAAAATAAATTAGTTTTGGTGGCTTTTCTTGCATGTTTTGGGTTGCAGTTTTTTGTTGTTTTGTTTGAGACTTTTTTGTTGTGGTTGTTGGTTTTTTTTCCTTGTTGGCACTAGCCCTGTAAATGACACTGTACTTGCTTATTTTTATAAAATGCTTGCCAGTATAACTGTCCAACACATCTTGTTCTTCGCTTCTTATGCTTTAAGCCACTGCAGCCTGGGACCACAGCTAGACATTGATAAAAATGTAAGAATACTTACAGACTTTTTATTGATTGCATTTCAGATAATGCTCCTAAAAACTTGTAAGCACCATCAAATCACCATAATACAACACAACTAACTGGGTGGAGGCCAGTGTGAGCAAGCCATAAAGGATGAGACATAAAAAATGAAACACTGGGATATATAAAGAGCCTCTTTCACATAATTAAAAGTTAATTAAAAACTCCCAGTATAATCTATATCCAGAAAAAAATGGCCTTTTGTCATTTCTTCAAGTGAGTTTCCTGAGAGAAGCACTCATCTGAGACTGCAGTCCATTCCAGAAAAGTAAATAGAAATCACAAAATAATCAACAGCCTGTCCCAGGGGGCAAACTAATTTACTAACAGTTCTTGATAATTTATTGCAAGTTAAACAGTTCAGTGACATGCAGGAGAAAAAAAGGGGAGAAAAAAACCTTATTTATTCCCTCGCCTGACAGTGTCTCACAATCAAATCTATCTCGCTTCATCTCGCTAGGCATTTCTTTGAGAGAATTGATAAGTGGACAAGAAAAAGTTTGTAGAGAAATAAACTATAACTTATTTATTGTTACTGAAAATAAAAGGGCTTACAGAACTCCAAAGGTACCAAAAATGGCATATTTACAAAAAAAAAAAAACAAAAAAAAAACAAACACACACACAAAAAACCCCCTCAACCTTCCCCCCCGCCAAAATTAAAAAAACTCAATATCCCACCCAACCAACCTCCCTCAAAAACCAAGAGAAAAGATAAACCTCATTCAAGAAGCAAGATTGTCGTCCAGGGGGATGGCTAGTTTTCCCAAACTGCCTCCAAACAGACCTTCACGATCAGTGAAATAATCTGCCTTGGATAACTAAACAGTATATTGTATGTTTATTCAAAGGATCCTAATATGAATGTTTCAGGAAAAATTACCAAAATAAAAATTACCAAAATTTCTCTGAGTTTTACCTGTATAAATCCATGTGGTGATTTGGCATGCAGAAATAACACTGATGCTAGCATTCATAAACAAAGCAGCAAGAAGACCCCACCATCTAAATATTGCTCAGCATGCCTGTAGTCCCAGCTAGGTTTTCAAAGGGCTTCAGCACATCCATTTTTCTGTCAGCCTGATTACAAGTTGCCCAGGGCAAGATTCTCTCCCTGTTTCCCATCTGGACAGTGCCGAGCTCAATCATACCTCTGCCTGTAGGTGCAATAATGATAAAAGTAAACAAATACAGCTGCAAAAACCAGACTGGTCACACCCAGCGCTAAGAGCAGCTGAGTGCTTTTTGAAGCATTTTTTTTAACCCCAAATGAGAACTTGGTGATTTTTAAAGAAACAATAATTATTTATGGCAAATTAATTCACATGAGCTACACACTGTCCTCATTTCCTCTGTCATATTCAGAAAGCAGCTCCACTAATTTAATTCACTGTACTAGTGGTGTGATTTGCAAACTGCTCAACATCAGAAATTCCTAATTGCAGCATGGTTTATGCTTTCCACAATTTATAGAGAATTTAAATCTATGCCTACAGAGAAGCCTGGGTCTGCTTAGCCTCCTATTCTGAGCATCTTTTCCAAGGTTTATCACTAGGAAGGGTTTTCAGTATCCCCAAGCTACAAATGACTTTACAAAGAGCTGTGGCTGTGGGTGTTAATGAAAGGCTCGCTGTGATCTGGGCTGCTGGAGCAGCTGCAGACAAGGAGAAAGAGAGCAAAAGAGAACAACACAGGTTCATGCCCCAAGAACCTGAAGTGGCACCATGCTAACAGACAATAATCACTGCAAGCAATTGAGAAGCTGAACTGCTCCCCTGGAAAACATGCTGTGACAGAGAAATGTCAGACTGCCAACAGCCAGTTGAAACAGGATGAAACAAGAAGCTGAAGCTATGTTTTTGGAGTGGCCTATTTAATTTCTGTAGAATGCTAAATTCTTGCAAACTCTCAACAACAACATAGCCAACCTGTCAAACCTCAGGTGAGATGTGTTCATCTGGTTCCCATCTCTCTCTCTCAGTGACATTGAGGACTGTCAGGTCCCTCTGCTGAGCAGGGCACAGGATTCTACAGAAATCCAACCAGGTGGGGCAGCTACAGCAGGATGTCAAGATTGTTCTAGTACAAAACAATTGTTTGCTTCTATCTTTTCCACATTCAAGTTTACAGTGAGTACACATATTTAGTCTTTCAGTTTTGAGAATTCAATTTGTGAATTCAGATTTACGCCATAGATTCTTACAGAGAATGGAACCTACATCTACTGCAGAAAGACTCTTTGCAAGGAACTGGGTCCATAAGTCTGCAATGTAGTGCAGATTTGTTTCCAATTAAGTCTTGTTTAAAATAAAGTAACTTCCCACTGAAAAAAGTCTGTTTTATACTGAGACACTTTTCAGAAAAAGGCAAAAGCTAAATTCTGCAGCCTAGCCCCACGTTCACACTATAACTTGATACCACAAGTTGGTTATCTCTGGTTTCTACCAGTAAAATGAACAGTCTTTACATGTCTGCAGAGCTTGGGAAACATTCATGAGATACAGATCATTATTTCAAGTTTGTATTGTCACTAGTGTCCAAGATTTACCATGCTCAGGCTGGGAATTTATATATTTTGCTCCTCCGACTCCCAGGTACATCTTTTGATTTCCCTCCATTATTCATGTCTAAGTGAAACTGCAAGTTGACAAAATATTACTGAAGGAGAAGGAGAAAAAGAAGAAGAAGGAGCAGTGCAGGTTAGAGGTAATTTAAATATGCATCTCCATCAAAAGTTGCAGTTAAAGTGATTTCTTCCTGCCCTGTAGCTTTAGAAAAGGAGCAGTATAAAGGCCTCCCTGGGCCTCCCAGGGAAGCATTGATTGTCTGTAGCTCCCATTATGTAGCTCAATAGCAATGGGTGATCCTGTGATACTCTAACTTCCCATGAAAAATGGTTTGGCTTTATGTCAATATTCTGCCTACACTTGCCTTCAGAATTTAGGAATGATTTAAGATTTATTTTAATCTAGTCCCAAATCCTCTGCTATTTTTAATCAAAACAGTCAACTGTGACCTTTGTTAATCCATACTCACTATGCTAAATATAAGGGGAAAAAACACCTTCAAAAGTTTCAGGGTATTTTTTGCAATGCAGTTATAGTAAAAAAACAATTTGCTGTGGAGAGTGTAACATAATGGAAGCTGACAAGGTACAATAACTGTTTCCCAAAGCACACTGCACTCTGCAAACACACATCACAGCAGCAAAAACCACACAGCTTTTCCTCAATAGAAGATCTGTAATAAAATTACATGCTCACAAAGCCTTCCCTCTCAACACAAGGCCCTAAATCTATGCCAACTCTACTGTATGTTGAGATGAGACTCTGCAACCTCTCTGTTGAAGGTTACACTCTAGAAAAGGAACAGCAAAAAGCCCTGCCCTGGTCATAGACCAGAATATTATGATAAATTGCTTTATTGGTAGTTTAAACAAGATTCACCAGGGTATGGTTCTTGGAGCCCAATAAAGATGTGCTGTGATGGACAGGCAGCAAAACAAGGCATTACAGAACCCAGGCTGTATTTGATATTCTCTCAGCAATTCAGTCTAAGACTTGGAGGAGTGTTTACCTCACCTCTCTGAGCTTTATAATACTCATCAACATAATGTAGGTAAACGCTTATGTGCATTGCAGGATTAATGTGATGGAATAAAAATACGCCTTAATATTGAACTGTCCTTTGCTATAAATATCCCTACTTATATTTCTCAAAAAAATAACTACACAGATTCCATCCTCTCTGGGTTTCTTCTCATTTTCTCTGCTGGCATTTTGACCATTTAATGCAAAAATTTCATTGCAATGTGCATAGTGTAGATCAAAATAGTAACCACTGAACAAGAAAACAAAAACTATTGTGAAGAAAAATAAACATCTGTACTGTTCAAAGGAGTCCCAAAAGCAGATTTTCCATAAATAAGTGAATCTTCTACTCATTCAACTTCATAGCTCCCTGTAGAAATGACAGAGCGAAATATGAAGACTGTTAAACCTGCTGAAGCTCAGTCTAACAGATGCAAATATTTACTCTGAGAAATAAAATTTCTCGCTATAGTATCTGTTTTAATCACATTTGCCAGTGTAAAATTTGTGGCTAAAACAATGAAGTCCAGATGTATTTTGACCTTTCAAAAAACAGAGTTGGAGGTCTATACAGTCCTTCTTCACTTTAATATGGGAGGTATTTTAGAGAAATAACTAATCATTCCTTAAGTAGGGCAAGGCTGCAGAATCGGTCTGCCATGACCATCTGTTGAATTAAAACAATTTGTGATGAGCATCTTGTTTTTCAGAGGTGTGAGAATTCAGGCCTTTGAGCTGGTTTATCCTCCATAGCACACCAGCACTCTGTGACTTTCATATTATCAAGAAGTACTCAATTCAGTGTGAGAAGTTAACACTTGTACTAGCACTGCATTTCCCCCTATCTACCTGTTCTGACCTGAAAGTTAGCCAATATGCCTATTTTTAGTTTTAGTAATTACCACTCTTCAGATTCTCACCACCCTGAAAGAAAGACCTGAATCACAGGACTCACCATTATATAAAACATATGAATGGACTGTACTTGAGCTACTCAATAAAAAGGAATCATCACCACTGAGAGTTACCAGTGCTTGTGGATGCTGAGTTCTCTGTCAGTTTATTGGAATTAATGGAATACAGACTAGATACAGTCTGATCACAGAAAGATTCTTAAAAACATTTTTCAAGGAAACATTTGTGCACAGTCTTGATCTGATGTCTTATTAAAATAAACACAGTTCTGTAGTCTGCAGAGTACAAGAGCACGAATGCCCCTTGCAGATGGCAGAGAAGGCTTGGAGGTTGCTGGCAGTTGTAAACATTCCCTTAGAAATAACCCCAAGAAAGGTTTGTTTTCTGCAAGGACAGCCTTCCTCATCGAGTTAGGGAGTAAAAGGAAAAGCAGAACTACAACACTCATGGAGCCCCACTGGAAATAAATAACTCCATACAGAATTTACAACTATTGCTGAATGATCAGAATTTTTTTTACTTCCCAATATCCTTTAAATTATGAATAGCAGTTTGGAAAACAATAAGTATGTAACATAGATTTCCCCCTGAAATTTTAATCTTGTAAAAAGACAAATGGATCAAATGAATGAAAATCAAGTATGACTCTTACATCAAAGTAGCTCTAGTGTGTTCCAATACAAGAGTGAATACATACCACTGCAGAGAAATATGTCAAATAATCCTAAGATTTAAATTATTTGCTCTCTATTTACAGAGCAAATGTATTTACTAGAATAATTTTAGGAACCTATGAAGAACAGTATTTGGCTGCTTGAAAAATATTAAAAAGCCATTAAAATGTGGCATTTGTGCAATCCATGCAGACAAAAACTGCAGGAAATCTTAAAAGTCATGCTGCCTTCTGAATAATCACTGGGAATACCAGCATTACTCACACCACATCACTAGCTAGTCCCCAGTCACAAACAGCTGTAATTAAGGAATTACTGGAAAATGTATCTTACTGGGCTACCAAAATTATTTTTTATCACCTCAAGAAATGCATTAAAAAGACCATGACAGTAACAGACAAAATTTTTCTTCCCAATTCATACTCTATACATAAACAACTCAATTTTCACCAAACTGGACCTCCATTTGCCTTGCTTTCAGTAATTATTATAGATATAGCCAGTCTTACATGAGAACAATACAAGTACATTTTTCCTTGTTCATCATCTCTTTACTCTCAAGTCTTAATTATTTAATTACATCTACAGCAGAACTTGCTACATTTTACAGGGACAAACCATTTTACATTTCAATAGTGGCTCTTAGTAATTCAACTCAGCTCCCTGCTATCCAGACACATTTATTTCTTTATCCTTATTACAGTGGTGAATTAACACATATCCCAGCATTCAACCAGGAGCAGCACTTCAGGTGCCTTGATCCAACATGACTGAATTACTGATATGACATTCCTTCCTGAATCAAAAGTCTTTCTTGTCAAAAGCAATCTCCAGTTCCTACAACTTTCTGCTGCTGCTCTTCCATTCTCTCCCCGCTCTTGCACAAGTCTTGATTTCCCCTGGAGGGATACTCATCCTTTTTCAATCCCACTTGTCTTGGTCCTTCCCTGTTAGGTACAACGCTAATGCTCCTGTTCCTTTTAACTTTGATTGTCAAACATATCAGCTGTCTGCTCAGAAACAGCCCCAATTAAAAGCAGTGTGATACTGTATGTAAGTATTTGAAGGGAAGGTGTCAAGAGAATGGAGCCAGACTCTGCTCAGTGGTGCCAACCACTAGGTCAAGAGGCAGTGGGGAGAAACTGATGCACAAGAAATTCCACTTGAATAATGGGAAGAACTTCTTTACTGTGCAGGTGACCAAACACTGGAAGTGTCCAGAGAGCATGTGGAGTCTCCCTTACTGGAGATGTTTAAGAACTGTCTGGACACAAACCTGTTCCATGTGCTCTGGGATGGCCCTGCTGGAGCAGGGAAGTTGGACCAGATGACCCAGTGTGGTCCCTTTCAACCTGACCCATGCTGTGACTCTGTGATCCTGTCTTAGAAGGCTAAAATACAACTGTTGTATCTGAAGAACTTCTGAATACTTCTATAACTCTTTACAAACCACAGCAGCTCAGAAATGTGAACAAAGAGATTCTATCATTTTTACTGTAAAAAAGCAAACAGACTGAAGGACAAAGGAAAAATATTACCATTTCTCTCCATGTTGTGAACTGATGGAGAAAACAAAGACCTGCTTTAAAAAAACCTCTTACTACAGTATGTAAACAAAGCCATGGAAAAACACTGAGAATAAAGCAATTCCTTTTGTGACACCATGAATTTTCCAATTATGTCCAAACTTGTTACTCTAAGCCTTAAAAATCTGGTCCTAATCTTAGGCACTCAGCAATTTTGATCCTTTCTGTCCTTGCCTACCATTCCCCAAATCTGTTCCCATAAGAATTCTATAACTGTGAAGTCTATTGCAAAACAGGGTATTAATGCAGTGCATGTTCTGTTTCACTCAAGAACTTAATACATAAAATTGATACTCAATACAAGAATACACATTTCTCAGTTTCAAATATGCATATATTTTATGGCAACTAAATGCCTGTTCTCAACGTGTGTCATTAATACCAAGCACCTGTAGCACAGAGACACTACTTCAGAACACCACACTAATCTTATGATGAGTATGATGAGTAACAACTCATCCTTTCATTCAGATAAAAAAGAAGTAACAGTTTCTGATCTCAGATTACAGCTGTGATGTTGCTGATGGAAGAATATTCTGTTTAATAGAACGACCTGTGTTACCTTTTGTTAGGGAAGTGTCAGCTGTGAAAGGCTTTATTAAGAAGAGAGAACGAATGAGCAAGACAGCAAAGCCCTTTAAGAAAGTTGGGCTGTCAGGTTTTCTCCAAGGAAAGTAACAGTCCTTTCAACACTGCTGTGTGAACTGAATTAAATTTGACATTTACTCCAACTCAAACCTACCTAAAAGTTACACAGTCAATCAACATTCATTAGAGTCAAGCAGATTTATTAAAGTGTTTTTCTCTTCCTTTCACACACCCACCTTTACAGATCCTCCATCAGTAACTTTCCAGCACAGCATGATGCAACACAGTCAACTTTTTACTGAGCTCTGTGCATGGCACACTCTAGCTTAGTGAGCTTTAAGAAGGTGGTATGTACCTGGGAAACTTCAGAGATAAGTTTAATTGAGGCAGGTATCACTACTGATACACAGCTGACACAGATGTGCACCACTGCCCTTTAGGGACCTGTCCAAGGCTTTGTGATAGCAACCCTCTGCTATCAGATATTTGCCACCAGGGGTTCCAGGGGAGTTCAAAAGCTCTAACACTTGAGATTCCTATCCTGCCTCCCCAGCTTCTACCTCTTAATCAAGTTTTGATAAGCCATCACTTGTACAGCAGGTTGTGAACTCAGAGATTAGACAACAGAACACACTCAGCTGTGCTCAAAGCATGACAGTGTTGGTCTCAGTGCAGTGAACTGGGGATGTGATAGCATTAAGCCATGCTCCTGTTCAAATGCAGGGCATGCTTCAGAAGGCCAGTTAACTGAAAAACCTTTTATCTCTCTGTGACATAAAAAAAGACAATAAAACTCTATAAAAATTATGGAAAGTTTTGCTGTGTGTTTTAATATTAACTCTGAGCACCTGATAGTGCTCAAAAACAGCTGCTATGAGGCTTTCATTTGTTGGAGGAATTGATCTAAAAGGCAGCCTGCAAAACACATGTAAACAGCTGAATCAGTTATGTATTAAACTATTGACACCAAACAATTTTAAGCAGTCATTTACCATAAAAAGGCAGAGCAATTGCTGCATTTTTCCTAACTATAAAAGCCTCACAGTTTCATACTTTTTAAGTCTGGAAAAGGCCACTACAACAGTCTCTCATGGGAGCAACACTGCTGAAACTGCATGTGATAGTAATGTAAATTTCTAGCATCATTTTCACACAGGCATAATTTTACTTGCTTGCTGGATTTTCACCAGATTTAATTACCTCTTTAATATTATGCTGCCTATACTTGTCATATGAAAAACAGGTGTGATCTAAACCTTCAAAATGGGGCAACTTTATTTCCTATACAGGGTTCACTGAACATGTCTCCTTTTGCAGTAAAATGTAGTTCATGCCAAAAAACAAAACAATCCAAAGATCAAGAGGGACTGGGGGGAGTAATTCTAAACCATCCTATTCAATATCATATCAAACAAATCCACCATGGGGGAAGGGGGGGTGTATGAATACTTCAGGTCTTATCAGAAGATATTGGGACACCATTAATATCCAAGTAGCCTCCATTTATTTCTGCATAAATGGAATCATATTTCAGCTGAAGAAAGGTCATCAGCTGTCAAGGAAGAGATTTAACCAGATTAGGAATTGCAGAGGCAGTGGTGGCAAATAAATTTGGCTCACAAAGTACTCATGGGCTGTATTTTTTTGCCCGAAGCCTATTTCCAAGTAATTTTCCAGTCCCATCAATTACATCAACAAAGTGAAATATACTTTGTTTATTCCAGACTTGAAATACCCACTCTTTAAAACAAACAAACAAAAATTTCACAAAAGCTGTACATAGCTCCTTCCTTTAGTCTGTCTCTCAGAAAATGAACTCTGCGCAACCAAAACATTATCTCTGCCTTTAGGACAACAACTGGAGGAAAAAAAACTACAGTATGATCACAAACATGTATGGCTGTCAGTTTTCCATCTGAACTGTTCACTAAAAAACTTACCTTGGTTGAAATCCAAAACTGTTCCATTAATTTTAATGGAATGACTTTGGAATTAAACTAGCATGGAGCACAATTTGCACAATTTGCTGCTTAATGACAGTTATTTACAGAAGGGAAGCTGTTCCATGTAATCAGTCAGAGCACCTGCTTTTGTAATCAGCCTGTGGAATCAGACAGATTACATGATTACTACCAAACATTGTGCAGATACATTCTGAAAGAATTCATTGCTACTTCATAATTTTAATCAAGGTGGCAGAAAAAGACCCACTGAAGAAATAAAAATAAGATTCCATCTCAGCAGATATTAGGAGGATGGAAGAGAAGCATGACGTTGGCCTGAAGCCTGTTTCTGAAACAGATTTAAAACTTTTAAACCACATTTTTTCCGCCCAAATTCCATAGAGAAAATCGTCATTTGATAACCTCCTCACAGGGCTTGAGATCAATCTGCAATCAATTGAGATCATCCCTAATTTTAACACTATTTTATATTAGCAAGGGAAAAAGGAATTGGCAATAGACAGGATAACCCCTCAGACTCATGGTAAAATATGAAGGACTTGTGTGGATTATGAAAATTAAGACACCAAACTCTTCTCTAGATCTGCTAGGAGATTCCACCATTGAATAGAAAATTTTACTAGAAAAAGTCACAAAAAGTATCATTTTGGCACACCCTCCACCAAGTCACTGGGCATTTGCACACTTTTTGTTTCTCTTACTAATTTCTAATTATGTTGTAAAATAGTTTTCTTTAACAACCACACTCAGTAACATATCTGACGCCTAACAAAGTGCAAAATAGCATCAATTCAAAAATCTTGCAGACAGTGAAATTTACATTGGATTTGTATAATAACTAGTTCAAAGAAAACAACTGGACTGCATAGCATGAAAAATGCTTCAGCATATTCATTAACAGACTGAAAAATCATTGGAAAAATAAATCTGCAGTCTATTATCCTGATCCACAGCAGCAATACAGAGAAGCAACTAAGACACCTGACTGCAAGGACTCAGTCATAACACTATTATTAATATTTTCAATATGAGAAACTTCAACATTGAATTCCATACCCTGTATATTAAAAAAAAAAAGAGGAATATTTGCATCTTGAACGATGCAAATGTATGATTCAAATCCCAAAAATTACAAGTTTCTCTCAGCAGCATGAAAATATCTCTGTGTGATGGTTGAGCCAAATTACATTGCTTAGAAAATTAAGCAAATACAAGTCTTGGAGATTGCTGATTTACAGCACAGGAAAGTTTTTCAGTAAAAAAAGACACTTCGAAAATGTTGGCTATCTTAGTCCTTTTAATAAAAGCCCTCTAGTAAAGAGAACTGAAGAGAATTCTAGCCTTTTTCTCAGTTTGATTATGGACTATGGCAACCAAATATTATTCTTCTGCAATTTTTTAATGTAAAAAACCTCCAAACCCCAAAACTAAGCAAATGGCAGTTCTCCAAAGGACAGATAAGCTTCCGGCCATGGAATTCAGCCCAGAAAGACTCAGGTGCTCATCCTTCCAGTGATGGATGCATTATCTACAATTTATCAGCTCTCCCAATTACCTGGGGATTGAAGAGTTCTTGTAATCATAAACTTGCTAACTCTATTATACTAATGGACATTCTGTCAAGCAGGCTCTTGAAACATTAAGATGAATGACCATTTTGTCAGTGACAGAGTAACCATAATGAATGACTTAATTTTTAAGAAGTTGCATGCATAATTACACATGCAAGTACATGCAGACATGGGACTGTATCTCATGCACATGTTTACTGAAGCAACAACTGAATTTTCACCATCACCATGGGCATAGGTTAGAGTTTTGTGCTTACAGAGATCAATACGCTTCTATACATACATGTTCCAAACTCAAGACTGGTGCTGGAAACAAATTATAACCTTCTGGCTTAGTGTTTGGAAGAAAAGCTAAGAAATCAAGTTACATAGAATAGGAAAGGCTAAGATTAAGATAAAATTTCAATGCACATTTGATTGTATACCAATTTTATGTTGATAAAATGTAATATGTTTCATCTGAAAGAAAAACAGATGCACAAATATCAAGAAATACAGATAAAATATATTTTCCTTAGTATTTACAACAGAACCTCTTGATTTCCTCTACCAAAAGCACTTCTATGCTGACTACTAACCCATGTAAAACATTATATGTGTATGATGAAACCACACATCATGTCTTGCTGGAAAGAAATATATTGTCACCATTTAATCAGGTTGACCAAGCACAATTCTGTTTGGTCAGCCATGCACATACCTGCTCACATGGTTTACGTGTGGCTGTATTTGCAGCGTGCTCTTGGTATCACAATATGTCTTTATTACATTACCAAAAGAAACCAAGTCTTAATGTGCTACCTCAGCATTTATTCACTCCAAATTTCTATAAATTCCTGCTATTTTTAGCAGAACTTGCTGGAACTCAACATCAGAAAGAAATCACGAAAACATTAATTTTTCTTATTGCCAGATCTGTCTAGTCTAGTGTTAGAGAATCCCTTCTCTACTTCCATCACGGTGAGAGACCTCTTGCAGTATGAGCAGATCCAATGAATCCAGCAGGTTTATTCCTGCAGCCAAATGCTGATGTACACAACAAGTAAAGTCACTGAAACTGGGCTCCAACATGTTGTTTGTTCACAGAAAATCCCACTCATTTTCACAGATGTGTTTACTCAGTTCCTAATATTCCAGCACTCCTGTCCCAGAGATATGGACCAGAAATGCTGGAGCTGTCATTGCCAAAACTTACACTGAAGTTTCTTGTGCAACCTTGGCTCAGCATCTCAGGTATTCATCACAAATTATTCTTTGAGCATGCATTCCCTTTGTTCTTGCATACATATTTTGTCCCCCATATTTTCTTAATTCCCTGGCAAAAGATCGATATTTACCTTGAAAGACCATTTACTGCCTAATATTAAAACAACCAAGTAGCAGATATGGAAAATTAAAATTCAGTGTAAATTTTACCAAAAGCCAGACAGAACTATAAGGAATTGAAAAGTCCCACATTAGGAAATACTAGGGAACTTTAATGGCAATCACAAATACTTGGATCATCCCTTTGACAGCACATGCAACATGATCCCAGTTTTGCTATCTGTGCATTTTATTTTCTATTGCCATGGGATCTGCTGGCAATAATGTATTGCTATTAATGTGTTACAAAAGATGTCTGATATGATTTACTTCAAACCCTGCTACCTTGTCTGTACCCCATATTAGCAGGAGGTTTATTTAGGATCTTTTGCTCAGTGTTTTGTACTATACAATTATTAGCTCCATCAGTGTGTAGGGAACCCAGGGAGAGGATTCTTACTTTGTACCACCAAAATCCTTTACCAACTTCTTCACTTCCACTTAATAAAAAAGTAAATTTTTGTCTGCTCTTCCCAGCTTTACAGACTATGACATATTTCTCCTTTCATATATTTCATGTCTTCCCTATTGGCCCTTTTTACAAACATGTCAGGGACAGATTACATTTTTAATAAGAAGAACTTGAGTTTAATTTATTACCATGTTTAAAAAGTTCTAGATCTATCACGGCTATCAATATGATGTCATCTCTGGGTTTTGAGGTTTTTTTTGATTGCTTAGTATATAACCTGTTGGACACTGTACATAACAAGCGTCACATTTGGTGAAGCTGTAGGTTGAGAAGACCTATTTCTTTTTTTGCTCCTGTTTGAGTGCTCTTGCCCTAAGATGTGTCCAAGGGGAGGAGGAGCTTTCTGCCCTCTGGTTATATTTGTTCTTTATCATGTTCTTGATGCAGAGCTGGAGGCTGAGGCAGGGAGCACTGTGCTTCTTTGTGGGCATTTCTTATTTCAATGGATTTCAGCTATTCTTGTGTTCTAAGCCAGTAGAAGCCTTTAAGTTACAAGCCTCCAGTAATCCAGTTAAATATTGGGAATGTGCTACATAAGCATTAAATGCAATTGTTAATATCTTCCAGGGGCTCCAGACAGCTCAGATTATTCTTAACTGGCCCCCTTGGCTGCACACAGGGCTGTATTACTCATATCTGGAGGGAGATGTGTCCAGTCAACTTTATCCACTGCCAAATATGTTTATTTATTGCAGCACTTCAGTACATTCCCTAAGCTCTTCTGTTCAATAGCTGGTGGAAGAGGCAGGATTAAAAGGCTGCTTCTCAGCATCTTTGGCTATCTTTACATTTTTCTTCAAAGACATGTATAGGACAGAAGCTACCCCATGGCTTTTAGAAGCAGAGATGATGAGTGATCCTCTTTGGCTGTAAAGCATACCTTGCAGCCGCCCCTGATTTTTACTTCTAAAGTTCACTTCCCTCCTTGATCTCAATTGTAACTTCACTGAAAAACTGAGGCAAGGAAATGTCAGGTTATAAAACAAGGCAACAACCCTTTGGAAACAACATTCTCTTTTTAAAAAAAATTCACAACAAAAATGAAGAACTTCATGGCTTAGTGCAAAATTTAACAGTATGTCTGCTTCCAGGCAAAAGCATATTAATAATTTGTTTAAACAATGAATTTTTCTGATGCTACATATTCTTAAGGTACTCTCTACATGGAAGGGTCAGAGAAAGCAAGAAGCCAAACATCTTTAAAGGAACTCACTAAGTGAAAATTAATGTGATGCTTTTTTCCTCTTTTAACATACCCATAGGGACTGTTCTATCAGCCAAGAATACTAACAGGTCTCACTATTCTAAACACAAAATCAGCATGTGAAAGCACAAGTTTCCTCTGAATATTCTCTAAGCCCAGCCCTCTGCCATCTTCATCATCCTTCTTTCTTAGCTTCCTCCTCTAAAGGGAATCCTTCAGATTCAAAGGTGGCATATTACAACTGGGAACCCAAATGCAATGGGGTTGCTTTTATTTGACTTTGGAAGTAAAGAACTTACCCGACTGTATCTCATTCCAGGATGTGACCTTATCCATACAGCTGGTCTTTTGACAAATAATAAAATGTTTGCAAGTCTAGAATACCTTAGGTAAGACAAAATCCCCATACTAGCATCATTAGCCTAGATGCAGGTAAAAAAAGCCAAAAATGGAAGCATTCACCTTGAATCCCTAATATTTAGCACAATTCAAGAATATCTTACCTATATATTTTTTCAAAGAGATTTACTTCTTTACCAAAGATGCAGTTCATTCTTATTAAAGAAGAGAAGGCCATACTCAAGGAGCATGAAACAGTTATCTACTTAGAGGCTGCTGCTCATTAAATTTTTTGGAAGGCTTATTTCAGACAAGATAGATTTATTGGATAAGGAAGATTAAGGAGGCCATTGCTTCTCAATTACCACTAGACACAGCAGAATATATTTGTGGTTCATATGACATGGTCATCTTTGTGTAGATATGTAACTTGCCTCAACCTTTCACCCTCCCTTCTGTCCATCTACACTTGGGACTACAGCTGTGTCTAAATTCAATATATTCTCTGGGTAGGGATTGCCTCACATTTTCTATTCACTGCATGAACATTAACTTATTAACCTTCATGAGAGCCATGGGAGATTAATCTGAAACCTATTCAAATCCCACTGGAGGATAGGGGAAGATTCAGCTTTGAATCAGGCTCACATATAAGCAAAGCAAAACATAAGATTCTGTTTAACTTAAGACTACATAACAACCCAAACTTCAGTCAAGGTCAGTTTCATCCTCTCGATTATTTACGGATGTTCCAACTCCTCTGGCTGTTTAAAACATTCCTGTTCCTTCTGGTTCTGCTTACAACAGCCAGAGTGTTACAGCAAATCACACAGAGAGGACAAAATGTTCAAGTTTCATGAACTTGAGGTTTCATCTAACCATTTTTAATTATTTTAAAGCAATGCTTATGCTCTGAGAAATGAAGATTTTATCTAAATCATTACTGAAGGGATCAGGGTATTTGGTTTGAGTGCAGCGTGTTTTAGCCTATGCATTTCTAAAGTTTATGATTGTCACAGAGCCCAGGATATATTTTTTCTAAGGTATCTAAGCATACCCTTTCCATTGATACATATTCTTGTAAGTAATTTAGTCACCTTAAAAATTATCTTATCTATGGTTAATTATGAGCAATAGAAAAATCAAAAAGTGTGACTCTGCAATTTCTACTGTGATTACTTAATGAAGTTTTTACAACTCAAAATGAACTTAATAGTTAAATTAATTAATTCCTATGTAAAGGCTTTTTTCTTCCTAGCTATGATAAGTTAATCACTTATAAAAGGAATAACATAACTGGAAGTGTTTAAAGAAGGTTTTAATGGGTCTTTGAGCCACCTGCTCTACTGGAAGGTGGCCCTGCCTATGGTAGAGGGGTTGAAATTAGATGATCTGAAGGGTGCCTTCTAAACCAAACCATTCTATAATTCTATGATCAAACTTTCAGAAAACTTCTTATATTGCTGAGATATTTGAAGTTGAGATTTGGGATTGCATTTGGGGTTTTTTGTAAATAACCAATGTCAGAAATCCTTAACATAAAAAGAATACCCTTAAATTAAAAACCCAGTTAAACTACAGCCTTTTCTTAAAGGGTACAAAGATAGAACATCGATTCTGCTCGCTAAGGCATATGACTTCATGCTAAACATAGTTAAATTTTTCAGCTTCAGTTTGTAAATTCAGCATTTATTTCCAAAATGACCAAACAACTGCCACAAAATTCAAAAATCATGAAGGACCCAACCCATTCTGAAATGGACCACCGTGACTCTTTCCTTTAAATATTAGTACATAGAAAAAGGAAAAGTTCAATTAGTATGTGCATTAAACTAAATAGTATTGTCCTTGTGTACTTCCCCAAAGCTTTTTTCAGAATTCATGAATCATAACAATTGGACTGGGAGAACCTCAAGTTCAAAAAAAGGGGGTTCTCTTGGAAACCCTTCCAGCCACCTGGTAGCTGAAATGCTTTAAAATGTTCTAGCAGAACTTACTATCAAACAGAGTCCTCCAGTAAACATAAGCCATGTTACCTAGGCTTTCCCTCCTAAAAAATCAATTATGTAAAACAAAATTTCCAACTAAAGGCCAGGTTTGAAAAAGAAAAAAATATTTGGAGGAATATAAAACACCTTTGCAAGAAGAGGAAAAGAACAGCTTGTCTGTTTCTGCACATTCTTTCTACTACTCTCTTTTATTTCAACAATTTTTCATTCCCTTCTTGTTCAGTGATGACTGTTTTGGGAAATTTTGAAATTTCTTCAGTAGACAGTTGTACAAGAGGTAAGGGGAACACTGCAGTAAAAATCCTTCCATTGGAAGATCTGTATTTCTGACTCAGAAATAGAATGTGCCTATTAGAAGGAGCACAAAAAAGCTGACTATAACAGGACTTATTGAAAACTTATATACATTATCTGCAAGCCAAACACTGTATCACAAATACCAATAAAGGCAACTTCCAACCCTGAGCAGCTGGTAAAAAAAATATGATTAGTACTTGAAGAAATAGATTGATGTCCCCCTGCAAATCCTAGTTTAAGATTTTATACTGTCATGAAGAAAATTATTAATTTGAATGTAACAGAAATTTGGCAGATCAGATGACCTTGACTCACAGTGTGAGAAGCTGTCCTGGCACAAACACAGGATTGCAATTTTAGGCAACAGTTTTGACTTTTAAACTACAGAATTATAGAACCTGCAAGGGTAGGAGGTTCCACTTGATTTAATTTACTTTATTTTGACTTTTCTCACACATCCAAGCTTGTCAAGGAGTGAACTAGATGGTTGCTGTATTATCTGACAACCACAGCTACATGGTACATGGGCATTGCGAAGAATTTCAGCTGGATAACTTTTTTGATGATAAAATTTCATTATATAAAGTGCTTAGGACTTTTCATCTACTGGAATCCAAAACACCATGCACAGCTTTATATTCTCCTTCAGATCTTCTCTATTAATATGGTACTCACTTGAGAGGCTTATCTTTTACAGAAAAACACATTATACAGCTTCAAGAAATTTGCTAATACTTCTATGTCACATTGGTCAAACTATGATGGGACACAAAAGTGCCAGACTAATAATACAGAATCTCAAAGTAACAGGCTAAATGGAAAGCACTTATGCTAAGCTATCATTTACATAATATTTTTTCATAACTAGTGTAGTTGATATAAATAGGATATTATATTAGTGGCAAAACTTCCAACCCTTTAGGGGTGGTCATTTTTATCTTAGCCTGGGCTTGATTTGTGCTTAAGCTAAAAGAGGACACCAGTTCTGGATTCTATTTTCACTTTCCAGTTCAATGACACACACGACATTGAGGTTTTTTCCTCATCTGGTTTTAGCTGGAAAAAGAAGATCACAAAGAAATACAAATTACACCAGATGAGCCCAAGGCGCACTACATGTGATTCACATTTAAAATGTTAAATAGTTTAGATCATACAACTAATGAGAAAAAACTTTTCCAAACTGGTTAGATGTCATTAAGTGGGCTTAAGTCTGGAAACAGACAAGACAACAGACAGGAGAGCAAATGAACATGAGCTACTAAGGCCACAGTCCTCAGAAGAGTTAAGGAGAAGATGCTGCTTTCAAAGAGGAGTAATTGTTTTATATTAGTGAGACTATAAAAGTTACTCATTAAAAAGCAAAATGCACTATATCCAAAATGAAGATTACAGGAAGGGATAAAAAAAATGTTTAGTTTTTAAACCAACTTCTAGTGCCTGACTTTGCTATACCATTAGTGTTCACTTCTCTATTTCTTCAAATATCAATGACAATACTGAAGTGAATATTGGAAGAAATGCTGAAGCAGTATTTCACTGGGGTCACAAAATATGTTTAACATGCAAACAGATTTCTTACTTAAAAAGTGGGTCTCACTATAGGTGAAACAAAACCACTTCCAAAAAATACGTCCAGAAACTGGTCACCTACTAGGTGGATTCAAAGCAGGCAAGTAGGCCTAGTGCAATGAGGAATTACAGAAATATGATGGAGAAGGCAATAAGTAGTCTTGCAACTAAAAATGGCCACTGTTCACAGAAATTTAGCCCCAGACAGACAGCATAGTCCCCTTAACCGCATACAAATAAATAGAAATCTGGCTGAAAGTTCATGCTTTCACTTCCTTGGCAAGAAAATACAACAGCTATATGCATCTAGCAATAAATACTGCCCCATTTCCTCAAGCAGCTGCCTCTGGCCACTGAGCAATTCTTATTAAACCCTTTTTTCCCTCTCTTGCCAGCAAGGCAGCACGTTTCAGCAGTACAAACTGCACCCCAGTGACCACAATCCTGCTCCAGAAGCTGTCATTATCTGAGGCTGACTCTGACAGAGAATCACAATGAAGAAGCCTCTTCACTTTCCTGTCTAGTGCACTTCTCTGTAAAGAAGATGATGCTGGTGATAATACTTTCTAATCACAAAAAAAAGGGGGAATGATAAGGGCTGTAAATGATTAATACAACACACTGATATAATGGGGAGCAACATTTAAGTGTAAAGTGTATTTCAGTTATGTCAGCTACAAAAAAAATAGATCACAAAAGCATATTGGAGCTTGCAGTAATAGTTTTTGCTAATTAGTTGTGCAGAGAGAATGAGGAAACTGGCCTTCCAATACCCATCACTAATGAGACTCAATTTAGGCCTTTTACATAATCTACTTATGACAGCAAAGAAAATCCCCACCCTGTCTGATAGATATATACTGGGATAAATTTCCCAAAGAGACTTGCCTCAATCATGAAACCAAGCAGAATGTTAAGACTTTGATGTGAAGATGGAGGCTTAAGATGAAAATCACTCTACAAATTAAAAAAAACTAGCCTTCTAAAATAACAGCTGGAAGAAGTTCTAATGTCAATACAGAATGAATGATTAATAATGGTGTCTCAGACCAGAACCTAGCCAATGCTTTTCCTGGGCACAATCATTAAGCTTTTGAAAGTGCTTATATGCTCTGAATAAACTTAATTTGAAGTTAATGTGCTAGTTTGCCCTTTAAAAAAAAATTAAAAAAAATACACACATAAGAATGCACCTGTGGACAACAGTGGTTAACTGAATCAGTCCTTTGTGTACAAGTATTAGAAGAAATTTAAGAGTGTGCTTACAATATTATCTTGCAGCATCAATATTTTTGCTGCAAGAACCAAACCCACCAGTTCCATCAAGATCATGATGAAGCTACTCTTCTTTCTTGGCTATTTAATAAAATAAGTTTGTTTTTAGCCTCAGAACAAAAATACCACAATACATAAATCCACCAATTAGCTACCATGTAATGTGGAAACCCACAGGAAAGGCAGTTTATAGGCAGACAATGTCCTATAAACTTGCAGGATGCTGATCCAAAGTCCTGCACATGCTGGGCAAAAACTAGTCACAGTTTACCAAATATATCCATCAAGGACAGTTGATGATGTATTTGCTGAAAGATTCCACATAAGACAGACTGAGCATTGCCAATGATCAAATTTCTACAAAGGGTTTTTTCAACCAGAAATCAAAAAAGTGTATACAATAAGAATAGCTACTATAAAAACCTTGTTTTACACTGGCACCATTGCACACACTTATCTTTTTGCCAAAGTATGTTCCCTTCAGGTACAGACCTGACATGGGACTCAGAGCTGCCAGGGAGGAAAGCAGGAGGATTTCTGCTGGTACTTGCATCTGTAACACCCACATGCGACGACTACTGATTTAAAAACATGCCATTGGTTGTTAAGGTCTAACATGGCAAACAAATTTGAAAGCATATTAAATTTACCTACTTTGTTAACACAAAATTTATCTACAATTTTCAGAAAATCAAATGAACCTGAATCTCATTATTTAATCAACTCTACACATTGTAAGGACCAAACAGAGGACAATACATTAGGAACCTGCTATGATTTAGAAAACCTTTGTTAATGAAGCAACCTGAATGAAGTCAACCTCAGTGATTTTTATTTAAAATCCCTTGATATATGCACTTTGTGCAAACTTTGATAAGTTGAGGAGTTTTGAATTTTACTGAAGAGATCGATGGGGTTTCTTTTCCTACTGGAACATTACATGAAAGTTGTTTTTTGCTATACTTCAGAACAAAAAACTAAGAGTAATTCATGAAAGCAGTGCAGAACTAAAATCACTGAGCTAGCTGATCTCAGCTATAGCTGCTAATTAATTGTTATGTTATCCTGCTTGTAAAGTGTTATCTGTATACACACACATCTTTTCTCCATGCCATCCCTGCATGTCCTTGTATATTGTCCTGTACCCTGTGTCACTGTCCAACACCTCCAGAGGAAAGCAAAAGCAACGCAGAAAATTTAAATTCATTTCTGTTGAACTTTTAGCTGATTAAGGTAAAGGATGACATGATTTGACCTCCCATTAAGAAATGTGAGCAAGTGTTGCTTTTCCAGACAAATTATCAATAACATTTTAATTAAGGTTTGATTGAGCCAAAGCAATTATCACATGGCAGCAGGTAGTGAGCAGCAAAGAGCTCGGGGTATCATTCTTTCCCTGCAAGGGCTGGAAGAAGACAGGGTAATTACTATTGACGAGGCTAATCTTCCAGTTTTCTAACCTCAGGCATGCTCAAAGACAAATCCCACTCAGCATTCCTTGTCGACAAATTGGTCATTTACATAAACATGTTTTCTCGCCAACATACGCTATTGTAGTAGATTTCCCAAAGATGGCAGCAGGCCAGACACTTACTTAGCAGCCAATGTTCATGTCTTTTGCATAAACATATGTGCTTTTCTAGCCCTTATATAAAAGTCTGGAGACTAAACCTTACTAAGGGCAAGTGGAGCTTTGGGTCAAAACCTACTGACGAGGGTCCCTGCCTTTGAAGTCACTCCCTATTATCATAACAGCATACAGCTATAGTGCTTTTTTCCCCACTGGACATTTCCTGTACCCCCAAGGAAACTTTCAAGGCTTTTGGAAATAAAATCACTGTTAGACAGAGCATACACAATTTTTTTACATACTGGTTTAGCTGTCCAGAAGCATTACTTCAACGCTGCATCTACATTATCCACACAAAGCAGTAACCCATGGTGTGCCCTGCCCAGGTTGCTTCAGCACAGAGTTTACATTTGTTCTCCAGGTACCAGACTGAAGCTGGGGAATGGTATTATTTCATCCACAGGTTTTATTCATGTGCAGATGCTGTATTTAATACTGTTCACCCCCTTGTCTCCCCAAAGGTCAGACTGACTCAATTCACAAGGGATAAGACCACCCTGCCAAAATGCCTATCTGCAACAAGACTAATGTAGATTTTTGCAGTAACAATTACTGGTAGTAGTGCCTGCCCACCCAGCTCATGGATATTTCTGTGGTCATCTATATGGTATTGGGAAAATAAAATAAAATTAGAAAAAAACCCCTTATATCTACCTCTTATTAATTACACGACCTTTCTTTCTTTCTTTTAAAAATTTTTTTTAGACTAAGCAAACTCAAATGCTGCAGCATAAACTAAGTGGATACACAAAAATATTGACAGAATGTAGACAGATTTTTTAGAAAGTGACCTCTGTCATGTCCTTCAAACACTTTACAAGCTATCCCTGCTGATGAACAGCTATCCCATCTCACAAGGCTCCATCAGACAAGAAATAGGATATCTAATTATTCTGCATCCATCACTGGAACGATCTAAGCTTGGACTAAGAAATAACCACCGTGACATCTCATTTAATAGTAAATATATTTATAAGATGATCTTCCTAAAACAGATTTCCCGGTAAAAAAAAACCAAAACAAAACACAGAAACAAAAAAAAAAAAAAATTCAAACATTTCTGTACATCCAATTTAACATTCTGCATCTTCTCAATTATTTCACAAGGAAATTTGCAAATGCATTTGCAAATTGTGATTACAGTCTTCCAAAGGCTAAAATTCCAATCATCATATGAGGCCTTTTCTGCTTCGCTAAGTACATTTCTCTAAATGTTCCTGACTCTCATTGCAGGTCAGAGGAAATATTGTTAGTATTTATCACTTGCACAGTGTCAGAAAGAAACAGTAATGCACTTCCTACAGACAGATGGATGCTATTCTGAAAGGCATAAAATCAAAGCAGGTAAAGAAATAAAAAGAGAATGGATAAAAGCATTCCTAAGCTCAGTACACATTTTGTTGTCTCAACTCTATTTGCTTTGCTTTCCACATTTCTTTGTAAATAAAGTCACAGCCTGATAAAAGGTGGGCAGCAATGTGTACAAACCCTGCAATATACACTCCTCTCTGGTATCATCCATGCTGAGACTAAATGGTGGAACAGCATCCCAGGGCCTTATCTGAATACATTCCCAGGCTGCCTCCTACCTCAAAACCCCTTCTGTTCTATTTCCTATATGGCTAAGGATTTTACCCACACCTTTCACCACAAAACCAAAAAAATCACTGAATTTGTTTGTGCTTCCACAAAAGAACTGAAAAATTCACTATGGTGAGCAGTGTAACAAACACTTTGGATACAGGTAGTCCTGCAAGGAGCAGATAGCTGGACTCGACAATCCATATGGGTCCATTGACATAATCTGAGACTCAACAAGTAAAATTGGAAAAAGTAACTAACTGAAAGATGCATTTATTAAAATTCACCTGACAGTTCAATCCCTTTTGTCCTTGAAAAGTTTAGTTACAGCTTGAAGATGACAGCTGTAGATTTCCCTCCAAGGGGTTTCAGAGTTTTCTCTCAATATATTCATCATGCATTGATACCTTTGCAAGGCTAAAACGAAGATTACACTTTCTCTTATCTGTTGTCAGATACTAATAACATGGATTCAAGTAAGTCTCTAAGGATTTGGTCTGAAACTCTTCACTCTGTGTCCCAGTTCCTTACAGTCTCCTTGTGATGGGGTCAACCAGGGAGGAAAGAATAACACATTGGCTGTTCATAAACCTTGGGCTGTTACCTCCCTGTTTATCTATTTTTGAGAACGGTCATAAATTTTGACATTACATTACTGCACTAATGAAATCAGAGGGAACCTTCACAATAAATATTGAGTGAGAATTGAGAAACTTTTGCTGTCAGGTTCCCAAGCTGGCCAAGGAAAATATCCCATGAGGTCCTTCAAGGACACCACTGCCCGTAGATCTGTAGGACCACAGGTCAGTGGGGCAGCATCCTGTACTGTGGCCTTAGTCAAAATCTGATTGAAATAACACTGATAAAATTTCCTCTGCCCTGAGCATTGCAAAAAATGTTGCTTCATGGGCTGCATAATTCAAAACCATAGGGAATTATATTCTCTCCCAAACTAAGCATCTCCTCAGTGACAGGCACAGGTAGATGGCTTTATTTACCACACAGCTCCTGGAGCTCCTCATTTACCAACATGGCTGTAATTAACCTTCCCACAAGCACATTGCTGTTGCCATGGGGATCCACCCTGGACATGAAGACAGTTCCATTCTGTGCTGTGCATGCCAAGGAAAAGTTACAATTCTGAAACTGTGCTGTAATGGAGGGGTGTCAGAGCACAGACAAGAGATGGGACAACAGCTCAAGAGAAAAGTCATGACTGATCTAATGAAATGAAGGCCACAGGAGGTGCCAGGGAACCCAGAAAGCCAAGTCATACCAGTTCAAATCACCTTCCTCCCACTTGTCCAGAGTAAGCAATCGCTGCTGAAAATAAAAATTTCAAAGCAGGAGAAAAGAGTGCAGGAGAGCACTCTCCTGCATTTCCACATCTAAATTATATCATACTAACAATAAATTAAAAACAAACAAGCAAACAAAAGAATTAGCTCTTTAACCTAATCTACAACAGGCACAGAAACTCAGTTACACTATTTATTTTTAAAATGAATTCAGTAGACCTACCTATTGGAGGAAATAGGAATAATAAAATCTAAACAGAATAGCACCTTTATTAGATAATATTTAGTTTGCACACTACAATTTGCATTATAATCATCATCAACTTTCTTCTCAGAAAGGATTTCTAAAGACCAACATAATGAGATTTACAATTTATTGTATTTGTAATTATACATTACTGTACGAATCTCCAGCATTATTTAAATTTGTCAAATAATATTTATTAGTATTCTAGGAAGCCTTTAATTCAATAGTAATCTACATTTGTCAAATAAAGAACTAGAATACATTTTGAGTTGCATTATCTTTTCTTTCTTAAAAAATTGAATTTGCATATTCACTGATTTTCAAAATTCAGTGTCCATTACATCTTGAGATCATTAACTCCTTTGCATCCTAATACACTATTAATGAAATCAAAAGTAAAAAAGCCAATCCATTTGTAGATATGAGAAGGAATTTCTAACATAAAACATTCTATTGCAATGTAAAAGTACTAATGATGAGTTCCTCAGGTTTCCACAGAAATATTTCATTTGTCCATATTTAGGGAGGTAAAAAAGTATTCAGGCATCCAAAACTCAAATCAGACAAAATTTATGCAGAGTCCAAACATGAGAGCTACAAAATAATTTTCACTGTAACACCTCCCATATTTAATGGTCCCTGAGAACTTCTGCTTTCTCCTTGAAAAAAAAAAATAAATCCTGGGATGTTTTGAGTTTGCTGTTGTACACTTGCTGACTTTCCTCAGCTCCGTCTGTAAATGCATGACAGCTCCAGCTCAGACTCACCAAGTCAGACATCTATGAGTCTAAAATTTGTGTCTACTAATCTGGGAGATGTACTCAGCCCATGCCCACAAGCATGGACAGCAAGAAGCCCCAAAAGGCATAAAACGAAGAGCTGAAGACAGCAGAACTGCTCACATTTTCCTAACAGTATGTGATGGCTGAGCACTCTGCCTGGGAAGTGCAAGATCCAATACTACATCTTCACCTGAAAACAACTTACTTATTATTTTAAAGAAGGAGTATAAAATGCATAGAGCAGAGTCAGTCAGAAGCTGCAGCAGGATTTCTGAGCTGTGCTCTCTCCTGACAGACAAAAGCCTATCCCAGGAACACTCTAGGCAGGCCACAGACACATTTTTGCATGCTCTCTTTGTTCACATTTTCCTTACAAATGGCTCAAAGGCATTTCCAGGCTTCAATAGCATTAAGCACAATTCAGTTTTGTAGTGGCACCACCAATGGCTGGGAACAGCAGAGGGGGCAGGAGCAGGTTATCAGCATTTCAAGGGCAGCAGAGGCTGGAGGGGCTTGTGTGTGGTGCTGGGATCTGCCTGAGCTGGAAGAGCTGGCTCTGAGGGACCAGGATCACTGCTATTTAAGCTGCAGATGGCTGAAGATCTCTTTCTTTCTCCTCCCCCAAACCATGTTTCTTCAGGGATCTCACTGTCTCTCCTTACTTCCTCATGACACTGCTGACAGTCTGCAGCTGCTGCTACACCTTTGTATAATGTCCTGCAGCCCCAGGCAACTGGCTCCTGCTTTGAGCTGGCCAGACAGTCCAGCACACTTCACATCTTGCACACCTGACAGTCCTCATCTGTTTTATAAAGAGCATGTGCTGGAAGGTGGGATTGTGGGCTCCATTCCTGGAGCTGGATATTCAAAGAATAACTGATGATGTACAGCAAATTCTCTCCCAGGTAACCTTCAGACCTGCTGGGTGACACAAAAGGCTCATTCCCTCAAAAGGCTTCATTCCCTCAAAAGTCTTTGAGGGAATGAGGGTGAGGATGCCTCACTGCCCTTTTAGGGCATTCAAAACTTGTTCAAATTAAAATTAAAATTGCTTTTCTGCTTTTTGCTTTTCTTCTGCTAGGGACCTGCTCCCATTTTCACTGGGCTGGTCCAGAATTTACAGTACTAAATAGGAAGAACTGTAATGACAACAGTTTCTCTGAGCAAGCAATTTGATATTGACCTCAAAAGTGGCTGATCAGGCTCCCAAACAAACCCCCACACATAAATTTTTTCCCCTCTCAGTACAGAAGAAACCAGCTACAACAAGGAGTTGGGTGTCTGTGCCAAAAATGAAACTGGAAGGAAATATATGATATTTCCATGTTCACAAACACATGAAACACCCAAACCCATGATGGGTCCCATGACCTTGATTACCAAAAGATGACTTTTACTCTTAATTATTTTCACGCTCCTGAAGGTTTGAGTACAAAGCCTGTCATAGCTGAATTTTTTATGGTTGGAAGCTTTTGTGTATGTCCACTGTGTTTATGTATTAAGCACTGTTAATGTACTCTACCACTAAGTAACTTCTTCAGTTTAAAATCAAAACATCATAATCAATTTTTCCTTTCTTCAAGGCACTGCTGTAGTGGTAATCCAAGAGGGGAGAAAAGAGTCTCTATTTCAGAGATCCTCCACTATGTAACTGCTTGAAAGACACTTTGCTATGTCTTACAACTGTTTTTATCCCTTTGAGTACTGAGCAATCTTTTCCCTATTACCAGTTACATCCTTCTGAAATAAAAGTGTTGGAAAGCCCCTGCACTTCTGTTTAATGTTAAAGTTACCATTTGGTCACTGTAACTTTCCAAATTGCAGCAGTTTTTTCCTTTGGGATTTCTATATGCAATCAGATACTTAAAGGAGACACTAAAAAGCCTAGGGAAAATTAGACAGTGAACTATGAACTTTTCTGGGTGACCTTGGACAACTTTCCTTGTGATTCATCCAATTAATCTGGGGAAGAAAAAAAAAGCCAACAAAACTGCCAAACTTTATTCCCCCCACCCCCCCAAGAAAACACCCACACAAACAAACAAAAAAAACCCCAACACCCCAACAGACCAACAAAAATAAACAAACAAAACCCAAAAAATCCACCCACAACTGTGTAAACCTATCTCAGATCTTGAAGAAAATTGGAGGTGACATGTCATCTGAGCTCACCTTGCAACACTATCCTACTACAAGGCTGAATACATTCCTGAAATTTTGATTTTATAAATTATGTATACTTACACAGCTAGAAGATACAAGTGCAATCTTGAGACGTCAGAAGTGCCAGCTGGCTAAATCACTATATTTATTTAAACTTACCTTCTGAACTTAGAAATCACTGTGAAAATTTCAATTAGCGCAAACTATGGTGTACTAATAAGCTGAGTACAGGAAAATATCCCAGTTTGCAGCTTTGATTGTACTGAATTCATGAGTTTTCCAGGGAAACATCACTAATGTGGCAGCAGTGGATGTTTGCTTATCAAAAAGTAATCACTCTAATTAAGAATTCACCCACCTAACACTGCAGTGCCTTTTTTGAAGCCATGTGTGCAGTATCTGTTTGAAAGGTGCAGCAAGAATTTAGAACATCTTAATCTGACCCACTATTTCTCAGTCCAGGACTTGAAAAGGTGTCCTATTTCTGGAAATATTTTTGCTGCTATTTCTTTTCCTTAACTTCTTCATCATGTGGGTTTTAAAAATTTACTGCTTATTTTCTCTTCCTCCAAATGCCATTTTCTATCACTCCCTGCTGTCATCCCCTGCACTTGTCTGGAGCTCAGAATTGAAACGGATTCTCTGAACTCAGGGATGTCTCCAGAGGAGTCACCATGATGACAAAATTCAAGGAAATAAAAACATCTGAGTCACTGATTAGTCTGAGGAAAGGGCCAGACAGGACAGGTGGGGAGGAAAGGGAGATGAGCCCATGATTATTTAAACCTCCCAAGTGAGTCACAATGAATAAAACCCTGAGCCCAGCTGAAAACAAGAATTTAGGAATCAAGAATTATATACTTCAGCAAACATATTGACAGTGTTTCCCATAGAAATATTTCTCCTTGAAGCACAACAGAGTTGAAAAGGGACTGTTTCTGAATTGTATTTTACAGTATCTCACTGACAAATACACAGCAACACACGTTCACAATTCACCTGCTTGTCTTGATTTACAAAGATAATCCACAACATGAAGGTATTTTGGGTTCTACTGTTGTGTAAAAATGATGGAGACTATTTCTAAAACCAACCACAATTAGGTAGAAATAGACTCCTCAGCCTTGTCAAGAATGACAAGCAGTTGGAAAGAAAGCTTTTGCATAAAGTCACAGGTTGCATTCTTTTTCTCTAAAGGAGTGTCAATGCTGTGCACTGCAATGATGAAGGGGGAAAAGAATAAATGATAAGTTGTCAGGCACTGAGAGGGAGCAGCACTGATTTGGTATAAATTCAAAAGGCAAAAAAATAAAACACAAAATGTCTTGGTACAGATGTATAGCTTGGTACTTGATTTTGTCCCAAAATAGACAATTTCCAGACATAACAGCCTAGCAGTACCAGGAAATCACTTTAATAAGTACTTTCTTGTTTGGTTATCACTGACTTATTTTTTCCATTAAAATTATAGATATGCTGTGTAACTGAAATCTCTACAATAAAATTCTATTTAAACATTAAAATAAGTTATTTTAAAACCTAAACAAAATGCCTGCAATGAGCAGGAAATGTCCCTTTCTGAAGAATAGCTGCTAGTATTATTGTTTCATGCTACAGTAGATGTCTTATAACCCTTCTATGTACTATCCAAAGTACTTTTACATTTGAGATATTATATGCCTCATGAATCAGAACATTTTTGTAAGATTTTTCTGATTTAATAATCTAATATTTTAATAATAGTCAAAGCATCTTGCAAACAGTCTGTTTTGCTTACAGGCTCCAGACAAGCTCTCTTCAGCTCATCACACTGATGTCAGCCTGTGGTCTGTATTCTACAAAGAAATTCAATTGACCTTCAGATTTATTAATGTATGCACTTCCCTTACAAAGCAGCACAAAAACAGTTACAGCTTAATCCAAACTGTTTCACGTTTGAGGGATCTGGACTGATGGGCCAAGGCCAATTTTAAGAGGTTCAACTGGGCCAAATGTTGGCTCTGCCCTTGAATCCCAACGACCCCAGGTAGCACCAACCCAGGGCTGGGGCAGAGTGGCTGGAAAGGCCCAGCAGAAAAGGACCTGGGGGTGCTGGTGACAGCAGCTGAGCATGAGCCAGCTGTGCCCAGGTGGTCAAGATGGCCAATGGCAGCTGGTCTGGAGCAAGACTAGTGTGGCCAGCAGCCCCAGGGCAGTGACCATCACTCTCTTCCCCCAGGTAACAAGGGACAGAAGAAAGAGGACATGGCCTCAGAATGCACCAGGGAAGGTTTAAATCTGATATTATGAAAAGATAATCCCACTGAAAGGGTTATCAAGTGTTGGAACATGTTGCCCAGGGAAGCGGGGGAATCACTGTCCCTGGAAGTGTTTGAATGTATAGATGTGGTGCTTGGAGACGTGGTTTAGTGGTAGGTCTATAGCTGGATGAAGGTAGGTTTATGGATGGTTTATGGATGATTTTAGAAATCTTTCCCAACCCTAATGATCCTACAATTCTATTATTCTAGGTCTCTTATTCTTCACTAACTGTAAATAGCTGCCTCTACCCCAAAGTGTTTGAATGTGACCCGATAACTTGGTGAATTCTAGTGGTCAAAAACTGTCTTCCTCCAAAAAACAAAAGAGACAATTCTGTCACAATTCATAACTCTTCTTTCTTTTAATACTCAGTATGAAAATGGTAGGGAACCCTCCTCCCTTTCTCTCAATGTCTTTATTAAGTGGATGTCCCTTAATTTCATTCTTTGAATAGCTTTTTCTCAGACACAAGCATTCTCTTATGAAATTTCCTTTATGTCTGTTATCTCCAGGGATATTCTGTTCTTACCATTCACTTAATATCACTTTTCTTAACCTTTACAAATGAAAAATAAATCCTCCCAATGGTGTGAAAAGCATTAGATTGGGTTGACAGTAAAGACTGCTGTTCAAAACCATTCACAAATTAGCAGGCAACTAATAAATCACAACAGTGTTACAACAGTATGCAGGAGAAATATCCCTGCTTTGGGGGATCAATTTGAAGAAACACAAATGAATAGCAGAAAATGACCAAAACTTAATGGATTGACAGCCCTATTCTAGAATAAGGGAAGAAAAAGGAAAGTTAAGCCCAGAAGTGGAGATCAGATCCAACATCTAGGGGTGAGAAGTGACAGCCATGCTATTACATGATCAAGTCTTAACATTAGTCTTTCCTCAGAAAAGATCCAGAAGAAACTTTCTAAAACTGGTAATTCAGACAAATTTTCAGCCACCTATTTAAGCCATAGTTGGTAAAATCTGAGAAAAAACAAATGAAGAGTAAGAGAGAAGATAGTTCCACCATTAGAACTAGAAAACTGAAACTGAAAACACAATGTTCAGTCAGTTCTCAAGTACTGGACACAAAGTTTGGGAAAATGTCCAGTAATGGTGACACAGACAGCTTCAAATGATGAAACAGAGACCATGTTTCAACTGCTTATTCAGTTTCAGATGCAAAACATAGGACAAGCCAGATGTAACTGCCAAGATGTCACGAAAAGTTTATGATTTTCAAATTCTCTATTTTTCCACATCTACTGAAGGAGGTTTTAATTCTGCTAACAAAGTTTACTGTCATTTTTGGTCTAACTTTGTCAATTTAATTTTAATAAGAATTTGATACATAAGTATTAACTTAGTTTTCCCAGAGCTTTTTTTATTACTTGGGAAATCACCAATTCACAGATTTCTAATGGAAAGGATCACCACCACTCCTGCCCTGGAATCAGCACAGTTAGGACTACGTGATACCACTCACTATTCACAAGTTCAGCTATTTATTCAGCTAGTCTACAGTATTTTCCACATTATAGAATAAATCAATAGTTTCAAACCAGGTGCCTCAAGAGGTGAATGTCACAGCCCATTAAAATTTGCATGCAGTATGAAGTTTAAATTGCCTGGCTGAGCATTTCTGGAAAAATACCTCCTCTTACCATATACATAAATTGTAGTCATGCCACAGTCACATGATATCTCAGTATTTCTTTCAAAAAACAAATGCAGTACTTAAAATTCTTTAAAACATATATATGCAAAACTCCCCCAAATATTCAGCTTTCAGTAAAAAAAAAAAGTCACCTAATTTGTCACAATTTGGATTTCTTTACTATGCTGCAGAAGGATCCAGCCCTGCTTGAACTCATGAGCTGCAAGGTGAACCATAGGTAACTGAAAACTCTCATCTAAATGACAAATCCATTAAATACTATTGGAGATTAGTAGTGATTTTTACTCATTTGAGAGGACTACCTCTACAGTAAAAGAAAAAATGCAGGCATTCAGTCTAGATACCTCTCTTGTCTGACTGTCTTAGTCAAATGAAATAAAGATATAAAAATCTCTCCTGGATGTGAAAGAAAAAAAGAAAAAGAATTTGTTGGGTTTGAGAAGAAGGGACTATTGGGTAAAACCCTTAATTGGTGGCATTAAGTAAGGTTTTAGAGCACTGCTGTTTGTTGAGAAGCCATCACCAGGATGGATAACTGCATCTGTGAATGAGGGCACATGCTTAGAAGTTCCAATAACAACTCACAAAATCCACTTGAAAATACAGTGGAGAGCGTTAACCTGACAGGACTGAAGCACTTCATCCTCAACTACCTTGTTAACTGGTGTTGGACATTCCAAACACACTCATGGCACATCCCTAGCACCTTTCCTCCTCTCTGCAGCTCCCACAGCCTCAGAGCTGCAGCTGTTGCACACCTACCATCCAGTTCCCCATTCAGTTCTTATTTTCCTGATAAATGATTTGGCTATGCTCAGGTTCTGACTCTTCCTGCTGTTCCCATCTGTATTCTCTCACTTCTCTCACCCCTCTTCTCTTATCAAATGCCCAACAGAAAATTTATCAACAGCCAAGTGTAAAAGTATCCCCCTAGCATAGTGATGCATTTTTCCATTGTTCTAATCAATCTGTAAAAATGGTCCACGTTCAGTATATGTCTTGAATCCAGCTGAGATATAAGGGTTAATATCAGGATATTAACCTGATATATTAAGCTATCATCACGGATCCAGACTCCAAGAAATCAAATCACATAACATCCAAATTTCTGCATATCTTTTGCAGATGTGATGTCATACAAGCTGTGTTATTCTCATACCCATAAGGAATTGTAACTCCTTTGACTCCTCTCCAACACACTCCTTTTAATTGAAGCTGGACCTTCTGCCAGTAGGAAAGAGTTGTTAAGAGAGGAGAGGAAATAAAACATCTGTCAATATGTCTGAAAGAAGAAAACATTAATATAAGCCAAAAGCACAAGATTGCACTCTGGCATTTTTAAGTACATGCCACAAAAGGATCATTTAACACACTGGTCTCAGAGAACTGCCTTTGTAAACTTACTTTTTCATTTTTTAAAAAGGAACAAGATGCAGAAGCCACAGAAAAAAATTCTTCAGTTGAAGAGATTGATTCTCACCAGTAACATTGCTCATGTAAGGCAAAGTCATGATAAGCATTATCAGATTTTGATCACTCTGCAGAAAAAGATTCTTTATGATCTTTTGAAGAATCTAACTAATGTACATTCAGTTATTTTTTATGTTTAATCACCACATATCTAGTACTCAGAACTGAATTCTGTATGTTTATTACAAGTATTAAAGAAGAGAGGAAAATCTACATTGAGGAAAATTTTATAAACTTCAGAGAAAAGTATGGATGTATATTTCTAAATACTACTGCCAGTTAAAAAAATACATTTTCTCAATTAAAAAGCCACAAAAATAATATTTTCTCTAGAATTTAATTTATATGATAAAACTTTCAGAAGGCCTTCTCTTAATTTTCCTGAGAACACTGACAACAAGAATGGCTAGAGATGTCCTCTGACATACTCACATGTATGCCACATAGAGCCAGATGAGAAAGCAGCACTTACTATCAGAAAGCCATCATGTATGTACAAAATACAATGGGGATTTGAGTGTCAAATCTCACAGTGGGGACTTCATCAAAGAAAGAATTACAGCTTTGTGTCTTCTTTGAATAGTGGACCAGGATTTTCTTCAAAGCTTTCAGCAAAATTGACTTCTAACAAGTCACCTTTAATCTTTAAAGTCACAAGAGATGTTATAGCTACAAGAGTGAATTCTTTAACCATTTGACCATTTTTATTAACACAATTCAATTTTAACACAACTTCCACTAAACCTAAGAAATTATAAGATCTAAGGTTTCCAGGTTTCTCATTACAAGGAGGATAACTCACGGCTTTGCCTTGAAACAATGCAGTGAATGAGATCTACTACTGCAACTGCATTTATTCTCCAGTAGAAAACAAAATCTGATGTCACTGTAATGAGACTGATAATACCTTGTTACCACAGAAGAAAGCTTGTGATAAGATAAAGGGATTTCCCTGTAGCATAGGATAAATCTGTCTGAACAAAGAAAGATCATCCCTGCTAATCCTGAAGTACACAAATTTAGTGAATTTTGCATTATAAATATGATTGCAAAATATTATAGTAGATTACATTCTCCTTCTGAGAATTTTCACAGCTATTTACTGGTCCTTCACTCCATATGGGAGATCAAAGTCAGCTGAACTGCTCAGAAGTTTGTCACAACCAGAAATACAGCATCATGTATTAAATAATTTTATATTTATTTAAACACATAGTACTCAACCCTGGCTTTACTAAGATGGCAAAACCCCTGCTTTCAATGGATTTCTAGAAGTGCAATTTCTTTCAGATCTGTAAATAACGACTGACATATAAACAGAAACATTAATGAGCTTTCATGAATATAGTAAAATTTAGTGTGATACAGTGTTAGAGTGATGCTATAAATGGGACAAATTAGTCTGGAGGGGAGAAGGCTCAGGGAGATCTTATCAGCCGGGATATTTACAGTGACATAACAGAGTCAGTGAGCACACACTGAGACACAGGAGGATTCCTCTGAACATCAGGAATACCCTCTTGCTGAGTGTGTCCAGGTGCCCTCACCTGGCCTGAGGAATGAAAGTTTGTATTTGCCAAAGTCTCAGTGTATTTATCCATGACTAATTCCAGTACGTTGAAATGTCACCACTGGAGGAATACTGCAGGAGAGGCTCAACTACATCCTGCAGATCCATTCAAAATCAGGCAGTCAGTGAAGCAGCACCCATTCAGCTCTTTCTTACCTCTGAGTCACTTCTGAACAACCCGGGGTGTACCAGCAATTCCTTCACAGCTTCTGATGCACACAGCACTAGCTAAGCTGGTGACAAATTGAATTTTGAAGTAAGTATGTATTTAGAAGATAAGAAATGTGAGAAGTTCCTTCTGGGTTTTAAAATTAAGTCTGTTTTGGATTAGAAGAAAAAAACCTGAGAGTTTGGTTCTGCACTAATATTTAAGTAGGCTAATAGCAAATAGTCTGGCTAATACTGAAATTAGTGAGGTTTTCCTACTGCGATGTCTTTTCCTTTTTTTATTCACTGCTTTAAGCTGTTTTGCAAATATGCTGGAACTACAGCTTTGAATGGCTTTAACAACATAGGAGCCATTGATTTTTGCACCCAGTTCCAAGAGCTGATGAATGTCCTTTTTCCACTTCAGGAGAAGAGAGATGGCAGCTCTTCCATCTGTTGGGACTGAGAACGTTTTTCACTGAAAAACAGCTGGGCCTTTTTTCCTCCTAAGAGAGGAAAAAGAGAAGAATTTGGCCATGTAGAAGTTCTTTAATAGACAGTGCTTACATTGAGAGTCTATAGCAACATGGGCTGCTTTCTATAGAGGGTTTGTTTGTGTCCCGGGCACCAGAGCCAAGGGACATGGCAGCATTATTTGCTGAATGTTGCTGTTACTGCAAGATAAATACAGCAATTCTTCTTTTTATCTGTGAAGTGCCTTTCAGATAAACAGTCTGACCTGAAGTCCTTTGCTGTTTAAAAACAAAACCAGAAAAGAGCTCTTTTCCCAACAAAAGCAGAACAAAGCAGAGATGGCTTTGGACCTGATGTTTAAGACCAGCATCTGATAACATCCTAATCAGGGTTAGATTAGCAAGAGGTGGGGGGAAGGAAAAAAAAATTTAAAAGGAAGTTCAAGAAAAATGCCACTGAAGAAATTATGAGACATAGAAACAAGACAATAATAAGGCTGAAATTTTCAGGACCTTTGTTAGGCTCTGCAAAATCAAAGTCAGTAACAAGCCCTGGCCAAGAAGCAGGAGCCCAGCAGGGCTGGGTTAGGACTGAACTACAGCTCTCCAGTGGAAGTGTTGTGCTCTGAGCTGCTGAAACAGCATTTTAGGAGGATAATAATCTGTAACAAAATTTGTTCTCTATTTCACCTTTGATAGACTAGAATGTAGAAATGCTTTTGCTCATAAGAATGAGAGACCCAGGGAATAAGTTTGCTCCTCTTCCAAGTTCAATGCATATTTAACTACGTTACATCCTCGTATTTTCATGTACCAGTAACATGAAACAACTGTTCAAATGGAAACATGTTGTTTCCAAGAATCCAACATAAAGATACTAGATATACTAAATGCATCATATGCATCTATTCCCTTAGGTCAAAGAGCTCTCCCTGCTCCCTCTGTATTTCCCCAGCACCAAGAACAGACACTTGTTCTTGAAACCTCAGACAGTGGAAGCCTCACTTTATCTCTAGGCTACCTGCTTCAAGGCTTCACCCTCCTTATTGTTAGAAGTTTTTTCTCTGATGTATAACATAAATCTTCCTTGCTGCAATTCAAGCCTTTTTTTCACTGATCTCCCTATAAAAGACCATGGATGCATTCTCTACCTCTTTGCAACAGCCTTTTATATATCTGAAAGCTGTATCAAAATATCGCAGTCCTACCTCTCTACCAAATATATATATTCAAAATCCAATTCCTTCAACCTTTTCTTATTAGGGTTTTGTTTTCCTTAACAGACTTCTGAGGGCTCTTGTTTTTTGCTGAGCTTTTCTAAATTGGTCCATATCCTTTTTGACCTTAGGAGAATCAAGGACTAAAGAATTCCTTCTGATGTTTAACACAATATTCCTGTGTTCCTGTCACACACTCCAGATGGTGTTTGACACCACTGACAAGAGATTGTTTACCTAAGTTCAAGTCAAAATTGACTATTAGTGCACACTTCTTGTATGGCTGACTCCTAAGGAATCATTACCCACCCTCTGCTTGTACAGTTAATTATTCCAGTCTAAATACAAAAGCTTAAATCTGTCCTTTCCACACAGCAAAGCTTATTTTATTTTTCCCATAGTGTTTCAGTAGCAGAATGGCTAAAATGATTTCATATTCACAGGATTCAGACTTTGTCTTCTAAACATCCTTGTATGTTTTATAATGTTTTTGTCATGACCTGAAGAATGAATAAGCAGTCTCTGTCCTTCATTCAAAGTATTTAATGAACATATAGAATACCAATTGGGCTCCTGAAAAGTCCCATTTGAACTATCTGTTCATTCTGACAGGTTTTCTAATGCATAACTATATAGACATCTACAGCTTCTCTCCTATCTATCAAAACTGTTAAGCTGTCAGAATAGAGAAGTAAATTTACAGCACTTTTTTCTTTTCTTGATTAACCTTGGTTTCTTGATTACAGTTATTATGCATAATTATAATCTTCCAGTTGCTTACAATAAAATTATTTATTTCTTCCAATGCTTTTCTAAAAAATTAGTAAAATTGACAATCTTGTAATGCCAAGATTCTTCCTCTTGCTCTTCTTCCCAAAAGGGCATTATGTTTGCCCTTTTCAACCAGGTTTTGTTTAAAAATTATCATGCCACTAAAGGCCAGCCAGTTAAAAAAAAACTGGATTATTTCTTGCCTATATGCCTACAGAGCCTCAGTCTGGTGGGGTTTCTCAAAGTATGAGAAACATTTACCATCAGCATAAAGACCTGCACAAAATGCAGCAGTGGCAGAGTAAAAGTTTGAAGTCCAATGCTTTCCTCTGCCTGGAAGGATTCAAATCCATGTCTCCTATCAAAGCAGCTCCAGATATGAAATTACCTCTCAGGAGGGTGCAGCTGGGAGGAACAGGGATTATGAAGCCTTGCAGCCCTTCTCACAACACCACTCGTGTGTTTTATAGCAAACAGTCTTTGCTTAGTGTAGAAGCTGAGCCATAAGGATCTTCATCACCCTTCTGTATTTTTCCTTTCTCACTTCTTGTGCCTTACAGCACATAAGGGGACAGTTTCAGCAGGACAGGAGAGTCAGAGCCCGTCATGCTGATGACAGCACTGAACCAGTCTCTTTCACCTCCTAAGCAAATATTCCACTAACACAGGACATTAATATCTTCTCAAGTCCCCTCCAAACTGCAGCTGAAAGACTGCTGCCATCTTCCTAGAGTGTACCTAATAAGGTTCCACACATTATGTGGTCTGTCCAAATTACTACAATTGACAATATTTAAAATAATCAATTATTATGCACAGATATTCTAAAAGTCAATCCTAATACTTAGCAAATCTCTTTAGAACAGTATTTTGTTTCACCCCCAGTGTATTGAATTTATTTACATCAGCAAAACTGAACTCACCTCGCTAGAAAAACACTGATTGAGGCCATGCACTTAGAAGTACTGACATAGTCTGTATGCCTGAAAATATCACTGCAAGAATGCTTACTCAATCCTTATATTCACTATAAGAAAAATACTATATTAATTTCCTAATACATAAAAATACCTCTCTCAATGCACCCATACAAAGTAAGCAGTGATCACATTCAGAAAGCATAGCCTGAGAGGTAGTTAAATGTCAAAAAAAGCACATAACCCTTCCCCCGACAAAAATATCTTTTAATGGTATCTTTTGATCATACTTTTAATTTGCTTCCTAACAGTGACAAAAACCTACTACATTTAGCATATCACAAATTTCTGATCACCATAATCATCCTCTAAGCTGCATTGCTTTAAATTTTAAAAGAAAAAACAAACAAACAAAAAAACTAACAAACCAAACCAGAAAAACCCAAACAAAAAAACCCCACTACAATCACAACTAGAAGATTACACTTATCAAAATAAAAGTGTATGGAAGCTATTCATTATTCCTTACTTTAAGATGGACAGAAATAGTACAGGTAGAAGAAGGAAAATAGGGAACATAAACATAGAAATGTACTGTAGCTAAGTAATAAAATGATAGAAACTACTTTATTATAAGGCACAAAACTTAGAAAATATGCTTGCAAAAGACATGATCACTGTTATTATAGAACCCTATAACAGCAATGCCTATGGGTGTTCCTCTTATACATGTGGGATTTAGCAGCAAAGAAAATGAATACAAATAAAGCAATAAGAATCCTCTCCAGACTTTGGTTTAGCCCTGCATGCCCTCCTTTGTCATTCCAGCTGATCAATTGGTCTTTATTGTTAGCGAGAGCTTATCTTGCTAACATTTGCATGTTTGCAGGCTTATTTGAACTGAAAACCCTTGAAGCAAAAAGCTGACAAGTTTTCTGGAAGTAATCACAACATTTAAATAGCTACAGAATTTATAAATCCAGGACAATTATATGTTCTTTAGGCTGTTTCATCCATTCCTCATGGAAGTCTAATCTAAAAACTTTTCTCTTCAATTCAACAAAAACAAAGTTTCCTCCTAAATCAATGGATTAGGCAGAGAACACCTCCAAAACACAACCAAAATGAACAATAGCATGGGAACATTTCCTGTTCTGAAACTGAGGCACAGAGCAACACCTCTGATCACAGAAAATGACCTAAAATCAAGAAAAACATCGTTTCCATAATTTAATGGAAGAAGAAATGACCACATCTGTTTTGCAGAAAAGAGAAATGCCTACACTGCAGTTCCCTTAAAATGCTGAAGTTTGTTTAAAATGCTGAAGTTATGTCAGGTTCACCACCCTTTCATTAATTACATACAGTTATTTGTGGGGAAAATAAGAGATCTTGTGAATAGAAAAGTAGATAAATCCTTGTTTATGGATACCTGATGCTGCAGGGGACACTCAGGTGTGCCCCACAGGCACTACCTGCCCCACTGCCAGGTAGAAAGTGGCAGTGGCTCCAGCCAACTCAAGGGATCTGGGAGCACAGCTGGAGTTGAGCTGATGACTCAATGCTGTGCCAGAGAAACCTCAGTGCCCCACAAATACCATTCAAAGAAATTGTGCGCAAGCAGAACCAGTGGCAGCTCTTCCCTTAGGGCAGATCTCAACAAACTGGTTCTATACCCACTTGTCTCCTAACAGTCTAAAATTCCTGAGAATCTAATATTCAAAGCAAACTGATTTTTCTGTAAGTTTTAAGCAAACACCAACAAGACTTCATCAACTTCATGTCGAAACAGAACCCCAGGTGCACAACAAGATCCAAGAGAAGGCTTCCACTCAAGGACTTTATGTTCCCCTCTCAGAAAGGAGGAGAAACAAAAGACTACATGCAAGAGGTTACAGAGCTACAACTCCAAATTCCATTGAATGGAGAAAGTCCCTGGCTTTAACCCACTGGAGATAAGTAGGTGAAATGTGCAATTTTAATAGCTTCTGCTAGGAAATTAGAACACATGGTATATATCCCAGCTTCTCTAGCAACAGAATTTTTACACTGTCTAATAAGTGCATCAAATGGGAAAAAATTTACCATCTACAGTCTTACTAACCAGAAATTTTCCTTTCTTCTTATTATGAATAATGTTGAAAACAATAAAATAAATTCAAATGTCAGAATCTATTAAAAACTCCTTGCTAGAAGAGGCTTGATTTTTCAGGGGAAAGAAATCCATACAGATCTGACTTATTAATGGTTTATTAAAAATTAATTCACGCCAAGAGCACATTAAATGATCATCTTATTAAAGAAAATATAATTATTTCAGTGCAGATAAAATAAGAAATAGATGTTAAATTTTATTAATGGGATTAATCTTAAACACATATTGTCTAGAAATATCACTAATGAAATGCTAACATGACAACTAAACTATTAAAAAATATTCTCCACAACTATTTTTAAGTTAAACCAACTTTGAAAGCCTTTATTTTTCTGACACTTGAACACTTAGGACCAATAATTTTGATATGACAAAAATAAATTGTTTGGCAAGCTTTGCTTAACCCCACAGTGCACAATTTCTTTAATAAAGTTAACACTATGTTATTCAGGGAATGGGGATTTGAGTTCCAGTCTTGTATTTCGCTTGTAAATATAAGTAAATTATTTTCTTAAACTAACAGTAGCTTTCTAAAAGAAAGTTTAAGGAAAAGATTTTGAAAAATGTAAGGCTCTCAGGTAAAATTAACATGCATATAGGGATGTAGGTCAAGGTAGTGTATTAGGACGTATATAAGGATGTTAAAACACTTCTATCAGAAGCAATATTGGGTATAAAAACAAAGTAACCAAAAGGGACAAAATTCTTTTAACCACAAGATTCAAATAT
Organism: Melospiza georgiana; assembly: GCF_028018845.1. Taxonomy (NCBI): domain Eukaryota; kingdom Metazoa; phylum Chordata; class Aves; order Passeriformes; family Passerellidae; genus Melospiza; species Melospiza georgiana. The sequence goes on from NC_080434.1 coordinate 56,120,957, forward strand.
GATGCTAAACTAATATTACCAAGAATATTTGTTTTCTCATTGTTACACAGAGGTAAAAGTTGCCTCATCACAGCATTTTTATTCTGGTATTTCCAAAAGATCAAAAAAATTCTAGTATTATTATTTAAATGATAAAACATCAGTTAGTACAAGAAAAAGCTTATGGTTGGGTAGAGCAGTTGCAATGCTGAAATGTAAGTTTTAGGCAGTTGTGATATGAAATGGTTGTACAGTTTCATATAAAAATCTATAATTTTCTGAAACAAATATTATGTCTCTTTTTATTTGCATGGACTCTTTCACCCACTACATGAGATGGAAATATAACACCTCAGGGAATAAAATGGATGCAGAAAATGAAATATTTTTCAATTGCAATCATCAAGAAAAATAGCAAATGCCATACTTTGTACTCAGCAACAATTTATTTCAAACTTTAGGAAAACTGAGGCATTCCCACTCATTGCAAGGTATCTCTCCCTGTTTAAACATATTATAAGGTTTTTCCTGATCTTCTGCTTCACTGTTTTCCAAGTGCTTACAGTACTCCTCAGGTTGGTGTCATCTATAGATTTAATAAGCACATTCTTGACACAAAGGCTTTTTTTTTGACAGTGAAATATTAATAACATTCCCCTATTATAGCTTTTTTAACAGTTTTTTATCCAACTACAATAATTTCTTTAGTTGAAGTCAAAATATGACACCCACTGCCTGTCCTTTACCCACAAGGCTGTTATTCTACACATGATGAACATCAAATTGGTTTGACACATTTTGTTCTTGGCAAATGTATGTTTACCATCCTTTCTCTCCTTTATTTTTCTAGGAGCTTACCTTGAGTGACTTCTTCCAGTATTTTTCCAGTAATTGAAGCAAAGCATGTAAAAAACCTCACTTAATAGCTGAAGTCCTGAGAAGAATGGATGTATAAGCTATTAATTTAAAATAAATAACACTTTTAAAAGCTTATTTGATTCAAATTCCATGCAACCTAAAATACCTAGGGTTCCTAATATCAGAATATTTTCTTCTTAGAAATACAGTTGTGACATTTCATGAGTTGGGAGAAAATGACCTTATTCAAATATTTCACTTATTTAAGCATAGTACAAACATAACACTCAAAAGCCTACTCAGTGTTCAGGGACACAGGTTTCAGCATGCTGTAGCCAATAATTTTTAATTCATTAATGGATTGATTTTACTGAGGTTTATATTAGTGTAGTTTTTACAAAACTCAGGACAGTCTTTGAAGCCCTAGTACAAAAGATAAGGGAGTGAATGTGTATTTTCTGCCCTACAGGAGACCCAACAGCTGTTATCACACCATGGCTTTGAACAGAGGTAAGAAGCAGCTCAGGTGATGCTTTGCATTAGCTGTAACCACTTAAGAGACAGTGCTCACCTTGCTTTATTTAAAAGATCTCTAAATGGGCTGTACTAAATTGATGTCAGCAGAATTTTGTTACAATAAAATGTTGTGAGGCATGTAACTTCTTCCACATTACTTAAAAACATAGCAAAACACCCCAAAAACCCATTCCTTATATGTTTAAGAAACAAAACTAGGGACATCACAAGAAGAAACAGTTTTCAATTTCCTACCTTAGGATCTCCTTGCTCAGCAAGCCCTAAATGCCTGCTTGACAGAAAATGTTTAACACACTCTAGTGCAATTTACTGCAAGGCACCTCTTGCTACATTGACCAAAATCCTGCTGCAACTTAGTTCCTATTGCAATCCCATCACATCTTCAGGTGAAGAAAAAAAATATCCTGGAGAACCTGCTCAATTAGACTGACCCTGAAAATTTTGACATTATTAAATGGCATAACTGCTTGGTCACAACTGGCATTTCCCTTAGTCTTCAATGTGTACACTGTAAAACCATGAAGGTACAACCTTTCTGTTCACTTGAGTAACATTTTCACATATGCAAAGATCTGGCTTATTTTCTATTGACCATGACTAATGTATTGAATTGATACATAACATGCTTAAGTCATGCAGTTTACTACAGACTTACAACTGCAAATAAAAGCTGATAGGTGACTGTCTTCAGTGTAAAACCAGGCAAAGGAGATTATATTTTTAGCAGAAATATCCCTATTCGCAATGAAATTGTGTTTTCCTGGCTAAGCGCTTTAAGAAGATGCATTTCCTTTTCACAGCGCGAGGATTTGATGCTGTGATGGGTATATTAATACCAAGCTGCCAGAAGTGCTTAGTAATCTCCTGTGGGTGCAATCAGCTCTCACTCCCTTCATCCAAAACAGGAAGGAGGAGTGAGATGAGCATTACCCATTTTCCTGCAGAGTAGGAGAGAGAACAATCTTAACAGAGCCAAAGACCTGAAGGGGTCTGGGATGTGTCAGAAACTTCCTAATCCAGCCAAGGCTGTGACATGAGGCAGTGCAGAGACAGAGGCAGTAACATACCCTTGCTTTTCTGATAACCAAGATCTTTGTATCCCCACACAAAAAATAAATAATTAAAAATACCAGCATCAAAAGATGAACCAAAGAACTACCTAGGAAGCTCCAAAGTTAACAAGGAGCTACAGCATGAGAAGAGGGTTGTCTATAAATTCCTGCCATATTCAGAAGCTAAGGCAGCTGAGTAAGGGCTTGGTGGCTCCCTCCACTTGAGATCCAGGTGCCAGAGGCAGGACTTGTACCTAAAAGTCACGTCCAGCTGTGGATGACAAGAACAACTGTGCCCTGCAGATTAACACATATAACCAGGAATGGAAGAGGTGGGGCCAGAATCTTTCCTTGGGTAGAAGAAAACTCAGCCTGTCAGATACCTCAGAGAGACAAGTCTTCTTCCATCTAATTCCAAGTGCCTTCCTAAATTTGGAGAGAATTTGCTGCAAATCTCTCCAGGCTGAGAGAGAATAGATGGGTGTTTACATCCCATGGGCAAATTATCTGTAAATATGTTTGGTGAACTGTTGCAGACAGGTAAAAGATGTTATAAAAGAAAGGTCTTATAAAGTATGGATTAGGCCCTGCTAGTTCAGCTAAGCTAACAACAGCTTGCAAGTTTTTAGGCAAAGCAATCATGAGAGTGAGTTCATTAACACAACGAACTATTTCAAGGTGAAAAACAACCTAGTAATAAAATCTGTAATAATAAGGGAGCTGTCTCGTGAGAATCAGAAGAAAACTAACTAAGAATACAGAAGTTTATATGCAAAATATCATGTACTGACCAATGAACTAAGTGTGAGTATATTGTCAATCAATAAGATGTGACTCTGTGCCTTCTGATAATCCTATAAAATATGACCTATAAAGATTTGGCTTTTCTGCATGAAGAAAATGGAGTCTTGGCTGACTTATTACAACAGTGAACAACTGCTTCTCTCTTTCCATTCATTATTGAGGTAAGAACCTGAACACCTCAGGGCATTTCAATTAAGCATCTGGAATTTACTGGGAGGAGTACAAGTCAGAGTGCCTGTCCACAGCCTACAGGAGAGTCTGGTGAAGAGGTTTCATGGCTGCACATTAGAGCAGAGCATTTGCAGGCAGAGTGAGCTGTTTCTGTGTCCTCAGAGTACTCAGTGGGAAGTGGGGGAAACTGGGTTATGCACCCTGTTTAGTTTATGCATTGGACATTTTACAGCCACCCAATGAAAACAGAAAATGCCCAGAGCAGGGCTCTGAAGTCAGGTCTGAGTCCCCTGACATTGGCAATGGAGCAGCTTGCGAAGGAGACACCACATTCCTGTTACACATTTGTGACTGAGGTGCACGAAGGAGAACAGAGTGGAAGAATTACACTGCAGCCCTTACCTTTTATTAAAGGATAACCAAAAAACCCTCTCCACACACAAAACTTGCCTGGATCACACTTTGTATTGCAATCAGACAAACATTTCATTTCTGGAGCACCATGTGTCCAAGAAAAAAACCAGAAATCTATTAAATAAATGTACTCATCTCATAGCTGCAAATGTTAAATGATTTTTTTTCTTGAAATTGCTACACAAAGTGCCACAGATCATCCTCATCTGTTTCCAGCTGTGATCTAATGCTTTAGAGGGATGCATAAAACCTCATGCACCTGGAGATTAGGAGATTTCTATAACTCCAGCTGATCAGCTTGCAAAACCAAAGCTCTACATTTTACATAATTTGTACTTTAAATATAAAGTGTGCATGATGGTTTCACATTCAGTAAATTTTACTGTACTCATTTTCACATTAAAAATATTCTTCATGTTATTTTCAGGTTACTTGTTATGAATTAAGCCTTTCTTAGGGGTGGAAAGGGTGAATCTTGCAAAACAAGCTTGGTTTTGCTGCTATCCTGAAGGCTGCTTCTCACCACATGTGTCTATTTAATAGGTTAAGTCTCTTTACTGAGACTAGAGAGTACTATAACAATATTAATGACTTAAGAGAAAGAATCAAATGGCTTACAAATAAAATAAAATATTTTTTAATGGAGTGGAGGGGGGGAAAAGCTATTTTTTACTTATGTACTTACACTCTTTATCCTTATTTTTAATGCAGCATTGGTGAAATACTACCTTATGGAAGCTGATGGCAAAACTCCCTTGCTCCGTTGGTGAGAACTGTTTGGGAAGATAGGCAATAGAAGGGAGAAAAAAACCTGTAGTTCTTTAAGTCTGGTGCCTGCTCCTGGAATGTTGTGGTGGAATGAGGTTATGCAGAAAGAAACAGGGATGTGTTAGAGTTAAATGCAATGCTCAGAAAACACAAAAGAAACTGGAATGTTAATGAACCAGAGAGCACAGTTAGAATGCAGAATTAATTTGTAGTCAAGACAAGTGAAGCCTGAAATTTGCTATTGGATTCTGCTACTTGTTGTCTGTAGTCTGTGTTAGGTTCTGAGGCTTGCTTTTTTCCCTCATTCTACTGGGATTTAACATTTAGGAATAAACAAAACTTAAGTATATGAGTCACACTAATGACCCAAGAGTAGAAGGCTTTAAAATTCCTGTTTCTTGGCCAGCTGAGCTCAATTATACTTTTAATTCTTTTGTAGTAAATAAATAAACAGAAAGAGAAGACAATCCTTTAAGTTGAAAAAACAGCAGAGGGTGGACATGATGGAAGAAAAGAATTTCCACATAGTTCCAGGGAAGAAACACGCTTGTACAGTTCTTCACAAAACTGCAATTTTGGCCCCATTTTGCAGGAATAGCATAGTGGAGCATTCAACAGTACCTGTCTCATTTTTGCAGTGGCAGTGCTGGATTGCTTGTTCATGCTAATTTATTTACCTCTTCTTAGCAGCAACAGCATCTTATCTATTATCAGCACTAATTCCCCTTTTCACCTCCATGGGCTCACTCATAGATGCTTCCACAAAGGTACTGAGATTCTGAATTAAAAGATGCACACTGGCTTCTGCAGGGATATCTGGCCCTTGGAAGCATCAGTAAGTATTTTATAACACTGCCACCTTGTTTAGCAACTTAATAGATGTCCTCTGTCACTTTTCTAATAACTTCTCTGCTCTTCTAGCACCCTGAATGCATGGGGGTAGGTCCCCTCCTCATGGAACTCTTGTAATTCCTGAGCACGATGAGCTGCCCTCAAGCCCCATTATCACACACCTCCTGAAGGTCCTGTCCTCTCCAGCTCCAGCTCCTGGCAGCTGATTTACAAACCAAGCACTGCTTTGTTGCCTGGTGTTCAGCTGCTTTTGCTGCAGCCCTACAACCTGTGCCAGGTCCCTCCAGGTATGCAGATCCATTTATTTTGTGACTTTGTCTTCAAGCAGATGGTTCTTCTCTTCTGTCTCACCTGCTGTGTGTGTGCCCTGTGTGCTGGCCATGCTCTGACATCCCTGCTGAACTTGTGCAGTAAGACTCTGAAGATCATAATCTAGTAACCTTAGCTTTTCATCTCCATCCCCAATAATTTCAGCTCACAGTGTAAATGTTTGCTGTCAACTACGATTCACATTTAAAGTAATGGAATGCCCCAAAGAAAAACATGGCCATTACTTTTCATGAGTTGCCCATGTTGAGTGGTACTTGATAATACAGCTCATTTGGACCACTCATTCCTTCTGATTTGCAACAGCAGGAAGGCAAATCAGCTAAAAACCTGGGGAACTAACCTCAGTATGGAAAACTAAGCTGGCATTCTGACAAAAGAAAATGATCTGAAAATGACAGAAAACCCTTCACAGATTTTTCAAGACTACAGGTACTCTTAATTTCACTAAAAAGTCCTGTTCTCTATTCTTAGCAGAGAGCCACATAACAATTACTAGGTGAAGAGGAGAAGCTAAGAATGGAAACAGGATAATTTAAGATTATTTTTCATAATGATTTCCTCCATTTATTTTTTCAAAAAAAATTGTAAAAAAAAATCTTGGCAACAACCACTTTCACCTAAATATTTAATGCATATTGCTTTCTGAACAAAAGAGAAGTAATGGGAAACTTAAGTCCTGCACTGGGCCTCCTTTATCTGTAAACTTTTATTGAATCTCCATGTTTGCAAACAATAAATAATAATAATAAAACTGAGCATTTTTATGGTTGTTTTCATCCATAAACTCCAAGGTACTCTTTAGTACGCTTGTCTAACTATAGCCAATAATTTTCCCTGTTGACTGGTGTGGAATGCTCAATGCAAGTGTAGTCCATTAAAAGGGAAATGAGGAGAAAGATTGTCTTGTGGTTAGTGCCTGTGACTGGGAGTAATAATTCTTCAGTTTTATTTCCCTCTCAGACATTGACTCACAGAATGACCCTGGGCAAGTCACTAAGATGAAGAGAAAAAGAGAACAAAGTTTGTACCTTTAATTTAAACACCAATGTGAAGCTTGATTTTCCTAACTGCCAACTATCTGGAAATTCTCTTTGTGTTAAAACTCTGTCCTAATCCCTTGTTCTAGTATTTGACCCATCTGAAATTCAATCTTCATGAGAAATTGAACTGGTTTAACTGGAACCAATTTCAAATTGATCTCATTAATTTGGTATTAATCTCAACTGTATACATGCTTAAGCAACTAAACTCTCACTTAAGTAACAGGCTTATTTAGTAGAATATCTATCTTATTAAATAAAATTTCAAGTCAGCGATTTTAGAGCTTCTGGATTAGAAGATGACACTGGTTTATCCTGGTTCACACTCAGCTTTCCTCTAAGGCATTTTCTATCCTGCATGTACATTTTGTAGGCACTGTTATGTCATGACTCTCCTCTCACGTGATTCAATTCTGTTCAATATATTACATTGTCAAACCATTATTGTAGATTCCTTTCTTGTACTTTTAACTCAACTTTCACCATTCTGTGACTGCTGAGAAATCTGCTCCCAGTTCCAACTAGCCAATCTTATTTTGCAAATGTCTTTGGGGGAAAAAACCCAGCAAACCATCAGACTCAGAAAATATTCTAACCAGTAGCCCTGGTTGACAAGATTATTCTTGATTAATTGACTCTCATATGAACAGTGAAAACTTGTCAACAATTTATGGGTTTTAGATCAAACTGTGATCTCAATGCCGGTTTTCTCAATACAAGGAAAACCAAAGCAAACCCATATGCTAATATGTGATGTTGCTGTGAACCTTTTCTGTGGATCACTAATAAAAGCCAACAGAATATCAATGGCACCTTGTTGAAATTATCTCTCACACTCTCAGATATAGTAGAGAGTCTCATGTGCATTTAACACATTTAAAAGGGAATTCTCATTAGTGTGTACATTTTAGAATCAAATAAATTCTAAATATCAAGATCACATAGATGCTAGATAGCTACAAATAGAACCTTCCTGATGTTCATATATTAACAAAAATTAATTTATAAATATTTCAATATAGTGTCTCCATCAATGTACTGCAGTAAGAGAAAAATTTCATTTGCTGATTTGTGGGTACTGGTATACATCCTGATGTGAGAAAGAAATTACCAACTTGTGTTTTTATTTCAGATCTTCTCACCATCCTCAGATTATCTATATAACAAAGTAATTTATTTCTTAATTGGCATGGTACTATCCCCAGTAAAATCAATGGTTTTACTTCATTAATTTTCAAGTCAGCAGAGCCTTCTAAGACATTTAATTTCTTCCATGGAAATTCTTGAGAGTTAGTCAAACTGCAGAAAAAAAAATAATACAGAAATGTACAAATTGAAGTATTTCAAGCTACACATTTCTGCCAGGAGGATAAAGAAACTTTGCTTAAAACTACCAGCAGCAAAGAAACATCAGTTCTAAAGAGAGAATACAACTGAATGTCCAGCTACTCAGCACAGGGGTCAAGCGGGAATGAATATCTGGAATTATGTTATATGGAGAACAAAAATTTTACTTCTACCTCTCTCCATTCTGTGGGGGAAAATTTGCCATTTTTTGTAAATCCGTGAATCAAAATAAAATGTGAAAATCATTATTAGGCTGTGAAAGATTAGAAGAAATTTTGAAAACAGAAAAGAGGAAAAATAGCAGAGGACAGAAAATGGTGGTCAGAAAGGTGTGAGCACCACACAGAGGAAGCAGCAGTAGTAGGGACAGATGAGAGGACAGAGGCTTGAGATAAAAGAACAGAAAAACTGAACAGAATTCTGTTTCATAAACTCAAAAGCCTTCATAATCTGTTCAGTGAGTAGCTCTATGAAGGGAAGCAAAGTAGCTTATAAATAATTGAACACATTTGTGAATAAAAAAATTGAAAAGAAACCCATCTGTTATGTTTTCCACAGGAAAAAACACAAGATTATAACATCACAAAAGCATGTTGACAAGAACTTCACCAGGAAAAAAAGCATTGCTTTATAATACTTAATATTCATAAAATCACATAATAGTTCAGCCTGATATACACATACTGCAATTTTAAAAATAATAACTATCATCCTATTTTCTATCTTTGTTGAGAACAAGTGAATGCTCTTCACCAAATCTGAGCCCTCTCCATCATGTTGGTTTCATCCTGAACACATCAACACCTTACTTGCTCTGTAAGAGAGAGGAGGAAAGATCAAAGGAAATATCTGAAAAATTAGGAGTAACACTGGGCAATAAGAACAAAAATTAAATTCAGTGCTTGTAGCTAGGTTTAACAACAACACAGGCACAAAGGGTACAGACATTTTTTTTAAATGGCACATAAATTCCAAGAGAGTATCTCAGGTCCGTATTATTTTACTACTATGTTATTTATTAGTACTGTCATCACACAAAACCTATAGTAGTTATATTTCATTTGCATTTTTTGGGTGTGTTGCACACTACTCAGATGGGGACTGGGTCTTTTCCTGTAGCTTCTGTGGCGTAAAGTTTAAATACTTCGTATGATACCATAGGAATGTAAAATTCTAACACAAGTGAATGTGTGAGTCTTGGTTCCTGACCTAGTAGCCATTCTTTCCTAAGCATTTCCAGTGGTTTGCATGCACCTGTGGACTGTAAATGAAAAAAATTTAATTTAAAAATCACCAAAATTGTACATTTATTGCAGGTTTTAGCTCTTGCAGTCAGATTTATGAAGATACTGAAAGCATTCAAATACATGCTTAAAATGAGCTCCAGCAGTGCCCATAATCATTTAGCTAAACTTTGGTTTTAATCACCAAGTTGTTTAAACATTTATGCAAATTCTACAAGAAGTCTGCCTGCTTCCTCAGACCCCTTAACTTCTTTATAAACCTAAATCAGGGTCTGCAGTTTTATTCACGTGACATTAAAGCTTCATGAAATCTTAAACACATAAAAGATCTATGCAGAAGGGAGCCAGATCTTATTCCAGAATTTCTGTTGAACTATTTATTTGATTCCTCATTAATGCTATGATAAGGGGGGAAAAAAGAGAGGAAAAAAAAAAAAAAAAGGGAAGGAAGGAAGGAAATTGGTGCAGTTTTTCGGTTCAACACTATCTCAACTTTGTCCAAGATTGACAAGACACCTCATTATACAAGCCCGCATGTGTACAAACTGCATAGGGACACAGAGATGACATTTATAAGCTCTGTGTGAAATTTTCCATGCAAAGCCCAAGGGACAAGACTATGTTGTTTGCCATGGTTTGGAATGAATTTCGTTCATTTTTAAGCCAATATTGGGTCATGTTGTATGGTAGATTACTTTTTCCTTTCTAATCTAGGTAGCATCTGGTTAATAAACAATTCAAATACACTAGGGATATGGTAGATCACTGAAAAAGAAGCATGGATATAGAAGTGTTCTAATTTATTTAGAGAAAGTTCTCTTAAGGTGAGAAAATGGTAATTACCCCTGCAGCACAGAATCATCAGCATCTACGCTTGAGGAGTTGTAAAAAATCAGTCTAAAAACTGGTTCAATTTACACAGCCAAGAGAGTCCCTACTGCATGGCTCACTGGGGTCCAGACCTAAATGGAGCAAGTGAAAGAAACCAAACATACCTAAGAATTTAGCATTTCTGTTGTAGCTGTTTGTCTAATTTAACTACTGCCAAACACCTGTTCCTCTGCCCCTTCCCTGTGCAGCAGTAATTCCAAAGTCAGGGTGATTTAAAGCATTTCCACTTGATTTATACCTGCAATGAGATATCCATTCACACAACCCTTCATTTCTTTCCTTTTCTTTTTTTTTTTTTTTTCTTTAATAAACAGCAATTTGGTAGTTTTGGAACTAACATTGGAACTAACCTGATTTTACCCCAACAATCCAGAAAGACAAAAAAAGCTCATTTCTCTCTAATGTTGTGCCACAAGACAGACACCTTGAAAGGGCAACTTTTACCAGTCATCTTAGACATTTATTTTAGGACAGGATGCATAATATTTACACTGCAAACAACAACCCAGAAATGTTCCAACCTTTAACATCTGATACAGAGATTTCTGATGTTTGTGGACTATTAGTTCTAAAAACAGATGTTAAAGCCCTAATTGATATTAAGATCAAGTTTACCTTTTTTTTTTAACCTGAAGATATAAAGCTCTTCCACCATTTAGTAGACATCCAGATGGCTGAAAATATTCTCAAAGGCCACACAATTAATTGCAGTATATGGTTCATAACAGAGAGCAGACAGTCACTTTATGCGTGCACAGCTAATTCTGAATGCCTTGAAACACCATCATATTCTCATTTAATGAACCTCTCTCCTAATGTTGCCAGTTTGTGATGTCTCCCTTTGGAAAGCAATGAAAAAAAATTATCTCCCTTGCAGACAAAGCCAAAGGTGGTAAAGGAATGCTTTGGTCTTCTATTTCAAAGAGAATAAACAATAATTTTGAAATTTTCATTAATGCCACCATAAACATTTCTATAATTATTTCTGCTGATTCCTGAGACTTAACTATTAAAGGAAGCAAAGGTTTTTAATGATACTTTCACTCCCAAGACTAATTATTTTTTAAAAAATATTGTTGTTGTTATTTTTTAAAGGAAATTAATACAAATTTAGAGCTACAATCACTGGTGCTCCACTGGTGACAACAGAAATATGTTCCATTTTACCTTAAGTTCACACTAAAAGAGACTTGCATTCAGTTTGCACCTCTTGGCACACTGGGCACTAAGATACACAAATATTCTGCTTTCTCATTGAATCTTTATTAATATAATTTATATTTTAAAACAGCATCAAAAGAAGAAAAAAAGAAATGCATTTTATGTGCTCTCTAAGTCTAGTGGCTGGTGAACTGGACCAAAGGAACATTAAAACACATGAAAGCAGGCAGATAGTATCCAAAAGCTTCAATATTAAGTGGCCCAAAAAACCCTCAGAAAAACTCTGTTCTGGTTCAGTTCCACAGCAATTAGTAACAAGCATTTGAAAAAAGAGAGGCAGATGCTCTGCTGGCTGTACAGACCACCCCAGGACCGGCCAGTCACTGTGGTACAAAGAGGAGCACTGACAATTGAAGAGAAGCAGGCTGCTCAGCATCTCCTCATTCTGAACGTTTGCCACAGCACATTTCCTCCCAGCACACCTATGGCAAGCACAGGTTATTACATGGGGTCGTTTTTTACTTCAACTCAACCTTCATTTAGAAATATATGTCTCCTCCATCTTCATTCTGGAGCATTTCTGCAGTTACAGATGTAAATTTTAAATATTTTATAGATTTAGATACAAACACACTGATTAGAGATGACTTCTGATTGCCTGTCAGACAGAACTGATCCACTGTTAATACATGCCTACACTTTAGTACCGAAAAAACCTGGTCAAGTATCCTGAATAGTTAGAGAGTTTAGTTTCATACAGAGTTGTAACCCTACCCTATGACCATCTTTCTCTCCTCCATCTAAGCAGACTTTCTCCTCAGAAACTGTAACACAAAGAGCTGCAATGAACCTGGCTGTTTGTGCTCAATGCTTGCACTAACCAAGTTCGGTTTAAATATGTATCCACTCTTCTTTCATTTGTCAGCTACAAAATAAATACTACACCTTACAAACCAATTATTGAAACATCCATTACTTGTGATAGGAATGCAGAAATACTTAACTTTTTTTTTGTATTTTGTTACCTTAAACTATCATTCTTCACTTAATAATGACATAGGTTTAGTACTTAACAATGGAGCATAATAAACAAAAGTACATTAAATACATATTGCAGTAAGAATGGATAAGTTAAGGAATATTCTTCTTCTGATCCTTCTTCTTCCTTTCCTTTCCTTATTATTATTATTATTATTATTATTATTATTATTATTATTATTATTATTATTATTATTATTATTATTATTATTATTATTTCCACCTTAGAAAATATGCCTCTGGCAGCACAGAGGTTAAAAAACTTCGAGTAGAAATTCCCATAAATTTTAACACATATGGATTATGGCCTGGAAAGACAAGCACTGGATTTCAGGGGAGATAACCAGCATTACAACCCATGGAAGTCCAAAGAAACAAGACCTCTTCAGGACCCTTGCAAATCCAGGCTTTATTTGCTGTGCATCCACCCCACAAAAGAATTTAAGGAATTTAACTCAAGGCCCCAAATGACAGGTTTGTAATGCACAGAGATAAAGACCTATTGTGCTGGATGGATTTTCAATGGAAGGCACCATTATACCTTTTATCAACAGTATGAAAACATACAAGAAAGAAATATGCACAGAATTGCTGGAGAGACCGCAGAAAAGCAGCTAGGAGGGGCTGTGACAAGGAGGAAACCAGAATCATTTCAGGCAAAAAAAATCTATACTACTGTAACTTTTGTTCTATTTCTGCTGTTTTAAATTTAAGTTTAAGAGAGTCTGCCAAGAAATGCAGATGGGCTCTGGTCCACAGTGTCCTGGAGAAGGTCACTAAACTTTGCCCAGCCACAAGAAAATCTTTTTTGGGTTGGTTTAGGAGAGCACAATTATATTGCTTATTCCAGTGCCACAGTAAAACAAAAGAATGCTCAAAAAATTAACACACTTCATCTGTGAGTATCTGATAATTTGCAAAGTCTCTGTTTTAAATCTGTTTTATAAAAAAAAAAAAAAAAAGTGAATAGAAAGATCATTACCAACAAATGGTTCCTAAGATGCTTGGGGGCACAGTTATCCATGGTACACATGTACAGTATCCAACACAGACTTTACAGGTGCTCTCCAGATTTTACTGCAAGTCTGTGAAAAATATTAGTCCTCTCAAGGACATCCATTTTCCCAGGGTTTAACAAAATAAATCTAAAATTTGAATGGCCTTTTTTCAAACCAGTCTCAAAATTACAGGGATTCCCCAGTATGGCAGTCTCTTTGAAAGTAAGAGAATGCAGCCATAAACAGTTTAATCTCCTGATTTGATGATGTTTTTATACCCTTCACATCAAAACAGAGCAGCTGGTATGCACTAATGAATATGGTCCGTGGCTCCCAGCTTAAAACTCCCTCTTGCTCATTCTAAGTCCCATTCTAACCCAATTTGACACTCACAGCAGAAGCAGCTTCTTGGAAATTTTCAGTTGGCAACAATGGTATGGGTTGGACCAGAGTAAACTGTTCTGAGATAGGGGAGAGACATGCACACAGCCAAAATGTCATTCCTGATTAGGAAGCAAAAAACCACCATGGTTTAGTTCCAGGCAGTTCCTTTCTTGCTGCTTTCCACCGCCTACCTCATACGTATTTGTCATACCCATCTGGCAATAGTCTCCACATTCTTTATCCCCATGAACCACAAATGAATGCAGAAAGCTGCCCTGTTCTCTCTTCACACCAATCCTCTATAGCCCAAACCCCATCCCAGGTTAAGTGACAATAAGGGAATCACACAGCAGAATGTAATGCCACCAAGAGGAGGGGGCAATGAGGCAAGGACAGCAACTCCAGATCTCCTTGGTCAAAAAAAAAAAAAGGCACAAAGGAACTTGGAAGGGTTCAAGGAGCCCCTCAATTGCATGTCCTAGTTAAAATAACCCTTGGGCTTTCAGAAAACTTAGTTTTTAACTCAAAGAAATACAACTTGATACAATCAGAGAATTGTAGAATTGTTGAGATTGGAAAAGACCTTCCAGATCACCAAGTCCAGGCATCAACGTAGCACCACCACCATTCATCATTAAACAGATTATCAAGTGGCATAGCCACATGCTTCATGAGCACTTTCAGGAATCATGACTCCAACACTTCTCCTGGGCAGTCTGTTGCAATGCTTTATAACCCTTTCCACGATTTTCCCCCCAATATCTATTCAAAACCCTGTGTAATAGACCAAAGCTGGCACAGAAACAGACTGCATTGCCACATTTCATCCCACAGCTGGAGCAATAACAGGAGCTCTCATATTTGCTAGCTGCTGAAGTAAAAAAACCTCCCTAATATTTGCAACAAATATTTAATGACCTATAAACAGAACTAAATCTAAAACATTACATTGGCTACTAGACACAAGATTGAAGTGAGTGAAATTGGTTTGATAGATCTGGAATTCAGGAAGAAAAAGTACATCACCCTTTAATTCACTTCCTCTTCCTTTGGTTATTCGTACAAGAATAATGAATTCTCATTCCCTTCCTTAGAGGCTCTATCAATAACATTGCAGACAAACCCAATTAGCATTTAAAGGCTGCAACCTGCTTGAATTGCTTTGAGATTCCTTTGAGCTCATCTCCCAGTCAGACAATATACTGAAACTGATTTAGCCCACTCTTTTTGAAATATCACTGCTATTTTGCTCTTAATATATCACAAACAAAAATACGCCTTCATTCTGACAGAGGGCCACAATGGATTTTGCATAAAGTTGAATAAATGAGAGCAGATGATAACCAAGCAAGATCCAATCTCATGATTTCAAACAGTACATCTATTTTGCATAAACAAATTAACTTTTGGAAAAAAGTCCCTCAAAACCATTTACTTTATACTTGTCTCAAAAGTGGTGAAATCTGAAATCATCCCAAAGCCATGCTGGTCCAGGAGTTCTGAAATTACTTTGAAAACACTCAAGCTACTATTGTTTTAGAAGGGGGGATGTTGCACATTATTATAGCTGTAGATGCTTCAATTGCTCCCATATATATTTTTCCAGTTACTTTTTCCAAGGCTGGTAAAACACTAGCCTCAATACCATCTTAAGGAAATGACTGCATGGGTTAATTATACAATGTGTGAATAAACCTTTTCTTCCATCCTTTTTCTGTTTCCCCCTTCCAGTTTCAATCAGTGTTTCCTTGTTCTTCCATTCAAGCTTTAAAAATAAAAATACAAATTCACATCCTGATTTTCTTTACTGTAATCACTACTTTGGCTAATTTTACTGTTTCCCTCTTATTCATCTCTCCTTAAATAGTCTAAGGCATTTCAGGCTCTTCATATGATACATTTTCTCCATAAACACCTAATCTTCATCTTCCCTCTAAACCCCTGTCTCTCTCCAGTGTCTGATGCAGCAATTGGAACCAAAAACAGAATTTCAGGTGAGGGTAAAGCACTGATTTTTCTTGGGTTTTAAATAAAATCATAGCCATAGTGTTCTCAGCATTTCCCTCTCCCTCATTGTCACAACTTTTGAATATTTTTTTACTCCTTGGCAGCTGTTGCACATGGAAGTCTGAATGTAGCTGTCTACACTGATGCCAACGTCTATTTTTGACTGGGTGTGGTCAAGTTAGAGCATAAAATTATTTTCTAAATTTAAACATCTGCATGAATATCTAGATCTGAAATAGTTACCCAAGCTTCTCTATGTAACAAAGAGAAATAAGCATTGCAAGGCACAAATTCAGACATGCATTCTATGAATTGAACTACATCCTAAAAATGCAGTTTCTTCCACCAATTAAAATTAACTGAGATATTGACATCTACACCTTAGGCCTGAGGAATCCTACCCAATCAACCATCTTTCATTTTTACAATTCCATCCATTCATATTTTTAATATATTAAAAAAAAAAAAAGAAAAAAAAGAAAAAAGGTAACAAAAAAGCCTAAGAAAGAAAAAAATATAAATAATTATTTTAGGACATTCTCCTCCCAGGCCTGAAGCCAGTTTTGTAAAGTCATCACTATCAAATTAAAGAAGCAGAGGACTACCAGAATGGGTCAACAATGTTTATCTTGATGACAACACTTAAAAATCAATGTTGTTCCATTCATAATTCTCACAGCTTGGTCACATTTTTCCGAAGGATTGTCAAACCATTTTTTCTTTCTCTTTTTAGGAAAAAAGCTTCCATTTCATCTGACAGCTTCCAGCTTGAATTACAGAGTTGGATTCTCTGCTACTTTGCTGAGTTGGTTCCATGGTCAGATTTCAGGAGGGCACACAAGTAAGACACTCAAAGTGCAAACCAAATTGATCGAGCTTCCCTGAGACAATGTCAATTAAGAATTTCCTTCTCCACTTTTTTTAAATTTCATTCCTATTTATGTCATTGTAGAGAAGTGAAGTTGGGGATGGAAGCAGAGCAAGAAAAGAGGGAAGAAAACAAAACATGGAGCTGACTTTAAAAAAAAATAACAAAAGAAAAGTTCAATCTTTCCCAGTAGAAGTTATTCTATTGGCACAGCACATACAAGAATAGAGGATTTATATTCCACAAAAATAGCATTAAATGCTTTCTGTTAAAAAAAAACCAAACAAAACCCCAAAAATCCCAAAGCAACATCTTAGAAAGGTCCTGAAAAGAACCCAAATTTAAAGTAAAACTCCAACAGCATCATTGTCATTTTGGGTGAATGTTGAAAGCTAGAGGAAGATTTTGTTTTCTAATGGCAATGACAGCAGCTGTGCTCAAGAGCTGTCCTGGGTTTTCATTTTGCTTGCTTGTTTTCCAATAAAGTACTATTGATTCTCAGTCAGGTGGTACAAAGGGCTGTATAAAATACTCTCTGAGAAAATTACCACAATGTCTTTACTCACCTTCCGCCCTCCCCTTCAACTCGATTTAAACAAAGGAGACTTAATGATTCCCCTGCTTGATGCTTTGGAGAATAGGAATGTGCACTTAAAACAGCAACTGCTGTTTGCTTACCAAATCTTTTATCTTAAATGTAGGCACTTTAAGCATATGTTGAGATGACTTTTAAAACTATGAAAAACTTTAGAAGCACTTTCTGTATAATGAGACATCAAAGTTTGATGTGGAGTATGGTTTTGCAATAAAATTTCATCCTTTCTCATTTGCATTTCAAATAAACCATTAATATCTTACAAAAGGACTGAGAACTGAGATAAAACATACTTTACACTTTGATATGTTAGCTGTTGTTCACCCCTGTGGCTTCAACTTTTTCTGCTACTAGAGTTACCACAACTTCACACTTTTTAATTTAGCCTTATGCCATCACCAGTGTCTGAAGCCAAAAAAGCTGCCTTGACATGGGTTTCTGAAGACCACAAAAACCTACAGTACAGATGGATTATGGCTTCAAAAGCTTTCAAAAGGGACTTGCAGCTTATTTTTCTCTTTATCCCCATTTAACATCCTCAGCCCCCTTTGCAGCAGGCATCATCTGCTGCTGAACTCCCCATCTGCCTCTTGCTGCAACCTTCTGTAACCTGAAAACAAATTTAAGAGAAAGATTTTAAAAAATCCCATGAATGTCCTAAATGATTAACCTGAGTTTCTTCAGCCAATACTGCCAAGTTTGCAGTTGTATATAATCTATAATCAAGAAGGAGAAAAAAAAAGAGAGATGGGTGGTGCTTGTTCCCACCATCACCATGTGCTGCAAGAAATCCAAGCAAGTTTGCATCCAAAGAGTCCCAAAGCAGCAGCTGAAAGTTCAGGGCACTGAACCTCCCCGTGAACAACAAGCAGGATCCACAAAACATCTGTTTATTGCCTACCTGCCTTGTTTCAAAAAAGCATTTTTAGGGTCTAAAGATTGAGATTATTCTGGAGATAGCCTGCCTTTGATTCAGTGAGAGGTCATTTCTGGTTTGTGAGCAGCATGGATTCATTCCTGTGAGAGATGTACGCCTTAGACATGCTGATAAACAGATAAGAAGGACAAATGCAGCCACACTTCATCCACATTTCCCAGGTGAATGACCTCTGCTCTCCACTGGAAAAGCACAACCTGACTCTCTCATTGCAAATACAGATTGCTGGCACTGCCACCAGAATTTCTGCCAATGTATTTTTATCCAAAGCCTGGTTTATCAGAAATGTATCAGCCAGGAGAATGTGGACTGCAGAGAGCCTCAGCATGCCAGGTACTAGGGGAAACCAAGATTTTTAAAGTGAAACCCACTAGAGCTGTTCACAAGCATCATCTGGGGATGGATATTAAAGGTCGAGTTGGAATAGCATCTCTTTTATTTCTAACTGGGCTTTTTCCGTCATATATACCTCCTTAAAGCATACATCTCTAAGATCTTTATCGTGCCAGGTCTTCCTTCCAAAGGAAAATACTTTGGAAAGTTTAAGACACATTCACTTAGCCTGTTTTGAGTATTCAAGCATAACAGAGAAAGCAGTTGTGTCTTTTATTAAAGAAAAAAGTTCTGTACTTTTCTGCACACTCATCAATCTAACCCTCATACTTTATCTGTAGTTTACTTGTTTTGAGTGCTGACAATATGCTCTGCACTTCATGAGAAGTAATCCCTGCCCCAGAGAATGAGGATGATCTGCAGTTTGAAACCACAGTTAGTCCCCACTGAATTAAAAAATGATTATTCATGTGTGTAAAGCTCCATTTATACAAAGAGGAAACATATTTAGAGGTTAAAGGAAGGATGAAAACCATCTCCCTCCACCCCAAACCAAACCAAACCAACCATCAAAAGCCACTGGAAACAGCAGACTACTGAGTGAAGAGGGGAAAATCAAAGAGTGCTTCCCACCCCTAAAGAACCCCCTGAGAACGAGTCTGTACCACTGTTCAATTATTCTGCAGCATAATTAGCCCTAAATGTTGATGTTAACAGGACTAATCATATGGATATGGTTTCCCCAGCTGAGTTCAGGTATTTTCAGCAAAACATAAAAAAACTCTTATGGCTGGAAAGCAAGTTTGATTTAAAATTAAAATAAAATTAGAATGAAATTCTAATAAAAATTCGTTCTGATCCTTGTAATACAGGACAGCTATACGGTTTTCTGCACACAAAAAGAAAAAAAAGAAAAAAAAGGAAAAAGAAGAAAAAGAAAAAGCAAAAGCAAAAAAAAAATCACATTATTACATGTTGTGCATGGAGAAAGTACTCTGAGATCACAAGGGCTACCTTCGGATCAACATTACTCTCCTATCAGTTAAGCATTTGGGGTAAAAGGTTTGCATTTGCTTTTTAAAACTGCTTCTTTACCAACTCAAATACATACTGCATCCACGTGAAAATTCAGACAATCTCTCATCATGTTTCCAGATGAAATATGTGTCTGCTCTCTCGTTCCAATGGGCTTTGTATCTATGTGATGCTATTCCTAATAATGAATTATTGAATCTCTAAATTAGAGAGATTTAGAAGTTGATGAACAAAAAGGTTCTAAGACAAGTTTCCTTTATTTTCAAATATTTAAGGAAAAAAAAGATTAGAAACTGTCATTAATAAAATCACTTCCCCAATGCATTTTCTCACTTTCTCATTAAAGGTAAATTTAAATTTAAAAAGTCAATACCTTACAGTATCATGCCCATTTTTTTTCAACCTCTTGTGTATTAATGATATTAATGCAACATAAATTTGAAAGTAGCTTTATTAAGCAAATTTCTGCATTTTTCACTGGATACAGCTATTACAGGCAACTTAATGCCTCTCAACTCTACTAACAGTCATAAAACACTTTTGCAGAGAGATTAACATGATTAAAGTATCATCCAGGGAGATTCTGAGCTATGGCTCCATCTGAACTCAAACAAACGGTTTTTGCTACAGCCAGCATTGTCAGCCTGAAGAGATGCTGCTACATTCAATTTAGGGGGAAAAAAAAAAGAAAATCAATATTATTATAAATTAGATGTTTTCTAGAAGTTTGCAGTAATTGAGAGACATATCTTGTGAGACAGATACTCGTTTGTAGACCAAGCCTTTGAGCCACAAGAACAATACTGATAAAACACATATGTGTGTCAATACTTGAATGAGTAGTCACTAAAAAGGTTACAAGTGCAGCAATACTAATCCAATTATACAGGCAAAAAAGTCCATAAAATCTATATCAAAAGCTGAAGTCTAAAACTTATTTCCATTCCACAGTGACAGATGAAAGTGATTTCATCCTTAGAGGTATCTACTGAGTGATACATTTTTTGCTATCATTTAATAGTCTAGTTATTTAAAATCAATACTCCCACGCATGCTGTCATTCTTCTCCTCCTGTCCCATTCAGGACTGGGGAAGCAAAGAATTCCCTTATGTAATTATAAATCCATTTTAAACAAAATATTGAACCATGTTTTCAAATCTTCTTCCCACTACATGGCATTTTCAATGTAATTACTTCTAAAACTTCCACAGCTGAATTTAGTTTCCTTACAGAAAAGGCTTGGGAATGCAGAAGAGAAAAGGCTAGAAATGCAGAAGGGGATGAAAACCTGTATTGGATTTCAGCATAATTATCAACAGTCTCCTCTGGTCCCACCCACAAGGGGAGTCAAGACACCTTACTTGCCGAAGCAGAATAAACAACCCTGCTTTTTTAGATGCACAAAAGTTTGTGTAACCATCTGCCCTGGCAGGGCTCCCTGAGCCATGCCTGTAAGCAGAATGATGAAAAGACACTTACCTATCATGCCAGCACAGACATAGTGATTGCAGGGGTAATAAAGGTAAACGCGCTTATATTTGGTTTCCCTTGGGTCTGTGTTAAATTTTTGGTACTTTTAAATGATTGCTATTATTATTTCTTTTTTTAATCCACTCCCTATTCTGAATGTAAAGACTGAGGCATATAGAGTGGAATACAACTCCTGTTGGTACACTAAGGGCAGAAGATCAAGAGTGCACTTAAAGTAAATGACATAAAATGGTAAAAAATACCACCTCCTCCTAGAGATTGTACACTGAGCAAAAGCCTGCAGCTTGATACTGAAAGAAGACTGGAATTGTCAGCTTCCTCTCAAATTAAGCATTTCATTTTGTACAGACCTAAGTGACACGGGTAGTATCAGGGGTTTTTTAAGCTGGAGGAAGGAGTGTGGGAATTGTTATTTGCTGTTATTGTATGATCAGCCACACTCCAGGTTAAAGAGCATGACACCTACCAGCTTAAAGCCAAATTGGACAAAGACATACACTAATACTTGTTCATTGGGTCAGCAAGAAGAGATTTAGAGAGCCAAGAAGGGTAAGTGATAGGACCTGTCTCTACATCCCCTCTTCCATGAATAATCTGGGAGGGCAAAATCCTGAAAGTGGTTTACAAATACCTTTATATCATACTGATCACCGAGTAAAAAGCTGAAACCCTCCTAGAGGAATGGAGCTTCACAAGTTCTGGTTTGGATTCCCTCTAGTTTAAAGCAGTCCTGTGATCCTGGTATTACATTGCCTGGACAGGTGTTCTTATCCATAACCCACAAGTACACAGGAATGACCCCATTTGTAACAGCTACAGCAGCCACAGCTCTGCAGCACTGTCAGTACCTGTTAGACATGTGCTAAACACACCTGGTACAGTATTTGCTTGGGAGGCTGAGCAGTGAGTGCAGCTGCAAGATCCACACAGCCTCTGGCACCAGGCACAAGCCAGGACATGCAGCTCAGCTGAGCCTGAGCCACCTCTGGGCTCTCATGGCAGCAAAAGGCACCTCAACTCCAGTGGTGAAAAGAGCTGGACCTCCACGGCTTCCAGCAGTGACATTCTCAGGATTATTCTCCTGCACTTTGATTTCATCAAAATTGTACTTAGGTGCCTTAGGTGCTAAAGTTTGAGCTGGGCTTAGGTAAAAATGATGAGTGTGCTGTGAGAGGCAACAAAGGAATGAGTAGCTGGGAGAGAGGGGTGTCACAGTCACAGAGAGGAGTGTGTCCACTCCTATCTGCTGAAAGAAATTAGAAGATTTAGAAAGTGATGAGAAAGTTGAGCACCCAATATCATGTTCATCCATTGAATCCATCACTTAATAAAGACAATATACAGCAAATATCACATGAAAAAGCTATAAGAGAACTCTATTTGAAGGCTGAAAAAGAGTATGTTGAATCATTCCAGGAGCATCCACATATATTCTTGTACATCTCCTTCTGAACAGGATAATTTACTGTGTGATACATATACTACTGAAGCAGTTTTTAATTAAGAATATTCAGTTATAGAAGAGCAAATATTCAATAGTAATCTATTCAGAGAACAATATTAAATTTTACAATATACAATATACAATTTTTTTTTAAAATTATATAGTCCAGGAAGCAGTGGCCAGAGGAAGATGCAGATGCTTAACAGGGTTTTTGCAATTTTATGCTCTTCAGATTTCATGTGATTAACCACACTAGTGATGACAGAGGGTTCACATCAATGCCTTTTCTCCATGACAGTAGAGGAATAGATTCTGAGAAAAACTACTATAGAAAAGTAAATCTCTGCTCCACACTTTTTGCCCTACAATTTTATACAATGCAATCCTCAAAAGGTTCACAGTTCAGTACTTTTCAAAACAAGAGTGGCAGCTTTATGTTTAAGAGCATAAGCATGCTTTTCTTCCATGCATTTCTTAATCCATTTTTAAACCATTGCAAATGTTTGGCATCCACAGACTCATGTATCAACAGTGAAACACACAAAGCAGCTGTAGAAAAAGGAAAGTAGATACACCAGAAAACCCAGATAGACTGTCAAACAAATTCTTCTCTTCCAAATATTAGTTGGATCCTCAATAACATCTCTGACATATTTCCAATATTCAGAAACTCCTCAATATACATTTTATTTATTTTTATTGTTTAAAATTATTTCTAATGATTAGTTATGAATCTTGAGCTTACTGGGTAGTTTCACAGATCACACATCTTTACCCTCCTTCCCCCCCAGTTATGAGGTATATTGCACACTTTCTAGTGCTCTCGTGGCACATCAGACTTTATCAACTGGTACAAGGCAGAGCTATTTCATCCCTAAATTCCTTTTCCCTCCTGGGCAATTACCAATAGCCTCTGGCAATACATTTTAATATCTCCTCTCCTGTCACTTCAGATGTTCCCTGTGAACAAGAGTGATGGTAGGAGGAACCCTTGACTCAATGCACACAGTAGAAATTTATTCCACTGTCTTTATTGCTTCAAATTGACACCTGACACAATCAAACCAATTGATTATCTTCACTGTGCAACTCTGAAGTGAGGTGCTTACCTTCCTTTGATGGCTATAAAGTCAGAGTAATTGCTATTTAAGTGTTTTCACTCTAAGATGCGATTTTACTGCAAAAAGAACATTATGCAGTACAGTATAGCAGAAAACAAGTAATTATCCTGAACAGCAATTAAGTTCTTCACAAGCTCAAGTTCAAAATCTATTTCATCCATGTTGGGTTAAAAGCATTAATGAAATTGGTCCAAACTTTCATATCAATTAAAGAGTATTATTTAAAAAGATAAAACAACTTGATTTGCCTTTTGTAGAGGTGTTTCCATAAAGAATGAAGTTCTCTAAAAATTTAGAGGATCAAATATTAAAAAAAAAAAGAATAAAAGAAAACCAGAAGTTATTTTGTTTTGGGTTTTTAATCTCATAATATAACCTTACTTCTGTTAAAACATTTATGATCTTTCAAGATTTTGCCCCAGAAACCCAATGACCTATGGAATCCTTTACTTCCTTCTGCAGATTTAGCTATATAAATTTCTCTAATGATATTACCGTGAAGCCATGTTATTTTATGAAGGGGCATTTGTTTTCTTTATGCTTTTGTAAAGCCAAACACTTTCACTGGCAAGACTGCAGCTTCCCATATAAAATGTTTATACCCTTTAAAAAACACTTTATCACATTAGTAAACTTAAATTGGAGCTGTCAGATTTCTTCAAAGTATCCTGAGGAATCTGTCAGCAGCGTGGCCATGTGCATAAATTCTGGCATTTCCTTTCACAGTATATCAAACCCTAGATGGATGAACAATCTGAAACTGTTATGTGTGTGCTGCTGTCTGAAAGAGATGAGCGGTTTGGTTTAATGGCAGAAAAATGTTCTTCCAGCTGCACTTACATGACATAATCATGATGTACAGTCAATGGTCACATTTACGGCCTGCGATATAACACCTTTGGATATGTGAAAGCAGCAGGCAGCACACTGCCCATTGCAGCTCCCAGCTCTAAAAGCCACCCCTCAGTCAAACAACAGACACAGCTCTTGTCTAACTCACAGGTCTGCAGCAGCCATCAGCAAGGAGATGCTCAGAACACTTGGTTGGGAGGTTGGTCTTGTCACTAGCCCTTGCTGCCAAATAGTGATTTAGAGGAACCATGCCTGCATTTACTTCTAGAGTAGAATAAATAGCAAAATATGGTCAGCTAAATGCACTAAAATACAACAAACATCTACTGCAATCCCAAATATGTTGTTGACCAAGTTCAGCAAAAAGAAGGCCTTCAAGTGCATCATCTCAAGTAAACGCTAATGCAATCAAAATGGAAAAGTAAAAAAAAAAAAAAAACAAAAAGAGGAAACAAAAGTTGCCAAATATTACCAAATACCAAAGGTATTTGCTCTTCTTAGAGAGAATTTTGATGAAGGAAACAATACTTCATATACACAGGAAATCCTTGAGTAGAGTAACAGAAAACAGCACCTTGTTGTGGGGCCAACAAGTACTGTCTGCTCAAACCAGGTTTAGGCTTTTCATACTCAGGTTGCACTGTTGATCTGGTCTCTCTTCAGTTGGCCTTTACTAAAAGAAACTTATTCAGACACTTTAAAATTGCCTAGCTGTGGAGAAAACTGCTCTAAGCTGAACCAATCACTGTTGCCTTTCTTCTTTTTCTTAAACAAACAAACAAAAAAACCCCCTCTGTTTTTGCCCTGTATGAAAATTACAAAAATTATTACCAAGTCTTAGGAGAATATTTTAAAAAAGATAATATAATAAAAAGATAATATATAAAAAATATAATAAAGATAATATATTAAAAAAGATAATTACATCCTTAGATATCTTAACTCCTATCATACTGAAGTATGTCAAATGCATCCTTTATTAAAACACTTAAAACTGAATTCTCCCACTATCAGTGTTACTTAATTTAATAAGCACTTCCATACAGCTTTAGTGTCTTTAAAAACACTAAGTAAATGAGCAGTTAAGAGAACTGTTACAAAATCTCAGACAATCAAGGGAAACCTGTGGAGCTGAAATTATTTCTCCAACACTAATGGGAGCTAGAACCCTTGAAAAGCTGCTTGGTTGTCCTTGGGAACTTAATAGCAATTATTGCTCATATTCCAATGACACAATGGAACACCAAGCCTTCCGTTTAAATGGCAGCCAGACATCACCTCTGTCATCCCAAATCCTGGGCCAAAACATGTGAACCAATATGGGTGCAGACTGCCATGGTCTATTTCCCAAATAATGGACCACCTCATAATGGCTATGGATCAAATTATTTGTACAATTTTGTGTAGTGAACAAAACACATATTTCACACGCCTATTCACAATATCAATAAGCAAGGAAGAGCATGATTTAGTAAATAAATATTTGTTAAATTGGAATTAATTAGGGAACATGCAAAATTGGCAGTTATTCAGTCCTTATATATAAAATGAAGGACATTTATTTTGTACTTCCACATCAAACTTATTTTGAATATGTTTTTATTTTCCTTGACAGATGAGAAAGCCCTCTAGTAATCCTTCAAGAATTATTTTCTTGCAGCAAGACAACATTAATAAATATAACCAAGATGAAAAGCCTAAAAAAATGCATATTAAAAATTGAATTGTATTTACAGAATATAATTTTGAACAGGGTCTAATTTGCACCCATTTAACCTGAATTTTCCTGACCTAATAAAAAATTCAAGCAACCTCCGTTATTCTGCAGTAGCAAAAACAACACATTGTTCATTAAGGTGAGAGTTTATACTCAAAAGCACAGTAAAAATTGAGTCCTTTGCTCTCCTTTCTACATAAAGACTCCTCAGACCAGGTATGTGCAGTCTCTGCTGCACACAGTTATGGGATGGCAGCAGAAACATCAGCTATTAACGTCCCCCTCATCCTCTGACTCCTTGAAAAACAACAATTAAGCAATATATAGACAAAGGTACTAACGACTTTTGACTTGCCCCTGGGCTAGGCATGAGTTGCCTCTTTCTGAGCTGTCTTTTCATAACAGCTTCCACATTTTGACTAAGACTTCATTACACACAAATTGACAATAAGAAGGCCTTTTTTATTTAATGAATGCTGATACATGAAAAAAACCCTGATCCCATCAAACCTGTTTTTTCAGTTTTTATATAAAATATGTTTCATCAAGTACTCAGACAGCTCAGATCTATCTCCCAAAGTTAAAAAACAAGTTTTAAGATGTACTTACATCTAATAATTTTCCAGGATGTAGTAATTGTTAGACTACAATTGTGCAAAGAATCAGCAAGTTTATATTTACCTTTATACCCCTCAACTAATTCCAAATACCTTATTTGTATTGTAAAACAAGTCACCTATCACTATGTAAGAAATATATGAAGCTGTAAAACCTAATTTAAAATTACTCTAATGTCTTGGTCCTTTCATAATATCATTGTGCTCGTGCAATGGCAAACTAAACAAATCTTTTGGTTTAAAGAACATCCTGACATGCATTTTAATGCTCCTGAATGTTCTTTGTCATCTGCAATAATAAATTGAGAGCCAGTGCTCAAGGAAATAAAAAAACTCATCTGAAAGGCTGCATTGGCATAAGCAACTTGTAATTGAAACATTAAAGCTTTGAGATGTGAAAAAGTCTTTACAGAGGAAACACTTATGTGTTCACAGAACCATTAAGGTGGGAGAAGACCTCCAAGACCATTGAGGACAACCTTTGACTGACCAGCACCTTGTCAACCAGGCCACGGCAGTAAGTGTCACCTCCAGCCCTCCCCTGGGCAGCTCCAGGGATGGCGACTCCACTTCTGAGGAACTGATCCAGTGCAGGTAGCTCGCTGAGCAGCTGCAGTGGGAGCTGCAGGTTGAGCACCAGGCAGAAGGCCATGAAATGCCACCCTTCAAAAACCAAAGGGCTCAGGGACCTGTGGCACCAGCCAGGGGACTGAACACTTAGGGCAGGAGCCAAGGACTCACAGACATTTTGTGCTTAGACTGT
The DNA here is from genome assembly GCF_028018845.1 of Melospiza georgiana. Taxonomy (NCBI): domain Eukaryota; kingdom Metazoa; phylum Chordata; class Aves; order Passeriformes; family Passerellidae; genus Melospiza; species Melospiza georgiana. The sequence goes on from NC_080434.1 coordinate 56,148,606, forward strand.
GAGAGGTCTTTGTTCAAGGTCCTTCCTTGGAGGTACCAGCTGGAGAGATTATTTTGTTATTGCACCAAGACTAAATTTTAACAACTGAGACATCTGAGACTGTGCTGTGGGAATCCTGGTCTGGCTGGGTGAGTGTGGAGGGTGTAGCTGTGGGGTGGCCTCGGCCCCAGCTCAGGTGGTGTGGGTGTGACTGCCAGAGTGGCTCCTGGATGGCTGGATAGGGAAGTTCCCTAAACAACACCATCTCTCCGGGCAGTTCATTCCAATGCCTGAACCCACATCTACCTTACAGGTCTTCAGTATACAAAACACAGCCTCAGGCAAATGATACTCGGAGTATTCAGGCCATTTCAGAGTATGCTGGGGTCATTAGAAACATAACTTTTTAAATAATTAATATGTTTACATATAAAAAATGTCTAGACAACATAGATTGAGTATGACTTCACCAGTATTAATTAAGAAAAACATTAAGACAGATAAAGAAGGATGCTGTAATTGGAAGAAGCCACTGAGACAACAAAAAGTACTAGTTGTTCTTATTTATTCACATAAATATGTAGATGATCTTTGTTCCTCCAGTGACTGCACTGCCTGGTTTATGCTTCCCTTTCTTACCCATTTCTAAGTCACTGCTGGGAAATTGGGCAGCTCTTTCATTCAAAACCTCAAATACACAATTTGCAGATTTTATAAGAACTATGTTGTACTGTCCTTATCCTCCATAACAGAAAAACAGAACAAGGCAGATTTTCTCATACTAACTCCAGCTATCTTCAGTGTAAAGATAATTGTGTCAGGCTAATGGACAGAGAGGGCATTATTTTCTGACTCCATCCTTTTCTACGCTGCTTTAATAAATATAACATGTGATAACAAAGACTTTGTATTCGGAACATGCTTTTAAGATTAACCATATTTTTAGGAATTCTTTGTAAACAGAGCTTCTTCCTTTGAAGTTGGATTTGAAAACATTGATAGTGTTTATCCCAGAAGGGAAATAAACAAGAAGATTCATAATTAATGTATCAAAAATAATGAGTTATATTGAGAGGGAACTTTAGCTCTCTGCCTCATGACAGAAGAGTCATTCCACAAAAGTGACTAGTGGTATACTTTAAAAAAAAGAAACATTAACTCTTTCCTCTTCACTCCTTGTTATGAGATATTGTTATCATAAACAAATTTCTTTTGAGACAGGATATTAAACTAAGCAGATCACATCTATCTACCTTAGATCCACATCTGTTAATGTTGGTTTCTTAGCACACAAATACTTTAATAAAGAAGTTCAATAACAATAGTCCATGCACACATTCAGCCAGGGATTAGATTCCAAATCCAGTTATTATAGTTTATTCAGCTAACAAATATTACCTGGCCCATGGCAACCATCAGTGCATACAGCCTTAGATTACAATAAACACAAATAAATGCACTACAGCCTAATACACAGTGTTAAAGATAACTTACATGACTTTGTCAGACACAATATGTGATTGTGCATCTGAGGTGTTAGCACCAACTTCTTCCCTCCCAACTGTAGACATCCAAGGGTAATACTTAAACTGTGTGTATGCCATGGTTTGTGGTCCTTCTACAGTGAGTGAAGGCTCACCCTGGGCTATTCACATCCTAGGTGGAAGGAAATGCACCCTCCAAAGACCATGCCCTCGCCACAAGGAAATACTAAGAGTGAGGTTAGGAAGGTAAATCAAAGACAGCTAGGCAGGTTTTGGAATTAAGCTAGAGCCCAATGTACTAATCTCATCCTCCCAAACTTTTTTCTTTATGATTAAAATAAACCAAGAAAAATCTGAAAGCTTGCAGCTCCAATGGCTCCATGTTTCTACAAGGCAAAAGCCTTTTCCTCATATAAGCTGCTGGCTAATTCTTTGGCTGAAGTCCATCCCTCCTGCTGTTGACTGAGGAATTGATTGTATAAGGATCCCTCTTCCTCAGCACAGACTTGGGTGGCTTGACTTGGACAGCTACTGAGCCTTCATTAAACAGAGATTGTTATTTTGCACAAAAGATGCTGAAAAGCACTTGGATGAATCATTCTGCTACGTCAGCTGCCTTCTGGCAAAACTTCCAATGCAAAATGTTGAGCAATTCAGGGATGATACCATCTCAGCCCACTACAGGTACTTCCTGAAGGCCATGTGACCCCAGCTGAAACTGCACTGAATTCACAGAATTGCTCCTTCAAGGAGATAGTACTCAACCTCAGATTACAGACACACTGTGAACTGGCAGCATCACTCTTAAAAACTGTTAATAATTCATTGTCAGCCCCTGGAGAAGAACAAATTAAAAATGCTGCTTGAAATATCATCTTTATTGGCAATACTGGTGAAAAAAACCTTCTTTTCCCTATTCACTGCATGCAAATACACAAAGAAAATGGCCTTCTTTAAATGAAAACAGTTGCTGACATTTTACATTTCTGATTTTGCTTTATTTACAGAGCATTCTGATTCTGTCTGCTGGGAAATGACATTTTCCTTCAGCTAACAAAATGAAAATATATAGAAAAAATGGTGGAGCTGGCATTTATAGGAAATACAGCCAGAAAATTACAGAGGACAAATAGCCACTCGTGTTTTCTATAATTACAAAGAAATATGAATTAGAGTTTGAATTATTGTGTTTTATTTATGATTCTGTTTATGACCTCAAGTATACAATAATAGGTATCTTTTTTAAATCTACTTTTCAAAGCACCAGTTAACACTGACTACCAGAAAGGACATTTTTTGAAATTATAGTCTTAGGAGTGCAATTGCAAGTTTTTAATAAGGTGACTAAAATATTATAGCAATTAATATATGGAAGTATATATTGATAAAAATAACTAAATAATTCTTATCTCTTGTCCAGGAATTACCATAGATATTTATTGTAAGATAAATATCAAAATTATCTCATGAATTTATTTATAGCCTTGAAAATACAGACAGAAAGATGAAATACTAAACTCACAATAGAATTATTCAATCAAATATAGTATATTTCACCCAAAAATAGGATATCCGACTAACAGCATATTCTGGTTAGGCAGCACAATTTGACTAAGAATGCATATTTTTATTCACTACTTCTACAAACTGTCAGCAGTTGTAGAAACACAGACTTTATGTTTCCAATGATAGCTGACAGCACAAGTCAAGTAACCAGCTTTGCCTTCCCTGCATGCTTGAAGAACTGCAGTATCATTTATCCACTGCAAAGGTTCACAAAGGCCTGGCAGAGTGAGATTAATATGTTTCTTTATGAGGCAAGCAGTAATGTTTATATCCTTCCTTCTTCTTGAGTAGTGTCTGACTGCAAACCCTTTGTATAATCAGGCTTGATGGGTGTCACTGGAGGCTCAAAGTAAAATAAATGCAAAAATCATGCTTCAGAACAAATGAGGGAATACTAAATCATTGTGGGAGAACTTAGAAAGGATCAGCAATGTTCCTGGTTTTCAATTTACTTTTCCAGCAGAGCATTAGCAGAGCACTGCAGACATCCCCATCCATTTGCTCTGCAGGACCAACAACACCCACCCTGAAAAGCCAAAACACTGTATTCCCAAATTGTTTATATCAAATGCAGAAAAAACCCCTTTCTGCATACTTTCAGATAGACTCTGAAAAGTGAAAGCAACCAACAAATTCAGTCTCCTAGGAGGAGGAAAATCAGTTGTTTTTTACACACAGGAACTTGGGTACCTTGTTCCCAAGTGACATTTCCATCAGCCTCGTGCAATGGTGCAGCCAGGGTGCATCAACGGGAGATGCACTGCTGGGAGTCACAAGTCAGCAACAATCTGAGTGCTGAACCTTGGTGATTCACCCAGGAGTAAAGCAAACCAGGAGACAGCACAGTTTATATTCTGCTCTCACCATGAAGGTGGCATGGATTTGTTAACTTTAGAGGAGCTGATTGGGATTGACTCTGAGCACAACACAGTCCCACATTTGCTGCTCTTTTTTACAAAGCAGCATGTCAGATTCCTTCTGAAAATCCAGCTTTTCTGCAGTTCTTCTGAAAGTGATTCATTTGCTAATACCAACAGTCTCACTGTTTTATCACTTATTAGCTAACCATAGTGTTAAATTTAGCTAACCATAGCCTTAGAGAATTGCAGTCCTTTGGGTACTACATATTTTAAAATAAGGTAATCAGGATGATGAAAAGAGAGCAGTCCAGATTCTTCAATACACACTTCTAAATCAACCCAAGGAGAGCAAAAATTGACAGTTTGAGTTTCTATGAACATGTACAAAGCACACAAGCATATGTTTAGATGCAAATACTCCCTTTCCAAAGCATCCAACACTTATTTCTTAGTCCTGAAGGCCCAGAAATGACAGGCCTACAACTGTGTCTTTGTTGAGGCATTGAAGAGCTCCTCTAAATAATTTTTAGGTTGAATTCCCCCGCCTTCAAATCATCTTCAGAGTCCTAGAGAATCAAACTCCCAGCAGGTGGCTCAGCTTTAAAATAAAAGGAAGCAGTGACAACCACTTGCTAGAAAATTATTTTTGGTTGTAATTGTAGGGTGGGACTTTCTAAAGCTCTCATTGCTTAGCTTTGCTTCCACAGGCTAAGAAGTGAAGAATGCTATGAACTCCAGCAGGAAGCCAGCAAAACAGCCTTTGACTAGCCAATCTCACCCACAATTACAATTACATATTTTGTAAGCAACTCAAGAAATAGCCAGCTGCTCCAATTAGAGCTTATATAAGTGAAGCACCATTTGGGGTTCCTTATCTCCCAGAAATTTGTCACCATCAATGATCACACAGAAAAAAAAATCAATACAGAATATTAGGTAGGTGGGGCAGAGTATACTTAGCAAGTAAATTTTCTCAAATGTAAAATTTTATAATGTCACAAATCAGTAAGGAAAAAATAAGCCATAGAAATGCTCTAAGAGCTGAAAAGCCAGCTTTACCATGTAAGGTCTCCAAGCTCAATCTGTTCAGCAAGAGCAAACTGTTCTTACCTAAACAAGGACAAGAAGCAAGCTGAAAACTGAAATAAGATGACCTGATGTTGTAGCAGCGAAAACAAACCAATTTTAAAATTCATGGGTTTGTCTTGTCCATGTCCATATGAGATTAAGTTACTGGGATAGAATCTTACCCCAGGTCACCAGCCTCAGTTTCCTGTGCAAATAGCACCAGTACTCTGCTTCTGCTCTTTACACATCTAACCTTGCTTTTTCCCACCTCCTTTCAATTGCAGTTCTATTCACTTTTAAATACAGAGATGATTTTTTTTTTGTTTGTGGCTTCCTGCCAAACACTTCTTCTTTCATGTTCTTGAGCCCTGGCTTTATTAGCCTTGTCTATCAGCATGCCCAGAAGATGCTCTCACCCATGCACCTGACAGACTCTTCCTAACATTTCCTAAAGTACTATCAGCAATGACTTGTCTTTCTTCTTAGTCTGAAGGAATTCTAAGTTTCTCCTCTCTCCTTTAGCCTGTCAGAAGCATTACTTCCCTGGCATTAAACATTCTGCTGAATGATCTAGTGCAATAAGAAGAATTACAAATCTTTGGAAACTTACTTAAATATTCAATAATTTTAAAATATGAAAATTCACCTACACTGATACTTTAAGCTTTTTTTCCTGAAGACCTTAATGCCATCTGCAGCTGCTGCTTTTATTAAGATTATAATTAATGCATTTGTATTTTAGAGCAGATTTATATAGTGGTCCAGATGCAATTAGGGTTCAGTTAAAATTTGACATTGGGGATTCCCAAACCCAACACAGTCATTCACTTATGCACAAAATCACTGCTGTCCAATAGATCTGCCTTCCCATCTTGTGCTACTGAGACTTTGAGGAAGATTTTGCAAAGGGTAATATTGGGTTACTTATTTGGTAACAGAGAAGTTCTGGCCACTGACAGGTGATCTAGAAAAGGGACACAGTGGTACCTGCCACAGACCACGAACAGGTAGGGGGGTACACTGACCACTTTGCTGTGCCCCCCATTTGCTCTTATTGCCTTAACAGAAGGACTTTTACATTTTTTTTCCTTCATATTGAAACTCCCATTAGGTGGCTTGTATTTGCCCTACTACTTCAAATCCTACAGGAAATGTCCACCAAATACCCTGCCAGGGAATCCTCTCCATGCCTCCTGAAGTGACACATGCCTTTTACTGAAATTTCTGACACCGATAAATCCTAGTGCTCTTTTCTTACAGAATAGACTATCCTCAGTTGGAAGAGACCCACAAGGATCATTGAGTCCAGCTCCTGGCCCTGCACAGCACCATCCCCTAAGAGTCACTCAATGTTGCCAAAAGTATTGTCCAAGCACTTCCTGCTCTGTCAGCCTTGGTGCTGTGACCACTGCTCTGAGGAGCTGGTTCCAGTGCCCAGCCAGCATCTCGGTGAAGCCTGTTTACACCAGGCCTTTTCCTTGCTTCCTAATTCTCAATTTCTGCACATTGGCTCTTTTCCAAAACGACAAAAATTTCTACAACCATCCAGATAAACACTCTTAATTCTCTTTAAGACCTACTTTTCCTCTGTGTTAAATATGACTCTGTGTAGCAGATCTGAGGTCAGTTTAATCCAGCCCTTTTTTTTCCCCCTTTTAGAAGATATTTGAAGACATCTGAGAAAAGAAGCTTAAGACATTATAATATCAGCATACACAACAACCCTGCCCTGGTCTGTCTCTCTATTTTTTATCAAATATTTAGATTTAGGTCCCTTCTGATTTATTTTGTAACCAATCAGTAGCAATTTATATCTTCTTAAGGCAGATACAAACTCCTTCCCCACTCCAGGAGCCCAGGTGGTTCAAAATTAGTGGCACAGGGTGGATGCAGGGCAGATCCACGAGCTCCAGAGGGGCATCACTGACAGGCTCAGCCACCTCAAGGAAAACTGCAAAGGGATTTTGTTTGAGGAGGCTCTCAGGAGGAATAATAGAACTCTGCTTTTATAATCAGCATGTCCAGTGATCAAGCCCCACCACAGAAACAGCTGATCCATTTACCAGACTTAACCAACTTGAATATCAATCATGTGCACATTTCTTGAAGAGAGAAAAATTAACATCTTTCAAGTTAAAAAGTTCATTCTTTCATATCACTGTTGCAGAAACTCATATCTTTGCCTGACTTATTACCAAGTAACCTCTTGAATATCCAAGGATATCACTCCCTCACTCACCTCCCTGTACAGGCCTTGAAGGCTTCAGAAATCCCTATTGATCCAACGCTAACTCCCCTGAATTCATAAGTCAACAGCAGCAGTGGAAACTAGAGCTTGCAGGCCTTACTGCAGAAACCCATCTGTCAAAAGCCTGGTAACACACACAAATGTTTTCTCAAAGAATTGTTAATTTGCCTCCCTGCCATCTGTGACACTTTTAAGAGTCAAAAGCCAATGTTGTTTGTCTCAATACTCAACTTTCTATTGCCACTGCTCCTCACAAAGTTCCCCATGTAGATCTGCACATTCTGCAGATCTGAATTCCCCTGGATAATGTGTCTCTGCTCTCCCCAGAAGGATTCTAAGTCACATATAGGGCCAATGAAGCTTCTATGACAGAGTGAGAGCTGACAGCTAAAGAACATACCTAAAAATTGCAGATTTCAGCAGGTAACATTCTCAATGAAAGCAAAAAAATCCACCTTTACTAAAAGAGCCATGGAATCTAAATATCCTCATCAAGCAGGTAGCACACTGATATTTCCCCTTCAGCAGAAAATACCTGTGTTAAATTCAACAAATGACAATTAACTTGCTCAGAAGTGAGATGATATTCACACCTGCTGCCAAATCTAAGTGGTACCACACTGAAACAGTTCACTGATTATATATTTCAGAAAGCATGTATTGGCTTGCGTCTGAGGAAGATGCTCAAGTTCTACAAATACATTCATAATTTTCAGTACTTCCTATGCATTAATAATATTAAAATATAACTTCATAAATACTTCCTTAATCACACTGCAACTTTCATTCAGGGCTAATTCTAAATGAATTCAGTTACTTCAATCATACATTATTGATCCTAGTTTCCTGTCAGAACTACCACCTTTCTCATTATACCCTACTAAAACAATGCCCACCACAGACTGTTAGCTCAAAATTACCTGCAAGTGGTTTTGATCTACAGATACAGTTACCTTTATCAGAAGACCCCTTGTCTATTCATTGTTAGCATCTCTATTTGAGTAACATTAGACACAAAACTGTTATTGTCCCCAGTTTCCCATGTCTGCAGGAAAACCTCCCTAATATTAATACAGCTGTTGTCTTCAAAAACCTACTGTACTTCAGTAGAGCCCATCTAAAGCAACACACATCAAACAGTTTCATGCCCAAGTAAGCAATAGGAAATAGCCATTGAAAACTATCTAAAATGGTGTCACACACCTAGTTGAGTATTTTCTATTACATTTTCCAAAATAACCTCAACCAAGTTACTATTAGGAAGTGTTAAAAGACACTTCATCAGAGATGGAGCTCAAATCTGTCAAGTGTGTATATTATTCTGAATTTAATTTTTTCCTGAAGGTTGACAGTGCACACACAATTGAGGAAGAACATAGCTTTTCCAAAGACAAAACGCCTGGATTGTAAGGAGATCAGCTGTTAACAAACTCAAAGTTAGAAGAGGTATCCCCAGCTCACTGTGTCCATCTCCAGGCATTCTGCGATCTTGCAGGAAAGGACTCCTCCAGTTCACCTGTTTTTCTGTGCTGTTGCACCCTCATTACACCAATTTAGTCTGCATCACAGTTCCACAAGTCTCATTGCTTTGGGAGGCGCCCAACAATCCCCTTGCTGCAAAGAGACACCAACAGCAACAGATCCCAGCCACTCATCTAACATATTCTTAAGAGTAAGAATAACAGCAATTCATACCAGAAGACATGAACAACTGAGCAACCAATAACGTCTAACTATAGTTTGAAGTCATTTTATAATGCATGGCAGAAATGCAGATGGAAATTAGGATTTCCTCATTACTAGTTTTCATTTGTTGTGTCAGAGATAGAAAAAACTCTTCAAACAAAAGTTTTCTTTTTCTAGTATTGATTTAGAAATGCAAACTTAACACAGGATTAGATGCTTAAGGTTTTAACAGCAAACACACACAAAGAGGAAGTCAATACTGACAATGAAAGGCCAAATTCTAAATCTTTACTGGCTATTTCTAAAAATCTGCCTCTCAGTGTACATTTCCTCAGTCTCTAAATAGACCTTGTTATAGCAAATCAATGATATAGTTCATCTCTCATTCCAATTTTATGACTTTTCATGGTGAGATGTCATTGGCTTTTTATTAATTTGACAACTAAAACGTACTAAATGCCTATGTTTTATTGCTACAGTGAAAGGAAGCGAGACCTTTCTCACTACTAGATTACCAGTAATTATTACCAACATTTGTATAATTTCTGGGTCTGGCCAACATTGCACAAGACTGCAAAACTACAGCAGCAGTCCTTTCATGTTTTTTTTTACAAGTCACAGAATTTAAGAATTATGATGGGGAAAAAGCCATTCTTTAAAAGAGAAATTATATACAATTGAAGAATTTCTCCTTTTCCTAAATCACGAGGAACCAGAAATACAGTTTAATAAACAACTTTTCCTTTTTCCACATACATCTTTTCTTTAATATTTTGCAAGCTAATTCTTTGTGCAATACACTTGCTCAGTTAGGACACTCAGTCCTTGCAGTGAGTCTGAATAAAGGACAAAGGAGTATGAAAAACTGTTTAAAAACTGCAATATTAAATGAGCCATAAACACTGGATTGTTATATACCAACCCTTGAGTTCAACTTGAGGATAACACAGCATGCAAATTTTAATACAATAAATGGTCTAGCAGGAACGAAGATGAGCAATATTCATTACTGGGACTGTAAAATCAAATACAGAAGCAAGCTGGAAACACTGGCCACACACAACTCATATAAAATATATATCCCAAGAGACAAAATATCAGACCAGTGCCAGGAGACTCAAATTATAATTTCTTTTCCCACATTGTAGCCTCTGTGTGATTTCAGAGAAATCACTTAGTTTCAATTTCAAAAGTGAGCACCATAACATTAAGAGAGAGGCAGACAACAGAAAAAAAGTCTCTCAATGGTTTGATTATTACTTAGTAGGAAAATCTGGGGTTTTGTTTGAAATGAAGGGATAGTTGAATCTGTGATTTAATGTCTGAAATCAATGAGTGCATGAGTTGGGGACAAACATGAACCACTTGGAGTAATGCTTGCCTTGCACTCAATGCAGGGAAGGTAGGTAAGAGCCACCAAGGTCAGGTCTGCTGTCTTCCTACTGCCACGGAGGTGGAAGCTCTCAGATTTTCACTGGGTTTTTTTATTTATTTATTTAAGTGACTTTACTGTGACCATGGCTGAAATACTGCTCCTGGTTCCTGCCTATTTAAGTAGCTGTTTGCTAACTGAAAGCTTAAAAATCCAATGACCTTTTGTAGTTGCAGCAAGGTGTGTGTTATCCTGTCAATATCTACTCTCTCATGAGCTCCATGCTCATTAGTTGACACTAAGCATGATTGCCATAAAGGTGATGTAGCTGAGCTCTAAATGGTACCTGCATTGTCCTATGGGTATTTTTTCCATGGCTATTCGGTAATTAAAGGCTTTATCAAAACCTTTGGGAAATTCACTTATAAAGAAGAGTTTGAAAATTTGAATTGTTCCAAATTACTGTATTTTCACCCAGCAATTCAGTAGACTGCCAGAAAATGCAGCCAAAAATCTCAACAATTTTTAGACTGGGAACAGAGATTAGCAACAACCAGTTTATACAACTACTGTGTTCTTTTCAGAGAGCATTAACAGATACTGACCTGTACACAGCTCACAGGCTGAACAATATGTTATATTCAAAAAAATTCTCCAGAATGCATTTCCTTGCAGCAAAACAGAATGAACTCTGTATTTTACGCTCAACTAAAATGTTGCCAGTTAGACAGCTAAGAGACAAAGCTAAGCTCAGTCAATAGCTCTTTTTGATATGTTATCTGGGTAAGAGTCAAGCCTGCTTTCTACCCTTTCATAGTTAGTTCTTGACACTCTAAGTGTGGCTAAAATAAATCCACAGCAAATCAACCCAATATAAACATGAGATATCATATAAAGACAGGTCACCTGAAGTCTACAAAGCTCTCCTCTATAAATCAGCTTATTGTTCCAGGCCTTCATTTAAAAAGCAGTGAGAGACAGGTTAAACATGCTGCTGAAGGATGCAGACACAGAGTACATTATAGCTCCATTTCAACCTTTTTTAAAGGTAGTCTGAGGAAGTGCAGTAAACTCAGTAATTTCAGTGAACTATGCTGCATAGATTTAAAAGATTTATTTCTTTCTCCATCCATCGATATTCATTTTTCATGTAATTAAACTGCTGTCATGGATCAATGAGCACAGATAACAACTAAAAGTATCACAAGAGCATCCACCAGCAATCTTTTTCTTTAAGTACATAACCAAATATTATTTGTTAGGCTGCAACACAAAATGCACTTAAAGGATCTCATTTTGTTTGAAAACAGAGGAATAGCCAGAACTTGTGACCTTCTAGACATGAGGACATAAAATTAAAGCATTCAGGAGAAAACAAGCAAGTCCTTAATACTGATATGAGGTTTAAATCTAATTTTTAGAGGTAAGGCTCCAACGAAAATATAAACTCAGTTAAAATGATAGCTGTTAGAATTAGGCCCTCAGCAAGAATATAATTACAGAGCAAAATAAATTCAAAATCTTTAAGAACAAAAAAAGTAAATATTTCAGATGTGCATAATCAAATCAATTTTTTGTATTTCAACAAGCTGATACTTCTTTAAAGTCACTGTATGAGTAGGAAGTATCACTTAGGAAGTAGATGAAGAGTAATGAGAGAATGCAGAGAAAGTAATGTTTGAGATTTTTAATTCAGCCCCTTGACATTTTATTTATGTTCCTTAAAATAACAGCACTGGTTAACCATAAAAATCTGCTTCTATACTAACAGTGACAAAAATACCCCATTATAACAAAAACAAATATTGCTTCTAAATACTTAATACACAATTATTTTTGTCAGGGGAAAAAAGGAGATCTTTAAGCTCGTTCCCCTGCCAAATTTTGAAGTCTTTAGGAACCTGAACTTCAGCATTCTCTTTTGACTTTGGACCAGTATTAAACCAATTCTTATACAGAACTATCTTATAAAGCTCTTTTTAGTAAAAAAAATGCTTCACTTTGCTTACAGATCCTACATGAACAGCCTTTGCACCTTAAACAGTGACAGTGGAATCACCAGAGAAAGCACAAAGCATCACAGCTACACAGTACAGAAACCAGTGAGTGATGACCTCCATTTAATACAGCTTGTGATTGCTCTATTTCTTCATAAAAGTTAAAGCAATTTCAGTAAAATCTAGAACAGCAATATGTCAGTTTTCAGTCAATCCTGGCTAAAAAAGTATGCATATTTTACACTAACTTGCATATTATTTTACATTTGAATACTAGCAGAATTTAAAAGCATTAGTACCATTGGTATTAATAGCCTTTGCATGCTAAAATCCCAAAAGCAGGACTACCTCCCTTGGTTTTCATTTCTCAATGCTTTATCTGCTAAAAATGTCCCTGTTCCATTGTCCCTGCAAGCATATCTGTACCAGGCAAGAGACCAAGTGAGTTTTAAAAATCTCAAGAAGAGGCACCTTATCCAATTACACCATCCAAAGATATTCACACTTTATCTTTAAATGATTCAGAAACCAAGACAAGGTTAGGACAATGATCTACCATTGACTCATTAACAGCCCCACATCACATCTGCAAGTGTGCTCTCAACACACAGTGGCAGAAATGGGTATTCAATTTTGCAGAATGATTGGAAGCTTCATATTCCAGGTGTAAAAAGAGAGTCTCAGTCCTCAATATATATTACATTTCTAATTAGCATAAAAATTCTATTCTGCTCTTCTGAAAAGAACTGTAGCTGACAGAGTAATCCCAAAGAGAAATACAATTACTTGTGTTGTATTGTCCTCTCTTCCTTAACAGTTGCTCATTAAGGGGCTTGATGCTAGTGAAAATGGTGTCAACATTCTCCCTTAATGCAAAGCAGTAGCTTTCCAGCCTCTGATTATTTTGACATTTCTACCCGAAACAAAAAGCATTTCAAAGTCTGCACTGTCTGTAAGGGATACAGAGAGTGGACAATATGTTTATTCTTGCATGTTTGCTTTCAAGGTTTATCACTTGGTTCACGTAGGGAGAGATGGGGGAAAAAGCAAAGCATGCCAAGAAATAACAAAAGGAATACAAGAAAGGAGCACATCTGCTGATGTATGCTGTTGGAAAACTGCACACTTGGAAAAAAGGGGGATACACAAAACATTGACCCCATCATCTTCCTCACATCCAAAACAGGGTTCAATTTGGACAGAAAATTGCCATTCCTAGGTGGGAAGACCTGGCTCTGCTCCCTTTGTATATTATATATAAATTACAGACAATATCTCCCACAGTGCAATGTGCACTGGTGGCCTCCACAACTCTCCATGGAGGTAATTTACAGGAATTTTTGTGACCCTGCACTGACCAGCTTTCTGCAATCACAAGAACCCATGCAGCTGAAAGTCAAACGTGCTGTGGTTCCCATCACAAAGCTGCCACGCTGAGCTGTGCAGGGGAGGACAGAAGAAAGCCTCCCATGGGCTGTGCTCTGCACCAGCCTTGCATCCCTGGACAGCCCCAAACCAGCCTGCTGTACCTGGCTGGCTGACAGTTTCTCTATGCAATGTTTGAAAATGGTACCAAAATGCTCTGCTGGGAAGTAACAAAGACAAGCTGACAGTGGCAATCAGCAGCAAGTACATGTGCAGGGGTTTTCCTGCTTCACATGCTGGCTCACCCCTTAAAGGCAAGCATTTATGCAGAAAGCAACAAAAGGCTGTCCCCAAGCTTAGTTTCTTTATATTACTGTATTTTCATGTTTCACCATTTTTTTCAGCATGTTTCCTACTCTCACCCTGTCCTGCTCCTTTGTGCTGTCCTTGATGCTTTCACAGGCTTAGATAAGGAAATTGTACAAAAATAGATAAAGCTGTCTTCTGCCACTATTACTAACACCAAACAATACCATATAATTCTTCCTCTAGAGCCTTATTCAATATGAACAAAGGAAATAAAACCCAATCCACAGAATCTAGTATTTTTTTAGAATAGTTTTCAAGCTTATCTATACAATTTTATAGAATGAACAGAATTTATCTAATACATTACAGTTATTCCACAGGGAGAGAGAAAAGGGTAAGACAATCCAAGGAAGTAAACAAAATAACTCTGGCAGGATATGCTTAGATCTCACCTTACATCTCCTCCCATACAGAAGGAAACACACAGCCACTGAAGTAAACATTTATTATACTGTAGTTATTACCACCTTATTGATACAATTATAAAACCATTAATTTTAACAAAGCATATGTTTTTCGGAACTTAATTTATAAGGAAAAAAATCTATGATTTCTACAAGGTTACAGTCTTGCAGTGACTATTGTTTATTACTAGATATTTTAATCTTGCTTCCCTAACCAGGATGTCTTACTCAGATTAGACAGTGGTGGATGTCAGCTAATTCACACCTCTAAGCCCATAGAAGTGTCACTTGAGAAAAAAATCTCAAAACCAGCAAGTCAAAATGTTCTCACTCTGTCAATGCTACCAAAAAGGGGTCTGGCCCACCAGACACATTTGATACAAAACTCTGCCACAACAGCATCCTCACCAGCATCCCCTGCTCTCCTCAGATGCAGCTCTCATTGCCACCACTCTTCTCTTGACCTTCCAGTACCCAAATGATCTTGCAGTTGGCCCCACTTTACTTTGCTGCATGGTTCTGCAGACCTGGGTGCCTTCTGTACATCATCTGCTGATAGCTCAAAAATGATGTACCACTCACCTTCTTCCTAATTAACTTGGGCTAAATTACAGGCTAGCGCAGAAAAAAAGATTCAGTGTGAGAATGACTACTAACATGTAACAAGGAACTGAATACCTGTACTCATATTTATAAAATTTACCTCACTTTTAACAAACAAAAAGAAAGAAAAGCTGTAACTATGACAATGTAGCTGTTGTATCTATCTCTAGTTATTGTGCTGCAAAGGCCTGCACACATATTTTGTCTGCTTTAGCAAAACAACTCACTGCTCCATCTATTCCTTCAATCTCCAGTTGAGCTTCATTGCCTCTCTCACACTTCTAGCACTGACTTAACTGGTCTCTTTAGTCCTCCCAAGTGCATTAACAAAGCTTCCCATCAAACTATCACCCAAAGTACTATTATTAGCTGAGCTCTAATATAGCACAGAAATGGAGAATGGCTGCAGCTAGAAAAAGCCTATGTAGATGTTACTTGTCTGACAGCTTCAGGCTTATTTTCAACATGTTAAATAACTCAAAAATGACTCAGGCAGCGATTCACTGACATCAACCCCTGCACAGCTGAGTAAGTAATGTTAAGGCCCTGTAAATGGAAGGAAATCCTATTATGAATGCCAGAAGGGGCATCAGTCTTTTCTTCCAAGCCAGTGCTCCCTGTGAATGAGGGGGACAGTACTAAGAACCAAACAAAAAGCCTGATTTCCAGCAGTTACAGTAAAGTAATACATTCTTCCAAGGTGGGGACACCCAGGGAAAAGCTCCAAAAGACCGCTGAAAAATTGACACTTTTAGAGAAAAATCTTAAACATGAAAATCTCTACAGTGCTAAAAACTTAATGGAGGCTACACTGAGTAAACAACATCTGGCTGCTCTGCTTCTTGCAGTTTATGGCTTTTTAAATTTCCTTTTGCCACTTTCTTCATTTCTTCATTCATACTGCCAGCCAGCCTGCAGGCAGGAAGAAGCTGGGTTCTACAGCCTTGGTCCTGGGGAGGGAAGGGGGAATGGGGCAGGGGGAAAGGGAGCAAATAAATACACAAAGAGAAACTATTAGTCACTACAAAATGTCCTGCCAGGGAGCGTTTGGGAAATACTGTTATTGAGGTGCACGTAAGCGTAAGCAGATCCTTTCTGTCACTTCAGAGGAAAAAGGGGTGAGGATGAAGGAGGTCTTACAGAAGGGAATATCTGTGCAGAAAATGCAGTTGGTCTGGGCTAACCAGAAAACAGTAGCTGAACCTTGATGCCAAAGTCTCTCCCCATTTAGAGCCAGGAAATCAAATTCCATTCTCGTTTTATCTTGGCACAGATCTTTTGCTTCAACCTCTGAATTACAGCAGTTTCTGTGATTAGGACTCAGGGCCATTATTTTTGGCCTCTAAAAAAAGACTGCACTAAGCTGAGAGTAACTATGTCTAGCATAAATACAAGTTGAGCAATGGGTAAGTTTTAATTCAGACACATTAATCAAAGAAAATAAAGCATTGTAAAAGCATCTGGCAACACACAAATTAGTTAGACTAAATGTCTCACTTCTCACAGTAATTGTTTCTTGAGTTGATTAAGGAGGCTTTTCTCCTCTCAACTGTCCTGAAAGGTTTGCATTTTTCTCCCTTCTTTGAATCCCTCTAAGGTATTGCCATAATGAACATTTCTCCTGGAGAATTCTGGATAGATTCAGCATGTTTTTGCTGCGATTTCCATGTGATTTCCATCACATGAGGAGCCTAGTAACACTTGCTGGACTGGAGCACAGTTCAGTGACGTATTAAAAATGAGAATGTTGCCTCTTGTCTCCTCTGTGGCTTCTGCTGTCCCAGGTGGGCAGAGATCAGCCCTGTAACGCAGCACTTACCTGTAGGCCACCAAACTGGCCTTTATATTATTTTCCTCATTAGCTGCCCATATATCCCAGGGAGAGCTGTATCTCTTTATGGAGTCACTCGGAAAACAAATAATTACCTTCAGATGGTTATGTTTTACAATGACATCTATTTCTCACAACCAGCCTGACAGAAGCTTTTCCTCCTTACAGAAATTATAAAAAAGACTGCTTGTGCCCTTAAAATGACTCTACCCTTGGCCCTTAATACACAAATCTTATTCTTCCAGTGCTCACACCGAGCTTGAGCTTTCCTTCATTTAGTTAAAATGAAAAGTATTTAATTTAAAGATTATCTGAATCATATTAAATAATTCATGTAACTGAAACTAAATAACAGCCATGGTCTCAGTTATACATCAAATCTTGGTGCAGTTTACATGACATAACATCAGAAAACACCATCTTGGAGCAAGGGATACTCAGACTCTCCAATTACTTCCCATTTACCACTAGGGGCCAGCAGTTCTCCTGCTGCTGCTACACCGAGGAGTACCTGCCTGCCTGAAAGAAATTCTGCTCCCTCTTCCACCTGCTAAACCATATTAAAACAGGCTAGAAATTCATATCCACACATCTTACTCATAAGGAATGTGTATGAGCCTTTGGTCATAAGAAATACTTTATAGAGGGAGAGAGAATAAACTTGGGCCATTATGAATTTAAAGGAGGTACAAGAAAAATAAAAATAGAAGCATTACAATGGGGGAGAACAATGGGGGATTTTTGAGGGGTGGTTATTTTACCCCATTGAAAGATATGAGCCCAAGGAAGGGTGCTAATTGTTTTCACTGGTTTAATGTTGTTTCTGAAATTAGTATCTATGGCCTGAGACACATAATTTAATATTTGGCTACCCTTCCCTCTAGCTGTATCAGGCTACCTAGGGAGCAAAGACACAGTGGATTTGATATCTCATCCCAGCATATGCACTTGGAGACAATCCCTTGCTTTGGAAAATGGCAAGCAGTAATCATATGAAAAAAATTCCCTGTTTAAACATCAAAAAAAAAAAAAAATGTTTGAAATGTCTTTACCACGTACTTATTTACTTTTACTTGTTCTGAAGACATAGGAGTAAGCAAGAGCTACTAAACAGCACCTATATTATAGAGCTATTATGTTATGGTGTCAAAATTACAAGGGAAAAACCTCATCTCATCACAGACATTGCATTACTGTAAACAATTACCAGATTATGCAGCTCTGGACAAAACCAGCTTAACATACTTTTGGGTTCCTCTGGACCTAAATAGCACCCATCTCCTAGGAACTGTGTAATTTAAGAGCACTACAAGAGAACTACTGAAAGAGATTAAGCAATTAATTAAAACTTTTATCTGATATCGAAAAACCAACCAACTTCTAGCGGAGATGAATCTGTGTATAAAGGACAAAGCTTTAGTTATAGTTGTCCTTATTTACAGTTCTCCTAAGGAACAGACAACCAGGAAAAGATGAGACCACCAATTTCATCCCCTTACTTCCACCTCTTTTCAAACCCGTGGCTATGACTGCAATGCAGATGCTGCTCACATGGGAATACCTTCAACAACACAGTTTCTCCTACAAAATTGGACCTCAATTAAGCACTTCTGCATTGTGCTGTGAAATAAGCACATGTATTTTTGCCTACATTAAGGAGGTTCCATAACAGTGATGGCTGATCCAAGCTAGGAAAACCTTGGCATGGTGCCCCTTTTTGAGAGCTGGGAAACATCAGAGGTGGAAAAAGGTCTCTTCAAAGTCTGAGCAAGGAATCTCTAAGACTAAACCTAGATATTTTCCCCACCTCCCAATAAGCAAAACAGCACAGCATGTAGGAAAAACAGCAGTCACATGCTGCCCATCAGCCTCAGAAAAACCCTGAACAGCAGACCCTCAGGTTGATGTGACAAGCAGAGGTCCCCTGAACACAATGTAATTGCATCAGGTTATAGCAGCTGTGAGTCTAGCACAGAGTTTTGCTAACTATTAATAGCTGGTATAATTCTGTTAAAACTTCTCAGCACAGTTCAGCTGCAGGTCAGTCTGTTTTCAAAGAAAACAAAGAAGATAATTCTGGTGAAATGGTTGCCTGAAATAAAATAAAATACTCATTAGGAAACTCAGGCTGCTCCTACCCTCAAGAGCATTTATTAACCCTTGTATTAGGTTCCTCAAATCCTTTCTGCTTGCAGTGTAAAACCAGCCCTGTTTTCCCAGCTGCCTCCATTTTGCATTGCCACAGTCATGTGCTTGTAGCTTCTCCTCACAGTTTTAAGCCAGGAAATGGGTTTCAGCACAACAGACACTCAAGCCCCTGAGTATCAAAATTCTTTAGGGAAAAAAGACATAAGAGAAATCTTTTTCATCTGTTCACCCTCACTGAATCCTTTCCTTCTGTTTGCATGGATTTTCCATCGACATCAGGCTTGCACCCCCAGCAAGAGAGATGGTCAAGCCATTATATTTACCAAAACAAATTGGGCAAGCTGATGAGAAGAGTTTCTTGTAGCAATATCATTGGGAGAGGACATAGAGGACAAAGGACTCAGAATCAAGTGTTGCTATCAATGAAACTTTGTTCATGTCAGTAGAGAGTCTGTGTACCAGAAGAAAAGAAACTGGGAGAGAGTGGCTGTAATTCCTTAGCAGGAAGCCAAATTGAAAAATAACATATCTCTAACAGCGCTACTTACAAAGTCCTTCAGCAAGTATGCCTGGGTCCCATAATTGCAGCATTCTTACAGCAGTAAACAGATTACTAAAAAGCAAGAGCAAGCCTGGGGAAAATGTGATTATAGGAATGGTAGGTCTCATCTAACTATTTTGTGTTATTTAGCACATATTTCCCAAGTAGTAGAAGACCTGCATTTTCAAAGAGAAAAATAACTGCTTTACCAAACCCAGGGAGAAAAAGGCATTTTGAGAGACTTCCCCATCAACATGGAGCACAGAGGTTTGCAGATATCCAGATAGGCTTGATTAACTACTGCTTTCTCTTGACTGGCATGCAGTTTGCTCAAGAGGCCCAACACTCACACTGAGCCTAGAGTTTTAACGTGCACGGGAGACTTAAAATTCCCGAAATTTGAGGCTTACACGTCTGTCAATGTACAAGAAAAGAGCAGGTACACATTTATAGAGGTAATAACACATAACAGAACTCACAGTTCCAAGCATAGTCTTGGAAACAACAAAAATTATGTTTGTATTCAGAAATAAAACTAAAATCAGTGATAATTAGGTCAGGTGGACACACTATAATAATTTCATTTGTTATTGATTCGTAGGTTTGATGTGCTATGTTGAGACAGTTCTTTTTTAAAGTAGCATACTCAGCTTTAAGAATGTGCCCTCTGAAAATCTCAAAACATTTGTTTCACATTATGGTCACTGCTCTGAAGTCTGCAGTGACGGGCTCAGATCCTAAAAGACCTGTTTCTCCTTTCCTGCCAGAGAAAGTCCACCAGCTCACAACAGTGGGGGTGATAGAAGAGATCTGAAGTGATCTGAATCCTTTCCTGTGGCACGTGCAAACTGACTGGTGTGGTTGGATATAGCTGCTAGAAAATAAAGAAAGCTGAGCAATTACAGCTGTTTGTCTCGGGAAAAGAGAATTGTGTCATCAGTAAATCTAACTGAGGTGTATTGATCGAGCCAGCAATGTTGCCTCTTCAGAAACCTGATGAAAATGCCAACACAAAAGCCACCAATAGGTGCTCTACAGTTTATGGGGTAAGCTGAAAGGGGTCACAGGTGTTCTGTACAGAACATACTTTGTCTATAGGCATGGCGCAGATTCTCATAGATTGTCTGTTTTAAAAAAACTTCACAAAAAAATTCCTATAAAATTCTGCCATTGATAACGTGTGTGCTCAGCCAAACCCCCAGAAGCTCACCCACTAACAGAGATTTATGCCTAGGAAACTACACATTGAGAACACTGTCAGTTAATTGGCTCTGCAAGCAATGCCTGATGCTGTCACACATAAAACGTGACCCACCTCAATGGTGTCTAGCTTTCTCTGTATCTTTTTTCCATGAAAAATTACATTCCAGCACCTGACATGCCATTTGGCATGACCTACACAAATTTGTCTAACTTCACTTAAGTGAAAGGTGTAAAGCAGTTTACCTACATAGACACATAGTAAACAAAAGTAGATTGAAAAGGTGAAATAAAACAAACATTGATAAACGGCAAATAATGCAATGTATAGAAAAAGAAAAAATTCTGCAGAAGAGTGGGTGGCTGTGGAGAGGGGTGAATACTCCCTGTGCACACTGTGTCTTTCTCTTTCATCAGTGAACTTGCTACAAAAGGAGCTGGCAAACCTTTTGCCTAAAGGGAAACCATAAATAAAGGCATCTGCCCCAGCATTTACTGAATTGCAAACCACAGCTTCAGGCACCCTTAACTCCCACACAGTAGATCACCAGTGCCTCTCAGGTTCAGCTGTCTCCAGCGTGCTGCTAGACTTCAAAACAGGAAGGTTGTTAAGTAAAAATCAGCCAAGTGACAAAAGAACCAATATCAATATACATAATGCAAGCAAACCAAGTGAACTTGGGTCATCTTGCTTACAACAGCATGGTTTTCCATCCCTGGAGAAACTGAAATGCTCTCAGCCTAAAAAGGCAATGATTCTTGTCTCACTTGAAACAGGACAGGAGCAATCTTTTTGTCCCATCAGAGAAGGAGAGGGGAGAAAATGCTGCAACCTTGAAAGGTCTAGTTCAGATGGGAACTGAACAAAAGAGAAAGGATGTCAAGGAAATTATAAATACATGTTTAAAATGGGTATTCTGGCCAACTGGAGGATTGAACCAACACATTTTTCTACAGTGAGCTGTATGAAACTGGTGACTTCAAGACTCAGAGGATCTATTTTAAGGATTTATACTGCAGGTTGCACAGCATTTTCCTTTCTCGTGGTGTCTTTGACTCTGCAATATAAAGCCAGATTATATATAAACGGGCTGACTCACACTGCTCATCTTGTATGAGAAAGAGTTTTATGCAATTTTGAATTTAAGTTAAACAATTAAAAATAAATACACATTAATTAAATCATACTCTGACTGGAAAACACACGAAAGTGAATTCTGAATGGGTGGGGCACTCAGTCACCCCAGAAACCCAGCAGACCTTAGGAGGCCTCCACATGAGACCCCTGCTCAAGCAGTGAAAGAACTCCCTTAAAACTATTTTTTTAAAAGCTTGCAAAAATAGCTACTAGATCATATAAAGTATTTTAAATAACAGAAATAACTTCAAGCTACTTGAGTTTACTTCATCAACATCAGACAATGCAGCTGTGATGTAGAACCACATCACTACTTACTGATTCAAATCATTAATTTATCTATAGGTAATGAAATAAACCTTTATTTTGCAGGTTGGGTTGGTTACATTACCAGTTCAGTAACAGGCAGGTAGATATGTTCAAGGTATTCTGGGGTAAGGTATCTAGTCTACTGATAAATGGCATTCATTAATCACATAACCAAAAAACAAAACAAAACAAAAAAGAAAACTGAAAAGAATAGTTCCTTTTTAGGAACATATTTCAATTATTGAACAAATACCATGTTCACAGAAAAACAGTTGCCCTTCTATAACAGGCAGTTTTAATGAGTCTATTTCCATAAAAATGCTTGATTTTCAGCTTCAAACCACTCCAGTGCCCTCCTTCAACTCCCTTGCTAGGCATCTGATTAAAAACAAGTATCATGAAATATATTCACAGTTTTATTCATTTGAGTCTTATTCCAGGACTATTCCCTGATATCACTTTTAGCTGTTTCCAATTAAATGCTCTAGGGCTTCCATTGCTGATTAACACACACATGCACACACCTCACACCCCACACTCCATTTCAAAGAACATGGATTGATTTGTGGATTGTGATATGGTCTAATACCACTTTAAAAATCTCCTACTTTCTACTGCAATGAGAGTAAACTGAGTCACCTTCACAAGAGATTTGCCACTTCCACAAGAGATGGAGGTTTCATTTCTCTATCCCCTGACTTTCAAATTAGCCATTCACAGCTCCACAAAGGTAAACACACCCAACCCTACACTCTCACCAAAAACTGCTACATCCCTACAGAGAGGAGCTCCTAGAGCATGAGTGGAACAGCCAGCCTCCTCCACAGCATCCTGGGCGACAAACCTCTCCTGCAGGAAGGATACTGCATCAGATTCTATTTGAAAGACATACAGAAAAGACATCAGGACTCATTTCACTTAAATCCCTTGGCTGTCTTTCCCCTTGAATCATTTGGGGGTTATAACTTTGTCAGAAGAGCTCCTTGAAGGCCAACCTGCTACACTCTCTTTTTAGGAGGGAGGGAGAGGGAGAAGATCTGTCTCTAAGAGCTCTGTGCTGGCCTAAAATCATATTTAAACTCGCACACTGGGAAATGAGGCTCTGGGACAGATCCCCAGCACATGAGTATCCCTGCAATACAAACCAGCAAACCAGCTGCTGTGTCTCCTCTGCATGGTCTAAACATGGACGTCTTCCCTGTGTTGCTGGTGCTTTCCATAACAGTAGCTTAAATCCAACTCTTACTATTGGCAGAATTTCAAACCCCTTCACACTACATTTGCCTGAGTTTAAACAGCACTGAACCATGCAGTGAAGATATAGCCCAAATTTCAAACTCTTCCAGAAGAGCCTCCAATGAACAGCTGACCAGAAAGGCAGCAGCAATGTGATACTCCTTTAATTCCTCAAGGAATAACAGGTCAGTGTTTTTTCTCAATCATTACTATAGTCATTACATGTACTACTGTATTTCAAGACTTAATATTGCTCTGATTCACAAGCAATAGAGGAGGGAACAGAAAGGCAGTGGCTGTGCCAGGTCTGCTCTTGGTCTGGTTTGGTTTCTTTTTGGAAGTGTGCAATTGCTGTCAAGGCAATGAACTGCAGAAGGTGTTGCTTCAGGAAAAACCACAGTGGTTTTAGTCCTTTTATCTCAGCAGAGGTCACCCTGAAAACTGCATTGGTGAAACAAACAAAAGCATGTCTGATGTAATGTGTCTGACTACTGAGAAGGAAAAGCCCCACAAGCTTGAAACAAAGCCTCCAGCAAAAGATTTCTGTGTGCCTTGTGACACACACAGCCACCAGCAATTTATAACTTTAAAAAAAAGAGCTAAGAGAAGACTTCAGATAAATTGCATTTTGCTGTAAAACAGAGACTTGATTTGCTTGGAGAAAAAAAAAAAAAACCACAAAAAAACCCAACTACTCTTCTTATTAATAAATTAAGATATGGAGAGGTTCCTGTCCCACTCCTCTACTAAAGATTAATTTTTTCACATTCCATCTTATTCCCCAGCTCCCAAAGGCAATTGTGCAAATGCTTAACCTTAAGCACTGCACTGAAGTCAATAGCATCATCCACTTGCTTAGTGCCAAACATGACCAGATTAAACTTCAGCTGCAGCAGAACACAGAAACCAACCTGAAATTCAGGGTTTAGATGAAACTGTGACCAATGCTCAGTAGGGCGAGGGGATTGCTGAGGCTTTTCTGATGTTCATCTTAGAGATATAAAATAACACAGCAGCAGAACAGGGAGAAGAGCCCAGGATTTGTAGCTTCTCTGTTCCAGACTGTGTCTTTAATTTCTCAGACCCATATGCTAATGGGGTAGTTTGTTAAGCTGTTTCAGTCCTGATCAAGACATTTGAATATGAATCTTTAGATTGTTGCTGAAGCTGCTTGAATTAAGCTTGACAAGTAGCACGAAAAACACAGAGTAACAAGTATGTATTAGAGGTCCCTTAAGCCAAGTCCTTACTGATTGTACAGGACATTTGAAGAGCTGAAACCCTAACCAAAAAGACGTGTGGACTCTGTATAAGAAATATATGTTTAACAGGCAACCTCTCTTAAAAATTTTATTAGGCCAATTTTGAAATTTGCACGACAACACATACTGCAGTCTCTGTGTACAAGCTGCAGGTACTGTTACCTGGCACTAAAACAGGACTTTGAGGCAATAAATAGCAGTCATTTCTAGTGAAGATGATGGGAAGAAATGCTGCCATTGGATCATATTCCTGGAGCTCCTAGAGCCTCACAATTCTTTTTCCATGGTTTTCTAACACAAGCCTAGAATAAGGATATATATTTTCTAAATAATCAAGCTTGGTCTGAGGAGGCAATGGGCAGGGGGTGTTAAGTAGCACCCTTTCATTAGCAGTGGTTATAAGACAGAACATTATTACTGAATGCAATGATATATCACAGCAACAGTGTACAAGATGGCTTGAAATACACAAATATAAAGCAACTTATGCTATTGATGAGGTTAACATTCCTAAGCAAGCAAAGATATTGAAAAGTCAATTTATAGCCATTTCAAAAATATTGCTGCTCAATAGGCAGGCCAAAACTTTCAACTTAGCACTGCATTTTAGCACAAATACTTGTTAAAAACCAAGCGAATACCAGCAACAGTTATTCCTCTCTTTTACTGAAAAATCAATTG
This sequence comes from Melospiza georgiana, assembly GCF_028018845.1. Lineage (NCBI taxonomy): Eukaryota > Metazoa > Chordata > Aves > Passeriformes > Passerellidae > Melospiza > Melospiza georgiana. Next base: position 56,173,953 of record NC_080434.1, read on the forward strand.
TTTGCTGTGGGAAAAACATGAGCAAGGAACATATTTAAATTCCTATTAAAACAAACAAAAAAAAAGTGCAGAGAATTTTAGTTAGAAAAATGTGGACAAATGGGCTATTCCTTGCAAAGATTTATAGATCAGCTAGAGACTGTTGCCACACCAGACTTAAAACAATTTTACCACAGTAAAGAGGCTCAAGAATACTTTTGTTTGAGCACAGAACTTTTCTAAACATAATGGAGCTCTGCTAACAGCCACCAGCTCTTAAGTGGAAGCCCTTGGAGAGATATTACCCTGAAAGCCATTTATCTTTTACTTCAATTTGCAAGCAAACACCAACACAGAGAGCCATTAGAGAACAAGTGCTCTCTGGATGCTGAAAATCAATGGAGGAAAATTAAAAATCAACAAAGCTCTCACATACAGCCTCTTAAATGAAATGGCCTGTGATCCAGTCAATCCTAGTTAAGAGGAGAGTAAAATAAAATCTTAATCAAGGATGAGCTTTAGTGACACTTCTTACTATATTTATATTGTATATCATGTACCTCCAACTATAACCCGTGTCATGAGACTATAATCTGCTAATAAATAAAGTCATAGTGCATAAAACAACTAAGAAACTATTTCAACACTCCATTTCTAATGCCAGACTAAAGGTTGATGCTCCAAGAAGGTTGATAACATATGAGGTGGCACAAGAAACATAGCAGAAGTTTTGTACAATATTTTGATAAATGCTGCTTCACTTACATCCTCAAGACTAAACTCAGCTTATTTACATTTTATCAAACTTGTGTTAGATCCTGTAGCACCACTGGGAGCAACACACTACCTGTGATGCTCTTCCTTGTTGCTCACCGCCATCGAGAAATCAAAAGAAAAAAAGTAGTAAAAATATTGAAAAGATTTGTTTATGCTTTTTAATCTACTAATTACTATCACCCATAAACCAGTCAAACCACTGGTTCTGAGAACATGAATATAAAGATGGCAAAAGAACTCAATGTCATGTGAATTAATCTCTCTGTTACCTTGAAATAAACATGCAACAACCTGAGGTTTGCCAACAAAATAAAAGATCATTCAGGAAGGCAATTATTAGCCATCCTAATGTGACAATTCCCCTAGGATGTAATAGGTATAGCACAAAAAAGTAGTTTTGTCCTACATGTACTGAAATAAACTTTACTGGTTGAATTAATTTTCTCTATTATTTCTGAATAAGGAGAAGGTCAGTGTTTCTACTTTTGGTGATAATTCCTTAACATGGCAACCAGAGAGAAGAAGAAAGGATTTACTTAGATCCTTTCTAATTTCCATTATAAACACGATTTCTGTATGGAAAGAGGAATTCAGAGGTAAAAAATAAACAGAAATGAGAGACCTTATACCCAAGGCATGTCTCCCCATTTGCTTACAGCCTGTTCAGCAAATAGAACCAGTAATTCAAAATTAATGCAAAGGATAGGGTAGGAAACTAAGCACAACAGTTTTGACTGAGAACAAGCAAAATGTAAAGATCAGGTCTCCAAGTTATCTACCCTTTTGCAATTGCTTCTAGTTGGATGTGCCATGCATGGCACCAGGGTAAGGACTGGTTGGTTTATAGCTGTACTAGGTGGACAAGGTGAAGTGATGAAGCTGTTAATTACTCCAGAAGATCAGAACAGCTTGAGCCTTGGATATGGGTTTGGATTTCTGTTAATTTATGTGTCATGGTCCCACCTGAGGCTCTTTGAGTGCATCATCCATAGTTAGATATTGTGGAGCTATCCACAGCTTCCAACCAGAAGAAGTTGTGCTTCCAACTTCAGCCAGACAGATCTGGGCAGAATATGGTTTCTCTTTCCCTGTTCTTTCAGAGAAGAATCCATGCTTCAGGCTCTTCTGTGAAACTCCTTTTACTCAGCATAATGGAATTACAGATCCAACCAAAGCAGATAACACCTCCACAGACTTCACTGTCATTTCTTTTGTTGGGGCTGTTTTCAGCAGCAGCAAATGAAGTCCCTCCTCTTTGCCTGACCTGCTAGAAACATACAGACTTTGAAAACCTTTTCACACACCTTTCATCTTGTACAAGGGCTGTTTTTCAAAGGCTTTGCAAGCTGTTGGTTGCAAAAAGCCTTTAATGATTACCATATTTTCCCTGTTTACTAGTGTGAGTGTGCTAAAAATGTGGGCATCATTGATGTCTTCTACCAGAAAATACAAACTTTAAAGTGCCCAAATGGCCACCTATCTTATAATCATGAGGACAGATGGAATGGCATATCTGAACACAAACACAACAAACTGAAGACTACATAAATCTGCAGAACTAACATTTCAAGATAATTGCTTGGCAGTCAAAATGCCTTCAAAAATGATAAAAATGAAAATTTGCAATTTATTCTTCCAGAATAAAGACAGTTTCCACAGGTGACTAACTCAGGAAGTCTTAGATGACGGATTCAATAATTTTTAATAGGTAAGGGAATAGAAACTAAAACACAAACGTGAATAGAAGCTAAAATACAAACTGTACTTTACCTTTTTGTTTCACTTCTGATTAAAATTTCAAGATAGTTGAAATTAGGGTGACAAAGAGAATAGCTCAGGACATCTTTCTTTATTGTAAAGCTCAAGAAAATTTGTAAGAAATCACAGGAGATTTTCTCTGATTATAAAAGGTAAAGATAAAATGGCATTTGCCAAAACCTTGACTTCATTGCCTGCTCTTCCCTAGCAAGGTTCATTTGATTGCAACTTGACTCATCAGATGTTGCTTTAACACCTCCTGAGATGCACAAAGTTGATGTCTATGCTCCCCTGAAGACAGGAACATATTTTTCAAAGCTCTAGGCTGCCAGCCACACTGCAGTGAAACATATGCTGTCCTGTTACTTCAGATAATAAACAGCTTCTCTTTTGTTCAGCGAATCAGCCACAGAAATAAATTATTTTGTCTCCTGAGACTTCTGAAATGAGCGGGGTCTCTGCAAAAAGGCATCAACTGCATTGTGTTTACTGGGTAATGTACTTCTAACACAAGCCTAGATTATTGCAACCAAGGTATGATAATTCAGCTGGCTTCTGTAGGCAGCAGCTGAGGTAATCAGTTGTGACTCTGCTATTCCCAACAGCAATCCTTATGGAAAGACTATAAATACTGCATACCCACCACTACATGTGATGAACAAACATTGACAATAGACTGTATTCTGAAATGGTCAGTAAGTAACCTCATTCCCATAAGAGAACACCATTTAGGAAGAGATTTTTAGTTTGAGAAAGTATATCCAAGATTACAAAGAGGTCTGGTGACATTATTTTAGAAACTTTGAGTACTGACAGCAGCCACCAGCTCAGCCCCTTGTGGCACTACTGCTCATATGTGAAGAGCATTTCATCCAGATAATGGGTTCTTCACACAGAACCAGTCTCACAGCAACCATCATCACACTTATTTAATTTGGAAGCCACCCATCACCATGGTGCACTCATTCCCATCATCCAGATCATTAACATCTTCATCAATGATCTGGATGGGTGATCACAGAATACCAGGTTGGCCGGGACCTCTGGAATCATCTGATCCAACTAGTCCTGGCAAAAGAGTGCACTTTCAGTAAGTTCACAGATAACACCAAGTTAAATTCACAGATAACACCAAGTTGGGCTGGAATGTTGATCTGCCAGAGGGCTGGAAGGCTGTGCAGGGTAATCTGGACAGTCTGGATTGATGGGCCAAGGTAACTCCATGAGGTTTAACAAGGTGAAAGTGCCCGGTCCTGCCTCATGAGCCTTTCATGGGAGTCATGTCCCTGGCACTTAGGGACATGGGTTAGTGGTGGCACTGGCAGCGTTAGGCTTATGGTTGGTCTTGATAATCTTAAAGGTCTTTTCCAATAAAAATAATTCTGCAATTTTATGGTACCCCAGTGTGAATTGGGGATTCATATCCTGGAGCTGTAGGAAGGGAAGGAGTTTACATAGAGGTTTGACCAAAATAATGCCAGGACATTTATTTGAACAAAGGAAACAGATAAGACACTCTGAAAGCAGAGCACCAGTTTGAGGTGATTATTGACTAAAACTGCATCTGATGTGCAAATTTTCATCCATGATACAACTCCCTCAGTTTTCAGTGCTGCAGTAGTTAGTAGTGTCCATGCAAGGCTGCCCAGCCATACAGGCTGAGCTAATGTTGCTGCTGCTCCTAGTGTGCCAGGAAAAGCCCCCTCCGGGTCAAGCTGCAATTGGAAGGGTGGGAGGACTAAAAGAGAATTGGGATGAAAATAAGCTGGAATGGAAAGATTGAGGAAGAGACACTAGGGAAACACTTTTTTTTGGAGTTTTCACAAAAGGAAAGTGGGGAGAGATGTGCCATTTCCATCAACCACTCTCAGAAGCTGACTAGAGTCACAAGGAATAAAAGCTAACAGGTCAGAGCTCCCCAGATTACTATTCCAGTTCTTGCTATCTGAAAAATCAATACTCAAAACACATGAAAGGCCAGATTGCAGCACTGTGCACTGCTAAACAACAAGCCTAGAGGAAAGGTCATCAAACTGGAGTACATCTGATTACCATATAACATACTACCACAGAACTGGGCAACCCTAAATTGAAGGTTTCCTCCTGATGTTTACAATTCCTTAAGAAATGAAAATAAGCTGGAAACTTTAATCATCTTTTAGTGTGCAGCAATCAACATATATTTACTGGATTTAAAAGTAAACTGAAAATTTACTGTGCATTCTTACACTATTCTTAATTTTCCTAAGATCTACAAAAAATGCCTATAGCCTTGAGAACAGACCTTGTTTGGAGATTTCTGGTAAAAGCCACAGTAGATGTCACTGCCAGTTTACAGCTGTAATGCTCTCTGGGATAATTTTGTTAGCTGAAGATGAGGGAAGGCAGGAAGGGGGACTCTTGGCATTCTGTCACAACATCATTTGCTGATTTTTAAATAAACTTATTTGCTATCATGAACACTTAAAAACTTAGACTTAGTCCCTTTTTTTCCTGGGTGATATTCTGAACATGGCTTAAATGCTGTGGCAGTTGACAGAGCAGCGTTAAGGGACAGCAAAGTGCCCAACCTCAAACAGTGACAAGCTGCAGTAGTTTCTTTCTCAGAGAGCAGACAAGAGAGATGGTAAAAAAACACCACAAACAAAACACAGCATGCTATCAAAATGCTCAAAAGAGATAAATAACTGGCAATTACCTAAATCATGGACCACTGAACACAAGATAGAAAACCAGAGCCGTGTCACCTGTAGACTGCGAGCTTCAGCCTAATGAATTCGCTTCTTAAGATCTTGGTTTAAAAAAAATAGAAGGAAAGGGAGAATGCCGCTACTGATGAATCAAAAAAAGAGGAAAATACATAAGCAAAGCAGTATCCCTTATAGCTTGGAAGTAAACTCAGAGTTATAAATATTATGTAAGTCAAAAATTTAGCACTTATCAGAGTAAAAATGTGTAAGGTTGTGGCACTTACCAGGCTATTAAAATGTCAAAGCACTTTCAGAAAAAAATAAATTTGGACCAGAAAATGCTGAAGTAGCAAAGGCAATGTTTATAATGCATGTTTTAATTCTGACTACTTTCCCACGCCAAATGCTAATTTTAATTAGGAAAATTTATTATTTTTATAAGCAAACCTTGACATCATTTTAAAGCACTACATTTAAAATGGTGACAACATAAACAAAATATTCCACTTCATCTCATTGATTTTCCTTATCTTAGCACCATGAACACTTTTACAGGCATTTTATTTTAATTTGGAAGTAAAGATATTTTTTTTGCTTCAGAACTTTTCAGTCTTGGTGAAAATTTCTGATCTTATCCTTATAGAGCCATGTGATAATGGTAGTTGACCTGGTGAACGGCTTATACAAGTGTTAATAAAAATTGAATTCTGTGAACTGTGCAGAAACACAGGGGCAATGTTTTCCAACTGAGTATCTAGAATTAAGGTCCTAGGTGTGAATTCAATTCTCTTCTTCATTTCTGAGTATAACTTTTTAAATATGTAGTTCAAATTGCCTCAAACACTTTAGAAAAGCTTTAAAACTCATTATCTTCATGGAGTAACTTTCTACAAAGTTAAGAAATTTGACTTAGAAGTTACATCTTTCATCCTAGACATATTTCATATTAGATAACAGATAGATGAATATTTAATCAAATTATGTATCTTCACCTATTTCATATATTTTTAAAAAACAATACAATGTGTAAAAATCTACTTGATCCCTCTTAAAGCTAATTATGATCTTACCATTGAAAATACTTCCTAAATTTTAGTCTTTGATTGTGGAAATAACAAACTTTCTGATTTGTTTTTGGTCATCAAAATATACTTTCATATATTTGACTACTGATATTTATGGTATTGATAGACCTTCCACAAGCCCAAACTCCTATGTAAACTGGAAATAATGTAAATTATTTAATTAATATTTTGCTGCAATGAAAAAGGCTCGTTTTCATGACCACTCTTCAAGCTGAGAGACTGGCTTAGATGTGTGGCATATTATTAAATTTCTCTAATTTCTTTCCCATGCAAATAATTTACATCTTTCTGTTTCCACATCTGTAAAAGGGAAATCTTATAACCTCTCCGGAATTCCCAAAGTTATTAACAGGAGACGCCAAGTCATCCACATGCACGTAAAATTCTGAGATCTTATGGCAGAGTGTAGCACACAAGTGGTTTTAATATGGTCCTGCAACGTACCCAGCAATACATTAGTACCTCCTGAATGGAAATTTAGTCCAGAACAGACACTTTTATAGACTTTGTCAGCCTAAGTCAAGTGAAAAGTTACAGCTGGGCCTTGCAATAATATACAGCATGTAAGAGTTTCTAAGGAGCCTTTGCTTTGCAATCCCAAAGCCCGGCACAAATCCTGCATCCCTGAGACTTACACAGCAAATATGTAAAAAGAATAATATAGACCCAGACTTCCTGCTCCAGTGCTACAGCACTTTGCAGAGCAGAGAAGCATTTCTGAAATCCTCAGCAGCAGCAGGTAAGAGAACCATTGCCTTTCCTGGAGCTTACAGAAAGAACAAAGTATGAGACACTATTATTCTCATGGACAGACTGTAACTTTAGCCAAACCCCACTAATTTATGCCTGCCAGCACTGCATCCCAAACAAACTGTCAAAGCATTTAAACACTGAGTGATGCAGTCTGTGAAAAAAAATTGTTCATGGGTATGGTTAAATAAAAAAAATCAGGACACATATTAGCACTAAAAAACTACACTAGTGCATTTACTATCTTAAATTGATATGTTTGATTATTCCCATGGATCCCAGGCTGATTCCTGTAGTCATAGTTACACTGAAAGCACAGCTTTTCTGCAACTTGCAGTTGTCTTTTTTTGGCACCGATTTTTACAAGATAAACACCCACAATTCCCCAGTGCTACCTGACAAACCTCCATCCCACACCCTCCCTGCACAGATTTGTGCTTTCCAAAAGAACGAGAGCATATTAGCCAAATCTGAAAGCCAATTCAACTCCTAGACTGCTAATTTTGTTTAGAGTACTGAGAATAAAATATCTCTAAATTGTAGATCCTGCAATTGCAGCAAAAATTAATCCTGTTCTATTTGGGGCAAAAAGCTGACTTTTCTCATTTCAGGGAGAATAAAAGTATTACTATCATATTCAAATTTTTACCTATGTACTGAACCACACATGACTGATAAAAGCTAAGCAATCTTTAAAAATACAGGAACATATTTATAACAATTATTTTCAGCATGCTGCAAATCTTAAAATGCTGTTGAATACTGCAGGGGTGTGACACCAAAAATACCTGATAAATGTGCATTTATCTTGAAATGGGTTCATAAAAACACTTAGCACTTATTTAGGGATCATAGGTGATCTAGAGACTTCAATATTATGGTCTTAAGTTTATAAATAAGGAAACTAAGCCAGAATAATTCTGTACTTTGTGCAAAACCTTACCTTGCAAACTGATCTCAAGGTAAGGTGTCAAATCATGTCATGTCACAGTGGTTTTGCACCAGGCAAATGCAATTACAAGGTATGAGGCAATAGGAAGTCAGGCTTGCTCAAGGTCATAGAAACTGATGTCAGGTCTGCTGGCTAACAGCTCCCTGACTGAATCATCCTGCCACCACTGTTGAAGAGATTTGTTTTATGAATGATAGTTAAGGATGTGCCAGCAGATTTTTTATTATTATCATCCCAAGAACACCGTGATTTTTTTAACAGAAACATAGACTATTAGCTACCTTCTTCTAAATAATATTTTTCTTTAGTAAGTGCAACTATGGAAAAGTTTTAATATGGTCCACAACTATGTGAGAGATGTAGGAAGAAGTAATGCTCAAAAGTGGAAAAAAGAAAAGTAGAAAGAGTTTTGGAAAGAGATTAGGAAATGGAAAAGCGGAAATAGATGATGAAAGGTTACAAAAAAAAAAACACCAAAAGAACAGTGAAGAGAGAAATTGCTGCTAGTCACAAGCTTAAACAAGATTGCAGAAAATCCCTTCTCAAAACCAAATAGGCAATATTAAGGAGAATGCACCATTCATTTCATAGCAATCTGCTACTATGAAAGGATGGCAGCATTACTCCCACAGATGGAAAAAATCTGTCTCTAGTACAAGCCCCAAAGAGACTACATCAAGAAGGCTTCAGAGATGGCTTAGTTAAATATGAGATTCCAGTTTCCAGGAGAAAGTATCTTTCTCTGGCAGAAACACATTGTGTGGAAAAATAAATTAAAATCTTGTTTTATTTTTGCAAGAATTTTTGCTGACTGTGCTCAAACATATGGGCGCAGGCTGCATTAGAACATATTTGCCACACAGGTGCTGCTTTTTCAGTAGACATTTGCTGCTGCTGCTGCAGGGTGCTGGGAAAACTGAGAGTCGGGATTCATTTCAGAATTAGAAATAGGTAAGCAAGCACTTACATTCACCCCTTCTAGTAAATGCCACAAAGAGAGTGGAATAATCAAAATCACTGTAATGCTTAATTTCCACAATCGTTTAGAAATCCTGCTTGTGGCATGACAGGTTGATAGTAGAAGTTGACTGGTTTAACATCAGTTTTACTCCTGCTGGAGCAGATCAGGGGGGCAGCAGGGATTCTCAGGGGGCTGAGCACAGTGCCAGCCCTGCAAAATGGCCATGGCCACCATTTAAACCCTGCTCATTTCCACTGTGCTTCCATGCCACCTCTGGGCATAAAAGTCCTGCTGCATCTCTGAGAGATGCTACTGAGAGAGCCAGGGAAGCCTGTGCGGTCAGCACAAGGGAAGTTGAACAGCAGTGGTGAAGAGAAGTAGGATTAGACTCATCAGGAGACTGGACAATGCTAGCAGAGCAGGAGGCGTGGATGCTGGGACTCATCCCCCACTCCATCCCTGCAGACATGAGAAGGAAACACACAGGGCTCCAGGAGATGCAGAAAAACCATCAGCAAGCATGATGAATATGTTTCACCCACTCTACATCTTTATTTTCTTGGGGAATACACCTGCTCACAGTCTTTGCAGACCTCCTGAATGGTACTCATCTCTTGTCAAATACAGTTCAGCAGTTTTCACCTCACCTCCTTAGCACGGACCTCCTGGTTCCTGCCATTAGATTCTGAATTAAGATGAAAGAGTTCCAAATTTCTTCCCTTCTGCAACATGGGGAACATGATACAGCCTCTTGGCATGTTGGGATGTTCAGTAAATAATTAGACAAAAGTAATCTCAATATACAAGATTATTGAAATTTACATAAATAACCTAAATCAGTCACAAAAACCTTGCTTATGCCAGTTCAACAGAAACCTGACTCTGTTCTATAGACTTACCTGTACCCATTTCATCCAAGCAGATTAGGTGACCAGCTAAATACTTACTGAGTACAGTAAGAGGCTTGTTACCAATCCTTTCCCATTTTTCATTTTTAGTTATCTTTTCTCCGGCTTCATCTTGTTAAGATTCAGCACATCTTCCTTTTTTGTTTTATCTGTGACAGAATTCATGCAAATTGAGTAACTTTCTATTCACTCTTCATATGGACACCTCCTTTGGACACTATCCCATATATTATGATTTGCCTCCTTGTTATATTTAATTCTGCAAGTTCCATATTGCATCAGAAAATCTTCCAGGATTATATTTGCCTGGAAATGTATAGCCTTAAAAAAAAGATGTTTATGGTACTCATAATTATTGATTAGAAGACCCTTGTAGCTTTTGCTAGGACACATTAAATTCTCTGTCATGACACAGAAAAGCCTCATTCAGGTCTCACTCGGGTCTAGAGATCTACTGCAGATAGTTGTGGTTGATTATTTGAGGTTCTTTTCCCCCTTAGTTGTTATCTCAAGCAGAGAAGGATTTCAAAAGTACTTTCAGGTCAATGAGCACATGGGCAGGCTGGACAAGGGAAACACACAGCCTGTCTACTGTCCTGCTCAGCAAATCCACACCTCCCACCCCCTCCATATTTTTCTCTGGCATATGGCTTAAATTTAGAATGGGGCCTAAGAATCTACATTTTAAAATAATGAGCTTGAAATAACAATCTGGTCTAAATTCTGCAAAAATTTAACTTACCCTTATTTTTAAACATAGCAAATCAAAATCTCAGATCTTAAACCCCCCTGGCATGGAATATTGTGCATTCCCATGCCCTCTGCCCAGCCACCCCTCAGCAGCACATCCACCCCCAGGTGCAGCTTCAGAGCTGCTTTCTGCTGCATGCTCTTGATTGACTGCTCCTATTTCTCCAAGCAATGACCCCTGCTCATCATAATAGCAAATAAAACCTTGCTGAAAATACGATGCTTGGAATCCTTCTCTTTCCAGAATTACTGGGAGGGAAATAGATGTCTCTCAAGAGCAGAATCATATGCACAATGGTCTCTTAACGGTTGCTCGGAGGTCTTTTCCATTTTCACACAAATCTTTTTTATGTTGTACTCCCACCAACTAGTCATTTTATTTTTGGCTTCACTACAGTAAACTTAATTTAACATCACGTCTTTTTGGTAGTTGTTGGTGTGCTTTTATGACTAATGAGTTTTAGACAGGATATTCATAAAAACAGAACAAAGGCATCTATAATGAGCACACTGTAAAGACAGGCCTATTTTTCCACAGAATAATTGTATGCCTGAGCACAAAAGATTGCAAAAGTTGCACATTAGGCTACAAAATCACAGTGGAAGGTCAGTTTCAAAAACTTAAATTGAGATCTCTAAGCATCAAATGAATTCTAGGATAGAATAATAAAGAATGTTCAAGCATGCAGCACACCACCTACCTTGATGAGCAATTATCCTACATATCTACCTACCATGGGAACCCTACATGGTCATGGCATTCTGCTGTTCACTTGTATTGTTAGCCAGGTTTGTTGGCTGATTTTTGTGGGTTGTTTTCTTTTTTTGGTAATATCAATTGCATCCTTTAATGACAGTGTATTTCAGGTACTGGACTGTAGAATATTTATTGGTTCCAAGAGAGTAGAATTGACACAAAAATGTCAGAGGCACTTTCAGCTTGCATGGTTCAATGTTTTAGTAGACATGCATTCAAAAGGGTATTCAAAGACAAATCTGTGATGATCAACAAGAGCTGGGGATTCCTTCTAGCTTTGCACATACAAGAACAGAATGGAGAAATGCACCGAAAGAGTTTTGATGGAAACAAAACTAAACCTTTCTCTGTCACACTGTAGGAAAATGCATACATAATCTACTGGTTAGGAGAAAGGATATTCTCAAATAGAGCAGTAACACTGCTCCTACCTTCCACTTATTTAAAGGGTTACAAGGAGTTAGAATATGACAATGACATAGGAGTTATATATTTTTTATGCAGCCCTGTTTACATACAAACTGTGAAAAAGCCCTGGTTTCTCAACCATAGCAGAAATCAGTCCAGCTGGAAAGCTATGACTCCTACCCTCCATTTAGCCAGTAAATAACTCAAATACTTCTTTAATAGCCAGATCCCAAGCCATTGTTTCATCCACAGCTTTAATTTTCAACAGTTCCACTCTGTTTCTCAAAGCTTTATCCTATTTTTTCCACATATACATAGTCACACCCCATCAAACAGCATCCATCAAATCCTCCCCATATATGTCATGGGCTTGGTAGTGCTGCATGAACCTCTGCTGTGGGCTGTGACTTCAGCTAACAGCTCAATGAAAGCTCTGACTGTTTTAACCTATTGAGTTCCACTTGCATTTAGCAGCTTTGGGGTTGTCAACGAAGCAACTGGTCATCAATTGTGTATGAATAAAACCTGGGATTCCTGCCCAGGACTGCCTCTCACAGCAATCTACCAACTAGCAAAGTATGGGTGGGGGGAAAAAAGAGTCAATTATTGGGCATATTTCTGGTAGTATCTAGAATACCTGAACACAAACTGAACAGTCATGGACTTAAGCCTTAAGCAAAATGATGCAGTCAGGTCACATTAGTGCTCTGATGGTGCATCACTGGAATAAAATGGAATGGTGACACTGCTTATAAGGCAAGAACACATCATGGTAGAGATCTCCACATAAAAACTCATATTCTGTAATTTCACAGGGAAGTGTTCCTCAAGTAACTACTCATCTTATTGAAAGGAATACCCCTTACCGGACTACTAGTAAAAGTGTTAGATAATTCTGCTCTCTATATTTGGAGATGTTCTACTGTGGTCTCTAAGGAAACTGATATTTGAGTAGAATTATTCCTTACAAGTGAATGTAATCATACTGCACTTTGACAAATTCCACAACCAATTGTTCTGCTCTGAAAGACAAATGTCAAAATTATGTAGGACTGTATTTACCTGTAAGTGCTTACAAACATCGCTCAAAACAACTGCATCTTGGGAAGTGCTTTTATAGTTCTGGCAAATACTCTTCTGCAAAGTAGAATTCATACTATTTAAATCATCAGGAGTTAAAATAGTGTATAAAAAAAGCCTACATCCTTATTACTATCTTAAGTGTTCTGCCTTGTTTGGCAAGCAAGAATATGTTTGTCACCTTGTCTTTCATTTTTGAAAAAATTTGCAGTTATTGGTTATTGTGACAGCTGGGAAATGTAAGTGTTCAACTCATTTAACTAATAAGTTAGTGTATCACAATCAATACTTGTTTTCTCTTAATATCAAAAGCCTGAATATAAACTGCTTATAGCTGCAGGTTTTCCAAAAGCATATAAATGGAAGGGTGGATGCACCAATTGCATTAGCATGAATTAAAATTAAAATATGCACTGGATGTGAGGGGAAAAAAAAAAAGAAATCAGTGTGTTCATTCAACTCCTCCCCAACAACACTACATAAAATCAAATATGTAATTTCTACATCCAACAGCATATATGCTCCAAAAAAAGTTAAATATTTTATTGATAATTTAGCTTAGTGAAATTAAATTCTGCTAAATTTTTTCTTCTGTAGAAAGAATTTGCTTTGTTCACCTGATTCCAGATTGACACTATGGAAGTCTTAATCCCATACTCTAAACCACACACATCACACTTCCAAGTCACAATTAAAATGTTGGTTTGGAAAACAGAGAACACAAAGCAAGTTATTTCCTGCACATGGTATATGATGGATTTCCTGCACCATTTGATGCTATCAGCATGTGCTAATTACTGAAAAGGAGATAATTGCATAAATTCTGTTGTTTAAAGTGCAGGGACATCCCTTATCACTGCACAACCCCTCAAGACTGCAGAAGGAAAAGCTATTTTATAACACAGATCAATGAAAAAGTGCTTCAAATGGAGAAGTTAGCATCAGAGAGCTTACATAGCAGAACTCCCCTTCACTAGTCTACAGCTTTCCAAAACCATATCAGTGTCTTTAGCTGCTGGTTTATGCTACACTAAAACCAGACAGAATGCAAACCAAATGTTAATGCATCCTTAGGAAGCATAAACTCTTAATTAGAGTGTGACCTTGCCTATTACTCTGCTGTTTCATGGCATTTAGGGTGATGATCTATGTTCCTACTTGGTCATTTGCAGGTAGGTCAAAATGTTTTCTACTTGTGCAGCTGCTGACTGCAATTCAACTCTGCCTCACAAACAATACAGTCACAGTTCACACCTCCATCCCATCATTTCATCAGAAAGGTCCATTCAGAGCAACAAACAAAGCCCTCTAAAGCTCTATCTTCAGAGATTTACCATAATTTCTTGTCAAAACTTGGTTTCATAGCTTCAGTCCTCTGGTAACTGCAGCAACACAATTTCTGCATTTGAGTTCTGCTGCCTTCAGCCAGAAAAAGACACAGAGAGAATGAATTTACCACAACTGGCAAAAGATTGTGTGGACGTGACCTTGATACAACTCCTTCCAGATTCTTAACTTAGGCCTACAGTACTCACCACAGCTTGTTCATAGAAGGCTATGGCACATTTCCAAAGCAAAATGGAATGTGCCACTTTTTGAATGAATATAGTGAGGTTTATAGATGATTTCCATACTTCCTCCAGCTTATTCAGTCCCCAACATTCCTATATTTCACCTTATAACCTTGTGGGGGTTTTTATACAATCCTTTTTCCACATAGTACTATGTGAAAAGGGTGCTGTTGTACTTTTTGCTAATGCACTTTTTAATCAGCTACATCATTTTCAGTATATCTTAAGAAAATGAAAATTAGAGTCATTCACAGAAGATTTCCAGAACTATTTCACATTTACTGTATAAAGCTCACTTAGAAGTCCATTGCTCTCTCTGGTATGATTGCAGCTCACAGAGTGGAGCAAGTTGAGTGAAAGCCTAAGCCACTCCAAGGAGCTGGTATAGTGGAAGCTATGAACTGTAAAAATGATGTCAGCCCAAGAGCTAGACTGGAGCCTTCTAGCAGTTATTTCATTTAATTGCATTTCAAAACAAATAATCTGTTTCTTGGTCCATGAGAGCTCTAGCCACACCATCCCAATCAAAGAAGGCAAAGGCTGGGACTGGGAGAATGAAGAACTTGCCATGGTAGAGGAGAACAGGTTTGAGACCATCTAAGGAACGTGAAGGTGCACAGGTCCATGGGACTTGATGAGAGGAATCCACATGCCCTGAGGGAACTGGTGGATGAAATGAGCCAAGAGCACTGTGGTACTTAATTGCCAGCTGGGGTTAAACCATGACCCATCTCTTTGTATGTCTTTGTAGGAAGCCACAGTTTGATTCTGTTCAAACCCACAACAGTCACAAAGTCAGTTACAGAGATCTCCTTATTCTCATTGAATTCTCACAAAGAACTATGATTTTAACAGTATGAACTGCCTGGAGATACCCATATTTCTCCTTTGGTGTTTTCTTTTTTGGTCACTTGGTTGGTTTTTGTTTGTTTGGGTTTTTGTTTTTGCTTTTTTTTTGTTGTGGTTTTTTTGTTTGTTTGGTTGTGGGGTTTTTTTGTTTTTTTTTTTTTTAATTGTAGAGGTAGAGAGCTTGACCAGATACCTAATTCTATAGAACTTAAATCAGGTGTGGTTAATGCCCTGATGACACTGAGGTGGAAATGATGAGCTTTAAACGTGCAGAATCTGTTCTTCCACAGATGACAACAATGGCTAAATGAAATTAAATCACAGAACACTTTTTACTTTGTGAAATATTAAAAATCCCCATAAATGTATTTTATCTTTGCTTTCATGTATTTTCCCAGTCACTAAATGCTAAGTGGTAGCATGGGACTACTTATGCTTTAAATTCAAAGTGCACACTCAGTTCCAGTACATGCAGTCAGCACTCCAGTTTCCATTTTCAGCACATTTTAAAAGATGTGAACTGGTGGAAGTAAACCCATACCATAATGATCTGAAGTAACATCAAGAACAAGTAAAAACCTAAGACTTCTGCTCAGCTCAGAAAAGGAAGTCAGAGTTCAAAATATTCTACTCCCCCCAGTGCAACTGTGCTGAAAGAGACAGACAGGGAGATATGCATTGTCATCTTGTTTCAAAAGCTCCATACCTTTCCAGTGATTTCTCATGGGCATCACCTCACAGCACAACCAACAAACTCCAACTCTCTCCTCACCCAGCCAACCCACTCTTTTGTAGCACTCTTCTTCTTATTGGACACAGCTGTGGCCTGTTAAGGGCAGGCCTGTTCCTGATCTTTGGTGATTAGCACAGCTTCAGCTCCTCAGGTGTGTATCTCTAAGAACTTCAACTTGTGAAATTCAGGAGAATATAGATTTTTCTTAGACAGGATTAAGATGAGGGTTCTTGTGAACACTGGTGTGTTTTTCAGGCTTGAAATTTAGCAGTGATCTTACTGCTGTTTATTTTTTCACACAAATGGCACAATCATATTGTCACTGAACACTTGTGCTTGAGCAGGCTTTGATGTTGCAGCTGATTGAGCTGGGAAAGATCCTCCATAGGGCTCTCATCCATCTCATCCTTCTAGCTTTTATTCCAGAAACTGAGATGGGTAAAGATTTTTGGTTTTATTCTTTTGGACTTGAAACCACCAGTAGATTGTATATCTGAAACACATAATCTGAAGCAACTTTGTGCTTGTTGGCAGTTCCACTTTAAGAAACAAAATAATACTTTCTGGCTTTGCAGTAGATTAAAAATATATTACCAATTTCAGACATAGCACAGCTTGGCCACAAAATTCCAGTGACAAGTTCAAGAGAAATACAATATGTACTTAATCATCAAGGCAGCCTTACAGATTTCTACTGATTTTTGATTAAGCAAAACAGACAGACAAACACAACAAACATTGTTCTTCCAATCAGAGGCCTCTACTGGAAATCAGTGTTTCTGTATTACACTGGATTTAAAAGGCCCTTATCAAGAGAAAATTCTTATTTCATGAAAGACCCACTGTGCTTATGTTTCACATTGCACTTCACAATTCTTGCCATTTAAATCACAGGCACTTTTAAGACATAGAAGGGCTGTTACTGTGATTTTTTTCCCCATAATCATTGTTCCTTTGCTTCTAATAGAACATCCATTGTAAATACACTCAGTGGGTTGATTTTGCTCTCACTTATAAAGTCCACTTAACCTTTCCAGGTTCCAGGAGAAGTGTTTTCTTTCTTAGTAATGATGCAGAAACATTTCTTAAGAAAGCTTCATGGGGAGGGGTTTTTAAAATGTATTTAGTTAAGGTTCTACACAGGATAAACATCATTATCAATGACAGCCTGCCCAATCCCTATACTTTATATTAAGGAACATGTAAAGAACCTTGTGCATTAAAGATGAAGACTTTGAATGTTAGTCCCAGAATCCATTGGGATGTGTGAAAACCTACAGAATTTCATTTTTCATTTTCATGGAAAACACTATGAAAGTTTGATTTCCAGGAATCATATAAGTCAATGATCTCATAATGTTCCCATATCCATCAAGGTAAGTTTTTTCTGTCTGTACTATTCAGGAACAATAAATATCTCACTTCTGTATGTCACAAATGCACAAAGGTGATCTTCACCATCATGAAAATAAGTTTCCTCTATTGTGAAAACCTGTAAAACACTCTTTACATAGTCCCAGAATCTCACCTGCACTACAAAAATGGTTTTTTGCCACATACCTTCTTTTTGTTGGTGGAACAAATGTAGAAATTGTCAATAACAGTGGCAATCCCAGGCTGCAGATTCAACTTTGTGTATAATGTCCCAAAATCTGAAGACCTGAAAGAAATCAAACATCTGTAAGTGCTCTTTTCTAAAGGCTTCAGCATTGAAACTCTGCAAAGAAAACCCCTCTCTGTGCACTAACTGTCCATTTTCAATGCTTCTCTGCTATCCTTTTACTCTTTTCAGTGTTCATTAGCTACTAAAAGAAACCCACTACTATGAAGAAAATTAAATTCTAGGTTTGAAAAAAATGGCTAGTTCTGTCTGTACTTTGAATTCTCTGCAGTGCTAGTTTGTTTTTTTTCTGTTCAGTGACAGAAGCCTGTCACGTACACCTTTCCATCACCACCCACAAGGTGGAAAAAAGGAGCTATAAAGAGCACAGGCTCATTGGCAAGCACTAACAGCATCTCCTCAGCTATGCTGAAAAAGAAGACTTCAGAGCTTGCTGTTGCTTAAGAGAAGAATTTGGCCCAAGATCTGGAAGATTCACATTAGATCTCTAGCAGAATTAGTACTGAATAAAGGTATCCCATCCACTCCTCCAGCTCTTTTTCAGAAGATCACTGAATTTTCAATTAAAAAAAGGAAAGTCAGTACTTGGCCATCAGTATGTCACAGAGACATCTCCATGAGTATTTTAAATGTGGGCACTCTGCAGAATTTGTTCCATACTTCTGAAAAGCTGCCAGTGAAAAATGGCATCCGTGCTCTGCAGTTGTATTGCCAATTTCAATTACAAAAAAAATGGACAAGTAAAATGTTAATATAAAGAAATGTTAGAGAAATTCAAAGCAAGTCACACCCAAATTTAAATCACTTTGGATGAAATCTTGCTTGTTCTGTTTAGGATCAAATTGTACCACATGCCCTCTCCATATTTACAGTTATCCATTTTGCATTTGGAAAGGGACTCAGACACATCTAAGGCACTTGTCCCTTCTTCACCGAGAAGCACACCCTAGGACAGAGAGTTGTTGGTGTGAGAACTTCCACTCTACACACCCTTTTCTCTCCCTGGAATAACAAGCAGGCCTGAAGGTACTCTGTCCTAACTCTGCATCATTCAAACAATTGGGAGCACTCAAAAGCTCTCTTGTCCAAGCGAACCATGACAAGACTGTGCCACCCAGTGTGACGCTGCACTGCATGTGTAGTGATTTCTGCCCTACAGTCCCTTTCTACATTGTTCATTGCTCCCCAGCAAGCTCTGCTGCCTCATGCTCCTCACCCAGGGCAGTCACTGCTGAACTTTGTGGGAGTACAAGAAGAGAGAGCAGAGAAGAACCAAATCCCTGGGTGAGTGTGTACACATTGAGAAGTAGCCCACTGCCAGTGATCTCCTCCTAGCCATGTGAGGCAAGTTATTCCCTGAAGGGCTGGTGCCCACAGAAGGCCACCATGAGCATCCCACCTATGTCCCAGTGTCACCCAGAACGTCACTGAAGTTGGAGGGCATGTTGTATGAAGCCAGAGGCACCTTCTGTGCTTTCACCAATCCAGCCTTCCACAAGATCCAGGAACTTTCAGCTGCTGCCATGGAGCAGCTTTCTATGTCTTTGGCATCAGCAGGCATAGTGGGCAGACAGTGATATGCCTGAAACAGGTCCTAAGGAATACCTAGAAAGGTTCATGATTACCTTGCTTTTTTTCCTTCTCCACCAGTTTAGTGGAGTATTTATCCAATACTAATTCTGCTAGAGGTCCAACCCAACTGGTCATAACACTATGACACTCAGGCCTATAAACTATAGGCCTAAAACACTATAAACTCCAGCCTAAAGCTGTGAGTTTAGCCGTTTTATAGTGTTATCTGAATAGAATTGATCTGGGATTTTTTTCCCCCCACAATGTTGCTTTCTCTGCAGATATATAGCAATGTATTAGAGAATTAACTGAATCATAGCAATTCGATTTTGACAAATAAATATGTAGATATCAAACACATAAAACTGCAGTGTTCAGCACAGAACTAATTAAAATTCTAAGGGGAATAGGATGGACAGTGCTACACCTAATTTGCCAGTGGTATTTGACAGAAAGAAATTAAAGCAAAGACTTAAAATATCAACTTCAGACAGATGTACTGAAACCACGCAGAACAAGTAGGTATAATGAAAACATAACCTAGTCTATTCTCTTCGAGGGAAGAATATCAGGTCAGTGGCTAGCCCAGTAATAACATCCTGAAATAATTCTCTGAACCTTAAAGATGATTCAATTTACTTTGAAGAGGCAGTTCCAGGATTAATACAATGGGACCACTGGAGAGTGACACCATGCGAAGGACACCATGGCAACTCTGTCAATGTGTGAAAAGAGTACAGGCAGGAAGCCCAAAAAAGATAAGCAAGTTCCAAGATAAAAAGTTCTAGTCCAAAACTTTCCCTTCTAATTCTCATAACTTATAGATAGAATGCAAAAAATGAATGAAGTTTTAACAGGATGAGAGCACTAAGTATGGTATTTTCAGACAAATGTAATAAAACTATACAGTCAAAAAAAATTTTCAGGTAAAAATTAGCAATTTCAAGGGAAAAAAGAAATCCAGTTCCAGCCTGAGAAAATAGGCAACTGTATGTCCTGAAAAGTGCCTAAACAGGAAAAACATGATTGGAAGAAGATCTATGGATCTATAGAGTCAGAATGTCTTCTGACTTCCAAATCTTTTTTACTATAGCCCACACTTGAGAGAACCCAGGAATGTCAGCTATTCTTTGAGACATTTATATACAAGAGGACATAGCTCAAGGACATCATTCAAGGCAGGCACTGTGCAAAATAATTGGTTTTCCAAATCTACTATAATGCAGAGAAAACAGGTCACCTCAACTTTTTCACTTAAGATGTAACTTGGAAGTTCCTGATTGGATATAGAAAGAACTAACATTTTGAAGCATGCAGCTAGAACAGAATATCCTTTAATTGCAGTACAAAGCTACAGACAGTTGGGGAAGATGAATTCTATGATCCCAGTGCACGCCTATTTCAATATATATTTCAACATTTATTTGTACTTGTACAAAATTGAGGAGAGGAGGAGCCCTTTATGGTTTTAATGGAAAGAGGGTACACATATACCTGATCAGAAGAGTAAAACTTCCTCCCATACCATGGCTTATTTGAAGTGGCAGCACAACTCCATAAACTGGAACAAGATGTGTACAGACTGCCTTTGTAAAGAAGGGTCTGATCTGCAGTTCTAAGTGATCTGGACACAGTTAATCAGAATTTTGACTTTATGTGAGACATTGCAGGGGAAACAGCAAGCTATACTCAGGCTGCTTCCTGCTGCTGTGTATCCATCTGTGCACTATAGGTTATAGATTACAAGGGTGTTTCTTCACTGAGCAAAACTCAGTGGAGGATTCACAGGATACACATCTTCCAGTACTCAGGTGACAGAACCATTGGATGGTGGAACAATATGATTACTCACATACTGATGCAGACATCACACAACCTGAGCCAGACAGTTTGTGGCGTTCTTGAAGTCAGGTACATACTTCTGCTGTAATATGTGCTAGTCTTCCCCTTTTTTTTTTTTTATCCCTTTATGGAAAAAAATCAGTTCTCACAGAAAGAACAGCATGTTCAGATAAGAGTCCTCAAAATCATACAATGATATTACAGCACAGACATAATTAGCTCTTTTAGCCTAATATTGTAAGCTCAAAAAAATCGGAGGGAAAACGTCCAAGTAAAGAAATGTATTCTCATGAAATCAAACTCCCAAAGCCCCCTAAGCTCTGTGCAAATTTAGGTCTCATCCTCAAAAATAGAAATTTTTTAGATTTGAGGTAAAATAAATCTGTGTCTAACATAATTTGGAACAGTACCTAAACATTGGATCTGGATATCTCCCAACAGAAATTTTGAGAAAGAAGAAGAAATTTAGCAGATACTGAAAGAGACATGAACCAAATGTTTGCCTTTCTGAACTTCACTACCATTATAAAGCTCTCCCCTGTGACTCACACCTATGATTCAACATTGCTCATTGTTAGTTGTTTTTCCAGGTTTTATTTACAAGTAGATATTTAAAAATATATAAGAAAAATTAAAATTTAATATAGTAAAATGTTAATTAAGATTCTTAGAGATGAAAGTTGCATTCCCAAATAAAATGGGAATAAAATACTCAAAGAACATATCAACTGCAAAAAAAAAAAATGCTTCCTTCCTTTTCTTTTTAATGAATTGAAGAGACACATTCAAAAGAGAATGGTTGGAACACTTAACACACATGTTCATCAGATTTCCTCTACTTTTTCTTCTTGAAGACTAACTCAAGATTCATTCTAGTCAAATGTGTCATATTGTACAAGCTCCATTAACTTAAAATCCTGGAAGACAACAATGAAGAGGTTTCAAATGACTCTTGGACCACTTAACTGGTGAAACTAAAAAAAGTCTACTTGAAGAAAAGAATACAAAAGATCTGCTGGTTTAGATAATTGGGAAATTGTTGAAAAAAAGATTCAATTGAGATGCACATTAGAGAATCAAGGAAGAGTGGATCTGTACATAAAACTCACTCAACTGCTTCCCACTTAATTTTCTCCAGACTCTATTGCAAATGTTGTCTTCCCACCTTCCCCTCCTTTCAGTCAGCAGAACAGTCCAAGATTTACAGCATGAACTTTTAAAATACAGGATAAATTATTTTAGATTCCTGCTCGGTGACAGACTTACATCTAACAGTAGGATTTCCTTTGTGCTCTGGTCCCTCATCTGAATAATAGAGACAACACTGTTGACTACACCTCAAATGTGTGTAAGGAAAACAGATAACTACAGCAGAGTAATGAAGAACTGGCTGATGGAGTATCTAAAACAGATACATCACAGGTTCCAGCAACAAATACCAGGACAAGCCTACTGAAAGGGAAGAAACCAGAGGAGCATCATTAAAGAAGCGGAAAACTAACTCATCATCTTCACTTAAATAGCACAGAAGCCTTCAAAGGATTTTACATGTCCAATTTGGAAATTGCAGAGGCTTTGGTTAGCCTCATAAAATCCTTTCAAACAAAACCAAAAGCCTCAAAAGCCCCAAAGCCTTTCTTCAGAGAACAAACATATTGTAACATTGAATTCCAACACCCAATTCATATATTGAGGAATTCATGTGGATGAAAGTTTCTTCAAAGACTGTAGAAGTATAGGACCCCTAGCAATCCAATTAACACCCAGCAATCCAATTAACAGATTAATAATCAGCTATCAGTTTTGCTGGAGTATTTTTTGGAAATACCTCTCTCTCTACTTTCCAGAAAATTGAGCCTTTTGGAAATTACACATTTTCCCTCCCAAAACCAAAAAAATAGAAATGCTTCTTCCTTAATCCAGTTTTACACAAAAGAATCAATGGCACAGGCTAGAGGTAACATGAAATATTTTAGCAACTTCATATTTAGGCAATAGAGGGTTTACCTACTTTTCCAAAACCACTAGAGATTAACATGTCCTGTTTTCACTTATCAATTATTGATATCATATATTGATCACATATCTGATAATACAGATTTTTTAAAGGCTGTTGGTGATGCCTTTTTAGTTGTAGTGACCTGTTCTGTAATGCCCTGCTGTGTACAGAACATGGTGCAACTTGAAATTTTGTACTCATACAGTTATAGAGACTCCTTCCAATAATTACAAGTGTTAATGATTGTAAATTGCTGACCTCAAAAATTCCATGGGCAAAAAAAATAAAAGAACCCAAAAGACTGCATTTGCATCAAGTGAAGACTCAAGAAGGATCATAAACATCGCATGTTCTAGAACTGGGCTTTTATTCAAAGCTTTAAACATATCCAATTCAACTAGCCACAGTGGAAGGAAAACCAGTCCTCTGCGGCCAACAATAAAAGCCAGGATTACCATGGCAGGTGGCTTTAGGGATGTCTCCTCAGATGTCTCCTCAGGAGCTCTGGCTGCTAATGTCAGAGTGACGAATAAGACATGACCTTATTTCGCAACGCACACAGCCCGGTCCTCTGACACCACATGGTACCAAGCCTGACTGGGCCCCAGACTGGCGTGCCAGGCTACAATCTCCTACCCTGATATTGCAATTACCTTTGAAGAAAATGTTCTGAGTCCACGTTTTTCAGGAACTACCCTATCTCAGAGCTGTCTAGACCCAATGCTTCGTACAAGTACAGGAACCATTCATGTTTTCTTATGAGACAACATGGATGGTGATAAACAGAGCTCTTTGTACAGATGGGGGTGTTACTTGATAGAGATATGTGAATTATACAACGTGTATTTATGTACAGTATCATTTCTTCCCTTACTAGTATCTTCTGTCATGCATTTATCAGGTACTGGTTTTGGTTAATTGCTTCATCTGCACAATGAACACAACACTCATGCTCAAACTCCAATAGTTAGCAGCCTTGTGTCTTTAGTATCTACTACATATCTTCCTGTGCTGTATTTAAACATTCCCACTCTGCATATCTCACTGTATACCATAGCAGTTATCTTTTGCAGCCCTTCATTAGTCCTTCAATATAGCACAAACATCCTGCTCATTAGCCTATAATCACTCTGCTTATCAGTTACATTTTCAAGCTCCTCATTACTTTGCTGCACAGCTGCAACAATTAGCTTTTATATTCTACAGGCTGACAAAACATCACATTAGCTTCTATTAGCTGCAGCCATCTCCTACCCTCTCAGAAAGTGTTAGTTTAGGTTAGACACCTATTCTGAAGCTACTGCCTTGGTGCATTAATTCCATCACCAACAACAGCACTCGCTGACAGCACGTCTCGGAAGGTACAGCCTGTAGCCACGCTCGCACTACACACATCCTTGTGATGAATCCACTCAAGCATGAAACAAGCAGTGTCACAGTGACAAAGCAGACAAGACACAGCCAGCAAGACAGGGTTATGTCTTATTTTTGCAAAAAAGTAAAAGCTCTGGGTTATTTCTTCCTTAGCTTTGCAGCCACGGAAGAGCTGGGGCATGTGCTGGATCATGCTGCCCTTAAGGGGCACCAAGAATTTTTAATTTGCTTGGGGGAAAATTAAAAATTCCCCCACAATCATTCAATCCCAGTCATTTGTTCCTGTTAAAAACAAACTTATTGAAACAATTCACAGTCAAATTAACAGTTTTAAAGTCCTGCTCTTGGATCATTTCAGGAATGCTGTTTAAGTTCCTTCCCACAAACAGTTCCAGTGACCTACATGAGGGAGTAAAAAACAAAAATGAAATTGTGGAAAATAGGGAAAGATCAATTTCTTACCACACTTTCATTACTGAATTGGATGTATTGTGTAACCAGCAGTTAGTATGCAGGCATTTCTCATAAGAAACAGCCCTGTGTAGATTCAGTTTCAGCAGCTGCAAGTCCAGCACTGCATTAGCAAGGAATGGAGTGTATTATGGAGCATTTGAGAGACTTAACTATTTGGTTAACTATTCAGTTATTACCTACAAAACAAATTAATATTTCCTACATAGTACTAGTTTCCTTACACCTATTTAGGCAACTATCTTTGGAAAAAAAAAAAAAAAAAGGTTGGGTTTGGTTTTGGTGGCATATTTTGTGTTTGGGGTTTTTTAGTTTAGGAAAAAAAAGTCTTTGTTGCTAAAATGCAATTTTCCAAAATTATGCTTACTAACCATATTGCCAGAAGTGGAACCATACATATATCACTTCCAGTATGATTTCTCCTTTATGAGTGTTGTGAAGGGAAATGAGTAATTACAAAGGAATCATTTCTTATCTCACATATTTGTGTTCTTTGGGGAAAGGAGATGGTTCAAGAATATTTTCTTGAGGTTTGCAAGGAACATTAAAATTTTCCACCATGGAAAAATGCTAGGCATTTCCCATAGCCCAGGCTTTTTATTTAAACCACTAAACACAGCTGAAATATTTCTGAAACAACTTTATTCTCAGTCAGGCAGCTTCTTGGAAGGCAAGAAACATGTTGGGACATATGAGAGAATCTAGCCTTGTGCTTTCTGACCAGAACAGCAAATTTTCTTGTAATCACTGGATAAAACTAGTTGAAATAGGAACATCTATTAAATTTAAAAAGAACTGATAATAATTTAATAAATTGCATATGCACATTCACATGGAATTATCTATTCCTCTAGCAATGGGCTCTGACAACTATAACAGTCTTCTACCCACTCTTCAATAAGCACAACTTTTCTTTAACTCCAATTGTAGTTTTAGCTTTTCCTGCTGATGTGCTGATCTCCATTTTATGATTGCTGTAGGGGAGGTGAGAGGGAAAATGAACTATATGGCCAGGTGTAGCACTTTATAAAAAGGTAAATGAAGTCAACTGAAGTTTTGTCAGTAATTTGAGTGTGCTATTCTGCATCCTGAATCCAAATGCTTGGCAAAACTAAGGGAGTAACTGGACATTTTTAAAACAAATAACAATCCTAAACAAGTAAATATAGAAAAATAGACTCTGGAAATGTTATCAGAGACCCACTGTTGCCTGTTGTGAGTTTTCTGGAATGCTTCTCTGAAACTGCAAGTACATATCTGGGATGGAGGCTGGTCAGTGCTCAGATGCAGCTCAAGTTCATCCAAGATGTGAGTTCCCATGTGCCCAGTGTCAAAGGAGTGATTATTTCAAGTTACTAAAACAGCATCAGAACAAACCCTTTACAAGGAATTTTAAAGCATTGTTTTGAATTCCTCTCCTTCAAAAACAGTCCATGTCAAAACAATCATCTGCCTCACCCATGACTGCCCACAAACGATTGTCATGATGTGCCTGAATCATGAAAACATTCAGATAGTTAAACAAAATCAGGTTTTCCTAATAGGTTTAAAATCACTGAGTGACTGTGCTGCCTGAGCTGGCAGCGTGCAGAACATGATGGGAAGCTGGTAGGAATGGGAGGAGGCACATCTCAGGGGCTGCATCAATCAGGGGCACCAGGGAATTGAGGTACTCACAACCACTTCAGCAAGGTTTGTTTCTGCTATTAGCTAATCAACCCAACCATAATCCCCTAACAACATTCTACAGTTGCTAAGGGGTTTTATTTACTTATTTATTTATTTTTTTAGAGCTTTCAGCAGCCCAATTTCCCTTACAGTCATTCTCCTGTAACTGCAGTGACACCTGTGGAGGGCTGAGCCCATCAGCTGTAGTTTGGCCTCCTGTTGAACTTGGCAAGCCAGCAGCACATAAAGCCCCAGCAGATGTTTCTGCTTTAATAGCAGCTCTTTCAAACCCTTGGCCAGACATAAATCCAAAATAGATCCAGAAAAGAGACAAGCAGTGCCACCATCATGGCTTTTAAAATTAGGAGGCAGAACTAGCCTTTTCTGCAGGACTCTGAGAGACCATTAGCAGCAGAAGGTGTCGGGAAGTGTTGCCATAAATTATGCTGACAGGTTAAGAGGGCCAGCCACAGCAATTGCAGCACATTTTGCACTGTGTCATGGCTTGCTAGGAAACAGAATCCTAAGACAAATACACGCATTTACACAGGAGTTTCCAAACTAAGATCACACTTCATAGAAACAAGTACAGGAAGCAGCCAATTTTATGGCCATTAACACCTCCACATGGACCCATGGTGCCTCCACACCATGTTAATGAACATTCCAAAAATAAAACAGTAATGCAATGATCCTTGGTAGAAAGGATCTTCTGAATACATGCCTTGCTAGATCTATTTTCTTAAAAGAAAGCTGCACTAAGAGTGTATTTACAGCTGCCACTGTGCTTTATGGGAGAGGAGGTTGATATATACCACGGTGACATGCTAATACATCCATTCACTTGGTGATGACTAACTGCCTCTAACAGAAGCCTGGTCCACTGTAAATTACTGACATGTAATTTCAAATGCAAGTTAAAACAACCCCCACAGAATAAGAATAGTTCTCAGCACCCAAAATAACTCAAAGCACTGAAGGAGCTGAAAACTTCAATCACATTCTTGTCTGACATTAAAGGAGACTAGGAAGAGAAAAAAGTGACCCAGTGTCTAAAAAGGAGGTTTTTTTGTAGGAATGAAGGTTATTACCTGTTTTCCTGCTTCCCCTATCACCTACTACTCAAGCTCAGATGGAGGTGCCTGTAGCAGATGCAGCTCTGAGGCTGTTGAGGTGTCTGGGAAGAAATAACCCCACACATCAGTATGTACTGGAGGGCAACAGGCTGGAAAGCAGCTTGGCACAAAAAGCCCT
Source organism: Melospiza georgiana (assembly GCF_028018845.1). Classification (NCBI taxonomy): domain Eukaryota; kingdom Metazoa; phylum Chordata; class Aves; order Passeriformes; family Passerellidae; genus Melospiza; species Melospiza georgiana. Next base: position 56,201,762 of record NC_080434.1, read on the forward strand.
GGAGGTTATGGTGGACATCAAATCAAACCTAAGCCAACAAAGTGCAATTGCATCAAAGGCTGCTTACAGTGTCTCAAGCTGAATTAGGAAGAGCATTTCCAGCAGGCCAAGGGAGGTGAAACCTTCCCACTCAGCAGTGCTGAGATACACTGCAGTGATGTGGTGTAGCATTGTGGCCCCTCAGAAGGAGAGGCACAGACATGCTGGAGTACACCCAGCAAAAAGCCACAGAGGTGATTAGAAACTGGAGCATGTATCACAAAGAGCAAGGCTGAGAGAACTGAAAAGGCTCAGGAGAGACCTTATCAATGTATATAAATAATTGATGTGAGTGTATAAAGATGGAGCCAGAATCTTCTTGGCAGTGCTCAGTGACAAGCTAAGAGGCAATGGACAAAAACTGAAATATATCAAACTCTGTTTAAACATAAGAAAATTTTTTCTTTTTCTTTTTTTTTTTTTTTTACCGCAGGCTGCCCATGGACCTTGACATATCTCCATCCTTAGAGATACTCAAAAGTCAACTGGACAAGATCTAGATCACTGGGCTGGATTCAATGATGTCAAAGAGGTCCCTTCCAACATCACTCAACTTGTGATTCTGCACTTACTGGAAGTTAAATTACATTATTTGACTTTGCTGAAGATACTGTGCATCAAAAGTAATTTTCTGTAGAAAACCAACACAATTAAAGCATCACCAAGTCATAGGAGGAATTCACTGCATATTTGCTGGGGAATCCACAACTTCATAAACTAAAACCAAAAGCTTTGTTATTTTGCTTTATGTTCAGCAGAACTGAATTCTGCTTGGAGTGTGCTTGTTCCAAAGAAGTTACTAACTGGCAGCACTGTGGATTAAGCTAACAAAAGAAACCTTCACATTTACTGATGAGAAAAGTGCTTACAACACAGAGCTTGCATAATCTTTGGATGTGAAGTCTGAAATTATAGCTGTATCCCAAACTCTACATTTGAAGTGGCACAAAAGCATTTTATCTAAATGTCATTTTGCAGTCATATAGCGCAGTCTTATTCAACTGCCCAAAGCAGTCAAGCTAAAATAAAGAGAAAAAACCAGATTTGCCCAAGGAAAGCTTTTTTTATCCTTTTCTGCTGTTGTTGGTTCCACTCTAAACGCCCACTTTGGGGAATTTACCCTATGAAAGCTTTGGCAAACCTTTGGTGTATGCGGTCAAGACTACAGTTCACAGTGAAAGTTCAGCATGACACAACTACTCCACAAATAAATGCACAGATTCCAAATTCTAGCCACTAGTCCCACCAAACATGTTTTATTAAATACCTTTTACACATTACTTGGAAACCAGCTTGATTTTACATCAGAGAATTAAAACTCAACATGCCAGCATTTGGGAAGAGACCAAGATACATTTGCTCTTCTTATTTCCAAATCATTTCCACTTCAGGGCAGTTTTTTCAAAGAAATCCAGACTCCAGCTATCACTGAGAAAACCAACAGTAAGGTGGTGAGAAGGAGTCACTCAATGCCTACTGCCCTACATCTGTGGAATATCCCATGGAAAACCAGAGTGCTATCTGCTCTCCTTCTCATAAAATCATAGAATCATTTACGTTGGAAAGGACCTCCAGGATTATCAACCAATGAACCATTAACTCAGCACTGCCAAATTCACCACACAAGATACATTTATGTATATAAATGTGTATAAATTTAAGTGTAATATAAATATGTGTAAATTTATATGTAAATGTATCTTGAATGCAGACTGGATCAGACTGGATCTCCAGGTATGAATTGTTTTCTTTTTACTGAGACAGACTCTCATTATAATCATATATATATATATCTTAAAGACACACATAATTCCTTGATTGCTGAATCACCTGAAGTGCTTTATCATACAGGCATTTTATATTTTTTCTGATTTTTAATATTCTTGCTAATAACAATGAGATATTCAAGTCACAATTTTGTTGTTTTTATATATTTGCTTAGTAGGCAAAGGGAATTTCTTTCTTCCAGAGCCATCTGTCTAACTTTAGACTGTGTCCTACTATTAAAGTGGGAGACTGGCTCTATTTAACATTACCATTTATTAACCTATGTCTAACATTTAACCCCATAGAAAAAGTTCTACAGAAAATTTAGGGAAATGAAAGATAGTGACACATTTTTGGGGCATGCTAAAAAATGCCAAAATCTTTCAGCATATTGAAAGAAAAAACTTACCTACCTTCTGAGCATGTATTTGCCAAATGCATCATCAGTGAATGCAGTACTTGAAATAAATAATTTTTAATGCCTGTAAATTACCCTCCATGCATTACCAACACTAAAACATTATAATTCTTAAATTAAACTTAATCATCTTACTTCTTTTAGTTACTTAAATGTGTTCAGTACACATTTAAGTTTAGTTACTTAAAAAGTTGAGACCACTTTAACATAATAGATTTTTGCTATTTCTAATTTTCAGAAGTAATAAACTGCAGAATACTTTCTCCTACAGGAGACAACCATATTTCCAGGTTGCATGTAATGGTTGTTCATCATTAGCTACTATTCCAAGGATACCAAAATGGACATCTTGCACATATATTTTCCCAGATATACTTTTGTCATGTTCTGATCTCTCCTCTTTATTAAGAATTTGCTAGTAAAACTGATTGATAGGTAGTCTTATTGTACGAGGAGAATGTGTCATTCAACCCTTTGACCTTGTCTTTACAGTACCAGTCAAGTGTCTTTGAAATTTGTTTACTTCAGGATTTACAAGAGCATTAAAGACGGGATGTCAGCACATCTCGATTCTGAAAAGATCTTATAATAATTATAAATGAGTTTGGACAGTAGGGTCACCTGTAATGTACTTTAAGAAAGAGACACAAATTTCATTCTTCTACTTTATAGTTAAAGACAAGTAAAACCATTAAACTACGGTTTTTTATTGGTTTGGTTTTGTTTCTTTGGACTGAGGAACATTATGTTTTGAGACCAAGACAGGCCACATTACATGAGATGAAGACAGATGCAAAATACTTTCCAGAAATAGTTCCAGAACCTAAAAAGCTTTTTCTTAGCTCTCAATGAGCAAGCTCTGGGCAAGTGTGAGAAGCAGCCTCAAAGCTGGTTTGCTTTTTCATCATGATGTACAATGTACAGAACTGAATTTTTCTATCACTAACATGAGCCAGCATTTCTGCACTTCAGAGTCACAAAAAGGAGTGTGATGGAGGATGGAAATATTTTCAAGTGCTAATGCTTTCCTTTCTTCATTATCATTATTACATTAAAAAACTGCATACGGCAATATTTTTGTTTTGTGTTTCCTAAATATTTGCATTGCTGCATAACTGCATAATTGTCTCAGAAAGAAAAGTGATCTTTTGTTCCAATTTAGAGCAGAGTCCAAAGTTGTGGCTTCGACGCCTGTATGGGCCACTCACTTAAGAGTTGAACTTGAAGATCCTTTTGTCCCCCTTCCAAGGGGAGAATAAGAATAAGAATATATTATAAGAATATTCTGTGTGTGAATATAGTCGCACTCTCTTTATTTACCTGCTTGGAAATTCATCTCTTCTACTGCACGAGATTAGTAAGAATAATACAAAATATGTTAATCAGATGACCCATCAAATCCCACAGAAATTGTCCTCTATATAAGTAGTGTGCCTCCAGGAACTGACTAATCTAGCATAACAAGGAACAGTCACATCACGTCCCTATTTGCATTGGCCACATATGGGCTATCAGCAGCTATGTGTGGATAGCATTTTGATTAGCACTTAAAGTTGATAATTATTTTCTTTGTTGTAGTTTTTGGATCTGTCTCAGATTCTTCTAATATTTTGCATATTTTACATAGATAAATAAATATGCATTCAAACCAACTGAGCTTCAGATGTTTCATATTCCCCCAAATACTACAAAAGGTCAGAGAAACTTTTGGATTTGTCTCAATAAAGCATTAAAATTGAACTAACTGATACTTGCAGCCTCTAAGACACTAAAGGATGTAAATGTGAAGGGTATTACCATACAATCAAAGGAAGTTGTAAACGACTATAAAAAGAAGTAAAATAAGAAGTAGCTTTGAGTCACTTATTCTGTTAAAAATGCAAATTATAAGTAAGGGGTATTAGCTGATGATTGATAAGAAACTTCAAGTGATCCCAAATCTTTAAGTCATTCACGCTGATATTCAAAATGTAATTACTTTCAAACCACACAGTAGAGTTGGATTAATGGAACAAATACTTTAGAAGTAATCCATGAGTCATGCCTACTTATTATTATGAGGTTTGGATTACTTTTCATTTCAGCTCTGTGCCTTTACTAAATAACAACAATAAGTAACACCACATTCAGACTCTCACATCTTTACATACATACTGTCAAGTATAAAAGGAAAGAAAAGAAGAATGTTTATGTAAGATTTTTTATGAAATGTCTTAAAGAAAATACAGATTGGATTATGTATATAGTAGTTAGATTTTCCAGGCTTTCGTTTTATGCTGTGTGATTGTCTCTTCAAATCTTTAGGAACAGATTTGGAGGAAAAAATACCTTGTCTTTTTTAGTAAATGTGTCAAAAGGTAAAGAATGTGGGCGGGAATTATTTCTGCTGTTCCTCAATCCCTTGAGCAGCAGACACACAAAGGCAGAGTATAATGCAATAGGAAGAGAGAAGCATCTTCCATGCTTGTAGTGAATAAGCAATACTGCAAGGCATAAAATTACGAGAGATGTATGTGACTTCATCATTAGAAGACCTAAGGAGGGAAATATGATCTGTTATCCTCTGCTGCCCACCCTACCCCTACTTCCACTTCAAAGTCTATGAGCAGGAAAGCAAAATTTGCCTTTGGAGATGGCTGACCTTTAGTAACTGCATTTCCAATTATTATCACAGCGCTAATTGCACATACAATCTTTCTTTTCTACTTATTTTTCTTTGCCATCCCCATGACAATAGCATTGTTTTTTGCTACTTTTTCTTCCTATTTCGTTCTTATCTCTTGGTAGTGATTACACAAGACTCAGTGTGTAGCAGAGAAAGGAGAGAGAAATGCATTAGTCCTTACTTTGAAAACTGGACATGCTAAGCACAGATTTAATCTAAATTGCCAGTACAGCATCACTGACATTACTGATAGCAATGTCAGGCATCCTTGGACAAAGTAGAGAAGGCCTATTTGCATTTGCCTTGGAATTTTCTATTATCTTCTCTTTCAGCCTAAGAACACTTGGTGTCAATTTACTGTCCTGTCTCAGAAAAGAGAAGAAAAAATCCTTAAATATCAAGTATTATGTCTGCAGGCAACTGGTTCCAAAAAATGTTAAATAAGGGGCTCTCTGTCAGAATATTTCAAATATCACTATGCACTGCCAATTGAAAACAACACACCTGCAATGCAGTTCCACAGCTTTGGAAGACCTCACTCACCATTTCACCACCCTAGTTTCCATTATAACTGAGAAAAGGTGAAACTGAGAATGGTGAAATAATTTGCATTTCCTGAAAAGGGTAAATATTCTGCAAAGATGTATAAAGGAAGGGAAGAGATGCTAGGAGCCAGAAAACAATTCATGCTTTAAGACCCCCTTTAAAAAGGCACCTACATAAGTAAATCACTTGGAATCAAGCTCTGTGACTTATATGTATATGAACACTAAATTCATCTCAATAAAGCAATATATCACAGAACACTGTTATTATGTTATTCAGACAAATTACTGTTTACAAAGTATCAATGATAGTTGCTTCAGAATATTTGTCAAGTAATTCTTGACCTGTATCTTGTCCGGCATAAAATGAAAGGTTTCCTTATGCCCTGTCACAGATAAATTTAATTTTGCCTGATCAACTTGAGACTTGGAGAGCCAGAGTTCTGCCTTGAGCATTTGTGATTATAAATTCTGACTGCCATCCTCAAGAATTCTCTAATGCATAGTTAAAAATCTATTGATTTGGAAAATCCTTTTGCCATTTGCTGAAGTCTATTTGTAGAAGATGAACAAAAGACATGTCTAGACAGGACTGAAATAAATTAATTCTCAAATATGAGCTAATATTCACAGAAAACAATATTCTATTGCTTGACTCAAGCAGAAGAAGAGACTCAATTAGGCATGTGGCTTCTTTGATGTCCTGTATCCCCGCACAAGACCTGGCTCCCCAGCCTGCTGCAATATGCTTCCTGTTTGAAACCAAATTCTACTGCAATCTCAAACACATTCAAATACAGAGAAGACTTCTGAGGGAAATTTAACTGCCACAATCTTCCTCTGGGTTGCACCTTCTCTGATTCCATGATGGTATTGGCTTGGCATTTAATCCTCACTTTGGGAGTAATGTTACCGTACTGTCCGTCAAATTGCATCCACAGAACAAAACAATGCCAGCTCCTCACCTCAGAATAAACACCTGCAGACAGAAGCAGAGGACCCACACTGGGTCCAGTCTGCCCCTAGAGAACAACAATCAGTTTAGAAACAAAGTGATATGAAAAATGGAATTGGGTCTACATGCCTTGAAATACATGGTAACAATCCCTATCAGGGCTGATTCTGTTTATATGCCACACTGAAACTCCCAAATATACCCAGGAGTTTGGAAGAACTTGCAGAAGACAAGATCTAATAAGAGCTGCCCTTCTCAGTTGTGGAGGTTTTTCACAGGAGCCAGAGCTCCTGGTCACCTTGTGCTCATGAGGAAAACCACTTGCTCATCCACAAGTAAATATTCCAGCATTATCCTTCCATTTCTCTGCCACTATCCCTGATGATGCAGAACAACAACACTTTCTAACTTAACAATTCATTCTTGAAAGAGTCCTTCATAATGCAAATGTTAATTCCCTACTGCCCTTCACTACAGACAAGCATTTAGAAATACTGATTTCATCTCAAAATCTGCTTATCCAAGTGGTTAAAAATCATTTCAGTTTAGAACATGCACCCATCCAAAGCAAAAGTTATTTCCATAATCAAAATCACTGTTTCTCCTCCCCAACTTGGGACCATTTCAGCACAAGTGTGCAGGGGGAACAGTTCAAGAGGTTTTTTTTTGTTCACTTCATGAACCACTTGTAACAGAACTTCATACCCTTGAGCAAGTCTCTCAATTATTCTCTGTGTACTGCATATGCCTGCAATAATGCTCTCTTGCCTGAGCACTCCCCAGACACACTGCTCCTCTCTTTGGAACTAATAATGACTGAACAGAAGTATTACAGGTAATTTGACTGAACAGAACTGTAAAACAAAAGTGATCTCTGCTGCATGGAGATGAAGAACAATCACCGTACCTGTCCCAACAAACCTCTTCACAGAACAAGTGCTTCTTTAGCTGGTCTGCACTTCTTCCTTTCTGGCAGTGTTTTACCACCAGAAAACTTCAATATCAACCTTGGAATTGCTTGGTTAATATGCTTTGGAATACTTCAGCTTTCACAAAGATTTGATTTCACTATGGAAAAGTTGAAATGCCATCAGTCAGTAGCACAAATATTTCTTCACTCCTCTTCTTCACCTACTTTTAGTGAGTGTTCATATTTGTCTGAAAATGCATGCAGGTGGAAAAGGCTGTACCACGTAAGAGTCATATAAACCAACTTCCAGCTAAGGCCCTGCAGGTATTGCCATGAACAGTTCTCACATCCTCCAGTAACAGAGGGCTACTCCTTATAGCAAAGACATCAATGGATTTTCTTTTTTTAAAAATGGATATTGAATCCAGCAATAAAGGGATCTGATTCCAGTGTTCTGCCTTTATTATGGAGCTGACATCTGTGTACAATAGCAAATTCATTTACAACTTGGCCCATGGCACAGGGTTAGGAACTAGATTATTTTTAAGGTCCTTTCCAACCTAAGCCATTCTATGATTCTATGAACTTTTCATGAGAATCCAAGAGAGCTAACAGGGCTGTTTTCTGTATTTGACAGCATAAACCCATGAGGAAATGCTGCAACTTGGAACAAACAAGCCTGATAGAAATTGTTCCTTCTCCCAGATCTGCAAGATATTTCAGATAACAAAGAGAACTGAAAATGCATTAGGGCAGAAATGTGAACATATGCAAAGCATGAAAAAGCTAAAGGAACCTTCTTGATTTGAGCATCAGTAAAAATTAGCAAATTCCAATTTCTTGCCACAGTGCCTAAAAGAATATTTTGTATACAATATTCAATTTTGTATATAAGTACTGTAAAAATAACTTTCAACTCAGCAAAAGTGTTTCAGTCCTCAATCCTTCCATTACTGAACAGTAGATCTAAACACACATTTTCAGCGTACCTGTAATCCACATTGACAGAGGCACCTCTCAGGATTAAAAACATGTTTTCTCCATGAAAAATGAAACATCCTGGGGGCAGGCAGAACAGCTGCCAACTGCTGGATAACTGGTGAACCACTCACCTCTAGAAAGGATTCCTTCAGGTGTCCCATCCACCTCAAATGCCTCAGGGCACTCTGCCTGCTCTGCCATGCCCACCTCCACCTTGGCAAAGGCAATTACAGGGATACAAGAAACTGAATCCTTTGCCTCTCTCAAATTCCCACCAATTCCTGCTGCAGGCTATTCCTCTCGGTGATAAAGGTGTCTCACTGCTTTTCAATCTGAGTTTATGCCACTTTAAATTACAGTATCATGCCACATAGAATAGCATAGAGTAACAATGAAACTGAAGGAATGGAGGCGAGTTTTGCTTTATTGCACCATTGCTATGGAAGCTGATAACAAACCCTAATGCCACCCAGGGCAATGTGCCACTGGAGTCAACTTTCTTAATGTGCTTTCAAAAATACCACTTTCAGAAGATCACAAGAGTTATTCTGATAACTCTGACACTTTTAAAAAAGCTAAAATACTAAAAATATGTTTCATTTACCACAAAGACATCAGAGCAGATAAAAGTGTTTATTTTTAACGTGGCCATAAAAGAATTTTTTCAGAAGGAAGACACATAGTGGAAGGAATTGACCACATAGTGGAAGGATCAGAACATCTGATTTTACCCTACCACAGGTACATTTAATAGTTATTGATCAATGTAACAGTATGGATCTGCCTAACACAATAAACTCTAACAATGTTAATTTAATGTTAATTACCTGTAGGCAAAATTTTTCAGGTTTAAAGTATACAAAGCAGTAAGTAGTCCTAAAGCCCAAAATTTCTTTTGTGATAATATCAATTTTCCATTAGAATAAAAGCAAACAAACAAACAAACCCACAGAGAAATGCAGACATCAGGGCTGCAAGTTTTTTCAAAAGACACCTACTTAATTTCCATCACTGCCAAGGCAGGTAAATTAGACTTTATCCCTAACAGATGTTTGTTTGTACATTTACTAACCTCCAGTAATGAAGATTTTAAAACTTTCTCAGGCAAACAATCCAAATAGTACAACACTATAAAGTTTTTCCTGTTTCCTAACTCGTGTTTTCTTTGCTGACATGTAAGCCTGCTATTCATCATCTAGCATTATGCATTTAGAGTCTGCATCCTCTTTGCTGGTATTTTTTATTATATTTGATTGACACATTGCCTGGTGACTGCTATTCTTTAAAATGAAACCCCCACATTCTTCTGGTCTTTGTCACAAGTTAATTGTTGGATCTTCTTTCACCCCTGATTCTCTGTAGGCTCACTCCCATCTGATGCCCTACAAAAACAAACGGACCAGAAGGACTAATCTGTGTTTTGTACACATACAATATACATATATTCCAGTGTGAGGTTTGACTTTTCTCCATCACAAAGACAGTACTGAAGTTCAGTTTGTGGTTAATTTTTAAACTCAGGCTTTATTTCTGTAAAATTTCCACTTAATTGGTAGCTGTGAAGCTGTCAATTCCTGCTAAAGTGCAAAAGTTTGCCCTTAGACCTATTAATTAATCTCCTCTGGTTTTCCTAGCATTTCCTCAGTTTGCCAACATCATACTGAATATCAGTTCTGTCTTCCAAAAACACTTAGAAACCTTTCAGATTCCAAGATATACAGATAAAACATATACACTGTCTATTCCATCAACCAGATCAGTAATAAAAATGGATTGACTCCAAACACAAAGTTGTCAGGAGAATCTCCTTCATCTCACTTTTCTGTTTTTCCAGTGAAGTTGACTCTGAAGAAGTCTTTAGACCACCACTGCACCTTCTCTGTAGCAGCTTCATTCTATTATTCACCCCTAGATACTGGTTTGCTTTCCATGAGACCATCAAAATCTTTGGACAAAAATAAAGAACTGGATACTCTAAAATTACTTTATTGAAAGTGACCAATTAAAGCAATAAAATGTACATGCCTTTTACTGAACTCACACTGATAATCCTATCATCCTACATGCCAGATTTCCATCAACTTCCAAGCTCAGCATTGGAATATTAACAATTCACATCATAATTCTGGTACTTACAAGTGAGATGTCGTACACAACAGCAAAGGAGATAATTTACTGTAGTCCTTTGCATGCTACCCACAGGAAAAAAAATTTAAAACTACAGCAGCAGGGGATAAAATCTTGCTTTTAGACACTAACTTGAGTAGGCCTTGTGACTAGAAACATGTTTGGTGGAGAAATCTGATAGTGGATTATAGAGTTGTCATTTGTAACAAGCGTAATCCCTTATAGTGCAAAGTCAGGAGATTTCAGATTTGGGACTGCAGAGAAATCAGATTCACATGCATGACAGCCTTGTGCCCCTGGCCAAAAGAATTATAGTGTGGGGCATTCGGAAGCCAGTTTTGAACATGATCTGGATGCAGTAGAGTATGTACTTGTGCTAGACCTCCACTCCTCACTGCTCACATTCCAAATACATCACTTTTCTTGTGCTGACTATATTCAAAAGAAATGCCCACAATAATTGCATATATCAATGCCTGTAGAATGGGTAAAAGAATAGTAAGACATTTTGTAAAAAAAAAAAAAGACATTTTGAAAGAATAAAAGAGAACAGGTAAAGTTTATCCTAAAACAAAACAGAATAACCTAATATGAAGACAGACCTGAAGAGCTGAATCCACACAGCTTGGGAAACAATGAGTTGCAGAGGATTTTGGCAGAGAAAATTTAACAATGACAGCCAGTACAGTATGACAACTGAACTATAGTTTAACAAAAGGAAACAGCCTCCAATATCAACATGTATAAGTTTCATTGGATGCAAAATAACCAAGCTTCTCCATACTTAAAGCTAAGGTGGTTTATTCAACACTGAAGAGGCATTTCCTCTCAATTTATCTTTGCTGGGAGAGAATTTCCCAGGTTTCCCCAGAGCCAGCAGCACATGCTGAAATGAGAAAGTTTAATCAATTCTAAATACTTCTCAGCTTACTCCTGTACATCTGAGTGAGCGGTGGGGTATTTGTCTCTTGTCTCACAATTAAATAGAAAGGACTTTTTCATATGACATGACAGAAATTTAAAAGTGATTTCTAAGAAGGTGCTTCATAATGCAAATCCAGGTAAAGGCAACATTATTTCTTCCTGTCTAATTCTTTAAGGGTGTGTCTGCGACAAAGCAAACCTAAATGTATCTGAACAGTAATGCATTATACTTGATAATATTGTACCATATCCAAAAATCAAAACTAATAGAAAGCATTAATAGGAAGCAAACTTAATACATGAGAGAAGGAAATATATCTGCAGTGCATCTTGTGCTAATCTTCTCACAGGACACAACAATGCCCAGATAACACCTTCTGGCAAATAAAATATCATATATATGTATCTACACACACATAAATATGCATGTGGTGTTACACATTTTTATTATAGTTTGGAATTTGGGTAAGTCTATCCATACACCCTGGTATTACTGAGACTGTATAATTTCCTCTTCTAACATTTCATCTTTCTCACTTTACAATGGTTCCTCCCTGCACAGCTGGGCAGGAAACCATTTTCTTGTCATAAAATCTTTGAGATTCCATATTGGTATGGTTTGGCTTAGAATGAAAATAAGGGTAAAAGAACAACAAAACAAAAGACCTTTATCAATATATCCGATATACCAGTCCTGTGGGAACCCTTGGTTCAACTTTTCAACCCTGCACTGCCTACACGACCAGAGTCTTGCATTTTCTGAGCTAGGTGTTTGTCTATGTGTGGTCCCATGGAATTTCCAGCCACAAACTAGAAATTTTGGTAAAAGTATTCTTGGTGAAACCAGTACAGGTCTGTAGAAGCTTTATTTCTATAAATGTAAATATGCACATTAAAAAACATAAAGTCCACCAGCCACTTTCAGGCTGACCCTCAGTTTATGCTCTTACTGAAAGCTGGGAAAAGCACAGAACCAGGAGCAGAGTACACACTTTATCCCAGAGTGACTGTTGGTAAAGTAGAAGTAAAGTCAAATGGGAATGAGTCTGTAACTCAATATTCTGTTTTAATCCAATTCACAGCAACTGACTGATAAGAAATAAATGAATATAGTTTTAGATCAATTACTAAAATATTTGAGTTTTAATATAGTCCTTTTTAACTCATGTATTTATTGTTAGCTTCCAAGCCTGTAAAACCTTAATTTATGAGCTTTTTTATTTTAATCACCCTAGCCATCTGTAGCACATCTGTTACTTGCTAGTATACAGTAATTAACTTAAATGTGGACCGGGTACTATCCTGAATCAACAGATATCAAAGCACCTGCTTTGATAAGAGTCACACACCTCTTTATCAGCTATAATAGTTGCTCAGGTTAGAGCTAGATTTACTATCCATTGCCTAAACATATGTGATCTATCTCTATGTAGTAATTTAAAAGAAAGCCTTTATTTTTTTTAATATTTTCCATTTTAGTTGCAAAATGGTCTCTCTAAAGCAGACATCTCATATAAAAAGTCAGGTACTCTGATATTAATATGTATTTGGTTTTAGGTACAAAAAAATGAATGTTTCACATTCACTCAATTAGAAATGTTGTCTCACTGAAATTTTTCTGCTGAGTATGGGGAAAGGGTCCATCTTTGTGGTCTCTGCTGGAGAGAGCACATTTAATGAATTTATTTTAGAAGTTCTCAGAATCTTAATTCATTAGGTCTTTAAACGCTCATCGTGAACATGCTGAATCCACATAACTACCATTCCAAAATTTGCAGGCAGCCTTGAATTGGTCACATGACTACAGTCATTAGACTTCCCCGCCAACTGGATCTGTCTTTAATTGCATCCTCAGCACAAGTCATTTTTGACAATCCTGTTACATTTTAAACAAGACATAACAGAATCCATCATGAATCTCTGGATAATTACATTTTGTTACCTTAGAGGTCTGTGGCTCCTATAATTAATTGCATTCCTTTTAAAGTCAGCCTAGAAGAGAATGGCTTTCAGCCAAGAAAGTTTTTAAAATGTTCAAAGACTCATTCTGAGGAACAGCAGGTGCTCTTTGTTTTTATTTCTCGGTGCGCTCATGCCAGAGAAGCAGGGTGTTCAATTGCCATGTGTCCACAACCTAATGCTCTCTCCATCTCCATAAAAGAGAGAGATTATTGTACCATTCAGAGCAATACTCCAATAAACACAGTAAGCATTGGACTATTAGGAAGGCTGCTTTGGGAAGTTTTTCTCTTGGGGAAACACGGTTCATAGGTGCCCATGAAAAAAAGTCTGCTACAGTATTTGTGCATCAAACCTTTCATCACACGTGTTACATCCTCACTGAGGGTGCTCAGCCTGTTAGTTCTCAGAACACAAAGCATTTCAATCCGCCTTCCCTGGGCAGCAGGGAGCTCATTAGTACCACCAGCTCACCATCTGTCTCTGAAGGAGGAAGAGACGGAATTAATATATGATGGAGCAGAGAGGAAAAAAAAAGGCAAACAAAAAATGGTAGGGGAGCAGCAGGATGTCATCCAGAATGGCATACAATGTTTCCTTTGAAATCATTTCTCCTTGTCTGCACAAAACATGGAGAATAGTTTGGGTATGGCTATGAAATGTTCACAAAAGCATTTGTAAAGACTGAGTTTTGGTAATTTTAAATACAGTGTTGTTGAAAATCCTCAGGAGATATTCATTAAATACAGCTGTGCACAGGAGAATCCTGTGAAACCTTCCTTGAGCCATTCTGCCTGAAGCCAGGGGCAGACAGCAGCTGAATTAATGCTTTTATGCTTTGAGGCATAATGAGAGAAAAGGTAATGCAAGTGAGCAGCTCCTGGTACAGACTGAGGCACATCCTGAAGAATGGCCCTTGTGAGGGGTCAGGGACAGAGGGGAACAATCATTTATAGCTGGAAAGGGTCACACCTGACCTGCACACCCAAAACAAAAGTTGCAATCACCCAGCTGTGGAGCAATCTCCTTCCCACTTCAAGTCAGTACAAGTCACTGGGAAAGCAAGAAGAGGCCAGAGAGGGAGAAATTGGGGGTGGAATAAAGCCACACATGGTCACAGCTAAACCAGAACTGAAATCCCAACTTATTAAGTTCAAGCTCAACCTCAAAGTCAATCATCAAGTGAATCCTGTACCATCTGATCCTTCAGGAATTTTGATAGAAATATTCAGAAAGAGAATGCATCTTGTTGAAAAATCAGGAGTGGCTGCACAAAGCATTTAGGGCTTTGAAACAGTGACATAAATATCAGCCTTACAACTGATCCCACAGACCTCCAGATCAAAGCAGCCACTTCCCAGATGTACAAAGATGAACAGCTCAGATATTAAATGTCCACAATCTGAGCCTCTTTGAATTCTGTTTTCTCTGGCTGTTAACTTCTTTGTCAAGGAAAACACACTACAAGCCAATTAAAAATTTGGAAAAAGATCCAGCCAAATAACACAGAAAACTTAAGTCAGACTGTGGTATTTACACTGTTGTACCTAATCAAATGCTTTGATTTTCAGAATGACTGAAAAGCTGCCAACAGGTATTGTCAGGCAGCACCATTTTTTGGAAAAACAACTCACTGATCTACAAGGTACTACAATCAGCTTTCAGGTTTTTAAATTTATTTATTTCAAAGTTGTGTTCTCCTAAAAGGGGAAATATGTCTAGCTATGAATGCCAAAAAATTTTAATGGTGTGACCTCGGTTTTCTGCTGATCATGAACTATGTGGCACTTGTCCAATAAACATAATAGAGTGGGAAAACTAGTAACTGTTTTTTCTTGAAAAAACAAAGTGAGTATGTCATCAGCACACAGAATAAATGCACTTTTGTGCTACTTTCTGGGTCACAGAGACTCTCAAAGCTCACAATATCCTTCTCCTGACTATTTCATACACTTCTATGGGTCTGACATACCTTGACAACACATCTTTGTCATATTTGCAACTTCAAAAGACAAATGTAGTTACAAAAGCAACCCACTATAGCAGCACTTTGGTGAAACCAAATCTTACATCTGAAGAAAAACATGTTAATGACTCAAATCCAGCTCTGTTTTACAATGTGCTTAGCTGGACTAGATCCCTGATTTTCACTGGAACTGCCCCAGAAGTGCAACCAAAGAACCCTTTTTATCATCAGCATAACAAAGAGGTGAGTCCAGTTCACAGCACAAGAGCTCTTACACTTCTTTGAAAAAGTGTCATCCAGATTGCTTATGAAAAACATTTTCATTTCTGAAGTTCTAATGCCAGTGATGAGCAGATTATTTGATTGCATTATATTGCTTTCTGTTCCTCATGGACAAAGGTACAACAATGGATAGAGGTATGTAAACTATTGGATGCAAATCCCTGCCATAGAAGAAAATTCAGAAATACTGATGCCAAGACAGTGAGAAAAGACACAACTGCTAATACAGTATAGAAAACTGGAAATCGTGAAAATCATAAGTGTGGGTAAATAGGGAGACATGAGCCAAGTCAGCACAGGAAATATGACTTTGCTTGTTATAAACAGCTATTTGTTTCTTTTGAAGATATTAGCGTGAGGTTTATTCATGTCACTACTGTACACTCAACTTTGGAGGTTTCAGTGTTGATGGCCATCCATAAAAAAATAAATGAATGAATACTGGTCTTCACAATATATTTAACAAGCCTCTCAAAATCTGAAATCATTAATCTTAGTGCTACCCAACTAAATTGCCACACTGCCTGCCTCTAACACAAAATGGTTTAGATTTTCTAAATACAGTAGTTGACCATGACAGCTGACAATCATCTAAATCTCTTGTATCTGTTGGCACACAAAGAGCAGCTTTTGTAGTAATTCACAACAACTATGCCCCCAGGATTAGTATTTGGGTTCTGCTCAAGAAGAAGTCTGCTAGGTAATAAGCGCCACATGGAAAATTATGTCTGCAAATTAACCTTCTCTTTTCCTTAGCTTTGTTGGATGGTAATTTTGAAGAACGTGGTTGCATTTTTTGAGTAGGGAGTTTGACTAGATTGATGACCTCCAGAGATCCCTTTAAGGACCTGGCAAGCATCCATTCTCTTGAAAAAGAAGAGGAGCATGTGCCAACTCACAATAAACAGTAACCACTGTTGTTGCAGAATTTTATCTGCTGATAAAATCAAGGTGCCCCAAAGCCAGAAATACAACCAGACTCACAAGAAGGAGGAGAGAACAACTGCCAGTGCTGAAGACAGATTTTCACAAGGAGATTCATACACAAGTTCATGACACATTTTGTTTTGATGACTTTCTAGCAAGCAAATATATATATATATATATATATATATATATATATATATATATATATACACACTCACTCACACTTTTATACTATTAGCATATTGCTAACTTATCTGGAATAATTTTTCAAAAGAAGGTACTCTCCACTTAACTGGAATTGTGTCAAAGTAGAATCCCTTCTTTTTCTTTGCTTACCTCTCGCCTTGAAGCATTTTTCCAGGGTTTTTATTTATTTATAATCAAGGTAGGCCTCCTAAAGGGTTGGAATATTGTTTGTTCTAACAAATTGCAATCGTAATTAATAAATGCACTAAACCTGCTGTCGACCTAACTGATGAGGAAACCTGATGAGGACTGGATCCTAGCAGGGAAGGATTTTTCCCTGCTGTGTCTTTTTTAAAAGAAAAAAAATATCTACTTGTGGTTCAGGACAGAGGTAGTGAAATGAGAGAAATTATGCTGAAACACTTTAATACTCCAAAGAAGGTTTAAAAGCATAAAATTTTAATTCTAAATTTAATGCAAAATTTAAGTAATGACCGGAATTGAATTAAGCCCTTAGAGATCATTAAAATGGTAATTTGAAAACAGGAGATGATGGTCCTGTTTTATCTATTGCTCCTCTAAGACAAACTTCTGCTTGATCTGTGTACTGATGCCCACTACATTCTTGTTAGTGTGTCTTCCTCATGGACATCTACAAAATTTTCCCACAACTATCTAATACTGGTGAGTTTCATGCCAAAGAGGGAGAATTATCTCAAATTTGGTTACTCAGTGCCCTGAACTTTGTTCATGGGGCAATTCACAGTAGCCCTGGGCACTTTGGTGAGGGTAAGAAGAAATATCATAAAACCATCATACAACTACACTCATTTCTAGGGTGAAGAATAAGGAAAACACAAGGGAAAAGGAAACGCAACATGAAAACACAATACACTTTAAAATGTGTCAAAAATCCTATTCACTAAATGCCCATCACCAACATTGTTAGGATTTTCACCAAACACAGTGCAATAACTAGTCATTAATAGATAATCACACTGAACTTCTAGAATTCTCAATTATGAGGACAGCACACATGTGTTAAATATTTAATTGGAAATAACCAATTACATTAATTAGGAGGTCTTCAGGCTGCTGTTCCAGTGGTAATTGTATTTGTCAGGACAGAGAGAGATATACTCCACAATGTCAGTACAATATTCTTCAGAAGAATAAGTATTGATTAAACTTTACTGTGGTTATCTAATTGTGGCTAGAGGAATTATGGTGCCATTTTCAGTGCAGACGATAAGCAAATGAAGAATATGCCTGTGATAAAAAAATAAAAACAATAAAGCTATTAGGTTCCATGTGATGCTTTAGGAGCTTGCCTGGAGAATTCCCTCAAGTAAAGCTGGGGATACTATTGAAGCCAGTGAATCATAACAACTGCCATAACAGAATTACCCAGCACACTTTCCTGCTCTGCTAACCTTGCACCCCATGGACAACAAGGTACATGAAACCACCCCCTGGGAAAAACCCTACTTCTCTATTGTGTTGTTATGTAAAAGACTCAGATGGCAATTTACTATTTTCTGTTCCAACTTTTTGTCACTCTTCTTAGCCGCCAAGCCTGTCTGATTTCATTTACTATTAATGATACTTAGCTGAGGGCCATAGAAATTAAACTCTTAAAGGACTCATTTCACCTGGAATTTCCACAATTAAAGCTATGCCTTTGCCAGGGAAACCAGAGCAAGTTTCTGACTTCCCAGTCACACTCCAAAATACAAACTATTTATGTATGCTAAAGCTCCACAGCAATACCTTGCTCAAACTAAACCATTGGGTCAGACAGCAGTTTAGCTATCAACATAAATACAGTCCAAGTTCATATGAAAATGATGCAGTCCCCAGCTCCAAATTATCTGGCTATCTAACAGAAAGGTGGCTGAGCAATGTGGTATCTTCATACATCCCAGAATACATGCAGTAAGCAGTGTTAAGTAAAAAGGTTCAGCTGAATTTCTGCCCATGTTATTCAGCACAGTCTATCCCTGCTAAGAATAACTCTCTGCTCCAGTAACCCAGAAAGTGGAGCAACATCCTCTGCTTTAGCCCTACAGCCAGTCAGCCCACACAGCATTTACTCAGGCTTCTGCTGAATCCCTTTGCTTGGATACTACATTCACAAACGAAATGGGGTAGGGGAAACATGATAGATACGACAGGAGATAGCACAAAAACAGAGAAAAAATTTAGCAATCCCCCCATAAGAACAAGAAGCATATATAGCAACTATATGTAAGAAAGGAATAAAATTTTAAGAAAAAAATTACCCCATTCAATATAAGTTTTAAAGGTTGTTGCAAGCTGGAGAGAATCCCCTTCGAAATTCCTTATTTTGTTAACTTTCCCAACAGCTTTAAGCCTTTTTTTCAGTATAATTTTATGGCTAATAAATTATCATTATTTTGAATTGTCTGAAAATCATGAATCAATTTAGTCACAAAGCAGATCTGTTTGATTAAATGTTCTTGTTCCTTACTGCCTCAGTCTTGCAATTTTCCCCATTTGCTTCCTTTATTTCTTTGCCTCTCCTCACATCACCCTGTTGTACTGCCTTTAATATAAAAGATGGCCTTCATTCTCATGTACTATTTAAATTCATCATGTCTGACCTCTTCAAATGCAATGAATGCATAATTAATTTTCATTATAAATTTAGAATACTTCCTCTCTTCTTGCCAGTTCAAGCTTCCTGTAGCTTTCAACAGCTATCTTGTTTTATTTTATATTCCTTATGAAATTCTTTCATGCTGTCTTCCTTTCACATTTCACTTCACAAACAATTTGACTCTGGCGCACACAGCAGGAACCTGCTCAGAGCCTGATGCAAGAATCACCAGTAAAAGAATGGGTGTTTGGTCCTTCATTAAAACACAGACTGTACTGATATGGGTGGAAAAACAGCTGTATGCATCATCCACCCCAGAAAGAGAGGTTTTAGGATTAATATGCAGAGTCCTTACTGATAACAACAAGTATTTAAGAAATAGATACAGCACAGACCTAGAAGTATACACTTATTTTGCTTGCTAAATTTTGTGATTACTTCAGCATTTTTCTCTTTTTCATAGTCATTAGGAATGCTCTTACTTTCACGTTCTCACAGATTTCTAAAACCCTGATACACAGGCTTTGCTTGGATATTGATTCTCCTCTTAGAAGAGGGTAACAATTCTATATGACTAAAATACTGCCAGCTGCAGCTTCAGCTGACAACGGGAACTTAACACAAATTCATGGAGACAGGGTGATCAGCCAGAGACTACAGGAAAGGAGAGCAGCTTGCTCAGGCTGGATTTCAGCACCTTCCATGTCAAGGGGACTACCACTTAAGGGAACTTCCTTGCAACTTCACAGCACTAAAAATTAGGAACTTTGCTGAGAAACCATCAGGCTTATCTAATTGACCCAAACAGTTTTGAAATGTATTTCAAGCTGAACATATTGACTTGTGAAAACTGCAGCACTCAGAATGTTTTCCCATGAAGGACATAGAGGTGGAAGATTTATTTCCACCCTGCATTCCCAGTTTGTAGGAAAAGCATAACTGTACACTTCCCCTAGTTTTATGATTTGACTAACTATTTTTGGGTTTTTTCTATGACAACTGCATTAGCTTTAGTTCCTGGATTTCTTCCTTTTTCTGTAAAATAGTCTTTAAAGAAAGGAAAAAGCAAAAAACTTAATAACAGGTGACTAGTCATGACTAAAACATCAGAACTCCAAAAGTTCTACTCAATTTAGTTGCCTCTGTAAAAAACAGCATTTAAAGACTGAAGCTTAGTTGGTGCATCAGATCTACTGTAACTGCATGGGAATGCTTTCTATATGCAAGTTAAAGTGCTTTTTAACTATTTTGCAGAACAACTATTTCGTTGTTCTGCTTTTTCAGAACAGTCCTCCATCTCTACTAGCTCACAGACTTGAAAAGAGCCCTTTTTCAGAACAGTAAACTGTGAACTGTCTTGGGTTGTTTTGTTAAAGCACTTTTTGTGGCAAATAAGCAATTTTGTTGACATTTCCATCCTACTGTCCAAATAGATCAAATTTCAACCTCTAGGCAAATTCTTGCCAAACGAGGTCCCAGAGACATAACACCAAGGCAGAAAGGTGACACATTAAGAATTGTCAAGAGTGGCAATTGTTGTTTTAATGGATTGTCTTAGGAGGCATGAAGAGTTGAATTTTCCTCTTTACCCATTTAAAAATAAAAAAACCCCAAAAAACAAACAAAACAAACAAAAAAAAAAAAAAAAAGAAAAAAAAAAGAAAAAAAGGAAACTGCCTAAAATCTGTGAACTTTACCTTCTGAATATAATTCAGTCAAATTAATGGAAAGCTATCTGCTGTACTGTCCTGGTTTTGGCTGGGGTAGTGTTAATTTTCTCCTTGGAAGATGGCACAGAACAGAATGCTGTGTTTTGGATTTGGGATGAGAATAATGCTGATCACACTCTGATGTTTTGGCTGTTGCTCAGCAGTGCTCACCCCACATCAAGGACTCTTCAAGTGGCTCCTGTCTGCCAGTGAGGAGCTGCACCAGAAGGGTGCCAGCAGGGAGCAGAGCCAGACACCCAACCTGTAAGGTCCAAAGAGATATTCCTCACATAGAGCTTCGTGCTCAGGAAATAACCAGGGAGTTGGCTGGGAGGTGTCAGGCACTGCTGAGGGAATCTCTGGGCAGCTGGCAGCAGATGGTGAGCAGCTGCAGTGTGCAGTGCTTGTTCTTCATGGGATTCATTTCTATCTCTCTCTTTTTGTTGTCCACCTTTTCAATATAATTATCATTATGAATTTTATTTCAATTATAAATTCTTATCTCAAACCACAGGTTTTACTTGTTTGGTTTTTTCTCTGATTGTCATCCCCATCCTTCCATGCGAGGAGAAGGCGGAAGGTGTGAGAAATCAGCAGTGCAGTACCTGGCTGATCTGCTGCCTGGGTTAGACCATGACACATGAGCTCCACGTATTGCTGCTCCTATCTGCTATACTTGGATTTAAATAAGCTGTAATAGAGAACTAAACAATACTAAAAGGAAGCAAATGGTACAAATTCCAGAGATTTAACTAATGCACTGGAGATTATTAAAAAAAAGGAGAAATGGTTATAGCATACAAAGTGTCCCATATAATGAATGGACACAATGCCAATCAAAACCCACCCTAAACAAAAGAGCCCTTGAAAAAGTGATACCAGTTTCTTAACCATGGTCTTGGAAAAGAGCTAACACACTATGTCAACTACAAGCCTGGAGACTATGACTACATGCCAGGAGCACACTTCTATAATTTTCCTGGTTGTATGGAGAGATGATGAAAAGGGCATATACTCTATGGCTAGATATTGATACAACCATCCTGGAAATTATCCTGGAGAGGAGGAGGAGAAAGGGAAATGCTTGAGTGGAAAGAAGATTTATTGGGTAATTTAACAGGATTTTCTCATCACTAAATTCTATTTTTTTTCTGTCCCTAATCACCTTTCTTCTACCTCATTAAATCCAATTTCACTCCATCTTATCTTTCTTTACTCTCTAATTTCATAGACCATCATGTAATTCCTCTCTTGCCAAACAGCTTACTTTTTTTGCATCAGTCTTTCCTCATCTACTTTTCCCCACCTTATCATTTAGCTGCCTCATTTCTTCCTGCTCATTATCTCTCTTGCCATAAACATATCACTGCTATAGTGGTGTCCATCCTGTCTTTCTGCAGCCTTATGCACCTCTACTTTGCTTGATTTCTTTGTTTTGGCCAATTTTTTGACTGAGTCATTTTAAATTTCTTCATTTTTCTTATTTCTAGAAACACACATATATAAAAGGATAACATCAGCTATACAATCATTGAATTGTGTTATAGGGAATTGCATCCATGCTCCTGCACACATTGTTAACTATACTAGAATAAAAATAAATTTAGTACTCCTACATAGTTTGGATTGATCTGCATTTTACTCATGCCCCTGAATTTCACTCTGTTTCAGCAATGGACATTTCAGTAATTCTGCTCATTTTCTGATTTTACACATAATGAGTAAGATTAGTTGAACATTATGTCATCTTGGGAAGATTCAACAATGCACTTGGAGCAGCATTCAGTCTTGCCTGGACTGAAAAGACAGAATCCTATCAAAAAAACATTTCAACACCATCTTTTGCAATTGTTCCCCCACATATTCTTAATGTAAGAAAAATGTATATACACACACAAATCTCCTCCTTAGCCACACTC
Organism: Melospiza georgiana; assembly: GCF_028018845.1. Classification (NCBI taxonomy): domain Eukaryota; kingdom Metazoa; phylum Chordata; class Aves; order Passeriformes; family Passerellidae; genus Melospiza; species Melospiza georgiana. Next base: position 56,224,661 of record NC_080434.1, read on the forward strand.
CACATCTCTCAAGGCTTCAATGGAATAAATAATTCAATGCCACCATCAGTAATTGTTTTTATCACGTCTGAAAGAGACCCTATTCTATCATGAGAGAAGAACCTTTCAATGAGTTAATTATCATCTAAGGTAAAAGAAGGGGACTGGGACACTCCCCAAAAGGGCAAGGCCCCAAATAATCAGACACTGTGGGAGGTTTGAGACTCATTCCTGTAATAAATGCACCTGTCTGTAGGAAGCCAGCTTGGTTCAGGTGTTTGCATTGCATTGCCATAGGCACAGTGAGCAAATGGAAATCCTCCTAGAAATGGGAGCACAGAAACACTCAAGAAGGACCTGGATAAATATCGGCTTCATGGCATTTGGGAGGCCTTTACAAAAGGCAAGAAGCAGCCCTGTCAAAGGGCCCAGGTCAGGGATGTGGGGCATACACAAGGGATTATTCTTGTCAGTATGACCAGGATTGAGATGCAGTTTCCAATCCATCTTTGAGCAGTTTGAAGTCAGGTATCATGTCCATCCATCATGTCCTGTAGTGATTCCTCTCTCCAAAAATAAAAAGTATACATGCATTTGTACAATGTGGTCCTGAGGTCCTAAACTGTGATTGCCCTGAGCTGTCCCTGAAGAAAGTCAGCTCCCAGGAGATAACATCCACACACACCATTCTGCCAACTCTCCAGGAAACTGTATGTTCCAGCAATCATGCCCAGCGGGATGGGCAACCCAGGAAAGAGAGAATGTACCAACCTCTTCCCTAAATAATTTTTATGAATAAGGGAAAAGATGTTCAGGGGACAACATGACCAGCAATTATTAAGAAACAGATATTGGGTGCCTTGTGATTTTAAACAAAAAAGAACCTAGAAATATCTGATCATGAGCAACAGAAAATTTTTAGGAGTATAAGCAGTGTTGTCTGGAGCTGGATCTATTCTCAGTTTACCTTTGGCAATAAGTTAAAATGTAAAATATTAATAGCCACATATTGTCAATGTGCTCATACATTCACAAAGAACAGCTGTAGCCCTCTATATTTACAAACAGAAATTGGCATGAAATATTTGATAATCCCAGTCTCAGAATAAACTCTGTACATCTTTTGCAAGGAGAGCCCAAGAAGAACTAATTCTTCTCTGATGCTTCTGATGAAACTACTGGGTAGACAGAGAACTGACTGGAAAGGTGCAAGTTGAAATCATCTGCATAAAACACAGTAACAGTTGAAGGTACAATAAATGTTAGTCAAATTCATAAGTGTAAAAACACTGTGTTTTTACACTTATGAATGGGGTTTTGGGACAGGCAAGTCATTCCCACTGCTCTCCTCTTTTTTTCCTGCTAAAAGTGCTCTATCTGCTTACCTTATTATTTCTTGGCTGTCAGACAAAGATTTAGTACTACCATCCTTGTTAACAGACCATCTCTTTAAAATCAACACCCAAATTCCCTGGTTCTTGTGGACCACATATAAAACAAAGGTGTAGAAAAAAAAACCCCAAATCAAATCAATTCCAGCTTGTTCTGTATGGTATTTTCCAGTCAAGGGTCTTAATGTTATGTTTTATAATGTTTAACAATGTATGACTCCATTGGAATCAAGTTAAATAATGAGATGTCAAAAACATATTTTGTTGCATTTATCTAAGTTAGTAAGAAATTCAAAATTCCTTTAATGACAAACTAATATATTTTCATTTGATGTCAAAGGGTCTTTGATGTTATTGTATAAGTGAATGCATCTGTTGCATTAAAATTCTTGTGTAAAGCTACCTTCATCATTTGCTTTAGAAAATAACCTCTCAACCATAAAACTGGTTCATCTGGACATTAAAATGCAGAACACCAAGAATAGAAATAGGAAGAAGAAATCATTTAGATACAGAGATACAGTAGCAGAACCTCATTCACTGCTATGTTAAAATATACTTGTGCTCAACTTTATTTTTTACTTTTTTATCACTAGCTGCTAGTGCAGTGAACTCAAAAATAAATATTCATTATACTAGAATAATATACACCAAGAAAAGCAATATATTTTCACATATCTCTGTTCCTGATTTTATCTATATAATGAAGAAAACTTTTGTATTTCAGGGCATAAGTACATAGAGCCTGTAGAAATGAACATACACATGGCATCAGTCAGTTCACTGACAGCTTCTCTGAAGAATGGATTTTGTCTGGGTACAGATTCTAGACTTAGTGGTCTCAGACAAATTCTTATACAGGACCAAGAAGATGGGAATCCACCTCATGGGACATTGAACTGTGATTTTACAGACAGAAAAAATATTAATTAAATTAATGCAACATCTTTTCTTCAACCTTGGAAAATATTTTGGATTTGGGTCCTGATATGACAGGTCCATATTCAAAATATCACATGAAAGCCCTCTAAGTTTGCCACGCCTGGATACTGACAGGCAATGAGTGAAAATACAGAAGCAAATGGGTTCTCATTTGTCAAAAGCAGAAGATGATGACAGAATTTTAAAAACACCATTTTAATATTTTACCATGCAATTTAGATTCTTCAAGAATGAAAAAACTTTAATGTCTTCTATGAAGAAAATGTTAATTAGTGTAAAGTGATATCTTGTCGCTGCTTATTTCTAAAAACTTGTGAGCAAAATACCAATGGGGAGAAGGGGAGGGATGAAATTTTCATTCTGCAAGAAGTATCTACTAAATCTACTTTTTTCAGGTCATGCTTTTTCTCCTTTTAAAGCTTCATTCACAGCTGTTCCTATCCTCCTTTTCTCTCAAAGCCCTTTTTTAGCCACAACATTGAATGTCTCTGGTGCATCAACATTTTAATAACAGTATAGGGCTTGTTACATTTGCTGCTTTCATGCATTCTGTGCAATATTTTAGTATTCAAAAATAGTCATCAATCCCTTCAGGCCTGCTCACAGTCTTAACAGAGAGTGGGGCTGTAAGTATTTAAGGGTGTGAAACTGTCAATTTATTTGAAGAAAATGGATGATAAAACACAATCTATGCCATTTGAGGCTCCTTATTTTCCATTAAGAATTTACATGATTACTGAAACAACAAGCCAATCTTCCCCAAACCAAGGGTAATTAAAAACACAAAATCTGTAAGGAATACCAATTTTAAAGACAGGCTTAGATTAATCAAGTCCTTGAAGAGATGGGAGGCGAGATGGCAGAACTGAGGACAATGGTGTTTGCTAAAAGCTGAAGTATTTTGTGATATGAATCTTAATAACCCTGCAGTGTGTCTCATGGACAAGATTAGTCTTCTACAAGTGGAGAGCTGGGAAAATGACAGCAATAACCCTCCTGCTATGGAGGAAAGTTCTGGGTTCAGCAGGTCCTAGTTCTGTCACTAGAGATAGTTCTGTAGTCCCAGATTGTTTAATGTCTCCATTCTCCAGCTTTTCAGCTGTAAATGGGGGTAAAATTTTGGTTTTTCCAAAACAAAACTCCTATTGACCCAATGAGAATACAAAATTAGAGCTGCACACAGACACACACACATAATACCTGCACACAATTCCACACTGGCAGAGAGGACTCTGTCTCCAGAGAGAAGCACTTCATATCATTGTATTCCAAGAAATATTACCTAAACAGACATTGCCTTAGCATGTGGCAATCAACATTATTTTCACAGCTAACAGAACTATTGTTCTCAGATTATAGTTCTACTCTACTACACAACCAAAACAATATTAAATTAATTCATTACATATGGACATTACTCTCTCCCTCTATAATTGCATTTTCTTACTTTACCTGTACAGAAAATGGTGTGCTTGATTATAAATGGAAAATATTTTGTGTTACCACTCTTGTCAAAAATAATCAAAATGCACCATATTGAAATATTACACAAAAAGAAAATTAAATGTTAAAAAGGCCAACACAATTTTGCATGTTTTTGTTGCAGATGTAAGTTTTTGAGAATTTTTCTACTTTGTTGATTTCAAAGAGTGGCATTCCTCTTTATTCATGTGTCAATCTATGCTCTTTTCCTTTCTTCAAAACCAATTAGTTTATGTAACAAAGTTTTTCATCCCTGCAAAGATTAAGATTTCACCATTAAGTTTTATGGAATGAAGAACAGCACAAATATTCAGATTACAAGTATCATTTAAAGTTCTGACATTAAAAATCATGCTAACATTTTCAAGTGACCAGACTTTGTAACTCTTCAGCAACAACTGGAATATATCTTAAACTTCTTAGGAAACTCCGATATTTATTCAATATTTAACTTTTTTTAATGTCTCAAGTTGTATTACCCCATTAATCAAATTGATAGAGGAGACTTCAATTTCCCATTAAATTCAAAAGTAGTAATTACACAACTGTGAAGAAATTTTAGATTACATGTCAGTCAATCTCTGAAGGAAACACAACACATCAGTCCCTGCATTTCATTTATAAATCATTCAAAATTTCTGTTTTAAAATCTTCTAAATTAAAATTTAGGAGTCGTGCCAACAGTATATTTTACTAAGATGCTTCTGCTGAGAAAATACCCTGTTTGTTTCCATTGGATTGAGAAAAAGTCATTGTAAGGTAGGTTTTAAATGGCTAAAAAGGGGAATCATGTTCCACAAAGGTTCAAATTAAGAAAACAGATAAGTGCAACACCCCATCTATTAGTCAGTAATAACATGACTCATTTAGTGACAGGAACATGCTCAGAGCTGCATGCAAAACAAAGAAGACAGGAATGCTGCCCCAAGGCAGCTACAATCACACACAAGACAGGCACATAAGACATCTCAGAGCTGAAGACAACTTTATCCTTAACTGTAAATCATTTTAAGACGACCTAAAATCATTTGTATGACCTATCAGTATCAATCACACATAGGAGATGAATTCTCAGAAAAGGGTAGAGGAGAGTTTATTTCCCCCCTGAATGGAGAAGATCATCCAGGTGTAAATAAGAGATCAAAGTTCAGACTGGATAAAAAAATAGCCAACCCAAAAATAAATGATTGAATATGAAGAGCATGCTAAGGAAATAGAAGGTGAGAAATTCAGAAATGTAAACAGCATCAGAGAGCAGCATATAAATGGATGACATTACTTTTGCCAGCAAAGAGATCCAGGGAAAAAGAAAGCAAGCAGTGGGGAGGGCAGCAGGAAGGATACAAAAACAGAGAGGTCAAGGGTACATCCAAAGAAATGAAAATAAGGAAAAGAAGTTCTAGTCTAGGGGACAGAAAAGCAATTTTTCAGAATAAGCTACAGGTTAAAAATATTCCCAGAGGCTGAAGGAAGATACTTAAAAATAAATTGTTTTTGTATACAGGTCCTTTCCCTCATTATTTATTGCCTCAACATAAGACACATCTGTAAATATTGATCCATTGGTATGTTAGGTAATTGAAACTTTAATTTACAGTTATTGCTCCTTTTATTAGAAAGGTCACTTAATCCATGTCAGCTTCTACTTTCTCTGACATTATTTACACTTGTTTTCAACAGCTGGAGAATATTTTCTGTATGTAGCACACAGAGTAGATTAAGATTTATTGTACATGGGCCTAATAAATTAAAAACCATGAACAGAGGAGTGTGTAGGTGCTATATTTGCATTTTTATCAAAATTTTATATTTCAGACAGAAATGCATATAAGTCTAGCGAGAAAATTAGTAAGTACCTATTACACTTGCACATAAAACAGCTATTGACTGTGCAAGGCTGCTAAAACCATGAAAAAGTCAATTTCATATATGAGAGCACTATTTGCTAAGAGAGAATTATATTGGTTGGATCAGCGGCCAGAATAAATTCAACAAATTAATCTATTCTAAAGATTCTTTTCAATGTCACATCTTTTCTATATCTCCATAAGGTACTGATCTTTCCTGAAGAAAGGAAACTGGGCTGGCAGGACCCTTGCCCTGATCACAGCAGCAGCTGTTCTGCTCTTTCTGAGCAAAGAAAAAAGAATACATGTTTTGAAGAAAGGCTGCTTAGAGTTTGCTAAATTCCAGATTTATTAGGAGACAGAGGATGTGGCCAATGCCCTTGCTAATGGTCTTGCAATTTACGGAAATGGATCAGATTATGTGCAAATCCTTAAAGGTAGAGTTATTCAAAAGAAAAGCAAACCTGAGGCAAAGAAAACAGATCCTAAGCCTTATCCCAGGTTCCTGGTAATGAATGAACACAAATTCTCCAGCTCTAAAAGGAAGCTTGAGAAAGAAACATCACAGGGCACAGAATCAGCTGAGCTTGAAACTGCAAAAATGCACAAATTCAAAAGTCATTCATTTTTCCAATATGGCTTTCTATAACATGTTTTCTGATATTTCAGTGTTATATTAAACTCCTGCTATTAGCAGACCCTATGCAGGGGTCCTCCTTTTGGGGAGTCTGGAGAAACTCCTGAAGTGACTTATTCTTGAAGAGTTGAGCAGGGGTGCTTTCACAATTACAATTCTCAACCACTTGTGAGCTGCCTGATTCAGTTATACTGAGAGCATTTCGTGTATTAAAGCAACTGTGCAAAGTGCAGTGTAAGAAGCTTAACTCTCATTTCATTTCCATCACGCTGTATTGCAAAAGCTCTATGGACCTTGCAGTGAATCACGCTGAGATCCCAAAAGGGTGCAGTTAAAAATTCAGAACCTTAGATGTTTCAGTAAAAAGACAGATTACCTAAAATGCTGTTAATGAATCTAAAATATCAAATAAATGAATATACTTCACAACTAAAACTAAAAGGATAGCAGAAATATTCTACTATTTGAAGGACACGTGGATGAAAATACTATAATATATATATTTGGTTGCCAAATAACCAAGGTACTGAACTCTTGCTTGATCTCTCAAATGGAGAAAAAACTATGTCTTAAAAGATCCTACAAGGGGGACATTGATAATGGAATAAAGGGAGCCTTGAAAATGTGTGCTACACTGAGATGTGTAATTAGGACTTCTAATTCTAGCAAGACTTACATCAACAGATGGCTTAAAACCTTAATCCTTTTATCATTTTATGGCATCTATAGCAGACAGCTGGAAGAACCAATGGAGGTGGGAAAACAGAGAGTTCACTGATGAATTAAAGCCTTTCTTCATCATAGTGAGACATAACAGAAGGAATTTGTTAAATTATTACTAGTGTACACACACATATTTAACTGAATTATAACTAAAGATATGTCCATAAGAAAGTAATTCTTCTCTGAGTGACAATCCCAGGACTGAAATTATTTTCTAAAACCTTTTCTCATCTGGGATTATAAACATTTATTCCTTAAAATCATGACCTCTGTATAAATTAGAGCTCTTGTCTGTTGCACAGACATTTGACCACCCACATTTCATGGACTTTTCCCTTCTCTCCAAGGCAGAGTGAATGTGATTTATATTTTCATTGTTTAAAAGACAGATATGATTTTAGTTGAATTTATGTATTCATTTGAAACTTGAGTGTTGTGACTCTAAACCCATGTGCCAATTAGATTAAGGCAGGCAGACTCCTGTAGAGAACAATCATTTCTCCATTCAGAAACCATAAAGTCAGAAATCAGTAACCTGTTTATATATTTTTAAAAGGAACCAAAATTTTAAATATCTACCCCAGTCCTCCCCTAACACTATAGAGCAGTACTCTCAGTTTATTGCTTTCTAGCTCATCTTTTTATGCATCCCATATTATTAAGTTATTCTTCCTTTCTTGAAAAGAAATACAAATTCAATAAAATGAACAATATTAACTGAAACTATTGAATGTGACAAAATTGAAATGTTATCACAGGTGACAAATGAGTCTCTTCAGATAGAAATTTTTCTTTCTAAGTGCTGAGAAGCAGAATTCCTGTCTTCTAACTACAAAATGATTAGAGCTTCTCTCTCCAAACAATGCAAGGTTTTTAATGAGAGAGAAGTATGAAAAAAATGTACAGTTCATGATATGGGCTATTTAAAAGAAAGTAGAAATTAGCCTTAAAGCAAACTAATTTTTGCGTCAACCTGATTCCTATTGAAACTAATGAGAAATCTCATTTAGGCTTCTAAAAAGGACAGATATATTATAGACTTCAAGGCATTTTTAAACTGCATCTCCCACAGTTTCAGCAGTCAAGCAAATGGGAATGTCCTTAAATGAGATTAAGTGTAATTGAAAACAAATTAATTATCAAAGCTTTACCAATATACTGACCAATAGAAATTCTTTTGAAATTACATTCAAATTAATGGGAAACATCAATGTTTCTTACTAAATTATTATAACTGTGGTCTTTAAACTTCCATTCATAATGGACATTTGGGGGATTATGATAGAGGACCATACACCTCTATCCATGTTCATGGAAAACAGGCTTTCAGGGAAGAAATCCTCTAGGTTTTATTTTCTTCACAAATTTTCACTTCTCACACCTTTTGAAACTGAAAATTCTACTTAACAGCCATTTAAAACAGAAGAAAAGGAAACAAAATATTTTGAGATGACTTTCTCTGTTGGTTCCTATATGCTCTCACAAACATGACATTTTGCCATCCTTTAAAGCAATGACACTTTTGCAATTATGATCACCTTCTACAGCAAACTCCAACAGAATAGGAAAAAAAATATATATAAGGTAGTCACATTTTTTACACATCTAGCCAACTAAAAAACCCCAAGTATAATTAATTGAAGGGTATATTTTGTGACATGAAATAAGGGAAGTTATCTCTAAAAACAAAAGTGAAAGAAAGTGGTCTTTTCCCATAACCACTGTGTTTGAAATGCAGAGGACACAGCCATCGGGGTTGGGAACTGTCAAAAAATTCTTTTTAATTTGATCCCTAATAGATTTGATTTCAGAAAACAAAAGAAACCTCCACTAACACTAGAAGGTACAGTCCTAATTTTAATACAACTTCTTAACAGCACAGATGTAGAGATGAAGATGTTTTATCAGTACAATAGGCTGCACTTGAGATTTACATTACCAGTATCAGCATTACTGAAAATGACTGCATTTTTAACAGGTAATAAGTTAGACAACAGTAAAAAGGTAGAAACGAGAATGGGAAAATGTGAATCAGTGTGAAGAGATTTTTTTTTTTAATTCTACCTATACAAATTAGTAGGACTGAAAGCGTAACAGTACAATGGAGACACAACAAGTTTATATTTAATTTTAAATTTGTATTTACATTTAAATTCTCTGCAGTTTGAAGTTTCTTAATGCCTCACAATTTTGAAGCTTGTTAAGATAATTACAGGCTTAAAAGCAAGTTTATAACTATGTTTCACATCCTTTGATAGTGCTTCCTCTTACTATCCTAGTACAGTGGTACTTCCTTTGAGCATTTCTCTCATATTCTTCAAGTAAAGTTATTCCTAATACCATACTTCCTGGTATGGCACTAGGGGAATTTAATCTTCATAATAAGAGATCTGGGAACTTAGAATTCTGAATCATGTCTGCAAATTTACATTATTCTTAACTTTTCATTTACATCTAAACCAAGGTGAATATTTTATTAATCATTTTATTAATTAAAAAAAAATAGAAACAGAAACAGTTGAAGAGCAGGAGAGGTTCTTTGGATGTTTATATGTGATACAGTGAGGAAAAAGTGGTGCAGGTACCTCCCAATAATAGGCCTTGAGACACTTTATAAGAGCCTCTGTTGAAAAGTTTTATCAGGATTATGCACACAAGTTTCTGCAAAGGGGAACTCTTGTTATTGTTCTAAATACTACTACTAAATTCCCTAAAATTGGCCAGTGATAAGGAGACATGAGATCCTACTATACATCTTCCAATATTATACTGGGAACCTCCTGGAGCTGTGAAAAAAGCTTTATGCTTCTCTTTATCCCACAAGACTAGGGTCTGAAATTAAAGGTCAGATCCATTATTTCACATCAGTGCTAAAGGCATGAGAATTTATTCACTACAGAATTAAAGATTAACCAGATGCTTCACCAGGCATATGACTGTCATAACTTAGCAGACATTATGAGAATGTAGAAATCTGAAAGCACCCTGTAAAAGTTGATGCTATCTTCAGTCTTTTGCTGTACTCCAGAAGGAGGCTGGGAGAGCTGAAATACCAAAGATGGTTTTGTCTTTGTACTTTCAAAGCCAATCTTTTTTGCATCACCCACCTTTGGCTGCCATTGTGGTAGTAAATAAACCATCTGAACAAGGAGAACAAGCAAGGCTCATCTATAGATTTTGACAAGTTGCAAAGCATCACAAAAACCTAAAATTACTTTTTATATATGTAGGATCAATTAAAAAAATTAACTCCCGTATTTTCCCTCTTTCTCGTACCTAGATGTGCAAATAGAGCAGTAAAATATTTCATGTTGTCTAAAAATGATATACTTAGGTGTTGCTTCCCTCTCTTTGTTTTGTTTTTCTTGTGCTACTAGACCCATATTGCCTAAATATTTGGCAACTTAGCTGTTGCTCAGACTTTTCATAATATTTCCACCTCTAGCCTCCTGCAGGCTAGACACTGAAACAGTGACATCAATGTGATCTAATTTGTGCCAAAACCCAGTAAGATTATTCTGTAAACAGTCATCTCAGCCTATTTTCAGATGGGTTGCCTATGAAATTCTGTACTGTGCTAGTCTTAGCATGCTTTAAAGACCAAAATTTTAGAAAATGCAATTTAATGCAATTTTATAAACTTAGAAAGACAACCTCTTTCCTCTTAACATTCTTGTTCTCAAGCTCTAACAAGAGCGTCATTTCACACTTTCTCCTGCTTTCAAATGTGTAAAATCCACTGGGGCCAGACTTTGCTTCAGTTGCCTTATTAAAAACTCCAAGTTACTCTACCAAGCTAAACAGGATGAGGCTGAATTTGTGTCAGGTTAACTGAAAGCATAATCCAGACCTTTAAGATTTTACCCAAAAACTCAATTCAATTTATATTTTGGGAAATGGACTCAACACTACAGTCTTAGCACAGGGAAGAGAGCCTTACACAGTGTGTAACTTGTAATTCCCTTCAGTTCTTGTTGCACCTGTCTTCACTTGCTCTGGAAAAGTGATGTATTTGCTTTCTGCTCCAATGGATGAACAGAGCTGCTTCATCCATAACCTTGTCATTACATTTCCAGCTCTTAGTCGCTTCTTGGATACTCCCTCAGGCATTGCAGTTTGTTGCAGAGCATGACCCATTTCCATAATCTGCTCTTTGCACTGCTGTCTCTCTGAATGGGATATGTTCTTTTCTCTGAGAATCTGCAGCAGGTCTCCCATGCATATCCAAAATGTTCGTTCTCGCTTACAAGCTCCATCACTGGCTCGTTCATAATGACACACAAGCACCATTATTCTACCAAACACAAAGGACTTTCGTGACAGTAAAAGGTGTCCCTAGTGATCTAAGGCTGACTCAGCCTTAGATGCAAATGTGTAGACTGTAAAATGATGATAAATTGATTCTGTACCAATGAATGCATATCAGGCACTGTTGAAAAAATCTGTTTTCAAAGGCAATCACTTAGGTCTTCTGCTCATTTTTAGAGACAAACTATTAAATCAAGTAAGAAAGCATTTTTCCCTCCTCAAAAACATGTCAGAAAACATTATGGTTTCTCCTCTGCTCAAGAGAAGCCAGGTCCATGCACACAAATGTGATTTAACAGAGCATCCTTGGTGACTCTTCTCATTTTAGGGCCCAGTTTGGTCTTTCTCCCATGCAATTCTATCAGAGCCACTGCCTGAACTCTTGAAGTCCCTGTGAGCAGATAAGAGCACACACGTGCAGGGCAACAGGCCCCACCTTGCCTCACCAACACAGGGGATCACAGAAACAGTTTGGTCTGGAAACCAGAGCATCAGGGTCCAACATGGCAGTTTTTCTCCCAGCTTCTTCTCTTACATGGAACTGGACATCAGTCTTTGTGACACCAAAAGCAGGGTCTATCTGCTGTTTAATTTCTCCTCTCAATTTATCTTCCAGCTCATTAATCCGTTTCCCAGCAACCTGTCCCCAGTTTCTATTCTTACAGGCAATTCTTCTCTGAGCTCCTGCTGGGAGGCATCCATCTTTCAAAGCAGCCAAGCTTTAATTCCTTCTTGTCTTGCTTGAGCTGCATCAATCCTTCTTTTTTTCTGTCCTGAAAATTCAAGACTTGTTCTCAGATTAAGAAAACATTGCTGGAAATGGGACAGCTAACCTGAGTAATGGACACCCTTTCTTAGAGAAAAAGCTTTCAAGTACCTGGAAAAGGAACACCCCATATTCTAGTACAGAAATTACAACATCTCAATAAATAGAGCCTCATTTAGAATGACAATTCTTCAGAGAACAGAGCAAGTGTCTTCAGTGGCAAAGCACCTTCTAGAATACAAGACCTAAAACCAAAATTACCCCATCTAAAACACTAATGTATATATCATCAAGTTCCTGCATTTTATGCTCTTCATTTATCTAGAAAGCAATTGAACAATTGAGATATTATTAGTTTCAATTCCCACCACAGAGAGAATGTGTATATAAATAAATGGAAACCTCCTTTTAGAGCATTTGCATATACTGCCAATGCACATTTGTAGCCCAACTTCTGTGCTGTTGTTTGCTTTGCTTATGCTAACAGTGGAAAATATTTCCAACAGAAAGTGCTGCAGGTCACTTTTTGTACCTGATCAGAGATAATAAGAGGCTTTTTCATAAAAACTTTACTTTCAGTCCCAGCTCAATTAAGAGATGTGTTTTCTTGGAGCGCGGCGAACAGGAGCGGGCAAACAGGGGTGTGGTGAGTCTCTGGGGAGTATACAGGGCAGTTTGCGCGGCAGTTCGCGCAGGCAGGTCAAGCAGGCAGGGTTGCCAGCTTTCTTGCTAGTAAGGAGTGCTCTGTGTTGTTTGAGGTCTTTCTGCTGCCTGGTTATTTTTGAGGTGTTTGTCAGTAATGGTTTCTACACGATCAAAAGCTGTGGCTGGTATAAGTGACCAAGTCGGGCCCTCCAAAAAGGATGTGTCTGTACAGACCCATCCGTGTCCAGAGTGTTTGAGCTTATCGGTGGCTTCAGGGAGTGTTGTGGAGGAGACCTGCCTGCGGTGTGAACAAGTGAATGACCTCCTTTCACTGGTGGCTGAGCTTAGGGAGGAAGTCAAAAGGTTAAGGAGTATCAGGGAAAGTGAAAGGGAAATAGACTGGCGGAGTTCAGCCCTACCATCTTTAAGGGAGGCTTCTGACCAAGAGACTGAGGGCTTATATGCCTCCCGCTCTCAGGTAACAGAAGGGCACCTGGTAGATGAAGAGGAATGGAAACAGGTCCCCATTCGGGGAGGTAATAGCAAAAAGTCCTCCCCCTTCCCATCATCATCCAGCCAAGTACCACTTCAGAATAGGTATGAGATCCTGGATAGAGAGACCCAACTAGATGATTTAGGAGAGAATTGCCTGCCCAGTGAACCCCCCAATTATGATTCATCTGCAAGACGGATCACCACCTCTAGCATCAAGAAGAAAAGAAGGGTAATCATAGTAGGTGATTCCCTCCTGAAGGGAACTGAGGGCCCCATATGTGGACCAGACCCATCCCACAGGGAAGTCTGTTGCCTCCCTGGGGCCCGGGTACAAAATATCACTGAGAGACTTCCTGGGCTGATTCAGCCCTCTGATTATTACCCACTCCAGGCTGGCAGTGATGAGATTGAGAAGAGGAGTGTCAAGGCAATTAGAAAGGACTTCAGGGTACTGGGTCAGGTAGTTGATAGGGCAGGAGCACAGGTGGTGTTCTGCTCAGTCCCTTTGGTGGCATAGGAAAATGATGAAAGAAACAGAAGAATCCGCATCATCCACAAGTGGCTTAAGGGTTGGTGTCATCGGCATAATTTTGGATTCTTTGATCATGGGGAAACTTTTACAGCATCTTCTCTGCTGGAACCAGATGGGGTACACCTCTCTGTTAAGGGCAAAAGGCTTTTAGCTCATGAACTGGCAGACCTCATTGAGAGAGCTTTAAACTAGGTTTGAAGGGGGAAGGGGAACCAGCTGAGCTATCTGGAAACAGGCCCAAGAATTGCAAGGCTGAGTTAGGGGTGAAGTCAGTAGCCCAGATGAGGTGCATGTATACCAATGCACGCAGCTTGGGCAACAAACAAGAAGAGCTGGAGGCCATGGTGCAACTGCAAAGCTATGATGTAGTTGCCATCACGGAAACATGGTGGGACGACTCACATAACTGGAGTACTGCACTGGATGGATACAAGCTCTTCAGGAGAGACGGGAAAGGAAGAAGAGGTGGAGGGGTGGCCCTTTATATTAAGCAAACTTTTGATGCCATCAAAATTGAAACTAAGGAAGATGGAGTTGAATGTCTATGGGTAAGAATAAAGGGGAAGGCCAACAAGGTTGACACCATACTGGGAGTCTGTTATCGTCCACCCGACCAGGAAGAAGAGGTAGATCACTTATTCTATAAGCAGCTAGGTAATGTTTCAAGATCATCAGCCCTTGTTCTTGTGGGTGACTTCAACCTACCAGACATCTGCTGGGAACTTAATACAGCAATAAAGAGGCAGTCCAGGAAATTCTTAGAATGTATGGAGGACAACTTTTTGTTGCAGTTGGTGGGTGAACCCACCAGGGGAGGGACTATGTTAGATCTGCTGTTTGCAAACAGAGATGGGCTGGTGGGAGATGTGGTGGTTGGAGGTCGCTTGGGAGAGAATGATCACGAAATAATAGAGTTCTCAATATTTGGTGAAGTCAGGAAGAGCACCAGTAAAACTCTTGCATTGGACTTCCAGAGGGCAGACTTTGGCCTGTTTAGGAGACTTATTCAGAGTGTCCCTTGGGAAGCAGTTCTAAAAAACAAAGGCGTTCAGGAAGGGTGGGCATACCTCAAAACAGATCTTGAGGGCTCAGGAACAGACCATCCCTGTGGGCCGAAAGATCAGTCAACGGAGTAAACATCCAGCCTGGCTGGGCAAGGAGATTTTGGAGGAACTTAAGAATAAAAAGAGGATGTATCAGCGTTGGAAGAAGGGTCAGGTCTCTGAGGAAGTATTCAAGAAGGCTGCTAGAGCATGCAGAAAAAAAATTAGGGAGGCCAAAGCTCAGTTTGAACTTAGAATGGCAACTTCTGTAAAGGATAATAAAAAATGTTTTTACAAATACATTAATGGTAGAAGGAAAGGTAAGACCAGCCTCTGTTCTTTATTGGACAAAGGAGGGAACTTAGTATCTGAAGATGAGGAAAAGGCAGAAGTGCTTAATGCCTATTTTGCCTCAGTTTTTAGTTTGAAGATGACTTGCCCTCAAGACACCTGCCCGCCTGGGCTGGTTGATGGTGACAGGGAGCAGAATGGTCCCCCCATTATCCAAGAGGAGTCATAGAACTACTGAAATGCTTGGATATTCATAAATCTATGGGACCAGACGGGATCCACCCCAGGGTAAGGAAGGAGCTGGCAAACGAGCTTGCAAAGCCACTCTCCATCATTTACCAACAGTCATGGCTCACTGGTGAGGTTCTGGATGACTGGAAGCTGGCCAATGTGATACCCATTCACAAAAAAGGTGCAAAGGAAGATCCTGGTAATTATAGACCAGTCAGCCTGATCTCAGTACCTGGCAAAATAATGGAACAGTTTATATTAAGCGCCATCACGCAAAATTTACAAGATGGCCAGGGATCAGACCCAGCCAGCATGGATTTAGGAGGGGTAGGTCATGTTTGATCAACCTGGTCACCTTTTATGACCAGGTAACCCACCTAGTGGATGCAGGGAAGACTGTAGATGTTGTTTACTTTGATTTCAGCAAGGCCTTTGACACTGTCTCCCACAGCATACTCCTAGACAAGCTGGCAGCCCATGGCTTGGACAGGAGCACTCTTTGCTGGGTTCAGAACTGGCGGCATGGCCGGGCCCAGAGAGTGGTGGTGAATGGTGTTGCATCCAGCTGGCGGCCAGTCACCAGTGGTGTCCCTCAGGGGTCTGTGCTGGGGCCAGTTCTGTTTAATATTTTTATTGATGACATGGATGAGGGTTTAGAGTCCTTTATTAGCAAATTTGCAGATGACACTAAGCTGGGAACGTGTGTTGATCTGTTAGAGGGACAGAGGGCTTTGCAGAGGGACTTGGAACGGTTGGATGGATGGGCAGAATCTAATGGGATGAAGTTCAATAAGTCCAAGTGCCGAGTCCTGCACTTTGGCCACAATAACCCCCTGCACTGATACAAGCTGGGGACGGTGTGGCTGGACAGTGTTCAGATGGAAAGGGACCTGGGGGTGCTGGTTGACAGTCGGCTGAGCATGAGCCAGCAGTGTGCCCAGGTGGCCAGGAAGGCCAATGGCATCCTGGCCAGTATCAGGAAGGGTGTGGCCAGCAGGAGCAGGGAGGTCATTCTTCCCCTGTACTCAGCACTGGTGAGGCCTCACCTGGAGTATTGCGTCCAGTTCTGGGCCCCTCACTTTAGGAGGGACGTTGAGATGCTTGAGCGTGTCCAGAGGAGAGCAACGAGGCTGGTGAGGGGCTTGGAACACAAGCCATATGAAGAACGACTGAGGGAGCTGGGGTTGTTCAGCCTGGAGAAAAGGAGACTCAGGGATGACCTTATCACTCTCTTCAGCTTCCTGAAGGGTGGCTGTGGTGAGCTGGGGGTCGGTCTCTTTCTCCGGGCAACAACAGACAGAGCAAGAGGACACAGTCTCAAGCTGCGCCAAGGGAGATACAGGCTAGAATTAAGGAGGAAGTATTTTACAGAAAGAGTGGTCAAAAACTGGAATCATCTACCCAGGGAGGTGGTAGAGTCACCATCCCTCGAAGAGTTTAAAAAAAGACTGGATGTGGCACTTGGTGCCATGATCTAGTTGAGGTGTTAGAACACGGGTTGGAGTCGATGATCTTAAAGGTCTCTTCCAACCTAGAATTTCTGTGATTCTGTGATTCTTATCAAGTTTCTCTTCTCTGTCCTTGTATCCTTGCACACTCAAGGATTGCTGCCAGATTAGCCAAGCCAGCCCTACTGCTACTGGAATGACTGCAGGGAAGGTGGGTGACGTGACCTCTGGTTGCTTCAGTGCAAGGTACAGCTGCTGCCACATTTTGCTTTCTCATTCTTGTGCTACTACCTATATTTGTTCTGTTTAGGCAGACTCATGCCATATATTTGGAGATGCTTTTATCAGTAACAAGAAGGTTTTGTGTTTGGTTCTGCTTGGATTTTTTAATTTAGAGAATTTTTCCTCCTTTTCTTCTTTTTTTTTTTCCTTGCTGGTAGTTACTCCAATATAGGACTATGCATACAAAGAAAAGATAACTTGGAGAAGAGTTAGCAGATATGATGAGTAAGGGAAAAAAATTGATTTCCCTCTCCAGTACGCCTTTTTTATTACTTCTTTAGGGTTTGAGGCATGAAGTAATTCCCTTATCTGGACAAATATATTTGACCAAAAGTAGTTCAAATAATAGAGGCAGCAAGGAAAGCTCTGCTGAAGAATACAGAGAAGAACTATTGGAGACAATACACCCAGGGAGAAGCTACAAAGGCAGAGAGATGGTGGATGTGGATATCCACAGGAGATGTCATATTGAAAATTAAAAAAAAAAAAAAGAGGACTGAAAAGCAATAGTCTAGCTTGAACCTTTGTGTATTTCCTCTATACTCCAAGGCTTGGACCAATTCCTTCTTTGTTATTGTTGTTTCTATTTCATTAAAGCCTCTGGCCCCACTAGAGATGCCCTGGCTATTTCTGTTCTCAGGCTTGCATCATCCTTTCCCATTTCCTATACGGACAGCCTGAATCCCTTCTACTGTTGAAATTCAGCTACATTTTTGGCAAATAAACTTGGTGGTCAGTTAAGAAGTACCACAGGAAGGTCTGTTGCACATGTGCCAGGGCCAGAGGGGACTGTCAGGCTGCACAGGAATAAATACACACTGGAGCATGCCCTGGAACAGGAGCTCCCAGAACACCACTCAGAGGCACCCTGAAGGCACTGGAGACACTGAAATGTGCTGGGGATGCAGCTGGACCTAAGGCTGCCTTTGGCTGCTCCTGCACAGCAAGAAGGATGTAACTTCCCTGTACAAATGCCTCCTGCTATAGATACGGTATCACACAATTCTAAAGCAAAATTTTCTGCATACCCAGGCACTATATAGGGATGCAGTCTCTCAATATTGCACAGCCCTAGTCATCCTTACAATGCAGAGTGACACTAATAACCATAACTAATAAAATTTTTTCCCCTTATATTTAGGTTAAATGATAATCCACCGAGGATATTTGGCATCCAATGCCATGTTTACAAATATAAACTAGTAAAATGCTAACATCATCTACATTAGAGAATGCTTTTTTCCACACTTGACTAGTATTAGATGATTCTCTAACCTTGTGTTTAGAACAGTTCATTGCCAGTTTCATTTATAACAATGTTACTACAAAAAAACAATACCTGGGGAATTTTAGGGCATGAAATCTCTCAAATACTCCTTAAAAGTTGCAAGGTCATAATTATAACTAAGATGGATGTCCCTGTTTTTATTCATTTATCACAACAGTCCTATGGAGAAGATTTCTTTACTGTGAATGGCAACCAAAAAAAAAAAAAAAAAAAGAGAGAACAGATGAACCAAAGACCTTGGGAGTTTGACAAAGTACAGGATTCAGTAGCCTGAAACAGCACAGACTGAGCAGGCATGCTGGAGGAGAACAAGTCTGGTCCAGTGTTTGATGGAGTGACTATCACAAGCTCCCTATCTTAATTTTTTTTTTTTTGCTTGTCTTCCTTTTACTGTTTGCTATAAACCTTTCTGTGCTTGATATTCAGTCCCTCTCTTTTCTCCTTCAAAGGTGCTTTTGGTTTTTTTTTGTACAATGTGGAATCAACTTACTCTCATACAATCTGCAAAGAAATTCAATAAAGCCTGCAATTCAAGCTGTGAGTTTTTGAAAAAACACAGAATCAAATATCAACAACACAACTGTGTGCCCCCATCTATTTCATCCTGTGACAGCATCATAAGTTTATTACAGAGGAACTATCTGTAACAGTGGAGACTTGCTTTCAGCTGTAAGCCCCATAAAATATTTTTATAGAAATAAGAGTTAAGTAACTCATCTACCTCTCTACTACAATATAACAAGTGTTTTCCTTCACACACACATTATATCTCCTCAAAATGACAAAATATATGTGACAACTTCAGCATACCTAATTACTAGATCACAAATAAATACATATCCAGCTGAAGGATAGAATATCCTGGAGGCATGAAACATTTCTGTCAATAACTGATTTAAAGCCTTGAAGGACACTATGTAGCAACTAAACCACATATTAATCATATTTATTTGCTTACATGGCACCAATGTATTTCTTAGCACCACCAGCTGAACTGCTGCCATTTCTTTAATCAAAATCTGTTTCTGGCCCATATGAAAATCTGTGGCTCATAAACATAAAGTACATCTTGAGACTATGTCCTTTTCAAATTTTTTAATGTTTATTTAGGATCAAGTCCAGATTTTATTAAGTCTTGGAAAGAGCCTTATTTAGTTTTAAAGTGCTTGTTTAACTCACTGGGCAGTTTGCACTGCCTCAGTCTGAGGCTGCCATGGCTGAAGGCCCTGGCCAAGGCTCAAGACAAAAGTGTGAAGATTTCCATTTCCATCTCCTGCATGAGCCAACAGGGAGCCATCACACTCCAGTCAGACTCATGAGAAACTCTCTATGCTATGTTTCAAAGTGGAACTGTATATTTAAAAGAGAATGAAAGATAAGCCTTGACAGATGTATTTCATTGGAATTAAGTATAATGTAAGAGCATGTGGTAATGAAGAACTGGCTGGGTCCCTTAAGACCCATCTCTAGAATAAGTTTATTCCATCTGATTTTTACAATTAAAAGAAATTGCAGAAAGAAAAAACAAAGCATTATTCAGCTCAAAATACAAATATGCTGAATTAACAAAGTCAAGAGCTAATTGTTACTGGCTGATAGAGCCTCTGCCTACGCAGCAAGCAAGTGATGGAAAAACTCCATTAAAAAACAAACTCTGAACTAATTTAAGACTATAAATGCATTTTTTCTTTGATGAAGATACCTGAGATATTGCTTCTTAACTTTTTCAGATCATAAAGCAAACCACAGAACAATACTCAGATATTTACTATAAGCAATCCCATCCTGAGTTTCTGAACAAAACTTGAAAAGTTATTTACATACTCTCATAGGCTTTCAGACTGTGGTCTCCAGTCTGCTTATGGGTCAGTCAGAGACACATGACAAGCTTCCACAGCTGCTTCAGAAAACAACATTAAATGCTTATTTCTAATTAAAAACAAAATGTTTATATGGCAGCCCAAGTCAGATGCAAAAGAAAGCAGCCCAAGTCAGATGAAGAGGAATATACCTTGGAAATACAATTTAAAGCAATACATACAGCAATAATTAAACAACATTACACTGACTCGTGTTACTCTCTTAAATAGCCCCAGTGAAAGCAAGAGGATGACTTTTAATATAAGGTTCAAGTAATATGGTTTTGCAGGTTAATAAAAGAAACATATTCTTCTAGGTAGTCTTTTATAATGATGAAGTTCAAAAGAGATTAAATGACTGTGAAAGGCTTTTTCCCCTTTTCCAAAATTTGCATTCCTCTTTTCAATTTCACTTTGGGTTACACATTTCATACATTCAGTTCATGAATGTGAATGTAATCTTACACTATGGATCATGGCCCCTCTGGAGCAGGGACAAAGGAGTTAAAGGAAGATTGAGAATTGTTAGGCAGCAGTAATCTGCAAGAACTCAGCTCTTCCAAGGTGGAGAAATGAGAGCAGGCTGTGATAAGTGACTACACATGGTTTCACATGCTGGGAAAGTGCTCATCTAATGCAATTGTTTACAACAGCTCAGATCCTCCAAAACATTTGTGTGAGCCAGCAATTACAGATGCATCTCAGCCTTCACATGGTAGAGGAAGTAAGTCAGCGTCAACTCAGGGGGTCACTTCAAAATAAGCAAACCAAAAAGAGGTCAGAAATATCAGTTTAAAAATGCCAAGTACTCAGATCAAATACTCCAAAGTCTACAATAGGAATTATTCCTGAGCTGTACACAATGATTCAGATTTCTACAAGCACAAGTGACAGGGGCTGAACCTATGGGAGCCAGGCTGCAATTACACACTCACTAGCAGTACTGACTGCAGCAGCTTAACTAATCTTCTCAGTCCCAGCCACTTATTCCTGCCCTCGCATGGCAGGCAGTACTGTGCTTGAGAAAGTGCTTGTGTGCCCAGCTCATGACTGAAAAAGGAAAACTGGTCAAACTGCAAAGCAATTCCATTAGAAAAATAACAATTATTGCTATTACTAGGGTGTAGCAGCACACATGGAGAACCAATGAGACAGCTGAGAGAAGACACTGATCAAGATATGCTGCTACCACGAGGTTGTTCAGCAGCTATATCCAGCCAGGAAGAGCTGCCATATCTCCCGGAAAAGCTCAACCACATCTTAGGCCAGTGTCCGGGGTGCCCAAATTCCCATGGTTTTTTTCTCAAGAATATAAGAATAAAGAGTAAAAACAAGGATTCCATTTGCCTTCTTGGCCACAAGGGCACTTCTGGCTCATGAAAAACTTGTCCACCATGCAGCCGAAGTCCTTCTTGGCAGAGCTCCCTTCCAGCAGGTCAGGCTCCAGCCTGTGTCTGGGGTTATTCCTCACCAGGTGTGGGACCTGCCTTTGCCCTAGTGGAATTTCAGAAGGTTCCTCTCTGCCCATCTCAGAAGCCCATCAAGGTCCCTCTGAAGGGCTGCACAGCCCTCTGGGGTGCTGGTCACTCCTCCCAGCCTTGTGTCACCAGCAAAATTGCTGAGGAAACATCTGCCCCCCCAGCATTGACAAACAAGCTAAAAATACTGGGCCCAGTAGAGAACCCTGGTGGAAATCTAGACCCTGTGCCACTGATCACAACCCTTTGGGATCTATCACTCAGCCAGTTTTCAAACCATCCCACTGTCCAGTCAGCCAGGCCACACTTCTTGAGTTTGCCTATAATAAGAGACAGTGTCAAAAGCCTTGCTAAAGTCAAGGTACACTTTATCTATTGCTATCACTTCATCCATCCAGGTAATTTGTAGAGGCAAAATACCCTGTAGGGAGAAAATTTCAACTCTCCCTGGCAGTATGTATACATAACAGATACAATTTTGTACTTACTGCTTATTTATTTTCAGTATTGGAAAATAAGTCTGTGACTATGATCTTCTGAAAGACTTCAACCCCGATTCTCTCTCCCTGGATGGGTTGATCTCTCCTTGGTCTCACATTTGTGCTCCAAAAAATCAACAGGACACATATCACTTTTCCCAGCAGGAAGTTTTTCTACCAGTACAAGGAAAAGTGGCTTTTCATGCATGACATTCCTTTTAAATTGTTTCTCAGAAGCAGGCAAGAAAGCATAACATTTGTGCATTTTGTCTCTTTTCCTCCCTCATCAGGATTTATAATGGAATGAACCTAAAGCAACTACTGAAACACTGGGCTGTGCTGTTTGAATTCATGCAGAGGTAATTTTTCCTGTTGTAAAATAGACAGAATTATCCTTAATTTGCCAAGGTGCAACAAGGCGTGACTGATCTCCAAAAGCCAAGGTCACTAGGGCAAGAACCTCACTGACCAGTGCTTCATCAAGTGAAGAGAGCTGGGCAGGCTGGAGATGGTGACCTGGTCCAACTGTGAGTCTGGAGGGCGAGGCAATGTCCTGGTGATGAGTGCAGACCATAGAGCACAAGGCCAGACAGGCGTACCTGGTGTGGCAGCAGAGCTGGAGACAGCTGCACCCATGGCGTGGCTCAGGCCGTGATGATCCCCACAGAGCTTGGTCACGGCCGCCAAAGCCCATTGGTGCCTTCAGGGTGCACAGCTCCAGGAGGAGTAAATGGGTTTTGTTGTCTGTTTGATTTTGAATTTAAAACACTGAAAACTAAAGAGATCATGCCTAAGCTCGTCTGAATGCTTTCCTGAGCTGGGTTCTTAACATCCATCTAATCTGGAGGACTCAAGTTGCTTAGCTTTTAGAATATATAATTTTTCAGGGGAAAAAAGGCTATGGATTTTCCTACTGAACATGCTTCTATTTGTTATTGTCAATTCATTATTAACATAATTAGTACAAAATTTCTAAGACTTTGTTCTGAAAATAATCCTTATGTCCATAGGCCTTTAAAAGATAATCATGGGGTATTAGGTAAATACTATCTCTAATCAGAGGAAAAATCTTGCATTAATGCCATTTCACATTTGAAAGTCCATGTTCAACTGCCCTTGAAAGATTCCCCAAGTGACACTGAATCAGTTACACTCCACAGGGACTACAGAATTGGGCCCAATGGCAAAAAATAGAAAATAGCTTTGCCGCAAGTACAATAGCTAGTTTCCTGTCACTTACTTATACCAGTTTGCCAAATAATCCTTCTCACAAATCTATGCATTATCAGTACGTATTTTTATCTTCACCAAACACGAAGAATTAAAAAAAAAAAAAAAAAAAAACCAAAAACAAAAAACAAAAAACAGCTGAATGCTAGTGTGCTGGGAGTTGCAAGCCCCCACATATATGCAAAAGCAAGTCTTTTTGAAGTGTTCTTTTGGGGTTTTTTATGTTGCTCTCCAGTTTACTTCTGACATCTCTGAATCCTTAAAGCTTCACCTTTTTTCTTGTGCAACTTTCTGTGCTTTTCTCTAATTGCTAGAACATGATAAAGCCAAGATAGACTTTTGTGCTAAAATTCAGTGTTGATGTGCTTGCTTTTCATTACACCTACCTAAAGTTTCCCAGGAACTATTTGTAGAACAGCTCTCAGTTATTCCTTGTTCCAAATGTGAATAGCTCTTTATGCTCCATCCCACTTTCTCTTGTTGATATGGTTTTTTATCTTTACAGATGACAGCAGACTTTTTGTGTACTTGTCAACACTTTTTAAAAGTTATACGCTATCCACACCTGTTTCAGGCACAATAGGTGAGACACAAGGTACTTCTTGGGATGTGTAACCTTTCCTGACAATCGATTCCACAAAAATTATTTGTACTCACTTTATTGCTGTCACAAAAGAAATTAAATGTGATGGACATATGGTTATTTCGAAGAAATGTGTTTTAAATGGACTCTTAAGAAGTAATGTTGTACACTAGCCAATCAAATACTTGAATATAACTCCAGATACTCTGCTAATTCTGAATTATAGCCCTCCTTCCTGAATCTTCTTTCAGATCTCATGTCCTTAATACACAATGAAGAGCACTTATGGGAATTGGAAATAAGAGAGTTCATACTTATGGCTGCAATCCATTTTTTAATTAGAAGTAAAAATCAGCCCATCAGTCAAAGAAATACCGTTTCCTTTAACAGTTCATGAGGGATGGGATAGAATTTTTCTACTACTTTTGAAATTCATGATAAGATGGGCTCCTTAGTTGAGAAATCCTAAAATCAGAAGTAGCAACCAAGACCAGAGTGATGCTTCAATTTGCAGATGGAGGATTACAAGTGGTTTGCCTAGTTGAAATCTAACATTCAGGACCAAAGCCTGTTGCTTTTTCTTCTCAGAAGATATTATTAGAGATTCTTTATCTCTAAAGTCAGATATATTACATGCTGTGGGACTGTTTTAAATGCATTTTGTAATATTTAAATCTATAAAGAGCGCCTGAATTTAAAAAGATACAAATGAACATAGAACTAAACTAACATGGAATGTCAGTATGACTGTGTATCTGTGTCACTGCATTATCTGTATCCCCCAACCTGAGGCAGACAGCAGAGAAGAGGATGATGGTCTTGACACAATGCCTTACAGTGTAGGCAATTATGCTATTGAATATGAAGTCAAAATAAAAAATTGCTCATTAAATAATTTTAAGTGATACTTTCCTAGAACATTCTTGTAACAAGATTCAATGCCCCTGTCAAAATTCCATGTCTCCAGTCCTAAAGACTCTGGAAAGCAGATTAATAACTGAAAGTGTAATGCACTGTTATCTTTCATTGTTATCCTTCACTGACAAATGATGAGGTCTCAGATACATAATTTTTAAATCTTGGATTTAAAAAATGATATAATCATGAATGAAACCACTCCACATTTTACTCTTGACAATCTGCAAAAAACTGTGCTCATGTTGTTACATGTTGCTACTGGTTTAGTTCTTTGAACATGAGTACTATTGTGAAGATTGGAAGAGATGAAGGATTCTGGTATTAACCTGTATTTATCTGTTTTAGCAGGCCTAACTTGGTTTCTTTGAACTGAATGGCACTCTATAATTATATTTTCCTACACTGACAAATTTCACCCTTGCAATCCAGGTCCATGGACAGGACCAGATTGCATAATTGCATTGCACTTCTGCAAGGTGTGTGCATCTGCTCTCATTTCAGCTTAAGCCATGTATTTATTTCAATTTAGCTGCAGCTGTGTAGGAACACACTGAAGGTAAACTAAGTTTAGACACACAAGCAATACAGATATATGTGCTGAAAACTTGTGAGCAGTAACAGCTGTACTCAGGGCCTAGGAATAAATCTATCTAAAAGGGAGACAAAAATCTCATCTCACATTTGTGATGGACTAAGAGCATAGATTTCACTGATAAAAATTGAGCTGATGAGCTGAACCTGTAACACTACCAATATTCAGAGCAGGTTTAAGTCCTCCTAAGATGTAAGCCCTTTAATTAAGGGCCCCCATTTGATTAAGGAAGACTGTGCTAAGACAAGACCCCATGTTAATAGTCTTACACCACCAACATCAAACAGCTGAACTATTCAGGATCACATCACCTGACATTTGTTTGCACAAACAATTTGGCACATGCTTATGAACAATGGATGCTTCTGTGGAGGCAGGATCGTTCATTATAGAGTATGGAGTGAATTATTCATGGAAAATAAATTATTTAATATCAGTGCTTTAAAGTACTGCATGCAAGTTTGGGCACTTATTACAAAAAGGGCATTAATAAATTAGAGAAAATCTGAAGTAGGCAAGCAAAACAATGAACGGGTTGTAAAGACAAAGCCCAGAGGCAAGGGAGTGAAAATGCTTTGTTTATACCTGGCAGGAAAGGTGAGAGTACACCTTTCAAGAATAATTCCTTCTGGCAAGGGATTATTTACAGTGGGGTAGAGACACCTAAAGGAAGTAACAGATTTAATCTAAAAATGGCCAATATTAAAAAAAAAAAGCCAAAAAATATTTTTAAAATTACTAATAACATAAACCTAAAGTTAAGAGAAACAGAAGCAGTAACAAAACTGTTAATGGCTTAGAAAAATACAGACATGGTGAGACAGGTATTTCTGATATTCTACTACACTTCACAGAGAAATTCAAGCTACAAAGCCTAGGTTACAATTTAAAAAAAAAAAAAGAAGGAAGAATAACCTTAGTAATCATCTGCCACAAGACACTGGGGAGAAGAATCTAAGTGACAAAAGTCTGAAAGGAACAGATCAGACAGTCTGAATCAGTGCCATCCTCAATAAAAGGAGACATGTTGTGAAAGGAGGGGAAAAGCTGGCCACAAAAGGCATTAGAGGGATTCATTCTATTCAAAGACTCATCTGTGCAGCATTTAGAACACCCTGTCAGGTAGCAGCAGGATTTCATGAGTGGGGGAGGTGTAAAACATGCTATCAGAAAATGTACTGGGGCATTAAAATACCAATATGGCTCAATCAGGAGGGGCAGGAAGCTGGGAAACCACCAGGCCACATTCACTTTTGTAATAAATCTTTTTGCTCTGCATACTTTGATGCCTGGTACAGAGAGAAATGACAAAACCTGCCTCTCTCTCACAAATGGTACACCCCTTTGCCTGACTCTAATAATTATTTTCACGAAAATCTTTAGGAGAAAATAAAATTGCATTTATAAAACAGATATGAATTCTTGAGATTACTCTAAATTCAATACCTCTATTAAGGCTCTAGCATTAACCATAAAATATCACTTTCAACAGTGTTACCTTAGCCCATCCTTATCATCTGACAATGAACTTTTGTTTTGGTTTTCTGGAGTGCTTTTCCTTTCCCCTTTCAGATAAAAATTGTACTACACTGTTTGTATCATTCTAATATTAAACAGTGCAATCAAAAAGCAACAGTAATGTTTTGGTGTCTCTTCAAGGTGGGACTTGAACCTTGCTCTTCCCCCAGTCTTTATTTACATCAGGACAAAGTGCCCCACCAGCACAGAGCAGTTTGTAGTTTGCACACTGAGTAAAGAGTGAATGAGTCATTTAATCATGTAACACACCCAATATTTGCTAGAGCAGAAAAAGAAATGTAATATTATCCAGTAAGCCTGTTAGTTGGGTGTCTTGTTACAAAGTAAGTAGGGCTGAAAAATCATTAGAAACACTTAGATAATCCTCAGATTGGCTCAAATTTTCCAGCTGGAGAAAGGTCTTTCCCTATTAAAATAGCCCCAGATATGCATTAGAGCACTGGAGCTGTGAAATGAAATACCCTGAGGCTTCCAGAGCTTCACAGAAGCACTGTACTTACAAATGTTCCAAATATATCAGCTTGGTGACAATGTTCAAGCCCTTTGCCTGGCAGGATGAATTGCTGTTGCCAGAGACAGTTACAAAAGAAATTTTCAAAATATTCCAAAGCATTCTGTATCGGCTGGTTAAGGGAACTTTCTAAAGAAGACATAGAGAAAGGCTGGGAGCTAGAAATCACTGCTCTTTTAGAGACTGGTAGAAATGTTAACATTGCTATTGTATCAGCTCTACATTTGTAACGGCCAGTGAAATTTCTAAAAATTATCTTGTATCCAAAATGTTACAGTGCTGTTGTTGCATTCTGTGGTTGAACTGTACAATATCCTCAAGTCTTTGAGCCAATTGTCTGCTGTGATATATACCAACAGCAAACACCCCTTTCTATGAAACATAAGTTACAGTTTGAAGAGTAAAGGACTCTGACATAGGCAGGGGAAATAAACAATTTTCTAGTTATTTGAGGTCTGGACTAGCCATCCCAGAGGCTGCAGCCAAGCCATGGACTGTAATTTAGACATTTTGCAAAGATTTGAGCATGATATGGTCAATTCATAAAGCCACAAACATACCCACTCTAAATTAGTTCCATTTTTTCAATACAAGAGCTCCTGAAATATTTTCTTTGGTGCAAGTCAAGAACCTCATCTGTTAATTCTGCAGACTGTACTTTTGCCCTAGAAGAGGTACGTTGAGCCACATCAAAGGGAAGTGCAAAGTGACTGTGACCATGAGAAGTCCTGCACCAACCATTTTCACTCTCTGACACTAACAGTGCATTTCCACCTTCTTTGCTTCTTCATCCAAAGCTGAAAATAGGCTAAAACCATACAGATATGCAGAGGCATTGCCTCCAGGGCCTGAAGTTTTAGCTATCATGACTCATTTATTATTCTAACACATTTTTCTGTTGTAAAAACATTCCAGAAAATTTACTCTCCCTATTCCTACTCTCTCCATTCAGCTTCCTCGTGTACCGAAGTTTCACAAACGTTTCTTTTCACTGCATGTGAAAAAGTTGAATGCAAAGGAATAGCATTAACATCTGCAGATTTACAATTTTTTAAAGGATTATTATTATCTTGAATATTGCAACCTGGTAAAAGAAAAAAAATACTTGGCCTTGTTCATTAATAAAACAAGAGACTCCACAGATCTTTAAACAACATTCTACGAATCCATAGTCTTATTGTTATTAAAAGTCTCACATTAAACCTGCTCTACTGACAAATATTGCTTGACAAGGAACAAGTTCAGCTCATTTAAAGACTAGTGATGCCTAGAGCTTGCCATCAACCCCAACTCAAGCACCACTGTAATCCTTCCATTTGTTACAGACTGCTCATAGCCTAATTTACCTAAAGTAAAAAATCAGAAAATTGCATTTCAATTTTCAAAGTAAGTAACTGGTAAATCCAGAACGATACATTCTCCCACTTGTAATGCTTTCAGTCAATGAAGCTGAGGGTCCCAGCAGTGCTGATTGCACAACACCTTTCTACACACTTATTCCCCTGCAGCAGCGCCACTTGCTCCCAGTGTAGCAACAGTGTAACCAATTTCATGCCAGTGTTGGAAAAATCAGTATGCACAAAGTGTTGGTTCCCTACTGAAAAATTAATTAGTGCTATTTGTATGCATCACTCAACTTTTTGTAACAGTGAACAAGAACTGCATAGCTATTTCCTAAATTTTGCTCTTTTTTGTGCTGTTTTAAAATTCAATAAGCACAAATCACTGGTGTTCTATACAGCTAAACAACAAACTGCTTTGCTATGACTCCTATATTTATTTACCAAATGGAGACACTTATAATGCAAAGTCCTTTGAATACTAACGCATGTTTCCATAGGTGCCCTCTCCTAATTTTAAGGGTAGTAAAAGAAGTATAACAAAAGAGGAAAAAAAATTATACTGTACTCAAAATTCCTCTACAGTTTCCATATACCTGGAATGTAATTTCAGAATTTGCACTTCAAGCACAGATATGGCTCAACATCTCACACAAAACACCGGACCCCATGTAAAGACATTGAGACAACTGATCTCCATGTGTCTAAGGGGGATTTCAATTTGGCATCATCTGGCATAAAGAGAAGACTGCTGCTAGCACTGACTGAGGAAACTCTTCATAAAGCAGCAGTATTTTTATTTCACAGGTATTAAAAAATAATTCCTGCCTCACTTAGCACTATTAACATTCACAGCATTCCAAGTAGTGAAATAAAATCCTGAATAGCCAAAATAAGCAGCCTTACCAAGTTTCTCAGCAAGCACACAAAACTCCCAGCAGTGAGGTATTTCAATAATGAAATTTAAATACAATACCTAGAAGTACTGTGTATGACTGATTGTTATGTTAACACAACAATAAGACATGAGTTATTTATTTAAGCCTTTAGAATTCCTGTATCATATCACTGATGGTCTTATTCGATTCAAGATCAATCTTAAATGCTTAAAGCCTTTCAGGTGGGCTAATGCTGCTTCTCAGTCTTCATTGCAGCCGGAATGAAGGGCAAAGTAAATGATTAATGGAGCATTTCATTAGTTTTTTTTCATCACAAACTATGAATAGGAGTTTCCATTTGACTGCCCAATTTCAGCCCATTTGGAAGGAGATGATATTGGCTGGATTGGTTGGGACACATGGTGAGAGGCAATTCACATGCAGTGTTTGTGGAGACAGAGCCATCGACCAGAAAAGTAACAGCCACCATTCTTCTACCACCCACTACCTAAAGGCTGAAGTGTCAGCAAAATTAATGTTTGGATAGTCAAGAATTTCCACTATCTATCTTTTTTCAAACATGCCATTAGAAGGAAATGCTGCAAACATAGTCACACATAAAGCAGATTCAGCTGTCCAGACAGAGGCTACTGCAGTCTTCTAAAGCACTCTCCAGTCTGATCTATATCCACACAAAACCCAAAAAAATTAAAACCCCTCAAATTTGTGAAATTCTGAATATACCAACTTAAAAGTTTGTCCATGAAGGCAGTTAGCAAAGCAAGTATGACTGAAGTTAAATATTCACTAAACACTACATTTGAAATATGCTAATGGCTGAACTAATAACTATATTTTGTAACAAACTAATTCACTACCTGATAGTTGCATGTCTCTTTTCTGAACCTAGAGCTCAGCTAAGCTTTTGGAAGCTAAAAAGTTAAGAGTTAAGCCAAACCTCTGAAGAAATAAAAATTCTACTCTGGCTACAGTAAAATACTAGGAATAATCTGCCTGTGTTCCAGATACAACAGTACTTAAGCAATCAAATCAAAATAAAAAATTAAATAGATGTTAAGATTAATCTGTGGTCCCATATGATTATGGTGGTATTTGCAATTACCAAGGATTAACACTGAGTTAGATATTGGGCTAATTCTAGAGGGTTTCAGGTTTGGATTTCCTCCTTGGCCTCTAAGTGCTACAAACTTTGACACAGACTTCAGGAAGAGAAGAAATGTATGTGCTACATTCTACATGTAAAGCACCAAGTGATATTATCAGCAAAAGTTGATGAACAGCTCTTTTGGAAAAAGGTCTCAAATCTCAGGTCAGATTCAAATGACACTTAAACTCTGTTTTCACTGGCTTCTGGTCCAAACTGGCCAATTGCAAAACTGAAAATCTGCTATTTCAAGGATTTACTCCCCAAACTCCTCCCATCTGCTACCAATCATTCCAAATAGCAGCAGTAAAACGCAGGGGAACATCTGGAACAGTCTTGTGGGCAGAAATACCTAATGAGTATCTCTAGCACTATAGCAACCTTGGCTGGATTCATTTCAAAGTGACTTTTACCAGCAAAGACTAGGCATGGCTAATTAAGAAATATTAATTCAGGCTTATTATTCTTTCACAAAAGAGGGCTAAGCAAATTCAACTGTATTCAGCTGAGCTGTGAAGCCTGTTTAAAACCTAAACAGAGGACAAAATCTAAGTAATAATTTAATAAAGACTAAAGCAAAGTGATACTTACTCCTTCTGGAATAGGAACTAGAAGAGCATCATTATAATTTTGAAAAAAGCTCAGATGAAATGCTATTACCTGATCAAGAAGGTATCTGTTGAGGGGTACAGAAACACTTCTAAAGAGATCAAAAGAAAGCACATCAAATTCAAACAAATAGTTATAAAACAGAGACCCAAATCAGAGGGGATCCTGTGCCACTTTACAGCCAAATACACCAGAGATGATGTAGGAATGAGGTTATCAAATTTGCTAAAGTATTCTTTCACCTCTTTTTTCTGTCAACCAATACATTAAAATACCACTGTAGCAAATGACTCACCAATCTTTATGAGCACCTAACTGGCTTAGCATTAATGTTGTCCCAAACACACTGTTGTTCTCCCCCCCTCCAGTCACCTTTGACAAACCACCCTGCTGTCCTGCTTCTCTATTGCTGCTGCCTTCACTAGATGCACAGGCTGTCCCCATCCCTGCTCCCCTGCCACAGGCCATGGCTCCCCATTTCATAGCAAAACCCTGGGCTAGAAGAGTGAGTCAGATCCAGAAAGTGCTGCAAAAACACCTGGCTGTCACCTCCTCCTGTGCCCAAGGCTGCCAGCCTGGGCACACCCTGCCCTCTCTCCCTGCAGCCACACCAACATCAGCCCCTGACAGGGGATGGGCGGCCTCTGTCTGGGGTAGGAGAGGGAAAGGAGCTGCCCTTTCTCTACCAGAGGAGTTTCTGATCATTAAATTGCCTGTGCAACTCCAGCCTTAGGATACGTGTTGGATATAATGAGGACTAAGAAACCCAACCCAGCACACAAACACAATACCCCAAGCCTTGCACCTCCTGTCCACTTAAAAATAATTTCAAGGTGTTTGTAGTGGTTTTTCTTGTCTTTTTCAAAAAACATACGGCAATGTGAAGGCAGTGCTGCTGTGTGGCACATGTGCATGCAGATGCTCTATCCTCTAGAAGAGAGGCTGTGTAACAGATTATGCTCAGATAACTGACTGCACATTCATCTAACCCACATGACCACCCTTTCATATGCAGCTCCATAAAATACATATGCATGTAACAAAGCAAAATACCCACATTCATTGCACAAGCAACATTATATTCAAAGTCAGATTTCTTTTTCAGAAAGATTAATTTTAATGAACTTACAAATAAAACCAATGAAAGCCAGACAAATTGAAGAGATTAAAGTGTACGTTCAAGACAGGCAGGAGAAATTGTGTTGTGAATAATTAATCACAAATCAAAAGTCTTCTGAAGCCAATTATTTTCCTAGGATTCCTTCAATTGTGAATATCCGCTATGGAACGACCTATGCCTTTCCCATTTATGCTTCTTTAAAACACATTACAGGTACTACCAGTAATATCAAAGATTCCCTTAATTCAGGATTAAATTCCCTGTGGCAGCAGGGATTAGGAGTGGTGGGATTCTTGCGAATTGATAAATCTTACAATTAACTCCTCTGGAGAGATTTTCAGCCATGAAAAATCCATTATTTTTTAAATGTCTACAAAACCATCTGTATCTTGGGATATTCCATCAGTTCCCAGTTACAGGATGGACAGAGGCTGAATGAAGTAACTTCATCCAAGTAGAAGGAACATGGATTCATAGAATGGTATTAGTTAGAAGGATCCTTAAAGAACATCTAGTTCCAAACCTCCTGCCCTGGGAAGGGACATTTCCACTTTACCATGCTGCTCAAAGCCCCATCCAACATAGCATTGAAATCTTCCAGGATAGATGATACTGGAAGGCGCCTAATTCCAGCAGTACAGAGGGGTATTACACACTCCCATGCAAATGCATGGATTTCTACTGCAACCATGCACAATTGTGCTCAGGTTCTCAACAGTAAATTGGGAACACTGTCCTTTTTTGCATTGCACACTTTCTTTTTAACAGCACACATTTACTTAAGCAATTACTGCCTGCTGTCTTCTGTGTACTAAGCATTTGGACTGCTTTTTTACATCATCAGTACATCTTCAGAAACAAGGTCTCAGCAGAATCTTCTCTCTTTTAATTGCCTAGTTTGATACTTTAGTATTTTCAAAGTGCTCCCTGTGTTCTTTAAATATTTAAGGAGGCTACAACCCCTTCATCTTTTGAAAAAGCCAGATTGTCATCCAAAATGCTTTGTTCCAGTTTGGAGCTCCATTGAACTAGAAGCACAAAGTCCATGAAACTGTCCTGATCTCTCATAAAGTTGCTCCCCTGCCTCTTTCCTCCATTGACAGCATGACTTCCCACCCCTCCTTCCAATGCTCCTTTTACACATGAGAAGCTCTGTTAAGCAAATGATTCATCTTCAGATTTCTCATTGCTCACATCTCTCCTGAAGACCCCCTACTGCCATTCACACTATACTAAAAAAAATACTAACCACCAAAAAAACCCCCAAAACTTTCTTTTCTAGTAGATTTTTTTTTGTCCAACATGCTGTGCTTGTATGTGATAGCAGCCCCTTTAACCAACTGCTTTCTCCAGTGGTTCCTTTCAGCCTTTATGCTCTCCAAGGAAGTTTCACTGCTGTATGAACAAAGCACACAGCCCCAACAAAACATATTGGCTAAATACTGAAATGTAGAAAGATGCATTAAGCTGGGCTCTTTTTTCTGTTGCTTTAATTTCTGACATTAGGGGATCTCAGTGGAGGACTGCCCTGAGATGCTTTATAGAATCATGGTAAGGATGTAGGTGAAGCTATTTGATGCTGAGAAAATATGAAAGAAATTCAAGTTAGAAAGGACAGGAAAAAAAGACAGATAAAGACACAAGGACACACAGAAAAAGTATATTTGGGAAGGAAATACAAAGGCAGAGCAGGCAGAGAGATGGAAACAGGAAATGCAAATACTACTCTTAGCAAACCACTGAACATTAGAAGAAAATGTTCATTAGCTAAAAGCCTATTCAAATACTTAGAAAGGTCAATACAACTTGGTTCATCATGTTTTAGCTGTGGGACAAAGCTCACACCCTATCTCTACAGGTTATCTGGTCACTTCTCCTGAGCTGGAAACACACACAGGTGAAATTGAATGTTGTGTAAAAAACCTGCATCAGTGGATGTGTACGCAAAAAATCTGCTGTGAAATGCATGATTAGGAAAGGATGTGTATGGAACACATTTTGCATTGTTTAAAGTATTGATATCGGATCTACCATTGTTTTCTTTATTTTATTAAAGTGCTTATCTCTTGAGTGATCAGTAACTTAGATCCAGGCTTGGTTGGTGAAGAAGCTTACAGCAGCAGCAATTAAACTTTAGATAAACACATAAAGTAGAGTTTGTTTTGCCTTACAGATATAGGGCAAGCATGGGGGAATCTGATGATTTCACAGCATGGCAACACTTTTCTCTTCAGCAATTCACAAAGCTGCTATCATCAAATCACAAAAACTGCAGCCTTCACAGGTTTCTTTGATTGTTTTCCTATAATTAAAACACACATTGCACAATATGTTTCCTACACTGTGAAAAAAATTTCACTTCTAGTATCACTTCTGAAGTTTTATTTCACTGCCAAATCTATTTTTTTTTCCAAGTATTTACTGGGGAAAAAGAAAAAAATTCTCACCTTTCAGCCTCTTACAAGTTTCCTGTCTGAAAACACTTCACAGAGAGCAAGCCCAGCTTGCACCCAACTCCCCTTAACAGCAGACCTCAGGAGGCAGCGTGGGAGAAAAAGCAGAGAACAGACATGGAAAACAAGGTAAGGGAGAAAAAGGAAAAGTGGGAGGAAAAGAGCATGTTCAGAAAAGCCTCGGTGCACAGCCTTTCAAGGCCACCAGCCCAGCAAGGAACAGGTTCAAGAGGGCAGCACACTGCTTCTGGGAGCACTCCGGGGCCCTGGCTGAGCCAGGGAAGGCCAGAAACAAAAGATGTTTCCTGCTGCTCCCCCAGTGCATCACCTGCCCAGCATTCCTACCAACTGCAGCCTTAACAAGCAGCTCTGAGGCAAAACTGGGGATAAAGGAAATCAAAAGGTAATGTGCTGGATTTACTAAACTGTCTTTTTAAAAAGAATATATCATGTGTTCTACCTGTCAGTCCCTGTCCAAAGGAATTATACACACACATAAAAAACATAACAGAGAGAAAACTCATCATGAGCTGTACAATCTTTCACAGGTGCTGGAAAGAATTTTGTTTCTGCAATGACCCAAACCAGCTTTACCTCTCTTCCACCCCTCTCCCTTAGCAACTTTCATGCAACTCTTAAGCCTGGTTAGTATCACTCATCTCTGTGTATGAGTGACGTGAACTGTCCAGAACTGAGGCACACTGTATATCTGACAGCTGACTGCTGGCTTTGAATAGCAGAACATATTGCCGAGAGTTTCTCCTGCAATTGCATCCTTTAGCACTGACAGTGGCTGAGAAGCTGCTAACACTCTCAGAAGCTTTCAGACCCAATTCACAAACTTCTTGGTGACAGGTCTGAGAGACAGAGGCTGTAGTCTCAGGACCAACTGCTCCATACTGGTTTTCAGCAGCCACCTCCTCTGGAAGTGTTGCTCAAGACAAAACCAATAAGAATTAATAACAGAGACAGGTAAGGAAATCCTGAGGGAGACATCCCTTAAAGTGAAGGCTTTGCTTGAGCTAAATCCAGATGAAACACATCTGTGAGGGAAGAGCTTGTAGTTAGTTATTGTCATGATTAATATGGAAGTTAGGTGTGATGTTATTATCTTTTGCCTCCTTAGTGTACTTAGAAATCACAGACTGGAACCAAAAGGCACAAAATATCCTGCCTACCCCAGAAACACAGAATTTTAGAATGCACAATGATGCATCTATTTAGATAGCAGTACTGGCAAAACAATGCAGTATTTACTCCAAAAAATGCCTTTTATACAAGCGTTCTGATTAAAACAGACCTCCTGTCATGGGAAAGAAGCTACTAAGACAAGAGTCCGTTTATAAAAAGTGAATTAAAATTAGAAATATGAAAAGTCATCAAACATAATAATGGAATCCATTAATCCAATCAGAGATGCCATCTTTCAGAGGCATTGCCAAAACAGGAGTACCCCACCTGAGGATGCACAAGAAGGCAGAAGCAGAGAGTAATGACTCAGAAAGCTGACCAAACCCCACAAGGGGTCTTGGCAACAACTACTTGAAGATATCCAAACTCATTTGTCAACCTTTTGCATTTTATCACTCATTAATGGGTGACTCAAATGGAGGGAAAAAAATACGAAGAGTGCAGATGGGCAATGCTCAATATTTGAATAATGGATCATTTCCATTAAGTTGTAAAAAGAATGTAAAATTGCATGGTGATCCATTAATCTGATTTAGTGATGGATAACTAAAATGATGAATATGGATTATATATTTTTAATGAGTGCTACATTTAACAAGCATGAACATTGGTGAGTGTGAACATTAGTGAATGAATAGCAAGGCTTAGAAAGTTTTGGATCTGACAAATATAAGCAGAACTCTTCCTAGCATGCATATTATCAGTATCTTGAGATTAAACAAGATCTATTGGAGCGTGTAATTGGTGACAGATAAAGAGATCTTAAGTCATATAAGCAGTTTTCTCTTGCTTGGTGAATATATTTTAGAGTCCGCGTTGTACTGCATGGAAATGTATTTGCTGCAGCTAAACTGATATTCCTGTCTTTTACCAGGCTGGCAATGGAAAGAACAATGGAAAATACAAAGGTTGCTCAAATTTTAGTGTAAGTCAATTATTACTTAGGAAAGGAAAGCTCAGGAGAGGCAATGAAGTTGAGACTCAAAGTGCCATTAGAAGACAATCAGATGCCAGGCTGCCCACACCCCGAGTATCAATACTGGAACAGAGACACAAACCTGCACAGCCACACCAAACCAGCAACCCAGCTTGCCCACAGCTGTTGGCTACCACATCTCACTTCCACAGTATCCCAAGCTGCTCATATCCAAATTCAAGCACGTTATTTTTCATCTATTCATGCACAATGCAATAAAGATTCTTCCTAGTAATGTTCCACTAGTTCTCTACCCATTTTGTAGCAAACACAAAACTCACTTCACATCAGAATCAATCTGCCTACCAGAGCTCAGGCTTGAGCCTATCCAACAGTGTCCTCTTTCCTTCTTTTTCCCCTTTTGCAGTCTTATATAGCTGCTGCACTTGTGTCAGCAAGTGAAACACATCATTCTCCTTCTGGAAGTACCTATACTGTATTAAATAGATAACACCTATAGACAATATCTAGACAGCTTGATGGCTGTACATTGAAAAGATTTTGTTACACTTACAGCTACTATTTCACTTCAGACATTTACCCTTCATCTAGTTTCACTGGTTTTTTGGCATCATGATGCTTGCACACTTACAAGATGGAGATATGAAAGCAATGGCATGAAGCTATACAATGGAAAATGCTTCTTTGAAAAAGAAAGAACCTAGGCAAAAGGTGAAAAACTATTCCCTGTTGCAGACAGAGCACACCAGAAACAGCATCTTGAGTGGAGCCTCTTGAGCAGGATCTCTTGTGGAGCCAGAGATCAAAATCCAGATTTGTTGGCTTTCAGTACCAGGATCTCATCACTTGAGCTCCTCATGCAGCACCTTTTCATAGCAGATGTGCTCAGGGTACTTTGGTTTGCTACAATTGAGGTCTTCAGCCCATCCTTCCTGTAAACATTTCCCATGCATTTTGATCTAAAGTTCCTTTTCCCTATCAGGTACTTCAGTCT
Source organism: Melospiza georgiana (assembly GCF_028018845.1). Taxonomy (NCBI): domain Eukaryota; kingdom Metazoa; phylum Chordata; class Aves; order Passeriformes; family Passerellidae; genus Melospiza; species Melospiza georgiana. The sequence goes on from NC_080434.1 coordinate 56,262,867, forward strand.
GCCTAAAAGATTTTAGTTACAAAAAAAGCAGGACTTGGCTAAATACCATGACAGCTCCAGCTTTCCAATTTTGTTAATTCAACCACTGAGCTCAATATACAACTTTGATGCAGTTCTTTTTTTCACATATCAGTGACTACTCGTCTCAAGAAGATAATTTCCATTTTCTTTAGCACAACTGAGGTTTGTTTCTTTTTCATTTTCCCATCCTAGGAAGAACAGTCTGCCCTGAGCCTCACTGGTAAGCAATTAAAATCTGGAAACTTGCCAGCCTCTGTGGTACTGTGAATTCATTTCCCAAGTACACATGTAATTCTTGGAGCTGAAGTCGAGACAATAAAATGTGTAAAACTTGACTATATTATGACTCCTCACTCAATGTCAAAGCCCCTTTCACACAAAGAAATTGGAGTAAATCAGTCAATAATGAGAAAGTGCAGGCACTAATTATTTTATTACAAATCTGGAAAATATGCATAATTTAATTTTTGGAAATTAAATGTGCTTATGATAGCATAATCATTTTTCAGATGTGACATCAGTAGCACTCCAGTTGCCTTCAATATTTCTCAATAATATACTTATTCTTCACCATTAAAGCTGAGCAATATTCTAAATATCTGGACTTCAAAAACACATATTCTGTTTGCAACTATCAGTTTGATCCTCTCCAGATACCGCAGAAAAGCCAAAAAACACCAGTGATTGAGGGGAAAGGACATTGTAAAAGCCATGTTTTAAAGGTAGCATAGCCCAGTAAATGCAATTAGCGAATCTTTGCCCTGTACATTGTATGAAATGCAGAAAAACAGCAATAGACTTGCTGGAGAGTTCACAGGAAGGTCACAGCCACAGATGTCAGTGCCCAGCCCAGGCACATTTCACTGGAAAGGAACAGAGTCCCAGCGCCTTATCCCTGTGGACTGAACGTGGATTTGGGAAAGCTTCAGGTTTCGGGCTGGAAACAGAAGAAAAAGGGCAGGGGGTGGGGGAGAGAAGGAGGCTCATCAGCCAAACCATATTACATTTCCCACTGCACTCCCACAGCTCAGGCCTTGAAAGAAGCTAATCCTAACAAATCCATGTTATAAAATTTTTTCACCTAATTCATACAATCATTTTATTGTTTATGTGTACATATCCCTCACAAAGATTTAAACTGGTGTGCTTTACATATATTGGAAGATTAACAAAGCTGCTACAGCATGTGGCTTGTTGGAATCAAAGGGAACAGATTTGTTCCAATGTCCTATAACTGTTTTAAAATAAATTCAGCGATTTCACCTGAAATCCTATATGGTGTTCTATGCTATATAGTCATGATTATGACATTAAAGTTACAGGTCATTCAAGGTTTATTTTCTAGCCTTTGATAAGTGGAGGATTTATTCTCGTGAACCCTTTATATGCCAAAATTTAGCACTGCGTTATTTGGGTTCTACAGTAAATGCAAATGTGTTTCTGAAATGTGCTGGAGCAAAAGAAAATTTAGAACCTAAAAAAATCTTAACACACTTATACAGCAGTGCACAAGAGTAAAAATATTAAAAACAGTCCTCCATTAAATGCTCAATAATTTTATTAACCTAATCCAAAAATAGCTAATAAGGAATTAATATTCATTCACCAGTGTCTGCATCCTAATTAAGAAAGACTTTTGAATTAACCAATGTATTCTTTTAGGCCAAGGTTCAGCAAAACATAAAAGTACAAGTCTAAATCCATTTCTAGCTGAATAAGTCTGCTTTATGCTTAATCCAAATGGCTAAATCCATTTATTAAAGATCTAAAAGGGGTTTGGAGATGGAAATATATAGAGAGATACCAGTATTCCCTCAAAAAGAGTGACTTAAAAGGCTGAAAGATTATTTTACTAAGATAAAAACTGAGGTAAAATGATAAGCATGCTGTATAACAAAAGCACATGCTACAGAGGGTGGTTGTAATACTTTTTCATTTAATGCAGTACCATGACAAGGTATTCTGAATGAAACAAAGAATGTATCAAATCAAACCTGATCAAGCAAAACAATATTTTTCGAGCAACTGATGCATAAATTTCCACCTATGTCACATCACAAAGAAATCAAGTAGAGAAGAATGATATTTAGCAAAATGGGAATTTCTAGAGTTACTGGCAAGTTTTCCATCACATTTTGAAAATCTTCCTGAACCCAATTCTTCAGTGTCTCAGCCAGTTCAGATACCACAGAAACCTCTCAACCCATTCTGCACTTTCCTTTAAGCATTTGGTACTCAGATGTTACACACTGCACTAATTGCATCATTGGTCCCCTAGTAACTATCTGCTACCTGCAGATCAACATACAGATTCTCTTGTATCAGCAAGACAAAGTAATTTGGTTACCTGGCAGTATAATGGCACTGTTGAAAAATTTGCCCTTTCACATTCTCTTCTTCTGCTTACCCACGGTCTTTATCTGTTGCTCTTAAACAGCTGACTTTTCTTCCTAGGTGTACCTCTAAAAGAGATTTTTTTTTTAATGTTTTGTTCTTTTTCCCATTAAAGAACAGCTGCCATTCAGATGTGGGCCACAAATGCACAACAGTCTCCAAGGAATGCACAAAGATCAGTGCTCAGGACAGGTGTGTTCAACTGAAATGTTTGGATTTTGTCATGACAACAGCATGCCTTGCAACCAGCATTAATTACTTCTCCTGAAGTAGATCTGACAGCTTTACTCAGAATACATTCAATCTATAAAATTTCATGCAGCACTGCAGACTGAATACTGATTTTGAAAATTGTAATACCAACAACTCATTTCTCATCAGCTCAGAACCACTTATGGTATGTTTAATATATTTGTTTCATTAAGGTGCCCAACCCTACATAAAAAGGCCAAAGTCACCACTAAGTATATTGTTATTATTACACTTATTTTTTAAAAATTCAGTATTTTTTCTTTTACAAAGCATCACAGTAGTGCAAAGTAATTTTGCCAAAATCACTAGTAGCAGAAAAAAGATTAGTGCTAGCACAGGTCTGAGGACCTAAAGAGTAGGCTATTTTCTCAACAGGGGCTACAAGACAGTCTTTGTTTCCTGCTATATCACTATAAAATGTAATGCCATGAACTTGTGAACAATTTATGTCAGAAAACAATACAGCATCGGACTCCCTTCCTTCAACAGTGAAGGCAGAAGATCCAACAATCAGTGGGGTTATCTTCCAAAATGCAAAAAGCTATTAGTATTAGTCTAATATAGCACAGACCATGGGAAGAAACGTAATCATCTTTTTATTTGAGTAAAAATTGAGAATAAGATGACCTGTACTAAATGAAAAAGGAAACTTCAGACACATAATCTCTTCATTATAGCTATTTCCTTTTTAATATAGTTTCTTTTCTTCTGATATGAAGCTTAATTTATAAGCTGTTATTTAAGAAACTGATATACAGACATTAAACTAAGCTATACACTTGATTTACAGCACAATGTTAATTACTAAAATCGTAACAGTAATTTAAACTTGCATATTTTTATAGCTCTAAATACAAATAATTTCTCACAGAAAGAAATGCTATAGTAGCATAATTTTGGTTATGTAAATAAAGAACGTTTATACTCACAGAATAAGCTTGACTCAAAAGTAGCAATTCTCATATGGCTGATATCTGTACAAATATGCTTTATTCTACACAGTCTAATGATTTGAATCCCCTCACAAATGCAAAAATTTCATTCTTCTATATTTCCATATCACTTGTGTGAGCCCTGTTTGGTAGTGCTTGATACCATTGCAACTGAACAGTTAAAAACTAATCTACAATTCAAATGCTCACAAAAGCACTGCATGTACTCCTGTTTTTTGTAATACCATACTGAAGACAAGCATTCTTACTCAGCACTGTTGCAAATACGGCTTCTACTCTTCCAAAAAGAAACACAAGAAAAAGTTATGAGAAATAGTCAAAGAAAATTAGTACATAATTCCATAAGCACTCACTCATAAAAACTACCCATCTATTCCCCACCTATTCCCCTTGCTCCTATAAAGGAATCCCATGCAGTGAAAAACATTTGCCTGCATTTGATTGATTTCAGTTCTCAGAGATCAGGACTCACAGGTTACACTTTCACTCTGCCACTGGCCTGTCTGTAACCTAGGGCAAATTACTCAATGTCTTTACATTTTTTTATATGAAAAATGGGGCTACAAATACTTCCTTTAGGAGGGCAGTTACATGGATTATTAATGTTTTCTGAAATGCTCCAAGTTCCTCCAATTAAAAACATTTCATAAATACCACCCAGAGCATAATGTTACAGTGTAAAAATTGCAGGCTAGTAGTAAAAATGGAAATTATTATTTTGAGAACAAGGATAATATAATGAAGATTTCAATTACATGTTTAAAAAAGTTCTGTGAAAAGCTTGAAGAATCTAGGCTACTATCATTTATGATACCTTGGTTTCCTAGGTTGCTTTAAGTCTAAATTCTCTCAAGCATTTAGTCAATAACTGACTGTTCTCAAACTGAACTCAAACTGCAAGTCAAAGAGAATCAAAGCAAACAACATCCCAGACCTCCACCAAAATCAAAGCTCTGTCTTAGGAAAACACATACTGGGTAAATGCAAAGCATGTTTTGATTTCACTACATTTTGGCCATTTTGAAAAACCCCAGAAGCCTGCCATACTAGAGGCAATCTTCAGACTTAATGTCTTCCAGTCCTAAAGAGTTTATTCAAATCTCCCTGGACAGTCCCTTCTTTAGACTCTGCAGGAGCAGATGTTTCAGAACCCACCTTCTACCCTGACCTTCAAGGATCACACTTATACCAATGAAACCCTGCTGCCATAGGACCATGAAGAACATTTCTAAGTGCACCTGAGCAAAATCCTGAACAAAAGACATGGAAAACTAGACACACACAGTAACTCATTGCCCTGTACTCAGGCAAACAGCCAAGCAAAAGTTTTCATTTTAATTTTTCTTACCCTGATCTAAGAAAAACACCCTCTATATGCATAAAAAATATGACCAAGAGTAAGTACATCACAAAACATTCACAATATCTCACAGAGAATGATATCAAGCATGTGTTCATGCCAGATTTCATGAGGAACACTGAAGTGAGGTTAAAGCCAGCTGTATGAGTCAACATAAAAGTGAACATTTTTCCACTGCTGAATATAATTAATATACCATTATTCTTCCAAGGGGAGGATTTTTCAACCCCAAATTCTAGATTTCACTCTTTTTTATATAGCCTTTTCAATTTTTTTCTAATTCTGCATGATGACAGCAGAGACAATTGAATTGTTACGTTTTCTCATATTTCTGTATAATGACTAAAGCATTTTGGCTTGCATTTACAAAGTAGATAAAAATCCCCCTCACACCAACAAAAACCTCACTCTTTTGGGCAGAGACCAAGCCCAGACAATTACAGCATTAGTCAAATAAATCTTTAAAAGAAGGAATCAGAATACTTCCATTAGTAGAACTTCCTTCTCTACTGTCTGTAAAACTGCTTTACATCTAATCAAGGAATTTAACAGGTAGTGCAGCTGTCCTAAAATGTTATCTTCTTTTGCAGAAATGCATGAAAATGAAGATCACCTCCAGCACACTGCATAACTCAAAAGCCAATAAAATAACTGCAAAAAAATTGATCCAGAAGCCATCTTTGTATCTGGAGTGATATATTGAAACCAAAAAGAGACAAAGGCCTATGATAAATCAATTCATAATCATGCTACACACAGCACTAGAAACATAATCCATATTGTGCTGGTGAGATTGCACTAGAGCCCAGCAGTGCTGGAACATATTTCACCTCTGCTTAGCTTTCTTATCCATCTCCGTGAGCACACAATGGCCATCTACAGGTTCCAGAGCCTGACCTCAGCCATGTGCACCAGAAGTAAAGAATGGTCATACTTGAACAAGGCATGCTGGTTTCATTCTCTTCACTGGAGAGAAATCTATTGTGCAATGCTGGAACAATCAGCCAGAAATTTAGTAATTCAAATTCATTCTTTACTGTTTGAATAAAATTCTTCATTAGCTTATCATGACACTGATGTTCAGTTTTCAAAATTACACATCAGACTTTGCCTAAACACCATACATATAAAAACTCATGTTTCTTTGAAAGTGTGAGTAAATCACCTTTTCAATTACTTTACAGGTCTGCTTTAACCTATCACATCTATGGATGCTTCTTGGCTTAGCTTTTCTTGTAGAGGTCAGGGAATTAAGAGAAAAATTTATGGGTTTTTAATATTATTGATAAAAAAGACACTCTAATGCCTTGGCTTCAAATCCAGACAAAGAAGCATTTGTCTACATCAGGAAAAAAATACCCTTAAAACTTAGTTTAAGCAGGCGTAAGGAGACAAAAACAATAGAAATTATAAAAAAAACAATTATAGAAGTTTTCTAATGTGGCTTAGTCACCTACAGCAGCTGCAGTCACTCACTGTTGTGTTTGTGTTCAAGGTTTTTGTTCACATGCATTTGTACATCCTGTTAGTGGGAATTTAGACCCCTCATGCTTAAAAGAATTGGGCATCTTCTTCTTTAAACATTTTACCTACAAAGTAAAATCTGCCAGATCCATGTAATACCATGTACCTTATGAGAAAGATTAAATGCATCAAATGTAAGTATTCACTAATCAATAGCTTCTTTCCCCTCCCCCCTCAAATATCTTCACCACTTCCCACCCAAGTTTGAGCTATCTACTATCTCTATAAGCTGCATGTTGAATAATAGCTTATCCATCTATATCACCAGAGATTATAGTAAACAACATAAAATCCATTATCTAATTCAACAATCACCACTAAATTCTGCAGCAAGCCATGCCTTTTCTAGATAATGAGACTGAACACTACTTTGATGTTCCTTACAGCCTAATTTACTGAAGATTTGTAGGGCATTTATGAAGTTTTCCCTGCAGAGCTCTGAACTTGCCAAGACCAAAATCAGGAGCAAGGATGTAAATAAAAGAGAGGCAGTTTAACAGTCCACACCAGCTGCTCATTTCTTAGACAAACAGTATTCTTCTACTTTGAAGATACAAAACAACTTCTAAAATGAGGTATGCAGGAGGTATTTTGTTTTGCTATTGAACTTAACCCAGAGAAGAACTGCAGATACATCACTATGAAAACCTGGTTTGTCCTGGTGCACACAAAATTCTTTGATTGTCTAATGAAGAATTAACAATTGGCATTGGACGCTATAAAGGAGGACTGATGATCGACAATGCAGCAATAGTATAGAAGATGAGACAGTGCTGCAGAAGAGAATGAAAATGGGAAGGGGTGCTATCAAACAATCATGATTATTATAGTAATTTGCTGTTAAAGCACTTCTGGCCTTGTGAATCAATAAACATAGTATAGTAGAAGACATTATAAGTTAATGGATGAGCTTTTTCACTCTGAGGGTCAACAACTAAAACATTTCTCAGTTTTGTTCATGGAGAACATGAGAACAGAGGCTGTTCAGTTCAGAGTAGCTCAGCCCTGAGCTGGCACAGAAAAACTGGCCCAGCAGCAGCTTTGCACTGTTCCTGACCACATTGTTTGCTGCATTTAAACTCACTCTTATCATTCAAGGAATGTAGTATCATATAAAAAAAAAAAAAAAAAAAAAAAAAAAAAAGGCTAGAATAGGACAGGATAGGATTGGATAAAACACATAATTTGGAATAATGCATAGAGAGCAACATATTTCTTGACTAATTTACCACAGCAGTCCATTCACTTATAGCACAGCTGTTTTTCAGTTAATTTACACCACAACAGAGGATAAATATCCCTTTAAAAACATCCAGACAAGCAAGTGCCTTTCCTTTCTGATTCCATATTTTCACAATCTTCAAAAAACTGCTTTCATCAAAAAAGAAAAACACTCCGAGGTAGAAGCAGCAGCAGTTATAGAGTAATAACACTCTTTCCACATTTCAGATCAGGGAGAATGGATTCCTACAGGAACTTTATGGCATGACAGCGGCTTTCCTTGTTACATTTCAGCAATTAATTTTAGAAGCATTTCCTCAGCATCACCCACATGCAAGTAGCCAGTCACACCACTCAATGGGAATAATTTTCTCTCTGCGTTGCAAGCACACACACATTTTAGTGTGTGCTTTAGACCAGAAGAAAACAGGATGAAAACAAGCCTGTTGCACAGTACTTCAACTTGGAAATAAATGCAATAAATCACTATTTCTCTTATATGTTCTGAGGCAAAAATACAGCTTAGCTCTTTCACCAATTTCTAGAAGAGCTGAAATCAGCAAACTGAGTTTGGCATGCCAGGTTCGGCAAGCAGCCAAATGTGGACAGTGAAGGGAAGGCTGGAATCAAAGGGCTTTTTTATATTTTAAGAATGGTAAGAAAAGGCTGAAAAAAGGTGGTTGACATCTCATAGAAAAATTCTGAGAATTTTTAACCTCCATTCCATAGGAGTCAAGTTCTTTGCACATACCACTAGGATGTAAAGAATTTGTCCTTACTTCAAACAAACCAACATTAAAAAAAAACAATGAAGTGTTGTGTTTAAGGAAGAAGATCAATATATTTCAGATATATATTTCTGAAATGCTAGAGATATTCAGTTGTGTACCAAATTTTCACCACTAGGTAAATTTAAGCTGTCTCCCAAGCAGTACCTCAAGTTCTCAGTATACTATAAGCTGCATTCTCTTGTCCTGCTCATGAATAAAATATTATGATATAGTGTGGACCTACCAGTGCAGTATCTTTAAATATTAAAAAATCTTAAACTCCTCTCTAGAGAAAAATATTATCTCTGCTTCCGCAAAATGGATAAAGAGTCTTGTCTTAAATCAAAGCAAATAATTGGCAGAGTTGGGAATGAAGTACTTGGGATACAACTGTACGAGCCAAGACTTTGTCTTTAAAGAAAAGATAAATCCTCTTGAAAACTGTGATTTGCAAGATGAGCTTTCATTGAGGCAGCACAGCAAAATTCACATGCAGAGAAGAGGATGATAACAAAGTAGGTTATAAAAAAAAGGTGGAGAGTTTTCCAAAAGATATGCTCATAGCAGAGGCAGCAGATTCCTATGCCAGTGAGTAATCCTGGATGTGCATAGAGCAGACTTCAACCTTAGTGGCTCTTTGCAGGTCATCTTCCTCAGTATTTCATCAGCAAAGAAGAACTCATGAATAGCTACAGTAATCCTGATGCAACCTGTGGTTCCATGAATCTGAAACTTTGAATGCTGGCAGAGGCAGGAGATGTCTCTAAATCTCCCATCTGTGTGTGTTTTCATAGTCTGCCCTAAGCATCCTACATCACTCCTTGCTAGTAAGAAGACACCAGGCTTCAAAAACCCATGTGCTGAATATTTCCAGTTTTGACACGGATTTAGGTTTCTTCAGTCACTTAAATATGTTGTGCCTTAGTTTGGTAAAAAAAACTTTCTATGAAAATGGGCACAATTCAAACAAAGACTGTCATTCTCTTGCACAGTGCTGGCACAAAACTGCACCCACCTCAATTTCTGCTATAAAACTGCACCTACCTCAATTTCTGCTATATAATACCATTTAGGTATTATGACCAGTCGGGGACAGCATCATGAGGACAGAAATTCTGTTATAAGAAACAAGACTACAATCCAGAAAAAGTGCTGATAATAATTTAAGACACCTTTTAAGATCAATGTTGTCAGGGCTGTGACCATACCTGCAGTTATTCAATATTACCTTCTGCAAGAATAGCACTGGCTGTATGGCAAATGACTCCAAGAAAGAGAAATTTCTCATGATTTTGAAATTTCTTTTTCATGGGAAAAGGTTACCTTGAGACATCAGAGCAATTTCTGAAGCACAGAAAGTATTTGTTCCATGGTTATCCCTACCTGCATCAGGACTGTGGCATATAAGAAGCCTCAACTATTGGGAAATGAAGATGCTACGATACAAAGTGTTATGTTTTTGTACAAACACAGGATCACCGAATGACTAGGTTGGAAGAGACCTTCAAGATCATTGAGTCCAACCCATGCCCCAACACCTCAATTAAACCATGGCATCGAGTGCCACATTCAGTCTTTTTTAAACACGTCCAGGGATGGTGACTCCACCACCTCCTCAGACACACACTTCCACTACTTTATCAATCTTTGTGTAAAAAACTTTCTCCTGCTCTCCAAACAATATTTCCCTTGGCGCAACTTCAGACTGTGTCCTCTGGTTTTGTCAGTGCTGCCTGGTGAAAGAGATCATTCCCCACCTGACTACAGACAACTTTCAGGAAGTTGTAGAGAGTGATAAGGTCACCCCTGAGTCTCCTTTTCTCCAGGCTAAACACCCCCAGCTCCCTCAGTGGTTCCTCACAGGGCTTGTGTTCCAAGCCCCTCACCAGCCTCGTTGCCTTCTCTGGACGTGCTCAAGCATCTCAACGTCCCTCCTAAACTGAGGGCCCAGAACTGGACACAGCACTCAAGGCTTGTCCTCACCAGTGCTGAGTACAGAGGAAGCATGTGCGGCCCACTCCTGCTGGGCACACTATATGTGATCCAGGCCAGGAGCCATTGGCCTTCTTGGCCAGCAGGGCACACTGCTGGCTCATGTCCAGCCAGCTGTCACCAGTACCCCCAAGTCCCTTTCTGCCTGGGCACTGTCCAGCCACCCCATTCCCAGCCTAGAGCATTGCAGGGGGTTATTGTGGCCAAAATGCAGGACGTGGCACTTGGACTTACTAAGCTTCATCTTGTTAGACTCAGCCCATCCATTCCACTGTTCCATGTCTCTCTGCAGAGCCCTCCTACCTTCCAACAGATCAATATATGTATCCAGCTTAATTTACCTGCAAATTTACTAATGAAAGACTCAATCCCCTCATCCATGTCATCAATAAAAATATTGAACAGAGCTGGCCCCAGCACAGAGCCCTGAGGGACACCACTGGTGAATGGCCACCAGCTGGATGCAGCACCATTCACCACCACTCTGGGCCCTGCCATCCAGCCAGCTCTGAACCCAGCACAGAGTGCTCCTGTCCAAGCCATGGGCTGCAGCTTTTCCAGGAGTGAACTGTGGGAGACAGTGTCAAAGGCCCTGCTTAAGTCCAGGTACACAACATCCACAGCCCTTCCTGCATCCACCAGGTAGGTCACTTGATCATAAAAGGAGATCAGGTTGGTCAAACATGACCTAAACCCCTAAACTCATGGTGGCTGGGTCTGACACCCTGGGCATCCTGTAAGTGTTGTGTGATGACACTCAATACAAACTGTTCCATAACCTTACCAGGTACTGAGGCCAGGCTAACTGGCCTAAACAGGATCCTCCTTCCCGCTCTTTTTGTGAATTGGCATCACATTGGCCAGCTTCCAGTCATCTGGAATCTCACCTAAATAACACACTAAATAACAAGCCAAAACATCCATCTAAAAACAAGTGTTCAACGTCATCATCTGCCTCTGTTCAACTTAACATCTGGCTGAATTTTCTAACTGAACTCTGCCTCCCTGCAGAGCTGACAGCATGCATAGTACTCCTGAAACAAAGCCATTTATGCAAAGCTATGGAATATAAAAGTATCTACTCCCAATGCAGATGATACTGTGCTCTCACATGCCCAGCTCCACTCATAGGCAATTTCCTCCTGGAATTCATAGCCACCATCTTCTCATTTCCCTCATGCTCTGCTTGCTTCAACAGCTTTTACCAAAGGCAGCTACTTCTGAGCTATGCAAAACATACATTTTTTGTTTCTATTTGTTTGGTTTTGTTTGTTCGAGTTTTTTGTTTGTTTTGTTTTGTTGTTTTTTTTTCCTGTGAAAGGCCACAAGTGGGAGCCTACCTCAATGTGCATTCTGCCCTACAGCATTTCATCTTCCCCTCCCAGGGATAAATCCAGCCACTGACACCCAACCACTTCAACATTTGTACTCTGGCTTCACAGGAAGCAATTTCACAGACCAGGAGTTGTCTCCTAGACTGATCCATTAAGGAATTGCAGAGTGTGTCTGTCTGTGCTGCTCAAGTAGTCTTTGCATTCATAACTGTAAGTGAGGGAAAAGGAAAACATCTCCACAAACTTCAACGCATTTGCTTTGCAAGGCCACCATGCTCACACTACTCACAGGCCTCCTTCACGTCTCCCTGCTCTAATAGAAACAGGGATGACATCCTAAGAGTTAAATGAGCAGAACTTTTGGGAAATAGGTGGTGTTAAATTCTATTAAATACAAACCATCTTTTCTGCCTTGTCTGCACATTAAAATGCAAAGTTTCCCATTAAATGCTAGGCTTACTTATAGAAGATTGTTTATATTTAATCCAGTAAAACAGAATTATTCACCAGCACACTCGTGCAGGTTGTAGACTATACTGGAGGGTATTTTTAGTCCTTGCATGGTTGCCATGTTGCCTAGTATTGTTTAGAATTTGGTCTGTCTGCCATGATCCTTGCTGATCCCTTCACCAACTAACTTTGTCATCTGAAATGCTGTAAAATCACATAGACAAACATCAAAGAAATCAAAATAAATAGCAGCCACCACTTGGAGCTCATTTTTGCACACAATTGTGTATGCTTCAGAATTGTGCCTAGAATTCAGATAGACAAATTTCACTTAATCTGTGTCCAATTCATATTTTGTCACAGATAATAAGTGTGCATTCACTAGATTATTCATATGTTTCCAAGCCATAAACCTAAGATAAAAAATAATGTGTGACCCTCATCAAGACAAGGACCTGCAACTAAGCTGCTAGCATGGCATTAATGGAGAAACAGAGCAACTTTAGGCAAGTTTGCTCACAGTGAACTCATTTTTACATAGCTACATTTTTCTCAAAACTAGCTGTATATAGCACATTGACCATTTTTTCACTATAAGCAGACTTTCTGTAAAGGGGGGAGGCAAAGAAAAGAGCAGAGAAAAACAGAAGCAGATCACAGGTCATTGCAAGAACAGGTTGTATTCTCAGATTTGAACAAAAGTGAGTATCAGCATCAATTTTAAAAGATTAGCTGTATCAGAGGGAGGCCTCAGAAGGCAGTCATTTTCCAGATACATTCTTCCTATTTGTAAGACATCAAAGGACAAAGCCCAACTTTTGTCTTTCTATTTTCACCTTTACTTTTACTTCCTTTTTAAGCAAAAGCTCTCAGTGACAATGCTGGAAGATCAGAAAGATTTAGTCATAATAAAAATCTGTATCTATATATGGGCAGACATAATGATAATGCGCAAGGATATGACACTGACTTCATCCTTTAGGGTCTGAATCCCAAGAACATGAATTTCTTTTTATTAATGGAATAGGGAGGAAGAAGGGAAAGCAGAATCAGAAAGCTAATAAGAAAGAAAATGTGTCAGCTTTTTTCAGTAAACTTAATTCCATGAACACATGTAAATGATACTACACAAAATGCCCAAATAAGGCAGAAAATGCTGAGCTGTAGGAGACATACATTTGATGAGGATTTCCTTGAGGCAAAGTTTTCATGCAGAAGAGCATTTTCCTCTTTCACCATTACTGTTGTCTTACAAAGGGCTTTCCAAAAAAACAAAGTTTTCTTTGGGTGCTGTAAATGGACAATGTTTTCTGCACCAGGAGCTAAAGGTCTTCTGCAAGCTGCAAACACTCTGAACTCAGGGCAGGAGCTCCTATCTCACAACCCCCAGAGGACTGGCTTTCCACCTGACTGTCCACACATCACACCAACTTTCCAAGGTTAACCTGAGCATCACTTGAAATTTTCTTCTTAAAATAATCAGTTATTCATAATGTATTCCAAACATCAAATATAATTTCCTACATTAAATATTCATATCAGAGAGGTTTTCAGTTGTAAGAAATGAATGCTATTTTAAAGGCCCTAAGTCTGCAGTACATAATTTTAAAGAATATAAACATTTCACAAACTGACTAGTATTTATATTGCTCTCAAAGCCTGTGACAAATGTATCATGTATCTGACAATCTTAACTTTTTACAGCTATTGATTTAGAATTAATTTAGAATTACTACAGATTTAATTATATGCTAAGCAGTCAATGCTACAAAGCAACACATTATCTGACTGCAGAGACAACTTGGGTCAAATTGGAGCTGGATATTCAATTAGTTTCAGCTTCTTGATGTTTGTGTATGTTTTTTTCCACCCCTACTGAAGTCATGAATGTGTGACTTGCTTATTTAACAGCATTGTGAGTGTGCAAAGTAAGAAAAACCTAGAGAAATAACTATAATTCAAAAAACTGCAAAACCACTAGCACATTATAAAGTAGAAGAGAAGAAAAGCACTCTCAAGCTGTTCTTTTTGCAGAACAAACTACCCAGACCTTCATACAGGCAGGGGATACAAATATCTCAAGCTAGAACATTCAGACTTGAGGAGCTTATCAGACCCTTGAGCCAGAACCATTCAGTTTGCAGCAATTTGAGCTAAGGCATCCTGAACTGAACTTGTAACTTCCACAACACAATAGACTCACTTGACAATATATAACTCATGGTACACAGAAGTATAATGAGTCAAACTCTTTGAAGAGACCACAGTCTCTCTGTATTAAACCTAATCTTTTCATACTTGTAATATAGCTATAAAATATAGTAATTCTTCTTGTAGAAAATTCAAAAAAGTTTGGTATTTTTTTAAATCTAATTAAGATTTTCCTCTTTTATGAAAGAAAGATTAGTCAAAGCAGAACAACTCTCCTGTTTTTCCAAAAGCCAGGCAATTGCAAAGCAGGCCAGGGAGCCATTAAAGCATTTTCAGATGGACAGCAGGTATACTGAATAACCTTCTTTGTCACACAATCCAGTACAGGCAGTAACAGCAGCAGCCCTCTACATAAAAGAGGGGAGAAACCAGAGATTTTTAGGAAAAAAATGTCTGCATTTCCCTCCGTTCTATAAAGTACATCTGCTAAAGATGCCAAAGGGAGATAACAACAATCTTGTTTAGGGTAGAAGTGAATGTCAGCTCAAGTTTGTGAGTGTCCGCTGCTGGACATGCACATGGACAACCACCTTCCTGCATGCAAGCACCACCTGCTGTGGGAAAATGGCCTCAATTCAAAGATAAGAGTCAGGGGTTTACTGCAATTTATGGGAAAGCCTTGTAGCACAATGAAAAATAAAATTTTACAGTGAACTAAAATGATTTGGTCTGCATTTACTTCCATATTTTATTTTAAAACATGTTTGGGTAACTTTGAATGGCTTTGAAGATTTAAATAGCAACATGGATAAACTTTTGCACTGCAAATGGAGAAGGATATGATAAATCCTGTCAGGAAAGGCTACAGGGAAAACAGAAAATGTGACAGATGGAGAGGAAATACTACAAAGTTTAGGTACATGAGGAAGCTGTCCGAGTTGGAAAATCAAGCATATTATTTAGCTAATTATTCCACATCCGAATCTAGGCAATGAAACAATTAACTAAACTTCAAAGAGCTGGTATCCATGCAAGAATAATTTGATTTTTTTTTTAATTTTGGCATCTCAGTGAAATAAATATTTACACCTCTTAATGACTATTCTTGCAGCGAGGCTTTTAAAACCAGAGAAGCAAAGAGTTGCTGGTTTGCACTTCTAACAACTAAAAGAAATTACTGAAGAAAGAGGAGCTTGATTTGTTTTGGGTTTCTTTGCTGCTGTTGTTAGATTTAGGGTGTTTTGTGTTCCTTGGTGATAGTGGTGATGCTTTGTTTTGGGCTTTTCTTTAGAAAAGCTTAGCCACAGGACTAGATTTAACCCCAGGAATAAAATGCAACACATTAAGAGTTGCACAAAGAGTTGTAGAAAGTGACTCAATTATCCATCCATGCACAAGCACTCCAACACCAAAGCACTTACAGTCCAACACAACCCTTTTGTCATTTTCACAGAGAACACAGGACGCAGGGGCAAAAGCTTCTCCTGAACTCTACTAGACAAGGAAGGAGATAAAAATCAATCAGATTTAGAATCATGCAGCTGATGTCTTGTAGCTTCTTTCCATTTTGCACCCATGTCTCAGGTGCTGAATTTTACCACTGACTTCAAATATATCCATTGAGGCAAGAAATGAAACAACACAGGAGATATTCTGTGCTTGGGGCTGCAAGAACAAAGACAACATTTTACATTCAAGCTTCCAGGAATCTAGTTTTAATTTTTTTTCTTCTGCCTTACCTGTATAACAAAAATGACCCTCTCTGGCAAATCAGAAACTTACTCTTAATAAAATGAGAAACACTATATAGAGCTGTTTTGCCTATATCTATAAGGTTTCCACATCACTGATGCAGGCATTGTTTTCTAAATTTGTTTTTTTACTGAGTTAATTAGAATAAATAGGTTTTCCATTTTTCCTCACCTCTTTGGTGCCAATAAGCACTTTAGGGAATTCCTAGCTGGGTTTTATCAGTCAGTTGATCAATCACTTTTCTATTAGAGACACAAACATTGGAGATGTGATTGAAGTACAAGGTTATTTAGTCTTCACACATTCAGTGGCAGCTACAAAACAAAGCAGCCAGCAAAGTGATTAAAGTGATTAAAAAGGGTCAAATAAACCATAAAGAACATTCTTAATTGTATTCATAATAAAGTTATCTTTACCACAGCAGTCAAAGCAGCTGTGGCTGCTCTGAGATGTGCAGAGTACTAATGAGCAAGGGAATAAAGCACAGGACTTAGACTCAAAACCTGAAGAGGTGCATGAGATGTACAGAAAACGCTGTGCTAAACACGTCCGATTCTGAAAGATGCAATTATGCTCAGGACATCAAGTCTGCAGTGTCTTAAGTCTCTGCATTCCAAATTCCAGTTTTTATCCCCAATCCCTCTCTTGGGGCTCACAAGAACATACAGATATGTGAGACTTCTAATTGAAATCTATATTAAAGATGTGCACTCAAATACTGGAAAAAACCCTGCTGGGAGTATTTGCAAGATGAGCTTTCATGTGCACATCAGCTTCCCTGTGCCCTCTGCTTTCAACTATCAGCCCCTGTTCTTATGCTCCTCTCTGCTTCCTAAAAAAAAAAATCTCAACTGATGTCCTTTGAGGAGATTTCTTCATCAGCCTCACAAACCCTCCTGCCCACAGCCCTTTGTCCCCATGGCAGCACCCTGAGCCTACCTGAGCTCGCTGAACAATAGAGGAGATGGAGAGAAGATCCACCAGAGCCCATCATGAACAGAGCCTGTTCCAGGATGGCCACACTGCCTGTCTTGGGTTCAAACCAGGCATCAACCACTTCAGGGTTGTTGCTTTCTCTCTGCAGAATTTCCTAATTGTAAATCTAAATCTGTGGGGTTACAAAGCTCTTTGCTGCCAAAACACCAAAGACTTTTGAGGGCAGGAAAGTGTCCTTGAGGGCAGGAAAGTGTGTTTTTGAGTGGGTGCCAGAACAGCCCATGGAAGATGCCATAGGGAGCCAATACAATTTAAAAAAACCCAAACCCACAGCTGCTCAAACACTGGGGGAGCAGGGAGTCTCAGTAATGCTGCTGCAGCTGTAACACAGAAGGGACAGCAAGCAGGAGATGTAGCACGTGGCAGAACAGCTCACATACCACAGGGCCTGGATAAAAGGTTCTCACTGTACTACTGTGCAAATACCACTGGGCATTGTTAAATGTATGTCATATTTGCAGATACTGGCTGCTGGAACTTGCCAATGGCACTGAGTGTGTGTGCTGGCACAGCAGCTCAGCTTTCCATGGGCTCTGCACCAGCTGATTTTTTCAACTCTGCTGAGAAAAGGAAAGGAAGTCCTAGCAAAGACAAATATTTGGCTTCATACATTCAAAAAACCAGCACATTTGAACCTGATAACTTTCACCCACAATCTGCTTCACATATCTGAATGAGAAACACTTTAAAAAAATATGCTCAACATCAGACTGTGATATTCATGATGATGACTTCACTGTGCTTACCTTGAGCAAATCATCTTCACAAAACAAAATTCTATTTTAAAATTCAAAGCACATATTTTACAGGAAATTGGAAAATCCCAAAGAATCATTTCTCAAAAATTTAAAACAGTAGCTGGCATTAAAACTGAAAATAAACAAAAACATTAAGTGTAAGTTTTAACAAAATACAAGGATGTCTGTACAAGTAAAAGCTTCTAAATTCTCAAGAAGTCATCATTACTCAGACAAAAACCAGGCCATGAAGTATCATGCTTAAAATGTGACATGGAATTCGCAATGAAAACAGAAAAGAAACCAGAAAATATAAAATACATATGAGAATAAAAGTGAGCATGTGGATGTATAAGGCTGAAGAAAGGTAAGGGAAAGAGCATAAAAATAATAATGGCAAGAAAGATACACCAGATCTGAAGGAAGTGAGTGGCAAAACTGCAAAAGATGATGTAAAGAACAAAAAGTACACAGAAATGCTCTATTTTTTTCCCTGTTCTGCATTCAGAATGAAGCAGGAGGACGCATTCACCTCATGCAAAGTTGTGGACGGAATAGGAAGTCTGCCACATGTGATAAAGAAGGATGTTAAGCAATATCTGCTAAAATTAAACAATGTTCAAATCAGAAGCCTGGATAACACATACCCCTGAGTGCTAAAAGGGCATGCTGAGGAGCTTCCCTGAATTGCTAATATTATTTTTAAACAAACCTTTGAAAAATTGGGACATTCCAAAGAAAAAGAACTGCCAAAGGAGACCTAATATTTGAACAAGGATAAAAGAGACAGGCCACAGACCTCTAGAACAGTTATTTAGCATTCAGTAAAAGGAGTGATTAATTTGAAATTTCATCAACAAAGAATTAGAGGCTAAAAATCTAATTAATGTCAATCAGTTAGTTTAATGGAAGGCTGGTCTTGTAAAACAAACCTATTGTCTTTTCATGAGGAGATAACAGGTCTGCTTGACAAAGGCAATTGTATGCTATAGTGCACTTGATTTCTCCATGGCATTTGACTTAGTACCACATGACAACTCAATTAAAAAATGATGACGTGGAATTAACAGAATGCACTTCAGTTGGATTCAACTGTAGTATAATCACAGGTCTCAAAACGTTCTTGATACCAACAACTCCTCTAGTGGAATGACAAGGAATTCATTCTTCATCTGAAGTTATTTTTATAAAAAATGTCCTGTGTTCACAGTGGTGAGACAGTTTCTCAGGGTTAGGAAAGAAAATGAGGTGCCTGAGAAAGAACTGAGTTCTTGCCTACATGGAGAACCTAACAAAATTCATTTTAATAGAACCAAATGCAGGACAACACAAGGGGAATTCAGAATGGAGGTTTTATGTGCCAAATGGGAAGTCCAGAATTGTACTTGACTTGCCTACTTAAGGAATTTAGTTTAGATATTTGTCAAATTTTTTAAATTAAGAGCCTATGCTTCTTACAGAATTACAGAAAAAAATAGACCCTTCCAGAGTTGTATGGCTGAAGGTTATCAGTTGGTCACTGCCATGAGAATCACCCACTTTGGGAACTTGAAGAACAGTTTCAGTGGAAGTGAGATTAAAAAAAAATAAGTCAAAGGAAAAAGAAGAATGAGAACTTCAGGAAAACCTCTTGAAATACTTTCTTAGTAAAAAGCATCTATTACATTCTTGAGGGGGAAAAATAACTATATAAAGCTTAGACAAACAGAAATCATCCTCATTTTATATTATTTGTGAGCCTCTGACAGAATACCAGCATAACATCCACAATTTAAGAAACATGTGGAAATACTGGAAAACATTAAAAGGAGGACCACAAAAATTACTCCAGTCTAGAAAACATGATTTATGATCTGAGACTTAAGAAGTGCAACATACTGAGATCATCAAAGAGAAGATTATAAGATGACTTCATCATCTCATAGGTATTTTCACACGTAAAAGCTAACTGATAAAAGGATGGAAATAGTTAATCATGCAGACAATGGCATAACTAACTTCCAGTCACTGGATCTCATTAGCAAGTTAAACCTTGAAAGAAGCTTTTGATTACTTTCACAGCCAGGAAAACCAAATTGAAATATTTACCAGGGGATTCTGCATTGCTTGAAGTCTTTAAAAGAAAATTATGCCATCCTTCTAGAATATATTTCTCTTCCTTTTTTTCCCTGCAAAAATTCTCTGCAGTAAGCATTCTTTGGACTGAAGAGGATGCTTTGACTTGCAGAGGCAGAAAGACTATAAAAGTAAGACTCCAAACCCTCTGCCTGCTCATTTCTCTTCATTCACAGGTTCTTGCCTTCACTCCCAGATTCCTTTCTCTGCAAAGAGTCAGATTTAATTCTCTTCTCCATTAAAAAGACAATTTTACTTAAATACCATATTCTAGGGCTTCCAAAATCACCCACTTCTGAGGTCAGAAGTAACACCTTCTCCCTTTCATGCACCTAACTAGACTTACTCCAAAGGCAGAAGAGAAAGGATTCTATTTAGCTTATTCTACTTCCTTAGAGATTAAACACAATCAAAACTTGAAACTAGGAAAATGGTGCTGTGAACTTTCTTTTCTGATGAACTCATGTAATCATACCTAATAAATTCCCTGTCATTCCAAGAGTATCAGGTACTGGGAGGTTTTGTCATCTCTCCTGCTCTCTGGAATAGTCTCCAGAAGACAAAAGAGCTATAATCTGAATAAAAGGGTATTTGAGTTAAAAAAGAAAAAAAAAATCTTTTCTCTGAAGAAAATAAAAACTAAATTCTCTAGTGGTTTCTTTGGGCCTGAAACCCTGTCAAGTAGAGCTTGTATCTCCCACAGTTTTCACAGTGATTGCCAGCATACCAAGATATAATGTGAAAATAGGTAACAAGTAGCCCTGGTTGAGATTGTAATTGCACTGAAATTATGACAATTAGAAACCAAGAATAAATCTCCAGAAAGATCAGATTGCAGTCTGCATTTTGCATGGGATTTGAGAAACACAGTGTATGTGTCTGTCAGTGAAAGAAGCTGAGTATCCAGCCTAGGGAGTCACATTCCCAGTGCCACAATTGACCCTGAAGCCTCATGTTTCCTAAATGCACAAAACCTGTCACCACGATGCTCTGTAGATGCCTAGAAAAAGCTTCTAGAAAAATCTTTTTGAGAGCACTACACATGAACCTTATAGCTGAGCTAAACGAGGATTTATGCCTCAATCAGATTGCCCATCTATTCTGTGTTCCAGAATACATGGCACAAAGACTGCAATTTGTTCTTACCTGATTAATCTTCACTATTCAGGGCTAGACACAATCCTGTGATACACCAAAAAAAAAAACCTCAGTGAAAACTCCAGGCAAAAAAAAAAAAAAAATCTTAGTCATCACATGCAAAGTAATCTTTCACAAAAGAAACAACAAAGAAAATGTGTGCCTTGTTTCTAAGACTAATAAACCACCATTATGAGCAGGAGTCAAGGAGTCACAGATACGACACGTATCTAATTATTTGGTGGCTTCCAGAACCATCTGCTTACTCAACAGGATGTGAATGCTCTGAATAACAGGGAGATATTCTTCATTGCATTTGCACTAAAAAAATTATTCAGCCTCTGTTATGGATGGTCTCCATTATGACTGGATGACCACAAGTCTTAGTCACAGTCCCTCATTTGTCCACAGTGTCATATCATCCATCTGGCATCTTCTAATATTTTCACCATGCCACCAAGGTGTGCATAACACAGTCTGAACATGAAGTAAGCCTAGTGTTTCAAACACCAAAAAGTTTTAAACACCAAAAAGTTTCAAAGGTAGCCTATTGCTAAGTACTTAGTCCTGAAAAGCAGCCCACCTAAACTTGAGAGCCCTTTAAAAAAAAGGCATCACAAGGCATAAGGATCCCCAAGAGCCTCCTACAGCCTCCCTGGGATTTGAGACCCTGCTCCACATGTCCCTGGGGAACACTGTGTAGCAAGGAAAATACTCGCAGCTCCTCAACTTCCTGAAATCATTGATCTAGAATTTAAGTGTAGCGTGCATATGGCTTCCTTCATTTACACCAGAATATGCCTTTCTTTTCCTCAAGCAAATCATTTTCTCAGGTTCAAAAACACACCAGAATGTTTTTATCTTTATCATTGTTAGAAAACACAGCCCAGCTGCCATAGCCATTCTTCTCTCTCCATGTGTTTGAATACACCTCACACACAGTTTCTTTCAGTCAACAAATATTTGTATGGCAGAAAAAGACACCTGACTTCCTTATCTGTTTTGTCCCCAAAAAACATAAGGTTTCTAGTAAAACTCACTGGGCCTTGATCTAGTCCTATTTTAGGAAAAAAAATCAGGTGGGGAAAAGCAGAGAAGGAGCATCGACTCAGGCAGCAAAACCTTCCAAAAGCAAATGAAGTCATCTGTGTTGTTACTGTAAAGTGTCTATAGAGCTGCCAGCCAATTGTTGGTGCAAGAAAGATTATTTTTAATATCAGAACTGTTTCTAAGAAAATGTATATTCCCAAGATCAAATCTAATGCAACACCATCTGGATTTGGGTCTAGACAACATCCCTGACATTTTACAGTACTTATCAGCACCACAGTTAAGTGTTGCTGACAGGGGCTGTGGAAAGAAACCTGGGCAGGCAAGTTAGGCTGGAAACTTCAGGCTCCTGGGAGCACCCTCTCTTTAGGATCTCTGTTTCAGGCAGGTTCTGCATCCATCCCCAGATCATCATGCTGTTGTCTGGAATGGCTTTAATATCTCTCCTGCCACAAGCTGACAGCCTTCACTAACTAAGGCAGAAGGAAAAGCAAAGCAAGCAGACAATTCACACCAATACTTTGCTAAAGAAATAAATAAACAGAACTTGTTGCACATACCATGTATCCTTATACTTAGCAGCAACACATGGTGAGAATTTGCAGGTTCCATACATTGCAGATTCTTTAAGTCCTATTTAACATGAAGGAAAACAAGAAAACAAACCAACAAAAACCCCTCAGAATATCCAGATGTTTCTGAAAAGGCCATTGTTCCTCATTTCACTGCATATGTTACTTCACCATCCAGAAGTTTTACAACACATTTGGTATTAGCTTTTCAGGTCAGCAGTTTTCCAAGCTTAGTGAGCTCAGAGCCTGTAGCATCTCTGCAATTTTTCCAGTTTGGCTTTCTCCAAAGATGGGCCACCATTCAAAATACCCAAGTTCTACCTCAGGGCTGCTCTCCCATTCTGCATTTCCAGCCCTCATTTCTGATTCTGTCCCAAGGCAGGCCAAGTGAGCAGAAGAAAAAAAAAAAAACCTCAAGGTTTGCGTTCAATATTCAAAAGGCATTCTTTGATTTCTTTTAAGTTTAATTTAATTTTGCAACTTTCCAAAAGGAAGTTCATTTCAGACTTTTCTTTCAGAACAGGTAATTCTTTCCAACTCCTGAGAGAACAAAAGGACTGAGTCTCAGGGATGAATTCAGAGAGCACCAGAGTCACTACACTAAAGGTGAGCTCTTTTGCAACACAAGTTTGCCACCAGTTCCATCACAATGCTCTGGACTATTAATTCCCATGGGACATGACTGCAGGTGTCCAGCTCCCTGGCTGGCATCAGGTGCAGCTGTCACACCTGCAGAGCAGGTCACAGGAGGAGGAAGTTCCCAATAAAATCATCCTGCTCTTTCAAATAGCACTGACCTTTCCATTTTCAGCTCCTACAGGAGACATGAAAGATGCCCAGCCTTCTCCATAACCAGCTGTGTATTTTTTGCCAGGGACATTACATAAAATAGACAATAGAGCCCTTCTGGCTTTATCATGTGCCCAAATCCAACCCACGCCCTCAATGGCCATACTGTCAGTGCAGGAGGAACAAATGCATGGGCAATCTCTAATGATTAGTGAAATCTACTTGTCCATTTCCTACTATTAGGAGATCAAACAGAAACCTCAGCCTGGATGCATTACAGTCTCATTAAGCTTTAAAGCCAGAATGGAATAAACCATTGCACACAAATTCATTTATTCTTGAAATTCAAGCCAGTCAGTCAGGACAGGAAGGACAAGAAAATAACAGCCTTTTGTAGTGAGTAAATTACAGACAAATGGGTTTACAGGGCAGATGATCTCAGTTTTTAAATCTAGACTCAACTAAACTCCACTAGAAAAAGAGGTTTCATATTTTCCTTTAATGCATGGAGCATACATTTGCTGATGTACACAAGGAAACTAAAATTTGTTATTATAAGGTTGGAATAAATAAGGTCACATTCTCCCCAAGCCCTCCCCTGCCTACAAACCAAGTAAACAGAAAGATGACATTTAGGAAAGAATGCAAACTGAGCAAGTAATTGCATTTAATAATTACATAGATCAGTAGGAAACTGCACAAGAGAACAGGATTTAGAAGGATATCTTGAATAGCCTACTCCCATTTGGATTTTGTTAAGCAGACTATATAAAATGTAATATTAAATGTATTAGTATAAGAATGTGTAGACAGTTTTGCTCGGACCAGTCTCCGAAGGAGAGCTGCTCATCACCCATGACAAACATAAAAATAGAGCTAATATTTCTACAACAAGAACTGCTTTTTAAATCAAAAGAGCCAAAAGATGCAAACTATTAGAAAGTGCTGCTAGTGAATGACTGCTATTCCATTACACCTCTTCCCATTCAGCCTTGAGAAGTAAGAATATTCAAGTACCACTGCATAAGATCAGTAACAAAGAATGAGAAGTTAAAATCTCTTCTGAGGTATCATTCTTAATTAAAAACATACATTGTATTAATACATGATTTTCTAATACATAATTAAGTACAAATATGGTACTTAATCTTTAAATAAATAATTTTAAACTTATTTTTTATTCTATGAATAGAAAAAGAACTTACATATATGTATATAAATTATGTTTTGAAGTAATATTAGCTGGTAAAGAATACATATTAAAACTGGCATATGCTGTTTTAACTTGACTTTTTTCTTAACATTTGGAACACTTCACCTTTATAAACATGAACTTCTACAGTAAATAGGAATACAGCTAAAAATACTGGGGTTTATAATTTTTCTGGGTTCTGCATTTGGGACTGAAGGCAGTATTTGCATGCAACTCACCAGCTATCACAGGGAAGTGTTCTCTACTCAACCTGAAACATCAGACTTGCCAGTTGAACGAAGGAAAACAAGATCCTGCCCCAGATCTGCCTGAGCAAAACCCTACCCATGTGATCCTTACAGTTTTCAGGGAATCCAACAGCATGAATTCAACTGCTTCTTCTCAATCTAGAGATTTTTTGCATGTTTTAAAACATATGTATTTGTGAGTTCATACTTGTATTCTAAAAATTCAGCTTTAGAATTGGCACTCAATACTTTCAGATGTTACACATCTTAGTTACCTTCTTTGGGTTGGTATATATGCTGTTTTTCCATATTTAAACTCACTGAAGGATTTGTTTTGCTCCTAAGTGCTCTATATTGATTGCCCTAAAATCCTTCCTGTTCTTGTTTTATTGCTTGTTTTATTTCCTTCTGATGCTACACAGGGATCTTGAATAATTTTTCCATCAGCTTCCTGGTGTCATTGTATCACAAGAGTTCTATTGTCATTACATTGCAAAGGTTCCATATCAGAATTTTGTACCTCCTTGATGTTCCTCGTAGGCAGCTCCTCCAGGCACTGCCTCTTCCTTGTCCTCACAGCAGCCACTGACTCCAGTTCCCCTCAACCAACCAATCCACTCTTTGATAAAATTCTTCTTCTTGGCTACAGGTGTGGCCTGTTAAAATCAGGCCTGCTCCTAATCCTTAATAATTGGCTCTGCTGCAACTCTTTAGGGGGTAAGATTACTTGCTATACTACCTTTATTTACCCATGCTGTGTCCCCCTACAGCTTCCATACTATGAACCAAAAATGGCTCGAGGGGAGCTCCACATGCCCATGCTGAGCATGAAGAGCTCTCACACCCTGGGTGGTGGAAAAGCCCCACCTGGACACTGCACTCCCACAGAAGCGCTCGGTGCCACCATCCAGGGGAGCCCTCGTGGGCTGTGCTGTCTCCCTGTGTGTGACAGTCAGCAGGGAGGATGGCAGCAGGTGCAGCAAGCTGGAGCACGAGCTGTAGCTGGATTGCAGGAGTTCTACAGCCCTGCTGCAAGAGAGCCCACTGGCACAGGAAATACCCGCCCCAGAACCCAACACACCTCGACAGCCCAGCAGCTGGGCACTAGAGAGAGAAAGGAACCCTGTTCTAGGAGCAGGCAAGATACAGGTCAGCCATGGGAATTATCCTGTTTTTCATACTGTGAAATCTGATGACAAAT
Organism: Melospiza georgiana; assembly: GCF_028018845.1. Taxonomy (NCBI): domain Eukaryota; kingdom Metazoa; phylum Chordata; class Aves; order Passeriformes; family Passerellidae; genus Melospiza; species Melospiza georgiana. The sequence goes on from NC_080434.1 coordinate 56,289,078, forward strand.
CTGGGCATCATCCTGAGACTTCAGATAATTAGTTTTCCTTTTAAGTGGCCTTTCTTTTCAGACAGGTAATCACCTAAAATATCCCAGCTCTCTTTTTTTCCTTTATTTAAAGCAATGCAAAAAAAAACCAGTCAGTTCATTGCTAGAGTAGGAAAAAACCCTTTAAAAATACCAGCTCTAAAGACAAAAAATGCAAGAAGATAAGTAAAAATAATTCAAAGTTCAGTAACTGAAACCTGTTTCTGAATTCTGGGTGTACAGGACTGACATTGCCTAAAGTTCTCTATGACCCCAAGTATTTACTTCTATGTGTTCTACTCTTGTATGCAAATATAATTAATTTTAAAAATATATACTTCACAAGTAAGTCAGAAGACTTCACTTATTTCTAATGCCACTTGAATTATTATTCCCCACTCTTGAAATGTGATTCTCAATCTAATTCTCATGTTGACTCTAACAACTGGTCTTTCTAAATAGTCCCCACTTCCATTAACAAAAGTTATGAGAATGCTGTATTGCATATGATAAAGTAATTTTACATATTTATGATGTTGAAGTTACACGAGTAAAAGTGGAATCTGAGATTTTATTGATAGCTAATACAATATGCAGTGCTCTGCTTCCAAGAAAATTTGCATTATGACCTGACATTTCTTGGTGTATACATGCAATTCTGGTAAATCATAAGGGAATTGGAAGCACTGACCAAAATTTGCTATTTAATGAGCATGGAACACAGGTTCCCACTGATGATTAATATCCAAATTTTCATCACATTTGAGTGCCTAATTAAATTCACTGATTTGTTCTGATCCTCCAGAGAGAGGAGATCCAAAAGCAAAATCTCAATCTAGATTTGCTCCATTTCCTTCCTCAAATCCCATCTCTGGGAATTACCAAGGAAAGCACAAATAGACTGCAAGCGACCAGAAAAGCCTCTCTAAAGGAGGAACTGCTTGCATTAATTCACATGCTCCCACTGTAAATTTATCAATCAACATATATATTTAGCTAACCAAGATATCCATGCAATTTTTATTATAAAACATAATAGTAAAGTGAAAAATAAACAAACTACATAGTGGAATTCTGATTCTGTGTGTCAAAACAGGCATTAGAAGTTCTTTAACTGAATGAAAGGGAAGAATATTGCAAATGTGGACTTGAAATGAAAAGGCTTCAAAGAATCACACATGGACCCACACAAATAAATTGTGCAGGCCCTGCACATGACTTCTTTGGTTTTAGAGGCAGTTTAACTAATAGCAAGAGATTTTATATTTTCCAGGGAGGCTTTAAAAGTAATCATTGTCTCTGTGTTCTTTGTCCATAACTCTTTTGTGGCAGCCAGCAGAATTTAATTTTCTTCCCTTATTTCAGTAATAAATTTCTTTCAACTTTCTTTTGCCCCGACACAAAAGTAGTATTCAAGTCTAAGAAACAGAAGACTTAACCAAGGCAAAACCCCAGCATTTTAGAGGTTGTCAAATCTGACAATAGTGGAGTCTTTCTCTGGGTTCAAGCTCATGTTCTGAACATTCTTCAGCTCTTAAACACCACATTTTTAAGGTCGGGTCGCTGACTTTTAGGAATTAGAAAGGATGCTCACAAATTGCATTTGGATCCCAGGTTAATTCTTCATCTTGGATCGATCACTACTCAGAAAGAACAAGCACTACAAGAACTTCTGTGAAACACATGTTCAGACAAAAACTTCATTGCCTTTATAGTTCCTTAATTAATTTTTAAATTGTTCATATATAAATACCAATGGGTATTTATATTTCTATGATATCTTTTTTTAATGATGAACTAAATAGGCTATTCACTTCTTACTGTAACAACTTTTTATGGAATAAGAATTTTACACTTCATTCTATAAAGGACATAAAGCCAGAATAGATCAAGTTCTGAATACACAGCAAGTTAATCTCTGGAGCATGAAAGTTCAGCTTTCTAAAGCTAAGCATTTTTCTTTCCATCCACTACTGTATTGCCAAGGGTAGGAAATATTTCATTCTGCTTACAACTTGTACCCTGAGTTCCTGGGTCACTTCTGACTGGCAGTGCCAGATACTTCTGGCACAGGTTACTGCATGGCTTGGGACAAGAGATACTGTTGGAAAAAATACTATGGAAAGAAAGAGGCAGAAATAATCTCCTCTGTTGTAGCAGGAAAGAGGAAATGGATGTTTCCCTGGGGTTTCTTTCAGTGTGAGAACATTCTGCAGCTTTAAAACATTTACTTGAGAAATCAGTATTACTCTGCAGATTAGACTCACATGAAAGTTAGTAAATGGCAATATGCCAGAGCACTCATCTGAGTGCTCCTGTCAGTGAGGGGATCCTTCAAATACTCAGGAAAAATCCTGAACTATAAGAATCTGAAGACTAACAGCTGCACCCCCCAGTCTGGGATCTGTTTTCTGTCCTTTAACTTCTCAGCCCTAGTCCCTCATTGTAATAAGTATAAAAACACAAACACCCCTTCCTTCCTTACACCATGCCCCAATGAACCCCTACAAAACAGAAATTAAAGTAAAACTCATCAAAGCTGATGGAGGCAGGCACATCTTCAAAGGTATGGACTCAATTGGCTTATAAGATTGGCTTGTTTTAGTTGGTGGGCAAATGCTAGAAGAGCAGATGGGCTCATTAATACCTGTGTATCTCACCTGTGTGCAAAAGCCCACAACTAACAAAGAGAAAAAACCAAATTATTATTCCTGGATGTGTTTATTTTCACCCAGGTATTCCTAAGTCACACCCATCACTTTTCAACAAGGTAGAGATATTAAACCATCTAATTGGGCACCAGTGCAACATATCTTCTTACAGACTGTGGATAACATTAAATACTCCAGCAAGATCCAGGAATGCAATATGAAAGGTTTGAAAAAGTTAGATTCACAAAAGCTACTAACACAATTAGCACTAATTGCCAATCACACACTAGGTGGTAGTGATTCCATAGGCAACAGCCATGGAGGCTGCACTCTCCCTCTGCTAAAGATGGACATTCCACAGCATGGAGCTGAGAAACAGCTCCTATCATCACCTTCACTGAACCTGTTCTGAAGATAAAAGGCGGCCCTTACTTCCCAACTATGATTCATATTTCAAAAGCACAAGGTTTTTCTTAAATATTTATCCTTTTAGAAGCCATAAGGTATTTCTGAAACACAGTAAGATGGAGTTCCTAACTACGATCTATCTTCAAAATAATACTAAGGTATATATGTGTAAGAAATTAATAAATTCTGGAGTGCCCCATGAATCAGTGTCTGATTTGCAGTTCCACATTATTTCCCTCATCACTTCATATATGCACTTACATGGCCAAACAAAAACCAGCCTGTCTTCACCTAACATGTTCATGAAATTTTGCCATTGTCCAAAAAAAAAACCTCTCGCAAAATCCAGTTGCATTCAAAGTCAAATGTTTGGAGCCAAGTTCTGAAATTCTTGTTCAGGGCACTAAGGTGGTTTAGGTTAAACAACTAAGGTTGTAGGATGCAAACATCCAATGGTTTTTACTTATACAAGTACACCTCAGTGGTTTGATCCCTTTCACATGCACTTCATTAGGGTTACCTTTACTACAAGGAGAAGAAACAGTACCAAAAGAAGTAATTGTTAGAACATATGCACATGTATAAGGTAAATATCCAGCCCAAAGATGCCTCAGCAATAGTCCCTCACCTGCTGATGGTCAAATTGCCCAAAGCAAAGATCACAGGAGGCTGCACCACAACCTCCAATAGTCATTTCCAGCCAACACACCTGTGAGTCTATGATCCTGCTTCTGCAGCTCTCTTACCCCTCCCTGTGAGCTTTAAACTGTGGGTAATTAAGCCTCAGAGGCTGGACCACAAACAAACAAATCTGTTTCTACTGCCTACAAAGGGGATTCAGATTCATCTGATGTAAAACTTGTGTGCCATGCCATCTCCCCTTAAAGCACCTACATTGGGCCAGGGAGGCACCTTTAGCTCAGCTTCATCCTGGCCCCTGCTGCCTCCACTGTGCTCCCTGGCACATGGACAGAGAAGTCTCTCTCTCATCTGGTAGGAGGTGCAGGTCCCCAAGATTTGCAGGCTAAAAATGTAACACTGACAGTTTCAAACATGCTTCTTCAAGGACACAATTCTTTCCAAGGAAAGGCAGCAATAAGAAGAGAAGTTTGAGAATTGTACATGCAGTTCTGGTATTGAATAGAAAGAAATTCAGGAAATTTCACTCCTCTATATACATCAGTTCTGCAACTTAGCCAGGTAACACAGTTATCCTCTGGTGAATTCTCATTTTCAGAGCTCAGGCTTCATTCTAATCTCCATTTCCAAAGGTGAGAATCCTACCTCTGGCCTGCACAGCCAAGGTGACATCAGATTCCATGCAAGTGGGCAATTCCTGCTGCAATCCTGATTTGGGCTAGATCTTCCCCTTCAGAAGGGTTTATAAAAAGCACTTGGTATATTATACATGAAACACAGTGAACCTCTTTTTGACCACCAAAGCTCTATATATAAACTTGAAACAAATCCAAGACAAAGGAAAAAAAATCTCCAATGTTATCACCCCTGTAGGAAGGGCCTAGAGAGAGATGGGTCATTTGTTCAAATAATCTCATCTTGAAGAATGGCTTAAGAGTTCAAAAGCCTGAGGAGTATTGCAAGAATGAATTTTACTTTTCAGGGAAGACATCAAACCCAGACATTTCTGTGGCAGACATACCAGCATATCCTTTCAGATCCCTCTGAGTATATTTTCCACTTTTTTAGATTTGAAATCTTGAAGCAATACAACAATCTCTCATTTTTTAATTAAGTTTCCTGTAGGCAAGGCTGAAGAAGGAATATCAGTCAGTGTCTCTGAAGTGGGAGCTAGCACAAAACCCCACTGATAGCCCCATTGACCTAACATTCACAGACTTTACCATTCCTAAAATATTTTCCACCAGTCCAGGCAGCAACAAATAACAGGTTTGATGTTCTTAGTCATGGTACATTATCAGGAAATATACAATCAACTTTCCTTCGAAAAGATTGACTGCTACTGCTCTTCAAAGTTCATCTATGTATTATACTCTCCTGCTTGCAGCGCCAGAGTATGCACTGCATATTCTAATAGCACAAAATGGAAATGTTGCACAGCTGCTAATGGTTATTCAAACTCTATTTGGGCTGGTTTGTTTTTTGGGTTTTTTTAAGATAGAAATATTCTCTTAATTGAAGGTGTGTTTGCTGAGAGAAAATAATTGTTATGAAGGCAAAACCGTCTCAAAGGAAAGAAACCCAAGTGGAGTAACAGGATGCACATCAGACAACCATATATAGGAGACTTCATGAAAAGTGCAATTCCTTCTGATACTAGATGCATATTCTTCACAGCCACACTTTACAAGCTACCAAAGATTGAAGAAATGAACTCTAATGATAAACAGCTCTTAAGAAATGTATAGCTGGTCAGGTTTACACCAATTCCTTCCCATATTCTGCTGCTTTTGGTAGATCTTCTCATAGGCAATACATTGAAAACTAAGCATCAGTTATTTCAAATCCAAAAACTTCACAAAGTTTAATGTAATGAGGAAATGTTTTCTAGTAATACCAAACTATTAATGTTGCATGCTGCAATGACATAATGCTAAGTATATTTTCTGCCACTCTAGAAGAGGAGGTACATAAAGCAAAGCACAAGGTTTATTTTTTTTTTTTAAATTTATATCTACAAGAATAATTTTTTAATTTTCTTATTACTTAGTGAGCAAGTTTGGCCTCTACCTCAAGTGTTTTCAAAATGCTAAAACACAACTGTTTTATTTTGTCTTTCTTTTAATTTAGCTCTCTAGTAAAAAGAAAAAAAAAATTAATTACATTCTGTCCTCAGCTGTGTGGTTAATATACATTGTTTGCATTTGAAACCCACAGGACTCTCAGTGCTTTCAAATCATTGAATTCAGAAAGAATTAAGTCACACTGTTTTTCCCATCAAAAAGTCACTATGACATCCAGATGCAGAACTATGATTCTAAACACAGACATGAGAAGATGTTGACAGTAATTGCTCTTGTATCACTTTGGTTTCCTTTCCATTGAAATGCACAGCTCAGCATTCATGCCTCTCTCAGCCTCTCTATGTAGTCACATGCACACACACACATCCCAAAAACCACATTTAAATAAATGGATAGATCAATATCAAGGTATATAAAGGTAATCATATTCCCAGAAAATAAGGAAAGATAGAAGGAGTTTTTGGTTTGTTGGGGATTGTTTTTGTTCGAAGTTATTTTCTTTTGTTTTCTTTCCCTATAGATGAAAACAACAGTAGTGAAACAACAAGAATATAACATTATATTGAAGGTCCAAAAGTTAAACTTCAGGAACATCCTTGCAATATACACACACTAATTAAAAATACGTAAATATGCCCCTTTTAATGATGAAATTTCAAAGTTACAGATCAGGATTTCATTAAGACATTATTTCAGTCATCCTGCCAAGAAAACTTGCCAGCTCACCTCTACCCTTCCTAAGGTTTCTAGTTTGCCTCAGGAAAGCCTTGAATGTGCACCTCCATTTTTGAGACGCAGAGAAATCCCTTTGCCTGAAGGCTCTCAGCATGCCACTCAGAGTATTTTATGTAGTAAAGTCACAAAAGGAAAATGCATTTCCTAAGTTCCTCCTCCAAGCACAATCCAAATTATGAAGTGCAGCAACAGAGTACTTATATGACCAACAGTTTAAAAATGAAAGTTTCACTCTGCTCTGTGCAGAACAGAGCACATTTACTAGAACTACTCAGGTAATTGATTTCTTCAGGTGGAATTAACATTTTAATTAGAAATTAAGTCATTTTACACTCTAAGGATAACAAGGAAATTATCACATTGTCAGAAACTAAACACAAAGTTTGTAAAATGTACAGTTTATATAATTAATTGATTTACACAAGGTTGCATTTTAGAACAAATCATGCTTTCTCCAAGTAAAGATGTGTATTTAATCATATTTTCAGTAGTATAAATATACAGATATGCCAGTATCAGTCAAGTTATAGTTCACAGTAATATCTTATGCAATTAATCAATGTAATTATATCCCTGCCATGAAAATATAAAAGACTATTTAGATCATGCAAGGGAGGGCTGTAATTTTCCATCTCTTGCTGATTAAATCCCACTTTTCAGTAAGGGTTAAAGTGTGTGTTATCCTACCTTCCTACTTATACTTTCCAATGTGTTAATTCTTTTTTCTGAAATCAGTTCAGATACCCCTGCTGCCAATCTGTTCAACCAGCAAATGAAGGTGCCCCACTAAGCAGTTTCTTTACATAAGAAAAGAGAATCTCCCTGTCCATCTCTTAATCAAGCCAGCCAGGAATTAGTTGAGGAGGACCGTGGTGTCCATTTCTCTTGGATACTTCTTCTCAGAAGGAAAAATCTAGCAACTCACTGAACAAGGCAGGAAGTGATGGCAGCCATCTCCTTATTCCATCCAAACCACTAAAACTGTGGTTATCATCACCTACCTAGGAAAACCTCTGAGTATACAATACACAGGCAGCAATCTTTCCCTATCCAGAATTGTCTGAATGGACTGACAGGAGTGAACCAGACACAAGCATCATCTGAAGGGTGTTTGGAAAAGAGCAATTTAATCTGCTCCTGTTTTCCTCACTCTGTGACTCAGTCACTCCCCTACTGCATTCCTCCCGCCTTCATTACAGGCTCTTGCTCAACAAGGCACCAAGCTGAACTTCACCAATCCCACCTACCCAGAATTGTTTGTGTTGTCTTTTTCTTCCCTCTTTCCCCCTAAATGTATCTTAGCTCCAGACCAAGAGAACTGGAGAGAGCTGGTACCTGCTGAACCCTCCACCTTTCCCAGTGGGACTCTTATGATCCTCATTCATCCCACGTAACATTGACCTTACAGAAATCAGTGGGCAGACAAAGGCAACTGCCATGGTCAGGTCAGCACCCCAATCTTCCCAATCATCCTCTGGAGACCTATACTCATCTCCATTAGCAACACATATGTCCTCAGGCAACTACCTACTTAATTTAGGCATTTAAGTTAATGGGAATATCTGGGGCTCACAATCACTTGGTGAATTTAGAAGAGATCTTCCTTTAAAAAATAAAACCTACAAGGAAAAGAGGGAAATGGAGTTAGTTACAATTCTGCTCATTAAAACTTAAATATCTGTATTTTCCTTGTTTTCCTCTTTGTTTCTAGTAGCATTGCTAAATATTTTAGATAGTTTCTGCTTGGCAGAATAAATGGATTCAAGCCCTTACTAATAAGTTCCTCAACTCCAAATTAAGCACGACTGTAAGAAAAGTAGCAAAAAGGGCAATTTAAAATTTATAACCTCCTTAATATTGTGTACAGTCTTGACAAAAATACACAGACAAACCTAAAAAGCATTTAAGTAACTGTGGCCCACTTGCCAAACACAGTAAAGGCACTTCCAGGGAATGATTATTTCTGTTTAACTTCAGCTGTCTGTAGTTTGTGGGGCTTTTCTGACACAAGCAAAGAGGAACTCAGCCAGAAATCTGAAACCTGTTACATTTAGGAACACATTTTTGTGTAGTAACTAGGTGCCTGATGACTTCATGGGAATATCTAAACCTATTTAATATTTGGGAAAAAAATAGTTTGAATGAGTATTTTTACTTCCTGTTTAATTTGCACACTACTGGAAAAAAAAAGAAAATTAAAAAAGAAACAGAAACAGTTGCTCTCCAAAAAATCCTATGCATTTCTTAGTCTCTTAGAATACCACATATATAAAATCTAGCATACTATTGCAGAGATATTGCATACTATTGTAAGAGCTATATAATGTCTTTCTATAGCCTTAAGGAAATGCACTCAAAAGCAAATCTTTGAAATGAAGAAGAGGGATGACAAGAGCATTTTCGGGTGGCTGAGATCGTGCAACTGCTGAAAGTTGATTGTATCCAAGTAACACCAAGGCAGACTTTCTTCTCCCTCTCCAGGGAATGCCAATATTCCCTGGCTGCCAGGGCACAATAGTGAGTGGTACAAGAAGGAACTGAAAAATATTTTAAAATGCCTGTTCAAACCCTACTTCTCTTCATACCTCCCATATATACAGAGTTTGATAGAAAGTCCATCTTTTCACTCCACCCTTCTCATTGACATAGAAACCACAAATTAATAATAAAGAGAACAATACACTCCCCACAGCACAACAGAAAAAGCACTGAGAAAGTTATTCCTATTTCTACATGCTAAAAGGGTCAAATGTGCCAAAAATGGGAAGGAAAAGAAATTCTGTTTTAAATTGCTGCTCTTTCCTGTTCATTGGAAAACGAAAGCATCTCAGTATCCCTCAGTTAAACCAATGACAAAAATTCATTACGAAATCCAGTTAGAGCCTAACTTGTAAAGTTTTCCTACATTCAATTTTTTTTCAATACATGTAAAGTACATGCCCATGAGAAGGGGAAAAAATCATAATACAGAGCTAGAAATTAGAAATTTAAACTAGGAATTTAATTTAACATGAGCCTTCCTTAAACACTTTCCCCTCTACATTTTACTAAGTTTGCTGGTTTCCAGTTTTAAATACATATGCCTCACAGAAACACTGTAAGTATTTAGATTCACTTGGTTTTAATCTGGAACAAGCATTAGAGCCTGTAACCTGACCTGCTGAATGAAACTGGCCAGAACATTTTGCTCAATACAGCTATGTGAGAGGACAGCAACTCGTCTGACCAATGCACTTCTCTCTAAATACCACCCAGCCTTAGCAGAATCTATCACTTACTCTGAGTGGTTTGTTTCAGCATACAATTATGCTTCTAATTAAAAATGTGTTCCTGAATTCCAATTTGAATTTGTCTTGCTTCAATTCCCAGCCATTGCTTTTATTCATGCCTTTTTCTTGTCAGAGTTTAGAGCTCTGCAGTACTTGCTGTGCTAGAGAGGACAGTGGATTTCTCCACAATGGGCTGCATGTGTGCATGCAGAAACACACAAATACAGATTATCACATCCCCATTACCTGAGAGCAACACCTCTACAAAGTCCAAAAATGTACATGTAGCAGTTGAAATGGGTCCAGTCTAACAGGGTTAAGTCCTCTCTTTTTATAAAGACAGCTTTGCTAATAATAAAAGATAATGATTTTATTCAGCACCTTATCAAAGAAACAGCCCTGACATGAATGTTCATCATTTGAGCACTATGAGTCACTCAATGCCTGCTTCCCTCTCCCTGCTACACTTAGCACATAGCTCCAGGTTGGAGCTTGCCAGGATTAAGGCACTACTGCAATGACATACCCCTAAATAGTCAAGTTGGCGTACACAGGCTGACAAAGTAATGATTAATAGTTTAATCATTAATAGTTTTCAATATAAGCATTAATAGTTTTTTGCAGCATTTATTTGCACATTAGTTTTTTTCCGCAAAGAAAGAGCAAAAGTATGAAATACTCTCCTAGGAGTTTCTTCCACATCTTTCTCTTCTTTACAGGTTTTCCCCTCCTACTATCCTCTTTCTCAGACACAGAATAGACCAGATAAAAGCAATGGAGGGACAAGAGGACAAGGCTTCCTCCTTTTCTTTTCTTGGCAGCTCTGATATAAAGACTTGTTCTTGTAACAGGCTCCTCAGCAAGGAAAGGACCTTCTGTTGTACAGGAAGGTCACAGGCAGAGTTTCACTATTGCAAAAACAAATAAAAGCTCTTATCTTAAAAATATATGAAATCATATTTGGCAGGGCTTGGAAACCTAATGAAATTCCTAGGAAATGTAATCCACAATTGACGTTAATAAATGCAATTCTTGATCATTTTTCATAGACATGCTGGTCTCCTGTTACTAACACTTCTGCTTATATTTTAAAACACCCTGAAAAAACTGGTGGCAGAGGATGAAGAGAGATCACTTTAAAGATGACAGATATTTTCCTATAAAGGGGAAGCCATAAGCAAGAGGCACAGACAATGAAGAGGGGACTCCCAAACATCACTGCTCAAATCCCTGACAGGCAGGATCTACTACAGGCACAGGCAGTAGTGAGAGAAACTACAATCCAGATGACTAAACTGTTTCTAGCCACTAAAATTAACAAATAATGATGTTCTGGAGGTAATGTCCACAAAGCATTAAACAGCAGTTTTATTTTAAATGACGCAAATGATGGCCAAGCATTGAGGTTTAATTGCAAAGCCAGCTGAAAGTGTTGGCTGCCTGGTGGATGCAGTGTGGGAAGCTGCTGCAGACAAGCAAAGCCTGTTTTATTCATGTCTACTATCTCTGTTTTGATTCACCAGAAAAGTCAAAGCATGCTGGTTAGTTTCAACTTAGTTTTATAACAAATATACATAACGGAAAAAAAAAAAAAAAAAAAAAAAAAGGCTGCCTGATGACAAATGTACAAAAAACACATGGCCATGGATTTTACAAAGGCTTCCTCACTCTTTAGTGAGAATTTTCCCAGGGAAGCCACTGGAGTGAGGGAGAAAGACAAAAATTCTTTTATTCTTTTGAGTTAATGATCCTCTTCCCTAAAAAGAAACAGTTCTGCCTCATTCATTTTTGGCATTTCCAGTGTGTAAACTCACAGTCATAACAAAAGAGGAAAATAAAAGAACTCCCAAAAATATATTGATAGCAAAGACATTGTATATATTGTGTATATTGTGATCGCATTTAGCATCAAATGCTTTCTAATTTTTTTAAACCGAAATAATAATGCTGAAAATTCCATTTACTTTCTTACCCACATTTGAAGTCAATAACATTGATTGCCATATTATGAGAAAGCAAATTAAGAAAATACATATAGAAAAAAGAACATTCAAAGGCACAGAAGAACTCACATTTTGGGACATGCAACTTTTGAAGAAGGAAGGCAAACACTGTATGTTAAACAAAGAATAGGAGAGAGATTGTCAAAACTGAAACTGCAGGTCATTTTAAGCAGTCGGATAAAAAAACCTCTCCTTTAAACAACCATGAAAAAACTAGAAAAGCATACCAAAGGACAAATAAAGCAATGTCCTTCTATATATAAATGTTAGATATTAAAGAAACAAAAGGGGAATACTAAAAAAAAACCCAGAATAACTGGCAAGGGTACTATCCATCAGAAAAACCTGAAAGCTAAATCTAATAAATGAGTTAAGTGTAGGAAGTGACATGGAACCCCCATGGACTGGAAGTTGATCCCCCAGAGGGTGGGAGCACAGCAGGCAGCATTTAGCATCTCACCACTGGGCTGGCTGATGGGAGCTGTTGAGATTTGCTCCACAAACTCAACGAGCACCAGACCAGGAAACACAGAACTAATGGGAGATTTCAACAACCCCATGTAGATTGCTTAAATGTTGTATCAGGGCACAGTGCCAAGAGGAAATTTTCAGAGCAGCTTTGTGAGCAGCTATTCAGGAAACTCTGAGGGGAAGCAACTCTTCACTGGGTCTCAGCAGGGCTGTCAGGCAGTCACTGCAACCGTGAGCAGCACGGACGTAGATGCAACATCTGTGCATAAGTAAGGAAGCCAAAATATCCACAAGGAAAGGGCTCTTGCACAAAAAGGAGGAAGTTTAGTTAAAAAAAATAAAAAGAAAAAATAAAAAAAAAAAAAGAGAGAGAGAGAGAGAGAGAGAGAAAATAGACCCCAAAAAACTAAAGGAATTAATGTAAAAGGTAAAATTTTGGAAACATCTTTCCAAAGGCATAAGACTGAATTAAAGTGAAAGTGCATACCACATAAACTGGAACAAAGATAACAAAAGGCAGGATTGAAAAGAAACGTAACCCACAAAGACACACAATTTTAATGAGCTGAATTTGACCTGCTGAAGATAATGGGGGAAAACATCCTCAGAAGAATAACCCTAAAATGCAATAGGCCAAAATAAAAACCTTTGAAACGCAACTTGCAAAAGTTTACACTGTAACAATAAATCTTCTGTCAACCTCCCAAAAGATGCAAAGCCTGCCACAGCAATCTGTGGAACCAATATACGAGCAAGGTGAGAAAAGAGCACCCAGAGACAAAGCCACAGCAGAGAAAGCAAACTAATGTTTTGCATCTCTGTTCATCCCAAAGCTGCTTTGAAAGGTTCCCATGTCAAAGCTCCTCTTCACTGTCACTCTATTAAGAAATGTCTCATAATACAGTGTCAGTGAAAGAAATTTTACACAAATCAATGCTACTCATCTGCCCAGAGCAGATGGTTTTCATCCAAATGTTCTAAAGGAACTCAAGGATGAAATCACTAAGCCATTAATTGCAAAGTGTCTTCTCATTTAAAATAATGTTTGTATTAGAAAAATGAACATTGCAATATGGGTTCCAATTTCTTAAAGGTTTCCAAGAGCAATTCAGAGAGGCACTTCAGGGCACTAAAGTCTGCAAAACAGTAAAAATTATTCCATCTCTGTAATTTGACACACAGAGAAATAAAAGGTACTGAGTGAGAGTCCACATTACTTTGGGAAGGGAATGCATGACCTGTTAATATCCTCATTTTTTTGACAGAATCAATGAATATATAAAATTAAAACTCAACCAAATTGTCTTCTCCAAGTCTTTCAAAAAGATCCCCTACAAAATGTGCTCAAGAAGCTGCATTGCTAGAGGATAGGAGGACAGGTCTTCATTCGGAGAAATAATTATTTTAAAATCAGGAAACATTAGGTTTGATTAATTTTTTGCTATTGAGAAAAGTCCTCAAGGAGACCCACCAGGTTCTTCATCTTTAACCTATCATAATTATAGAAATTAGGCAGATAGTGACAAAAGTATGCTGATAGCACTGGATCATTCAAAAGAGTAAAACAAAGACCAGCAAATATCAAGTAAGACAGTAAATATGAAAGTTTGTAGATGAATCTCATGATGCTGAGTTACTGGTCACTAAAAAGGGATGCTCTGGCATTACATACAAAATGAAGGCTTTTGAACAAACCTGAAGGTACTTGAGTTATATGACCCACATGAAAACACCAACCTGCCATTCAGCAGTGATTAAAAAAACACAACCTCAGAAATATTTAGAACAGGAAGAGGTTTTCTCTAAAGGTTTAGAAACCACCACTATAGCACTGTATTAGCCCCTTCACAGTGCCTTTACCTTTAACATGTTCAACACTGCTGTACTTAACTCAAACAAGGACACAAGGGAAGCATAGGAAGTACACCAAAGAGAAACAAGGACAAGCAAAGAAGTGAAATGACTCCTCTTCAAGGATCAGAAACTGTAGTGTCCACAAAATCTAAAGATTACATTATAAAGTGGAGCAGCTGTTTCCTCAAAACCTATAGTTGTGGGGGGGAAAATGTGAAAAAGGTGCTCCACCATTTTTCAAAATGCCAAAGAGAGTGTTCCTGCAAGAATGAATGTCCTCCCATCTTCTAGAGAGGATAAAAGCAGGAACCAGGGAGCTACGAGCACCTCTACCTCTCCTTCATCCCTGACTGAAGACAGAGAGCTGGGAGTGTTCAGGGGCCCCTTATTCATACACACAAATACATGATGGGGGGGTTTAAGGAATCTGAGAGACTTTTTTCTGTGATGTCCAATGATGGGACATGGGAAATTGCATATAAATATCAAAAAAAAGACCTTTTAATGTGAAGAGGGTCAAACATCGGTGCAGGTTGCTGGCCCAGACAGGTTTAGAGGCTCCATCCATGAAACTGTTCAAAAACCAGCTGAGCACAGCCCTGGGTTTACAGTGCTGTTAGAAGGACCTTGGACCAGATGATCTTGAGAGATTCCTTGCATCCTTGCAACCTCAATTATTATGTGGCTCTCTGGAAACTACAGACTTCACTACAGACTTCTGTCCTCTTCTGGCAGTTCAGCTGGCCATGAGCAACTAGAAAAGGCAAAGGACTGCTCAGCTCAGTCTCAGTGCTCTGTTGTGACCTAAGGTCATTCCCACTTTCTGAATTCTTTTCAGGAAACTGTTCTTATTTAAACATGTAAAATGTATCATTTTAAGATGGAATCAATTTATGTTCATGAAGACTACTCAATGTGACTAATATTTTCCAATTTTCCAAAGGTTAAAAAAAAGAGGAAAGAAGAAAGAACAGCACACACAACTCAGCTTTCTTCTTGCATGGAAGAATCAACAGTAGAGCAAATCACAAATTAAAGCATAAACCTAATATTTGCTTTCTTTCACCTCATCTGATTAGAGCCATTAAATCTGCATCATCCTTAGCTGTGCAATAATTATCACGGAAAGCTTAGCCTGTTAAATTCAATTCTCACATTGCAAAAGCTTTCCAGGGAGAGAGTCTCCTTTTCATATAACTTCCCCAGGATATAAATGGAGGTTATGTCATTTGAGGAATCTATTTTTACTCCTAATCTTCCTTGTAAAGGTGCTTAGAACTGACTTGTAAGAACCTTCTTATCCCAAACCAAAGAATACAGGGCAGAAAACGATGAATTTGTAGCTGAGAACAATTTTAATATTGCTTTGCACTACATCATCCTGACTCTTACCATATTCAATGAGTTTAATGTCACTTTCCCTCACTCCTCATCTGATAGAAAAAAAAAAAAAACAGGAGGAAAAAATTAATGGCAAAGAAGGGAATATGTAAGGGAATGAGTTCCTAAAACAATAACCCCCTAAACAGCTTCCTTTGCATGCACAATGTATCTATAGGAGGGGTTTGCAAAACCATATCCTCCAACTGAGATTTCATCTTGATTTATTTTTCCTCTTCCTACCCCTTTATTTTCAATTATAATAATATTCAATCCATCGAAATTTAATAGAGCAATTCAGAACAAAACTTGAATAATTTTTCAAGTTACACAAGATTGCTTATCCAGTACTGATGCCGGGCAAATTGACCATTAAAATCTACCAAAAACATACAATCTTCAGTGAGAGAAATGCCCCACATCCAAGCTGTCTGACACCATTGCATAACATCTCCATTTAAAGCTAGACAAAACCTTCATTTACATGATTCAGTAACACCATAAATTAGCAAGTCTCCCTCTGAGTACCAAGCCCTTTTCCTAATGAGTACATGGGTAATTTGAGTATTCCTAATTGTTAAATGCTACCTCTAAGGCATTGGGTATTTTGTCTCTTTTTCAGAACTGCTCCTCTAAGCAGAACTGACACAGAAGACACACGAAAGATTCACTCATTTAATGTTTTCATTCATGCAGCTTTTGCTGATAACCTTTCAATCTGAACTACCTTGTTTCCTTTCAATTAATGCTCACTGGGGAAAACATTCCCATTCAAAGTGACAGGATACGTGGATGAAGTGTAAAGAAAACAGGAATAATGTCCTTGCCTCTGCTCTCAGAGGGAAATGCAAAAGCCTGAGAGTGCATTGGTACCCAAAGGCACACAGCCCTGGTCTGTACACACTTTGCTAAGACACTCGAGTCAATCAGGCTCTCAGTGAACACCAGGCATGAGTCTGGATGCCCTCGTCCCTCCCTCCCTATTGCACAAAGGTGAGGATGCCTTCCGACTTCACACAGTCTTTAAAATAATTGACTAACAACATTTCACAGTTTCAAAACTTAATATTTATGACACTAAACATTAAAGGAGATAAAACTGAACATTGCACTGATGGCCAAAGCTCCAATTTGAATCATCCCCATCTCAAGAGCACATTTCACGGCTGCATTTGTATCAGTTTCCTGGTCCTTCTGCAGCAGCTCCCTACTGGAACATAAATCATCATTGACTCTCTTGGGGCTTCTGAAAACTTTAAAAACTTGGCTGTGAGCAACCTCATGGAGATTACCAACTCTCCCAATGCACAGTTGCTGTTATGTACTATTAATTTATAAATGGGATTAAATTTATAAACTAAGTTAATGTTTTTTAAAAAGCATTATTGACAAGTCAGAATGTTATAAAGCTTTTTGTAAAGAACTGTGATAATGTCTTCCATGTACTTATTTTCTTACTTCCCTACTACTCTTTGACCTTCCCTTCACCCAACCAGTAGAAAAACAACTGGAGAATGAACATACCTATCCAACTGAGCAATTACTACCTCCCTTTCTTTTTTAAAGAAACTCACAAAAAATAATTTACAGAGAAATCTGGCTAAGGAACAAGAAGTCAGAAAGGTATTTTTGGTCAAACCAGGTAAGATGGGGAATATCAGCAAGAAAAAACAAATTAATAAATACATCCATCACTTCCCTGAAGCCTGCTGGCTACAGCAAGGGTCATCCAGGGTTGAGCAGAGCAAACAGCAAGCCCTCCTGTAAATTGAACCTTAGATTTAAACAGCCCTTTACCTCCCTTTGATAAGCTAGACATCTGAAGGCTGCGCATCCCTCACATCAGGCTGTTGTCTCCCATGGCTCTATTCCCCTTTTGCTACATGCCCTGATGTACTCGTCATTTATAGAAATGTTCAGCTAATTTATTTAGCACTTGGGCAAAGACAGTGCCCAACTTAACACACATGCTAACAGCTTTGGTTAGTCTTACAGTACTCTTGGTGAATCACATGCTGATTTGAAAATAGAATGAGACCACCAGAAGCCACACCTCATGTGCACCCTACCCCTGACCAAATTCTGAGCAGTGGCCCCACACAGCTGGAGGCAATCCGTTTTCTTACACTCACATTTGGATATTCACATCTTTCAGCAGAGCTGGGACTGATCCATTTGCTTGTTTCCAATATAGAGTTAAGCTGAGGTGTTTTGAGCAAATTGAAAGAAACCATTGCCTTTCTGCAGCTGGCTGTCCTGCTGTCATTCAGCTGTCCAGTAGGACTGAGTTAAGCCTGGTTAACTTAATGGGGGAGAGGGACTCAGTTCAGCACTGAGACTCTTGCCATTTGCTATCAAATGCAGAAGGGAACCAGGAGCCAAGAATCTACTCAAGCCACTTGGCCTCCAGTGTGCCTCCTTCTGCCCATTACACTAAGTGACAAAATGAGTAATAAGGCTCAACAAAGATCCTTGCTTGTGACAGAGCAATGAATAGATCAGGGAGATGAGAATAAGGGGATCAGCAGATTTAGGTCTAACACACCGTTTCTCTCCATTTTGGTGTCCAAACTGATCATTATCAGATGCACAGAGGCAGCCCAAGGCCTTTCAAGTCTACAGTTTTTACTCAGATTAATCTAACCTAAACATATTCAATATTGCCTTTCTCCCACCCCGAGGAAAATCACCCAACTTCTGCCTAATTGAAAATTCTTTATGATGCAAAAAAAACAAAATTGCTGAACAAATTTTGTCAAGATGAGAAAGTTGCTGCTGTTGAGCTCGAGCTTAACCCTTTTTCTGCTGCAGGACTTCATCTGTGAAACACATACTCCAGTGATCCAAAAAATGCCTCCTCAGAGGCCACCAAGCAGAGGGAAAAAGGAATGGGAACAGATGATTACTACTTCCAGAACAACATAAGAAATGCACTGCACAGATGTTCAGTCTAAAGAATCACAATTGGTACAATTTTAGGACCTGACTTGTAACCCTTAAAAATCAAGAGCCCCAGTGTTTCCAAAGGTGCTGGAGTGCTTTATGCCAATTCAGCCACTTTATTCTCATGTCCCCCATGCATTTGTACCCTAAAACACAGTTTGTTTTCCAGGAGAGAAGATGGAGGGCCACACAGGTTAGCTTGGCCCCAAGGGTAAGACCACACAGCTCACTTCTTCTGGAGTGGCTGTTTTGCAGTAATCAACCTGTGACTTGCTGAAGGGGAAATCCTGCTCACTGTGAGCACAGCAGCACCAACAGCTGCTGCTTCTCATGGGGATTGTACAGACAGTGCAAAGGAAAATTAAACTGTGGATTTATAACACAGTGAGGAGTTTTGAAAGGAAAACTGGAACAAACCCTGTGTGGTCTAGGCTCTGCCTCAGTGTCATCCCAATATTTTCTTTGTAATGTGCAACAGAGTCATTCACTTTGCTTGACTACACACAAGAGAACAGACCAGAGCCTTTTCACAAACTCCATTCCCCATTATCCAGCCAAATGGAACATATTGATTCAAAAAAAGACAGAATCATAACACATAAAAGTTTTGACCCTTTGTTCTTTCATTTCTCTCAGCAAAACACAATTGCAAAACAGCATGTTCAAGGGAACAACTTTCAACAGAACAAGTGCAACCTGACTCCCTTTTGTTTCCCATCCCCTGTTCTGAATGTTCTCATGACAAAGACTGTTTCACTATTTTGTTACATAAATTGAAGCAAATCCATCAGCTTCTCAAAGTTCTGGGGTGGCTACTGTATATTTGGACTTTCAAAGTTAATGTTGGATTTCATTCCATTTCTTTGAATTATTTCTAGTTAACTTGAATTTATCACATAGTCCACAAAAGAATCCAGCTTTGATGGGAAGATGCCAGGAGACAAGAAATCCACCAAACTGCACCTCTTACAATTACTTCTCAGTTTATAATCACCTTTTAAAGCAGTCAGCAGATTTACTCCAGAGATTTCAGGTGTCTAAATTGACCCTTGAAGCACTGTCAATTAACAATATACACATGCAAAAGTATAGATCAAGCAAAAGATGATTCAAAAGTGTCCAAAACCCAAATCCAATAGCAATAAAAACTGCTGTATGAAGTCCACCCTTTGAACAAGACTTTAGATTTACCAATATCCCATAAGTCCTCAAAAAATTCGGCTTGGCACTTTTCAATATTCTCAATAGACAGAACGCTCTTCAAACTGAAGGATCATTAAAACAAAAATTCTCCTTCCTTTCCTGGCAAAACCTAATGTTTGTGGTCACATTAATGTCTACCTGTGGTAGACAAATCTTCAAAAGAAAAATGATACTTTAATCTGCCATTCAGTCTGACTAATGCTTTATTTAGAAGAGCCTATGTTACAACCAATTACAGCACATCCTACCTAATTACCTGGGAGTTGCTCTACAACAAAATACAATTCTATTACTAGAAATAATAGGCTTGGCTTTGGTTTGTGGATTACAGCAGCTGCAGCCAAGAGATGTCATAAATTATGTACCAGCAACTAAATAAAAACCTATCAAGAATTCATAGTGCATAACAAAAGTGAGGACAAAAAGTTAATGCTGGCATCCCCACTGTTCTTACACTGAGCGGTTCAGTGCAAACAAGACCAATGTTATCTTTCTGTACAGGTAATGAAGTGACTTGGGTGTCTAAGCAATTTCTAAAGAATTGAATTTCCCCTGCTAATGATTTCACCATTTCACACTGATTTTTGCATTCAGATAAATAAGGTAACTATTCTAAACAATTCACCATAGAAGAGTCTATTTTATATTGTGAGAGCAGCAGAAAGGAACTTCCAGAAAACAGATAATCCCAGTTCTGCAAATGGAATGAAAAAATAATAATAAAAAAAATAATAATAAATCTGTGTCACTTCACTGAGGAAAGAGCTCAGCAATGTGAAGCCAGTCCAATGGAGGGCCATTAAGATGCTGGGAACTGGAGCACACAATGTACGAGGAAAGGCTGAGGGAGCTGGGTTAGGTCATTCTAGGAAATGAGGCTAATGGAGAATCTCATTTCACTCAGCATCTAAAGAGAAGTTTTAAATAAGACAGGGTCAGAGTAGACAGTGAAAAGGCAATAGATGGCAAGCACAAGCTGCAGGATGGGAAATGCCAGCTGACATAACCCCTCACAATGACAGCAGCAAAGCATTGCCCAGTAAAGCTGTGAGATTTCTGACCTGGACATTTTTCAGATCTAGTGACCTGATTACCTTCTGCAGCCATTCCTGCTTTGAGCAGGGGTAGTACTTGATTTCCATTGTGCTTCCTTGCAACTAAATCATGCTCTGCATGAATGCAATACAGTAGAAACTTGCCAGCAAAGCAGAGATGTAAGTGACCAACTGGATATCAGAGAACTTACATGCTATTCCCAGCCCGAACAAACACGCTAAAGAAAAATTAAATAATGATCTTTATTATAATAACAGCACTGTGTATCTATTCCAAACATGAATAAAAAAAAAAACCCAAAACATAAGAACTCAAGTATCTGGATATACCAAGACTTCCAGTTAGCATGGAAATCAAATATAATTTTATATTTAAATATTCACTCGTATTTATTTATTGATGTACCTTACAAATGTTTACAAGGCTTTTGAGAAGCCAGGTTCTATTATTACTTTAAAGATCTTGGAACTCCAACCCTGCTTTTCTCATATCTGGGCACATTAAGAGAGCTCCTCTAACCAGACCTGAAAAGGTAATGCTATGATAGGTCATGGTGTTTTATGAAGCGTATTTATAACATACTTTTCTGGTCTTTACATAATTAACTTTACTTCCTTCTTCAGTTTTATTTAAAGATGATTCTTGGATGCTTTCCACTCTGGAATACCAACAGATTCTTATATTCATCTGAGGCCACATGGAAAGCTGAGGTATGGGAGTTTTCACTCCAGGCTTCCACACTGTGCCAGAATATGCTGCATTTTCACAGCGCAGAGGTTTAATCTTTTACTGGTGCATCCTCCCCACTAGCACTGAGAAATCTGAATTGTACTGAAAACTGCACCAAAAGAGCACCAAGAGCTTAAGTATTACGTACCTGAGATCATCATATTTACAAAACTCCATCCCATGTATATTTGGTTCCAAATATTTTAAAATGGAGATTAAAAAGTAAAATATTGTTATTTTTCTAATTCTACCTGTCAGGTTGAAGAAAATTAAAATTAATGAAACCTGAGAGACCAGTATTTAGCATAGAAACTGCATAGAAGTAGGGTGAAGGGAGAGAAATCTCAAACTGTAGTCAGTGTACTTCAGAACAGCACAACTTGATTTCTACATTCTATCTCAAAAAGACATTGCAAAATTAGGGACTGGACAGCATATGGTAACAATTAAGATAAAACAATGATAAGTTTCCAAATTCTTGGAGGAGAGTAAAATTTTAAATAATTTTACATTGAAGTCTTCAGAACAGCCAACAATCCTAAGGAAAGATCAGCATTACAGAAAACTGTTCTAAATCACACAGAAAGCAGAACCATATATCCCCTTCCTGCCAGAAAGGAAAGCTTGGAAGCCAGACTATCAAAAGGCTGAATGACATAGATTTTTTTGAACCCAATTGTTAAGTTTCTTGATATTAACAAAGCATGTTTTACCATATGTCTCTTTACTTGCTTCCCTAGTTTTGCCCAGGCATGGTTGTATTTCACTCTTACTATGATGCCTTTTTATCAAGGGGACTAATTTGAGCTGCATGCACACTCTTCAAGAAAAATTATATTCACTTGGTAGAGAAAGTACATACCAGATTTGAAAAAAAACAAACTTTTTTTACTCACAGAGATGCTTTTCAACAAATAGGTGATAACAAGTACTGCCCCACTCCTGTCCAAAATGACAATTACAGATCCTCTGATAAAAAGTTGGGATAAAATGTATTCACAGGTCATTGAAATACCTACAGTCTGTCAAAGCAACTGTGAGGAGAAAGCCCTGCCATCAGAAGGATATCAATTCTGGAACAGCCTCAAAAAAACAGGTTTTGAGTTGATATATTAGGCCAAAATACCAAAACTTACTTCACACTTCATCTAAAAAGCAGCTTGTCCATTCTAGACTGAAGCAATCAGACCCAGAAGAGACAAACCAGTTCTGTGAGAGAGGGAGGATAACAGCTGGCCAAAAAAGGCCACTAGGAGAGAAAAATCAATGAGAAAGTATCCTTTTTGAAGGTTAGCTCAAGAATAGGTATTTGTTGAAACATAGTAACTTGCTATTCCTGTTCTATATGCCATAGAAGGAAAATACACCGAGGGAGAAATAAGGGGAGCAGGAGAGGACAAACTCAACTTACACATAAACCTCCCCAAAATATTTTTTTTAAATTAGCCTGAACAGAGATTCAATTGAATAATTGCGATATGATCAGTCATCTTTTCAATGAGAGGCTGCAAGGAGAGGCAGGAAAAGCCCTGAACTAGCATGTATTTCAGAATGCCCCCCCACTTCAAAAAAAAATCAAGACATTTAAATCTTACTGTAAAATGTATTTCATTTTTGTCATCTACCTACACCCTCAAATTCCTCAGCATTCAAGATCATATTTACATTTTAGAAACTGGCCTGTATTGCTGTATTGAGTTTTAAATTTTCCCTATTCTTACCAAATTAAAGCAGAGAAAGCTGCCTAACAATACAATGATCTTAATAAATAAATTATGTGGGAAATATTGCCTTTGTTATTTTCACACTGAAAAATATATTCCACACTGCAGAGATAATGAGGGTATAAAACATTAACACTACATTTTTCTATACCATTCTGCATAATTAACCATGCAGCTGTTCATTAATTCAGTCCCAACAACCAAATTAATTTGCAATCAGTTCACAGTGGATGCTCTGGAGCAGGCTGCATGTGCTGCAGGAGCAAGTGAAGCTGCTCACATTTCACAGACCACATCAGTGCACAAGGTGCTCAACTCTAAGAGATGCAACAGGGGGTTGCATATCTTCAAAGATCAGCTATGAAAAGACACTGTGCCATCAGCTGTCTCATAGGGGAAATATGGGTATTTTCAGATGAGTCTCATGGTGTGTCCATGCTCTTTGATGGACTCCTGTCCTTCTCAGGCTCAAGCCAAAACCTTTAAGGACATAAACATTAAACATCCATAAACATCACAGCACCTTCCTTTTATTTGTGTTAATGCAGTATTACAGCCCCAGCCCTGATAGGAATCTCACAATCAGTTCTCCAAATTTCCTGTATTCCCAAGAAACAAAAGACCAAGTGAGGAAAGCAGAGTAAGGGCAGATTCTCAAAAAAGACCACAGAATGGGATGGTGGAATGAAGGTGGAACCAGCAGCATCACTGGCTGCTGGGTGGAACGCCACATGTACCTTATCACAAGTTCCCTGGCGCCATGACTTCACCCTTTCCAGGTTTAAAAAAAAATATCCTATCCCAGGTTTTATACCTCATTCATCATCATGAAAATGCAATGAGCAATGAAACTAGCTGCTTTGATTGTGGTTTCTCATTTATTTCATTTTGCAGAGTGGCAAAGGAAACATTGATATATATATAGAGATGTATATATATATATATATATATAGAGAGAGAGAGAGAGAGAGAGAGAGAGAGAGAGAGAGAGAGAGAGAGAAGAGATGGTGTCATTCCATCTGCCCCAGGTTATGGACCCTGTACCTCCCTCCTGTGCCAGCCTGCTGACAGTGGGAGTTAATGGATGATAATCCAGCAAAGAACCTCTGATTACCAAAAACCTGACAGCTCAACTGTTTTCATATGAACTTAGGACAGAGGAATCATGCCACAGTAAAAGCCCCAAGATTGCTGTTCTCAGTTTGCTCACATAGAAGTGTGGATCATGGGCAAAACTTCCCTATTTTATGCAGGGAGGGAGGGCAAAAGAAAATCACAAGCCTCATGGATGACTAATGCATAGAAAGACAGCATTTCCTGTTTCTCACCTTAAACTTGTCTGCTGAAGCTGGCAAGAAAGAGGATCATTTCTTGTAGGGAGGTTTTTTCAATAAAATACCATGACAAAATTGAGGAAACACCAGCAAAGCAACTTCTTTAAGCATCCTACTTCTACCAACCTGCATGGGTCTTGGGAAGGAAAGATCAATTTTGTAACCATCAGTCTCAGCCAAACAGAGTCTACTTAAAACAGAAACCTGTGGTATAATTCCCACAAAGTCTGCTGCACTAGTTAAAGGAATCAGAAATTCGATTACTTAGGCTCAAGTTACTCAAACAAGAGAAAAGGATTCTTAAGCCATTTAAAATAAATGGCTATTCTTTCTCAATAAATTGACTCACTCATTATGAGTTATATCTTGAAATTACTTAATTCATTTTCCAGAAGGAGGATTAAAGGGGGGGGGGGGGGGGCAGGAATCAACCTGTAAAGCAGCAAAAGTCTCATGCTCCAAGATGTATTTAACATGTTCAGCAGCCATGCTGCAATCAGTTTCAATAAGTACAAGTGTACTGCAAGAGCCCTTTCCTAACTACATAAATCACAGCTTTCTAACTGGATCTTTCTAACTGCATGTCATATATTCTCTATGTGATCACAAGCTAGTGCAGAAACATGTTAACATTCAAAGTCATCATCATTATTCCAAGTTGTTGAAGACATGGAAAAGTAGTTGTAACACAGCACTCTCATCTGCAACCAAGAGATATTTGTGAAGAAATTTGGACAGACTTATTTGGTAGCTTTTACTTGCTTGTAGGATATATTTTTTTCAGTTCAGACCTTCATACATACTAAGACATCAAAATAATTTTTAAATGCTAATATGGCAACACAAACCAAAAAGTGTCAGCTTCAGCAAAATCCCATGCCTTTGAAAAGGAAAGCCTTTTAAAAGACATCTCTTTCAGAGGAGTCTACAGGTCACAACTCAGAGAACAGTCCCAAATATCCACAGCCAAATTTCATTCCTCTGTTGAAAGGCCAAAAGCTACAGCCAAAACATGGCAGGATGAGCGGAACACCAAGGCACCGACAAGGTTACTGCCAACCCACTGTGCTGGGCTTGGGCTCAGAAAGTCACTGGTGGGTCATGTGTCCCTTAGAGCACACATGGCAACAGCAGCACCCTCTGTGCTCCTGAATCAATTCCACTGCCCATTAAAAACATCAATAATCACCTCTTCAATTCCTTGCACATTCCAAGGTTTGTCAAGATATGTTTATTTAATTTCCTTTACCTTCTACATATTTTTCCTTCTGACACCCATAATAAAACATTGCTGAAATGCTGAAACCCACTACATCCACTTTTTAACTATGGTTTTACAGCACATTTTATATTTCCAAAATAAATTTAAAATATTTTCCTGCACAATTCAATTCATAATGGCACACTGTTGAGTATTAGCAAGACAATGCAAGTTGCAGCAAAGACAATGAAAGCCTTTGTAATACTATTACATGAATATGCAAATATGATCAAAGAGAGCATAAAAAAAATCTGTTGTTCAGTAAGAAAAAGAAAATTCTAATTTTAAGACTGTCTTTTCAACGCTGACCAAAACCTTTGCTCAGTGGAACAGGTGTAAATAAGGATATAATATGAGCACAAGAGAGCTGCCCAGGTATAATTAAGAACACTCTATTTTGATTGCAGAACTTGCATTACTCACAATGATGCATTAACTACAGAAGGCACAGCTAGACATTAGATCCCAAGCTGAGTTCACTGGGCTAATAATTAGAAAGTCATTTCTTTTTAGTTTTTGACTTGGAAGGAGAAAATTTGATATGAAAATCACAGACTCAATAACTTCATCCCTTGGGGCCATTTCTACAAAGTCACTTTTCAAAGCAGAGCACAGTATAAGGCCATCTGGAAGTGCAAGTTGTTGCAGAATACAGTTGCTCATTTATTAAACAGTACTTCATACCAAAAATTTCACTGGGGCACTGAACTGTATATTGGGGGGTTTTGTTTTCCTTTTAAAATTAATTTCAGGAAACAGCTGAAATGAATTTCACCTACAAGTCCAAAGATTTTGGAAACAAATGTCCATATTCATTTTCACACATTCTGTGAGCCATCTGGAAATTTTACTTTCCTGAGCTGTATGCTGTTCACTCTATCCACCTTAAAAGAATCTCCTGCTCTTTGTAGTCTGGATTTTTACTTTAGTGTAGGCCTGCACTCTGTCAATGCCCAAAGCCCCCTGCAGTCACTGTGCCTCCATCCCTCCTGATGGCCAGCAGGCTTGCACAAGTGAGCCTTGTTCTTGAATAGGTGGCTTGTTTGGGTGCAGACAGGAAGAGCTGTGCCACCACAGCCAGGATATTCCTGGCTCCTTGGGATTTGGCAAGCACGATGCTGCCTGGGAGGCTCTCCAGACTGTTCTCACCTCTACCTGCAACCACTGATCTAGACTTTCAACCTCCCACAGCTCTTCAACTTTCCTTCCCCCTCAGGCTGCTTTTGGAGTAAGGACTCCCAGAAATCTCAGCTGGGATATCCAAAAATATTTAAGGAGGTGGGGAAGTTTCTTCATTCAGTATTTCTTTAGCAATAACATGGGGCAAAACAACCCAACATCTCTGAAAACAGGGCTACCTAGCATTCATCTAGGGCTACCTACATCTTGGGCTACCCAGCACTCAGCAGGCAAAGCTAAGAGGATCCAACAGATCCAACAGTGCAGTTAACATCAAGTAATGTCATTTGTTTTGCTGTGGTGAAGCAGCAACAACATGGTGATGCCATTGGGAACAATGGCAATTACACAGCAAGCCACTTTAGTATTACTCTATCATTACAGCTTGATAATATGCAATCAAAACGTTATTAGCAATCATCTATTATTCATTGCTTAGATCAAGCTAAGAAAGGGAAGGCTGTATGTCTACCAGTAACAGGACTCTGAGCCAGTCTAAGCACAGGGTTGGAGGGTAATTCCGTGGCCATAGAGGGCTGAGTCACCACTGCATAACCTTCAGCAATATTACCATCTCCGTTGTTCCATGTATAAAATTGAATCATAATAATAATCTA
Organism: Melospiza georgiana; assembly: GCF_028018845.1. Taxonomy (NCBI): domain Eukaryota; kingdom Metazoa; phylum Chordata; class Aves; order Passeriformes; family Passerellidae; genus Melospiza; species Melospiza georgiana. The sequence goes on from NC_080434.1 coordinate 56,316,636, forward strand.
TATTTCCAATATTATTAGGACTAATTAACTCAGATAAGTATTACCATTAATTTCATAGTGGTTACTAATTCAGAGTTAAACTATTTTATTGTAAAATTTAATACTTATATCGAAAGTTGCAGGCATTCAACAGATGCAAGGAGTTATCTGAAGTTGTAAAATATGTGCGTCTACATATTTGTGCACAAATGGGTCCATAAAGCATATACAAACATACACTCAACCTAAATGGTCAGTTGGTTTCAGCTCCTTCATATTGCAAATATGGTGGATAAATATGTGTGTGAACTCTGACACAAACAGCTCTAGTATGTAAAGTATCTTCTATGTATGCACAACTTGTTGCAGTAATTTTAGTATTTGAATTCTCAATTTTTTTCAGTATGCTAATGAGCTCTAACATGACAACCAACCTGTATCCCCAATATGTACCACAGTTTGGAAACTCTAAAAGTAGACCTGAAAACAATGCTCTGCTCCTTCTCAAAAAGTAATTTTAGTTTATATTCAGGAGGCAACCAATGTTATGTCTATTTATTCCCCTACCTTATTTTGAGTAAAATAATTATACAATTTACACCTTGACAATTACTTAATAAGCAAATTAAGAAAGCATCAGAAGTAGCTGACTAAAGAAGCACAGTCTGGTATTTTTAACTGTATACTTCCATCAGCATTTTATCTTCACCTCTTCAGTGCAACCAGACATGGCTGTTACAAGTAAAAACCCTGTTAATAATTTCATTAACAGTACTAGTTTCCCAATTTATTCAACAGTAAAAAATTCTAAAGTAATTCAAACTTAGGTCTCCCAAGCCTGTAACCTGACTTATGTGGGCAGGCATAAGTTACCTACACAAACTGACAATGCTCTGCAGAGGTACAAAAATGCATCATCAAGATCCACCCACACATCATCTTCACACAGAGTTTCCCCACCTAGGCATGTACCTCTGACTGGTGTTTTTCACCATTTGCATCACTCTTCAAAGTCTGACTGCAGCTCCAAAGTCACTAAGAACAAAAAAGGATCACTACACCATTTCTTCTCATTCTTTGTTCCACTAAACAAGGGGGAAAAAATTCTTTGAGTGATGGGAGAAAAGGAAAGAGATGAAGGGGAAATATGTTTTAGAAGATGAAAGACGCAGTTTCAAGTAACAAAATAACTGTTAAACATCAAGGTAGATTAATTTTTACTGACCAGAAAGAGAAATCAGGATATCAACATTAAAAAATTACCCTAGTCAGAACTGATCAGTTCATAAAACTAGTTTACTTTCACTTAGTGACTAAGTCACATAATGACTTAGATAATATGATTTCTGGTATTATCTAGCCAGGCAACATAGGAACAAAAACACTGGGCCAATTCAGGAAATAACTGGAGAGGGTCTGTTACCACTAGGGCACAGAACCAGATTAATGGCATTTCTCTGCTAATAAAAAAAAAACCTGTATCATTTTTCACACCTGTTTTATGGCATATTTGCTTGATACAAATAAGAATGCAAAAGAGAATTAAAAAAAAATTTTAAAAATATATACATTATACATTCTAGGCAGGCTGCCAATATGAATACAACACCACAATTCCATCAGCAAACATGGATGAAAAGTGGTGAAGCTCCAACCATTTTACACAGAAGTCCCTTGACTGTAAAGGGACTTCAGCTTCATTCAGTTATTTAGTACAAATACTGAGCTACATCTCAACAGGGAGGGCACTACTTGATACTTTTGCAATAGTTGGTCTGATTTGAACTTTTCCCGCACTTTGTAACTCTTCCAGTTTGACAACTGTCTCTACTTGGTCACAGAGGGCAGAGGTGGAGGAAGGAGGTGAGCCCAGAACATAGCCAGGCATGGATCACCCAGGTAGCACCCCCTGGCCCAAGAGCTCATCTTAAGCACTCACTTCCTTTCAGCTATTCCACCTTGGTTTTAGAAACCACAGAATCATGGAATGGTTTGGTTTGGGTTGGAAGGGACCTGAAAGACCATCTAGTTCCAACATTGCTGCCATGGGCAGGGAACCTCCCACTGGACCAGGTGACTCAGAACCCATCCAGCCGGTCGGGTCAGCAAGTCCCAGCCTCCCTCCCCATCCCTGGCTCAGCAGGTTCTGGCATCATCACATCCAGGAGTGAGCTCCCAAGGGCTCTCTTGACCAAGTGGACAGCCCAGGGCACCCTGAGGCCCAGACCCTGGCTGGTCTGCGCCCTGTGAAATTGCAAGACATACCCAAGGAGAGTCCCCCAAGGTCCCATCCCTGCTGCTGCACTAAAGTGGAGCCATGGGCACCCAGCATATCCCCAAAGCCTGACACCACTGAGAGAGAGCCCTGGGGACATCTGTGCCCAGCCCTTGGGGCAGGACCTGACCTGTGCCAGTACCAAAGCATCTGGTACATCTGTTTCTTGTAAGTAAAAAGGCACGATTTCCAGATGATGCACGCTAGTATCAATTTTATTTGAATGCAGTTCACACCAGTTCTTTACACCAGCTGTCAGCAAGGTCTGGATGACCTTGTTTTAAGTGTTTATGTTCTCCAAAGAAAGAAACATTATCTGAAGCCTGGTTTATGTTTATTTTATAAGACCAAAGAGTTTATTTTGAAGAATCCAACTGAAAATGCTTAAAAGGCTATGATAGATACTCTGAAGTATGAATTGGAAAACTTGAAATATATTGCATATGTTGTAAGGGCCACTGACAAATAACAGAAAAGCAATGTGAGCTTACGCAGTTGGGAGTATCCAAACTGTCATTTGGTTGTCTTATTTGCACAAGATGTTGGACAAAAATTAAAACAGAAACAAACGTGCAATAAATTTTGCATCTTTTAAGTTTAAAGGATAGTTACAAACAAACTGTCACAGCCCTAAAAAGGGCAGTCTCCATTTGATCTTACTCCCTTTCCTGAATAAATCCTTCTTATAACTAGAAATACCCTTATTCTGCATGGACCACTGGCCCTGGCCAGACTGAGCACTATTCAGACACTGGTATGACAACAAGTTGTTACAGAAGCACCGTCACTGAGAAACTCCACACAGTTAAAACAAGGCCACCTCTTTCAAAATAAGTAACAATGCTGTTTTGCAGCATGTCCTGGAAACAGACTTTCCCCATTCCATATTCCCCTACCCAGTCCTTTTCTTGGATTGTCTCTGTAAAGGTCCTTACACTCACAGCTGAAGGTCGAGTCCCCAAACAAGCTCTTGGGGCAGCATGAAGTTTGTATATACCTAAACCATGAGGTTTTAGATAAAACTATTTGTTTCTAGACCCAAAGCTTATGATCTACATTTGAATTTAACTCTCCTGTCATTTCTACTGCTAGAGATAACCAGCAAAACCAGCAGAGCAAATACTGGTGTAGTATCACATTTATTGATAACAGTGAAATACTTTAGCTTTTCAAATGTACCTGAGGGGTCCATAAAATATTTGTTGTGGAAAATTTTGTGCAATCTGTGCACACACAGGCAACAAGCATATTGGTATCTTAATTCACAAGTATTATGGGAATAAGAATCAGTTTAGAAATTTATTTGGATTACTATTTATTCCCAGGTGTCATAAAACACAATATAACCTTCACTGCTGGTATACTTCATCCAGACAATCCTAACTACTTCCAAAGCAGGATTATTTACTAACCTCAGTACACTACTCAAGCAGCAAGAATTCCCAAAGGACACATCCCAACACAGTAAGCATTTCAAACTTCTTGAGTAAGTTTGATGCACAATTTCTAGGAAAAGGAAAAACATGGCAGCTTGCAAAGTACCATCAAGAAATTACCTTGTGTTCTGCATCATCCTTTGTTTCTACTGTTAAAACTCATTTCAAACTCTAATTCAACAACAGGAAATGCATCCAAGGAAGAGAAGGAGTAGGAGCTGATGACAATCTGGATAATCTTACCACAGTAGCATCAGTCAGCTACCAACTCAGCCCAGCAGCAGTCTGGAAAAGGAAGGGATGCATCTATTCCAAGAACGACAGGAGTGAAGATTATAGGAAAAGCAGAGGACTTACCTCCACAAAGAGCTCTCCAGAACTTTCCCCATGTCAGTATGATAATACTTGGTAAGGATGAGGATCACCTAAAAGAAAATTAGAATAAATAGATTTAAATATGTAAACTGATGTAGAAACAGAAACATACATGGGCAGCATGATTTTGGGAAAAACAAAAGCAAGGTTTCTGAAAACCTGAGAAGTATTTGACCTCATTTTAACTCTTAGAGTTTTGCTTTTGAGCCTGACTTTTTCATTTCTCTTCCTGGGAAGAGTGATTTCAGCACTTGAAATTTTCTGCAAACCTGGTGACTGTGAAAGATTGCCCATTTCACATAAACAGTGGAGTTGGAATTGTCACATAAATACCACCACCACCACCAGACAGTCCTCAAGGAATCTTTATGACTTTCTGATTAGGAAAAAACAACCTGGTTGCTTGTTTAAATTTAGGAGGCAACTCTACAGACACAACTTTTTTTTTAAATCCAAAGTGTTAAACAATGGTGATTAACTTTGATTATCTAGATTAAAAAAATCAGGGGGAAAAAGAGCTCTGGCCTTCCCCACAAAATCAGCAATGCAACTTTCATAGCTATCACTTTTCATTTCTTGAAGAATCACTTTTTCCCCTTCATGAACCAGCTCTGTGCTCAATAAATTACTCATCTGCATCAGCAACAGCCAACAAAACACACAAGCCAATTTTATCTACAAAACATCTTCATCCTTTGAAAACAGTCAGCAAGAAATATTTTCCATCTGCTCAACAAGTGACAAATTTACTGGTCAAATAATGTAAAGCTCTAGTCCACAAGCAGTGTATCAAGCTCAGTACTATGGTTTATGTTTGGATCTTTTACAGGTTTCTTTCATTTGCTGCCAGTCCACATTTGTGGCTCTTAGAGCCACATGCCCATGGCAACCCCAGAGAGGCAGAACAGGCTGGTCCCCTGCACAGCTGGAGGCTTTCTTTAGTGTGGGGTCAACACCAGTCTCAAACAGTTTGGGGCAAGCTGTTATTTACCTGGCACCAGATGAAATCTACAGCAAACAGCAACTGTAGGTGTTCACTTTGATTATTCAGATAATTAAATATGCCAATGATACATTTATGCTGCACTCCTTGTATGCGGAAGATTGTAAGAAAACAGAATTACAGACTGAAGATGTTATCACATGGAAATAATTCAGTGTTTTACAGAACTGAGGTATAATACCAGTCTCACTCAAGGGTTAGCCAAACCTAATAAACTCACAACACATATTGAGATAAGCAAAAGTGGAAACAATCCATAATTCACAAGTATTATTCACTCCTATTCTCAAAAGAGCCACAACTTACCAGATCACTTTTTTGGGATTTGATTACTTATAAAAATAAAAGTTTTGGCATAAAAAAAGAAAAAAAATAATAGGTTACTACAAGACTTACAAAGCAAAGGGAAAGAACCATTTTCTAAAGGAGATTGTATCTGTGGATGAGATTCCTGGCTACAGCCCAAGCACATTCTACCAGGTCAGCTATTTATTGTATCATCAGTGTCTTAACTACAGCTTTTACTGGTGCTTGCAGTTAAGAAGAAAAAGAAAGAAATTTCACTACTGGGAGCATCTATCGGCTCCAATTATTAAGGAAAAAGTTTCAGAATGTGCCTTTCCAAACAAGTATAATCCCTCTTAAGTCACAAAAACTGATCTGGAACTTATTTTTTTAAGAGATACAAGAATGCATACTTGGTACATGAAAATAAAAAAGAAAATACCTAAAATTACAAAAGATTCTACTTTCTTTCCTTCCATTTATGCAGAAATGGAGGCTGAATCCTGAACTTGGTGAACCAACTTTCTTCATCCCTGTACATCCTAGAATTAGAAATTTTAAAATTCAGATAATTTTCAGCAATGTGTGTTGGAGCCATCCTGCCAGAGGCTAAGCCCAATGTTCCGTTCCTGAATTAAACAGGTTAAAATCACACACAGAAAATCCTATGGTGTCATCTTCAGTTTTACCTGCTTTGAGCATAACCTGTATGGATGCATCAACAAAGAACCTTCCAGAAAAGCCATTTTTGTAGCTCAGCACCTGTCAGGAATGTTGAAGACTGCCAGGCTCCTGGTACTGCTAGCTAGCTGCAGTTCATCTGGGCATGCACACACCAAACCAGAAAGGCACTGCTGTTCCACACACCTCAACTGAATGGCTTTCAGGTAACTGCAAACTGCAGTGGGGAGCAGCCATAAGCAGTAAAACATCTTCTTGATGCTGGCAGGATTGGTGCTGTAAACTGAGTCAGAGCTCTGAAAAAATATATGTCAATACTTTCCAATCTGACTGGTAAATTAATCTAAAAATTTAAATACCTTATTTTGCACTTTGGAAGTGGAGAGAATGACTTAGTAGGAAAAACAAAGCCATCAGAAACCATCTCTGAACTCTCTAATAACATTAGCAGATTCCTGTCATGAATTAAGAAGAATGAAGCTGCTGAGGGGCTGACCATCATGTCAACTCTGCCAGCGGATTTCATCCCAGTATCTGAATAATGGAGGCCATCTATTTAACAAATTTTACAGCACAGTCCTTTTGCATGAGGGCACCTTTTCAAATGATCCTGAAAACAGGATCCAGGCTGACCATAATGGCAGTTTTTTCTAAATTAATAGATAGATCCAAAGAACAGAAAGAATTATTTCACAGTAAAAGCATAAAGGTCTTCAGGATCTCTGGATTCTACCCATCATTTTTAAGAGCAGAAGCCTGTTTCACTGATTTCATTTTAATGAGACTCCATAATTACGAGGATTTTACAGGCTGGATTGAAGCCAGTGGTTCATACACATGGCTCTCTAGTGAAAGTGCTTGGGTGGCCTGTGGTGGGGAGAGACACAGCAGCAACTGAGCAGTGATCAAGGATATGATTCTTAACCACCTCAAATTACCATCACTCATGGACAGCAACAACAAATTTAACTTTTTTCTCTTATTATTTTACAGCTAAATTAAATGTAGGCAATGAAGGAGAATTAAGATTTATCAGATTTTTTTACTTTAAGTTGAATTTATAGGATTATCTAGAAATCTCCACTCCATTCAGACTTCCAGAGACTCGTGAATCATTTTAAACCATTTAAACTTAAATTCGCCCATATTTCTTTGAGTTCCCTCCCAGAGTATGACAATGGAGATGACAACAATGATTACTGTTGTGTGCTAGGGACCTGTGAATATCTGATGGTGCTTCTGGACAAAAATGCTGAAAGGGAAAAAAAGAAAGTGAAAACTTTCAGCTTTTATCACAAAATTGATACTCTATTACCTGCTTCTTTACCAAAGCCTTTGGTAAAAGCCTCTCCATAAAGCTGGTATTTCTCTCTATGTGCCATGGTATGGTAGATACATCCCTTATGAATTCCAAGAATCAAATGCAATGTGCATTAGAAGTTAGTTTCCCATGGAAGAAATAACTAGCTTCAGTCAATTTCTCTGTGTTGGGCCTTCAGAAATTTTTCTACCTCATCCTCCCCCCTCCTTTTTTGGTGGGGAGAGTGACAGTAGGGTGCACACATGGAATTTTGATTCTCCCACATCATTCCCCTGCTTCCATAACTTCATTCTGCCTGTGTGAATTCTCAGTAGCCACAGCTCCAAACTGTTCTTCAAACAAAGGAGTTGAATAAGTTTTGATCCAAAATTCTTTCTGGATATAGAGCTGTCTTCAGGGGTGCACTGGGTTTTCAGTGAATGACAGACCAGAAAAACAAATGGAAAATTCCAGATATTATTACCGGTGAATAATGAAAGTTAGAATGATCTATGTTTATCCCCTCTCCTTTCCCGTTGCTCTCCTCTGAAAATGCTTTGCAGCAAGTCTGGGCTGAAAAGAGAACAACTTCACTTTACAAGACACAATGTGCTTTTAATCATTTCCTAATAAAATTTTGGCTTTAAGAAGCCCATTTTAATCCTCTCTTTTCACCACCATGCAAGCTAAGGGGGCAGAGAAGGGAAAAAGGAATGAATTCTAGATCAATCACCTTTCCTGGTGTTTATATTTTATCTTTCTGTGGAGGATTTGCTAAAGTCCTTTTCTTTTTGATAAACATCAAATTTTGGAAAACTATTTTATTTTTTCCCCATGCTCCCTCCATGATGCTTTTTTTCATGGACCACTCTTAACAAAGATCTCTCTTTTTCTACCTACATGCAGATTGTTACAGATAAAGTTTTATTTGACCCCTGAAATTTTTGATTTTAGGTTTTGGGATATTTTTAATCTATGTAGAAGTTTCATAGCAAAAATCTCATACTTTCAAATGTACAATTATAAGTATGATTGCAAGTTTTTGTCTTTTCTCAAGTTTTAAGACAGTGAGAGCATGCTGTAAGTACTTCTGGGCAGCCAGAGCTACCAGGAAAATAAACTCCTCAGACAGATTCAAGTTTCTGCAAACTTTTTAGCATCTGCTTAATTTAATTCATGTGAATGAACCCACTGAAATCCAAAGAAGTGTTTATGAGAGGCACTTAATACCCTGTATAACCGGAACATAAGCTGCTGTTTTGCTCAAGAACAGAGCCTCACTCACCTTTTCAGCTATTTAACTATTCCACTGTACACCACAACTATTTTGGGGAGATCAAGAGGTTCTAGGAACATCCTATTAATTTTTCACTACCACCCCCTGTAATTCCAAAACTTTTTTGACACCTAATAATCAAAAATCTCCCTAACAAATTATAGGCAGCCACCTACTGCTCCAATCCCTCAAGCTATTTCCACTTTTGCAGCAGCAGACTCTTCAATCATCACGCTAAGAGCAATGTTAATTTTCACATCTCTTATTTAAAACAAAGACTCTTAAGAGAAAACTAAAATTCAGGAAATTATTAATATGGAGGTACATTACTACAAGGCTATTATATGGACTAACATACTACTCTTAATAACTACATCATAATTTGATTACGCTAGGAAAACTAAACAGAAAAAGGGCATTTAGGTTGACTCTGTTGCAGCACTATGATAAAAGGTAAAAAAGCAAACATTTAAACCATTATTTGAGCTATTAAGAATTCACTGTATAAGTTTCTACTCCTCTCTGGTAATAAAGTTCATAAAAGCAATACATGATTTAATATGAAATACTGAAAGAGTTAGATTTCTATTTGTTCCAACTAAATTGTATTGGGAGACGAGAGGACTTACTGTGTATGAAGTCATTGACTATACCAGTGCACTTGTATTAAATATTAGTAATAATTCCATACAGTGAATTAACTCATAATTCAAAGTAAGACACAATAATGACTCAATTCCTGTTCTCTAAGAGGTATTTTCATCCACAAGAGCTGAATAAAAGCAGTGGTTGTGATTGCTTCCAGATTCAAAACCATTTTAAACATAGTACTTCACACATTGACCCTGAAAACATTCATACAGAAAAGTAACTTTAGGTATCAAATAGATTTAATCCACTGTCTAGCACAGAACAGGATTATTCTCTGTTAGCTCTGTACAAACACAGGACAAAAAGAAAATCTACTGCTTTCAGGAGCCTACAGTTCAAGCACAGAACACAAGTCTTCAACATCATCACCATCAACCTTTACCAGCTCATGCCAGATTTTCAATGCAAGCTCCTAAGAAAATTGTTTCTGTGATACCACTCCATGTGTATGACACTGCATATGTATGGGTTGAGCTCCTCATTCCTACCTTTTAATTCTAAATCAACTGACTGATTTCAATCATATTTAACAGAGAAGTAGATAGCCATATGGCTGAAGTAACCATATCAGTTGATATCACAAGTCCATGGCATAGATGCACCTAGAACAGCAATAAACAAAAAACTACAAAAAAATATAAGATTGGGGAAGCTATATAAATAAAGAGGCTTCCCAAATATATTTTCCTGTCTTGTAGCTCGGGCAGCTGGGCTGTTAGTGCAGTTGTTAGCAGCTGGCTGCTGGATAGGCACAGGTTTCTGTGGTACTGCCTGACCCACCCACACAAGAAGAGAGACTGTTGTTATATAACTATTAATGATCAGACCCCAAAAATCAAAGTTTATGCAGAACTGGTCAGCCAATGTGGAGGGCTGCTACTTCAACATATTCACATTGCTGCTCCTTTCTAGAACCAGTAGGTGCAGGGCCAAGATTTCTGGGCATGCTGCAGATGCAGAGCTTGCTCAAGCAAATGGGAGGGAACTCAGTCTGAATTATTAGAATCAAATCTGCAGCTTTGGAAACTGTCTAACATTTTAACTAGTTGTTTAATTAAACTTCCTGTTCTTTTTCAAACAGCCTCAAACAATGTCACCTCTGACACAAAAATCTCCAGTTTTCTGTCATTGCCTTTTATTACACAACCAGAGGAATTTTTAGGTTTAAATATTTAACATAGCATTTGATAAGTTCTTAAAACCACATTTGCAAACATGCCAAAAGAATAAATTTCTAAAGCATGAAGCAAGGATATTTTTTTCCTGTCTCTCTAGTCCCCTAACTGTGATTCTTTTTTAAACACGGACTAGCTTTACTTATCTTCCCTACTAATGTATTCTAAATTGAATTAGCAATCCTTCCTGCAGAACCAAACTTATTATGTGAATATTCTTTTTCATTCCCATGAAAGTTCAAGAGGAAGCAGAGTTAACATTGAAAGATGGCATATGTAAAGCATCTTTAGTCTCTTCCAAATATTTCAAGAATTCAATATTATAAACAAGCTGTTTACCTCCATCATCACTATTATATAGCTATTCACTACCAGAAAAGAAAAATCAGATTTTAAGTGCAGTTTGTGAAATATCCCCAGTCTCTCATTTAGTGTTACAGCCCAATAGTAAAATATAAAAATTTAAACTGAGCTTCTAATCTGCATCACTAAACAGTTTCTCAAGGCCAGAGCTTTTTTTTTTTTTTAAGAAAAGCATTTACATATAAAAATAACTATGCATTTTATTTAAAAAATCATATGGAAATAGCAATAGAAAAAAGCTGGGCAGAGCATTCCTTTGACGCAGGGCTGTTGGCAGACATGCTCATATTGGTTACTCTCCCTCACAGCTGCTCTGTCTTCACCAGAACCACAGGATTAAGTATCATTGTACCAAATACATCATATTTACCAGAGGTTTCATCAACCTACAATGTCCTCAAAATAACATTTCATTATCTCTGAAATGGCTAATGGTGTTTAAATGAGACCTAATTGTCTATCATAAAAAGGCTTTATAAACATTGTACATGGAAGCAAGGACTTTGATACTTCATGAAGATCGGCCAAAGAACCACACTGTATAATATCCTTCTTCATCATGAATAAGGACTGAAATTTATATTAACTGAATATTAGGTGCCTGAGTTTTTTCTGTATGAATGAGAAAGATAAACATAGGAACATGGTCTACAGAGTGGAACATGGGCACACTCCTACCTGAAAGGAGTTCTGCCAGGACAAACATGCTAAAGACCAAGGCAGTTCTATTACAGTGACAGAGTGATGCTGATTAATAATTCAGTCAGAAGACCAGACACAAAGCAGAGGCAGATGCAAAACTTGTTTCACACCTTTTGTGATGTGGAGCGTGTGTGTTGTACTAATCAGCATTTACATGGTCAGAGATACTTTAACTCTGCTTATTCTAAAGCTGGAAAATTACACAAAAAAGAGAGTAAGGAGGATTAAATGGAATGGAAAAAAAATCAGGCTGCCTAGTAAAACAGGAATAACCCAAAACAGATCTGGGGCTGATACCCCAGATACTTTCTAACAGAAGTCCCCTTGTCCCCCAGCTTGATCACCTTTCCAGTGAGGAGTGCCTGGATGCCTCTCCAAACAAGGACCATACTCTCTGCAGTTTCACACAGGGATAGACAAGGCCTAACACCGCCCACTTTTCGTGGGTGGAAGTCAGTCTCTCTAGGACTGTCTTTCATTTTCTTTCATTTTAACTGCTTCATCTTACTTATGTTGCTAAAATAATTAATTTCAGAAGCACCAACACACTGCCCCAGCGTAATGTGGGAGGGAACCATTCCCACCCAATGCCAAGCCTGCCTGCTCCCTGCGGCCCCATTCACAATAAATTTGGAACACCTCAAATGGCATTAACAGAATTCAGCTACTGTAAAATACTGGGAATGAGCCCCTTTGAGAAGAAGGATGAAAGCACATTTATCTTCAGCATTATTCCTGAAGCAGCAGAACTTCATATCCGTGCCAATGGAAAGGGCGTAAAGGAGCAGAGGGAACATCCAAGTGGGTTAGGAGACTATTAGAGAGGGCTTGGGAGCAGTTGGGAAAATTGGTCAGGGGCCAAATACGTCAAAGAAAACATTGGAAGCGACCGAGGGAGTGCTGGAAAGTTCTCCACATTCAGTCTGAAGCCAAACCAGGAGATTTCCAATCTGTGAGCTCTGAGTTTTTGCCAGCTTTTTGTGTTTCCTCACCCAGCCTCTGCCCTAGGTGTCCATTACTTTAAGAGCCATGGGGACATAAAAAAGCTAAGTGGAATTATACAGCATTATCTGTGAAAAGGAACAGCTCTTTCAGCACATCATTTTGGATCCCTCTCGTCATACAGACACTGTGCTTTAGTTTAACCACTATGAAGTATAATAACATCATCAGTCATCTTAGAGCCAGGTTTCAAATTAGCCTCGCATTCCAATCTTAAACCTCTAATACATTTTAAATGACCCTCAGATCAAGTAGATACAAGCAGGGAAAGATTGTAGACCCTGATAAATGAGATCTATATTTCTTTATTTTACTCCAGTAAAGACTTAGGTATTCAACAGATTCTTTAGAGACAGTTTTTGCATGTCAGCATTTAATTGGCTGTACCTAGAGCTGCAAAGCAGTTTCAGTCACAAACCCTTAATGTGAAATTCTCCCCCTTAAAGACTGATGGTTTTCATGGTTGGTCTCTCCCCATGATCACAGATTGGTTTAGAAATATGCTAAGTACTTCTTTCTTCATGTCATGAGCACTACTGTTTTCTGTCTGCATGGATTTAAGAATAGATCCAATAGTTAAGCAGCACAAGAAGAGGAAGGAAAATATTTTAAATTCATGCCTAGAACTCTTCTCAACAGTTACCTCTACACTTACAACTTATGGCTCTTTTCTGTAGAAATGTGGTAATTTCAGTCTTGTGCCCCCTTAACATGATGTTTATTTTACAGTTGAGAAATAGAGACAGATGTATTACCCTGGTTTATCCCAACTTTAGGATAGGAAGAAAGTGAGATATCTCTAGAGATCAGTTTAGATGCGAACAGTTCTTTGGAAGTACTGTGTTTCCTAGTGATTTATCATACTGAGGACCTACACTTCCAGCTTGACCCTCTCAGAAAGTCTGGATGAATCCCTGTCTAAATAAGCTGCAATAGAAGTCCAGGCAGAGCAGAGAACATCATATAAAATGAGAACAAACTGAGAAGCAGGATCAACAGACACATCTAAATTCCATATGCTTAACCCCAAGGATCTTCTTTTTCTGATCCATGATGTTCCCAGACCCAACTCCCACATCTCCCAAAAGCTTTCAGGGTCCCAAGACCCTTTCCCTTTTCACTGCTACCCACACCACACCCACATGTGGAGCCAGGAGGTCTGCAGTAGTTATGTGCTTCTGTACCACCAATGTCTTGACCTGTAACACAAACTGTCCCAAAAAGGCACCATCTTTCATATGGAAAAAAAATCTTTTTTCCCTTACCTCCTACAAAAACAAAGGAAAGAGTTGAAGAAATTTGTAAAATGTTATATATCATCTCAGAAGGTGCAGCAGACTAAATTTTTTAACTACTAAAAACCCCGATATTTCATTTCTTCAAAATGGTAGGTATGACCATGATATAATTAATTTCAAGGTTCTTTACAACATAACTTTATACTATGAGACAGTTAAAACTTTTGTACAGTGTACATGACATTTACTGTTGTCCTCCATTATATTGAGCATCTCTCTGGAACTGCTATTTATTTTCCAATCCTTTTTCCTAATGAGTTTGTTCTATATTTGAATTACAAATGCCTGTCTCTATTTATATTTTATTTCTGAAACTTTAGAGAATAGTCTTCTCTGTTTACCAGTCAACAGTCTTTTTCTTATGGAAATTAACTTATCCCAAAACAAAGAAAAAAATCTGAACCTTTAAATTCTTGCAAATTGTTTTTCCTCAAGTTAGGGTTTTAAGTGATGCCATGACAGAAAGACAGTAATAGCCAGAGCTCAGAAGCTACAGTCAAAACCAATGGCAGCTTTTCAGCTCAATGTTGTCTAGCAAATGGATGTTTTTGTTGCTCCCTCTTCCCCCTTCCATAACCATGCATTTACTTAGAGTCTGACCCAAAGTCTGAACCAATTGGAATCTGGATTGAGCCCATTCTAAACACAGGAAAAATAAATCAGATCTTGAAATTTCTTACGTGAAGAGAAGGGTCCAGTTTTGATGAAACCTGTCTCTCACATTCTGTGCACAGGAAAAACAACCACACTGTATTTTCCACTAAATGCATGTAATTGTACAAATTTTTTACTTTAAATGTCAAGTTATAATGGACATGAGACCACTGCAAGAGAATAGCTAGAGCAAAACTTCAAGATGCAAGCTTTTTCACCATACAGTGTGAACTTACACTGCCAGAGGTATCTCTAAATAGACATTTCTGAAGTAAAGTTCACTCAAAAAGTACAAGAGAAAGCAAGCAGAACTACTGGAAATTACCTCAGACCTATTATGTCAATCCCTGATCAACTACACACGTTATTTTTTTTAATACTGTATTTTGCAATAATCTTATAAGATTAGAGGCCACAGGAAAAATGCATCACCCATATGTCTAAAACAACATTCAATTACTTTCATTTCCCCACTTTGGAAGGAGAAATAGCTTTTCATCAGTAGAAATTATTTTCCAACCTCTCCCAAGCCCATCATCATCTTAGACAAGGCAGTAGCCCTGTATTTTTCAGAGGCAAATAGAAGGAAAAAGAGGCTTTCAGTGCAGCCCAAGAAATAGCTGCAGAAGATTATTTTGTAGACACAGTAAAATGAATAAAACATCTGTTCAAGACTACTCAGCCACCTCCTGAAGACAGAAGCATGTCAAAACTGACCAAGTTTTAGGGGGGAAAAAAAATAACCCAAAAAAACTTCTATTTTCCCTGCCAATTCTTCCATGAATTGTCTTTTTCCAAATAGAAGACCAGTGACACTTCTTCAGGAAACAGAGTGTTAAAAATAAGGAAACTAAAGTTTGTTTAAGCTCAAATTTGACTTTTAATAGTCGTTTGTATGAATGGTCTCAACAAAAATGTTGGGGCATGATATAGGAAAAATAGAGAGCAAAGTGGCTCAGGCTTTCTTTCTGAGACTTAAAATGAGCAAGGACAACAATCACACTAGTTAATTAATAAGTATCCCTATTACTGCTATGTGAAGAGAGAAATTAATGCTAAAGCCCAACGTTGGGAGATTTTAGCTCAGTCCAGGGATTTTCTACCTGTGTTCACAAACTGCCCAGCTCAGAGCACTACCCACAGACACCTAAGCAATTTCTGGGGCATTGATTCCATATCAACAGGGAAAGAAATCAAGCCCCCTCAATATTCCCTGGTCTGGAGACGGTGAAAGAATTCTTTAATCTCTGTGACAACAAATTGACAGCAATTTACCCAATTTTTTCTTTTTTTTTGCAGCCTATCTATCCCTTCCCCAAATCACAACACAAACAGTCTGCAGTGCCTTTCTCAGGAAGAAGGCATAATACGTACACCTCTTAACAAGTTGTGCTTATAAACTAAGTTACCAATAGATGATGATCCAAATAAAATTCCCTAAAAGAAAGAAGAAATCCAGTTTATGGACATAAAGGTCAGGGGACTACAGTGAAGAAGTAGAAATTATCCAATATCTGGAAATAATGCAAGTCCTCCAAGAATAAAATAAACAGGCAGTAAATGTGCTATCAGAGAAATGCATCACCCAGGAAGGGAGAAACAGATACTCAAACACATAAATTCTGTTTCTTGGTTTCTATTTTAATTAAAGCAGTGCCTATTTTCTCAGTAAGTTACGCTATTTGGAGATCTGTCAGTCCATAAGAATTTTTTACTCCTCAGTGCCTTAAGAAAAACAGAGAAACATGCAGGGTCTCTGGTCACAGTTCAGGCAAGTTTTTGTTTTGGTTTTAGCATCCTGGTAGCTAGGGTTGGCCCTCCTTCCCGTCGTGTTTTTTTGTTTTGGTTTTTTTTTATTTTCTCAGAGCAAAGAACACTAACAGTCTGTGGCTGTGCAAGACTGGTTAACACAAAGACAGAGATCTGCAAACTTCAGTCCCAACTCCCCAGCTCCAGAAACAGCATTATGGATGGATAATAAGAAGTGTAGTCTGAATTTTGCAAAATGGATTTGTGTCCAAAACCCAGACTAGTTGCTAATTCTTTCTTTTACTTAAAAAGAAAAAAGCAACTTACCTACTCCTCCCCCCACAAATCAATGCATTATAGATACATTTCTCTGGATCTGTCTTTAATTATTAATTACCTTTCAGCTCTGCAGTGACTCTCATGGTTATTTCACCCTGATAGACCAGAGAAAAGGGTCCATCCCACTGCAGCTAGAAGAGAGGTAGGAAGATGGACAAAAGCAAAAAGGAGGGGGAAGGTGGGAATTGGCAAGCTTCCACGACAGTTTGTTTATTTTAGTTTCCAAGATTATGAAAATTTTATTTTCAACACCAAAGGAAAAAGGCAGAAATAAAAAATTAAATAACTGCCTGGAGCTAAATGTTTCCTGCTTAGAATTGAGCTGCAAATCTGTAGAAATAGATATTTCTGCAACTATAACCTTAATTCTAATAGTGTTTGATACAGTGAAATGTAACAGTCCTCATAACAGGTAATGGGAGATAATGATCACAAAGCCAAATGTTTTCTGGCTAAATTCATAATGAATCCAAGTGGATAAAGGCTACAAAGTGTTACTAGGGTGGCAGGGAAGGTAATACTTTCCTGAACTAAAAAAGTATTTTTGCTTCCTGGCAGTGGTTCCTTTTTACTGCAAAATGAAGGATTTCTGTACTCAGGCATCTCAGAGAGCCTGAAAGGCACGTGTAGCTTTTAGATTCTCTAAACTGTATGTTCTAGCTCCTAAGATGTACTTGCAGTTTAACTTACTCTTAAACTGTATTTTGTGTAAGATATGGTGATTTTTCCTGAAGGCTTATGTATCAGAAACATTCTGATTTATTCCAATTGATTAATTTGATATTTTTGCTCTTACATTGGGATGGGAAGACAGGGACAAAATCCCCATAATCGAGACTGCCATGACTCAGGCATAAGGAGAAGATGGTGTCTCTAAGCAATGAGGCAGGAACACTTCTGAACAGTGGAAATGGCCCTCAAAAAGCATGAAACACAATGACATTTCCTAAAAAAGCTCCCTTTAAGAAGTGGTAAGCCAGAGATCTAGATCTTTGTGTGCATTACCTCAGGCACTGCCTCAGCTCAGGCTGTGGCTGTCCTCAGCTCCCTGAAAGAACAAAAGTTTGTTGAGGGGTGCACGTGGGCAGGTGCGACTGCAAGAGGAGCCAAGAACATGATCAGGAGAAAAAGGGATCTTCTGGGACCTCCTGTAGACTGATATTCTGTGGTGTCAGGTAATTATCATGTTGCTAGAGATCTGCAGCCATTATAAACACAACCCTCCAGTGAAAGAAGTAAACTGAAGGCATCGCAGATGCTAAATCCAAAGCTAGAAAGGATCATCTAGTCCTCTCTGTCCATTCTCCTCTCCTACACTTCCAGACCCAAATCCATACAAATCAGAAACATACTTTAAGCACATTGCACAAAATGCAGCTATCTACACTTTAAAAAATATACTGCTCCTACCTCTTCCTCTAGCAATGAGTTCCACATTTATTTATGCAGCCAGGCAAGTAACGATGACTTATTCCTTGAGTAAATTTATCTACCTTCGATATTTATCTACAGGATCATGTCATGTGCTTTTATAGAAGATTAAAAGACCTCTTCTGACAAATATATTTTCCATAAATAAGTACTTACACACAGTAATCACATTGCTTTTTGACCTTTTCTCTTTGATAAGATTAATGACTGGCCTCCCTGCAATTTACCTCACAAAGCTTACTTTTCAGCATCTGGATGATTTTTTGGGGTCATCTCCCTACCCCTCACTTCTTATCTTCAGAATATATTCTCCGGAACTGAGGACATTTCTGAGGTGACCATACCAGATCTGAGCAGCAGCAGCTACCAAAGGCAAAGCCAAGTTGATTTTCTTACTCAATCTTGATATACCCTTTATGGCCAGCCCACAAACAGCTTTACAGGAACCTCACCACAAGTTTCCAGTAACAGAGATTCTGGGATAAGCCAGCATAGTTCTGCTATGGGAAAACTAACTTAAAACAGTTTGTTCTTCTTTCCTTAAAAGTGAAAGCTCACTTGGCAAGTATGCCTAATAAAATCAGGCCATGCTGAGGAGGGACTAAATGAATATACATATACATACAAAAATAATCAGCATTTTTTCAACGACCCCACCAGGTTCTCCCTGAAAATTCAAGAGCTTTCTAAACCCAGACATTATTCATCTCTCAGACTCCAAAGAGCTGGTTTTAATCTGTCTCCTCTTGCTTAGCTTTAGGCTTTGTAGACCTACCCCTACACCTCCAGCAATAATTATTCTAACTAGTCTGTGCTTCCCTGGGCTAATTGCCAGCAGAATTCAATGATTTTCTGCAGAAGAGCAAGCAAGTTTGTCAAGAAAAAGTCTGCAGCTGGAGACAAGGAGAAAAAAAACGAAAGCAAGAACATCTTCCAGGTTCAGTTCACAAATACCTATATAGGAGAATATCAGCATCAAGAACAAACCGCTTGAGGTCTCTTTCCCATCAATTCAGTTGATTTACTCATTGAGGAAGCTACCCCCAAAAACCTTACATTGACTTCAGGGTTGTTAATTCCCAAAGCAGCCTTCCACCCTGAAAGCCTTATATCTTTGCATATGCAGCTCTCCATCTGTCTCCATAAAAGTGAATTTTTGAATTTTCATCTAATCAACCATTTCAGATTATGTTTGCAACAACCTTCATTATTTTAGCAATTTTTGTGCTATCTACAAACTTAGCAGAAAATTTATGTCACTATCCATACTGGTGATTGAAAATATGGAAATACTGACTGGCACTGGATTCAGAACGAATGCTTAGAAGTTAATGAGTTTTCAAAAAATTGTGAATTATGTCCCTACTGCTTCCTCAAGGAAGATTTTCCCTCTTTCCTGGCACTTGCCCCAAATGGACTATTCCTGCTTGTGGAAAACATGCTCTGACTTCTGTAGCTGACAGACCTGCCTTGGATCGTAAACACCCAATATCCTTATTTCAACACTAAGCCATCATTTGAATTCACAGCTTTTAAGGAAACACCATGTGTTTCAACTGTCATATTTACCCAACACTAAAAAGCCTACCAGGAAAAATAAATTTTATTCTCATAACGCAATGCGTTACATTCCTAATTGCAGAACTGGAAACAGTTAAAAACGGAAACTGTTCCCTGCATGACATCATGCTTAGCACTAAAGTGGCTCCAGTGTTCAGGGAGCAATGTGCCAAAAGACACTCTCACTCATCTCTCTGCAACTTGCTTCTTCATCACGTCTCCAGGAAAATGAAGCTTTAGAATTTGTAGTTAATATCAGCACTATAACTGAGCACTCTCTTCTTTCAAACTGGGCTTCTTCCCTGTTTTGGTTGGTTTTCCCCTCAGAAATTGAATAAAATGTGCAAAGATCTAAGTAACTCATTCTTCCTTCCATGGTTGCATTCAGCTTCTCATGAGAAATCTGCCAACGACATCCCCTCACAACCAGGTAGGTGTGGGGATCCTCTCATTGATATTTATCATTCAGGAATTCCCTACAACAGCAACATACACAATCCAGAATACTGTGTCCCTCTTTGGGACCCTGCTGCAACAAAGACTGACAGCCTGGAGCAACTCCAGTAGAGGACCATGATGAGAGAGCTGAAGCACGTGTCAGAAAAGGAAAAGTAAAGTGGCTCCATTTGTCCAGTGAAGAAAACACCAAGGCAGAACCCTCCACTACCTAAAGAAAAGAGAGAGACAGACTCTTCCCAGGGTCTGAGAACAAGAGAAATAAAACCACAAGCTGGAGGGTAAATTCCAGGGGGATATAAAAAGAAAAATAATTGCGCCCTGAGATTAATTAGGTAGTAGGTCACCCAGTGAGGCTGACAAACCTCTAACCCTGGTGTTCTCAAATTATACCTGAACCAGACAGAGCCTTAACAGCTTCACCTCCCTTTTGATATGAGCCCTACCTTGAGCAGGGAGCTGGGCCAGATGACCTCCAGATGTTCCTCCCAACCTCAATTACTCACCAATTCCATGCCACATGGATGGCTTAAATTAATCTCATGTGCCTTAATATATTATGTGAATATAATATTTTAAGAGTTCTGTTGATCAAATTTCTAAGTCCAAAACTTTACAGGAAGCCAAGTATATTTTAATATCATCGCCACTTTCCTTACTTTTTAACTTTGTAAGGAAAACAATTTTTTCTATCCGTTTAATAATGACTTCATAAAAAATATTTGAATAATTTATAACTTACCAACTTCCTCCCTGCTGCTGCAGTTAGCTGTTATCACTATGATAAGCACACAGTAAAAAGTATTGGTTTTCTTAGATAAAGCAAGTTCAGAATAGGATTGCTACTCAGATTTAAGAATTTCTAACTCAGTTTCTGGGCATAATTCATGGTCAAAGTACAGAGTACATCACTGGGTTTCAGCTCTTCTTTGCCTTTGCTGTTTTCCTATCCTTTTTCATTACCACATTATGGCAACAGTACCACTACAGCTACAATAACCTAAACCCATTGAATAATACTAAGTAGGAATATACTCACTTACTAAGGAGTATGATTAATAACAGCCTCTTCCTCCTCAAAAATTATTTTCTCTAGTATGCCAATGGTTGTACTCAGTTGAGGCCGATCAGATGATCCCACTGGGGCTCCTTCCAACTTTACTCCTTCTGAGATTCTCTGATTTGGTGCCAGTCATTGGACAGGTTGGTGGCAGAGCTGGGAGCAGAGCCAAGGACACCTCCTTTAACACTAGACCAGCAGCCTTCACACATTTCAATATTTTTTTCCAGTGAGATACTATAACTCATTTCTATATATGGCCACATAAATCAATAAATAACAACAACAAGCTTTAATATTTTGTGATATTAAACATTATGAATTATGAGGTATTTGTTATACATGAGCAAGTATATTTTAAATTGTGATGCTCAGAGTTGAGCTAATAATTTTCCCCAGAGAAGGAACAAGAAAAACTCTCAGTGCTTTTCCAAAACACTGTTATATACACTCTTTGCTAAGGCAGGGCACTATATAACAGTGATACACAAAAGATCTTCCAATATACAGTCTATAAAATATTTCAAAATATTCTTGGTGAAACACTGCACTGCAATATAACACCACATCATAGGTTGTCATTTTGGATGTAAAACTATATGCTGTTGCATTATGCCTTACACTCAAATTCACAGAACTGAAAAGCAAGGGGAGAAAAGTAGTGGCAGGACGGCTCATTTGACAAAGTACCCTGTAGCAACCACATCAATTAAGTTTGCATAGATCTCCAAGTGTGAGGCAGTTAATGAAACACTGATCATTTTCCCCAACTCTAACTTAGACATGTTAATTAAAAATTAGAAGAAATCATCATCATATAAAATGAGTTCACGGAGAGAGAGTATAAAAATACCTACCAGGCAGTGCTCTGTACACGAGACTTCTTTTCAACACTAATTAAAATGGATATTTCTGCACATGCAAGTCTACCCAATGAAACGCAAATAATAGTGTGAGTTTAACATTTAATGATTTCTCTGTAAAGGAGAAGACTTTCATTTGGGAATGCTATAATTTACTCTGAGTAAGATCCATTTAATCATCATGTTTACTGCCTTCTTTTTCTGCTCACATTTCCTTTTTCTAGCCAGTCAAGCAATTGGCAATTTAAGGTTTAAATTGTGACCACTTAACACTTTATCTATTGCACTTCCCAACCCTCATTTTTATTTTTCTCCTTGTACCACAAGCTAGCTAGCTGAAAATCTTCCCTAGCTGATAAAATGAGTCATTTTCAGTCCCAAATGAAACGCTGATGCCTACAGCCTCACCCCGCAGCAGAGCAATCACCCCCGGAGCGGGGCAAGCTCAGTTCAGCTGCACAGCTGAAAAGGAGACGGGTCACAGAGAGCTCTGCAGAGCGAGGGTGAGGCCAAGCCAAACACGAAAAAGGAGAAGAGGGAAACTGCTCTGGTGGCACACAGCCTGAACACAGACAATTCGGATCAAGCTCCTCTGATGGTGAATTTTCAGCCTCAAGAAGTCTCCTTCACTTAACTCACCATGACCAGAGAATAGATACAATAATTCTTTGTTTTCTTTACACAGTCCTTGATTTGCTAAAACTCTGCAGTCTCCAAGACAAATGCTTTTTCTCCTGTAAGTAAAGCATTCAGTGGGATCAAACTCTGACACTGACTGAGATCTTAGGGAAATGCACAGTGGTTAGCAAAATTAAAGGATGAAATATCAAGCACTCCATAAATAGCCAGAGCTAGGATTAAAACTACTACATTTTGTCAACTCTTTCTGCTACCTGTCTCTTCCCAACCAGCCCTGGTTCCCAGTCCATGGAAATAATTTACTTCACAAATCAACCTCCCTTGGCTGTGCATTCACAAGCAAAGCTGCTAACTTAGAGGAGCCTATTTTTAGCTAGGGTGCCTGGTTTCCCAGAGCGACCAGGGTTGGAGCTGCAAAGCATTTCTTTCACATCTCCTCCTGCAATGAGGTGCAGCAGCCAGAACGGGCAGCAGGGCTGCTGTGGGTGACAGGATCTGCCCTGAGCACTCACTTGCCTCTAGGATAACATTAACTCCTTTGAACACATTTGTTTCAGTGAAAAATTTAACAGACTGCAAAGAGAAGACTGAATCTCTACCTGACATTCGTAACAAAATGATCACACAAACTTCTTTTTAATAAGATGTACATGAGCAGATGAGCAAGGGGAGATGAGTCACTTCTTTTTTTTTGAGCCCAGAGATTTCTGTTAAGCCCATCCTGTCGCTGCAGCAGAACTGGAAGGGTTCCAGGCTAGTAGCCCACTATGAAGAAGAAAGAAGATAATGGTGTATTGTGAAAACCACAATGGAGGCTAATGGCCAAATTGTCAACTGCTGTCTTAATCAGTGCTGCTAATTAAAAAAAAAAAAAATTCAAAAGCCGCTGCAAAAGTGCTTTTTATTGTTAAACTGCATACAAATACACAGAAAAGAACTCAGAACCTTTCAGAGCAAAAAGACCATAGCTTAAAGAAAAAACATAAGAGCAATGCAGCTGCAGCAAGTGGCCACAGCTCATTGCAACAAGTGTGGACTTGTTCAGTTGTGTGAGCAACATTTTCCAAGCCTGAATGGTGACTTTCTCAAATACTCATCATAAACTCAAAATGACCCTTCCCCACCACCCTGTGCAGGGTGCTCAAAAGGGACAGAAATCATGACCCTAGAAACATGGAAATACAGACCTCTATTTAACAGGAGGAGTTTAATATATCAGATGTCCCATGGAAGGGACAAGTTCACACAGCTCCCTACTGCACAAGACATTCCCTCAACTAAAAAAGCTCTAAGTGTGCAGGATTCCCAGGATCTAAATCCCTGCCAGCCAACACTCTGAGGCAGCCCAAAGGGGACTCAATTAGGAGGAGCCAAACCTGTAATTCCAGCACACAAACCATGATTCAGCAATGCAC
Source organism: Melospiza georgiana (assembly GCF_028018845.1). Classification (NCBI taxonomy): domain Eukaryota; kingdom Metazoa; phylum Chordata; class Aves; order Passeriformes; family Passerellidae; genus Melospiza; species Melospiza georgiana. Next base: position 56,340,603 of record NC_080434.1, read on the forward strand.
CCAGGCACATACCAAGTATTCATCAAATAAGGCCTCAACTTTCTAACACTCATTTTCTAAAGGACGACTGTGTTGCTGACCTAGAAAGCAGCAATTTGTTCCATCCCAACTTTTATTCCATTCATACAATGGGATAGAGAATGCCACTGATCAGCTGCAATTTAGAATTAAAGAAAAAATGCATTGCAAAAAGTGGAGGTTTTATTGGTTTATTTTTAAATTCTGATAATCCTCCTATAAGAGTCAATTCTTTGAATGTGACTGAATTTTACTGTAATAAAGAATAGTCCCATTCTATTGATGATGGAGTAAGATTTGTTTTGTACAGCACAAGAATTTCTATGATCATCTCCTAGGTACCTGTAGCACCTTGGAAGCCCCCAGTATTTCAAATCTATTTATAGTACTAACATATAATTGGATAAGCTGTGATATTGTTTCTGTAAGTATCACTGGTGTCATGGGCTTGTATTTAAAAAAAAATTATTAAAAAAACCACAACAAAATCAAACACTTCATTTCAGCATCTAATTCTCATGACACAAGGATGACTGTTCATGACCAATGAAATTCTGCTTTCAAGAATGTACCAGTGTGAAAGATATGACTTGCAGTTAGAATAAAATTCTTTCCACAAAATCAAAATTGTCTGGTCTGATTCTTATTGTTTTCATTCTCTACAGATTCAGTCAGTGTTACAGGAATATCTCCTGTCACATTAATGTGATCACTTATACTCTGTCCATTGTGACGCATCAGAATAAGTCCACTTAGATCATACATGAATATATAAAAAACCATATACCTTGCTAAGGATGCATTTCTTTATCTAAATCAAATAATTTCACTTCAAACAGAAAATGCTGATAGCTTGAAAATAAAACCTTCAAAACAACATTCAGGATACCTGTAGATTATATTTTAAAATAAACTTAAGTAATATTATTTATTTTATTGTTGTAACATCTGGTAACTACAAAGCACTGTAGGTCACATTAGAAAAAAATTAAAAGCCTGTTTCCAACAGGACAATGCCAGATATGTTAAAGCAAGAATTCTCCCTTTAGGATTACTTTGCAATAGTAAATAGCACCATTAAATGGAAGCCTTCATCTATTAATCTTTTAAGATGCATTTCTATGTATTTCATTAAGACAATGATCTGATAGTTGTTGTAATTTTATTCTGGGAAATTAACTAATTTTGCAAAGAATAAGTCTTCAAATTTACACAAATTATCTGCACCAGTAAGATCTTGCTAAGAACATCAATCTCATAGAGAAGACTTTTCAGCAACTTTTTCTTCAGACTGCAAAATCATCATCTGTTGAAATGATGCTTCATAGCAGCTGATCATTTTCAAAGGGAGAGTATTAACTGGCTGTAAACTACCAAACAGCTCTTAAAATTGCACAAATAAGTTGCATGAATTTACAATCAGATTTTCCTCATAAATTGGTATATTATGCACCTCTGCTATTTTTTCTTTTGGTGGAAAGACTTATTTCAAAGCATTCCTTTCTTTTACAGAAACATAGAGAAACCTATATATCTAACACACTGCTAGACTACAAACATCACCATTAGAAAACCAAATCATGTTGCTAATAATGTGAAGGAAAAACTCATTTTACTGTAATCTCCTTCTCCTGAAGTTTAAAAAAAAATAAAATAAATAGGAAGAATCCAAAATAATTGTATAATGTCCTTAAATCTTAGAGATAAGAAATAAAAAGTATTCAGCACTATGTCTAATTGTGCTTCACGTGCAGTTGGTTTCACTTAGTGCCATTGCACTGGGGCAGCACATGGATAGCCAGGTTCAGACTGCCCGTTTTATATCTAAAACTAAGATGAACAGAACCTGATTGCTGGTTAAGAAGAGCTGCAGCACTCACTGTGTTCAAACCTCTCTCACAGTAAGGTTTCCAAAGCAGTTGAGGAAACACAACCACTCATTTTCTTTCAACATTTCACCAGCAGATTTACATAAATAGCTGTTGAATTGGAGTGAGGCTGTTGTTTGACTCTACTGCAGAGCTACCCCTCGGGCTCCTAAAAAAACACCAAAGCACTGCTTCAGTATTAACTCAGCCTGACAGCTCAAATCTGACAAGCGAATGCTGAAAAGTTAATTTGCTATTGTCAAGCTTTGTGTTGGCTCAGGTATTATCCTCCTGCACCACTCCAATCACCCCCATGGATCAGGTAACATCTGTCTTCCAGCATCAGGCACAGAGCCAGCACGGATTTCACGCTGCGCTGCCTGGCTAATTTGACAGCAGTGCTCCAGATCACACTTGGTCTGCTGGATGATAAAGGAGCACCTGGGCTGGGATTAACAATCATGGAGCTGGACTCTTATTTCTGATTCACACCAGGCCGGGAGAAGGAACAGTCTCCTGGCGAGGACAGCAGAACAGCCTGAGAACCAGCACCTCCCTGCCTGTGGGATCGCACAGCCCAGGACCAGAGGGAAGACAGCACACACAGCCATGCCCAGAGCCTGCAGGAAAACCTTCCCCCACAGCTGTGCACCAAGACAACCTCAGTCACGAGGATCTGAAGGCTGTCAGAGCTCATTCCCTGCTCTGCAACTCCAGTAGCCAGATTTCTCTTACCTAAAGTGGACATGGGGACAAAGAAACAGCCTCACAGCAACTGCTCCACACTGCACAGCCCCAGATGTGGGGAAATTGCTCCCCAGCCCTCCTTGGCTGAGCAGAGGTGTACAGGTGTAATTCTGACCAGAGCAGTCTGGGTCACACAGTGCTGCAAAATGCAGGTGTATTTCAGCAGCCATCCAGGTTATTTGCCATTCAGTGGAATGTAGTCACATTTCTCTTCACAGAGAAAAGCAAGACACAATTCTTCCCAAGAATATTTCTGAGATTCACATTCTCTTAACCTCACAGAAAGGAAAAACAATTCTTATCTTTTTGCTGCTCCTGTGTTTGTGCCAAAGTAGAATGCAATATGGAGATTGTTTACCCAAAGTGGTGGTGTTTTGTTTCCTTGGCCTTTCAGGGCCAAGTGTGTTTGTGTGTGTGTGTGTGTGTGTGTGTGTGTGTGTGTGTGTGTTTGTGTGTGTGTGTGTGTGTGTGTGTGTGTCAGGACTGTGTGACAGTCACAAGATTCTGTGCAGTGTGTGCAGAGTTGAGAGCTTGGCAGATTCAGTTTAGATGTAATGTAATATAGATTTAATAGAGTATAATAAAGTAATTAATTAGCTTTCTGATAAGATGGACTCAGATGCATCATTCCTTCCTTCCTTCCTGCAAATACTATAGTGGAAAACACTTAGATCCTGTCAGTCTGGGATCTCATTCCTGAATCCAATTTAATGGTACTATATGCTGATAGAGATCCCTAACATTTAAATTTCTTTTTGCTAAAAGCCTCCTAAGCAGGGAAAGCAACACTAAATCAATAACAAACTTATATGAACCATGTATGTGTGTAATGGGAGACAGCAGAGCCACCACAGGGGATATAGGAAGCAAAGGTTTGGTGTAACTGTGACTGTTGACACTCCTGCTTTCCCTGAGGACCAATTTCATTGCAAAATCTATTAACATTGGCAACAAGCAGAATGCTTATAACAAATGAAATCTAAGTTATTCCTTTTTACAGAGTATTTGAGTAAAATCAATTCCACAACAATTCCTCTATATCTACCCACGACTTGTCCCCCAACAAGAAGTTTCTTGTTTCAACAAGTATCCACCTGCTTTCCATGGTACAGCAAGAGGAGGGTGACCAAGTCACATTAATGCACTGATGAGCTAAGTAGCTTGTTAATATAAAGACTTACTCCTACTATGAAGTTTTTCACATTAGGACTACACAGTTTTTCGCTAACAAGCAAATAAGCTTCACAAAATCTTCCCTACTTACTTTAAACTTAGTACTTTAAAACTTAACTTTACACTTTAAAAATATATACATCATCACTAGAAAAAAAAAAAATCTAAAAATTGTTCTTGTGACTGCCAGACTCAAATCTTCCCTGTTTCAGAGACATCTCCCTTCTTTATACAATATATATACATATTCTTTATACAATATATAAAATTGCAGGACCTGTAATACACAGTCAATGCTTATTTTTCTTCTTTTTAATTTTTTCAGTGAAGGGGAGAAACCTTTTTTACTAGGACTGGTGTGTTATTATTCTTCTGATGGCCCACATTTGCTTTTTTCCCCAACAAACCTAAACAAGAAGCACAACTCTAAATGCTATTATGTAAATGAGATTAGGTGATTAAGCAGATGAGATACTAACACCAAGAAGTAATAAACTATAAATATCAAGAGACTCAGAAAGATGTACCAAATATATACAAAATACATTTAAAAATTGTATGATAAGCTCTAGAATAATGTAGACACAAACCAGAAAATAACAAACTATTAAGAAAATTTGAAAGTTTTCTTACACTAAGAAAGAATGTATCAGATATCTTTGACCTACTGTTAGATAAAGAAGCGTTCTCATTATCAGAGCATATCACTATTCAACTAGCTGCAAAACAAGCAAATTTTAGTGATTTTCTTCATGCACCACTAAGGAATCAGGGTGCTTTTAAAGCAACATAAAATTAAAACCAGATGTATTAAGTGTTCAGGGGATGTTAACAGGAGGTAATGTAGGGGACCTGACATTTGTGCATTTGTGACAGCCCCACAACTGACCCTGTGTCTCAGCAGTGCTCCCTCTGAACCCAGCCTGCCCCAGCAGCACTGCCTTCAGCTTTAGAGGCTGAGGGAAGCAGAAGAGAACTCTCCCATGGAGCACCACAATTCCCTAAAGAGACATCACCCTAACCCCCCCAAAACCAGCCAGGTTTTCATTCAGTCTGGTGCCTGAGAAATGTAACTTCACTCTCTACCCTGCACAATGGTTTCTGTCACACACCAGGACTTCACACACTCAAGCAAAAGCCAATCCTACCCACAAGGGGTCTGCAGAGGGGTCAGAACAACTCACACAGTGACAACCTGGTCACTGTAAAGTCAGGTCACCGTGACAAAGGTGCAAAATGCTGACAGCTTTGTCACTTGTTCCCAGCCATGGTCAGACTGTTTAAGGTGCCAATTAACTGTCCTGGGTTATGGATGCAGCTCCACACAGAGCACACTAAACTAAGGTTTATTAGCTCAAGTGCAGCAACAACTCATTTTTGCAGCTTCTCACCTAGGTTTTGTCTAGAAGCAGAGCAGAGGTATTTCATGTTCACAACTTGAGCTAATTAGCATTTCCAAAATCCTGGGGGCTTAGAACAGTGGTTCAAGGGTCTTGAAACTGCACTCCAAGCTTATTCTGGAAGACACATATTATCCAAAGCCTACACCAGCCTCCCAATACCCTGGGTAATAGAGAAGTGACTACAAGCATGATCTCTTGACTTACAATGCAAGGATCTAATCACTACACCCAGTGATGAGAAAGGCCACCTGAGGCCTTTAAAGTGCTACAGTTTCTCAGAAGAGAAAATTAGCTCATCCACAGGCACAAATACAACACATGCAGCAGTCCTGAGCTTTGCATCAAGCATTCATTTCCATTATCCAGTTAGACACGGGCAACAATACTGATCAGACACAGCAATTCCAGGGTTAAAATAAAAAAAAAGCATGTGTATTCCCAATTCAAGGCTTTGCTTCCATTTCCAAAGTGCTGCATTCAGCTACAGTCTCTGTTTTACCCTCTGTCATCTCTTTCTTGCTGATTTTAATTTATATCATCTGATATAAATTAAAAGCTCATTAAATTATTTATTGGCTGCTTAGGCACTTTTTCTTTGATTTCCATTCTGTTTATTAAACAGAGGCCACACTCCTGAAAACAGTGTCTGAGCACATTAGAAAATTATAGTAAGCAATGATTAAAAACTACCATGTAACCTTCTCCAAGATTTCTCTTGGCCAGAATTCTGCATGCCACCAAGAATTTTAAGAGCTTTAATAAAACAGCACTTAACTAACCTGCTCAGTGGCTGATTTTTTAAAAGGCAAGCAGATGAAGCATGCCTGGTATAGGTAAAATAAGTTGATGAGCTTTGCAGTGCTCTGTATTGCACAGAAATATTACACAAAAACATACAAATGTCCACAGCCCACCATGTGCTATCTCAAACTACAAAGTGGGGGTAGCCATCTCATACTGCACAGGTCCAACATCCTCCAAAGGACTTCCCCCAGTCAAATGGGGAGAGATGCTTGTGTTGACCTCCTGGGTTTTTGCCTTCATCTGAAGTCAGAGACCACTGACATTACTATTCCTTTTTGCTTAAACTTGTAACAGCATCACATCATCTGCAGTGGGTTCATTGGCTCTCTTGCACCTGAGATACATCACCCAGTCCAGGAAGTCCACCTAGATAAATAATGTTTACTCTTCTGTTACTTTTCTGCTTTATAACTATTCTGTCTTGCTTGGTAGCCTAGTAACTCTAGCAATGAAAGCCACCATTCTGATAAGATTTTAAAAAAACCCCAAACCCATAAGCTTCAGGGCATGATTCAGCAACTGAGTATACAACTTAAGTCATAAAACTATTTTTCTCATTTTCTTTTGTTTTTCTTTTTCCTTCCCTCTCTACCCCATCCCTCTCAAATACAGCAAAAAGTCCCTGGCCTCAGGATTTTTGCCAGGGGTTATACCCTTAAAGTCCTTTCAGAATACAGTCAAATCTCAGTCCCTTCTCTGATGCTGGGAAACAGCATTACTCATCTAGACAGCATGATAACCCTGAATGTTTCCATCAAGTTGACAAAGATGCATAACTTAAATAAAAATTCATGTTCAAATTATCAACAAATGAAAGTTAATGATGGATCAAATTTGGCAGAACTATTCTAACATGTAACACAATTTGGTACCAAGCTATAAGATGTGAAATTTAAGTGATAAATGGTTGCTGGAGACCTTTTCACGATAATTGACATGCTACAGTGCATTAATATTTCTTTCATTAGTATCCATCTGGAGCACTCATCTGTTGGCAGAAGGCCAAGTGCATTGTGTAGAAAATACCCCTACCACAAGAGTCTTCTACTTAAAAGACAAATGCCTTGGGAAACCAAATATTACTCAGATAATATTAAGAGTCTTATTTTTGACCTTGGCTCTCCACTGTCATCTCTTTTTACATCCATGTTGTTCACCGAAATGATACCACCACAGACTGAACTATTTTTTGTTCTAAGGACTTGATTTTTTTTCTGAAACCAGGTATTTTGATATGAGCATGACCTGAGTATCCCCTGCAGATTCTTTCACAGATCAAAAGCACAAAAATATTTTTGAAGGATAGGCTTTTGTAGCAAGTGTCATCTAAGTCCATTGACTATTTTCAGAGTCAATCACTTACAATTATCATCTTTTTCATCTGTTCTAAGAATTGTAGCTGTCCTCTTCCTCTACTGTATAAGAAGTCTTGTTACAAAAGAGCATGGACTGGAATCACAGGTTCCTGGAGGCTTCATCCAGGCTGATGCTGCAATGATATCTCCTCTACATCTTTCCTTATAATTGCTCTATTTGAAAATCAGCATTCACTCTGCATGAGATTCTCGTGCTTGTTTTCAACACAGTCAGCATCATCCACCTTTCAGCTCTATTGGGCACTTCTAGTTTGTCCCAGTGACTTTGGCCATAAGATTCTCCCAGTAAATGATTTCAGAAAGTTGTATTTCTCAGAGTCCTGAGAAGCACCATCAGGCTTTATTTGCCATGGTCAGTCTCACCTTGGAGCCCAACCCATGCCCTTCCTATTGCAGAGCCTGCCATCTTCATTTCAGCTCTGCCAGAGTCCTGCCCTGTGCTGTGTCAGAGCTGTGCTTGTTCCCCCACCCCATACTTAGATCTCCTGCCTTTGTACTTGACTTGACATCTTTCCTGCAACTAGGGAAATGCTCATTCTACATAATTTTTAACCCAGATCAAATTTAAAAAGCAAGAAAAAATTAAAAGCTTACAAATTTCCAGACCCTGGTTGACCTGTTCTTTCTACTTTGTTTCACAATATGCTTCCAGTTTCAGAGAGGTGGTTACAGCACACACTTGCAGCTGAGGTGGAGAAACAGCACCATCATTCAATTAATGTTAAAAAGCTAATAGAAATACTTTTAAACCAATCATTGGCAAAAAGTCAAATAAGTACAAAAGAGAAAGAAAAGATAAATCCTGTGGATTCCCCTGAGCCAAAGAAGCCTTGAATTCCCAGCATCAATAAAAAGAACAGAAAAAGAAGAAAGAAATGCAGTTGTCCCTTGTGCCATCATATAGAAGTTAAAAAGCACAAGACCCTTTTCACCCTGCACAATCACAGTTCACTTCTCTTTGAAAAGATCTAAAGATCTTTTGAGAGATTAAAATACATCTATTTTCTGCTATTACAACCACAGGACAGTGATCTTTGTATGGATTTTATGCCCACACGCAGGCAGCTGAAAAAGACAGCGATGTGAGCAGCTGCTAACTGAGAACTGTAGCACAAATAAAAAGAAGACAACACCACAGGCTAAGCTTCTGGAGCCACAACAAATAGCTGTTAATGGTGTGGTGCAGGTACTGCTTTAGGACCCACCTGCTGCCAGCCAGCTCAGCCATAGAAATTTCCTTCCTAAGGAAAAGGAGCAGGAGAAGTCAAGTTTTTCCTATCACTAATCCAAAACATTATATATGGATTTCAAGGGAATCATAATAGAATAAATCTGGAGTATCCTGGAGAAGAGGGTTTTAGCATAGGAGACTTAATTACTTTTACCACAGAAAGAAATTCTTTTCCCCACAAGAAAACAGAAGTGAACTAATGGCCTGGGAGAAAAAGCTAAACAAGCAGGCAAGTGGAAACGCAAACCAAGATTATCTTAAATGCACATGGGACAGAATTCAGAAGAGTAGGAATGTTGCTGAACAAACAGCATAAATCCACCACACTAGAGAGCCACTCAAGGGACAAAAATCAGAAGAGAGCTTAAATTAGAAAGGGGGTAGAATAGCACATATACAAATGAGAAAGACATTCATAAGGAGCTTATTATACATTTCTTCTCAGTTATACAATCACCATTGCCAACCTGCTTAATTCTGTGAAATCATAATTCCTCCTAGGATCCACACACATCCATCTTCTTCATTTCCTGTTTCTCCTTCAGTTTTAGCATGTATTACCTCCTAAAATAGAAATACATCACTTGCTTCCCAGCCACATGGATCTCTTCCTGACTTCCTTGAATGTTTTCTATGCACACCCTCCCCACACAGTTTTTGTCCATTTGGATATCCAATAATCTCATCTGGAATCTGTGCACTAATGATTTTTTTCCTGCTGCTTAGAAACTCCAGCAGTCTACCGCATCCCACAGATTTTTCAGGAGGTGATCTATATCAGAAACAGCATCATTCACCTGTATGAGTGATTCCTGACCAGAAAGGCATTTAGCAACACAGACCTTTGAACTCAGCCTACTTGGGGCTGCACATCGCACAAAATGTACCAAATTCTGCATACACTAATGATCAAGGTTACAGTGGCCATGCTACATCATGGGAATAACCAAATTCAGAGGGACTGAGGTGTCATAATCAACAAGAATGCTGCATTAAAAGACTAATAGGTCAAATGGACACCCATCTCTGATCAGAACAGCCCTCACAGGGATGTGCACTGAGAAGGGGAAGCAATACAGAGCAGCACAGGGACAACCCTCCAAAAAGACCCTAAACCTTACAGAAAATTCAACCACCACACAAACTTTGTCAGAGGTAGATAAAGGGAATATTGATCAGCTAACACTGTTTTAGGATTTCTTTCTATTACATGCATCACAGGAACAGCAAAGTGTCTCAGTCAGGGCTCAGTCCCCATTAAGTCACCTTATGGAAACCTGGCCCGACTGGACTTCTCATACTGGTTTTCAGTAGCATCATGGCTGACAAGCTGTTTCTCCTAAGTGTTTAAATTTCCCTTGGTTGAAGCTGTTCTTGATTTGGTCAAGGTGAAGAGCCTGTCCTTCCCCAGCTTAGTGATCCATAAAAAAAATGAATATAAATATTGTAAGGCTTTGATATAGAGCAATGTTCAGTGAGAGTACCAATAAGGCATCAGGAATCTTCATTAGTCCTATGGGGGAAAGGCATATATTTATTCTGGTTTCCATCACATAGCGGAAAAAATAGACCAACTTTATAGGAATTCCAGTCCTTGAGTAAGAGCATCTGTAAAATCAAAGAGTGAAATAGGGGAAATGGGTAAAGAAGATTAAAAGGCCCCACGTACCTCTGAAGTACAATAATTTCAGACAGGAAATTGGTATCACTATAGCAACCAACATAGTATCATGAATGGCTGAAAGGAATTTTTAAAGCCTACAGGGTGGGAAACTGGATGTTGGGGACATTAAAGGAACATTTTATTTACAGTTAAACACTTAAAGAAACAAATCAGTCATACGGTACATTGTATTTCTAATATTTTTTTCCTCAAACTTGGCATTGTGCAGTTTTGTTTCATCTAATTAGTAAGAAGTCTGATTACAGTTCACAGATGGTGAAGTCTTAAACAGGAATACAAAAAGACTACTTTTAATCAGTCAGCATCTTACTTTGGTAAGTCTGCAGGCACAATATCCAGATGTAAATAAAATTTAAAGTGCCAAAATATTTCCCGTGAGGGAATGACTTGCAGTAGCTATCAAGCAACAAAAGCTTTCAGTAATAGGACCAAATTTATATGGAACTGCAGTGGGAGAGTGTGGAAAGATGGCCTGGGGTAAAATTAGAAGAAACTGAGAAGTTGTATTCACATCCTAACAAAAGTTACAACACTACGGAAATTATAGGATAAAATGCAGCTGCTGCTCCCTGGGTGGAATGCATTTGGCAGCTCAAAACCTCTGCCATGGTGCTTCCCCACACACAGAACCTGCAACCACAGTACCTGCTAAGCAGGATGAATGCAGGGTGGAGCAGAGCAGGAGCACCATTGCCAGGCTCTTGAAATCTTTGCAGGGAGGGGAACTCTATGGTAGCTGGAAATCACCCAGGGCCTGCCAGCCAGGGGACATGGGGAAGACGTCCTGCTGCTGTCCAGCAAGTCAGGGCTCAAATTGCTCTCCTCAGATGAACTTGGTTCATTAAAACCTAATTGTAATACTAACACACATGTCCATACCAAAGCTGCCCATCTCCAAGGTACAAACCACCTCTCACTGAGCAGGCACTCTGAATTCATTGACTTTAGGAGCAAAGTCAGAGAACTTTACACCAAGCAGTTACAAAGGTATGCATGACTAGAGTCACTCAAGCTCACCTAAACAAAGAAATAGTACAAAAGTAAGTTGAGAATGGGGAAAAGTCAGGGAAGATTCCACCATAACTGCTGGGATCAGCTGATGGGCTGAATTTTCCTCTCCCTCATAGGGACATCTATTGGTTAAGAATCCTACTCTGTGGATGCAGAATATTCTTAATGGGGATTAGAGTTTGTCTGTGTATTACTTTGACTATATTTTTGCATTCAGACACTATCACCAGCAATCCTCAAAACTTAACCTGTCACATTTTTGTATTTATAAAGTGTAATTCCATAAGCTGTTGGCGTGAGTCCTTCATGGGCATCAATAGCTGCCAGCAGTGGGCAACAGCCAAACAAGGGGGAGGACCCACAGAGGGGTCTCCCTTTTGCTGTTGGAGTGCCCCTAAGTCAGTCAAAGCCCCTCTGCTCCAGCAGCATGCTCAGCCCTTGTAGAAAGGGCTCTAGAATGGAACACCAACAGAATGGTCAGGACAAGGGACTCAGCTTTCCTGGGGCACTGACAAACCAAACACTAAGGACTGAAGAAATCTCCCCACACTAAGGATCAAGGAAAACCCCCCTTCTCATGTGACAGATGCATATACAGGTATGTCCTGTGTGCAATGTGTTGGAAATTTCTCTTCCAAACCACCAGGAAGAGAGGTATAATACAATTTCTCCTGTCAATCAAATTCCCAGTTAGCAATGAAAGTCCTATCCAAGAAAACAATGATGAGGCTCTAACAACATGCTGGAAGTTCAGAAGTGTTGTGACAAAAAAAAAAAAAAAAAAAAAAGAAAAGAAAATGACTGTATTTCAAATTGTGAGAAAGGATGAAAGCATTCTGAAAGCATGTGAAAATGAATAGGAATGCCAGGCAAGACAGTCAGCATGGTTAGTCTGGTGAACAGACCAACAGAGTATGGAGACCTGCATCTCCTCTGTAGCTGTTCTGTATATTCTGCTCTTGATTTAAGTGGAATTATTTAAAGGCAAAGATTTCCTGAGAAGACAGTGAACCTACTGAAGTTTGGTACAAGCTTGGTTTCAGCTGTCCCCTGAGCTTTACCAGAGCATTAGCTTTCATGATGATACTGCACAATAGGTCTCTTATTAAACCCATAGTGCTAGATGCTGCACAAACTCCAAGCCCAAAAGATCCCCACCCCAAAAGATAAGTCTAGATAAGCCCATATAAAGTGTATATACAGAAGACTTACCAATACTAGAGGACCCTAGAGCCAGAGTGCCTAACCCATGACCTGAGGGAGCATGGAAAACAAATTAATTTCACATATGCAAAAATAACTTGGAATCACTCAGTTTTTGTTTGGTCAAAAAATGCCCTTTTTCAGTCACAGCAACTTCTGCTGAAATGCCAAGGCTAGCCTGTTCCATACTGGCTATGAAACAGGCACCAAAGGCAGAGAAGCTCTTACTCACTGCAGCCCAGGCCCAGGGAAGCCACCACCTGTATGTGCACATGGAGAATAAGAAACATCTATGGATCCAATTGGCAAAATGAGACAGGAGCACCCAAAGAGACTGATGACAGGCTTCTTCCTCATTCTACAAGCTATTACTCCAGCATGTTAATGGTCTGAACAAAACAAAGCACTCTTCTAGAAGACTAATCTCAAAATCAAATATTGAGTCCAGATGTGACATGAAAAAGCAGCATTCACCGGGCCTTCTTAGAATTTTCACCAGCCAAAGAAAGTGCAAACTTGAACAAAAAAATTCTCTAAGACTCTAAACACCAGGATGAGGAGCTAGAGGGAGAATCTCACCAAAACCAAGGAATAATGGAGATTCTTCATAGTAAAGAGCAGAGGGAAGTGATTCCAAAATCCCAGTTTACCTAGAATTCTGCCAATTGTACTTCCCCATGCTTACCAAATGTAGAAAGCTGACAGGATCAGGCAACAGCAGCATTTCCTGCTACAGAAAATATTTTTAATAAGAGAAAATACAGGTTTACAGCTGACAGAAGCTGATTAATTTCTTTGTATGCAACCCTTACAATATTAACAGAATGAAGCCTTTAATTAATATAGTAAGGCTTTAAAAATAAACAAACAAACAAAACCTCCAAAACCAGGGCAGACAATTCAGCTACTGCCAAGAAGATTTTGCAAGAGGCATTCAGATGAGACTTTTGTGAGCTAGGTTTTGTAGCAATTAAGAAAGTCTGAAATGAAGAGGGGAAAAAAGAAGACAGAGAGACTCTCTAAGATCAAAAGCTGGGAAAGAATCTGCGAGAAAAAGTGGTTTTGCAAAAATTGCAGCCATGAGACACATGTTAAGCTTACAAAACCCAAGACAGCACTGAAATAATTTTCTATTCTCTAGCTTATGGTATTTTCTTGGAGTAGCAAGTATCTTTTATTATCATTATGACTAACATGACTGCAACTTGATAATAATAATCATTATCAGAACTCAGGATTCCTGGCAGGAGAAAGCTGCAGAAAGTACTCAGAATCCATTTTAAAACATGTATTTCTTGGCTAAGATGTGGTGAGAAGGATTTGCCCTTTTACTGTCTGAGTTGTCAGAAAATTCATAAGAGCAATACGAAATTAAGTGCTTCAGTTTTAAAGTGCTGTTTTGATTACTAAAATAGGATAAGTAACCCAGTAGTTTGATCACTACATGTTTACCACACCGGATGCTCTGAATAAATCTGGTAGCATGATCACATTTTAGGACTCCCATAAATACTCCTAATCCCTAAGAATTTTAGGTTATGCAAATGGTGTCTAACTTGCAAGACACCAAACCCCAGAGATAAATGATAATCAAAGTTGTTCCAGCAGGAGCTTGCTATAAGATTAGAGCTTCCAGCTATTCCTTCTCCTGATCACAGAATCACAGCCTGGTTTGGGCTGAAAGGGACCTTAAAGATCATCTCATTCCAACTCCCCTTCCACGACAACAGGCTGCCCAGAGCCCCATCCAAACTGACCTTGAACACTTCCAGGGATGACTTCCATTTACTTTAACAGAACTCTGCATTTCCACTACAAGTAAACGCAAAGCTTAGTGACCAATCAAGCAGTAAGAATTTTTTTAAGAAAAATACTCAAAGAATATTTTTCAAATTTAATCAGCATGCATCTATTTTTACTTCAAATGTCTGAGTAACATTCCATTACTGAAATGAGAATTTTAATAAGGTTTCTATTTTGCTTCTGTCTCATTAGTTTTATTACTAATTGCAATGATTTATATCTATTGTAAATATTACTATAAGGCACATACTTCAGGGTTACATTCAGGCCAAACTGTGATTCAAATCTACATGTTATTATATTTAATTGTGTTTCTCTGACACATGGTTCAGCTATCAGATCTACAAGAGATGTGCTACGTCTTGAATTACTTGAATAGAGCTGCTAAAGAATTTAAGTTAAAGATTCTCCTTGCCCCTGGAAACACAGATATGTCCTACCACAGTAAAATCAGTCCCAGCTGCTTACTCTGTACTGCAAGGTGTAGTGGGAGATGCAGAATCTGGACAAGTCATTAGAAATACGAGATAAGACTTTGATCCCTTTTTTTCAGGGGAAGGAGAAAAACGAGGGGAAATTACCTCAGGGGTTTGTGTCTCTGCAATACCCCTCACTCAGAATTTCACAGCTGAAAGTTCACCACTTCTGCAACAAGCTTGGCAGAAAGATTGCAAGCTCTAAAGTTAAGAGCCCAGTACAACTGCATTAAGAAGGGAAACTGGGGAAAAACAAGGCCAGCCTTAGCAGGATACTTATTGACAGCATGGACTCTGACAAGTTGATGTCAACCCTTCCAACCTGCAGACTGAGACTAACCCAAACCAAAATAGTGTTCTCCTTGGCAGTAAGATGACAAAGTTACTCTGGTTTGTCCTTGTAATGACTATCTTTCATTTCCAGCAACTGAACTTCTTGGCCCATGAAAATCCTCAAGGTGTGGGTCTTCTGTGTAAGAAAAAAATCTGCACAGCAATTTCTCCAGATACACTCAGAATATGAAAGCTCTATGGCTTTAAGTAAAAACATGAAAAAACCAGCAAGAGGAAATAGTTCTTAAACTTATATCATGTATATTTCTTTTTCTTTTCCCCCAGAAAAGGTATATTCAAAACAAAAACAAAACCAGACACATACACAAAAAAACCCTAAAAAACCCCACAAAACCAACAACACAGCATGCCAGAAACATTTTCATAAAAGATGTTTTACACACTTGAACTGGATCTCTAGCCAACCTTTATGTCCATTTCAAATATTTCTTTAATATTTCTTTGACTACCATTGGAATACAAAGCTGTTGCTGTACAAATCGCTCTTTTACTTCATGCAACATGAAGTCTAATAAAATCCTCCTGTTAAAGTTTTGCCTCCCAATTAAAAAGAGGGATTAGTGCTCTCAAGCAAAAACCAAGAAACATTTTCTTTGAGTTCCAGATCATAAGATTTGTTTTCTATCTCAAAGGCTGTGGATGCCAATAACCTTGATCCCTGTTGATAAGAACCTGAGAGGAACTTGCATTACAGATATTCCCATCAGAGCATCTTCCTTCACAGCTGAAATGAGAAGCACTGAACGCCAGCAGGAAAAGCTGTTCCTCCTGGGCCAATTGGGATGATAGGAGCAATCAATGTGCACGAGCTGTTTGTATGATTTCAATACTTCTCATTCAAAGGAGTCAAGATCTCCATCCCCTGTGTAGAGGCTGAGTGCACTGAGTGTCTAAAATAAAGCCAACAGGAGGGGGAGGTGTCATTGCATGTGCAGGAAACACTGTGTTCAGCCAGGGAAAAATAATAGCAGCTCTCTATAGACTGCCAAAAACCCTCTCAAAGCTTCCCATTTCACCTAAGTTCTCGCAAATATTACACTTCCACATCAATAAAATGCAATCAGAAATTTTAAGTGATTCTTCCTCTGTGCGTGTATATACATACATATACACATACATGTGCATATATAAAGCCTTACAAGTAAAAACAAAAATCTTTTGAATTCTACACATGCTTTAAAAATGCCTTAACTACCTAATTACTCTGTAAAAGTATCTAAGAACTCAAGGCCATGCAATACTAAGAAAGTGTTTTAAGTCTATTGTTCTAAAGAATAAAAATATATTTAGGACCTACAGCATGTGATGAGTTAAAAAAAAAAAAAACCAAAACAACCAACAAAAGAAACAAAAGAAAAAATCCTGAACAGCTCCTTTGTGTCTGTAAACAAGCAGGCTCTTTGGACCCCTGTCCCATGCTCCCATAGCTTGTGACAGCTTCAAGTCACTGGCCTCTGCCTGCATGAAAGACCTGTTTAAAGAGAACATTCCAAGAGACTGTAAATCACTGGGTATGGACAACAATGTGTTTTTCTGAACACATGAGCCTGGTCCCCTTGGGAAGATGTTGGCAAACTACATCAAGGGAGAGTTTCTATGCAATTGGTGTGGTTTGGGCCTCTGCTAATTCCTACTGCCCACGTTTCCCCCTGTGCTAACCCCACAAAGTGGGACCAGCTTCTGAGCTTAAGAGAAGAGGGATTGCATCAAGATGTGCACTGCTGAAACCATGCTCACATTTGGGGTTTTATTTTCTCTGAATAGATGAGGTTTGCAGGATGCTTTCCTCACAAACAGGAAGCTAAGCTAAGCGCAAGGCCATGTGCACTGGCAATGCATCCTGAACCAGAGACCTTCTGCCCTCCAAAGCTGAACTACTGCAGGCAGGATGAAGCTTTTCAAGGCTAAATTGCTCTGTGGAAAGCCTCTGGCTGCCAGCCTGTGCCCACTGCTGCAGGGAGATGCTGGCAGGCTGTGCAGACAAGCTGGGTCCTGAAGCAGCAGGAGGCACAGTTATATGGGGCCAGAAGCTCATTCAGCCTTGGCACCAAGCCACATTATGATGGCACCTGACAGAATATTGCAGTGATTTTGTTACCTCCATCAGCCTTCTCTCCAAACACCTACTTTGCCTTTGCTGAAGTGCAGAACTCTTCTGATTTTCTTGTTTTCTGCACTGGGGTTCAGTACAACCCACAAGCACATGGTGCAATTTTACCCTATAACACTCCATCCATGGCTAGTTTGTTTTTAGGAGTGTAAAAGGTGAGGTGTCTCTTGTTACAAAACTGCATTATAGATCTCATCTGCCTGACACGAGAAGTGCCCTGGGCAGTTGGTATTACTGCTAATGATGCAGTTACCACCAACACACATATTTCTGTCCTTGCCTTTCCTGGCTTATTTATCTTGCTCATTCCTGAACCAAAAGTACAGCATTTCCAATACTATATGGTTATAGATAGTAAAATAAGGGTGCAACTGGGCTGGGCTGGGTTGTGACCTCTTTGTGTAATGAGGAAATACTGTTATGCTGCCACAGAACTGTACTACCATGAGGACAAAGATGATTTGGCCCTTTCCCTTTTCACCTCTGCAATATAGACAAATCACATTTTCACCTCTGCAACATAGAGAGATCACATATTTTAATAATATATTTTAAAATATTTTATAAAAAAATATTATTCTTCCCTCTTATTTCTTTTACATTCTGAAATTCTTTACCTTGTCCCTGTCATATTGGCTGTGATAACCAGTATCATCTGCTGCATCACTTCTGGGTGAACTAGAACAGCAAGCCAGCTGCATTTACCAGGTAAAACCATACCTACTCAGCCAAAAAACCTTCCAGATCTGCATCTTAGCATTAAAGCTGGATAACAATGCAGTGGTTATCTATTACAGTAGATGACACATAGCTGCATCCTAACTATGTCTGAAATTGTAGATTTTTGCATTCAAAAATTCTCATCTTTCAAAATAATCACAAGTGCTGCCAACAGATTCAGAGGCAAAAGCATTTTCACAAAAGTAAACTTTCTGATCATATTGATCAAAACAAGCACATCTGCACTCATATTTTGGAGCTGTTGTTTCTGCATATGAAAATGCTAAAGAAAAAGCTGCATTGCATCTATAAGAATTTTCAATAGCAATACCAAAACCTGTTGCTTGTGGTTTCTCAGTGAGTCTTAGAGATAGCTGTGCAAGCCTGCAGCTCTTCCAGGGAGGAGAGAAGGCATTTAATACTGGCTTAAACACTGAAAGGGATGGCAAGCCAGAAGGCAGACAGGAGAAGTAATTCAGAATGCCTATTTGTATGCACTGCAAATACATTCATGCAGTTTTCCTCGTGCCAGTTGTCTTTAGAGACAGCTCAAGTGAAGTGAAACCAGCTGTGCCAGGCCTGGCAAGGGCATCCCAGCCAGAGTTCTGTGCCCAGATGTAAGACATAAGACATCGTCTGTGGAAAGTCAGTTTGCAAACAATTCCTAAAGGAGCTCCCTAATGCACTGGTGAGCAATGCAAACACACTGCACAAACCTGCAGACTGTGTTGTGTGCAGACCTATAAAATAGATTCCAAATCTGGGTTTTTCCTAAAGATATCAGCTCTAATTCTTAGCCTCAGGGCAACTACTTCACACCAGATGTAACAACTCAAGGAACAACTGCTAGGGAAGTGGATAAAAAAATTGAAAAGGTCCATATGCAAGTGAGTTACTGGTGTCACGAGGATCAGATGAGAAAGATCATTTACAAGGCAAGTCCCCAACCAGCTGACATATAGCAATGACATGAAGTCAACAAACACCAGAGATTGAACTGCAGAGTCAAGCAGTGCCAGGGAACTGAGAAGTGGCTGCTGCAGAAGAGTAACCAGCAGCAATTAGCACAGCAGCCTACACAAGATGCTGCCCTGATACCTGCTGGTGTCTGGTACAGACACATGGAGAGGCTGAGCATTCTGAGATGCTGCAGAACCACAGTGTGGTCTGATACAAGGCCTGAAGCAATTCTATGCCAGAGATAAAACTCCTGAACTATGAATGGAGACTTTTTGCCTTTACTTATCCAAAAATTAAGGAATAGTCATAATTCATCACCAGCCTTTGCAACAAGGAAAAATTTACTTGCAATGAAATGAGAAGTCTCTGCTCACTGTATATACACACATACTTTGAAAACTTTCTAATACTGCTGTACTAAAAATAAAGCTCACCCTTGATGACCACACCACAAGACTTCATGGCATACTGACAGAGCAAACTTACTTTTGGGTGGTGTTGAAGGTGGTCCCAGCCAATGTCCCTCCAAAGCAGTCACCTTTCATTCTCAGACTTTTTAGCTTGCTTACTAAGTGATTAAAATGCTTCCTTTGGTGGTCCACAGAAGTTCCATGTAGCCTAATCAAGCCATGCCCCCCAGGATATTGTTGCAGTAAACCCAGAAGCACATTTTTAAGCTAAAAAGCTCCAGCTGGGACTGCTGTTTCCACTAATTTTTGATGCCAGGTGGACAAAGATAAAGGCTGAGCAAGGGAAACTAGTGCAAGTGATCAGTAAGGACAGCTGGGGAGATTGAAACACAAGGAGAGCAGCTGAAACTAGCTGAATACATGTCTTTCAGTGTACTACTAGAAAAGAAAAGTGCAGCTTAGTCTTCTCTCAGCCTCCAGAAGAGACTAAAAAAGCATTAGATGGTCTTCTGACAGCATAAAGTATAAACAGCCTGAGGAATTAGTGTTGGCTCATCAATATATCTACCAAAAGAAAGCAATGCTGCTGAGCCGGGAATAGTTCAATAGCAGTTCAGCCTACTGATCTAGCTAATAATTTTGCCTCTGTTTGTAGGTTTTGCAGGACTGTGTTCTCAGGAAGGTCACCCCAGTCCAGGGCAGTAGAGGGTTTTTTTGGGGGAGAGCACAATGCAGATACAGTGCAGCTCTCATAGCCCCAGTTATTCAGGTAATGGCTACCAGGGGTGTGTTGCTCTGTGGCAGGTAATTAGATTGTTCTTAGTGATTAAAAACATGGAGGAGTTCATACAACAAAAACTATCTCAGGTTTCTCTGAAAGGAAGGAGATGAACCATGACACAGGGATGCAGGAAGGAAAGTATGGTAACTTCCCAGCATGTTTCATTCACAGCAGTGGGGTATCAGATATGAAGAACTGGCAGAATAAACCCAGAGCCTCTACTCAGGGAAGTCTTCAAGAAGCTTTCTGCAACAAACCCATGATCTCTTTGCTCTTCCTCATACAAGTGGGCAGGTATACACACCTTCTGCTCATGTGATGGGCTAAAGTATTTGGATTCCTGCTAAGTAATAAAAATAATAGAACTTCTAGTTTTGCTTTCAAATGCTTACTTTAAAATGCAGATACATGAACCGGTGAAAAGAGTCTCTACACCATTAGATGCTACTGCTCCTTTATCTTCAAGGTCTTTGATGTTTATTGTCATGGATGAGGAGTTAAAGAATGTTAATTACTGCTGATACATAGCAGCAACTGCTGCTTCTTGAATTCCAATAAACCCTTTGATATCAGTGTATGAATATTATAGGAGACATTGTCCCATTGAAGTGACTAAAAAAAGACTGGCAAAAGAGGAAACCATGTGTAGATCAGCAGGCAAGTTGGACAAATATGCTGCAGAGAAAGCCACCATAACTCTTGTCAACTCTGTCCCTTTTGATGTAGGTCACTTAGGAAAGGCAGAGGCACAACTTCATATCCCCAGCAAAAGGGAAGAGTGGGAATCCTCTGGGGACAAAACAACTGAAGAAGGCATCTGGCACACAGGAATAACTCCATTGTGGCAAGTTGCTCAGAAGTAAACAGAACTTCAGATGGAAGAAAAAAAAATTGAGGATTATTTATAAAACAGATTTCAGCAGTGGCTAAGGAAGAAGGAACAAGTTCTTATCTATATTGACCTGGGAGGAAGGCAGGGCAGAAGAATCTGACTGACACACATTATCTCTCTGTTCTCAGAGGAAAGGGAAACAAGGAGAATGTCCCATATGTTAAAAGTTAAGAGGCTGAAGTCCCTATTACAAGGATCAAGCAATCATAAGTGTTTTAACCACTACATCCACAATGTCTGCAGCTTTTGCCTTTCCTGTCAGCTCTACTGAGGTATTTTTTTCATTTTAACCACGTAACCAAGTGCCTGTAGGTACTGAAGCAGGAGCCCTGTCCTTCTGGCCTGCTCACTTGGGGAAATCTGGTGCACTGCCCACTCACCAGAAGAGAAGTCCTCACCACACCTCAGACCGCTTCTGACCCATAGCTCAAGTGCTGCTGAACACAGCAAGTGCAGAGCCAGAGCTTCATGCCAGCTCCGGAGAAAGGGCAGAGACCTCCTCTCCAGCTGCCTTGCACTTCTAGCAGAGACCACAGGGCTGTGGCAGCACAACCATCAGCTCAGGGGCCTGCTGCTGACTTAGCAATCTCATGTTCTTCCAAATCCAGCTGTCCCTTACACTCCTCAAGCACCCAGGACCCTTTTTTCCTAAGCACTTACTTGCTTTTCTGTCCAAAGTAGGCCAAATCCCCATTATTTATTTGTTCTTCCAATAGGAGTCCCTGAGTTTCCACCAACACCCAGCTGTCAAATACCCACACAACCTGTATGAGCTCAATACACACCACCAGTCTCACAAACCCATTTTTAGAGCCACCCACCTGCCAGTGACTAAGCACTCCATCCACATACAGCTTTCCTGTCAGATGCCTCTCAACTCTCCCACTTCTTTGCAGGAGAGGTCATCGGGTCTCTATTTCTTATACATTTCACAGGGTCTAATGTTTCCCATCCATGCCCTCCATGTACAATATTTAAAGCATGATTCACTGATGAAAGTCCACATTTTTATTATAAATTCACTTATGTATAAAGAGGTTTTACTTCATAAACTCAGACAGAACAACCTGAATAGTATCTGACAGTAATTTTTTGGCTTTACCTAGCTAAAAAGAAGAAAACCATAATCTTTTTTACTGTGGGTGGATGTGGATGTGTTTTGAAGTGGTATTTTCCCAAAGTAATCTTAACAAGTATAGCATTACAGCTATTTATAAAATTAAATTCTATGGCTGACAGTTTTTCTGGGAGCTCAAGGCTTCCTATGATTAAGATCACTTTGCTAGAAGTCAGAAGTTCTATACTTAAAAAATCACAGATGGAAACTGAAGTATAGCACTGAAAAGTATTGATATTCACCACTACTAGCTCAGATTAAAACAGCTAACATGCTTTCCCAAAGGTGGACACGTTATCAACAGCAAGAGTGAGTAAAAACAAAACTTTTTTATTCACAAGAGTGAATAAAAAACAAAACTGCATGTACTTCAAGATACAGTAACAGGAGTCCCCAATTCCAGGGACAAAAATAATAACATGTCCAGGCTGAAGTTTGCTACAGAAACCCATGATAATATTTAAAACAATCTATGCTTCTGCTCACAAAAATATGTTGAAATTACGGTTATGGAAATTCAGGCATAATTGTAATTGTTGCATGTTTCCATCATAAACTGAGGCCATGTTCATGACAAACTCCCAACCTTACATTCCCTTCTTGGTCAGCAGGACGTCATGATGCTCTTCTTCACTAAAAACTGATTGAATTATTTAAGCTTGGCTAAAGATCTATATCTGTTCAGAGGCTTTTAGTTTACTTGTTTGCTGGCATTATTTATTGATTTATTTACAACTGAGTATGGGAGGCAGGGGAACACTTTCCCCTATTATTTGTCAGCATCTAATTTTGGCCAGATATAAACCTGCTGTTGCAAAGTTCGATGTCTATCAGCAGTGCAGCCCTGGCCTACATCCTACACACAATCTACCAATTTGTCTGAGTTTCTAGTGGCTGTCATTAATTAAAAAGGGCAGAGGACAAAGCTGATTATGATAATGACATCAAGGATATTAGAAAGATTCTATGACTTCCAACAAAAGGAAGAAAAATACATGTAAGTGAAGATCCCTAAAATATGTCCTTAGATAAAATGATCTAAAAAAAAAAAATCACCTACAAATACTTTTAGTATCTACAATGCTTAGAGCATTTGCTATACTACATATCATGCAAAAAGGAATGATCAAAATTCTTAGACAGCTTTACTGTTTTACTTCATGTAAAACTGGTAAGATGAAGAACAACAAAGCTTTGTGTTCAGTCATCTATGAACAGAAGTTGTTCCTAGAATTTTACAGGTGTCTGTTTTCAGTACGCATAATTCATGTCCCTTCTAAATATGTAAATCAGAGACTTTATAGATACCTCTCTAGCAGAATCATACTCAGCATATTCTAAAGTTGGAAACCAGAATCAGCCTATCCTGTCCTTCAACCAGCAATTAGCCTGATTTTAAAACACAGAACATAATCTCCCACAGAATTCAGTAGAAAGTGTAAGTTATCAGCATTCAGGAGATCTAAGTTGTTCCTGTTTAGCAACTGAAATTAATTTGAAAATGTTTAACCTGCTGGGCCCAAACCTTGAGTAAATGACTTGTGACTTGAACAACATCTTCCCCAACATAATTAAGAATATTCACTGGTAACAGAGCACTTAACAAGGCACCAGGGGGCCTATATGTAGCCGACAATAGGGAAATTTCAATTATTAAGTTGTAACTTCACAGAACCTACAAGCAATAAGCTTCTGGACACGAAGACCAGCCAAAAAAAAAGGCAAGAAGGCAGGGAGAAGATTTTCTGCAAGGGAAGGTATGTGAAGAGATTTTGTTATTCATAAATGGATCATTATTTTAAAGTCAGGAAGTCTCTACTCCATCCTCTGAGCTCTCTTCTTTTAGTCTTCATTATAACCAAGCCTTCGTGCCACATTCTTTTCTATACAAATTGGCAGCAGCCAATGTAATACCAGCACTAACAAAGCACATGTACAGCAGAACATGAACTGCTGGACTTTGTGGTTTGCAGAGCAAAAATATCAAAGGAAGAAATATCCCTGGCAATGAAGTGTGCTTCTACTGATTAACAGATAGACAAGCACAGCCTCCCCTCCAGAGATCAGCAGACTTCCACAAAGGCTTTCAGAAAGTTGAAAAACACACCTCAAGGCATAGAGCAAAAATCAAACCTGTGTCTGTCCCCTCAAACACCTTCACCTCTGCTGAAGTCCTCTCCACGCCCACCAATGCAATGCATCACTGATTCTCAATACTGTCATAAATGCTGTATACTGAAATTCTGCTATAACTGGAGAAGGAAATGAACCTGGCCTTCGATTTCCAACAGAAAGCAGAAAAACCTTAACTCAAATGTTTGAAGTTGCAGGATAAAAGGTATTTCTAAGGGTATATGGAAAACTCTGTAATAAACAGAGATTGTTATTGTTTATTCTCATATGCAACGTTAACAGAAATCATTAATTACATAGTACACTAAAAATGCCAGTGTTGAGAAATTTAATTTGGCAACCAGAAAACAAGTGTACATTTAGGACAAATCCTACCATACCCAGCATCTAGCAGTGTCATGCTGAATGCCCTTGTTCTCCCTGACACAATTCTTCAGGGGTCCTTAGTGAAGCACAGGAACAATCCTTCAGTTGCTCTCTTTCCTTCCAGTCTAACAAGAAGTGTTGCCTACACAGAAATACAATACAACACAGGACAAGTATGTATTGCCTAACATCTTCAGTTTTCCATCATGCACCTCCTCTTTTTATTTGTTAAATAGTGCTCCAAAAACTCACTAACTAATACTTGTGAAAAAGTTTTGAAGATCAACATGAGTAGATAGGGATAAGTATTGTTATTATCAACGAACAAAGCAGAGGTCATCAAGTGTCGAGCAGATTTATTCTGCATGAAAAAAGCTTTACAAATTCTTTCCCATCTCTCTAAAAATTCTTACATATCATGAAAAGATCTTGCAGGAAGGACATACTTCTTGTCAAATTCTTTCAATGCTATTTACTGATACCAAAACATAATACTAAATACAGTTGTGGGGAAGAAAATGTTTTTCTAAGGTTATTCTTCTATTTCAGTCTAGCACAAAACTTCTGCTGAAAATGTACATTTTGAAAATACTGATGGATAGAGACACATGGATCTTACACTGCACTGAGATTTGTGTTTGCTTCTACCAGTCGGTTGATTCTGTTCACAGGTGACATGCATACATACCTCTGCCTCTGACAAAACTGAAATAGACTTGCAGTAGTTGCCACTTTACTACAACATTAAAAATGTGATAAAGCAGCACATCTGTTGAGAAAACATACAGGAAAATGTTCATGCTGCTGCAAAGACCCAAACCATCCAAGTGCAGGATGATTTCTCACTGCAGCAAGACCACATGGATGGGCACGCAAAGAACATCCTAATTTAAGCTGATCTGTAGGCAGGCAGCTCTTCTCCAACAGCAAGGGCTAAAGATTTATCACAATTCCCTGTCAGTTCTTCAAACAGAGAGTAAAATGGTACAGAAACCTGCAAATGCATCTCCTAGCAATGACAGCTAATTACCATTCAGGCTCCAGCTCCTATCCCAGCTGCTCAGGGATAATTACCCCTAATGAAAGTGGTGGTGCAGGCTTCTTGGCTCTAACTTGTCTCCGAATTACAGACGGCCAAAGACATTTGGCATTCAGCACACCTTGCCACAGAGGAACACTATTGATCCACGTGCCACAGCATCACATCCAGACTGAGAAATTCTGTAGTGAAAAACATATGATACACTCAAAAGCAGAGGAAAACATCCCTCCACAAGAGCAGACAGTTCCTCTCTGCCAAGACTGTCTGAAATGCAGCCTGCCCACAGGACAGCACAGCTCCTTAACACAAAGCCATCTGGGGAAACAGACAAGCAATGCTCTTATTTACAGAGCATTTACAGATGAGGGTGCTAACAGACACAGCAAGCTTAGGTGTGGTTGGGGCAGACCCTGATCTCTTTGGCCACTTTGGCCATTTACTATTACTGTACAAAACAATTCTCAGTATGGTGAAAACATCATCAGGATTTACTCCAGCTCAAATCCCCCTTCAGCTCTAAATTTGCTGTTTCAGCAAAACATCCAGTGAACATCCTATCACTGGTCACGTTCCCCAGGGATCAGTTCTGGGCCCAGTCCTCTTCTGATGTACTGGATGAGGGGATTTGAGTGTACCCTCAGCAAATTTGCGGACTACACCAAGTTGGGCAGGAATGTTGATCTGCTGGAGGGCAGGAAGGCTCTGCAGAGAGATCTGGACAGGCTGGACTGATGGGCTGAGGTCAATGGCAGTGGGTTCAACAAGGCCAAGTGCTGGATGCTGTGCTTGGGTCACAACAACCCCAGGCAGTGCCACAGGCTGGGGCAGAGTGGCTGAAAAGCAGACTGGTGGAAAAGGACTTGGGGGCACTGGTGACAGTGACTGAACATGGCCAAGAAGGCCAATGGCACCTGGCTTGGATCCAGAACAGTGTGTCCAGCAGGACCAGGGAAGACATTCTACCCTTGCACTCAGCAGTGGTGAGGCCACAACTTAAGTGGTGTGTCCAGTTCTGGGCCTCTCACTGCACTGAGGAGCTGGACTAAGTCCAGAGAAGGGCAGCAGAGCTGGTGAAGAGTCTGGAGCACAAATTCAACAAGGAGTGGCTGAGGGAGCAGGAGTTGTTTAATCTGCAGAAAAAGAGGTCAGGGGAGACCTTATCACCCTTCACAACTACCTGAAAGGACCCTGTAGCCAAGTGAGAATTGGTCTCTTCTCCCAGGCAACTACTGACAGGACAAGAGGTTATAGCCTCAAGCTGTGCCAGGAGATGTTCAGACTGGACATCAGGAGGAAATTGTCCATGGAAAGGGTTGCTAAACATTGAAATGGACTGTCCAGGGAGGTGGTGGAAGTCACTGTCCCTGGGGGTGTCCAAGAAACAACTGGAGGTGGCACGCAGCTGACAAGGTGGAGATCAGTCAAAGGTTGGACTCTATGATCCCAGACATCTTTTCTTTTAAGATTCTGTCTTACAATTTCAGCTCTAGAAAAATGGTACCAATATTTCATGGTCAAGATATTTTCATTTGATGGCTTTTCTTTAGATGTGCTACACAGCAATGGCTGCATAATATTTGCCTGAGGTTTTGAGAGGGAATGATTCTCATTTGGTCTAACAGAAACAGTAGGAAAATAATGCTGCTCGCCCTCTTTTTCGACACAGCCATAAGCAACACAGATAAACCAACATCAAGATGCAACTTTGCATGACAGAGCTGGGAACTGATAGGGAACATTTACAGAACATTTTTGCAGGGAGCAGCCTCGGGAATTGACAGAACAGAGGAAATATAAAATTTCATCTTGAGTCTTTCAAACAAAATTTACCCATTTTTCTTTTCTTTTTTAACTTTGAAAATACATACTTAATGACTGCAATACCCACACAGAGCAGAATGATACAGAAATAAGGTACAGAGAAAAAGGAGAAAGAGACACTCTTAGACAAAATGTGAAGCACAGAGGACTGTCAATAATGTGAATTGATGAGCTGGAGAGATGTGAAAAATTTGTTCCAAAGGATAGAAGAAATAAGGAATTTCTCTGGCAACAAGAAGACTCTTTGATTTGCCAAGGAAGTGGCCATCAAGATGAAAGCACAGGAAGCTGGGAAAAGTCACAGAGAAAAATACAAATTGAGAATGTGGAAGATTTGTGGAACCTCTCCAGTTTTTTTTTATTCTCTTGAATGTGAAAATCATCAAGTCCTATTGTTATTGAGATGACATTTTTGCCTTCAAGTATGAAAAAGAAAAGGAATGAGAAAAGGAATAAGTACTATGATGAACAGCTCTGAACACAAAGTCAATAAAAACAATGGTTGAGAGAATATCCAATCAATACTCAAATGTTATAAATAATGTTTTGGACATAATACTACTTACTTCTTTCAGTCTGCATATGATAAGGCTCAGTAATGTTAAAATTTATATTTATTTGGCAGTTACATATTACTGGCTACCTTCTATCCTTGTCTTTGGAAAAATCAAGTATTCCTAGCAGTAGAGACTACAGGAGTCACACAGTTCTTTTGATGCTACACTGCAAGTTCTGCATTCTCCCTGTGTTTGGCTGACAGTTGCAGTAAGAGTTTGCTTAGAGAGATGCCTAGGTTGATAGTCCTTAATTCCACAAAATTTGAATACCACATTGCTAATTTATATTTCACAAACACAGAAATATAATGCGAGACCCTGGAGACTGTAGGTTCCTAGCACAGCTGAATTTTAACATCCTAACTTGTGAGTACCCATTGTCATTTACATGTTTTAAAAATACTTAAGTGATTTGTAATAAAGTTGAATAAAAGCCTTCTGTGCTAAGGCCCAGGACAAAAATGGAAAAAAAATCAGAGCCATTTTTAGTGTTCCTTGCAGTATCTGAATAATAAGTGGTCTCAAAGCACTGGATGACCTCATTAAGAAGTGGCATGGTTAAATTGGAAAACATTTCACTATAAATAGAGCATCTGCAGACAATGCTGTACAACAGAAACTAATTTAAGCCTTAATTCCATAGATCCCTGATATGGTAGGTTTGGTTTTGCTGGAATTTAGGAAATTATGGGAATGCTATTCCAAATCCCACACCTGTGCTTCAGAAGAACACCTTGTGCTTAGAGCATTTCAGGATGTGCACAGACACACACAGGCCTCTTTAGAAACTACTTATTCTGCACTGATAGTACTCCCACTTAAGTCTTTTTCTCTTAACAAAGCTGTCAACTGGCTGATAAAACTTTCTTTGCTGTCCCTTGGAGATTACCAGTTTATCTAAGATTCTTCTCAATTACAGCATAAAAGAACTCTCCAAGTCCTCACACATTCACTCCATCCATCTAACGTGATGCCCCCTCCTCTGCTTGGGAAGGAAAGAGGATTTTTATGCTTGCAGGTTCTGCAACCAGGGTGATATGTGACATTGCCACCCAGTTCTCAATAAAGATCACCCACTCCACTGCACTCAATTTGCTTCCCATCAGCTGTAACAAATGTTCCTTATTTCTCTACTATTGGGGGGAGAAAAACAACCTTAACTAAATTGGGGCTGCTAGTAGGGAGCCATGAAGTCCAAATAACAAGGAGACAAAATGATTTTTCTTTTAACCTTGTTCCCTCCTACAGCCCTAGCACAAAGGCTGGTGATCTGGGAAGGGAGATGTAACCTGCAGATCTGTGCACTGTGCAGCTGGCAGTGAATCCTCCCTTGAAGCCCTCAGGAAGGTACTTACTGCTTCAGTCACAGCCTTGTCTGATCTGAATGGCAAGGGATGAAAATTAAAGGATCAACAGCATTCAAAATTACAGTCTTCTGTGTCAGCTAAGTGTCAGGCAAGGCAATAGCTCCAGTCCACTTCAATTAGTTTAATTCCCATTTGGAGTGCATCCACCCTCCATCTCAGCAAACAGCTCGGCTGCCTTGTCTCTTTGCCAGACTACTTGGCCTTCTTCTGTGATGATATACATGTAGAAGGACAATTTCTAGGATACAAACCACAAGGTACACAGTTTATTTTG
This sequence comes from Melospiza georgiana, assembly GCF_028018845.1. NCBI lineage: Eukaryota > Metazoa > Chordata > Aves > Passeriformes > Passerellidae > Melospiza > Melospiza georgiana. The sequence goes on from NC_080434.1 coordinate 56,370,304, forward strand.
CTACAAAAATATCATGGCTTTTTCAAGGATTCTGAACTCCCCCACACAAGTAGATTTGTCCTGTTCTATGACAATACCTGCGCCTAATTTAACACATCATTTTAATTATTGCTAAAAATCAAATAAGCAGCACATTACTTCTCTCTCCTGGGAGAGACTGCAATTTACATCTCTAAAAATAATATAATTCACAGCAAAATTGAAGTCCCAGTGTGTATAATAATTTTCTAAAACATACCCACCACTGTCAATTAACCAAAACCTATCTAAACCATTCTATAATGCACCAGATAATTTAAACACTAAAATAGCCTTTAAAATCCCATAGAATAAATACAATACCTCATCCAAGGGAAAGTGATTATCATTTTCATTTCACTCCTTAGACAGTTCCTAATAGGGCCCATTCTCCTAATATATGTCCAAAACATCCATTAAGGATAATGAGAACAATGCACATTAATCAAGTGGGAGACTGCATTCACGTTTTCTGGTAGGGACCACACTGTGACCTCCCTTGTCACACAGGTCTAAAACAGTTCAGCTGAGCAGTTCCTCCACACCTTGGCAAATGAAAGCAGACCAGAATCTTGCCCCAGATTCCTAGTATTTACATAATACTAATGAAATAAAATATTTAAGGAAATAGCTTCTTTCAAACCTTGGAAATCTTCATGCCATACAGAGAAATGAAGGAAAATATTGTGACTAGCTGAAGAGAAGAGAATTCATATCTACTGCAAGTTTATATACTAACAGAAGATGTATTTATACACCTGTATTATTTATATCTAGAGATACATCTAGATAACTTACAAAACAGATATGAGTTACTCCACAGCTGCTCATGTGTAGCTCCACATTTATCTCCATAGAGAAAAGCAAGGCACAATTCTTCCCAAGAATATTTCTGAGATTCACATTCTCCGAACCTCAGAGAAAGGAAAACAATTCTTATCATTTGCTGTGCCTGTGTTTGTGCAAAAGTAGAATGCAATATGAAGATTGTTTACCCAAAGTCATGGTGTTTTGTTTCCACGTGTGTTGAGACTGTTGAGTGGCAGTCACAAGATTCAGTGCAGGGTGTGCAGGGCTGAGTGCTTGGCAGATTCAGTTTCAAATGTATAGAACAATATAGTATAACAAAGTAATTAATTAGCCTTCTGATATCAATGGAGTCCTCCTCATCATTCCTCCTTCACTGGGGCCCTGGCACCATTGCTATACTAGTGGTGTCACTCTCCTTAGTGTTCTGAGTTGCAGTATCAATTTAAGCTAGCCTAATCTGTTATAATAGATGCTATTTCCCAAGTTAAAACACACAGCTCCCTGCAAAACAGGCACTGGACAAATGGAACCTGTAAGCAGCAGACTCTCCAATACAATTATAACACTCAGCACTGTGCCATTATCACAACCCATCCATAGCCCAAAGATACCAAGCAGGAATACACCAGCCTAACTGAGCAGGTACTCTTGTGGATGGCTTGTACAGAATCCCTTACACTCAGGGCAGGGAAATTATACAAGGAGCAAGAAATCTTCATGTGGTGTGGGGGAAGTTACTCTTTTTTGCAGGCTGAACCACTCATGTCACCTTTCATTTGTTTAACACAGAAATTGGTACTAGAACTAGCAGACTGTGATGCAATGTTTCATTTGTGGAGCCATGGTGTTAGCAATGGTTCATTGAGACTATTTCTCATAAACTACCATTAAAGTACTCTTTGTAATTATGTGGAGCAATTAAGCATAAATTACCAAAAATGACATTGGGCAAAAACATTTGCATATATTAACTCTGATGACCCCTGTGACTTTACATGGGGAAGAAGCTGAAGCTAACAAAAAATTTGCCTTGATGGGCAACTTGGAGCTAGGCAAAAAAAAAAATTAATCCTACTGAATTTAAAATACATTTATTAAAAAAATTCATTCTAATCCAGAATCTTTTAAATTATTTACTGAATATCAAAATATACTGAATTAGAAATGCCATTTTAAAGCCTTCTCAATTTGAAACAAAGGCATTACTACACATCTGGAAAACTTCTGCTAGAAATGCTGTTGTCCTGTTACAAACAGCCACTTCTACTGAACAGCAAGGAAGAGAATTTTCTCCTTTTAAAAAGCCCTGTACAGATTATAAGAAAGTTTGTTTCCAGATTTTGAGGGCTTACATACATGTGCCTCCACTCTACATTAATATATGCTCTAAACCATCTGTAGAAAACAACACCAGAAGAATTGTATGTTTCAGTGTAAAAACTTACTGAATACATGGAATAATTTCTCTGTCTTCCTTGTCTGTGTTTCCCTGTGTCTATGTTGTCTCTGTCTATATTCAAAAGTGATGAGTGCCATAATTTTAGAATGAAGACATAATATCTAAAAAATAAAGAACAAATGTTTTCTAAAACTTTGTGTAAGTTAAGTACTTCTGATACTTCTTTTTGATACTTTTTTAGGATTCCATTAAAAATACCATCTTTAAAATAAGCTTCCTCTTTCACTTTGAGAGAAGTGAAAGATCAAAAAACAGTACAAGATAAACAATATCATCTACAAACCAAAAAGCACATGTATGTCAAGTAAGTTAAACACCTTAAGCACTAGAGAAAAAGCCAAAGTGGTTTCCTCCTTAAACAGAGAAATCCTTTTTTGTCCTATACCACCACAGTCAGTGTAAATCTGAAAGATTAATATTAAGCCTATAGTCTTTCCAGTCTCCAAGATAATAAAAATACTTATCTTCAGTCATCAGCATTTTCTTTAAATCCACAGATGATTAAGTACTTTTGTAGAGTCAAAACCATTTCTCAAAAAATAATTATAATCACCAATAATCCTTTTAAGAAACTGCACTGTATCCTCTAGGAAGCCTTTTCCCCTCTCCTGTAAGAACAGCTTCACATATCCAAGCTTCGTGTGTCAAGTTACAGGCATCACATAGAAGTGGATCTTTCAGTTCCAGCGAGCAATCTACAAAATCCTCACTTTCATGACTAGATTTCATTAAATATTTTCATGTCTTTAGGCTCTCTGTTACTCTCATTTTGATTACAACTGCTGCTATGTTTGTATATTAAACGTACAGGGCTCAGAACATCATCAGAAGAAAACCAGAGTACGAATTTTGCTTTGTTCAAGTGTTTGTTGTGAGCCACGGAGATTTGCATCCAGAGCTTTATCTTGTTGAGAAGATTCTGTGTGTTTCACAGAAAACTGGGTAATAGGTTGATAACAACATGCAATGCCAGTTTTATGACTGATGAGATAATATAGTATGTTCAGAATCAAATTCCATCCCTAGAGACCTCCCATAGCATGCACAGAGTAATTTGGGACAGGCATCATGATTTCTTCAGCTATTTTCCATCCCTCCTAAAAAGAACAGGATTGACAGATGTGAACATTTAACACACTTCAGCTTTTCCTTATGACCTCTGATACAGCCACCCCTGTTCTTTATTATTATAGTATAGTTCTATATTATTATTATTATGTGCAGAAACTGTGTGTTGACTGAAAATAATTTGTGGTGGCTTAATTCATGGATGGATTCTATTCTATCCTGCTCTGATCTGTTCTATATCCACAAATAGCTGAAGACATTCAACACCTTTTACCTCTCACTGATTTACCTCCAAGGAGAAGCTACTCAGGAACTGCCAATGTAAGGCTCCAGCTTCTCTCTGATTTATTCCCTTGCTAGAAAGGCAGATCAAGTTTCTAAACACTCAAACACAGGAGTTCCAACAACACAGAGAAAATAAATTCCATCTTTGACCTTTTTTAAACTGCTCTTATAGCATCACTCTGTAAGACTGAATTCATTATTCTACTCAATATATTCCATTCAGTGGCTGCAAGACATTAGCTAGGATTAAAATCAGGTCAGCAGCACTAAGAATATATAGCCCTTTACCCTGAAGAATACAAAGGCACCAAAACACCTCAAAATGGTCAAAACTGATCTGTTTGCTCTGGGATTCAGTATTGTCTGTGGCAAGCTGATAGTCCTCTTTCAGTTCTTCTGAAGAGTAACAATGAACTCCATTTAAAGATCAATATTTATAAAACAACATGATGAGGTCAGGACAGGCTTTAAAGGTGGAAATGACATTACTGTTATTCATGACATGATAATACCCAGGGTCTCTGGGTGTGATATGACATGATAATAACCTGGGTACTACTGTGTTTGTTATTTTACAAAGAATGGGAGGTAAATGGAGCCATCACATGAAAAAATATTTTAAATACATAGAAGAGAGATAAATACATATGACAGAGAATGGGCCAGAGCCCTAGGGTCACAGCATCTCACATGAGAATTTGAGATTATACAATCGATCAATTTATTTACTCATCTGCCCACAACACCAAATACCTCTTAAATTAGATAATTTTTAAATTAGTTCCTCCCTTGCAGGTAGTATGTCTGTATGTCAGTTGTACATTACACCATCCAGGCAAGTAGGGGCTGCACCTAAAACCTTAATCAATGAGGGCAGAAATTGAGTATTCCCAGTGAGGTTCATCTCCAATCAAGGTGGTTGAACAGTACAAGATCTGTAACACTTCCTCCCCTTCCCCACCTACTCTCTAAATACGGCTATTACATATGGATACCAAATTACAGATGCATTCATATCCCAACTCATTATCTGCATCTATTACTTGCTATTTCAGCAGAAAATCCTCCATCACAAGCACAGCCGCTGTGCTTGCCAGCGGAGTTAGACCTGGAGCACGAGGTCTGCAGAGCGTGCTGAGAACTCAATCTCCAGCAGCCCTAAGCGCTCGCTGGGTGAAGAAACGCATTACTGGCATGGAGTCCCACGATCGGCGCGGGCTCCTTTGGGATCGGGGCGGGCTCCTTTAGGATCGGCGCGGGCTCCTTTGGGATCGAGGCGGGTTTTTTTGGGATGGGCGCGGGCTCCTCCGGGCTCCGGCAGGCGCCGATCGGGACCGGCGTGTGCCGGCGCCCTCTGCTGGCGGCCAGCGCGCACCACGCGCCGCTCCCCGGAGGTGGGGCCGGGCCCGTCCCGGCTGCAGCGGCCCGCGCCGCCCGGGCAGGTGGAGAGAGGCCTGGCCTCCTCCTCCTCCTCCTCCTGTTGAAGAATTTCCATAATCTTCAGGGTTATGCAGTGACAGTCATATCAGTGCGTGACAGACAGCAGATATTCGCGTGTATTTGGGGGTGAGCTATGCATGTACTGTCCTTCTGAATGTAGCAATCCTGCTGACCCCGTTTTCAGCAATACTTGGCTCCTTCTCTGTGCTGTTTTCCTTGGATCCATATCAGTGATGAAAACCAGCACTAGGGAGGCAATCTCGTCTAGGGTCCGGGTAAACTTGCCTTGGAGCCCGGGTTCTGCTGGCTGCACCCCTGCCTGGCTCATGACTGCTGGCATGCTGTGCTTACACTGCAGGAGCACCTGGGGACCTCCAGGGCAGGGCGAGGGCACTTCTCTGGTGTGAGCCCTTAACAAAAACCTTCCTGAGTAACAACATGCAGAAGAAAAATGGAATAAATATTTTAATAGGGTGCCAGAAGTACTATGTCATTAATTTGGGTTCCAGTTTCTCCATCTGAAAACCACTTTGAGACATTCACATGAAAGGTGAGCATAGATTTTTAAACGCTGGTATTACATTATGTGGGAGGATTTTTGTCACATTTTTCTAGAGTAGCTTTTTTCCCTGGAACAGGTAACACTGAATCTTTCTGTAGACTGTGTTTCCATGATGACAAGATACAGAACTGCACAATACCTCAATTAAATGTTTGCTTTACAACTAGCAGGAAAAAAACTACATCTGAAACCTTCATCCTTGGTCGTTATCTCACCCATAGCTGCAAATGATCTCTTTTAAGTGAGATTCAGAGCCAGGACTTCCACATAAGCAATTTGCTACTCAAAGAGAAACTCATTCAGCTGACAGGACCATGAAAACATCAGAAGTTTAAAAAATAAAAACACAAAAATCCCTGCAAGTTTTTCTTCTTTGGATTTCACCCCCTGCTTTTTAGCTATGTATGTCCACAGCCCCCTTCCCTTGCCTGCACACACACACAAAACTAGCTGCAACACAAAAATTCAATCCTCAGTATGAGGCTGTCATCACACTAAAATAAAACTGCTCATTTTTAACCGAAGGAAACTTTTTTATGACTTGCTCCTCCAATAAAGCCATCATCCCATGCTAACGAGGTGCTGTGAGATAGCTCACATGGTCCTGCCCAGGCGCTGCTCCTCGCCGCAGCAGCAGGAGGAGGCTCAGCAGCTCGACCTGCCTGCTCCCTCATACGCAGGGAGATGTCACCTCCTCCTGACCCCATCCTTTGAGCAAAATTAAGAGCCTTTCCACTGGAATGCAGTGCTACAGGCAAACATGCCCTAAGGAAATAAGAAGAGCTATCAAATCAGTAAAGCCTTGCAGGATGAGGCCCTGTCTCTATCTTTCCCTGATTTTCTTTTCCAGTTCTCAAAAGCTGTGTCACTGCCAAACCACAAAACTGCAGCTTCCACATCATTGATGTTCACATGAAGGGGCTTCTGTTTTGTTTAGTGAACTAAAGTGAATACATTTTAAGCTAAATTTTAATTAACCACTTATTTGCACTTACAGTAACATGTTCCTAAACACAGGTTGAAGAAATCTCTGCTGCAGTTTCCTTTTATCTATTTATTCTAAATTCTCTCAACCAGATTCTTAAAAGGTAGCTAAACCTAAAAAGAATAAAATTCTACATTTATTATAACTGCAAAGAATACAATTAAGGGGGATTAGAGAGGTAAAGTGGCATTTCCAATTTTCCTGGTTTTAAGCTGGTAGAGCTCTCTGCAGAAGACTTTGCATCTTCTGCAAAGCCTGTGTATGCATACACACATAATGCAATGGATTTTAATAGAAGAGTTTCTTATTAAACAAGGTCAATTCTCATTACTGTTACAAAGATAATATTATGAAAAAATAGAGTAATATCAGATGTAATATGGTGAAAAACTTAAAACACTGCAATGATCTTTAATAGACCCTGTAACAGTTTCCCATGTGCTGCTTTGGCACAGCCTGCATCTTTTCTGTCACTGTGAGACTGGGAATAGCTACCAATATCCCCACTGGGGGCTACCATCATATGCACCAGCCATGCTTAGCACAGCCTGGAAATAAGACTCCAAAGATTTTACTAAGGGTTGTAAAGAGCTGGTAGGCACAGAGCCCACATAAATGAGCAAGACAGTCCATCTAGCTGATGGACCATGTCTTGTAATCATCCACAAGGAAAGCTGCTGTCTGTCTGCTGTTCAGTCACAGAACTACTACCACTGCTGAGCTTGAATTCTGTCATTCCAACAATCTCATTGGAAATAGGAGATGTATGAAATACCCTGAGTCTGCACTGAAGGATTGCTGCTGTAAAGCCACTGCTCCTCAAAACACCCCTACCCATCCCCTGAACTCTTGCAGTACTAAGTCCATAATTTAGTACAAGTCTAAAATATCACTTTGATCAACCAACATGCCCTGGAGATGTCTTCTCTCAAACAGGCATGCTGAACTGCTTAAACCTGACCTGCATGTGACTGCAAAAATGCACCTGAGAACTACTGATTTATGGAGCTGACTGAAGAACTACTTCCCTTCTAATACAACAGGCAACCACAGCTCTGGAGATACCTGCTCTGAGGAAACATTCCCAAATAGTTAAGTATCTCACACACACCTCCTCCAGTCTAATAGTTTGTGGTTCCCACTGGCCCTTTCTTTATTTGGGACCCACAAGTGCAACATATAAACACACTTAATGATAGGCTAGTGATAGGCTAATTTCCTACACTTGGGATTGCCCAAACTATTTAATGGGAAAGACCAAACTCAGCTGGATGACTTGCAAGTATCTTATAATGAATGTGTTTAAAAATTACAAGATGGACATCCATAATGCAGCCTAGGACAACAAATCACCTTGTGTCACATAATGAAGGTCAGTCAACTTGGGTTCAGTGGGACTGAGGTGGCAGCAAGTTTGTAGACATAGATATTTGCATGATGTCTAATACAAAGCCTATGTTCTGTGCCTGCTAATAAATGTGTCCTTGTAAAATCCCTGTGAAGTAGAAAAGTAGTGTTATCCTGATTTTTCACAGATGGAAAATGGAGACACAGAGAAATTAAAGGGGAGAGGCTGTCTCTAGGGTACGCATGACGCAAAACAGCCAAATCTTTATAGGTCAAAACTGCCACTTTGAATTGCACCTAGCAACAGATGGGAAACCAGATTCATTCCATTATGTGTCCTTTTCAGTAAGGAGAGAGAAAATAACCAGTGTAAAAAAAAATATGGCTTATTTTTGCTATTATTGTTTGTTAAGGACTGCTAGAACAGAATGTGCTGTGGAGGAGATGGAGGGGAAATGATTATTGCAAGGGTAACATTTACCTACAAATCTTGTAATCAAGGAGTCGCTTTTTGCACCAGTCTATTCCCAGCAGCTTTAAAATCTCCCAGATGAGTAAAGACATTTGGTCTCTAGCCCAGTGTTCCCTCATAGGAAGTAAAGTAAATAGCAAGCCAGCAAGAAGGGAAAAGCAAGGCTTATCAGGCTGTTGCTGCTCTATCTCATGCTGCCTTCCACAGTTTGCAGGGCACGTGAAAAGTAGAATAAATACCCAGTTACATTTTGCTTATCATCTGACACATTTCACAAAAAAAACGAAAGGTATCCACTGAGGGTTTTCTCTTTTTAATTCTGTCTGCTGCTGATGGAAGGGGTGCTTAGAATCAGACAGAAAAGATAAAATGGTTTTAAATATGTATATATTTAAGAGGTTATCTCAAAGGAAAAAATATTTTTCTGCTGTGGTTTTCTGCTATCTTAGCCCTGCTTTAAACATTTATCTGATGAAATCACTGCATTCCTCAAAAGAGACGGTTCGTGAGTCCTCAGATTCTTACGGCTAACAAATAATTAAATAGCCCAAACCCCACACTTTTAACAGTAAAGTGTCTGACTCATGATGCCCAGTGAAAAACCCAGCAGGTCCAGCATGGCCCCCTGCCTGGTGGGGTAATGCAGTCTCCCACAGCAGACAGCAGGACAGGATTTTGGCCAGGCGCTCAGCTCAGGAATCCCACGGCATTTCCAGCAGCCCCTGCAAACAGGATACAGACGGATTCACCGCGGAGCCACGCTGACAGCCTGGACAAGAGGCATTAACATTGCAGAAATTAAAGCAAGATGAATTAAGGACATCAGCTTTTCTTTGGGATTAGCTGCTTTTGTAGACCTTGGGAAACGCATCAGCTTTTTAAAACTACTTCTAATTTCAGACTGCATGGTTTGAAAGGCTGTTTTTAAAGGTATGGTGGTGACCCCAGTTCAGACAGCAATACAAATGGATGGCTAGTTGCTAATATTTATAGTTCTTTGGCATCCAGGTGTCTCAGAGCATTTCAGAGACACTTGTGAGAGGAATTTCTGGAAACTGTAAATCATATGGGTGATAGCAAACACGAGACATACAGGTACAGAGGATTAAATGACTTCCATGAGGTTGGCTGAACATCTGAAAACCTAAGTCAAGTCCTTTCCACTCCACTTCCATGTGGTTTCATTTCATAGCAATTGAAAAGTCCTGTCCTGCTGTTATTGTTTCACTGATATTTTTATTTAAGCGTTTTGTATAGTATAACCTGTCAAAGTGCAAACCTCTAAGAGGAGTACATAATTTCTACGTGCACCCAAAATTAGGAGAGAAATTTAAATTTAAAAATAATTAAATTAGATCAATTCAATCTGGAGCAAATCACATAAGGGAAGAAAAATATAACTTGGTATCCCTTTACAAACATTCTGGGCAGTGAGTTATGGACAGCTGTCAGACTGGTGGAAAACCCAAGGGATCAACACAAGATGACCACAATAACATCTTGTATCCAAAAGAACCTCTAATTTCAGCCTAGTGTTTGTAAATACAAATGTCACATTAATACATGTGAAGGTCTGCATGTGTTGGAGACACCAACTGCTGATTTGAAGTGCTAGTAATCTTCCACAGTACCTCTTTTCCCTGACAGTGTGAAAAGAAGTGGCTGGTACAACAGCAGCACTTCAATTACCTGTGAGGACATCATTCCAGATGCATGCTATCTTCAGAGTGAAAAACATAACCCATATCTTGTGCTCCAACCAACCCTGGATTGGACACAAGAAAACTAAAAAATCTGCAAGCTGATGTGAGTGAGATGCAAGGTCAGGTTCCTTCAGAAATACAGGAAGGAAAGGAGGGGGAAAGAGGAAGGGAGGAGGGGAAGATTGTGAACTAGATTGTGAATTTGATTACGAATAACCTACCACTGTGAACTTGATGGAGGTGAGCACTGATAAGCCCCTGTAAGAACTGAAAAGTCTTGAAGTCTGGGATCATAGTTTATCAGAAATGGCAGAAAACCTGCCTGACTGCCTTAGAAGGGGCTTGGCCAAATCCAATTTGATTTCTAACAGGTGCTACAGAGAACCATACAAATTAATTAAAAGGCAATGAAGGAAATGATCCCTTAGATTGTATTGAGATCTCTTGTATCCAGTATCAGTTCAGTGTAGCAGCCAGGAAGGGATATGCAGGAAAAACATAAAGGAGAAATTGGGGAAAACTTCTCACAGCATCCAGATTTTTCAAGTGACTGACCCAGTTCTGCTACATCTCACCATGTGGAAAAGATCTAGCACCTTTCCATGTGCCTTTGCCTTGCTTCCCTTCCAGTGGCAGCAACAATCTGAGGCATGGGGCAGAGGGAGGGAAATTGATGTTGACAGAAGGTCCAAAAAGGGCAACTCATGCCTTGAGCACAACTAGTTGAGTGGTTAAATGGGGTAAGATGTACCACACAGGATGTAAAGGGGGATTCTATGCTCTGTACTTCAGACAGGCTAATAGTTCACTGCCAACCTGAAGACTGATGATTATTAAGAAGAAAACCTCCAACTGTTGACATTATTCATATCCAAGCTTCACTTGTTCCAAGATTATTTTAAGAAATCTCTTGCTGCAAAATGTTCATTATCAGAGATATATGATGTGGCAATAGCACAGGAGTGGAGTTTATAATCCTGCTTCTGTAGCTCAGCCCAGCCAAGGCTCTACACAGATCCAGTCCTGCTTGGGAGGAGCTGAAGATGAGCCATGCAGTTGAAGAGTGCACAAAGCACATCTGTATCAGCTTTCTTTTCTCAAAAGCATCTCTCTGGGACAAAACATTAAAAGCACCTGCACAATATAGAGCTGCAGACAGGTAGCTCTGGATATTCACAAGGCCAAAAAGCATCCATATTTTGAGTATATCTCCATAACAATAATTCTAAATACATCACTGTCATGACAATGTATATCACCTAACTCACTTATCAAGAAATAAGTTCAAAACAATGACTTCAGGTTGATTTGAATGGTTCTGATCCATCTGCAGTGCTAGAAAGTTGTTCAAAATTATGTACTATATAGTTCACTTCTATAAATTGTAAATCCCAAACAAATGTTTAATCATTGTTCCCTTGTATAACCTCTCCTTACTTGTAGCTGATTAAAAAGCAGGGTCCCAAATTGCCTGCTCTTGTAATATCATCCTAGGGAGAAAAAAAATTAAAAATTATAAAATTGCTCCAACACTTTTGTAAATTACATTTTTAAATGCTGCCTCTGGGTGCAAACATGGACAGAACAGAAATAGAGTCAAGTGAAAACAGACAAGCCAGGTCACCAAGAAATAAATTCTCCTTACATTACTATGTAAACCTATAATGGAGGGAATCTAACACCTGGAGATCACAATGAAAAGCCTAAGAGAGGTGGAATATAGTCAATGATTCCCAGAATTCAGGCCAAAGAAAGAATGCAACATTTGTTTCTCTGGTGAACAGGTTCTGGAGTTGTCCTTACTTCAGTCCATTAAAAAAACTTGCAATAAAAATACATTTTATACCTTAAAGCTTGAAGGAATCTATGCAAGAATGGACTTTTTCCAAGTTTGCTCTTATTTAATCAAGTGAAAAATTTCATTTCACTGAAGTTTACTCTGTATGATTTCATCAATGCACAGTAGTAGCAAGTAATTTAAGCATTTCTGTTCTCAGATCTTAATCTTTACGATGTAGTTTTTAAATCTGCCACTTTCCTATTTGGAGGGTAACTAACAACAGAGTGCATTCATTCCGTCCTTTCCCAACCAAAGGAAACACTCGCTGGGATTTCCTTTTCAAGCCTGCTAATTGAAAACATTCTGCAGTTTATTAGTCACTATACAGATTATCTGCTGACATGCAAACTCTCACTCATTCCAGACTTGTTAATTAACATGTAATTACTGATCCCACAGAGACTGGACTGCAGGTGTGATGCTCTGGGTCCTGCTCTAATAACCGTTCCTCTCAGATGCCGGCACAGATGCAATACACAGCAGTTGTATTTTCCCACAACACCATCTCACCCTCCCCAAAAGCACTCAGGTTCTGTTTCAGTACTTGTTACTTTTTTTTTTCTTTTTTGCCTGGGTTTATTACGTGCAACACCCACCCACAATTTAGCACAGAAAAGTAACAAAAATCTGTGCTCTCCCATCAGCCTGTCTCAGCAGGAGCTGGACCAGGGCAGCTGTTCTGCATGGTGAATTTGAATGGGAAGACCAAGAGGAAAAGAATGGCAGAGGATGAAGGAGAGAATAACAAGGAAATAGACAGATATTCCCTATCATTTCTATGACCACCTAAACAATGATCTCACCTACTGGTGTATTCAGTGCAAGGCACTTCTCAGTAAAGTCTCTTCTAGAGCACTAATCTCTACATTAAAATACTACCTTCCAATCTATTACTCTTATATGAAGCCTCATGGTACCATAACTATTCCCTTCATGTATTCTTTGGCTAATGGGATGTTCAAGAAGAAACCTTTTTCAAATCCCTTGCCATTGAATTTCTTATAAGGCTTGAAATGTTTCAAAAAGTCTTTGCTCAAGGAAGACAAAATGGTTATCAAATAGTAACAGTGAGAGTATAAAGGCAATGCCGTGAAAAGTTGGGTCAGATGAAATCACCTACAAGTTTATAATTCCTTATTAGCAAGGTTATACTGGTCAAGAACCAAGTCCAGAAGGAATTTTCTTAAGCCAAGTACAGTTGTCAGGGATAAGTACATACAAATTTAAAACAAGGAGGGAATTGGACTGTTAAAAGCATGTAGAGTAGGCACATAATTCTATCACTGAAGTCAGAAGTAAAACTGCCCTTGACTGCAACCAATGGGAGCAGACTATATTGACATTTTTGAAAATGTAATCCTACGTATATAGGAATTAAGAACAATTTCTGAATCCTTGGGAAACAATCTCCAATAAAAACATGATCAGAAGTCATGAGAATTCCCACCTCAGATGGACCCCCAAAATTTGCTGCACTGTGGTTCATTATGAACTGAGTATGAGCATAATAAGCAAGCTTTTGATACTCTTTCATTATCCTATTCGAGAAAGCAAAAGATTAAACTGTTCTAAGTAGGAGCCACATTCCGTTTGAAAGTTTCATTTACTGGAATTCAACAACAACAAAATCTTTGGAACGAGAACACTGTGCCACTACCAGGACCTTCTGGACCTGCAGGGACTCACCTTTCCATGCATTCATTGTCAATTCACCTTTAACTGCACTGCTAGTTTATGAACCTTTCCAAAAGGAAATGGATAAGAAAGATGGTGCTAGTACAAATTGGTTAGGAGAGGGACTTTTGGAATTAATACTTTTTTTCCCCCAAGATACACTGTCTGGAAAGTGGCTCTGCATTTGCATCAGAGGAGAGATCAACTCTGTCTGAAACAAAAGCTCATAACCTGTCAAGAGAAGGAACAGGGAAACTCCTGTGTGATAGATGATTCCAAGATTGTCAGATCTGGGTCAAAGTATCAAATTAGAGCAGAAGTAGTTACTTTTATTAAGCATGACACATTAACATTAAAGACCAACAATGACTCAATAGCCATGGCACTGGTGGAGAAAGCTGCAGCAACATCAGCCTTTCTGCATTTGGAGCAGCAATGCTCTTGCATATGGGCATTAGAGGACACATCTCTTCAAGGCACTAGCTTCAAAGGGACTTGAAAAAATGAAGCAGTAAGATAGGTCACTGCTCAGCTATCATATGGCAGTAATCTTCTGAAACCTTGACAATTCCTAGCAAAATCCAGGTTCAGCCAAGCACTTGGTCTACCATGGTCACTAAGTGATCCTGACCTTGCCAACTTCTCTCTGCGGAGGGCTCAGGAAGGGCCTGTTCACAAAGCTCCCATCAGTGACAGATTTAGTACAGGCTCCATGCCAGTATTTCACACAAGTGAATTTGCCAATATAAATGGACCCATTATGCCATGTAGGAAACTTTATGTAGTGGAATTTTATAATTCCTACCTTGGCTACAAGGAGGACATTTTATGCAACTCAGTGACTAAAGCAGACTGAAGAGAAAACAAAAGCTCTGAAGAAGGAAAATGCAAGACAGTTGTTCACAAAGTGATGATAGGTGGGAACAAACAGATCTATATAAGCAATGATTATTATTAAGATTAACTGTTCAGCTTGACAGTGGATGTTTTATCTGTAAACCATTTCACAAAAATCAGTGAAGATATTGCCTACAGAATACAAGTCAGAGCAAAATCCAGCTCTTTAAGAGTTAATGTAACTCTAGGAGACTAAAGCAAATTCTGCTTCTGACCCTGTCCGTGATACATCAGTCTTCATCATTGTGAAGTGGCCTGACCTCTTCCTCCAAGCAGAATGATGAAAGACAGCTACTAAAACTACCCACTTTCAGATCTTGGCTTCTAGAAAAGAGGCAGTTGCCCCTCTTTCCGAGTAAGAAAACACAGAACAGAATCACCACAAAAGGTCACACTCAGCCATATCTGTGAAAGGGTTCAAAGGCTTTTTCATACCTGGATAACATTGGGAAATGCTCATCAGGAGAGCCACAGCACTGTACAGTGCCACTGAATCTTCCAGGCTCTAGTTTGCTGCTGACAATCCAGGACAATAAAGGGTGAAAGGAAACACATCAGGGGCAGTCCTATTTGTCTTTCCACTGCTGACACTGTTATTCATAGGTGGGGTCCTGAAAGAGTTCCTTCACACTTCCAGTACAAACACTTACATGGGTTTTTCCTCCCATCTCAATTTACTTTCAAATAATATCCAAATAAGTCATCAGCCTTTTGGAAGGATGCAAAGAGACTGTCTATCAAGAGAATCACATAATGACATTTGCAGCACATACTCTTAAACCTGTGCTTTCAGATAGTGTCTTGGACCCTTTCTCCTACAGATTGTAATGCTAATATAAAACATATCCCTTGATATGATATGATTACAACAGAAAGAAAAGGAAAGTACATTTCTGTCTGCTAAAGTAAGGCCAGAGAAAACGTGAGCTAGAAGCGAAAGGAGGCTCCTCAAGTAAAAGGCTCTCTGGAGCCTTTTACTGGAGGCTCCTCAAGTAAAAATTATTTGTGTAACTGTAAAGAGAACAAAAACTGAGTAAGGGATTGATAAGAAACTACTAGTTCTTTAATATTCTGTCATCTCTTCCTTATTTGTTAACCTCAGAATAAGAAACATGTTATATTGTTTGTGCAGATTTCTTTTCCTGAGATTATATTCAGCTCTGAAAAAGGTGAGGACAACAATGAACTTTTCTCAGTCTAATATTTCAGTTCAGTAATTAATGGGAGAAAGTGAAATCTGGAAACAAAGAATGAAATCAAAGCCTATCCTTTATCCAGTCTGGGGTTGTTATCTATACTGTTCTTCATAAGACAGCATGGTTTTCATTAATGAGCTACTGTTTCAAGCTCAGTGTTTACAGATCACTTAAGTACCACAGAAATCTTTCAGTATTAAATACACAATTCTGACTCATTCCAAGTCTCTTCCCAACTGTGCTCATCAATGCATTCCATGGCAGAGTTCCTTTTGAACTAGCTCAGTCCACAGATGTTATTACAATGTACATGAATGTGATTACAGTAACAATGAATCGAAATTTGCATCAAATGCAATTTCATTAATTGATCATTTCCAATTTGAAAATTTAAATACATTAATAAAAAATATTTCACTAGATGATAGTAAGATTCTAACTTGGCTAATTTTCTAAAAATATCATTCCAGCTTACTACTTAATCTTGATTTTATACATTTTAATTTTCAAAACACATATTACTTAAACTTGGAAAGAAGATTAATCAAAGAAACAGAAAACCTGAGTGTGTTGTCCTAAATTAATGAAGCCTCAAAAGAGTGCTTTAGATTTTTACTTACTTGCTTCCCCAATCACTCAGACAGTCAGGACACCAGAGATGCAGATGGACAGTATGGTAGTGTGACAGCCTGCCATCCTTGGGCTATTAAAAAAGCAGGTGCAAAAGAACATGGCCAGCCACAGCCCTCTGAGCTCCCCTGAAGGGTGTCCAACAGAAGATGGTTGGGTTTGGCTCCTGCAGCTGGTGCAGCATCATGGCCACATCTTTGTGAGGCAAGATAAACGCTTGTGCAAGAAGAACTATACCCAGGTCTTAATGCCTACTTCCTACCACCCATCCAATGGGGAAAACACCAGCACTGTACAGCAACTTGGTTGTAATTACTGAAATGACTGGATTCAAGTCAATGGAACAATGCCCACAGTCCTGGCATCCTGACTTTTTTAAATGAAAAACAAGTGAAGGAACATACTTCAGGCTGCTTTTTGACACTGCTGGGAAGCAGGTGAGCTTGGAGCATTGTTTCACCTTGCAGAGAGGAATCCAAATCAAAATATTGGCTTTCAACATCTTTTATCTTTTAGAACAACTCAGAGCAAACACTACACCTGTGAATAACAAAACCACTACCAATTACAGAGTCTGCATTTTCACCTGCTGACCTGTATTGTAGAGACTTCAGTCCCTGAACTATTGTTTCTAAGTCAAGTCACTGGTTTGTTTTGTACAGCTACACAGATGTGATCACTGTACATGAATACCTCTCCAGAAATCCATCCATTGCAGAATGGGACAGTCCTTAAAATAAATTACTTTCAAATATGCAGTAATCAGAATCGATTACAGATTGAGTTAATATCTTTAAGATAAACTGAAGGCTTCTTATTAATGTAATAGACTATGGATCATATCCTGAGGATGCACCTATTTTATTAAAAGCCTAAACACATGGCTTGGTTTACAAAGTGCTGAACCTTTAGCAACTTGCAACGATTTCAAAGCTCAAGATTTTTGAAAAACGGTAAGGTATATAATTTAAAAATCTAAACACAAGCTTACTGGAATTTTCAAAGAAAATTCTAATACCTATGTAATTATTTTACAGGCCTTGAGCAGTACCACTGGAAGAATTTTACTAAAGATACTTCATTTACATACTGGTGGCTGTAATCCACTGAGGCATCTTAATGCACCAGGAAAAACACAAACACTTATCCCAGCACACTTCATTATCATCTCAAATTCACATTTCCACAACTCTGACATCCTCATGCACTCTCTCAGCCCACAGCCAGGTAATCCCATGGAGCTCAAACCTCTTACACTAAGATTTAAGGTAGATTATGTTGTTGGGCTTTCACTCCTGTACCTCAGCTGATGCAAGGTCATTTATTAAGCTTTAATAAACTGATTACAAGTCTAAGCTCTAAGTTTCTGCTGAAGGTACCAGCAGTTGCTGAGAATCATGGAGTTACAATCACTTAAGAAGTTACCGCTTACCAACCATTCTGTGTGGATACTTATATGAAACATCCCTAGGGATGGTTTAAATCAATTTAACTTCCAATTAGTCATTCCACATTCAGTTGTGTCTGTACCTATACAATGTAATTTCAAACTGCATCATTGAACACCATCCAGTCACCCTTAAAAATATATCTGACTCAGATAGGTTTAATTTCCATAAGTAAACATTTAAATGCTAATTAAACTCATGCAACTGTTTTTTAAGAAATAAACAGTTGTGCATGGAAGACTATGAGTCCATTTAAACACGTGTATATTTTTCCTCATTCTTAAATAAATTGTGGACTATATTTAGAGTACATTGGATAGCAGAGCTCTAAAATACCTGTTTCACGTAACTTTTTGGATCTTTAAGGATTACCAATGATAGTAATTATCAAAGATTCAAACAGCAACTGTACACATTATTCTTTATATTATATTATTGTATATACAACTTATAGGTAAACCTTCATTATACTGATGAAGGAGATGAAAGCTAATCTAGCAAGGAAATGTTGAATTAAATTTAAATATCCTTCAGGAGCTACTATTAATGAATTGCTGTAAAGCTTGTATATAACATGCCATTCCACAATTTCTTAGAATCAGTGAATCGTTTAGGTTTGAAAAGACCTTTAATATTATCAAGTCCAACAATTAATCCAGGTGCTGAAACACCACTTAACTATGTCCCAAAACCCCAATTGTGCACATTTTTAAACCCCTCCAGGGATAGTGATTTCACCACTTCTTTGAACTCCCTGTCCCAGTGCTTGACAACCCCTTTTGTAAAAAACCTCCCTTGTGCAATTTGAGGTCATTTCCTCTTGTCCTCCCACTTGCTGCCTGAGAGAAGGGACCAATCCCCACCTGGCCACAACCTCCTTCAGGTATCTTCTCATTGGTGAATTTACATCTATTATTGTTCCAGAAAGAAAAGACCAAACTTAGGAAAACGCAGGCAAATCCATGACCTTCAAAAGAAATGGGAATGCCTGCTCATTTCTTTTATTAACTGCAAAACTAGAAACATGAAAAGAATTTGGTATGAAGAGCTGTCTGATGCTTGCATGCAGACTATCAAAATACAGTGGCAGTGGTTCCTGGCAGCACTCCTCAACAGGATGCTGCAGTGAGCACTGGTAAGAAAAGGTCCATAAGGAAATAGATGAAAACTGTTTTCTGTTGAGCACCTATTTAAACAGCAACTAATGCTTTATCAACACAAATGGCCAGAGTCAAACCTGAAGCTCTCTAGTAGCATCCAAATGCTGCCAAAGGGTAAATGTCAGATTGTCTGTGGTATATTATAAATTATTACAAAACAAAAATCATTGTCATTTAAAAACCTTACTCAGATGGAAAGGAAAATGATAGAACTCTGCACACAATGTAAATAATATATGCTTAATTCTTTGCAGAATTAAGGCATAAAGTTACAGATGTAGAAAGTCCTCAGATTTGATAATATTTAAACAAAGTTTTGAGCTTTTACTCTGTTGTACCTAACCCTATATCTTTAGGGGCCATAATGATGAACTGCAACTGAGTTTACTATTTGAAAATTATTTAAAATGTAATCACTAAAGATTATAATACAACAGCACATATTTCATTATGCTACTCTAGATCCCAGTTGACAGGATATGAAAACAAGACTGCCTGCTTTATCAGAAAAAGCAGAACACCTCCTGAATTTTGGCAGAAGATCAGTCCAGAGTTCTTGGAGTATGAAAGTATTTGCAAAACATCTGCAAGTATCCTACAGACAGCAGATTAAAAAGCCTGACTTTCCCAACTCTCCAGAATCCAATAAAAATTTTGCGTGCTAGAAAAAGAGGAACCAAAATGTGTGTATTATCTAAATAATTTCTATCTCTACTCCAGCTCTGTGGACACTTACATCAGTTGTTGGGTCAATATTTCACTATTCTATGAAATTAGAACCCAAAAGGTTAATGAAAAATTAGAGGAATTCTAGATTCTATGTGGAATCATCTGTGATTCCAGAACATACAATATTGGTGAGGATATGACACAGAGCACACAGAAAAGGAACAGCTTTCTTTGTGCCTGCACAGCCTGTACCTGTCACTCCAATGTGTGGAGACCTATGGAGAATGTTATTTTCACAAATTATTTAGGAGCCTTGTTTCAGCACTGTCAGAGTTTGCAAAGTAGATGTCCCACATTTCTGAACACTTAAACACGGTTATATGGCATTAAAAGCCAGAATCTGTGTGTGAGAGGAGTGCACAGGCTGCAGTGGCATCAGCAGCAGGGAGCTGTCATCCCACCCCCCTGCTGCAAACACGTCAGGGAGTCAGGGCACGGCAGGATGAGTACTGATGAGTCTGTGTAACACTTCCTTCAAGTGATGGCAACTTAACACACAGGTCCAATCAAAGCCTGCAGCATGCGAAAACAAAATCAAAGCAGGGCCCTTGAGGGACTAAATATAGCTCCAAATCTAAACTTTCTGAGAAATACTAAGAAAAGATGAAATGTACAAGAAAACTGACTTATTCTAAAACAGAGTCAAGAGCTACATCTGATCTTTGGACACCTGCCTATCAAGCCACATCTTAACCGACTGCCTCCAGTGGTTTAGCTCATACTTTTCATTTCTCCTTAATATGGCTATTACAGTAACTACTTTCAATTTAAATCTGGCAGTACAAGACATAGTCTGGTGCTATTAAAAAAAATGTATTAAACAGGATTATGTATTAGGTGATTCTACACACCCAGAAAGCATTTGCTGGGAAACTGTGACATTATAGCTTTGCAAACACTGTAGTATGCGCTCTGTATAGATGTATACATTCTTGAGCTCCGATGCAAGCACACACTCTACCATGGCTCATGTAGATATAAATGGATGAGTACCCACACTGTAAGAGAAAAGGATAAGGTATTTGATCTGTAAGTAAAATAGCAGAAGATCAAATCAAGGAAAGGTGAACAAAGAAAACAAATACATCAGATCAGCAGGGCAGACACATCACTTATCACTTTGAAAGCACTACATTAGGCTGTAACTTCATTTCTTAAAACAGTGAGGAACAGGTAGGAGAGCTTTGCAGCAGAGCTCCCACTGCTGTGCCAGCTCTGGCTTTTCCTCACCCCCGAGAGTTTTCCCTCCCTTTCTTTCACAACCTGCCCCCCTGGCACCACATGCCTGCAGGCTTGGTGCTGGATTTGGTCTGGCATTTCTTCTGCCAGGCCTGCTCTGCTCTGATAGGTGCCAGACTGTTGCTGCAGCTGTAGCTGAGGTCTCAGGACATTGTGCACATATGACCAGACTGATGATAACAACTGTAGGAGGAGGGAGGAAAAGAGAGAGACTAGAAATCAATGAGTTACTGTACCAAGAAAGAACCAATTATTCAGCAAATCTACTTTTGCTAATTCTGTCACACAACCTCATTCATTAAAGTTCCATCATTATTTGAATTAACTGTTGCTGTCACAGCAATAATATTCACAATCAGACACTCACATTCTGCAACTACATAGCTTCTATTAGACCCAATTTAGTGATGTCGCCTGCAACTAATGAACTGGTTTGTAGTTTAATTATAGTGCTTACCAGATAATTTATTAGACAGCAATAAAGTTTAGATTTACTTCTCCTGCAATGCTACTCCATTATTAGATGTATACATGAAGCTGCATTTTGTTCTCAATTACACATGTATAAATCTTGAGAAACTCTACTGAATTAAAAGTTATTTTAAATTGACATGCAGCTACTTTGCATTTGAAAATCTGTAACAAAGCACAGTTTTGTTCCATGTATGTGCATTACTTACAGCACTCCAGGTGGTTACTTTGATAATGATACAGAACATTTTTGTAGTGTTGAAATAAATGCCAATCCTGTTACAGAAAGTGCTTTTATAATAAGAAATTAATTGAACTAAACATTTAGTACAAAAAACAGCATTCAGACAATTCCTGCTATATAGACAAAGATGATTAACTAAAAGGAAAACTGCTCTCAAAAAGGTGAATTTATTTTGCCTCAAAACCAACTCAGTGAAATATTAGGAAGCATGTATAAAAATCTGAGCTCAATTAACAGAGATCACAGTAAAAAAAAAGAATTGATTTTTGCAAGCAGATAAGAATAAATAAAAAAAAAACATAAGGTAAAGTTGTATTTATTACATTACAATATTATATGGTTTAGCTCTACATAGAACTAAAAGGCTAGATAGGACTCAAAGTTCAATTTCATTAAAGCCCAGGCCTGGACAAACTCAGTACTAACAGATACAACTTTTTCTTAATTTTTTTTTAATACAGCATAGTGGTGGAATTTTATAGTTGCTTTGATCATGTGTAAGTATGTATTAGACTCCTTCACATAGCTGCCTTTCAACTAATCAATGGCATTCAGTAATGAGGACTGTGATTCTGCCCATTTCTCAGCAGTGAAATTTGAGCAGGTGAACTACTGTGAAAGAAAGGAAAATCTTGCATTAGCCTTATAACTCCCCTTCAGATATCTGGCTTTGGGAATGCCACAGAAAACCTGCTTCACTTCTCTATCCGTTCTCTATCAGTGAAATGGGGCTTAGAAAACCAACACTTAAATTACATTGTGGGGAGACTTCCACCGGGGAGGCCACCTTCTATGTGATTCTTAAATAATTCTGGCCTGTTCAATGGCACACCCAGTCATACAAAACAGTTTCGTATCTTCAGAGATTTTGCAAAATGTGGGCTCTGTTCCTAGGGATCCAGGTCTTGAGTAGATAAAGATGATGTAAACCCAAATTACTAATTTTCCCTGTGCATTTACACAGTAAGATACTAATGTTTCTCGGTCTACTGCTAATATTTGTATGTTAAGACTGTGAATCCCTTCAGTAACAATGGTTTCTTGGTTCATTTCTGGAACAGACAAGATACTAACTGATGGTGGAACAGGTAAAATCTAATTACAGAAATAGTAAAATGGGTTGTTCTGAATGCCACATGGCATTTTTTAACGTTGAGAAAACAGAATGAAATACATTAATGTTAAAACTGTAGTCTTTTAAAAACATTACATATTCTTTCTTATGGTTTGCTTTTAGCTCTTAACTTCAATTTTTAATGAACAAGAGATTTTGGCTAGAACACCCCATGAGGTCTCAAAGCCCACAGCAGTTTCCATCATATCAGTAACTTCAGCCCAAGCTGTGAAACTTTTGTCAGAAGAATGACTTTGAAGTTGCTGGATTTCTGTAAGAAGCATGGGTTTGACCTAAAACTAGAATATTTTAGAAAGAATAAGATGAAGAAAAATCCAAATGGTATCCAACCTGTGCCCCAGTCCTTGAAAGTTGAGTTTTATTTCTCAGACATTACTTTTCCTCTGAAACTGGCTTTCCTTCAAACTAGAGTGCCTTCAAATGGTCTGTGCATCTTCCCACACAAACGGCTGACTGTCAGTTTAAGGTGTTACCTCTACACAGATTTTTACTCCACAGCATCCTGTATGTATTGAAGTAGCAGTGTCGCCTTGGACAAAACACAAGGAAAGGAAAATTACAGAAAAGAGAATTCTAAAATACTTGGGGGAGGGCAGGGAGGTTGAAGGAAGTATGTAGGTATGAACACATTCACACGAGTACACAAAATCAATATGAACTAATTTACATTTCAAAGCTGTAGCTGATGGGAAACCAAGAAGACTTCTGTCCTGAGGTTTTAAGTCAAAGAGCTAGGGGCTCTTTGCCAAGTCAGATCCAAGTTCACATTTCTGATATATACAAAAGCTCAGGAGCCAAACTCACCAGCAGAAGAAGAAACATCAGCCACACACACATTTTCTGCCTGCATATGCCCCACGCCAAACTCCCAACCTTTTTAACCGAATTCCCATAATTGTGAATGCCATTCCTTGATGTCATATAAAGTGAAAGGAGAATTAATTTAAAAAATAGATGAGAAAGAAAGAGAGAAATAAGTATGTAAGGAGGGGAATGAAACAGTTTGTTTTCACCTCTCAGTATCACTCACCCATACACACACACTGAGAAAATGGCAAGGAGGGCACTCACAGACCACTACATATTGCACTTGTCAAGAAACAGCCAAGTAGCCAAGAAAACCATGCCTCTCTTGTATGTGTTGTATTTATATATTGATTGTCTGTGTGAAGTGACCACATTGCTTTAGTAGGCTCCAGTCACCAATGACCTGTGTCAAATCAGTTACAAAAATACAGTGATCAAGAAATTGTTGTTTTTTCTTTCTGCACTGAAGACAAATTCTTGTACTTTCTTTACCCAAATCCTCCAGCTCCTGCTACCTCTTTCTTTAGGAAGAGTGGCATTTGTCACAGACAAAAAACACACATTTGGAAATAAAATACCTGGAAAAAGCTGAATAAAGCTGAAAGAATAGCTCCACCATATCAAAATAGCAATACCAACAAATGACACAGGACAAATTAAAAGTACACAGAAAGAAACCAGCATCTTCCCGTCACTGCCCCATTGGCATGTCCTTTACCAAGTCTCTGTGTTGTCACCTTATTGCAAAAGTTCCATACCTTCTTAGTGATTTCTCATGGGCATCTCCTCACAGCACTGACTCCTTTTCCTTCACAGCACAACCAACAAGCTCCAACTCTCTCCTCACCCAGCTAACCCACTCTTTTGCAGCACTCGTCTTCTCATTGGACACAGCTGTGGCCTGTTAAGGGCAGGCCTGTTCCTGATCTTTGGTGATTGGTACAGCTGCAGCTCCTCAGGTGGGAGACTACCTTCTGCAAGTAGTCTCTTACTTTATTTTCTTACATTCTATTCCTCCACATCTCTGAGTTCTTTCAAACCTCTCTTAAGAGTGCAAGAAAGATTTGGACAATGACACCCATCACCTTTGATGTTGCGCTCACCCCAGTTCCAATTTCCTACAGAATTCCAGCAGACCTCAGAAATACTAGTGCTTACTGCCTGAGGCTAAACCAAATTACAGAATGCCTTGGTTTCAATTTTCTATTCCACCAAAAGTCCCTAGAGCCACAGCTGTCACTGGACTCCCTAGTAATATCCATATACACGGTTATTATTAAGGGACAGTTAATACCCTTTAATTCATTTTTGGCCTATCTGCAGTTTAAGCTTTATACAAAGTGGCAAAACCAAGAAAACCAAGAAATACAGTCCAGTTCCACAAATTGAGTTAGAACTTGTTATCTAAAATATTTTGGTAATACAGAGATATCAATGACAAAAATATGTCAGCTTTCAAGATAAACAGGGAAAACAATTCAAGTAAGAAACCAAGATAAGCTCATGCAGCTTTGGGTTTTTTGACACCAATCTGTTGATACACATACAAGCTGTAGTTGAATTACTTAAATATAAGATATTGGTCAATTTTAATACACCATATCCATAGGTTTTGTATTTCTATTTTGTTTTTTTGGTTTTTTTTCTTTTTGGCCCTAACTGTTGGATTTGTTGTCATCTAAGAAATAAAGCTATTTAGTCATAAACATTTATAGCAGCAGCAGCAGCAGCAAAGACCCTCTGTGACTGCTGCATAAAATCTCTATTTTGATTTGAGCCATATTGAATTTAACTATTTTAATGATAACTTCTCTCACCAGGAGGTCACGTTATAACTTTCTCAGCCTGTAGGGAGAGAACACAGCTGAACTGATACATCATCACCAGTTTTCTGCTTCTCTGCTTTATGCTGTAAGGAAGCATCTTCTTTCACACAGCTCTACCTGTTAAATATTGTGCAAGGATGCCACTCATTTGACTGAAAAAATATGCAGCATAAGGCAAGCCTGCACTACAAAACCACTGAATTTAATTGAAGATACTGAATAGCTCTTCGGAGGTTTAGTTGTTTTAATTCAGCTCCTAGTTTTCATTCCCTCATAAAACAGACCAATTCAAGCACATAGCAACTATGTAGCCCACTGTATTCTGCACATAAATTCAGTGAGCTCAATAAAAGGACTCTGGCAAACAAATTTATCAATACTTCAGCAAATCTGGAAGATCACCACCAAAGGCAGCAGTCCTTCTTCTTTCCCATTTGTACACAAGTGCAATGTCATAGATCCAATAGATGTCCATGTGCTTACAAGTCACACAAGGCAATGGCTGGACCAATCCAAGCAAGAAGGTTTGTGGTCCCAGCCTCTACACATTTTTAATCTCTTTTTTCAACAAGTATCCTTTCCTACCTCTCCTCTGAAACTTGAAACAAACAAGTGTGCTTTTGCAACTCTTGCCTGTACCATAAACAAAATATACACCCAAAAACACAAATCAGAACATTACTTACTGCCAAGCTCTCAACAAACACAGAAACAATGACAGTAGATACATAATGATTGTTATTTTCTACTCATACCCTTCATACTAGACATCTGCCAAAAGTTACTTTATTTGCAACGTTTAAAATTCTTGAAAAGTCAAAAGCACTTTGGAGACTTCTTACTTCTCTGAGTACTGGATTACAGTATGTGCACACAACTAACTGACAAGTGAAAAAATAAAAAAATTGTTATTTATGCTTGCATAGGATCAAAGGCATATACAGTTAATATTTCTGACAATATCAGGACTATTCCTGAATAACCATCCCATGGAATTGGAGTGGAAAGGAAGGGCTCATATTCAGCTCTTGTACTGAGGCTTGGAAGTATCCCTGGTCCTTCTCAGAGCAGAAGAAAGCATAAACACTGGAAAGACCTGGCTTGAAGTGCTGGCCCAGATGATTTCAGATGAGTCAACATTTCACCCAACATTGAATGTGGGAGATTCATTTTGTAAGCAAACATCAAGCAGCACAAAACAACTGAAGAAATGCAGATTCAGAATGGGACTGCTGGCAATGGACCTCCAGAGCCTGCAGGACCCCCAGAGTGGTGAAACAGACACTGGCTGCAGCAGAGTGGCACAAAAGCTACAGGCTGGCCCCTGCTTCAACACCACAAATGTTTGGGGTTTATTCCTCATTACTGCTACTTTCATTTAAAATCCTTCTGGTAAAAAGCAATAGATTTCCCTTTAGGTTTCTTCCTTCTATGTTGTGAATGGAAGCATATAAAGACTTTTACTTATACTTTTAATTCCTGATTTTATTTTCTAATGGTCCTTCATTGCCTCTCGGATGTCAGGCTTAGTACAAGATACTGTGCAGTCTGCATCGTGTCCAGGTTCTGCTCATCCCAGCACACCACAGACCTCTCCCAGCTATACCTAATGCAGGGAGCAATTGATTTCAAAACATTTTAAGCTACCACACTTGTTTATTTGTCTCCATATCCTTCACCTCTGTTCTACTCATTCCTGGTGAACTAGCTCAGCTGGTTAGAGCAAGGGGCTAATAATGCCAAGGAACACGTGGAACACTCAAGGCAGGATTGCTAAGCTGTGACTTCAAAAGCTGATTTAATGTCCTTAAGGTACACACTGTGCATACCTAGATTTCAAAAGACTAATGAGATGGACAATTAAGGTCGACCACAGCAAAAGTTGGAACCTATTCCAAGTGAGGATACCCTGAGTAAGGTGCCAGCCAGAGTTCAGACATCATGCTGCCACAAGCCCTGGGTCAACTCTTTACCCCTGTGTGTCAGTGCAGCAAATAGCTTAAGTGAATTGCATCTAAGAGGGCACACAGCTGTGTAAATCTGCACCCTCTGGGCACAGAGTGCTTCCAGCAGTAAATGCCTGGAGTAAAACAGAGGTGCCTGAAGTACAGGGAAATGAGCTCTACCTTTGTTTGACCTGAGATACTGCTCAGTGCAAATGAAGATCAGAGAGTTCAGGTTTTACCAAACAAGAAACACATTTGACTTGGAGAGCATTATTCAGGATGTCATGGTACTCATTAGGTGTAAATCTACATTAATTCTATAATAGAAGCTGGAATAACACCAGTTTAAAAAAGATGAGATTTAGAAAAGAATTAGGCAATCCCCTTTGTTTGTTTTGCATGGACTAATTAACAATAATTGCAATCTGCACTAATGAGGCAGGTGTTACCTAAGTGTAAGCAGCAAATAAACAACCTCCTAAGCAATTCTCTGTCTAAACATTAGGTCTTCCTCAAACTTAAAGATACATTCCTTACCAATTTATTTTAATTATCCATAAGCAACAGGGGGGGAAACCACTCACATCTCAGTCATTTAAGTCCAAATTTCACTAGTACACGGATGAGTTACAAAGACCTCCATAATAGAGCTTTGGATGGAAATTCTGAGAAGCTGTTGAATCTAGTGATGCAACAGAGACATTAAATTTACCTCACAAACCATTCAAATCTGGACAGAGACAGATGGAGGAAGGATATCAAATGTTGGTATTTCAGGGGAAAAATTTAAATAGTGAAAACATGATTACAATATCAATTTAGAAAATATAAAACCTACTGAAGTCTTACTTCCTTAGTCCACAGAGGTCTCAAATGCAACTGCTGAAGGATTGATGATACAATTTAATTGTGGAGATATTCTGAATTCATATATTACAAATGTTTCTACCCAGCTGCTCTGTACCCCATGAAAAAAGACCTGAGCTTCATTGTCCATCCACAGGACCTGGCTTCAAATCCTGGCTTCAATTGCTGGCTCCAATTCCACTCCTTTCTGAGACTCTGAGAAAACAATTTAACTCCTAATGGCCCAGTACTAATGCTGAATAATCCTGCACAAACCCTCTGATCTATCACGATTCAACTCATTAATTCTATTGGAGCATGCAAGTTAACCTGATAATACTTTCTGCTCATCCACTGGGATGCAAAAAATTCACCAAACAGTCTCCTGTCTCCTCCCAAGAGCAAGTCTTGAGAAGGCACAGAGTCACAGCCTCAGCTCTACACAACAGCCCTTCTCCTGTCCTTGGAAAGACTTGGAACTCAGCAGACAGCATTGCCCTGCCTGCCCCATCACCCAGGCACAAATCCGGGCAAAGCAGGAGCTGGAGCCAACTGCAGCTGAGCATAGCATAGAACAGCTCACCATGGCATAAAACAACTGACCATAGCATAAAACAGGTCCCTGTCTTGGTCAGATGGTTGTCTCTATCTCCCTGCTTTACACTGCAAACCTAAAATTACTTTGCTTCATCCTCTGGACAGCCATGATCTGTGTTCTTTAGTGAATGGGAACTACATATCCTAGGCTACTAATCTGTAACAGTACCCTGGTTCTTGTCATTCAAAGTGATACAGAGCCAAGAAAAAGTAAGCAAAATTCTTCTGCCATCTCCCCACTTCTTCAGCTACTCCAAACATTAGCTCTGCAGAAGTTCATATAGGTAACACACACACAAGTTCAAAACCTGTGCTTTTACCTTCTGCCTGAATTTGTCATGCTTTGGTTTCCAGCCAAATGTTCTTGCCATGTCTTTGACAACAGGATTGAAGATGCCTCTGCTCTCAAAAATTATTCCCTCTGTGGGTAATTATAATTGTCACACCATTCACAAACCTTCTGAACACTCACTTCTACCATAATAATTTAACAAATAAAACTAGTTAGGTTTTACTTTTTCAAAGTAAATGTTTGTAGACAAAAATTGACTTCATATTAAAAAGAGGGGGAAAAATACCAACATTTTGGAAGAGAGGTTGGGAGATTTTGTTACTTGCTTTGACAAAACTTATGGTCTTCCTTTTTTTCTTTTTTCTGTAGTTGGGTTTTTTCCTTCTTTCCCCAGATCCTTTCACTTCTTGTAGTCAAATCAAAAAGTAGGAGGCAGACAGATTAAAATGGCATTTAAAATTCAAATACTTAATTAAAACCCACAAAATGTAAACTTTCTCTTGAAATTTTCAAACTTTTAATAGTACAAAAACTCAAAGCATGAAAGGGTTGCTTTTCTCTTTGTTAAAGCAGCTCTGTATCTGGGCAAGTTACAGTCTCTTGTTAAAATTATACTCTTGAAATTAAAATACATAAACATGTATTTTTGAAGACTTATTCTCCTCTACTGCTTAGCCTCTGAAATGCACTTTGCCTGCTTTCTTTTCTTAATTTTCCTTCTATTTTCATTGCTTCTGATAAAACAGTTCTGCTGTTTCAAGACACAAAGAAAAACATTCAAATGCCACTGAAGGATAAATGTATACAGAAAAACAATCATGAGCACTATAAATTTATTACCTCTAGCTGTATAACAAGATGACCTTATTTACAATATATCATAATCATTGGCTGTTACATAGTGTCCTTTGAAATCTGTTAATTCTGCAGTAATGTCTTAATAATACCAAACTGTGTCTATTACAAAGAACATATATTATCTCATGTACTGAAATAACTTCTCATTACAGCATTTCCTAACTCCTACATCCCCATTTGACAAACATTTAAACAATTTTTACCTCATATTTTAAAGTATGGCTGACAAATGCAGAAGATGAATACTTCCAGGAAAACAGGGGAATAGTAATGAGTATACTTCTTATCTATGACACTGCATTTTTCTGTTTTCATTGTTCACAGTGCTAATACAGTGCTGCCTCAAAATACAGTTACTGATAGATGCAAATCACTAATAATGGCACGTTCTTCTTTTCATCTCCTCCCTTAAATCTGA
Organism: Melospiza georgiana; assembly: GCF_028018845.1. Classification (NCBI taxonomy): domain Eukaryota; kingdom Metazoa; phylum Chordata; class Aves; order Passeriformes; family Passerellidae; genus Melospiza; species Melospiza georgiana. The sequence goes on from NC_080434.1 coordinate 56,400,706, forward strand.
GTATTTTCAAAACTAAATTATACTTTAAATATGAGTAGTATCAGAAAGCCAATCAGGAGAAGAAATCTAGGCTTTATTTTTCCTGTTTCCTCACCCAGAAGTATTGCCAAAATCATAAATAAATTATTAATTTAATTAATTACTTACTTTTTTAATAAAATCACTTTCCTGCTATCAGTAACAGGAATAAGTGAGCTTGGTTTTCCAATCAAAATGAAATTTTAAGAACGGAAAGTAGAGGGAGGGAATAAATATGGAAACCCACAAGTAATCACTGAGGTCACCTTCTGAACCACACACTGATTTTTCTGACAACAAACCTACTCTAATCTAGAATAGAGGTTGACAATGATGTTCCTGTGGTCACAATACTCCATTGTATCAGCCAAATTAGTGTTTCTTTTATTCATAATGTCCTTGTGTTTTGCTGTCCAAAGTCACTTAGGTGAATTTACTGAATATATTTTCACAACAGTAGATCAATTGGAAAGGCTTAGGAGCATATAATTATTCCATATCATTGCATTTTACTGCTGTGATAGGACAAACTTATCCAATGGAGGAAAAAAAAAGATCCATTTCAGAGCACAGAAGGTTTATTTCTTTCTATTTCTGTCTTTTTTTTCTCCCTAAATGTCCCTGGCTTTTATACTTTCATAAGTAAAATGATTCACTGCAGGAAATGAAGCGTTAGTGCAGCTTCACGACATTTGGAAGCTACAGCTGTTTCAATAACAAGAGTTTTAGCCCTGAATGTACTAGTAGCACTTGGAGCTGAAAGCATCTATTGAGTGAGGAAGGGCTTGACCCTTTGCTCAGTGACTTCAAAGTTGTGAGTCATATGGCCCGAAAAGAATCCCTGAAGTCTTTAGAAATAACAGTGTAACACAACCATTGTGCTACAAATGGCTTCTGTTAAAAAGCACATCTATCATTATGCACCAAACTCCATAAATGAGTCTGAAAAATGTAACCACACTTTTCAAAGGCTAAATGCAAAGAAATAGAAAGCTGCAGGCCTGGACAGCTCAGTCTCCCTGATGGGAGAGGAGCTGGTTCAGTCCCACTGCCACCTGCAGCACAGGTGGGCTCTGGGCTGTGCTCTCCTCACTAGAACATCCTTTTCTAACATCTGCATGAATTGCTTTGTCACAGGAGAACAGTTAGAAATCACAATTACTAACAACTGTACTGTTTTCCATCTTCTTAGCAAAGATTGCTTCATTTACCAATTAGAGAATACTCTTTCTTTGCCTCTTAACAAACCTTTTCTCATACCTTCAGTGGAGCTTCCATCTCTCAGGAGCCTCAGCCAGAGTCAGCAGGCAATGAATGAGTCTCTAAAAAGGAAGGAAATGCCTGCAGGTGTTGCTGATCCACTGTACAAGAGGTAACAGCCACTATGAGCACAATCTCATGTCCAATATAATGAGGGTAAAAGGGGGAAATATATTTTAACTACCTGTATAAAAGATAATTAAGATAGAGGCAAGAGCATCTCCATAAACAAAACAAGAGAGAACATATTAAAAAACAAATAAAAAGAGGGAACTAGGAAAAACAGTTGAGAAAATCAATTATCTAGAAAAAAATTAGTAATATTGGTTCCAAAGAAGGAAGTGGTAAATAACTGGAAAGGAGACAAAACAAAGGAGAAAAATACTGCAAGCAGCAATATCAAAGGCAGGAAAACTGCTGTGAAACAGAACAAAGGAGACCCTGGGGAAGAAAGGATGGTAATGAATGCTTACTCAATCCAAGAGCTGTGAACATAAGGTATTGGTCTAAACAGACAGTACCAATGTTTAAAAAGTATTTATATAAGAAATTAATGAAGAAACATGTTTCCATCCTGAAATCGATGGTTTATGTAATATCTTTATTAGAAATCTGAACAGTTAAAACAGATGTCTGGGGGTCAGCGTCACTGATCACAGCATCACTGGGGCTGGACACTGAAACAACCTGAGAAAAAGTCCTAAATCCAAGCAATACAACAAATTCCAGCAATACAACAAAGGAAAGCCACTGTAATGAAATGCACTCTGGAAAGATTCAATGAATTCACAATCAGCCTTGACTCCTCAGGGAAAGACATCATCTCCTTATGGTCATATGGGCTGCTTGATTAAAATCTTTTGCTCACTATTATGGAAAAGATGCACTTTGATCTGTGAACCAAGTTCCTTTCCAGTGAAGAAAAGCACTGGTTAACTGTATCCTGAAGTACTTGAATTCTAAGAGAACTCGAGTAATTCATGATTCTTCTACGACACATGAATACAAAAGAATGCAGCAAAAATTTGTCTTCCTTTAATGGGTTTTTTAATTCAACAAATCCACACCAAAAAAAAAAAAAAAAAAAACCAAAAAACCCCACTAAAACCCAAAAAACAACAACAAAAAAAAATGCAATAAAGCTGAATCGGATATGAAAATACCTATTTTTTAAATAGGCCATGACTAACAAAATGTTCCCTTAAAAGGACTGGATTGCCAGACATGCAAGGGCCAGATGAAACTGCCTGATAACAGCCCATCCTTAATTTTCCTGCCTGTAACAGACTCTAAAGGGTTAAGTAAATGAGAGTTACTTTTCCTTTACAAAACTCTGTGCAACCTATTTTTTTACCCAGAACATCTCATGCATTGTGTTAGAGCACAATGAAAGTATTCAGAAATTCTTGTGATTCATTCATTTTCTGTCATTGGTTTGAGGCTGCTGGCTAGGAAAGTGTTACTGTGGAATAACACAAGTGCTCTGATTAAAATGACTTTGGGTCTTTAATTCACCTCTTCTGGACTTAGGGTGACACAAACTGAAGCAGAATCTGGCCTCTTCCACTTCACACATCCTTAAAATAAATCCTTGAAATATGGCTTCATCACCCTTTTCCTCAGATACAGGAGCAATACTGGGTTAGATCATTAATGTCAGAGAGTTGCTAAAGCCCAAAGCAATGCAATGATTTTGTCCAGCTGAGAGATTAGGTCTATTGTTCTGTAAGGATCTAAAAGGTGATAAAACTTTCCATTCTGGAAGGATGCTGCTGTCAAATGTGCATCAGCTTCTTCTGATTTAAACATCCATTTGCATTTGAAAAGATTCTAAATTATATGTGTGCTCCACATGCAATGCTTCACAGTAATCAAATAACGGAGCTAAGAATGACAGAGATGCTTGAGTGCTACACATGAGTGCTTATAGTTACTGATACCACAGAGCTACCTATCTGCAATTAAAGATGGTCTAGAAAACTCCTGCAAGCCCCTGTGCCCCCAGAAAAGCTGGGAATACGCTTATACAGCTGCATGGACAGGGAAGTGTCTCATGGACAGGCAGCTTGTGGCTCCATCTCAACTCACCAGGCCTCCAACTATGATCTCCTCAGTCTTGCTCCTGGGTGAGGTATCCACATAAAAAATAATCTGAACTGGAGGCTCTGGCTTGGTTTATTTAGAATATGCCAGGAAAAAAAGAAGAAACTTTCTTCAAAATCAAAACTACAGAAGATAGTATTAATTCTTTCCAGGTTTGGATTCAGGCTGATCCAACAAGCCTAGCTTTGTCCCACATCTGTTAGGAGGGTGGAAAATTTGCTTACATTTGCCCTCAGGAAGGGTAAATTGTGTATCAGAATGTTGGTTGAGCAAAATAAGGAGCTTGTGTCCAAATTGTTTCTCAGACTGCAGAAATCAAAGCTCTAAAAGATTACGGTATCTCCTTGCTGGAAGACAAAAACTATGTTCTTTAATAAAAGATGCTGTTACAAAGAGGATTTTCTGCTACATACACACATCATTCCAATTTTGATGAAAGTCTCATAAATAAAATTAACAAAACTGTCTCTCTCCCTGGCAGGTCATTTTTTATCATGCCCAAATTTCTTAACAAGTAGCAATTACCAAGCCACATTGCCTCTAAGTGCACCCAACAGTCACAGACTACAGGATGACATATTATACCCATGAATACCTCACAATTGAAATACATTTTCCCTATGGGACTACATCACCGCTTGATTTAATTTTTCCTGACATTTGGCCTGGAGCTTCTTTAAAGAAATGAACTTAGGATGGCTTTGCTGACAGCAAAGGACAAACCATGGCTATATACTCAAATCCTACTTAAATCATGCACACTACTCTTTTAAAACACTGATCCTGCATAAGTTGTAGGATAGTCACTGGATCTATTAGTCAGAGTTCATCTTCTACTGTTTGAGGATGAGCTATAGGTCCACATAAGCAGTACAAAAGGTCCAGCATAAATCATACAACTGCAAAGGAATAAACAGCTTCACCAGTGACAAATTTATCGATGTGGAAGGAGATATGCCAACTCGTCAGAATCCCTACCAGGGCTTTTTACAGCCTCACTAGTTCTTACTATGAATCATCCAGATTCTGCTTTGGATTGGTTTCTTCTTCCTTTTCCTCCACAACATTCACTAAAAAAATGGTACCTAAAAAGATTCAATTTCAAGAGAGAGAGGCAAGGAGAACCTTACTGTGAACTGAGGGAAAAGAGATAAGTTAGGAATTAGAACACTACAGTGTTTCTAATAAATCTCCTGTCTGAAGAGCAGCCAAAAAAGTCTATATTCATTCCCCAATTAGGTTATATATTTCTCTTTAACATTATGAAGCTGTTATTAATGTTATGAAGTTTTGTGTCTCTTCAAATACTAATGTCTATTTTAAGTGACACATTGACAAGTTCAGAGAGGAAAGTGCTCTGGCTTTGATAGAGCCACAGTAATACCATCTGTGGACTATTTTCAATGGTTTTGTGACAGTGTCTCATCCTGTGCCTGAGAACCAAACTGTAGCTGTGTCATCTCCACTTCTCCTGGAACCCTTGGCTTCAGTACTGAGGGGAACTGAACGTATCACAAACTACTTAGGCAAAGCTCTAAGAATTTATTTGTATTTTAATTAACTTATTGTCTCAAAAATACCTAGAAATGGTTCACCAAAAAAGAAAAACATGGAAAAAATGAAAATTAAGACTGAATTAGGGCTGGGGACTGTCCTCTGAGGACAGTTTTCTCTGAGCTACACATCTTCACCTCACAGTGGTCTAACAATAAATGCTCCTCAGTGCAAACCCATCCAAGGCTGGCATTCCACCAAGACATCAAGAAACTGCCTGTATCCCAACAGGAGCAGAAATTATTTCATCCATAAGCAGAGTGGTCACCCAGGAAGCAATGAAACACTGTGACAAATTAAAGCAGGACGAACAGCACTGTTTGTAAATACCATTACACTCTATGCAATCTAGGTTTTGTGACTCTCCTTGGACATTTTGAAGCATTTCATCTATAGACGAGTTTTTCAGGCATTTTATAATCTGTTCCACACAATTATCTTTAAACTCAATTTTTTCTCATGCTTTTTTGTTTTGCTCCCAATCCTCTTTTCTCTGCCCTCTAGAGCAGCTTGTCCACCTGCAGCACAGAAGAACACAGCCATGGAATAACCCATTCCTGGGTTAGTTCAGGATTAAACGTGGCAACGGTTGACCAATCTTTGAATACATGAATCTTTGAATAAGTGACTAAATGCTTAAAAGCAGCTTAGATCTGTCCCATGAATAGCAAAACAGAGAAATTGGACACTTTCAAATGCCCACTATTCACATTTTTCATTCTTTCAAATGCACAGACTGTTTATTTGTAGAAACCATGGGACAATATGCTCCAGGATTAAGCCTCAAGAATAATCTCTTTCCTATTTCATGCATCTACAGGATTGCCAATGTTCTTGTTGTGCCCTGAGCAATCTTTTAGAACATGGAGAAACAATCCCATGCAATTGAGTTCCTGCTTATCACACAAACCTTGGATGAAATGTTCTCACTCAAAACACGAAATTAAATTAATGTAAACTACCATTAAGTAAAGAAATTGAAAGGTTTCTGAGATATAAAGATTGCCTATATGAGCCATTTTTCACACACTGTTGTGAATTTTTGTATGTTTTGAAAAAAAAAATAATCCCCCCACCTTCTAAAATAAGTGGAAAAGTTTCAATTCAATCTTTGAAAATACTTGATTTTGAAGAGGGAAAAAATGCCTTTTAAGCATTCAGGTTTGCACAAAGAACCTAGCCTGAATCCTACTCTCAAGAACAAACAACAGCTCATTCCAGTTTAAATGAACTGACTTCTATTTCAAAAACTCCATTCTTTTTGCTGAGCCCTAACTCTCTGTTCTGTCCCTCGGGCACACCTGATCCATGTCTCCCTTTGCCCACGTTACTCTCAATAATGATGATTTTCGCTCTCCAACACTGTAACTCAATCTCCTCATCTTTCCCTAGGTTTCTTTGGCTTGAGGCAGTCAGAATTAAGACAGATTATTTTAAGACCCACATTTTTTCCTAGGTATGTAGCAGACCCTTGGTGTGACCAAAGCATGTCTTTCAGCTCTCTGCTTCCATCTCATATATTTAGGAGAGGACGTCAGGCAAGGACAGTCCCTCCATCACAGCTCTTCATGTTCAGTAGAACCATGACCTCATTAAAGAACCCAAATGATAATATTTCTGTGTCAGATTTTAAATTCAGACGTGATTTGGTTTGCAAAATGGTAAGCAGCCATGTAAACTTTTAAATCATGTGTAAGCAGCAATACAAACCTCTACATTGCTAGGGCAGAATAAGATATTTTAGTGCCAACTCTGATCCATTAGATTTTAATTGGCTCCAGCTGGCAGTCCCATAAACTATAACATTTTTTACCTGCAGCTGAGCAGCTGTCCACACAAAGTGAAGAAAAAAATTTCCTACCCAGGAAAAAGAAGAAAATATGTTGCCTGTAACTTCTTCCTTACAGTCTACAAATACAGAACTAAGTATAGCCAGTGTACCTGATTAAACAGCTCCTTCAGAGTTCCTTTATGTCCAAAATCTAAATAACCTCAAAACCTTAAATTCTGCTACGTATTTACACAAAGAGAGTCAGTCATTCAAACACAATTCTTCAAGCAATCTGTATAACAGTGTACGAGTGAGAGAGTTAAATTTAACTCAGAAACTTAATATGAACTCAGAAACAGAAATGATCAGGGTTTTCCCAACTCTCAGCCTCTGCTTTACCTGCCTGGCTAGATGCAGTATGGGGCAGAGCACCTCACTGCTTCTTGGGGGCAAATTCAACGGGCATTACAGCTCAGACTGGAGAACTCATTGAAGCTTTCCTGCTCAGGTAAAAAAGATTTAGTCCCAGAAATGATGAATTGAATTAGTTCTGCCACTACAACCATGAAGTACAATTTTGGTGAAGTACAGACAACTGTCCACATATTGCCTATGTATGTGTAGATAGACAGATACCAATTACAAACAGTTCACAAAAATTACAGCAGCTTCATCAAATTCTTATCTCATTGTAGTAAATCCAGAGTAACTAGCAAACCAAAGAGAGATTCCAGATTTTCACTAAGAATAAGATGACAGCTCGGTCTGCTAGAGTCCAACTGTACTATTTCCTTTTCCTTCCTTTTTTCACCTTCGAGAATGAACAAGGAGTGGAAAAAACCCAGAATTTTAGTCTGAGCTGCAAATCGAGCCTTTTCAGCAAAAAAGGAAAAAAACTGTATTAGTAGTGTTAATAGCAGACATAGAACTGTCTCCTGCAATCCACCTCTGTGAGGAGAGGGTGGGAGCCAGGCAAGTCCTTCAGATACACCATAGCATTCCCCAGGAGCCGGGCAAGTCCTTCAGATACACCATAGCATTCCCCAGGAGCTGGGCAAGCCCTTCAGATACACCACAGCATTCCCCAGGAGCTGGGAGGGCCCTTCAGACACACCACAGCATTCCCCAGGAGCTGGGAGGGCCCTTCAGATACACCATAGCATTCCCCAGGAGCTGGGCAAGTCCTTCAGATACACCACAGCATTCCCCAGGAGCTGGGCAAGCCCTTCAGATACACCATAGCATTCCCCAGGGCCACTGCTGAGCCCCCTCCCAACACAGCAGGACAAGAACAATCCTGCTGAGGTCTGCGTGCACTGCCAATGACCAGCACACAAAGAGCTGCAAAAATCTCTCTTTGCACGCTTATAGGTGTAACACCTGTAAGAGGAATGTCACCAACTCCCCTTTAAAATCTTGAATCTCAAATGGGTGTTGTGTTGTCCCCCTGCTGAGCACACCAGCCCCATTCTCCTGCCTCCCCTGGCCCTGCTCCTCTCCCAATGCCACAAAGGTCTGTTGAACCAGAAAAACCACACTGAAACATGAACATCTGTGGGGTGTGCAGGCCTTCAGAGTTTGAAGCCGCAGAGATTTTCCCTGTTCAGGGAGCACCCAGGAGGACGTGAGGCTGAGCTTCCCACCCCACTCAGAAATGAGCAGCCTCCCACTTTGGCATCCTTCCTCCCCACACACGTGTCAGCAATAAAGCAAACAGTCAGAGCTATTTAAAAAATTACTCTAATGATGTAAATTAGACAAACATTAATAAACTCAGCAGGTTATTTCCCTACTGGAAAAACCACCATAGATCAGAACAGCTCTCACATCAGTGATTCATATTGTTATACAAGGCCTGTGTCTGGAAATAAAAGTTCCACATGAGAGTTGCACTGAAAACACCTTATCCGTCAGGATTGCCTTTATTATTTCTGAAGTACAAAGAGGCCAATAAAAGAGCTGTATTAAAACAGGGCCCCTGTTACCAGAGTGCTGTGATTAAATGTTTGCTTACAGTTTGCTTTATTAAGTAAAGCAAACACCATCAGCTTTCCAGCTTTCTGAACTTTGAGTCATTTTTTAACATGAAGACTGACCCAAACCTGCTCATGTCCTAGAAGCCTGGAAACTGTACTTAATGCAATCCTGCAGGTTGTATTTTATCCTACTGTAAATTGTTAGCTGCCTGATTATATAAGGGTTAATTTCCCATTAGGGGGATCTCTTAAAGCCAGATAACAGAGAGACTGAACAATCACAGATTTTGCTCTTGATAAAGAAGGTTTATGCCAGACAGTTACTTCTCATTTTAAAAGAAAAACATAATCTTATATTAAAATTTAATCAAAGAATTCTCAAATTCCTAATATTTTTGGTAATTATGTAATTTCTACATGTGAAATAATAGGTGAGTCTCAAAAGAAGAACACTAAGGAACTACAGATTAACAGATAAAAGACACCAAAGTTAAAGTACTTTCTTCCTACCTCCATACTGGAGAAAAATTTAAGCTTGAAGAGAAATCCCTCAAACACCTGTAAAATAATCCACATCAATGGGACTATCAGCATGTCAGTGGTGGCTGAGGCTCCCAAGCACCTGCCAGCAGTGATCCACCTTTCCAAGGCTTTCTCCAAATATAAGGCACAGCTAATCCTGACTTTGGGGTTTTGATGACTGTTTTGGCACTTGAGATTTCTCTTTCCCAATGCTATCTTCAGCAATATCTTATTATGAATAATTAATTCTATGCTAGAAACAAAAAACTGTGGAAGCAGACCAAACTACCACTCCAAACACTGCTTTTAAATCTGATGCCAGCAACCAGTACACAATGCTGAACAGCCCTAGACTGTGTTACTTCATAGCCTGGATAACTTTAGACTGCTACAACGAGATCTTTACTGACTTGCTAGAAGAATTTTTGCCTACTGCTTCCTTCACATGTAGAAAACTCTATTCAGATATTTAAATTTAAAAGCAGACTCTCACCCTAAGGTCTAGAGGGATGATTCAGGCTCAGGTTTTACTGATGTGTTGTCATCCAAATTTTTCCACCCCAAAGAGAGGAATGCCTTCATGAAGAGTGTGGGGAACTTTGCACCAGAGACAGATTTTACAATTTTCACTTTGTTAAGTCACAAATGACAGTATTGTGTGCTGTTCCTTCTTCCTGCAACTTGTAAGTAAAAAAAAAGTTTTAGGTAGGTATCTTAGCCATAGTTCCTCACATACAGTTTAGCTGTTCTGTTGCACTGCAGACTGTGAGGCCACAAAGGATTTGAGCATGTCATTTAATCATTCTCCAAAAGACAAGCTGAACAATGTCACATCTTTATCATTGCATATGGCATCACTTACCCTGATAGCTGTAAAAGCAAGAATCACTGTTAGGCATTTAATCCTGTCAGACAGGGATATTAACCTGCTATTTTAGAAGCCATTGCCATCTGATCTGTAGAACTGACAATGATGGCTTCCCAAGGAACAATTCCTTCTGCCAAACCACTGAATGGTACAAATAGCTTTGATGGAAATGGAACTCCAGAGCTGATCGAGAAAACTTTTGATACAAATGGAATTTATTTCAGTAAAGATACTGTGGGAGGAAAACCAGGCTCTTTAAAACATTTATTAACTTCCTGTAGTACATAACAAGTTCATCTCTTTCCCTCATTTGTAAGCATGCACACATACATTATTCACTTATCTGTGCCTACAAGGATAAAATCAAAGAATGACCTCATGCCACAGTTAATTTCCTAGCAAGGATCTCAACCCCAAAGTACACTTCAAGGGGGAGAAGGTGAATAAACAGAGGATTTTGAGTAACAGATTAGACATTTGCTTGCATAGTAGCTGAGACTAAGCACAACTGCAGGAAGCAACTGGACTCTAGGCTCTGAGCAGAATACAGCCAAAGCAGCTGGACTCAGTTGACAATGACTCTTTCAGACATGAGATGTTTCATTCATATATCACACAATGGCTACATGAGTAATGAACAGATGGGTTTGCTATTCCCACCACTTAGTGGAGCATGAAGTGATGCACTGACAGGTAGGAGAGAGAAGAATTTGAAGCAGGTGTTGTAGTAACACTATGACAGCATACAGTATGTCAAAATGCAGGAGGCAAAATAATTAACTAAAATGTATTCAGAGGCTCCAAAATTAGAAGGATTGTTTAGTAGATAAAGTTTTTAAATTATTTTTCAAGTTCAGAGGGCAAAAATTATGATAAGCTGGGACATTTTGGAGTGAATTCTGTAACTAATCCATTCAGGCCTGTATGTCCTTCTGTATTAATGGGTGGGAGACAAGAATCATTTATATATTTGTGCCCTCCAAGCCTGACTGCTGCAGCACACACAACATGGAACTGAAATCTGGAGAGGTCTAACAGACTCCAGCTGATGTAAGAGGCAGCTGCCCAATTAGTAATGGGTTTGCTGTCTCACAGACACATTGGTGCTCTGGACACTGTACTTGCTGATGAGAGTAAAATGAAAAAAAACCAACCCAAAAACCACCAAACAACCACCAGAGTTTTTATCTTCAAATCTATCCTACTATTTGACTCTCAACTGGAACCTCCTGAATTGGTTTTCTGCCATTGTACGATGGTGTCTGGGACTGGAAGCTGATTTGACTTGTAAAGCTAACATAAAGAAAACCAAAAGGACTGTTTAAAATCACACCAATTTCTCTTGGATTTAAGTAACATCATACCTAATCTCTCCCAGAAGCCAAAAATTCTCAACTTCAAGTTATATTTTGTATTCTTTTTAAGTCTCATGAATGACTATTTAAAAATAATTCATTAATTTAGTACTGAAAGTTTTTAATATTTTAACAAGGAATGCATACCAGATTTCATTTTTTGCTAAAATATTTTAATAAAATATTAACATTTAATTAGGTATTGCTAACAATTACAAAGTAAATTATTTTTTGTGTTATACTAAAAATGGTGCAGTTTTTGCTGCAACTGTCATAATGTGAGTGAAATAAGAAATAGTTTCTCTTCCAGTCTGTCTCTGTGTGAGAAGCTTTGCTTCGGAGCAGTACACCTCCTCATACATCATTTGTCCTTAGTGTTTTACCCGTATTACTTACCTTCTTGGGCTTTTTCTCATCATTTTGGGCAAACACATTGCTAAGTGTGTTTGGGATTGACACACCTTCCATTTCCTCTGTGTGAATAAACAGCAGCTCCAAAGCTCAGCAGCCATGCAAAGCTACTGCTAGTGAAACAGAGCTTGGATCTCCTGTCCCTGTTGCTTCCAAACTTTGTGGTACAATAAAAAAGAGCAGCTGTTAACTTGGAAAGATGAGATGTAATTAATGAGAGCCATAGGCCACTGGGGTGGAACACACATATTTCCATGGAATCTGTGCACAGTCCTGAGTGAGCCCAGTCACTGGGGTGTGGTGGGCCTTTGTGTCTTCTCCCCAAGAGGGGAGCACCCTGCAGCTCCTGTCCTGACTGAGGAAAGAGACTGCCATCTACTGAGGCAACCCCTCTGCTGGCAAACAGGGAGTTAATGCCATGAAGAGGGGATTCATGGTTAAGGCAAGGAGTTTAGAGAGTTACCCAGACATCAGCTGTTCACACTAACAAAGACTTAATAGGGAGCACTAATTTCAAGTAAATCTTTTTCTTCTCTTCCCTGCCTCCCCAGCTACTTTCCCTTAGTCAACAAACTGATTTTCTAATGGGAATTATTCATTGCATGTATACTTTTGCAACATCTAACCCCTGTAATTCTTTTCTCTGGAGGACAGAGATTTCTGTGCCCGCTGTTTTGCTGCACTGAAGGAGCAAAACAAAAAGGTGGAGTATCTGAAAAAGAAAACAGGAAAGAAGAGTGGAGTGTTGCAAGAAGGAAGGCTCTTGAGTGCTCACAGAGTTCACCGAAACATTTATATGAAACAGTCAGTGGAAAAGATCAAAAAAAATGCAGTAAAACATATAGTGAATAAAAGAACATTGCCACAAACAGCTCATCCCCACTGACAGAGAAGTGTGTTCCTACCATTAGGATACAGCTTAATAAGCCTGAGCACTTGAAAAGCATCTCAAAGCAAAGATGTCAGAGCAATATTAGGTTCCTTCTTACACCAGGTGCTCTTCATGATCAGCTATTAATATGCATCAGAGCCTACAATGTTCAGGATCTTGCAGGACCCAACTCTAATTGATTAAAAGCCTCAAAAAATGCAATTATGTATTAATTATTGTCTCCAATTGAATCAGAAAAAAAACCTAAGAAATAAAACATTTCAGAAGATACTGCATGCTTCTATATTCCACTAAGATCCACTAATTTTCCTGGAAACCCAGAGAGTTCCTACAGCAAACATAAAGCTGAAACATTCAGTCACGAATGTCAGTGTGAATATAAAGTTAATTACAGAAATAGCAAGTGTTGGGTCTCCAGAATGAAAAGCAGAGTTGTGGGTTTACATTAAGAAACTAGGTGGCTTATATAAGCACCTGGCTGTAGAAAAATAAACTCAAAATTTTGTCCATGTGATTTTTCAAATGTCATCCAGCAAGCTGATCTAAAAGCTAGGATAAGAATATATGAATTTTTATTCCTAACCAAAAATCCCATTCCATTCTTCTCACAATGGAAAGTGAGACAAAGGAAGAGGGTAACTATTTTATTCTGGGCTAACTCAATTCCATTTAGCTAACTCTGCCCTGATGGAAATAAAACTTTTCTGCTTTACATCTTCCCAGGGCTGTTACAACAAGCATTACCACATAGTTTCAGCTGACTGCACCTGCTGTTGACAACGTCACTTCCCAACTGTGAAGAGATTTGGAAATGGTTATTAAACACTCATCAAAGAATAAAAACAAAATTTAATCTAAATGGGCTGTGCTGCACTCGATGGAAGAGAGACAGCTGGCAGAGCTGCACTGCACTGAGGCCTTCTGCCAGGCTCCACAAGGAATGTCACCCAGCTTCACTGGTGGCACATCAGCTGTAGTGGCAGATTCCCACATTCCAGGTTATATGCTCAAATCAATTCTCCATACATAGCATGAGATGTCTTCCTTGGTTTGTTTATAACAGGCTGCTGGATATATATTATAATATATATAATACTGAGAAGCACCTGAGAAAAATTTAACCCAGCTGGTTTGTTAAAAAAGTATCAATATCACTGTTCATTTTTTATCTTATGTTCTTTCAGGTGGGACCACTCATTTTCACACAGGATTCAAGACAGAAATGCCTAAAATAATTTCCTATACTGTAAACCCTCCAGAAATAAACAATCAGGCTAATGTGAAAGTCTCTAATTTGTTATTATGGCCAACATTTTTATTTTTTTTCAATTGTCTCTTGCATAGACACAGAGATGCCACATTCTCCCATCTCCCAGGGAGGCCCTGCCATTGGCAAGGTGCTTTAAAGAGCAGTCTGGGAAGTAGGTACATACATGATGGACCCCATTTCCACCTGAAAATTGCCTTACAGACTAGTTTGAGAAGGTTCCAACACCACCCAGCTTGACTTGATTACAAAGCCATTACCATTTTTGTCTTGCTGCAGTCATGCATATTTCCAGCCACTTTGAGCAGTGTCTTGCACAATTTGGAGGTAAAGACTCCTAGAGAGATGTGAGGACATTTTCCTGCTCAACTACCATACCTTGTAGGTAAATAACTGATTTCTTCACTGTCCAAACTGTTGAGCTACAAGTGGAGAGGGTGAGGGAGGAAACCTCAGGGGAACAGGTCTGATCTCATTTCTTATCAACGGTTCACTGCTGCCAAATGCAGCCATCAGAGAAAATCCAGCAAACCTTCAACACTTAAAAATGGAAAGACTGAACAACCCCCAGAGAAAAGCTAATGGGATACAGAGCTTTTCACCTCCAGGTCACAAGCTCAAATCTGGCTCCTCTCAGAAGCAAAAAGACTCACAGGCTGCTCCTCAGGTGGGTGGAAGGATGCTCTTCAACCAGCCAAGCCCTCACTGCTAGTCAGCAAGTTCTGAAGAATAATCCACTGCACATCAGTCCTGCTCTGAGCAGAGGCTGAATCTTCTGCCTGCAGAATGTCTTAACATCACAGCCACAGCATATTAGTGTTGAGGATGAGGTAGAAATACACTGCCCAGGATGCTTATTTAAATTTCAACACTTTCATCTTCTGTCATGGTTGACAGTTCCCAATCCAGTGTTATGTACTAAGCTTTTTTTATTCAAGATGTTTTTCTTAGTGTTTCTGCTTCATATAAATGGCCTGACAAACCTGTAGCAAGCCTCAGAGGGAAATCAATGGGAAAGAATGCAAATAAAACAGTAGCGAAACTTTTAGGCTACAAAATAAAGTTTCTTTCATACCGTAATACTGTGGAACTGCCTCCCACACACTATTATAGATGTCACATATATAAATGGATTAGAGAAATTAGAGAAATGAGTAAGAGTCATAAGGTCTGATTTAATGGGCAATAGAACAGGACTACCGAGACTTGGAACATGTACTAATTCCAACTGAAGTTAAAATTAACATCTCCACCTGCTGTAACAGCACATGGACAGATCTTTTAGTTATAATTTAGTGAAGCCAGTGGAAAAACAAGTACTAAATCCACATCCAAATATCCAGATGCATATTTAGAATCCTAAAATATAAGGGAAAGGATTTCTGGAGGTCATAAGATCCAATGCCCTGATGTAAGCAGGGTCAACTACCAAGTCAGAGCAGGCTGTTGTGGGTTGTACCAAGCAAAACAGTGAGGATCCCACAACATGTCTGGACAACTGTTGTAGTGCTTAACTACCAATGGCTTTCATGCTGAAAAAGTTTATACTAATATCTAATGATATCTTTATGTTCTTTATAGAACATAAGCAAAGGATCAAGAATTTTCCTGAACTGCTGCTAGTCCCACCTGAATAGGAAAGAGAGTTTCCAATCACAACCTATGATGTATTGTATCCTCTCCATTTTTATCTCCTCTTTAACAGGAAAAAATGCAGCAGAAAAAAAAAAAAGGAGGAAAAAAATCTGCTTTTTTTGACAGCTCAGAATCCATGACACTAACTGCTATGATTGTCTCAAAGACCAGAAAGAAAAGTCTGTGTAAGCAGTCAACAGTCTTACAGATGGTGAGGCTGTCTGTGGGTATCCTATTCTCTGAGGCATTATATATATATGTGTGTGTTTATATATATAAAATCCCACTAATAGCTAGTCTCTGATTTTTTTTTTTTTTTTAATTTTCATTCTGGAGTTCCATTTCTGTTATTCAAAAAAAATCAAAAAAATTATGCCTGAGGAGGTTATTTCCATAATGGCAGAATGTTTTTGGTGACAGCACAGTATGCTGCAGGTGATGTTACAACATAAAATCTCTGCTATATTAAGTTCATCACAGTAGTCCCTTGGGATACTTTACTGCAATGTATTCTTATGATAAAACTCAAATTTAAAAATAAAAATGACCAGAGCTATATTTAGCCCTCTGTTCTAAGCAGCATAAGGTGCTGTTAGAACTCCACCTCCAATATCTTCAGGAATTTGCTACTTAGCAGTAATTGCCAGCAGAGCATGAACAAGACAAAATACAGTTCTCACAAAGCATCTGATGGGATAAAAAGTGGCATTATTTTCCTTGAACTAGAATCTATTACAGCAATAATGATTTAGATATTCAAATGCTTTCAGCTAACATTCAGATAAGACAGTGGAACATAATGTCAATATTTATGAATACACAAATACATTAAGACAATAGCAACAAGAATTCTCTTCTACTAATTGACTTCTTTTCCATAAAGATAGCATGAACTGCAGTTCTCCTTGACTCATCTCTGACACTAAGATACATGTATTCTCATAAATTCAGTGTTACTGGGGGCAGATGAGGGAATATTTGGGGGGGAAAAGGAGTCAACAAAACATGCTCAGAAATTGTTGAATTTCTGATGAAAGCTTATTTTTTCCAAAATACCTGGTGATTTCACATGCCTTATTTCACAAGGAATACTGAAAGGACTTGTCTTTCAGTAAGTGATAAGGATGTTTTTATGAGGCAACAAGACAAGACATATAAAGTAATTAGTGATTTTTCAAAGAGTAAATTTGCTCCTAGAACACATGCCCAGGAGACTGAGCAATCAACAGAATCACAAAATCATAGAATATTTTGGGCTGGAAGGGACCTTCAAGATCATCTAGTTCCAGCTCCCCTGTCAAGGGCAGTGACACCTTCCAGTGCACAGCAGGTTGCTCAAAGCCCCATCCAGCCTGGCCCTGAACACTCTCAGGGATGTGGCATCAACAATTCTCTGCTCAGCCTGCTCCAGTGTCTCATCACCCTCACTGTAAAGAATTTCCTCCTAATATCTGACCTAAACCTGCCCTTTTCCAGCTAAAAGCCATTAGCTTTTGTCCTGTCACTACATGCCCATGTCAAAAGTCCTTCCATACCTCTCTTGTAGCCCCCTTTAGGTACTGGAAGGTCTTCCTGGATCCTTCTCTTCTCTAGGCTGAGCAACCCCAACACTCTCAGCCTGTGTTCACAGCAGGGATGCTCCAGCCTTCATGTGGCCTCCTCTGGGCTTGCTCCAGCAGGTCCCTGTCCCCCCTGTGCTGGAGGCCCCAGAGCTGGATGAGCCCTGCAGGTGGGGTCTCAGCAGAGCAGAGCAGAGGGGCAGAATCCCCTCCCTGCCCTGCTGCCCACTCTGCCTTGGATGCAGCCCAGGACAGCTTTGGCTCTCTGGGCTGTCAGTGCACATGGCCAGCTCATGTTGAGGATTTCATACACCAACACACAATAACATTACACACTTTTGTACGACAGGACTTGAATGCAATACCTTGCCCAGTGGCAGGTGATGACAGAAGTCAGTGAGACAGCACATAATTACCCAAGCTGGAATTTTGCCCAGATACCCAAGTTAACAACCTAGAACATACATACCACAGATCTTTAATTACCGCCAGTGCTCGTGACCTCAGTTTTATGCATCATCTGAAGTGTGCCCTGGGAAATAAGGAAAGTGTCCAGTATATATGACTGAGTGAAAAACAGTAAGGATTGTAAGGATTTTGGTGATTTTTAGGGAGAAAGGCAAAGCACTGGTTAGAACTGCAGAGATCTCCCTAGGAAGGTAATAGGGATACAAAATCTGATTTTTGTCACAAATGACTTTCAGCTGGCAAGATTTCTTGGAGAAAAAAAAAAAACCAATACCCCTTTTCTTTCATCAATCAAAGCAAGTTTGATGATGCTGCCTCTTGATTTAATGTTGCTCTACCCAGATATAAAAGGGAATTTCAAATCTACTCTACTATTTAAAGAAACTCTTACTGCCTTAAATCTTTTAGAGAATATACTGATTGCATTACCAAGAGACGAGAAGCACTGGTTTTTAAAGAATTTCTGTTGTTGCCATCTTCACCTGACTGTGATTTTCTATTTTTCATTTTCCTCTGTATTGTGATACTTAGGAACAGTGAATTGTTAGACGCACTCCAGTTGTTGAAAAAGGTTTTATTTCTTCATGTCCCTTAAAAAAACATGTTGAGGCACTCTTTAACATGAGTTAAATTGGTTTATGCAAAATATTGTTTAGAAAACAGCTCTACCAGCGAGATTATGAAAAGCAGAACAAAACCAAGTTTTCCTTTAACATCTACTGTAATTCATCAATGAGCTGGCTACTTCTTTAATTGGACAGGACTTTCTTTGTCACTGCCTGGCTCTTAAAACTATCCATTGCAACAGTATATATATAGCTCTGAATTTACTTTCATATGAGAGTTGGGGAGCAATTGGAAGTAGGAAAAACAACAATGGCTTTAAACTGGTTTAAAACATTTTATTTGGTTTCCAAATTTTAGTTCATTCTAACTAGGAAATTGGAAGAATCATTATTATTCATCCAGATTTACTCCTAAGACCTAGAGAGTTTGTTGGCCACAAGACCATCCATTTTATGCATGCTAGAGTTAAGGAGGTACCAAATCAGGCACAGATGCCTGTGTCAGAGCCTGAGCCCCTTCTCTGACACTTTGCTGAATTGCACAGACTTCAAGGTAAAACGATGTGTTCATTTCCTTACCTTTTCCTTGTTAATGTGTCATTCTCCAGTCGTTTTCCTCAGTGTGTTTTGGCTCCAGCACAGATGACCCATTGTAATTTGCCTGCAAAGTATCACTTGGAAGGTCTCAGATGTTTGGTTTTACTCAGAAATGTGACTACATAAAGATTTCACATTTTTATTGCTATTTTTGTTTTACTCTACTGCCCCTATAGAGTCTCAGGGAAATCTGTTCAGTGGAATAACATGAGCAGGGCATGCTGCTTTCTCATCCTGCAAATCTAACTCAGTGAATAGAGGAGGAACTGGGTTTTATTCTGGCCCACACTTCATCAGCAGGACCATTAATGAAGTTCCAGCATTTCCACCTGCACCACATTAACAGAAACTTGTTTAACACTGCAGTAGCAAAGAACAAAAGTACAGTAGGAACCCACAGTGCTGCTCTGGCACTCACTTTATTCTCCAGTTCTCTTTGAAGGAAGGATTAAATCCACAGCTGAAATAAACATCTCTCTTGGGAATAAAACCCAAACCCACAATAAAAAAAACCTTCAACATACAGAATCCCTCTTTACTGTCTGTGTTAAATCCAGCTTTTCAATAGCATTACTCTGCTGTAAAATCAAATAGGATATCAAAATCACAATAATTCCTCAAAAATGGCAATTTGTTATTTGTTAGCTGTGTATAATTTGTACTACTATTCAGAAATACACTCTGTTAAATAAGAAATGGACAATTTTCAAAGTTTCCGATCTTCCAAACAAGAAATCACACAGTGGCAAATACTCTGACCATCTTCAGGCAAAAGACATTTTAGTAGGGTCTTGGGGTTTTGGGGAGTTATCAGGTTTTTGGTTATGGTTCTTGATGGGGTTTTTTTACCCTATTGCAAACCATGGTATCAGTAAAAGAGCTTTTTTTTTCCCAAAAAAACAAGTCAAACTTCTTTTTAATAAAGATGCCAAAAAACTACCAAGGTTCAAGAAGATATTTGGGATTTTAAAAATGAATGCAGACCTATTATCAAACAATTGACAAAGTTCTCACATGTATGGGCAAAAGGACAGGAAAAAACCCCCGAGAAATGTAAAGTGAAATCACCTATGGGCAAATGAGTTTAAGTGCATGTACAGGCAATTACAGATCAAGAAAGCAACGGATAGCAACTGAATTAGTTCCATAATTCTGATACCCTCTTTGGCTTTTGGCACTTATTAGAGGCTTAGAGTTTTGTGAGCATTTTTCCTACAATAAGCCTTAACATCTACAGCAGTGTTCAAAATCCTATTCATTACCAATGCCAAGAATATGAAAGGACATTACCCAGCACACACAGGCAGGAGCCAATTCATCTAAACTCAGCATGAAAATGTGCTGTTACTATTCAAACCAGAGGGCACAACATGCAATGAGGCACTGCCTGGCCTTTGTTGCTGAAGAGTTGATCAAATTATCAAGTAATACACATCCTGATTTAAAAGAAGAGGGGGGGAAAAGACAGTGAACTGAATTTTAGGATGAATAAAAAATAATCTTCCTTAAAGACTAACACAAACAAAAACTTCAATCGTTTTTCTGATTCAGGATTATTAAAACACCTTTGAAAAACAAGGAGAGCAGATAGCAAGCTAGTGCAGCCAGTCAAACCCCTGCCATCTCACTGGAGATCTCTGGGAGCAGTCAGGGCACAGTTAAGGCATGAGCCTCATGGACACACACTCAAAGGAAGTCACAATGGCTCAGCTGATTTACTGGTTAACAACACCTGTGGTGAGTTTGAACCTTCTGAAGAACCATGGTGCAAGGAAAAAATGAGACTCAATTCCAGAAAGCTCATTTCCAGAAAGTCATTGGTTAGATACCAACAAAAGAACATGAAATAGCTAAGGCAGCACCAATCCTTCCCTTGTCTTCATGCAGGACTCCAGACATTCACAAAGCAAATTATGGCCTGGGGAAAGAAGTCAATTTTAAATAAATTCATGCATGGCAAAGTCTCCGGAGATAGAAGCCTACAGAAGGTAATTCAGAATCACAACCTGTTTCTTTTTCAAAGAAGTGAACAAGTGTAAAACCTGGCTTCTCAGCACCAAGTTAGCTCATGAATATATCTTGAACACTGACTGCTGCCTAACCATAGGACCACAGACACACTGAGAGAGGTGCCAGAAGAACTGAAACAGAAAAGAATAAAAAAAATTATTTTCAGTCTTAATTGACCAGAACATTGTGTAGGATCTGCAATTTTATCCTGATGGACATTTCATGTAGGGAAGCTCCAATCCCAGCTCTGCTCTTGGATCCACCAGACACCACAGTACCTTGCTCTGAGGTTACTCAAAGTTAATCTCAGCTCTGCAACTGGCCCAGTAGCTACAGCACATCACCCAAGCCCCCTGAATTCAGATAATTCACCTATGCAGTACTTAATCAAAATGTATCTCATATATAAATGTTAATCTATGCCCTTAGATGTAGGATAATAATAATATAATTTACATTTACATCACATTTCCATATACCATACATGCTCCTCTCATTGTGCTTTCATTATGTAATCCTGATATAACCCTACAGTGTGGCTGGGCAGTGTTTTTAACCTCTCCTTTTAGTATTTAATTCCTCCTGTAATAGCCTTTTACCCTGCAGTTTGCTTAAGATTTTCTTCTTCTTTTTTTCCTCATTTTTTTCTGTTCCCCATTACTTGGCAGCCCAAGGGAAGCAGGGTTTGGATTAACTTTCAGGGACTCCATGGAGGAAGTACAAAATATTAAAACTCATCCAGCCCAATACCTATTTCATTTAATGTTCACTGGAATATTTATTGGTCAAGACACTTTGTTAAATGTGAGACTATATGCAAGGGCACTTTATCTAAAAAATAAATCTGATCAGGATAAGGACATGAGTTTGGATGTACACTATACTTATAGGGAATGGTTTTCATGACATGAACATACTTGTCTTCTACAGGCAATTACTTCAATAGCCAAAGACTACAGAAAAATAAAGAGAGCACTTAAAACAGTGAATCACATTTTGTTTTGCAGTTCGTTTTCAAAAATTCACTTGAAAAATAAAAGAACAAACAAAGGAAAGAGGTCAGGGGTAGGGTAATCTGGGTGCACTGGAGGAAAATGCCCATGTTAAGTGCAGTGTTAATCACTGAAGCTTAGTGAATTTTAAAGACAAATGTTAACAGATAATTCATAAAGCAATCAAAACATGTTTTTGCAGCACCCTCTTTCCTTATTTTACTCTCTTTGTTCCTTTCAAAGAAGGCTATGGAAAATGATTTGGTATAAACAGGGGATTACTTTTCTCTCTCATTGCTCATTCCCCATTTGCTGTTTTGACAGCACAGCCCATTATTAAAGCAATAACACAAATACAATTCTGCTTGCTCCACAGTACACAGCAGTCACAGGTACTTTTACTTACTGAAATGGAAGTAGAAAGGGATGAGCAGCAAGGCAGGTCATTTCTAGATTCTGCTTGATTCTCAAAAGCCAGAAGAGGTTATGGAGACAGCGTATCTTTTTATGTTCTGCTCTGCATCCCTTTGCAGTGGGGTGGGTCAGATCAGCACCACTCACTGTGCCAAGCCCCAGGGGCAGGAAAGAAAGGAGAGGGTCATGGCACTGCTCTCCTTTCGAGGAGCCATGCACAGGGAATGCAACAACCACGTGCCCACTCTTGGAAGCAGTCTGGTTGTTAATGCTGCTTTTGAAATTTTCTAACTTCACATTAAGCTCCAGCTGAGCTGTAATGCTCCTGCTAAGTCCTAGGAATTCAGAAAATTACTACATTTTCATAAATCATGTCAAGTTCTCCCTCCTGCACACAGTCCAGTTTTGAAAACAATAATCACTTTAATTTCCTAGGTTGGGTACAGTTTGTGACAGCTACATAAATCTGTAAGATGTCCACATTGCACTAGATTTACACCACAAGAAATGAGAACAGAATCCAGCCCAACTCTTTGAAGTGTTTTCTGGTGTGTTTCAATTCACTGAACTGCTTTTGATTTTGGATTGCCAGTGCCACAAAGACACAGACAAACCAAAAAAAGTATTTAGCAAAATTTAAATCATAGCAAAATTTCTAAATCTATGCAGAGTTTCATATCACCTTCTTTTCCTTTCATCCTTATTTGATAAATAACATCTACATTTAGGGTTGTGATTTTATGGTCTAAAAATGCAAGTAAATAATTCTACTGATAACAAAAACTATTTTCACACAGCAAGGTGAACAGGATTTGGCTAAGAATCCCTTGTGGAGGAAGAGGCTGAAGGCAAAGAAAACCAAAAGGAGAAGTGGAATTCCCCAAGGCTCAGTGTTGCTATGTCAGCATCAATGTGGGTACTGCTCTGTTTTATTTTACAGAGAGATGTGAACTTTAGCTACATTAGAAGCCAGCTCTATCTACAGCTGTTCTTTGACATCTGAGGCCAGATGGTTCCCAAAAAAGGCTTTTTCAAGACAGTGCAATCCTTACCAAAATGGAAGCTGGTAATGCTAATAGTAGGATAATGTGAGAGAAAGTGCAGTGGTACATGGTAAAGAAAAGCAAAGGTGATAAGAATCAGTTCTCTACTCCATCTATTTGATGCACAGCTGCTGCTTAGCCATCACAGGTTCTGTTCTAACACATTCCTGCAGTGTAATTCCTATTTTTTTTTTTTTTAATCACTGGGGTTGTGAAGGCCCAACTTAATTGTTTCTCTCCAATAAGTACCATTTTGTCTGATTATCACTGATGTTCTGACAACAAGAAAGAAAAAAGCATTAACTCCTGACAGAACTGCACTTTCAGAGTTGGCCTCAATATTTGTTTTCTGCTTCTCTCTTGTCCTCTCCATTTCAATTTTGGTCACTTTCATATTCAGCAACACGCTTTACAAAGTGTTGTATCCCTCACTGCTTGCTAACCAAGCCTTGACAGTGTTCATTGCTAATCCAGGAGTTTGCACAAGTCCATAGCACAAGGTCAAGTATAATTATCTTCTCCACTTTTTCCCCCACTCCCTCAAGGCAATAATAGCTTCAGGGAATTAAATACAGGATCAAAAATGAGAACTCTACTCCTATTAATTGACCTGCATTTTCAGAAGCATTACAGGGGAAATGTCAGGGTTTCAGGTGCAGCAGAATAAAGATATTAGCACCTGCTGTCACATGTGAGACTTCCTTGCTCCATTCATACTGTTTGGAGCTCACACAAATTGCCCAGACAGCATTCCTCTAGTTTTGGGCAGAGGCTCTGAGAAGTTTAGGCTACATACCAAATGCAAAGTTATGCCTAGGTGAGCTTTCATTTAACATAAATTTGTCAGTCCAACATTGTTCCAAATACTATATTTCATCTTTCTCCACATATGTGCAATTCCTTTTCTTCCTTGCACATCCTTCTCCTTACACAGAAAGTCACAAGTCATCTAAAGTTCACTGAGTACCTTCAAGAAGGCAGAAAGACAAAGCCAATATTCGCACTTTTTTCGTGGTTTAAATAAAAAGAAAATTACAAGAGAAACACAGAGAGAAGTAGGAAGAAATTAAGCAAAGGTTGGATTTTCAAGATATGAGTTTCCTTGTTTGCTCTGGAAGCAAGTCATGCTCCACCAGAAGCATGCTATAATCTATTTCACAGTGCTAGGACTAGAACTCAAAGACTAGCAGCATGTATTAAAGACAGAACTCATTCTTTTTTGTTAAAAACTAAGGGACAAAAAACCCTAAAAAGACCCTGCAAGCTAAAATTCAGAAAAACATCTTCTATGTTATCAGCAGCCATGGAATGCGGTGTCTTTAGGATATCTCCTCATAGATATCAGCAAATTAGATAAATGTATCAAATTTTCTCCAGATCTGCTGCTGACATATTCTGCCACAGATTGCCTTCTCCTTCTCATCACAGCATGCAAACTCAACATTTTCACAGCACTGAGCTCATCCCCATGAGGACCATCATAAAGCTCTGACACATCATTCTTACCACTGTACTCCCTCCACTGGCTCTCATTCAAGGACACTTCCTTGGCCTCAGCAGGAAGCTTTTGCACTGCCTACATTGGCACTGCCTGTCTCACTCCAGTATGCTCAAACACTCCTGTACCAGCAACCTCAAACACCTTCTGTCCTGTCACCTGCAACTCTGACACATCCAGCCTGTGAAAGGCTGTCTCAGGACCAGCTCAAAAGGTTCCTCTGTCAAATCTACTTCTCTTAGAGGTTAGCAGTTAACTGTGGCCGGACCCTACCTCCTTCTGCTTACCCTTAGGGACTGATTTTTGCCTAGCCAGCCATGGGCCACATCATGGTTGTCATCACAACTTTCCATCCTTTCAAAAGTTTTGAAATATCTTAATTTGATCAAAATCACAAGCTCCCTGAAACATCATTTCTCATTTACCACTATGTGTTTGCACAGTTCTTGGAGCACTATGGACCAGATCTGACTGAGAGTGCCCAGTACAACAAGAGTATAAATACAACCAGTTTGCAGTTTCTGTTCATATTAAGAGTACCAGACAAAATAAACACCATACAAATCTTCTTTATAATCAGCAATTGAGCATGTATTTTCTATTCACTTCAATTCTCACGTAAGCACTCTGAATGACTCCATCCATGCCGAAGACAGAATTCCTGTATATTGCACTTTTCTGCTTTGAGGTTTGTCTCATTCAAACTTAGGATGACCAGCACTTCTCATTCTGTCCTGTAAGTAAAACAGCCACACCACTGCCCTCTCTGATCTCTTGGCAGAGCCTCCACCCAGGTGCCCCCAGGAGCTGGGGAGGAAAAGCACACCAGTAAAATCTCTGTTGGGAAGAGCAGACCCAAAGAGTTGCTGCAGAGGGAATGGCATGGCAGAGGGCTGGGATGCAGGAGGGGGAGGGAGGTTAGTGCCCTTCTCCCACCAATACTGATAAAATATTAGCAGAACAGAAGAGATTTTTACTCTGCAGAATCATCAGACTCAACAAATAATGATTTTCAAGATGGTGAAATTGCTGGACCAAGCCTGCCACAACCTGCATCTGCAGAGGGAAGCCTGGGCATCAGTGTTGCCATCAGCAGCTGTTGTGCACAGCTTTTACTCACAACACGCTTTGCCTGGGATGGGCTATCAGCCCCTTCCCTCTGCAGTCCCCTGGGATACCCGGGGTGCTGGTGTGGAAAGAGTTAAGATAAGGAAAACCATCAAAGCTACAGGGGACTCTTTCAAATTGCTTCTTGTGGGGCAAAACACAAATGTTAAAATACACATTAATTTTCTTCCCCATAGCAGGAGCTTTGCAGATATTGACAACTCTCTCAGGATGAAGCTTACAGCAGCTGCATTAATTTATACTATTGAGCTATAATGCTTTTAATTTATTTTCTAATTTGCTTCACATCCCCAAATTCCCTAAACTGTTTCTGTCTGTTTAATATGAAGGCTAGGCAAGGCTCTACCAGATAAATCCACCTTAAGGCTATCAGAAACCTTTTGTGAAGCAAAAGCATTCTCCTTCCAAAGAGGCCTTTCTTCTGTTCATGAAAAGACTATTAATAACACAATTATTCCTGTTGAAAGAAAAGGCCATAATTAATAGACTCAAGAGCAAAACATCCATCCTACAGGAAAACAGATTTTCTGTTCCTGGAGGCAATATTTTAAATCCAGAGTATTCCTTTGGATTTAGAAGCCGCTAAATCTAGAGAATAATGAAAAATAATAGAGATTTAAAAAAAAAAAAAAAAAAAGTTGCAGATTCCATGAATAGCTCAGCACTGAAAGCAGAAAATGAGAGGCTACACTTCTTATTTCCCAGCAGTCAATTAGACTTACCTTTCACACCATGGCTTGAACTAAATGATCTGCAAATATATGTTAAACATGCTATACCAAAGCTCAGCATTTGAAGTATATAAGCATATATTTTTAAGGATAAAGCTACTTCAGAAGTATTTCCCTTATTTGCAACCTCATTCTGTTAGCTGGTAGCTGAACAAAATATTAACAAGCTTTCTGTGCAGTGCTAGAGGAAAAAGAGCATGGGAAAGAAGGACGAGATAAATGAAGAGCAGAAAGCAGAGTGATAGCAGAATTTTTTGAAAGCTCATGGTCTCCAAACCTTCCCAGCTATTAGCTGACCAGCATCACTCGTACCAGTGATAACCTACCCAATCTCAGCTGTGCTCCAGGAGAACAGTTAGAGTCTACTCCACATCTCACCACCTTAGAAAACACATATTTGCTGGAATTGAGCCCCATTTTGATTTAAAGTGAACCTAATTAAATGGGATGCATGCAGGGAGATAGAGAGACTCATTGACTGGGTAAAGAGTAGGAGCCTGGAGCTGTAGTGATAAAAGTGAAGTACCAGGGGTGTCACCCCAACCAGCTGTAAGTTCATTTCCATTCTGTAATATTGCATTGGCATGACAGCTGCTCGTCTCTTGTGCTTCTAATCAGCTGCAAATGTCTGGAGGGCTGTCGTGGGTCCATTTGTCACCACTGGCTTCTCCTCATTCACACACAGGCATGCCAGCATCTCTGCTTTTATGCCATGTTAATCATAGTGCGGGTTTGTTGTTTTGAGTTTTGCTGCTTTCTTGCTGGTTTGTTGTTGTTGTTGTTTGTTGGTTTTTGGTTTGGTTTTTTTGGGTGGTGTCACATGTCCTTTCTCACCCTCTCCCCTCTGCCATGTTCCCACATACCTTTGGCACTGGAGAAAAGATCTCTGTTCCATTTTCTCCCCTGTCATGATTTATCTTTACTCTGTCCAATGTTACCCTGTGCAATGTTTTGGTTATCCCACTTCCTACCATTACTACATGCTCATACTAATAAATACTCAGTATCACAGTTGAGAAGTTACTCTCCTTTTATCTTTACTGTGCTGCTGGAGGAGATTTGTTCACAGTAGACAATGATTCAGCATCTTTCTTTTTCAAAATCACACCAGAGTGGTGCTGCTCTGCCTGAGCCCCCACTGGGGGTAGTGTGTCACCCAACACTCACTGAATTTGAACAGTGCAAAGTCACATTAGAAACACCACAACTCAGAGTAAAATGCCTAAACCAGTACAAAACACTTCACTTATGTTACAAAAATAAAGTTGCTATTTCTGACAACTGTGACCTTTAAGTGTTCAGTGTACAGAGCCAAAAAAAGGATATTTTGCTGCCACCTTTACAATAAAAGATTTCAATATGTCCTACAGAGTGTCTAAACCCACAGCTTTTGGTGGTGAAACTGCTGTGTCAGTTCACTATTGTGAATTGTACAGAGACACATGCCCACATATAGACTTATACACAAGTATACTAAAGGATGCTGTAGCATATGATATTTTAAAGTAAATTATGTAGTTACCTATTACTATACTCCAGTACTATCCCATCAAAACCAAATCAACACAGAGGACAAATGTGCACAAATAATTCTGGGATGACAGAAACTAAGAAACAATCTGAGAGTTAAGGAAGCCTTCTGACAAATTTGGCTTTGAATGTATACTTGGTGAGAACTAGTTGTTTAATAATTATAAAGTGTTTTGCCTATAAAACCCAATAGCTGTAGATATTTTTAGTCTTTTTCTACAGCAAAGAATCAAAAAACAGTGACTACTGCTGGGTCTGCTCTTGGTTTGGTTGCACCAAAAATTCATGCTTCACTTACAAAATCTCATATGACAACAGCTATCATTAAAATCTGCTTATTCTTTGTGTTGTTTCAGGCTTAATGCACATCCTCTAAAGTGACAGGCTACACAGGCACCCTTCAGGGAAAAATCTGCAGAGTATTATTTCATTTGGATAGCCAGGCCTAAGGTGAAAATACTCATCCGTATAAGCTTGTTAGCAAATAAATCTGCTACCATTTATGACAAGGCTAAAACAGCTCCTTAGAGGAGTTCAAAACATATACCATCAACTCAGGGGACAGCATCTGTCACAGGAAAAGTGAAGTGAAACACATTTTGCATTAATTCAGCACACAGTCCCCACAGAATTCCTTGGCAGAAGCTATGCTGCCACTGCCCCAGGGGGCAAAATGGCAAAACAAGCATCTCAGGTTTGTGCTGTGCCCTCCATTTCACACACAGAGACACAAATCTGCCATTAACCTCCCCATGCACCTCAACAGAAAGTTGTTGCAACACAAATCTGTGCAGCTGAGCAGCAAACTGCAGTTCAGGAGACACGCGGTCATTGCCTGTGCCTTACATCTGGCCATTCCATCCTTTGCACTTCCAAAGGCAAACCTTTAAGCCCTTTTCCCAAAGCTCCTGGCTACCCCTGCTCTGAAGGATATCCACATTTTCCACTTGCTAGTAAATGCAAGCCAAGCTTTTACAGTTCAGGAGCTCTCTTTCACAGATTTTTTCATAATTCTGTCTTTTATTAGGCATCTGTGATATTTGCCACAAGGAGGAAAAGGAGGGAAAATATCCACCTAACAGTCCTTGCTAGATTAATTCCTGTAGATTTCTTCTTTCATGGACCTTAGTGAGTTTATATACATATAAATAAAGAGCACTGTTGTTAACAGAATGTTGTTAACATTCTCTATAAAAGAATGAGTCTCTTTTATCTTTCACCCACAGATTGCCAAGACATTCTGATGTCACTAGTTTTCCCACTTCCAATATGAGTGCAACTGACTGCATTGAGGTCAGAGCTTAGCTCACCTCAGCTACATTTAAGACAAGAGAGCTCCTTCAGCTGGCAAAAAAAGATAGAAGGCGACACCCAGGAGAATGAAAAAATCTTTCATTTTGTATTCTAATTTTTGGTCATTGGAAGCTGCTTCTCTATGGTGATGCTAATTTGTTTTTTTAAAAATGAGACTCCCCCCTGGGATGAAAATCTCCTCAGAGGTCTCTGGCCTTTTGTTTCAAATTCCTTGTGAAGTCCTTAGGGTTGAAAATGCGGCTGCTTCTTAATACATTCAATTTTCCATGTGTTAGGGTCAGTAATCCAGTCCCATGCAGAGCAGGATCTTCCAGTTGGTTCTGAGCTTCCATGACGACAGTGAGCAGGGAGATAAACATTATGGAGACACACAGAGCCCCCAACAGCAGTACCTCACAAAAACACTACCCAGCCTGCCTTTCCTTCTCTTCTTTTTTCTTTAAATAAATCATCAGTGAATATATGCCTTGTGGTTATGCTCCTATGAGAAGCCATATGACAAATCATAATTAAAAACCATCCGAAAAAATCATTCACTGCATTTTTTAACATCTGCTTATAAATCCCTTTTAGACTTTCCTACCTATTTTGGGTGCACAGTGTATGTAAAACCCGGCACACAAAGGGAGAAGCGTTCATCTCACGCCACTTTATCTTTGAAGTGCTGATAAGAGGACCTAAAAATGCTAATACATTTGGAAATTCCCCACAGAGCCATAATGAACAGATTTCTGTAAACCTCAGTATTCTGCCAGTGTCTCGGGTGAGAGAATTCTTCAGTAAAAGCAGTTTTCTTCCTCATCCATGCTGCATACCTCAGACAACGAGCAAAGTAGAAGAGCAACACTTTACAAAATCTACATTTGTTTTCCCTTTTTGCATGTGTGTATTGAGTTTATGCATTTAAATTCATGCAGCCCACCCTGAATTGTCCAGCTGCCATCCGACTGGGCAGGGCAGTTAAAAACCAAGAGCTAAATTAACTTCAGCTCAGTGCAGAGCAGTGGTCCAAACCAAGACAAATGTGAGAGAAAGTGGCTCAATCTAACCTGAGGGCAGCATGTGACTCCCTAGCAACCACAAGCAGCAGATGGGCTTTTTCCTCTGCCTCTCTCTCTTACAAAGGGTAGCAAAGTTGTCCAGCAATTAAAGCTGCTGGGAGACAAGAACATAAACCATTGAGCAAGATGTATATTATTCAAGAAGAATCTTATTCCTTACAGATTCCTCATGGTTATAGCTGTAAAACAGGGAACATGCTCTCCTCCAACCTTTCCAAAATACCAGGAGGTTCATGGATGTAAGGTAAATACACACAATTTTTTTGGAGGAAAAAAGCACAGGTTGGAGAGGGTTTAATGCTCTCAAGGAAACACAATACTAACAACTAGACTTGGATGGTAACAAAACAACAAAAAGTTGGAAATAGAATGGCATTTTTCATCAAAAGATGACAAAGGATTGTACAATGGATCTCTGCCTCCTTATCTTTAAGTGAGGACAAGACAGAAAAGATTTGCCAAGGCCACCCACTAAGTGAAAGCTAAGACTAGAAAACTTGACTCTGTTATTAGGTACCAACCATCCTGGGAGAAAGGACCTTGTTCATGTGACCATATCTGACTTAGGCTTAAATACATTTAATTGCCTTCCTAAAATTTTGATGTGCGTAAGGCAGTATTTCAGATAGGAGTGGAAGATTAATTAATATAATAAAACAATTTTAAACACAGCACCTTTTGCCCCAAAGAATTTCATAGTGTTAGGAAAACTTTACTTGCAACATCAAGAAAATAAAGTGGCAGAGGGATATAGCACCAATGTAACTCCTGTGAAAATGTTTGAAAGTGATGGAAGAAAGGTGTCCAAGAAGTCTAAGACAAATTTGCATCATTACAGGATTGTGTGATTTTAGTAATGCACATACTGGCACTACATATATAGGCACAGTGCATAAGCTGCCAGATAAAGAAGTTGTGTTAATTTTTTTTCCAAATAAGAGAATTTGAGAAATCAGTATTAAGCAAAAAATTCAACACATTTACATGAGACACTTTTGGACAAACACTGAAGCACTGAGAGACTGAAAGAAATATTCTTAATTCCAGCCTCTGAGCGGGGCATCTCCTTTCTAGCTCGCATGGAGTTCAACTCCCTTTCCTACAGAATTATTTGGATCAGTATTTTCTGAGCTCTGCTTTGTTTGAGGATGCAGAATTGGGTGTAAGGAGAATAAAATAATATTTAAACACTAAAATTTAAGTGCTGACTCCGATAACCTTCCCCAAGTCCTGCTAGAGTGTGTTCCAAAGCACAATGCACTGACCATGTCTACTATGACAGATACAGCATTTTAGGAGCAATAAGATCAGGGCAGGCTTGGCACTTGAAAATCTCTAGCCCTGAGTTCCTGCCCCTCTGGTACTGATTACTGACAGGGGTAGATACAGCAAAGATCTACCTAAAAGTCATTTGGGTGCATAAGAGAAAAGACAAGTTCATAAAAAGAATTTTAAAAAATCCATTTGTATCACCTTCTCCTAATCAATTTTAGGTATATTTTGAGATGATATAAATGCCTGAGCAAGGAGCTAGGCACACAGGATGTCTGCTGATTCAGGCTGCATTGCCTCTACTGCATTAAGGCCTTACACAACTGCATAAATGGCCTTGGGATTAGGTCCTGTGGGAAGTGAAAACAAAAGTAACATACTTGAGTGCAAACTAAATCAATAATAGTGAAGCTTTTTATTCCTCTCAGTCAAGAGTCAAATGAAAGACAATCAATACAATTATTGTAACTTCTTCCTGAAAAAGCAACAGATAATCTATTCAGCAGAGTTGGAGGAACCCAAAGCACAGTGCAAAAGATCAGCTCTCTTCATTGTGAGAACAGCAAAGGATGCTCAGTGCTTTTCTAGCCAGTTCTGCCTAACTCACAGGAAATAGAAACAAATGCCAGGTTAGTGCTATTATCATCAGTGGATACTTTCTAAAAGAGACTGCATTCTCCACATCAGTTAAATCTGCACATCAAATGGAAACTCTCGCGTGCACAAAGCTCGAAACAGATTTTTTGCAGAGTAAAACTTTCATCAATAATTGGTTTTTGCTGCAGGACAAGAAATGTTCAACAATCCAATTTTTCCATTCCCATTCACAACGCCTTCGATTTCTCCAACACCTCCCCATTTTTTTCAATTCACACCTACACCACCCATGCAGAATTCCCTTAGCACCACTGGCAGCTGCACTAACAAGAACTGAGCATCTCACATTATTAGACCTTTTTCTACTACAGGTTCTTTATAGAGACTAAATAGCCTACAAGCCAGACACAGCAATGAAATGTAAACAACCTTGGTAGAGAGAGGGAAAAAACAAAGCACTGAAAAAGGAACTGAAGCGGAAATCCAGGAGTTTTGAACAATCTAAACTGGTGACAATCATAGTGCCTTTGTAGCAGGGATGCTTCATTTTTTAAGGCATTTTTCTCAGTTGCACTTTCCCAGCTATAAGAACCACATATATTTCCCCTACAAAGATCTGTCTTGCTAGTCTCAGCCTAGCCAACTGCCCTGACAGTTCTGCAGTATTCAGAGCTGAAAGCATCAATTTAGAAATATCAGCTATGATGTCCCTGCCAGCGAGATTTGCACCTTTTTGTCTTCTTTACAGGTGATTCTGTTTTAGTCCTTCACCTCTCTGTCTAGTACACACAATCATAATGGCAGCAAGAAAATGATTCTTCTGACAGGCTGCTCCAGTATCTTGCTCTTCAGTCCTCCTGTATTACTTTCCAAAAATGTCCTTTTGTTTGCTTCTGATGTTATTGTTGTTGTTATGACCCCTCTATGGTTTCTTTTTGGCTCTATCAAAAGGTAGATTTCCCAAAACCATTTTCTCAAGGACTCTGAGGAGAGCACTTCATCCCAATGGCAGACTTTTGTTCAAACCAATTCCTCTTGCTCTTTTCTCTAGAAGTGTCACAGAACAAGTTTTATTTGAGAAGTTTAAATAACTGAAAGCAACAAAGAAAATGCAAAGCTTCCTGGCAAAGGAGTTAATTCAGTTATGCATGTACTTGCACTCATTATTCCCAGCTTTTTACTGTCATTCACAACTCTCAGTTACTCACAATTCTATTTATTAATACAAAGGAGGAAACACTTATCTAGTCAATTCTGGTCCTACA
Source organism: Melospiza georgiana (assembly GCF_028018845.1). Taxonomy (NCBI): domain Eukaryota; kingdom Metazoa; phylum Chordata; class Aves; order Passeriformes; family Passerellidae; genus Melospiza; species Melospiza georgiana. The sequence goes on from NC_080434.1 coordinate 56,434,383, forward strand.
GTGAAACATGCACCTCTTGCTTTGGTAGAATGTCTTCTACTGGCCAGACCATTAAAAAGATTGGAACAGAGATACTTTCTAACACTTCTACTGCCCATGTAATGGATTATTTAGGTATTTACAACTCAAAAAGAAAAAAAAGAAAAGGTAAGAGGGAAAATAAGCAGTAGAAGTAGTAAATGCTAGGACCCAAGTCCTTTTATGAGGCTAAAAACTTGCCCATAATAGCACAGGAAATTTGTGGAAGATAAAGAAATAAGTCTCAGTCTCTCAAGTTTCATAGGCACAAGATAGACTTCCCTTTCTATGAACAGCACAGTTCTGTATGTCCAGTAACAAACACCTTTTGTGATTCATAATCCATGTTAATATCTTAAACCATCACCTCTAAAAACAGCCTGGAGAACTCTGCTGGTTTGAAGAGCAGTGTAATTAGAAACTAATGTATTAAGTTGGACAAGAGTTAAACCACAGTGGTATCGATCAAAATCCACCAAAACAAAAAAAGTACATTAGAGTATTCAGGAAGACTTCACTGCCTTCTTGATAAACAGATATTTTTCATTTGCTCACCATTTTCACATCAAGATCAGAAGTTTGTAGAATTTCTAATGCTCCAGGATACCATTATTAGAGATAGTCCATCCTTGTACTATTTTTAAAAGAATGTTATTAATGAGGAACAGTGTGTAATTTTGTGCTTGGAAACAGATGAAATCAGAAGTGTGTGTTCCTGTGTTTTAATATGCAATTGGAACAAACCTGTGAATTAGTCACACCGTGCAACATCAGCTGTTGCATTTGTTATAAGAATCTTTCTCCCAAGAATTCAACTGGCTGTTTGATTATGGATATGTAACTAAAGGGGTTTATCATGGCCCATGGTTGGTTTTAATTTTTTTAATAACCTAAAGCAAGGCAATTTAATCATCTCTACTTAATAATAATGAATAAAATTAAAAAAATAGTCTGGAATCTCATTAAATATAGGAATAGAATTGTGTGTGGAACTTTATCTTCAACTCAGAGTCAAATTCCACAGATTTTCCTTGCTGAACATTTTTCATGGACTATACCAATACATCTGAACTCCCCTGAAATACAAGAAGCAAGAGAATACAAGAAGGTAGATATCAAACACACAATCTACACATTTTTGAGTAGACTCAAATGTTTTTCTTTATTTTAAACTGGAGAGAAGTTATGCCTTATGCTATCTTGCTTAATTGAAATGAAAACACATTTTGAGACAATGAAAAGACACACAATGTCAGCTTGTATTCTAAAATTGATACAATTAAGCAATTAATTAATGCAATTATAATTCTCTTCAGAAAACATTTCATTGCTGTTTTCTCTAAAACTTCACTATCTCTGAAGGTCTCATTGTGGATAGGCCCTTCTCTTCCATAATGTCATCTTATGCTTTTTAGAAACAGATATAACAATCCCTCCAAAATGGCAAAAGTAAATAGCAATCCCTAAAGGAAGTAAAAAAAAATAGGAGCAGAATGTAGAAATGTTTGTGCAATACAGAACTCGAAAATATTTGCAAATATTTTACTGGTCAAATTTATCTGTATCAAGGTGTTAACACAGCTGAAAACATTTAAAGCATTTCTTAACAAGCTGTATTAACACAGTTCTGGTTGCCCAACCAGCACTTCTATTTGCTGTATTAATGAAAGGTGTTTTAAACTGAAGAGCTCTCACAGAGGGCAACAAAATGTCCTCAGTGCTGGAGGAGCTCACCTACAATGAAACTGCAAAGGAAGCAAAACCTATGAGCTGCAGAAGAGAGAAGGAAACATCAATGTGGTTCACAAGTAACTAGGTGAAAAGTAAAGATGAAAGAAGGGAAGGATTTGGGTACACCCTAAACTTAGTGCAAAAGGAGAAACCATTTGAATAGCTAGAAAGTGTATAATGATCTCCCTGTAGAAATGACAGGAGATGTGACTCTTCAGACACTTGAAAGTATTGTTTTGTTCTGAAGAGCTTCAAAACAGAACGACACCTTCTCTTACACAGCATCTGCTCCTTGCAAGACACTTGAACAAAATAAAATACTACTACTTTCATTCCTCACAACCTTGTTCTCACTGCACAGTTCCATCACCTTCAGTGAGTGAGATCACTGAAGGCATAATCTAAAAAAAGTAGATTTTTCTTTTCTGATAACAGTCAATGAACCTTCTGCCACAAGCAGCTTATCTCTTACTGGAAATGGATTTAAGCACACACACAGATAAAGAAGGAACATAACTTAATTCTCACATTTCAAAACTGAGTCTATGGGTCTGGCAGAAAAAATAAGCACAGTTTTTCACTGGTAAACTTAATACTTAAAATATCAACAAGTTGGAACTATAGAACCCCAGAATGTACCAACAAAAGCATTATTTGAGAGAGCAATTTAGAACTAAAGAGCAGTCAAAAGTAACATCCAACATGAGCAAAGAATGTCGAGAAATCCCAGTTCTCAGACAATATCCTCAAGGGTATGAGAGCAGTTACAGCAAGGAGTTCATGGGGAACCCAAACCACCTGCATTCATCACAACAGATCCTTTCAGTGCTGTACCAGCAATTTTCAGGTATGTTGGACCTATACATAAATAAGATGACAGTATTATTATATACTTTTTAGAAAACCAAAACATTGCCTTAAGATATTTGCTTATGCCTGAAAGCAAGAATACAATTCATAAATAATTTCTAGACTAACATTTTAAGCAAGGTGTGATTTACGGCCCATGGCAGGTAATCATAAAGGAACAATTTCTTCTCATATAAAGAGTTTCGAGTAGAATTTGTGATTATGTAAATTTACAAGGTTAAGAATACGAGAAAAATTTCAATTTCTTTTAATTTGGACTCCTATTGAAGGAAGTTTATCAATATAAGTCCAATAATCTGGTTTTATATTGAGTAGGTATCAGAGCATAGTCCACAATTAATGCTCTGTTCAAAGAGACCAGTTAAGAGTCACACATTCTGAATTGGAACTTGAGATTCCATTTTGAGTTCCAGAAATGTTTTTATAAATTAAAAAATTAAGAAAAAAATCACAGGAAAACAAAACAAACAAACAAACAAACAAACAAACAACCACCCAGAAATGTTAGGATCCTAACCTCTGAAAGTATTGATTTTCTTGCCACATTACAAAAGAAATTAAGAGGGAGAAGGTGTTGATGATGATGTTGACATGCTTGAAAATTTAGTCTCAATGCCACTAACAGCATAACCATTAATATAAACCAAGTGTGCATTTTTATTAAGTTAACCCAAAGTGGAGTCAGGGCTTTCCCAAAGATTCTGATAATATTATAGTGGAATGGAGAAATTCATAAATTAAATGCAAAGCTACTACTATTTAGTTTTGCAGACAAACCTTATGGGCAATTATTTCTATGAGGATTTGGGGGGGAAGGGGGGGGTTGGTTTGGGGTTTTTGGAGGTTTTTTTTGCTTTGTTTGTGGGGTTTGGGGTTGGTTTTTTTTGGGGGGGGGTTTTGGTTGGTTTTTTGTTTGTTTTTTTTTTTTTTTTACTGCTTTTCATTATTGCTACTGATTATCTGATCACAAAAGAGGAAGCATGTAGAGAGGAGAATGAAGAGAAATGAATGGGTAGATAATTATACTCCATCAGATGTACTTGAAATCAATCACAATGCAGTGTACTCAGGCTGTTTTCCTGAGTTTTCTGTGCCTATGAAGTGTTCAAGGGGAAACCTCAGTAATGATCCAGCTTTCTAAACATTGATTTTTAACAGTGCTGTCATTTCAGCCAATAGAACTCAGGTAAAGACTAAAATGTTTTCCTTTATTTGGGAACTATGTAGGAATTTCTGCAGAAATAAGGTAAAGAAAATAAAAAGGATGGTTGCATGAAGGAAGATGATTCAAAAAAGGAAAAGACAGTATTTCAAGTTTTATTAATGAGGTTTTTAAATGTTGCAAATTTTGCTTGTGGTTTTTGTATATGTGAAGCATTCTCCACCTAGATATTAATTAGTAGTGTCATCAGTCAGAATATTTCCGTGTCTGCTCACCAGCTACATTAACTTAATTCACTGGCTTCCAGTAAGGGGCAATAGTATGTTTGTTTATGACTTCTCTGTACAATAAAATTAGGGAATTTTTACTAAATTGAAATGAGGAGAAAATAGTCTAGTATTTATTTTCTCATTAAAACTTTCTGTAAATATCTCTAATGTTTATTTCATGTTTATTAGGTGTTTGGACAACAGAAAATAATATGTGTGATAACTGACCTACCTCTTTTTGAAATTAAACAATTTGTAATACAAAGCAGAATCTGTAGTGGGCAAAATAAATTTAAAACATTTTCCATTTTAAGGAACCATAAGTAACTCTACATGTAAGTGAAAGACTTTAAAAGAAAATGTTGTTTTTAAAGCACTAGTGGTTTAACTCCAAAAGCAATCATTTTTGGGAAAAGAAGATTCCATTTCAGCAACTGAGTTTGTTTTATCATTTGAATAACCAATAAACTCAAATTGACTTAACATGGCAATCCAACAACTAAAATTGCTCAGGAAGCTCCTCACTCTAGTGGAAGGTTTGCCAGTGCAATGAGTGATACTCTCACAATTTTCAGAGTCTGAAGTTCCAGAATTACAAAACAGATTTTATATCCAGAAGGCTTTCAGGAAGAGATCTTCACTTTCAAGTGCAAACTCTGAACATTTTGCTTGTAAAGATTATTGAACTCAACAGTAATATGATTACTAGAAAAGACTTGTTACATTGGTATAGCTGAGACCAACTTTATATTTGAAAGGTCAAATGTCAGGATGATCAATGTAGTCCATGTAATCCAAATCTAAACAACACATTTACTTCATTTGCGTTCACAAATAAAATTAATTTTGATTTTACACAGGATGACTAGCACATAGGCACTTCAAGTTCTAGTGCAGCGACTCTTTTCCATCTTAGCTCCCCCATCTGTAAAACAGGGATCAAATTTACCTTCCTAACTCAGCGGATGTGTGGATTAGCTGGGGAGACTGAAAGCCCTTTGAAGATGAGAAGTGCTCTTCATTATTATCCAATGGCAGCATTCCAATTACAGGCTCTCTCCTTCTTCCTTTAGGAGGTGTCAAACACAATATAACACCCCATGAGTCACAAAGATTAAATATGTCTGATATGACAGGTCTAAGATGGACAGGATATTATCCTAACAAAGTTACATGCAAACATAATTACTCGTTCTCTAATTCATTTCATTCAACCTACAAATGCTGTCAGTCTGCTTTCTGAAATGAAGGACCCCAGAGCTCTGCCATTAAGAGGGTGTTGTTTCTTAAGAGTGTATGTGAAAAAATACCTGTTCTTCCTACTACCTCCACCATGTCAGACCTGTTATTTCATTTTGGTCTAATAAAGACATTGTGAGAATTTCACATTTCTTGGATATCTTGGATTCCTTGATATCTTGGAAGTTTGTTTTTATCCTCAGCACTCTGCCCATCTGCCACACCCTTTCTATTAGTGAATTCATCCTGGATATATTTTCATTTTACTCTAGCAATATGTAGAGTAGAGAAGTCAGGGGCAAATTTTAAAGGCATTTAAGCACCTACAGTAACTGCAGGCTATGAACAGGTTTGTTTTTAAAATTTCATGAGGCCTCTGTCTGAATATTTAAGTAACTAGATGCTCTTAAAAATCTTCTTTTCTTGAAGTCAGAGAAAAAAACATCTAAACAAGAATTCATGTGTTTTGATATCAGCAGGATGCATCTTCTGCAGAGGTCACAGTCAGCTGATTCTCTAAATTGACTTCCAAAGTAACAAGTACCACTTCATAACAGAAAATTAAAAAAAAAAAAAAAAAAAAAAAAAAAAAAAAAAAAAAAAAAAAAAAAAAGAGAGAAGACTGTCACCAGCAAGGTACATACAGTCTCAAAAAGTCCTGGAGGACAAAGATGCTCATTTCAGAATAACAGGTTCTCTGCCTTATCCAGCACACACAGGGTGTCCTGTTTCTGCAAACCCAGGCAGAGCTGCTGCATCCAGGCTCAGCCCATGGACTGAGCACAGCTCCTGCTCTGCTGGGTGTCCCCAGTGCCAGCAGCCCCAGCCTGGCAGCACGGGGCTCACTGCTACCCCCAGCAGCAGCAGCACAACGGGGACACACGGCCAAGTGTGCTCAGTGACAGACAGGTAAGCTCCATTTTGCAGCATAATGAAGGAAGTGAGCCAAATGAGAAGAGCTCCAAAAGCATGTGAATAGGATAAAGAGAACACTGAATTTTTTCTTTGCTTTTTCTCAAAATTTTCATGTCAGACTAAGCCAAGATGAAAGCATCAGCTGACAATCCTCAGCTAACCTGCTGGAAGTCGAGTTTTACAGGTTAAATTGAATGAGGCCTTTAGAAACCCACTGTATTCCTTATAGCAATCCAACTTTATTAAAGAGTTTTCAAACATACCATAGCTTTGAAATAACAGGTGATGGCACCACTAGCTTCTGACCTAGATATTTATCTTAACAGAACTAGGATTTACAAATGCCCGGCAAAAGGTGCTGGTCTTTCTAATCAGTTTAAGCAATAAAGAATGGGAAGAATGGGATTTTTAAGGCTCACTTTCGAATGAAACTACAGCTGTACCCTTTCATGTGGCTCTGCAGGTCAATCCTACAGCACGTGCACAGGCGGCCAAGACCCCCATTTGCTGCAGCTAGGCACACAAACTCACAGGAGCCTGCTGCCCTTTCAAAAATGGTGAGAAATATTGTATTTTGACTTATTTTAAGCATCGCGGCTATAATGTCAAGGGAATCAATTCCATAGAAAATTCCTCCCCATTGATAAGGACAGCTTGCTAGAGAAATCTGTGCGACAAAGAGATTTCAGTTCTTAGGGAGATGGTTGCATTTTCTGCAGATTAGACCACTTAGGAGTCATCCTTCTCTGTTAATAATCACCAGTTTCTAAAAACTTAAAATTATTTTTAAAACCAGGCTAAATTCTTCTCCATGATTGTCTAAAGACTCAAAAGGATAACAGGTGAAGGGTGAAGGACAGTGTTCACTAAAATTATAATTGCCAAACCGTTTGAAACACATTTTTGCAGAGAAGCACATAGATGCACTTAGAAGTTTGATGTTCAGACACACAATTAATTTTCCATCATCTCATGACAGCAAAGAAAGAGGCTGAGAACTGATTGACAGATTACGCTTCAGAGAAACAGAGGGATATCTGTTTGAGCAACTTAACTTTGTCTTGTCAGTTACTTTGCAAGAGATTGACCTTTTTAATTCCCATGTGAACCTGAAGTTAGAGCAGAAAAGGCTTGCTACACACACTGTACTGATAGCTAGAAACACTTTTTTTTTTTTTTTTAATACTAGAACACACATTCCTTTATCTTCAATCCCTCAAGGGTGGAGCAGTTTGGCCAAAAGAGACACGGCTGGAACAGCAGCAGCAGCCCTGGGGCTACAGCTGGAGCTGAATGGCCAAGCCAGAGCACAATTCCTCTGCCTGCATCCTTCACACTGCAGTGTGGCTCAGTGAGGCTGGAGATCCAATTTTGCAGCCATCCATCTTGATCTGATCGATGAAAGTACAGTCCCCTACAACTGCAAGTCTCAACAGGCAACGCTGATTTCTGATTTAAGTAACTTCCAGTTCTGACCACCTAAATCAGTGGCCACATCTTTATATAAAAGACAGCAAAACACTACAACTCCAAAGGCTGGAAATGGAAGACCAAATGCAATAATTTCATATCCATATGGGCTTATTTCTATCATTATGTTTTTATTTCTTTAGTGGCTTTAAATATCTTCTGTATCTCAGATAAACGTGCAAGTTAGAATCCTTCTTTGCATAAACTACAAGTTTCTCTATAGCTATGTAGACATTAAAGTAATCTTTGCAAATGTCTACACTTTTAAAAAAGCAACAAACACAGCACAAATAATCTGAAATCTTCCTGTTCCCCTGAAATGCCGGGTGGGTAATTTTCTTTAACCATCTGTCCTGGCCACCTTAAACAAGTCATAATGCCCCCACTCATGTGAAGACAAACTTTTGTGGCATCTCTGCTGCACCAAGCAATAGGTGCTGCACCAAGCAAATGGATTTTCAATACCATGCTAGCTGCCACCATTAATACCCCTTTGCTTGGGGTATTAATGGATAGAGCTGTCTTGATTTAAGATCTCCCCTTCAGCTCAGCCCTGATCAGAGTAGCATCAGAAACCTGGCAGTATATTTAAAGTTATTCACTGTAATGAAGCCATACCACACACACAGGGACTCTATTGTCAAAGCATAATTGCCACTGCTGTTACACCTTGGGACCTCCAGACTGGATTACTGTATTGATTTTTACATGGAGCAGTTGTGGATCACTTAAAAGTTGCAAGCAATGGAGAAAGCAGCCGTCAACAAGGAACACAACAAATTTTCAGACCATGTATCTGCCCTGTTAACCCTAATACAGCTCAGGATCTTGGTGCTGAGCTATGAAAGGTTAGGTTCGAGCTATTTTTAAGATCACCTTTCTTCCTGAGAGTGTTGTAATGTTAAAGGAAGCCTCCTACTTTTAATTAATAATATCAACAGCAGGACATTTTTATTGAAGCAGATTCAACAGTGGCCTATTGTTTCTGTACAGATCTGATACGGTTTTATCTGTCTATGTTTAGGACAAGGTAGATGACTATGATGACACACACATGGCAAGCAGGAACCTACACAAACACATCTCTGCAGTGCATGAATGCTTCTTTTTCATTTCAAAAATATTTTAAAGCCTTGTCTTAAATTTGCAAATCCTTTAGCCAGGCTGCCTCTACAATCCCCTCATTTTCCATGGCCTTGCAGGATAGCTCTGCTCTCGAGAAACAATGCAGCTTTGAGTGAAGCAGCAAGGACCACGTATTTTCAATGGCTGGATGCCAAATATTAAAGTCCTTGTCAAAAGAAATTTGCCAAAGACTGATATTTAACTCCAAACATAAACTACATTTTGGGGAAACCTTTCTCTAGGTAAACCATTGATAAAAATCATCCCCACAAGGGGAAAAAAGCATGTTTGAATCCTTGTGAATGCAGAGAAATAAGAGTCTTGATGGGAATGAATACTGATAGTCTTATTTTTTTAAATAAAGGTTAATAAACATATTAAGATTCATACCTCAGTGGAAACTAAATTGTGTTTCTAAATCTTCATCTATAGATCTTTGAAAGTACTTGGTGTCTGATGTCAGGTGATTCTGTTTTCAGTGCTTTGAAAATCAAACCATGTACTTCAAAGCCCAGGGAGGATTTAAGCAGCAATTTTGAAGAAAAAAACCCCACCCACCCCAAAACCAAACAAACTTTAAAACCTACCTTTCAAATCATATATGACCAAAGAAAGGAAGGATTGCACGATATCTGTATGTTTTAATCCTGGCATGGGTATATTTATTTCTACTGCCTTTGATCAATAAGCAGTAGAAATCCATGCACCTGGGAAGTGAAAACAGAAATCACAGCCTGACTCAGCAGCTTCTCCCACACACAAAGCTGTACTTCTAGAGAGGGTCCTGCTGAGCCAGGATCACATTTAAGGCAGGACTGTTAAACATGGAAGAAGGCTACATAACCAGGAGGAATACATCACTCACAAGAGACTAAGGGAACAGTAGTATTTCCATACTCTATTATAGGGGAGGCACATGGTTTATGTGTGCTTCCATGGGTGGCTTGGATTAATTACACATAGCACAGTAAAAAATATGAACCATGAAAACTGTAATGGACTGGTATCATTTCTGGCCACTTAGTGGCTTTATGCTCTCAGCATTTTTTCCCACACACTGGAAAACAAACAAGTACAGGTGCAAGCTCCTTGTAAATGGAAACAAGCAAAGCTACCCTAACAGCTGCTTTATCTCCTTGCTATCTCTGAGATAATACTGCAAACCAAAGCCCTAACTAATCCAACAGCTGTAATAAAAAGGCTGATGTCGTCATTTTTCTAATCACTTCAACAAGGTACATATACACAAAGTGATTATTGCATACACTATTGCTCTCTTTGCTTGCAGAAAACTGATCAGCCCATTGATTACAGCTTTATATTTACAGTCCAACAATGCAAGTATCTTAAGCTTAGAAAGCAACAACCTGGCTGTCTGCTTGGGCAGTACCCTATCAGAAACCAGAATCTACATTAATATCTATGGCTCACTAAAAAATTCCCCCTTTAAAGAACAGCTATGCACTATCTCCACTAAGAAATACAATTCCTTTCTTCTTTGCCCAAGACAGAAGCAGCTGCAATTCCAGGCACAGCCCTTACAGATAGACCAGCCCTGTCAGCAAACCCAGCAGGGGCATTATGGTAATTACAGAATTCTGTCCATTGAAGAATAGGGTTATTCTGAATCAACAGGCACCACTGAGTGACCTCCATGTTCCCCAACAAAAAAGAAAAAAGAGAACTGATGCTTATGCTCTGAAACTAGTATTACAAATACTGTTTCATTTTTAGCCATATGCCTTTGCATTTGGATGGTACCACATCCCAAATGCCACAAACCACTGTCCTGAAATGCTGTGGGGAACAGCTACGGCTTTGCATTAAGTTCAGCCAGTATCCCACTATGGAACCAGACAACAGAAGTCTGAAGAGCTATTTAAGTAGAAATTGACAATTCATTCTTCAAAAATGTTATGTTTATTTGAGGGTATTGGCAGAATACATGAAACATGTATTAGAGAACAAGAATGTTGTAAAACTCCTGGTGTAACCAAGAGGTAAAACCAGCAAGTGTATATGTTTTTTTATTCTGCTACTTGCTATTATATTCCTCCCAGAGAGCAGCTATTATGTGAAGTTGACATTGCAGGTGTGCAGCACAGGTCTCTGCGTTATCAAGGCATTATGAAATTACATAAACCGAATATTTTAATTTAAATAATCAAAATTTACTTACTAGATTTGAAGCCAAATAGCAATAGCTTGGCTTTCCAAGTATGTGTAGAAATCACATCCCAAGTTAGTTAACATATTGCAAGCTTTTGTATAAGCAAGAAATCACAAGGTATATCAGTTCTCCCCCTTTTGCATTATACAAATCATGTACTCATTCAATACATACCAAATCCTTCTCAAACATCTTGAAGTTTTCTTTCTAAGAATACACCAAGCTACCTAATAGATAAAAATGTCTTTTATAAGTGGATTAAATTCCCAGTGAGGTATATAGAGTTCAGGTACATCACAAAGCAGATCCTTTCAATGAGTTAAGCAAAGCTAGAGAAAACATCAACCCTCACTGAAAGATATTCAACTGTTTGTTTTGCAAAGTTTGCACAGAATTTCTTTAATGTATTTCAAATATTCCTTTTTTGGGAATGAGTTCGTCCTCTAAACTACTGGCTCAAACAATTATATAAATTATTCTTTATATAAATTCATTTTTTCAGCTTAGTTTGCCACCTTGCATATGAATGTATAAAAAGACAAAAAGACAATAAATAACATTGGTACATACAAAAGCCAAATAAAATCTCCTACTTCAATCAATCACTGAACTATTACTTGTACAATATAAATTCCTCATTAACAAATTTACAAATAAAAAGCCTGTGCTCTCTGCCTTAAAAGACTGAATGGGTGAAGTTGTCTATGGAAAAGTGTCCTTGCAAAATCTCCAAAGTATCCAAAGGGCTGCTGTCAGGCAAGCAATCAACTGGTCATGAACAGAAGCATCCAGCAAAGACATTGCTGCATTGTGAAGCTGCAAAATGAACATTACTGCCATTCCTCAACCTCTGAACACAGGCAGACACAATAGCCTGGAGCTGCCAGAACTCTGGCAAACACTGACAGACATTTGAACTGCACCCACACACAGATCATCCCTGCTCTTCCAGGCAGCTGTGAGTGAGAGAATGGATAATGTCCTGGTGGGAAGGAATGATGGTTTTGTGTTCACTCGGCAGAATCCATGACAGCTGACCCAGAGCAGTGCAAGAACAGCAGCTGCAACTGCTCAGGGGATTGCAAAGGAGAGAGACAGGAGAAGGAAGGAGTGAAGATAAGAGCAGCCAAAGAGATGATGCACCTAAAAGACTATTCCAGAAAACAGCACTGAAGCCTATGATTAAATCATTAAAATAAAGGTTGAAATACTGAAAACGTCATCCTAAAGCTGGAAAAAATTTATCAAAGTAACTTGTTTCCAAATGATGAACACCATGAAACTTTACTTAAAGTTATTAGAAGGTATGAGTGCTTAGCAGTGATACAGATCAGGTCACTTGGTTATTTAAGAGGGAGTGATGAAATCTCATCTATGAGATGGGCTACACATCCCAGATTTGGGGTTGGGAGGTTTCCATGGGCCAGGCTGATGCAGGAGTGACACATCTGAGTGCCTTTCCATGTACAGGGCGGAGCTAATCCCCATCTCCTCTGATTCCTCTCCAGGAAAGACAGAGCAATGCAAGAAATCCAAAGACTAACAATTTATGCTGACTTAGGGATATACCTTTAGATGTGTCTGGGATTTGAAAATTATCTTTGCTGTGACTTCACGCATGAGCAAAAGAACTCATTTTTCCAAATCCTTGTAAATCAATAGCTGCCACTAAATATGAAACTATTTCTGAATCTTCATGGTAAATAAAGAATCCATGTCTTATCTAGCCCTCAATATAAAAGGATATCAAATTCTCGAGGTCATATTTTACACTCCCTGCTAGCACACAGTACAATTTGTTAGCTTGTGGATCACAAATAATAACTTATGATATATTAGGGCAGGCAGAGAATAACCCACCTCTCCCAGTTAGACCCAGAAGGCACTCAGAAGTTTATTTTCCTCCTGTGTCTTCCATTCTGAAGACTTGGGAAAATGTGATTCCAGCTGATTCCACTGACTCATATTCCCCACATAAATAGCAATTTAAAAGGCAGAAATGTTAAAAGGCTGCTGTCTGTTGAGCTCAATATATTACATCTGGAGAGAAGGCCATTATGACCTGATAAATTGAAAGAGATAAATCTTAGGTTGTATCCAGATCATGAGAAAAAAATTAATCGTGTAGATGGAAAAGAAAACCATAACGTTATGTTACATTTGCCTCCTCTCCAGGAATATACCTAGAAATGTAAACATTTCAGGAAATAATGTGAACTAATCAGCAACTCTAATATTGTGATTGGAAAGGACTACTCTGTCTCCAAAAATTACTATAATCTGTACATCAAAAGAGAAATGAAAGCTCTGCAAGTTTATGTAGTACTTAAATAATGCTGAACTACAAATGTAATGGTAAATTCAAGACAAAAAAAAGCAACCTATTTCTTCAAGGCTGAGAAGTCATGAGGGTCATGACCAGTTGAAATGATCAAAAACTACTCTGCAAGTGTGTCTCCTGAGCTGTACACTTAACACATCACCTGCTTTGCAATGCAACAAGCTAGAGGTATATATTACCTGGGGAAAATGTCCTCTTACATGCTTTCTAAATCTCCTGTGCATTTGTGTGTTAACAGACTCTTACTCTACACTCTTTTCTACCCTTTTTATCTCATCTATTAACACAGAACAAAGTATTCTCAGGAATTAGTGTCCTCTTTTTCTTTAAATGATAAAAACTAAGTATGACAGGTAGCAAATTTTACAAGTATTTCATCATAGTGAGCACTACACAGTGTAACACATTCAGGGTAGCACTTAAAAATTCAAAATATCAACTATAAATATAGTCACTAAGCAAACCTTAAGAGTTCCCAGAACTAAAGCTCAGAGCTAATATGTGCTTAATACACTATACAAGTACTGCCAGGCCAAAGTCAGATGACACCTTGAAGTCAGTGAACTCCACAGACAGTGTCATATTAATATCAATGCACATTTGGAAGAGATGGGCAGAGCATTTGAAAAGGCTTTTCAGCCCTAGCTGGCACTCTTCTGGCACAAAATCTTAGTTTAACAGATATTGGTGCAAACATAAATTATTAAACTGAACTGTATTCATCTGGGAAGGAAGCTTATTTCTGAGGGGAATACCCACAAAATAGCTCTTAATTCCTGAAAGGAGAAGGTTTCAGCTTCTGGATGGCACTTCCCCTATTCACCTCCAATTGTCTCAAGTAATTTAATTCAGAGGCAGAGCACAGAAGCAGGACTGGAATTACTCTACCACATTAACTTCTGATTAGAGATGGATATAAATTTTGGGAAATGGGCAGAGTCAGACCCACAAGACAACCTCCAAGACAAGGGCTGTCATTAAAAAAAAAAAGACATTTGCGTCTCTTTTCCACGTTCAATAACAAATTCTTCTGTTGATTTTGTTTTGTTGTGTTTTTTAATTTAGGGGTATCTCTACTACCTCCAAATATACCTCTTGAGGTGGAGAACAGTATAAGGCATACAGATGCAAGAGCCAGCAACTGGGGAACAGTTACTGTGGTACTTAAAGGGGGCCTGCAGAAGAGCTCAGAGGACTTCTGACTAGGGCAAGGAGGGACAGGACAAGGAAGAATTACTTTAAATTGAAAAAGAAATTCTTTACTGTGATGGTGGTGAGGTTCTGGCACAGGTTGCCCAAAGAAGATGTGGATGTGTGATCCCTGGAAGTGTTTAAGGCCAGGCTGGATGGTGCTTTGGGCAATCTGGTCTAGTGGAAGGTGTACCCGGCTGTAGGAGGAGAGTTGTAACAAGAGATGGTCTTTAAAATCTCTTCCAAACCAAACCATTTTACAGTTCTATAATTCTGTCTTTTCAGTATAGTTTTTAATATTCTCTGCCTCCTGCTGTTTTTCAGGAAGAGAAAAAACCTCAGACTATCACAACAAATGAAATATCAGCCAACTCTTCAAATGGGTACCCAACATTGGTATGCCTGCAATGCCTTTCTGCTCACAAGCAGACATGAATCTCCTCTGTACCACCATCAAGAGCTTTATTATCAAAATAAATACAATAGGGGGAAAAAAAGACTCCCATGATGGTCACCTCATTGTAGCCACTCTTCTGACTCTTGCTCTAAATTCAGCTTAAAGCGCTTTATCCATATCAAGAAAAGCATACTGAAGCCAAAAAGCCTTATAAAACATTTGACACATGGTTTTTAAATAATTTTAAAGCATCAAGTTGAAAAATAGATCAAAGGTTGAAAAAGTATCTTTTCTCTTTGAGTCCTCACAGAAACATTTGTAACCCTGCTTGTGAGAGCAGCACAACACCAGATTCATTCCATGAAACTCCAAATCCTGCTGAAGACTAGAAGAGATACCAGCCTCAGTTTCTGGAACAATCATTCAAATCCCAAAACAGGTAAAACATGGTTCATTCTGAACATTTGCATTCTCTTAAAATAATCAATTTATGCTTCTATTAAAAAAAAAAAAAACCCACAACGACACTTCAGATGTCTGCTTCAGTGAGCAAACTCGCCAAATGGAAGAAGGATGGGTCCTCCCCTTGGCATGTTTACATCATTGTAATTAATTCAGGCACTGCATCTCACCAGTTGACAATCTGGTATATTAAATAATTCAATTTCATGGATGGCCCTATGTGGTGCAGTTAGATGCACTTTCTGCTGATACACAACTGTTTGTGAGTTTAACCAAATCTGATCCTTTCTGGATTGCAGGCAGAAGCAATGCAGGGAGCAGCAGGGAGCAGTGCTCCTCTCCTCATATCTATCAGCATGGGGATGAGCCCAGCTTTACACAAGTGCTTGAGAGTGTTGGGGCAGTGTCCAGAAGGCAACTACAGCACTTGCAGTTACTGAGATATCCTGGGCAAAGCAAAGCAGGGTTGGTGGCTGAACTTCAACACATGCAAGCCACCTGCTCAGCTTGTTCCAATAAAAATTTCCTTAATGCTCTCCCAAGGCAGTGTAGGAAGAGATTGTGTCTCACAAGAGAGAAAGGGTTTGAGTATTAGGAGCTGTGTTGCTGTGGTGACGTTGATGATTCACACTCAGTCTGTGGCCTCACACCTAAGTGCCGTGGCACGAACGTCACACACACGACGCCATCAGACTCCTGCAGTCACACTGGAACAGGTTCCAAACCAGCAAGGAGCACACACCCACACTCACCTCTCACGGGAAGGCAGTGGGACTCGGTCACCTGCTGAAGTGACTTGTTGACTAAAAATGGATTAAAGCCACGTCTGTAATCAAATACATGCTGAAATATTTGGCTGAAGAGGGACATTAATCTGTCTTAAGTGTAACTTGCTTTGCTTCCTTCATCTGCGTAGATTTGTGATGGTGGTAATAGTTTTTACAGATTCCTAGAAAGAGGAATAGAGATTTTTCTACCTTTATAACCTCTCCCAGCGTTATTTGGGAGATCTCAGGCTAGACGAGAATATGCAGTAACACAAACCAAAGATCACAAGCAGAGTTTTGCAAAATGCATTAAAATTAGCTTGCATGATTTTATTTTCAAAATAAAACTTATCAAATATAGGAAAGACTTCAATACCACAAAGTAATATTTAATTTGGTTTCCTCAAAATTCATCCAGCAGATGAATATATTACATGGATTTTCATACAGAAAGAAATAAAAATAAGGCTCCAAACACCAATTAGCTGACTCTGATCTTAGTTATTCAGATGTAAATGGGAAGGAACTCTACTGAAGCCACAAGAAAAAGAGCACTGGTATGACCTTAATCTCAGCACACTACACAAACCACAGTCAACATTTGTCAAAGATCAGAGGTTTGATACTTACCTAGAAGAGCACAAAACCTGGCCTGAAGAATCCAAATTGCAAATACAAATTGCAGATTATTAAATAAATATGCCAACAAAAGTGCAATAATTTCACTGCTGCCCAGCACAATCATTATTTTGTAGACATTTACAATGGCAAGCAATGGCCTGGAGCTTGCATGCTTAAAATCCAAATGGAACAACAGAAAGCTAAAGTTCATTATATTGTATTGTCATTATATTCTATTGTCCACATCTCAAAATAAACACATATTTTCATTCTCGTGCAGTAAAACTTGTTTTGCTTTGTGTGACTTCTATATGAGAAGTATTTGGCAGCACTCTCTATGAACTACCTGGAACAGCCTGCTGTCAAGCAAAGATTTAAGAATCTTTAGGAAGAAGGAAACAGGCAGACACATACAAATCATAACAGTTTTGATTCTGGACTGTTGCCAGTACTCAGCATAGTTTTAGTGTTTAAATACACATTTTTTTCTCTGCATGTAGATTTTACAATGTGTTTCTTACTAGTGGGATCCATATCTCTCACTCAGACATACATGATACAAACAAATGTATATAACCTTCTTCCAGGAGTGAAATGCAAATTGCATTTCACACACAACAAATCCCATGATTATACACAGATGTACTGCACAAGACATTTGTGTTTCAGTCATGTCATATCTGAAAATATTTAGAGAGAGGGGTTTGCATGTGTGCACTCTCCTTTGTTCCCAAACAGCTAGTTCACTGCTAAGAAATGCTGATGAAATAGATTTTTTATTGATGCTTCATCTAACATACTAGGATGTTTGGTTCACAGTAATTGAATTATCAATTCCTAGCTTCTTTAATATATTAATTTAATAAATGCAAGATATGTACAGCTGATATTTCAAGAAGTTAATTTTCAAACTAAGGCAATGGTGGGATTCTTTAAGAAGATGACCTCTGTTTCAAAAGTCTGGGGATATATAATAAAAAGGCAGCCAACAAAGTAATAAAATATTTTAGATATAGTTGTTTGAATTTAGATAAAATAATTTTATTATCAACCTTGGAAAAACTAGGCTGAAAGAAACATTCTCACTAATAAAGAATGTGATTTTATTTCAGGCTAATTTTTTAAAATTTTGATATGTATGTTAGCCAAACCTCCCCTGCACTCTCAGAACTGTCAGCAGTTTTACTTTTAATCATAAGCCATGGAACAAAAAGATAATACAACAGTCACTCCACGACAAAGGTAAACCCATCAATCATTACCATCATCACCTCTGGGTTAGTGTCATCCTTATAAAAATGGAAGAGAAAATGCCAACATCCAAGTTCTTTTAAAGTGAAATAGAGAAACAAGGTTAGTACAATTGTCTTTTTTTTCTTTTTGAAACTCTTGCCAAGAGATTCAACCTACAGCTTTCCGTGATGGATCTCAAAAGCATTGTCATGTCCTTCTGGAATGATGCTGGCAGGTACAAGTCCTCCAAAAAACCCATCCTCTCATCAGAGGAGAGCCCTGCACAGAAACAGGCTGACTAGGGGAGAGGGAAGTTTGAGAGCTCTCCCTTTTCTTCCTCCCCTCTCTGAAATTGCCTCCCCAGCAGCAGAGCAGGTAGTCCCAAGGCAGAGGATGCAGCGAGGGTCACCAGTCACACAGACACTGCCCATCCTGGCTGCAGCTGCAGCAGGAGCTGCCAAAGTCAGCTCAGCCTGGCTGCTTCCAGCACACACTGCTCCAGCTTCTGCCTCTGAAAGCTGAGGCACGAAGCTGGTATCTGACAGCAAAGGTTCTTGTGGCTCTTGTTTCCACAGGCATTACAATGTCATTGCAAATTCAGCTATTAGAGAAGAGATAAATATCTTCAGGGCAAGTAGTGGTTATATTGTCTGCAATAACTTGCTGGTAATCTTCTATTTAAAAGGTCTCTGCTCCTTCTCATCCATGCTAGACCGTGACCACCTAGCCACTATCTGAACTCAGTACCACATATTTTGAGGATGAAATTTGTCATCTCACTACACTAGAAGAGAGTGACACATTTTGACACCAATGGTGCTTAAACCATACCAAAACATCAGGGAGAGCCTTTGCATCAGCAGGGAGAGTACCAGCCCCACCAGAGTGACACTGAGAAGGTGCTGCCTTGCTTGCAGCAGGGGAACTAGGAAGTAGATTTCCCTTGTCTTCTGCATTAGTCCCAAATCCCAACATAATGATGATAACTGCACTCTGTGCTTCTTCCCTGCAACCATGCAGTATCAGGACGGATGAGATTAAAACTTGGGCAATGCTGTGTGTAAAAAAAAAACAAAAAACTTCTGCTGTCTGCAAGGTCTCATATAAGAAATGATAGTTATGAAAACCTGTTCCTGCTGTCTGCTCTTGCTCTCGTGGAGACTCCTGGGTAACTCTTCACCACAAGCAGGTAGCAGTGAGGAAGACAAACCAGAAATCTGCTGCTATACAAATGGTGCTTAAGCTGCAACCTGCCAACAGAATTAGTGTGTTTTCACACTGTATCAGACTAACAAGCATGACAGGAAACCTAAAGCACCTAGATACTGCAAACTGATGCAAACCTCCAAACAATCTTAGCCCAAAATGGAGTATACAATACAATGAACATTTTCAGTGATCAAGTGATTGACTCAGCACTCTCAGTTGAGCATGGTAGCTGACAGAGTACACTCCCAGTCCTCTGCAATACAAAATAAAACAAAGACATATAAAACCCTTCCACAGCAAGTTTTTAATATATGACCACTTGATTGCTTGCAAGCAGCTCTTCATGTGGGGATGCTTCCTCTGAAATCAGAGGGGATTATTTCAATTTAGTCACAAATTTGGTTTGTCAGCCTAGGAAAAAAAAAGGAATAAAAAAAAAATCACTGTAGAATACAGATATCCCCATAGAGACATATATCAGTAAATCTGGAATTGTTTAAAATCACACTTAAATTTTTCCAGTAAAGCTTTTTACAAGCTGGCCATGTAAAAACAACACAGACTGGACAGCCTGTGAGAAATAAATTATAAGACCTTGAAACATGGTCATAACGCAGCCAGTGCTCAATCCACCATGGTTCACACTTTCTTATACAATGAGAGTAATTTTTAATACAACTATGGGGTCATCACTGACATTCACAAGAGCTGTGAGTTTTCCCAAAGCATTACCAGACAGCAAAAACAAAGGTTTGGGAGAAAATTCTTGTAACATTGCTGGCATACTTGTACAACAAAATTGGATTTCATGAAGATACTCCCTATTTACGTATCCCATTAAAATTTCATCCTAATGTCATGGAATCAGAGTAATTTTGATGAAACTAACTTAAAAAAGAAAGTCAGATGTTTTTTAGAATGGGAAAAACATGAATTACCCATGCAAGGCAAATAAATTACATCAAACAGTTGTGTGGCACTCAAATAAATCTGCTGAACAAAAGTTTGCAGGAGGCTTTCTACAGGGAAACAAATTGTTTCTAATCCCACCCTTTCTCTCTCTTGTCCATTTATATTCAAGAACTATCCCATAACATTTTATTTGGTAGAAGACAAAATTGTCAAATTATTTTTAAAAATGCTGAAGCAGGACTTTGTGAGTATATTTAGGAATAAATCTTAGAAGTCATGCACTGTCTCAGTATTTTTATGCCAATTCTACTGTATTTGTACTGATTTCATTAAGCATTCTAACTGCCAGAATTTAAATGTAAGCAATTCATAACAGAATATTTTGAAATAAAGTAATGCAACACATTAACTAGAACTTCCAGTTACACCGTACAATTTGTCAAATTGCCAACAGAACAACTCATTTGAAAAGACAGATTGTTGCTTATTCTTCAGCTGTCACTTGTGTTACTTCACTTCAGCTCCCTTTGCCTGACACTTGGCGCAGAGTTAGTCAATCACACTGACGGCTACCTGATGAGCTCTGATAAAACCCACAAACAAAACAGAGATTCTGGTGACTCATCCATCAGTCTGGAGAGCGATTTGATACCCCAGATAGTGGCTCCAGGAAAGCAACCCCTGCCAGCCACACACGCCAGCAGATATTAGTGACGCCATCTAGGCATGGCGTCCTCCCCAAGGCTAGGATATTATGGGGATAAATTACTTGGATTTGCTGGATTAAAAAATATCTTGAGATTCTGAATCTGTGGACTTTCAAAGTATTTTTACAAACTCTCTCTGCTAAGGGTTTCTTTTAATTATAAGCATTTAAAACAGCTACCTAATATGAAAACAAAAAGAAACCAAAAAAACCAACCCAACCAAAAATCCAAACCAAACCAAGCAACTTTGCAGAGTGTGTAGAGATTCTTTGTACCTGGTCCAAACACCTCTGGAAATCCAACTACACATCTTCCACCAGGGACTCCACTGAGATCACAACCAATTTTTGTATTAGGTACACAACAATGTACCTACAACACACAATGCAATATGATCATCTTGTCACTCTCCCTTCTCAGAGGCTTGATTTTCCTTTCCTGTGTTTAACTTGGCCATATATTTTCATATCCTGTCTAGAGTTCCACAGGTGGAGCGCAAATAAGACCTTATAAAGTGATGCAGTCACAGAAATAAAGAGTACATCCACTGCTGCTTTCCCTCTCCCTTTCATGTGCATCACATACACAGCAATAACCTTCATGCATCTTAAAGCTGCAACTGCTCACTCATGTGTGAAAATGAACCTCAGATTTCTACCAGTGATGAGGACAGAAGCCTAATGGTTTTGTCCAAATTAGCTCTTGAATTGGGTCATATATATTTTAATGAAGTAGAAGCTAATGTGGGAGCTAGATGCTAGATGAGTGCTTGTGATAGCTTTTGTCCTTGGTTTGATTAATTTGGCAATCACAATCATTTACATAAATGGTGAGCACCTTACAGAGGGGCAATCACATCCCAAGGGGGCAGGAGAAAGCACTGTACATTCCATTCATAAAAAGATCTTCCTGTGCAAATAGGTGCCAGGTAATTTCATTCTCTGTCCCTGTGTTCATCATTGACAAAGCAACTCAGGTGGCTCAGGCAGCACTGCAGCAACCAGGACTGCATCCCTGGCCTGGTCACTGAGAGAAACACAATGAGCATCAGGGGAAAAAAGATGGGTAATTTTCCCTCTCATGCTGGTAAATGGGTATGCATGTTCTAGGAAGAATTATAATCTCCTGCAAACACATCCCCAAACAAACATTTAAAATTTTCCCAAGTTTGTCAGCACAGCCTTCTCTCAGTTGTTCCACCCTTCCCAAGCAGCACTGCAACTCAGGATGGCATTCAGAGTTACCCAGTTTATAATCTATTATGAATCTAAATGAAATTAGACAAGCATCAAAATGTTTAAAAATTTCATTTGCACACAGAATTGATGCTGGCTGCAAGTTCTTCCACTGACTGGTATGTTTTTAGATATAAACTCAACTCATTCATCTCAGAGCAGAAGAGAGCAGTAATGCACATCCTGATACTCCTTTCCAGTCATCTTGGCTTAGCACACTGAGAACTTAATTACCCTTCACTGGCTTATGGAAAGCATCCTTTCACGTCTTTCTTTCCCATACTGGAAAACATTTCACCATCACTGAGCAGGAGTAAGCAGTTGTTACCAACCCCATGATTCTTCCAATTTTTCAGGGAAGTCTTTTCTCAAATATTTTTATCTGTTGCATAGGTGAATCAAGACATATTAATAAAAATTATAGGTCTGCCCTGCCTATGGACTTCATGGTTACATTTCCAAGTAGGAAACTTGTGGGACTCCCTTCCAAAAGCCATCATGAAAACCACGATTTTACACAGTGTTCAACATGAATTGGGCAGGTACATAAGAGATCCATTGACAGTTACTGTGTAAATGAACCATATCAGGTTCAAGAAAGCCCCTGAGATAAATATTATCTGAAGCTGAGAGAACATTCATGGAAACATCATACAGGCTTGTCCCCTTCTTGCCCCCTGGGTCTACTCACTGTGGCCACTGTTGGAGACAGGATATTGGGTTAGATGAAGTCTTTGTCTGAACCAGTACAGCTGTTATTATGCAGAAGCAGTAACATCCATAAGAGTTTACTGTGACAGAACAGATGTGAGGAAATGTTCAAGAAAACAGAGGAGCTGAAAAGTAATTTGGCAAGTAATGTTTTGGCAGCAGTACTGGCTTAAATAGCTTCTTTTCTCCCTGACCTCACCCACTTATTCCCACCACTCCCTTCTTTGTGCTTGTACAGCTGTTTGTGCAGCCACATCGTGAACCAGGCTAGAAAACCATTTGGATGAGACACCTCTCTTCTTTCCTCCCCCTTATTCTGTAAGTTATTTTTCAGCCAGATCAGTATGCAGATTTAGCTGTGCTGCAGATTTAGCTGCTGCACAGCTGAACAAATAGTTTGCCACGACTACACAAGAAGCAGCACAAATCAGGAACACGTGTCCAGGGCCAGGACATGTTTATGCTCAGCATAAGCAAAGCTTAAGCAGGACCATCACATCAGTACCAGCAGCCCACAGCCTGAGACTCCCTGGGGCAATGAAAGAAGTGTCTCTGTCCAGGGCAAGAGCCCAGCTTGCTGCCCAGCCACAGCAGCAACTGTGAGGACACTCTGCTCACCTGGTCTAGAAAAGATAGAGTTTCAATACTGATCAGACAGTGAGACAAGTTGTTTGTACAGACACTCCCAAAGAGCATCGTAACTCAGACAAACGTTAAAAGCTCTCCTAGGAGAAATGAGGCCACATTCAAGTTAAAAATGGGACATGGCCAGGTACCTGTAAATCACCTGAGGATGTTCCTGCTAAGCAGAATTACTGTGTCTCTTAAACAGTAGTTATTGAGTGCATTTGGCTTTATTAGTTCTCTGGGCAATTTCCCGATTAGGAACCCCCTGATTAAGTGGAAAAGGATACACTGCCTCTGCATTCTCTATAAACAACATATGGTAGTTTACTACCTAGGCACACACAGAGGCTGAGCAGAACACAAAGCAGAGGAGGGACCTGGGTACTACTAATGCTTTCAGAACACAGGCACTAAATGACAACTTGGTTTCCATCTCCTTGCACAACCCAGTCTGACACCTTTGCCTCACAGTAAACAGGACTAATGCATTAGGAAACAGCAAGGTGCCGTGAAAAGCACACGCCTTTTCTTTCTTACATACACAGCATTTAAAGGCAGGGATCACTGTGCACATTGCTTTCCTGACAGACTGCCACAATAGGAACCAGCTCCTACCAGAAGTTGCTTTTCTTTGATACAGGTGGACCAAAAGAGCAGAATTGAGAATTCAACAGAACTGCCTTAAACGAACAGCAGCAGCTGTTAAACAGTGTGTAAGTGCTGGCAGCCAGATACGGCAGCCCTCGTGACTGAAGGGCTCTGACTGCATACACTGAACTCCTCTCAAACTCCATACACCTGCCTGGATGCTATTTCCCAGGTCAGCTGGAGGAAACCAGCAGAGGCTGCATATGGACAAATTAATAAATGGGACACTATGGGCAGCTTAAACCCTGCACTTCATTATGTTCAAAACACAAACACAAGTCAAACACATACCAAAGAAGCATCAATCGAAGTATTGATGTTGTCGCTCTAAATTGTCTCATCCTGATAAATTCTTTGAAGGTGAAGGAAATAGGTGTATTCCACCAGAAAGGTCATATAATATGACTGTACAGAACCAAAAGAGAAGAAACAGAATTCAGACACAAAAGCTGATTTCTAATAAGCCCCAAAACTAAATTGACTTCACCTCTCTCAACCCTTCAGATGCAACTGTCTCCAGTAGATTCTCCCAACACATACATACCAGCTAAAATTAGGCTCATTATTGTGACTCATCCAAGTGGCTGCCAATCACTTAAGTTAAAAAAAGAAACAATTCCAGCAGTTGTGTACTGCACACAGCCCTGTGCTGCACAAGACACTTGAATCCAAATTGGAGCAAAGCAGCTCCATCACTTCAGAATGAAAAAACAACACAGGCAGTGCATTTCTTAACAGTCAAGGTCCTTTCTGATACATTATTTAAAACTATGAAAAACACAATTGTCTGAGCTGATTCTGCTCAACAGCTGGATTTTGAAAGATTGATCAAGTATGTGATAAAACCATTTACTTGAAGAATGTTTTTCTGGCAATCAGAATGATACTGTCTCTGTATTTGTTCTCCACCCATTAAAGGAAAAATTGCACCATGATAGTCAAAATAGACAAAACTTTCAGGGTTAACCCAACTACAGGAAAAGCACTGTCACACCTCTGCATCAAAGCAGAGGAAAAATTTGTTTCTGAGCAATTATGTCTGTCAGTATAAACTGGGATCTTCTGCAGTGAAGAACCACACCTTCCAAGAGCAGTGAGCAGTCAGCTCATGTTTAAGTCACTGACAGCAAGAGGCAGTCAGTACTTTTGGACATAAACTCCCTAAAGAATAAATAACAACAGAAGAAATCCAGTCAGGCTGCCACTACATTTAAAGACAAAATTCCCATTGAATTCAGCAGGACAAAAGTAGGCTTTGATACACGTTCCACACAAACCGGCATCAGACTTTGGTCTGTCCCCAAAGGGGCAGAGTTGTGACAGCCCTCACGAAACGGAAGGGAGAGAGATACTAAAATTGAAGACACTTCTGCCTGCAAACAATACTATATTCACTGGGAACTTCTATTTTAAGATGCACACTCTGGAACATAACTGCAACAAGCTGAAAGCTACAACTTTACATGCTAACATCCCAACTAGTCTTTTAAAGTGTGCCACAGAACTCACTTCCTTTATATTAATATATAGCAAAATTAACATGGCCTTGCCACTGTAAACCCTGAGCAGAAGAATTTAAAAGGAGAGTTCTACACTTTGGTCCCCATGTGATGAAAAGGAATTTAGATTCCAGTGTAGCTGCAAGATCTTCTGTTCTCTATGCCAGAGTTATGTCAAGAAAATGAGATTGGAATGTGGCCCCAAAACTTTACCAAAACAGTGGAAATTATGTTTTTTTCAATCAAATGCTCCAACATTCTGCTCCAACCCATCAAGCCAGCATACTTATGAATCCAGAGTACCACAAAGAAGCCTTTATCTCATCAGTATGACATTGCACATGTCTCTAAGAAGCTGTATAACTACTTATTAAGAAACTGTAGTTCATCTGCTTTGGTAGAGGGTGGATCAAACCAGGCTGTGTTTAACAGCACACTCTTGATATTCAGAAATGTATTAGATTGCTACATGACAGCTGCATTATGTTTGAGCAACAGGTTTGAAGAAATCTCCCTCCTTATTTTGTAATAATTACTGTCTTTATATAAATGCTAGAAAATATCAGTTACTCATTGATCAAAACGCACTGTCCATTATTCCTTCTGCATTCCTCTTCAGCAAGGTAAGCCTTTTTGGGTTAGCTGAACAGAGGAGCAAAAAATTCCAGTGTGTACGTCAAGGCTGACATTCTCAAACTTGGCTGACTTCTGTTACACTCCTAAATCCTCATTTAGTTTTTCAGTAATGCTGCAAACCCCCACACAACATAATGCATAAAGACACAGTGGGAGTTAGCATCTATAAAAATCAGAGCAGTCCTACTTTATGCTTAACTACAAATTTGGATGTCTAACTTCAGCTATCAACATTCAAAAAATGTTGGCATTATTGCTGTTCAAAAAATGTTGGCCTAAGTCTGCAAAGACATTCAGGCTTAAGGACTGGACATGAACCACAGGACCTCACTTAGGCCTCTGCCTGACCAAAGCCTTCTCAATGTGCAAATGCAGTTATCTGTGAGCTAGCACAGAACTAAGACAACAGGCAGGGCTGAAGAGAGGTGCTCACAATCTGTGTGAAAAGAATCACACACAGAAAGCTCTTTTGCTTTCTCTATGGAAGCTTAATAAGCAAGGTCCTGATATGAATACATCCACTTCCCAAAGGCAATCGCATCCAGTTTCTCCAGCAATGACTTTGCAGTGGACATTTTACTCCCTTTACTCACTTTACTCAGTGTGCAACTGACATTACAGGATGCATCCAAGGCCAGAATCCAAAAGAAAAGAAAGTGCAGTTACCATTTAGCCAATTTTCACTCTGTATTTCATCACCATCCAGAAGGACATTAACAACAACTAATAAAGCTGCAATCTGGGTGCTCTGCAAAGGAGGTGGCTGTGAACAGCTGCTGGTTCATAAGCTTGTAAAGTGCTGCTGCCTGACAAGCCTGTCCTGCTCTCCAGGAGGCCAGAGCCACCTGGAGCATCAGGGAAGCCCTGGTGCCTTCCTTTCAGAATGCACAGTGTGCATGTGTGAATCAGCCCCCACACCGAGCTGTGCTCCATCTATTGCCAAACCATGGAAAATTCAAAGTGAAAAACCATGGAAAATTCATAGCTCTGCCCACCCCCACTCCATTGTGTTTAGCTGAGGTAGTGCTGTTGTGGGTCATGTTGGATTGCTGTGCTCTCAAGGACATTGGCAAGAGCACGCCTGAGAAAGTGAGTTAAAAGCTGTGAATTTCTGATATGCCACAGAACATCCTCACTTCTCCGACTTCAAATTGGATCCACATTGTTTCCCCAGCATGGTCTAATATTTAATATTTCCCAGGCTCCAGAAGGCAGGGTGGGGCCCAGCCCCATGGCAAACTACCCAAAGGCATCACCCTCTGAAGGACCTGCAGTTTAATGCTATCATTCAACAGAGATTCAGGGAAAAGAGGGGAGATCTGTGGATAAAAACAACAGCACAATGCTTAGTTTGGCTGAACAGTCCTCAATACAGCCTATTTCTCATGAGTATGTGCATGTTAATTAAAAATATTTCATAATCTGGTAGTGTTTTACTTGAATGGCTTCTGGCAAGCTCTGTGAAATGCTTGAGTTTTTAGGGCATAGCAATGTAAAATACTACAGGTATCAGGTTCAGTACTGAAAGAATCTGACATTAAAAAGGTCAAACAACACAGCTTTAAAAAGACAAGATGGGAGGAATTTAGCAAGAAGAATCAAGTACTTTTCATATTATTTTAAGGTGGTAACATGAGGTTTATTTCTTCAAGAGATAGGATTGTTTCTCAAGGAACTGAGCCAAATCCAACAAAAAGCTAACAAGACACAGACAATAAAGTACTGCCAGTGAGTTTAACAGATGTTTTTCAGCTCACTTAGTTTAACCTGTCCTTGCCTTTGGCAGAAGACTTTTAATTTTAGCAAGACAACTAAGATTTCATAGCAATGCTGAACAAACATTTTAGAAAGAACACCGAAGAAAAATGTTTATGCATACTCTGTGCAAGATGGACACTGGGTACTTCCCTCACCTTCCTCTGTTTGAAGTGAAGGATAAAATTCACAGAGCAGAGTTAAGCCACTACAAAGAGTCTTCTGAATACCTTGCCCTTATTATGTTCCACTGTTTCTCTTTACACTTCCATGGGGTGGTAATTTATTTTATTAAACCAATAGTTTACACTGGAACTAAAACAACTTATTGCAGATATTTCTTAACCAGCTTCATCAAGCTCAATTGAAAAATATTTAGCTTGTTTAAAGAGATCAAATATTTGCATTTAGTGGATTATTAAGTAGGAACAAAACCATGTTCCTGACATATCTGGGATTTGATTAATAAGAAATTAAAATGTCTACACTGCATCTTAGCAAAATTCAGAGTTGCTGCATTAATAAAACACTATCATGTAATTAAAGTATGAAGAATATTTTGCTGATTTCAAAATTTCATATTCTATCCTTGTGCTGGGTACACATTAAAGCACAAGATGTATATTGCTTCTCTCCTAAAAGGAAGCAGAAATGGGCAGCTCTAAGAGCTACTTGGTCTGAGCAGCAGAAATGCACAATATTCTCCTGGAAGTTAGAAATTCCTCCACTGCTAAATGTTTCTTCTGGTGCCAATAAAGGGAGGATGTGTCACAAGGGGAATATCTGCCACTTCAACTGTAATTAAACTTGTTGCTGAGTATGATCCATATAAAAGTAATTCTTGATACACTTCAGCTGGTGGTTATTTCCCCACAGAAAAATGAAGGACATTTCAGTAGGCAGTGATGAAGGCATGGGATTGAATACAAGCAGAAAAGAGCCACTTGGATGGGAACAGGCATATTGAAGGTTTTACTCTTTGGAAGCATTTTAGAGAAGGATACAAGAACTTGCCTCCTTGTAAGATTAATTTCAAAAGTCAAAAGCACCTCACCAGTGGTTGAAATTGCATCTTTCCTATGGCTTTTCCCTTATAACTGGTATTTACCACATTACTTATTACTGCAAAATCATTCCTTCATGTACAAAACTTTGCATTTAATTTCTAAGTATAAACCTCTGCCTAATGAAAGGCTGGTGGCTTGGTATCTTTTCCAGGCACAGGTGTGCAGCCAGCTGTGAGCTAACTGTGCATAGATGGAGCCAGAAGAATTCCAGGCATTTAAACTGGAATTAAAATAAGTATTTTGTGCAATTTCAGATGCCTTATAGTACCACACCTGGCTGATCTAAAAAGACATGTATTTTTAGATCATGTATTTCCCAGGTCCAGTATTAGGCCAATCCCATGCGTATTAATAGGACATGGTGCTTGTAGAGCGCCAGAGGGGCACCAGGTCAGTACATTAAACATCTGAGTTGCTAAAAAGTAAAGATTCTGGTAACCAGGGCCATGCAAGTACCCACAATACACAACTATGTGAGGTTAGAGATGATTCACAAAGCATATGAGAAGAAGCTGACTTCTGATCATACCCTGCGTTTTCTGGCACAATAGCTCAGATAGGCATTTGGGAAAAGGAGGTGAATAAAACTTGTATTTGGAATTGTTTTGACTGCTTTTGCTTGTACTAATTGCTTTTAAAAAGATTTTGTTTGATTGTTTAGATAGCATTTTAGGAGAGTAAAATTAAGCACTGAGACAGGTCTTTGAACACTTCAAACATTTCCAGAGGGATTTATGGACAAAATCTTTGGTGATCAAGAACAATCCAAATCCTGAATCAAAACGTTAGCCTACTTAGGGCTTTTCATCTCCTTGAGAAACCATGGTCTCTTGAAAGACTTTGGCAGACCTGGCTGGATACTTTGGTACTTAATATGCAACAGCAAGAGCGAACAAGCTTGTGAACAGCCATTAAATCACAATCAAGGATAGAGTCTAATCAAGTCTAAAAAGAGCAACATTAGGTTTGAGCATGCAGTTTGTTATCAGCTGAACATATTAAACCATTAAAAGCATTCACACAGGAATCTGATGAATAATTTCATAGATCGATGATACCAAAATTTGAATATGAATACAAGCCACAAACTCACTCTGGGTTGAAATGCCTGCATCTCTCAGCTACACAGCAGCTCCAGATATAATGCAGGACACAAATGTGATGTTAATAGGAATATTTTACAAAGTAGGCATCAAAACAAGAGATGGAAATAGCTCAAGATTTCAGCTTAAGGGGCTAGCAGTGTGGCACAAGGAACTTGAGCTTCAAAACCTGCAAAGGGGGAGCTCATGAAAATTCCCTATCTCCATCAACTGGTTTCCATTCTCCACAGAAAAAAAAATTAATACAGAATAACACCATCATGCTCATTTTAGGGAGATACAGATAGGCAAAGTATGTGTCCACCAGGGGCCACGACAATATATAAAGTCATACTTTATCTATTGAGAGGTGTAATTTGGGAAGCATTCAGAATCTTTCAAAAGTATTAACTCTGACAAGAATATGATGAAGTGCATCTCTTTAGTCCCCTGCACAGAATGATTAAATGAAGCTAGGGAAAAAAAAGGCATCATTGTTTCAAAACAGGAACCTTAAATTAGGCTCCTCAATATTAGATAGATGCAGATTTTCAAAAATGACTGGTGAACTGACTCACGCTCATCTCCACTTTAAGCAGCCTTAAGTAGATCTGATTCTTAGGAAGTATTGTGTTCTCAGTCCTTTCAAATGATCCTTTTAAAAAAAACCTCAAAATGGGTATCCAAAAATCTTAAATATTTGAAATAATTAAATAGCTGTAAATATATCATTACAATTAATCACTTCTAAAACACTTGGTTTTGCTATCTTCTTTTTGTTACTGGAGGAGATAGGCCCTTGGTCTTTGTAAGAGTGAAAAAAGCAGAATATCCCTGCTGGAAACAAACCAACAGCCAAGTTCATCTAAATACTTGGAGCATGAATTTTAGAGATTTAATTTTATTCATACAAATTTGTAATTGTTCTCCAAAGCCCATTTTGTGCTATTTGTCCTGAACACACAAAACAAAGATGTTCAGCTCCCTGGCTGGGATGCTCAGACACTCTGGGAAGGAGCAGCAGTAAAAGAGCAGCAGGACCTGGTCCCAGCACCAGCATCCCAAAGTCTGCACTCCCAGCTTCTCACCAATGCCCTGATTGCCAACACATCCACTCTTACTAAGGAAAAGGTAACAAAGCAGCACCAGAGCATTTCAAGGTCCTGAATTTAAAAAATGAAAACCAAAAAGATGCACAAAGAGTGACTGCTCAAAGGAAATGCATTAGTGATGGGACAAATGGTGACTTTCATACACTCTGACATGTAAGCAGCTAGACACTGAATCAATACACCATAAAAAATTAATTTAGCTGAAAAAAAATCTTCTTGGCTCACCAGATCTTCACAGATTGAAGGTTTCTACTCTTACATAGAAGGGTTCCCATTGGGGAATACAAAGTAGACAGGTAGTGGAAAACTGTTAACAATCCATGGAACTGAGAATATTCAGAGCCCAAAGCCTGACAAAGAAAACAGTTAAGAGAGAAAGAAAAACAGCAGAATGAAAACATAAATACTGTGGCTGCATTGTGTTTCTGCTTGGTTCCACAATCCTAAGGGGCACACTGAACACTCCAAGGCAAGGGCAGTGAGAACTGGCAGGAGTGTCCAGCACACTGCAGGACTCAGCTCTCTAACACAAACCACAGCTATTGCTATTACATGATTTTATAACATAATCAAGGCACATGCACATATCCAATGCATGTCCAGTGCCTATTTAAATACAATGCAAAACATTATTTTGCTTTTGTTTTAACTTGGACCATGATTGGAAAGAGCAGAATCTCAGGTTCCAAAGATTCTTCCAAAGAAGAGTCACAAGAACTGAGTAGTCTTCAAGAAAAATAAGAACTTCTGATTCCACTTTTGACCTCATCTCAGTGTACTACAATGTACCAAACTTTAGAAAACCTCAAAAATATTACTGTGTATTCCACAGATATAGTGTGTATGTAATTATACTCAATACCCACACCACCACCAGCAGCAGCTGGAGGTTAATAAATTAATTTTCAGGGTAACTACGTGTACATAAGGAACCATTGCTGTTCTAACTTCACAGAGTCAAAGCAGAAGCTCAAGATCCCAGGATTGGTCACTTTGATCTGGTTCCTGTTGATCCAAGACTATGACATCCATCATCAAACACAAAGCAATCTCTCTTACTGTGACTTAAAGGATTCCATTAAAGTCAAGTTTCTAACCAAAATTTCAAAAAATTACATATAAATACTTCCAGGAAAAATGGATACACTTTATGGCACAGTCTAAACTCACACTATCCTGCAGTATTTCCACAGGACAGTAAAAACTCATTCCTAATATCTGGTTTAATTTTCTTTGAAGAAGATGCAGTCCTAATACATCCACACTGTGGATCAATTAATGTGGGCAGTCCTTGTGATACCAGAAGCTTCAGTTTAAATTCATATTTTCTTCTTAATTTGTTGTTTGGGATTTTTGAAAGCAGGTGTTTATAAATTTTACAAGGTGAGAGGCCACTATAGTGAAAACTAAATGTCAACAAAGGTAACTAATATTCAGGCTAGCAACAAAGACAAGATAGATCTATCCAAAATCACCTCTTCTAGAAAGTCCTGCAATCTTTAGCCAGGTAGATGGTGGATCACTTCATTTGACACAAGTATACACAAAACAACTGCAGACAATAAATCCACTGCTTTAATATCCCCTATCCCCACTTTAACCAATGATCCTTCAAGAAATAAAATTATAAATAAAGCCTACAACAAGCAGCTGAAGCAGCATCCATGCTCCTGTAGCATCCTGCCTCATCTTGCTTATTCTGCATCTGGCCCCCTTAAACCTCTTTACCCAGCAGCAAAACTCAACCAGAATTTGCTGAGCAGCTCCTTCCAGCCCCATCTATTACTTGGTGAGGAAGAAGCTGGCACTGAACAAAGCTGGATACTTGTCAAAGAGCAAGTTTGCTGAGTGCACACAACACAGCAAATTACAGGCATATTTGCTTTAATTTCATTCTTATGCATCTCCTTAAATCAGAAGGGGGGAAGCACAGCCTTTCTGTATTCAAAGTATTCATATTGGTTCCTAATCATCATTCTAATAAAAGGAAAACAATGAGCCTGAGGAAGGCTTTTCTTGGAGTTTATATGTTCTTAGCCACTCTTTTGGTTACTATTCCACCTTTTCTCATTTAAGCACAGGCTACTTAAAATCTGAAAAATGCACTGCATTTTCATAGGTAGCACAGACAACTATTTCATTATACTTCTGCAAATAAATTCTTTTTTCATTTATGCTATGCAATGTTAAAGAAAGGACAATCAGCTGGCTACTGAATCTAAAATAGTTATTGAGCTTTGTGAAATGATGCAAAGATAGAAAAATGGAGTTAGATGGCAAAAGTAAAAGTCAGACTATCTTCTCTAATTAACATCTCACTAGATTTTTGGTTTCCTGGCAACTTTGTAGTTTCAGCCTTGTCACATGAAAAGCATTTGCTTGATAAAATTTTCAGAAATTCTAATTTGTGAGTAAAACAGATTTTTACAGCAATCAGGAAGAAAAATTAGATCCTGTTTTCTTGTTTATTCAAATGGATTTTAAAAAAAAAGAAAGAAAGGTCCGATAAAATATTATGTCAATGGTATCAATTTAGCAAAAACCAACTCCTTATTTCACATGAAAGACCCAGTGGTTCAACCTGGGTATATATAACCCCCTTGGAGAGACTGTAATATGACCTTAATCTGCATGACTGAATCTGACTCTTAGGTTTTGCCAAAAATCTGTACACTCATTTGTGAACACAACATCAAGCATTTAATGTCTCATGCATAAGTACAATAATGAGAAATGCCCTTTCCACTTGGCTGTTAGAAAGCGTGTAAACTTCTGAGCAACAACACTAATATAACCAACCTCAAAATATGGCCAGAGACTCTGTTGTCATACAGAAGAAATTAATTCAGTCCTGTTCAGATTTCTGTACTGCACTTCTCAGCACAGCACCTGAGCATGCCTACACCATAAAATGGCAATAAATCTACTGCAGTCACAGAAAGAGAGTTGGATCCCTGGAGAAAACCCTTCACAGTCTCCCTGTTCCACTTCTGTGCCATATGGCTCAACTCACATCACAATTTAATAAAGGCAAGAATATGTGATCCCTTTGAATCAGACTCTGCATCCAAAAGTTTCCCTCTTGCAATAGGATATAATAGGATGAAAACAAATCTGCTTGAAAAAATCTTCTGGAAAGCGCATGACAGCTCCCAATTTCTTTTTCTCCCCTTTAGCTTTTCCAGGCTTATTCCAGTGAAAGCACAGCATGCCTGGGCCAAGTCCAATGAAAAGGTGCTCTTGGAATCCTGTCAAAGCCCACTTTGTGGTAACCCAGGCACAAACCATACTGTTAAAAATACTGTGCTCCTAAGATGACTTTGCTAAATACCTCTTCTACCACTAACTAAGTAGCACTAAGAGAACATTGAACGTTAGCTTGACAGTGTCATATGGAGCCTTGGTTGTAATCAAAGTCTTTTATTTTTCAGAATTGCATTATTAATTGGCCATAAATATCCTACAGGAGCTTTGGAAGCTTTAAATCCATTAGCCCAGCATATACTATCAATGGTAAAAATATTACCTATCCTTCCAACAGACACAGAACGATGGGTTATTCTCATTTCAGTTATCCCAAGGGCCAAATCTTTACCTTGTTTTGTTCTGTTTCCCAGCTACAAAGAGCAAAACATGTCCTTTCAGTCTGGCTGACTTTCATCAGTGATTAAGGGGAGAAAGAGAAAACCTATCAAATCTAAGGGACACACAGCACAAGCCAAAATGTTCCCTCCTCAGTGCTGTGCTCAGGCTGGATGAGCCCTCAGTGTCATGGCAGAGCAGCAGCAGCTTTCACAGCACTCTGTCCCAGGGAACTGCCAGAAGCTGAACAAGGCCAGGAATTCAAGGAGGACTGACAAAGAATCCCTTGCTTCTGGCAAGGTAGCAATTCCTGCTCTTGCAGGCAGTTTGGTGCAGAAAACCACTATCTTCCCAAAGGAGAGATAAGATTGAACAGGAGTGCAGAAGGCAGCTTGCTCTTAAAGAGGCCAGAGGAGGAGGGAGTTGCTGCCCCAGCAGAACATAAGCAAAGAGGGATTTCTGTCTTTCTGCAATTTCTTTCTGTGATTTCTGTCTTCCAGCTCACATGTGCCAATGCTCTCCAATTTTAGTTTTGCAGCTTTGAGTGTCACCCAACTATGAGCAATCTTTCTGGGGAAAAATAAAAGTATGGAAACTGTTATTTAACATGTAGAATATACAAAGTGGAATCACACAGAAATAATTTTCCAGCTGGCCTTGTTCTCCCATTCATATGACAGTTTTCATATTCTTCTGGAATTCTGTGGATTCGAGCTGCCAGAATACAGATGCTGGCCACTGTAACACAGCAAACTAACTCAGCACCCATGATTGACCAGCAAAAAACACACCCTGTGATAGACACAAAGTTACTTTGAAAAATCCATCAAATATTAGAGAGATTTAAAACATTGTTTTCTTGTTTCATCTCCTTATTTATTGCAGAAAACTGGATCCTGCATAGTTAGGAAAAATGACATCTTTTCCTTTTTATTTATCCCACACAGCACAGACATTCCAGCTGGTGATTCAGCAGAAAGAAGGTCAATGTACTAATGGAATCAATAAACTTAAGTGTGATGAAGTGACTGCCACTTCAATTACTGTATAAACCGTAAATCATTTTCAAATGCAAGAAATATCCCTCTATCAATAAACTATCTGTTTAAGCAATTGTTTAAAAATCAAAGTGTGATCTTGTAAACATTTTGGAACTCAGTTACATTGTACATCTCACTCATAACTTCTGCCTATTCCTCATTGCTTATTCCTTACTGACTTAGATTCAGTACAGAGTAAAGACTAACTGAAGGAGTATTTACATTTAGAAATTGTGGCAATGATCTCCTGCTCCCCACTTCTACTCCTGAGTCATAACTGGATGCTGTGACATTTCTCCCAAGAAAACTGGGAGCATAGAGTCAAACCTGTGCCCATTCCAAGCCACTGGTGCTGTCCAGACACAGAGAATTCCATCTTTACACAAGCTGCCACCACCATCAGGAACTCTAAAGGCTAATTTTGTGTGTGCTGATACAAACCAATGGCTAAATATTCCTGTTAAGCTCTACATGCTGCATGGCCCTGTATGACATGTCTCTCACTCAGGAAGCAAAGTCACAGGCATTTTTTCTCACCCTGGAAGTTTAAAATATGGTCCCTGATGAAAGGAAGTCTTATCTACCCAAGTTAACAAAATACCACAGCATGACCTGCTCTTAACAGTCCTCATTCCCCAGTGAAATGTATCACCCACACTCTTTCTCTTTTAAAGCCTGAAAGATGCTCACTGGCACAGAAAAGGAAGAGCAAGAAAATCCAGAGAGACTATTACTGATTAAGTGCTGTATATCCAGTGGCATGAGGATGCACAGCAAGCCTTAGATGCACCAGAAGCTTTTCATCCTGCAGCCCAGGACAGATAGGAGTTATTACACAGAAAGAGATAACCACTGGCAACACTAATTATGTAGCCTGAAGCGGAACATATGTGGGATCACAAACTACTGAAGCATAGATTATTAGACAAGTGGAGCCAATGCTCTGTCTGTAAACTTTTTCTAAAGATCTGCTACACTTCTGCAGGCAAAATAATGGGCATTGACTCTGCTTTTGGTGAACTCTACTTTCCGCGTTATAGAACTTCAAAACTCTCTTCGAATTTGGGATTCCTCTGTACTTTTGTGCCACAGAAATGCATGATAAGAAACTGCTTTTCCCCTGGAGTTTTATCTGGAGAGATTAAAAGCATCAAAATAAAAATGAAATGTAGATTATTCAAATCAAGAAAGAGATTGATTTCAGGGTTGAAAAATCCAACCTGGCTGTAGCAGAGCCAAAGTGGGAAACTGAGTCTGAAGACAACGGCATCACTACTCCCCATCACAAAACTCCCACATCTCTAAATACATTCAACATGAGCCCACACTCCTTCCCAGAGCTAAACTTCCTGATCCCAAGAGAGGCAGCAGACTTTAAATTGCAACAGCAACTCCCACTGGCCCAATCTCCTTTGCTCCTTGTTTCCAGGTCCCGAATTATTTTCAGAGCCTCTGTTAGGTATGTACACAATTCACCTTTGTTTCTTCCTACAACCAGAACACCATGAGCTCCAAAACCTTCCTGACTGCATTAAAAAACAGTCCAAGCAGTAAAAATGTCAAATCCAGAGCAATCTTTAATATTCAGTGAAACTACTGAAAGCGAAATCTTTTACAATGTCTCTTGAAGATCCAAGACCTCTTGCTTCTGGGATGCTAAGCCTTCCTTTAGCACTCTGGCTTTGTACTGTCCTTAGCTAATGAAGTCCTGGACCCTACCAGAGGTAATTCTTACATTACAACTCAAACTGCTTCTTCACAACACAGGTCCCCCAGGACAGCATACATAACTGCTGCTAAAGCTGCACTGACCTCTGAAAACATATTTGGGAAACACACAGTTCCATGCCTTCAGCACTTCAGTTTCCTCACAATTCATGGCAAGCCCTGCAGTTTTCAGTCATCTCATACCTAAACTGACGCCAGCAGCAGCCTGTGAAACCTCCTCAGCTTCCAGTGTAGAACATGCAAGACAGTGAGGCATCTTGCTGCACATGAACTGCACCAAAAACTTCACCTCAAATGTGTGAAGTTCCCAGAGCACTCCTGTGTGCAGAGCAGACACACTCTGCTCACTGGTGTCCCATGTTTCACTGATTATTCCTCAATAGACTTTCCTCAACAATTTCTTTGCCCTGTCAGTAGCAATGGCTTGGTAGAAGCACCAGAAATGCTTCTTCTTTGGTCTCTTCAGCAAGTCATGCACTTCTATTTATCTGAAAAATCAGTTTAATTCTTACAGATGTAAAGCTTAATATTCTGTGGTGGTTTTTTTTTTCTTCTGTTCTCTGAATGTCTCTGCAAGAAATTCTGCAGTTCTGAGGGTTTAACCAATGTTTGGTTTTACTTTAATTCTATATCTGGTCTTGGTAACGCTTAATTTCATATTGCTCTCAGAAGATGTTTTGAATTCATCAGCAGAAAGGGAATTTTCCAATCATCAGTATTATCAAATCACATTTGTCACTTTTTCTTGTAAACACCCAGAAGGAATTTACTTCACTCAATAAATTCCAGCTATCTGCCTAGAAAGATGCAGGGACACTTAAAAGCTGTGCAGTAATAATAATAAAAGTGAGAATCCTGCCTCTGAACTCCTATGTTTAATGCATTAACATCTGCTGAATATTATTACCTGCTTTACCATGGCATCTATATGCCCTACTCCAAAACCAAAATCTAAGGGATATACAAGGTACTGTTTGAGAAGCACAGATTTCATACTGGTCACATGGGAAAAGTGACAGACAAAAGGGAACGTTCAACCAAAGCAACAGAGGTCATTATTTGTAAACGTTTCAATGATTTTCTGTGAAGAAAATAAAGCAGAGGTTAACCTACAAAGTAATTCAAGTGAGACATAAATAAGTATATCTGCACGCACATAAGCTTCTAATTTGAACAGAACTTGGTTTTACTTGAGTACATTGCTTATATAAAATTTACCAAAAATGTCTATAATCCAGAAATGTATTATGAAGCTCATGTAGGTTGAAAAATTAAAGTGTAGAGGGAGATAGAAAGAAAATTCCAGCAGTGCCAGAAGACTAAATAGAAGAAATAAAGAAAAAAAAGCCAAACAAACAAAAAAACCAGATTACAGGAGACCAGGAGACTGCCCAGCAGTAAAAGTGAAGTGAGGTAGAGGTGAAAGGAGATGTGAGAGGACATATGCTGTGTGCCCATATGCCAGAAATGAAGAATATCCAGGCAACAGCATGCAAAACCCAATGACACTATGCAAGACTTGAAGTAGATGCACTAATTCAAACTACAGTTTGCCATGACAAGTAAAAGCCACAGAAATACAAAAATTCCTATTTTTCTAAAAGATTAATTTCCTTATACATTATTTTAGTCAGCAAGAAAAAGAATTAAATTCATGGAGTTTACCAATAAAAGGAACAAAACTACCTAGAAGACCACAGTTGGAAGAGTGTGTTCCTGCCAGAGCATCACAGGACTAATGCTGATTAATTGGAAAGAGCCTGGAAGAGCACTGTAAAAATGATGAGCAGTCCAGAAAGCAGCAACAAGCAAGCAACAAGGAAAGGATGAAAAAGTTGAGGGTATTAAATCTAAAGAACACAATACAGAGGAGAAGTCTAATAAAGGCTTTCAGAGATATTAAAGCTTGATGAAAACAGACAGGAAATAAACTTTTCTCCATATGGAGTGGATAAGGAGAGAAGTAAACTGAAGCAAAGCAGATTTAAATCAGACATTAAAGAAAATAGTTTAACTCAGCAGTCCAGGTTCTTGTTATCACAATAAATTCTCTCCAATTCAGTTCTCCACAAACAACTACAGTGAAACCAGCTGGGAGTGTTTGTGTAAGTCTGGAAACACTCTGTCGCTGCTTAAGGCAGCCCTGCTACCCAGACAAACAGGTAGCAAACTGTACATCAAGGAATCTGCTTCACAACACACTGATTCAGCAGTGAAGCCACTCTCCCAACATTCCAGTTTCCACACTGCTTTGGCCACATTTTCTCTGCCCCTTGTCTGTCTCAGATCTATCTCAGGTGTGTCAGCACAGTGGCTGCAGAGCTGCACCAAGCACCAGCACACGTAAAAATAATCTTGGGCTTGGAGGGTTTGTTTGAAGAGGGCTAGAACCAGGGAAAATGCAAACTCAACATACTGCAAAGCATCTAAACCCACCAATAGACAGGTGAACCTCAGCTACTCACATCAATGAATGGGACTTGCATGCCATGCTTGACACTCAGGAACTGCTTCCATCCAAGATCTAGAGTGCAAGCTCTCATCACACAGAACTGCACTGGGATTACACACTCACCACAAACTTACACCTTCTCTGATGGCTTTGCACCACCATGCTCACAGGGCTGTTTCATGCCCTATACAACTCTCCTGAGAACAAATAACTGGCTCTTCAGTAATGAAAGTGGAATGCTACAATGACATATTCTAAAATTAAAATATCAACATGACTTTCTCCTAGACACTCCCAAGGAAATGGCTGAACTTACACTATTTTGCAGTAAATTTCAAAGCAAGTATCTTTTGAAACTAAACATATTATGACCATTAGCAATGCAAATGAAATCCTCATTAAATAAATACATCTATCATAGAATATAAATTAAAATCCCTTTCAAAAATGAAAGCTGTCAAGACAATTATTGAAGTTTATGAAGGCTTTAGCTATAGGCAGAAGGTTGGCTAGCATTATCTAAATATTTAACCTCGTTGCTGGAGTACAATGGTCAATGTTGTACAACACATGTAGAGCCCTGAGGCCTTCCAGAATAGAGTTACAGTGATTACAAATCAGGTAGGTTAAATTTGTTGTCTAAGTAGCTCAGCAGTTGACCCTGAAAGTAA
This sequence comes from Melospiza georgiana, assembly GCF_028018845.1. NCBI lineage: Eukaryota > Metazoa > Chordata > Aves > Passeriformes > Passerellidae > Melospiza > Melospiza georgiana. The sequence goes on from NC_080434.1 coordinate 56,475,037, forward strand.
CTAAATATGAAGGCCCAGTTAATATTAAAGACACACAGATTATGTTACTAATACAGCTCTAGGAAGTGGAACAGGAACCAAAAGCATTGCCCCAAATTGCAATAATAGATTGAAAGATTCAGGAATCAAAACAAGGTCCAACTATGATGAGTTATAAGCTCACTCTCCTAGACTACAGATATCCCTCATTATAACTTGAAGATCTCATGTGGCAATTATTTTAGCTCAAATAAAACTTCTGCAGCACTTGACTGATTTGTAATTCTTCTTCAGGAGAAGAAGTCATATTCTTTCACCAACAGTTTAAATTCTAATTATTTCTTTGCTGAACCCTGCAGTGAAACTCATCTCTAGAAGGGGCCATGTGAAAGCACTTCCAATATTTCTGCTGCCCAAAGAGCAATACTCTTCCTTCGCTTCAGTGATTTTCTACCCAACAGGTACAATAGTGAAGTAATGAGCATTATAAAACTTAATACAGTGCCATATATATTTTATGACTCTGTATATCCAGATCAGAGAACATCCAGATTGTTTTTACAGAACTAATGCCAGACACATTTCAAATTATTATGTATGCAATGATTCTAATAAATTTATAACTCTTACCAAACTAAAATTTAAAAAAACATATAGCTGAGAAAAACAATTTTTAAAATACCAAACATTCCTTAAGGAAGTTAACATTTCCCAAGAATTTTAAAATTATGAGAGAAAATAATATAGATCAAAATGAAATGTGGCTTAATAAGAAGGATTTTTCACTAATGCAAGTATAAGACATTAAAAATCTATGAAAATGAAAAACCTTTCACAATGCTCTACTGTTTGTACAGTACAGCATTTAAAAAGCAATACCAGGGAGGATGTAAAGCCACATAAAAGCTCTGGATAAGGGACTGTAAAATGAGATTCCCTCATATCAGACTAACATCAGAAAAATAACTTCCCTGTGTAGATTGCCACTATTTCCCTTCTGTTTACCTATGGTAACATGATAAATTTCCAAAATATCCAACAATTTAATGATCTTTGATGTTGCCCTTATGACCAAAGGGCGGAACAAGATTTCCATATTTGACATTTAGATATGGAAAGATTCAAGTTACCTGCTCAAGTTTGAACAGAAAGCCTCTGGCAGCCCTGCAAACCAAAACTGGTCCTGAAGCCCAAGAGATTCAAAAACAACTGGACCCTCCTTGTTTGCCATTTCTGCAGGAAAACATCAAGGTGCAACCAGGCAGTCCTCGTAGAGAAACCACAACTCACCTCAAGTCTGGTTTTGAGACAGAAACTACAGAGACAGAGGCTTCCACTGTTGGCAATCTGAGCAAAAATCTCCTACTTTAGGATCTTACTGAGGAGAAAGATTGGATCTTACTGAGGAGAAAGATTGGATATGCATTAGCTCTGGAAATAATAGTTCGAAAAAAGAGCCGAATGTGCAAATATCTTGATTAGAAAGATGTTTGAAGTTTGTTCAACATTGTTAATATCCATCAAACACTATGGTTTTTTTCTTCATTCAATTTCTCCACCTCAACAGGAAGTTACAGCCAGGTGTAATCTCAGAGAATTAGCTCAGTATTGGCCAAGTACAGCAAGAAAGTTCATAGGAGCACAGTTCTCTTGATATTAGTGTCACAGTTAAAGCCAACACGAGTGGACAGGCTTCCCCAGCTCCTGGGGAGGAGTTTTCCAAGGATTGCCCATCCTAGCCTCACTTAGAATATACTATGTTTTACTTACACCAATCTGTGTTTTCAAAGAGCAGCAGCTCAAACTTTAAATCTGCAAACTATATAGGCAGAGTAAGTGTTTAAGATAAAATATGTTTCTATGTGAAAAGAAAATTGAGAATATACAGACTTGGAAAGCACAAATTTCAACAGATCTTCCATACCTAGTGTGTGCTGGTTTTGGCTGGGGTCATTTTCTTCACAGTGCCTGGTATGTGGCTGGGTTTTGGACTTGTGCTGAACACAGGGTTTATAACACAGAGATGTTTTTGTTATTGCTGAGCAGAGCTTACACAGAGCCCAAACCCTTTTCTGCTTTTCCACTCTCCACTCTGGCAGGGGAGTTGGAGCTCAGTGGGAGGCTGGGAGGAGACACAGCCAGGACAGGTGACCCAAAGTGACAAATGGGACATTCCAGACCATGTGACATCATGCTCAGTGTATAAAGTGAGGTGAAGAAGGAGGAAGGGGTGGGATATTTGGAGTGGTGGCATTTGTCTTCACAAGTCACTGTTACCATGGTAGGTCTGGCTGTCCTGGAGGTGGTCGAACACCTGCCTGCACATGGGAATTAGGGTATTAATTTTTTGTTTTTCTTTGTTTGTGTGTGTGGCTCTTGCTTTCCCTATCAAACTGTCTTTATCTTCAACCCACCAGTTTTCTAGCTTTTACCCTTCCACTGGTGGGTGAGTGAATCAGGGCTGCTTGGGGTTTGGTTGCCAGCTGAGGTGAAACCATGACAGTCCTTTTTGTTGCCAAGTAAGGCTGTTGTGGTTTAGGAATGATATTCTCCACTTTGGTACTCCTCTAAAACCACGTGCCCCTCTCCTCCCACCTCCAACTGGAGGCACTCATTGAGGTAAGAACAATTTGCTGGAAATAGCGATGAGAAAAAAAAATTAAATTAACAATAACAGCAACAATATTAATAACAAAAAGTAAAAGAAAATAATTTATTCACATATAAAAACTCTCAATAATAGACAATATCAGATGGATCCCTCCACCATGTTTCTTGAACAGAAGGAATTCTCCCCAGAATGGATTCCCTTTTCCCCCACCCCAGCAATGACGAGAGGTGGCATAGAATAACCTCTGTGTCCTAGCCATGCCCCCTTCCTGGATACTGCAAAACAAAAGCTGTCCTGGCTGGAACCAGGACACACAGGAAGGTAGTTTCATACAAGACCTGAAGTCCAGTTTAGAATGAGCACAAACTCTTCAGGAAGAGGGGCCAGCATGCAGCCTGCTAGTGCTGTTACATGCTGCTTTTCTGACCCATGTTTGACAGAATCAGCCTTGCATGCTGCCACCACCCTGAAGAATGACTAGGCTTGTCTAAGACCACATTTCATAACTAAATCCAGAAACACCTCACCTAAAGAGCAAATGTATGATTCAATTATTTTTTGCTTGGACAAACAATTTTTTCCACCTAGTCTATTTCTACAGAACAGGAAATCTACTATTTCCACAGAAAAAGCTGCAGCCTTCCACTCTCACCAGAATATCTCCTTCATATTTAAGAAATCCAATCAGCATTCTCAAAGGCCCTGATTTCAGTGCATGTTGTATGTCTTAATTTTATTTAAAATGTCTTCTGGAAACTACTGAGCATCCTCTCCTCCAGTTTCTCCCAGTATGTGTCAGGCATACACAGGAGGGGCCCAGGAATATACTGCAATATCAAATATTACGTGTGGTTGGGTTTAGTTGTGTTAACACAGCACAGCCATCCCAGCTGAATTTGCCTTGAAGATAAAGTATAAGCAGCACTGCTTAGTATGCTTCACAGTTGCCTCTAACAAGGTTTGAATGAAGGACAGAACAAATACAAACAAAATTATCTTACTTCCTATTGCACTTAAATTTTGACAGACTAGAAACTGTCCAAATTCTCCTACTATTTTGTGGTTAAAATAGGAAAATCCAGTCTGCTACAAATGGAGAACAGTCCAATTAAACATATTTATTACTGAAAAATTGTCATCTCTGGAGCTGCCTTGAAGCATGATATATCAACAAATTTGCCTGCTAAGGAAGCATCACGTATATAATGACCAAAGTTTGTGACATTATCAAAGACCCTTCAAGAATGAAAAGTGATACAAATTGCTGCAAGCTTTGCTTTCTAAACTTCTGATTGTTCCTGAATATGACACAAATAGAATCAATCTAAACTTACTCATTTTTCCAACATCTGTTAGGATCTCTTAAAGAGTCTGTCCTTGGGGACAATTTGTCACACAAAATGATGACATTTGCACCACGACATGCTGACATTATACTATCCTATTGTCACTATTTGTGACAAACATGGCCCTACAACAACCTTTTGTTAACCTCTCTGATACCATGGACAAGTATTTGACCATGTAGTGCAAAGAGAATCAATGACACCTTTGGGACCAAAGCAGAGCAAGTCTGTTCCCTTGTGTAAGCCAATGTCAGCCTGTTTGCTCCTAATTTTATGGTACCAGGAGTGCCACAAGTGCCACATGCTCTGATCCTGCAACACCTCTGAACAAGGACAGCCTGACATACAAGGAGTTAGTTCATTGAAATAGTCAAGCTAAATGAAGCAGTAACAGAACTCTATAGTCAACATCTTTAAGTGGTAATAGGGAAGGATGAACCCAAATTAGCCTTCTAATTATTTTCTCCTTAACTTGACTATTTAAGCAATTACCTAAGTTACACACTATAATGCCCTGAAAATTTTTAGTACTGAACAGACTTGGTTTGCTGCACCACTGTTCCTTCAACAAAAAAAAAAAAAAAAAGGCGAAGGAAGAAAACCTTTTATTTCTCCCATGTAGATATAATAATGATGCCTACTTTTGTGTCATTCCCCAGAATTATGAGCATGTGATTCAGAAGCTACAAAAAATTACAAATTGGTGCTGCTTTTGTTGTCAGGATGAGCCTCCTGCTGTTAGCAAAGAGAGATGAGAGCCACCTAATGCTTTGGGGGCTTAAATAGCTGGTAACTAACAGGTGACCACTGTGGCTGCAGCATCAGCCCAAGGATCTGCCCCAAAACACTCTGGAGCTGCTGTGGCCTTGCAGAGCCTTGGGCTCAGTGACACCAGAGGGAGAAGCCCTGCTCTGGCAGCTCAGTGAGTGCAGCAGAGCTCGGGACAGTGGAACTCCACTACAGGGAGCCTTCTGCTGCAGGGAAGTGATGAGGACTCAGGTCTCGTTTCTCTCTGCTGAATTGATTGCCTGAGCAAGGAGATTGATGCAGAAATCAATTCACTGATGCCAGCTGGTTTCCCTCTACCTGCACTGGTAGTAAGTTGATTGGGATATTAGTTTCCTTCAGCTGATGTGTCTTCCATATGTAACAGGCTGACCCTGGTGATGCTGAACACAAAGCAGCTAGAAAATTTCAATTAACCAATCCATAGAAAGGAAGGTAGGGAAGTAAGAGAGAGTAAGACAAAGAAAGGTAAAAAACAACAATCCTCAGCTCATGCAAAGAGGCTTGTTTGTTCTAGATAAATGCAATAATATAGAATTTTAGAGTAAATAAAATGAAGAGGAAGAACAGTGTGGAATTCAACAATTAAAATATAATTTTATATATTGGGTTATTACTTATATATTATATTATTTATATATATATATATATATATAAAATAACCCAATATATATATATTATTTATATATTGGGTTATTACTTGTTTCTGTTTACTTTTGTCCATTTTTTAGGCTCTTGTACCTCTTTCTTCCCATTACTGTTAGCATTCCATTACCTGTAAGACAAATTAAAGCCAAGGATCCTTCCATAATGGATGAAACTTAAGCCAATGAAATGGTGATGCTTCATTCATAGCTGAGAAATACAATCACAGCCCAGGTTTCCAGAGAGTCTATAGATAGAATGTTTTTACTGACAACCTTCAAATCAATTTTTAAAATTGAAAGAGAGCACTAGTAATCTCTATTTAAAAATGATGGGCTATTTGTAAATAATAATGAACAAAATTTTCAAAATTCACCTTCAGCACTTCTTAAAATCTAAGAAACTTGATCATGTCTGTTTAATAAACCTTTTAAGCAACTTAAGAGAAAAGGATTGATTTCCATTTCAAAAGAATCACCAATTTTTACTGAACAAAAACCTAGCTTAACTGTGCCATGCAAACTTGGAACAAACAAGCAGAATTTCTTGTATGTATCAAAACAACTTTATTATACAGCACACCAGAAGATCAGCTGTTTTAAAGTCAAATGCTGAGACATCAAAGGCATATTTTCATACATGGAAGGGGTGAGACACTTGAATACTCTCAGGTAAGCTTCCATAAATTAAAAATGAGACTCACTTGTTGATAACAACATACAAAGCATTGGTTATTTACCAAAGGAATAATGGCTTGAATTTAAAATTAATCCTGGCTTAGATGAAGTTGTCCATTTAATGAACATTTATTCAACTTCAAATAACCAAGGAAAACATTTGGGATACTTTGTGCTTTTTGTATATGACAGCACCATCATCCACACATCTAAAAGGATGCTTTAATAAATTCCAAAGAAACAAAAAGACATCTAAAACTGCTTTTGCCATGCATCTTTCTTTCCAGAAACAGCATTGACTCAAGATAAGTAACACTCTTTAAAGTACTCATATTGGTGAGAAACTTACAATAGAAAAAAAAACATACCATTTGGACATTGGGTTGATAGATCTACTTGTTACTTCATATAATTTTTCTGACTTTAAATACTATTTAAGTCAATAAGAATCAATAAATTGTTTTAAAATTCTAAAATGTAGAGACAAATCCACAAAATATAAATTACTCATAGAATATACCCCAAAATTTTTACTCATTATCTTTATGGAAAGGATAATAGAAATCCAGTACTAGCAAGTACATGAGCTCATCCTCCCTCTCATTTCATGTTTACAAACAAGGTGCTTCTTGCACCTGAGAAGCTTTTACAGTTACTCCTGAGCCACAAAGTGCTGTCTGGTGAAGGATCACAAAATTTTCATCTGAGTCTGATGTTCTTCCCTAAATATCCACAGGTCTAGCCTAGTACAGACATTCTCATGTTCTTCCTAGAAGTCACTCCCATAAGACAGTATCAATTTCATGTTAGATAAAAGCACTCTAAATCTGTTCATCTTCTTTCAGTCCATGAACCTCAGTGACTACACAGCAAGTGCACTTGCATCAGAGAAATAAGCTATGCCAGAAACCAAGACCTTACATGTTTCTGCTTCTGACTCCCGTGTTTTGAGGGCTCTGATAAAGTGACAGCTTGGATATATGAGATTCAAAGTTGCCTCCTGTGACAGCTTCAAACTCATTTACTGTCTCTGCTTTCCTCAGATTGTGTTTGTTTCCAAAACAAGCTTCATTCATTTAAATTCCTGCAGTAAGTAACAGCTTGTAAATATTTAATTTCATTTAAAGGAAAAAGAATTCATTGCCTATCAGCTGCAAAAAATAATAATGAGGCATACTTGGCAAAGTCCCACCGCAGAATGACATCACCCAAGTATGAGAATGACATGCACTAATATTTGAACTTAACCCAGACAATAAAATCCACAGCAATTGACATTTCAGAAGCTGTGTTTTGCTCACAGTACCTCTTTTATATATTACATCTAACACTGAATAGATTATGATTATTTTTCTATTACACTTGGATGATCAACCAAGTCATTTCAAATTCTTATTAGATGGCATGTGCAGATCACAGAGCTGGAAATGGAATTTTGAGTATTTCATTTCTAACCATGATTATTTAAACTCACCTGGAAGCTTAACACAGAAGCAGTGTACTTCATAGTATGTCCCCAATCCAAAACTAACCCTAGGTAAGTTTAAGGGATCTCTTCCCAGCTTTCAATTTGGGGCATTAGGTGAAATATAACATTCCTGGGCCAGTTTCAAGTAAGATGATGTATTTTGGGGACAGTTGTTTTTTTTTAACGTCTGCTATTGCTATGCTCCAGAGCCACAGGTCCTGCCATGAACACAAGATTTCCTTAAGCAATGCCATGGAGTGTGCCCAATTCTACACACAACATGTGACCAAGTGTGAACATCTATTTTCATGGGAATGACAACTCCCAAACTGATGACATGTCAGCACCATAACTAACCATGGCTTTCAATATCTTTATTTTTCAGATGGAATGGGGAAGGTGATGCTATTCAAGCCCTCAAGGGTGAGAAAGGTGATTTAATACTGAGAAGGAAATGAAGGGAGACTAACAAAGGAGACACACAAAGGAAGGAGGAAGGAGGAATGAGACATACAAAAAAAAGCAGATGAGGAAGTAACAGAAACAATGGACAGCTGCAGAACTTGCCTGAAAGGGAGCAAAGTTTCTGACTCACTGATACTGACTGTGACAATCAGGTTCACTTAATAAATATAAGTCTCAAAATAAAAGCTTGCCTGTTTTGTGCAAACCATCCACATACAACAGACTGTGGATCAAAGACTATGAACTCTTTATATTATTCCCTAGCACAGAGTCTATGCCTAAATGTGAATTTCAGTGCTCTCATCTCAATGGGCTCAACTTCTGAGCTACAGACCCCTGTGAAACATCACACTGGGCTGAGCTCTGCTCCCTCAGGGAAGCCTTGATGCACTTCACAAAGTACAGCAATGCAATAACCAGACTTGCTGGCAGTTTCTGCAAACAAGATAAAAATTACATCCTTTTGTAGCTTTACATTCCCATCTTCAGGAACAGTGCCTTCACAGTTAGGAACATTATAGGAACATTAGAGCCAAGATGTAATCCCTCCCAATAGATGGACATGGATTCAAACAGGAAGTGGAGGAAGTTTTCATGCAGCTCCAGTGTTCATAAAGCATCTCTTGCCTCAGAAACACACACAAAAGCACCCTAAACATTCCTGTGTGCTTGCAGACTGATCAAACTAAACCAAGTTCACCCACTGATTAAGAAACTTGTCTTTTATTCAATTCTTATGTTGTAGCAGTTCATGTCAGTTTAAGAAGTGCCTTTCTGCAGTTAACTACACCACAAAAAAAAAGCAATTTAGATTGATAATTTACCAGCTAACAACTCAGTTCTCACATGGATTACATATGGTTGTCTGATATCAGTCATCTCCCTATCAAGGATTTTTAAATCAAGGAATGGAACAGAGGGCACAAGGTGCTTATATAATAAATTTTAAAAATTCTCTCTTAGGGTTTTCCAGGAGCAATGAGATTACTAAAAGGCTCAAAGCCTTCTAAACAAAGCCCACTTTATAAAAAAACATCTGGTTTAAAGCAGTTGGAAGAGGAGGAAGAAAGGTAGGAAGGAAAAGAAGATCTTGTTAGTAGCCCTCAGTGCCCTGCCCAGTAGCCCTTGAGAGAGGCTGCAGGAAGATGAACATATGTATTTCATTATGAACTGAAAACGTGTGCACTGAGCTACAAGTTTTAAGCAAAGGTGCCTGATTCAGCCGACATGCAGGGAATGTGTTCCTTCTGCATCTTACTTCACAGAAGCTGACAGGAACCAACAACTTAATCAGTGAATCAGAAAGTGGGTTTCACAGAGCTACAAAATGCTGTTCAGCTGACATGCAACATATTTTTTGCTTCTCTTCTTTAAAGTGGTTTTAGACAGTGTTAAATAATAGTATCTGTGACCTTTGCTCAAAAAACATGGACACTTTTGCTCTATCCACACAGCATCTTCTCTCTTGCATGTGGTCAGCAGCACCATGTGACCTTGGTGGATGTCACATACAAGAGAGGAAAGAAGAAACTCTGGATTCTTTCATATTTGTTTTTCCTATCAGGCTGGGAAACTACAAAAAGAAGAGGATCAGATCTCAGCTGACTCCACCAGTATTGGCTTCTCTCACCCAGGGAGAAAGAAAAGCCCAGAACCACCAACAGTAACAGCTTCTCAATTTTCTACCCCAAGCACCAATACAGTTCAGGGCAACCAGAGAGTTCAGTGTCAGTCCTCTGTAATCTGTCACTGGTGCTCAGGACACAGCTTTCAGCATAAATGTTTTGCATAGTTTCTGTTCAGCTTGTACTTCTCAGGGCAAAGAACAAGTTTCAGGACTGCTCTCAAGGCAGATGAGACCTTTCCACATACCAGCCATTTTGTGGTTGGGCAACAGGCAGGGAAACACAGGAAACCACTGATTAAAAGCAAAACAAATTAGCAAAATAAGAAATGGCCTTTTACATCAAAAGCTGCAACTTTGATGAAGTCCTACTGCCTTTGAGGAGGCATCTGTGCTTGGGAGAAGAAAGCTTTTTCTATGCTCTAACCTCATAAAATACAACAATACTGAAGATTCCAAACCCTCATGCACAGCAATTCAATGAGTGCTGGTTACAAGAGTGAAGTGAGAGAGGTCAGAAGAAATGAAGTTCACTTAGCACATGTGCAGAGCAGTGTAAGCCAGCCACATTAATGTGAACCCTCACTGCTCTCAACAGGGCCCCACAAAGTGCTCAGAAAGAGGGAGCAGAGAGGGATCCCTGCTAAAACCAGCTGGGAACTTACAGATAGAAATTTACTGATTCCAACCTGCCATGGAGTAGGATACAGGGGTTTGTTTCTTTAGTTAAGAATCATCAAGATTAGAGCCAGTAAGTACAAACACACACATGCATAGCAGATCCTGATAATCTGATTTTGACTTCCTTTTCCACTGGGAAAACCACTGCAGGTTGAGGTGAGGTGGGCACAAGAGCATCAGTCTTTCTATGACATCCATCTGCTCCAGCAGTCCAATTGCTCTAGCATCACCAGCCAGGTCTGTGGGAATCTCCAGGCATTTGGTGCCACAAATCTCCCCAGAATTCACCTCATGAGCTCTGTACCAGGCTGGTTGTTAGAGCACTGTATATGTGCATGACATCCATTGGGACCCCATTGGGGGTGTGGTAATTGAAGTAAAGATCTCTGCACCAAGAAAAAAGTCCCCTAATCCACCTGTTCCTGTTCACATGCTGCTTTGGTTTGGTTTATTTCTGGTTTTATATCTCATCCATGGAGCCCTTCAAAAGCCATGCATAAATAGAGCTGCCCATACACAAGGGGCTCACGAGTTCCCTCAGGCTTACACTCTTATCTCTGCCTACATTAACAGTGGTGCCTCCTCAGGCTGAACACCCAAAACAATTGCTGGGAGCATAAAACAAGAGCTGAGAGAAGCGTATTCTGCTCTCCATAAATGGCAAGACTTAATGAGTGCTGCTGCAGATTTAGATCTGTCAGACTTCACAAACAGTTCCAATCCTCTGAAAAGACCAAGTTACAAGGTATCTTTCTGCTAGCAAACACAGGAAAAATACCTTATTGTACCCCTGGAGGATTTTATGGCAACCTACTACCACTGATACAATTGTGTTTTCAATGAAGAAACAACAATTTCTTCAGACTCAGTCACATTTACCACTGTGAAACAGTGCTGAAAGCTCAAAGAGTGATTCCAACATCCTCCTCTCAGCCTCCAGCTCCATTCCCTTGGGCACCTATCTTGCAGTGACAATTGCTGGTGGAGGGAAGCATGGGAATACATTAATTATAAACAGGCTCTTTTCACCACCTGAGAAAAGCAACATTTCTCCACCATAGCTCAGTTAGGGCGGCCAAGCTGCACATTGGTAAAATTTACAGGTGGAACAGCTTGATTCTCAATCATCATCATCATTATTTATTGGTATTACACAGCACCTAAATGTTACCAACTCAGAACCCCAGGACACATCTTGCTCATACACATGCAGGAATATTGCTCTTTCCCTGGGCACTTGCAGTCCAGGGACCAGACCACAGACAGTTACTGTGATTACAAAAAAGTGTTTTCACAGAGTGTAGCTTGCCATCTGCTAAAACTTAACACACTGGCCAGTAAACAGGGGTGTACTGCTCCACAGGAGTGAGGACACTCACAGGGGTTGGTGCTCCCAAATATGATGCTGCAACACTCATGCAGCTCTACTGTGCCGCCAGTGACAAAGAGACAAAGTTCATAAACTGAATGGGGGAAAAAAAAACATTAAATACATCTACTTTATCTACTAGAACAAATTTTTAATAGTGTTACTCCATAGAAACCACAAAAAACCAGCTTTTTTTGCCAATGAACAAATTAAGTTTCTATGACTTCTTTTAAAAAAAGAAAAAAACAACTATTTGCTGTTCTGTGATTTTCTCTTTAGGAGAACAGATAATCATGATGATGATTAGAAGGATGCCAGAAATTAACAATAATCTCTGTGTGCAAGTACATTTCTAAAAACGTGCCCATCAGATACACAATAGGTGTATCCTGGTATCTAGGTACTGTCCTATCCAGATGGTGCAATTAAAGAGCTAGAAAAAGCGAACTACAAAAGAAAACTTAAAAGTTAAAAAAAATATTATTCCGAGAAATAATTATTAGTTTACAAGAGCAGAAAAAGTACAAACACTGAGAAAGAAACATAGTTGTTTGATTAAGCTGCTAAACAAAGGCAGAAAAATCATATTAAATACAGTTTAAGCTTCACTGATACTGTTTTTAGTCACATAATCTTAAGACTGTTCAAGGATCTTGAAGTGCCAGAGTCTAGGCATTTAAATTAAACTGGACTACACAATAAAAGGAGCCTTGATCAAACCAAACATCAGAACAAGCAGACAAGTTTGCATGACTTGTGAGAGTCTTTTCATTTCTAATTCCTGGGCTGTACTGTCAAAGGAACAAATGTCACAGATCTGATAGTCCTGCCTCTTTTAGGTGATAACCATTACTTTAATACCGAAGTGCAAAGCTAATTTTTAGACAAAAGCCATCCTAAGAGATGGAGAAGTACTATTATTCTCACCTTGCAGGAAGGAAGCTGCAAAATCATCTATGAAAGGCAAGAGATATTTCAGAAGATACTGGTCAGGTAACTGGCAAAAGTTCTTTGGCACTACTATCCAGCTTCAATTTAATCCTACAGCTGTTGGAACCTCATGCTCTGTCTCTGGCCAAGCCTTAAATTTCCCCCAGGCATCAACTGCACCTCAATTCTTGCTTAGAGCTCACAGAAGTGGTGACAGGGCTGTGCAGAGCATCACCAGCTCTGCCAGGCTGCAAGGCAGCAGCACCTCAGCATCTCTGCTCTTCCCACAACAGCCTCACCCAGGGCTGGTGACCCCCAGCACGATTCATCAGCACTTCTCTACTCATCACACTAGAGTCAGCAAGTCCAGCTTCCTCAAGCATGTCTGTTAACATTGTCAGGGGTCAAACAGAGACCTTCCCCATCTCCTTCCTACTGCAGAAATCTAAGCTTAGACTTAATGGCTGGATCATAGAATCACGGAATGGTTTTGCCTGGAAGGGACCATAAAGTTCATCTAGTTCCAACCCCCCTGCCATAGGCACAAAACCTTCCCCTAGACCAGGTATCCCAAAGCCCCATCCAGCCAGGCCTTGGACAGCTCCAGGGATGGGGCACCCACAGCTTCTCCAGACTCTTTACAGTGTCTCACCGCCCTTGCAGTGGAGAATTTCCTCCTTCCTAAAGAAGTAAAGCACAGCAAAGGATCCCACACATTGTTTCTTTAAAAGTGGTTTTGTCATTGGTGATTTGTTAGAGTTTTAAATTATTATTACTGGGACAGGGAGTTGGAGATGGGAATGTTTGGCAAGGAATGTGAGACTTTGAGAATAAAAATTCTGAAGATGTTGCAGGTTATCAAGTTTCATTCTGAGCTACAGCAACAAGTCATATACTGCAGAATAGTTTCAACCTACACTTTCTGCTTTTGCATAAATGAGGTTGAATTTTCAGAACAACAGAAGGATCCACTTGATTGTACTGCCCATTCTCTCTCCTTTATGTCAACAACCTTTGGTCTTAACTGACACAAATATAAAATATTATATTTGGACAGGCAAAGGACTTGGCATAAAAGCTTCTGTAGCCTGGGCAGTTTCATGTTTTAAATTCATAAGGTGGTCCATACTTTACAAAGCTTCCCATTTTAGCAGAACAATTACTGTTTTTATGAAAATATCATAATTTCTCCTTTCCATTCTTTAAAAAAAGGATCTTCTACTCTATTGAATTTTAATAAAGTCAAAAGGGATGTCCTCAATTCTTTCTCCAAAGATGTATATCAGTAGATTTCTAAGACCATCAGCTTGGGAAGAATGCATTATGTTCCCGCAGGGATATGTGAGCTGCTATCCCCAGCCTAAACACATCCCTTATGATTGCTTTGTTTATCATGCACGTGTAATACACCAGCAGTATCACAGGGAGGATTTCAGTCTGGTCTCTCTCTAAGTGTACATTGCCAAATTTCCCTCTTAGATTTAAACTGAGCTGTCCTAGTGTCAGCACAGTAATTTTGTTATCATAGTTTGTTCCTAAGCAAGCCAGGTAATGCCAGTCAAACCAGCAAACCAGGTAAAACCAGGTATGGCTGCAGGTTCATGGAGGAGGACTTTGAAGCATGTTTGAAATACACATTTACTAATTAAAGTTTATATCAATTTTAAATGTCTCCTTAGGGGATGAGAAGAGGGGCTATCTCCCTTTCCTTTAGCAGCTGGAATTTGCTGAGATGAGGATAGAGCTCAGCAGGCAGCAATATGACTTACAGCCAGATGTAATGCTGGTAGAGAGGGAAAACAGAGGCTGGTAGAAGCAAATAGATGAAGTAAGCCAGAAACTTCATACCAGTAAAAAAGAAAAAGGAAAAAGAAATTTTAAACTCCTTACTTCAATCAGATTTAAATCATTCTGTTTTCCATGTGGGATTCTGCTGTTCCATTCAAATATGATTATTGGGTTTGGTTTCTGTTTGTTTTTATAATCACACTATCATCTCAAGGAATTTTAAGAAAAACCTTCCCTATGGGAAATCTACTTTTCACTTTGCAATATATCTGCCATTTATCAAAGGTCTGAGCTGTCAGGATTTTTGACCTCATGCTCCCTTTAGTTTCATAAAATGTAGCCTGACTACTCTGCAGAACCACCACCCAAACCTTACCAGAAATAGACTTTAGCCCATGTTTGCATAGATAACTACATTTACCATTACAGATACTGCTACAGTAATGTTGAACTCAATGTTTTTTATAGTTTTCCTCACAACTGCTTGCAACTGAACAAAACAAAAAAACAATTAAATAAAACATCTGCCAGAAGAATACATGTAGTCATCGCCAGCCTCTACAAATCACAATGGTGAAACTGTATCAAAAAGAGAAAGTTTCTAAATTAAACAAAGTATCTGTCTATCAAATATAAACAAGTCTGTATCAGATAAAGTTTTTGTGTGTAGCAATATCTGTAGACATGCAATAAATCTTTCTTTGTGGTAAGTCACTGCTTTTTGGGACTCAAAAAAATTTATGTGCATATTTATATTTATTTTCCATAACAAACATGTTTATGGGGGATCATGACATCAAGTTACTGGACAAATAAGCACCTGCATGGACTTAATATTTTGACAACAAACAAAAAAATTAAATACCAGCACCACGAAACTGCAGACTTGGAAGAAGCTGGCCAAAGTCCTGCTCACACTGCTTTAGCAGTCTGCACACAGCATGAAGAGCAGCCCCTGAATCAAAATCAATTGTGAATACAAGTCTCATTTTCCCCCTATTTCTGCTTTGGCTTTGATTTTTTTTTTTTTTTAATTGGCTAGTATGAATGCAGAACTGGAATTCTTCAGGAGGGTCAAAAAGAATATAGTTTTGCAAACAAAGTTGCTTATCTAGCACCAAAAAAAAGCTCCTGGGATGACTAAGGTCTCTTCAAAGGAAAAGTAGGATTTTTAAAAGTTGTCATGAATTGACTATTTTTCCCCCAAATCAGAAAGGCTTGCATATTTTTAGTAAATCTGGGCACATGCACATTTAGCTTAACACACCAAGGGCTATTCCTTTAGCATGCCACCTGTATATATCCCAATTCTCAGTGTTATTTATCATTACACGGATGGCAATTCCTTGCCCTTCCCACAGTACGTGGTGTGTTGCACCACCCACCTGCCATGCCTTCAGTTTATGATATTTTAAGACTGGCAGGAAAATTAGTTCCACTTGCATGAGCCTTTGTTTGAAAGTAAGACCACACAACAGCTTTCTGTGGGCAGAGGGGACAGAGAGCAGAAATACTAATTGCAGGAATTCACTAACCAGATACATTCTTGCTGTGACAAGTACAGGCTTTGCAAGATCTACATCACCAGTGATGGTTTTGACTATACATCCCACTGCAAAGAAAGGTTGGGGACGTGCTTCTTGTTCGTAGGATTTGTAAATAATTATTAGACTACAAAATAAAGTAACGAGGACACAAAGCTGGAAGCAATTTGCCTATCTCACAGTACAGCTCTCTCTTGACAAAGGAAGGAATTGTATCCTGATCTTCCCAGTGATTCCAGTCCACTTTACAAGCCATGCAACCACATCCTCTGCTTTGCCACCAAAGCCACCATTTCTCTAACTCACCAAACTTACAGCATTACAAGAGGATAATAAGTAAATAAGTAAACATCAGACTTCTACAGTACTGAGAAGAGGGAAGAGAGAGGATCAATTTAATTTATAGCCTCCCTAGTTTCTCTCAAGTCATCTCATGCAACCAAAAATCTCACAGCCCTACTACTGCAGCACAGGATAATTTACACAATGGAAATTATTTTTTTAAAACTCCATCTGCACATCAACCTAACCTCTGCCCCTCTCACATTTATGTACTTGCCCTTGATCCACACACGAGTACTCCACGGCAGCACTTTCTATGAGCTGTTCATGCAGGTGAACATCCCTGAGGGATGTAGCTGCCCCCTCTGCTTTTATAGCTATTTATCTCTTCATCATGGAGCTCAAAGGAATAATCCTATTGCATATTTCTTCTTCATTTATTTTACTAGGTGAGGTGTTTAAGAGGATATGTGATCATCTGGAGCTCATCACTGTCAAATTTTCAGCCACAGCTGTAAAGGGTAAAGAAACTAGTTTAGCTCCTTGGTTTACAAAGTGCTGAGTACCTCCAATGAGGTGCCAAATGTGTGTGGTGACACTTTCAGATTGCTGAGTGCCTCCTGAGGTTCACAGGGCCTGATCCAAAACCCCACTGCAGGAATGACAGCCCTTCCCTTGGCTGCAATGTGCCTGGGACAGAACAGAGTTTTGACACTCAAGCCTGTACTTCCAAGACAAGGAAAAACTTGCCACAGATTTAAGAACACAGAATAAGGTGGCAGGTTTGAGAAGCACTGGATCATAGTGTTCCTACCTGCAAACAACCCAGAGTAATATAAATAAATTCATACATATCTACTTAAAGAAATAGACATTCAAGACTACTTTAAATATGTTTGGGATCAGGTGCTTATTTTCAATTATTTGAATATAACATACAGACATGCAGCAAAATTCTCTCCAATCCTCTGGAGGCCATCCTTTGAGCTTAACGTATTTCTTCCATTTAAAAAAAAAATAATAAAGAAAAAATATTCTAAGAACTGTCTTTACAAATCATTTTTCTCTGGAAGCCTTTGTTAAAATCAGCCCTTCTTCTGGAAGCATGCAATAAAACAAAGCTAACTAACAATAAAAAAAGCTGAAAAAATGCTGACAGTCATATTGTAGAACATCCAGTGCAAAGACTGGCTGCTTTCATTTGGGTTAAGGCAGCAAAGTCTTTCATTAACAGGTCACTTGTTCAAATACTGTCTTTCCTGACAGTATTCAGCTGATGGCAGGCAGAGTAAGCATCATACTTTGTAAGGAACTTTGCAAAAGTATTTTTTATTGAATGAATAAATAATGCACAGTAGGTCTGCAGGCATTCATGATGACTGTGTCCTTCTGCAATATTGAATTAGTAGATAGTAACTAAGCAAACAAAAAAGAGCTAAGTTGCAGCAAAGACTGTAACCACTTTCATTTCTTCTGACAGTTGCCATTTTTCTTTGCTTTTGAAGAGACTATGTGGTAGTATTCTAGCAAGGGAGCTGTAGCATACTGTGAAAAAATAATAACATTTTAGCAATACAAGCCCTCACTGCAGCATCTGTTATTAAATCTTTGCAGAGAGGCGAGGCGAGACCGCTAGTCATAACTGTGGATTAGCAAGGTTCTACTATATTCATTTTAGAGTGCAGAATGCTTTGCATGAAAGCTGTTACTTGCCTTCTATGTCAAAAAGTGAACTTATGCCAACTTTTTAATACTGAATTCTTCAAGGAAGCTGTCCTAACAGCCTGCAAGCACTGTCCACAAAAAACAGCAGCCATCTAATAGCAGAGAAATGGAGGAAGGACAGAATCAGAATAGCTGATACTGCTGATTTGCAACATTTTCTTTTCACAGAAAATGACCATCATCTTACACTTCCTTCCTGAGGAAACCAAAAACTGCCTTTGAAAGTGTCAAGCTTTATGATGCTGACTTCAACTCTGACACCCGATTATACAAGAGCATTAACATAAGCGCTCAGCATGTTCAGGGAATCACTGCATCCTCATCAGTGGAGCCTTAGTAGCTCACATCCTGGCTGACTCCCTAGCAAAACAGGCAAAAACCCGGGACTTCAGGTCCTAGAGAAAGGATGATAATTCACATACTTATGGGAAGCATAACACACACACTCTGAACTGAGCCAAGTTTAAGTAAACTTTATACTAAATTCACAAAGTTCAAGCAGAGTCGGAGCTTAGCTGAATGTAGTTAAAACACTCAAGAGTTTTCCAGAAACACTAAAATCCTCCAGAAGAAAGCTCATCTTAAGCTTTCATAACGATATTTTCCTGACTATGAAGTTACACAGACAGTGCAAGGTACTGTGTAATATTTACCCATGACGCCCACTGTTATGATATAATGTTTCAGTGAAGAATAAATTAGAAGCAGCAAATCCCTGAAACCACCCGTGCAAATACACAACCATTAATGGATTAATACATAAAGAAGTGAAGACTAGCTGAAACTGAAAATTAGTTTAAAAAATATTAGCGGCATCCACTGTAAGAGTTACTGTCTAAAACAGATAGTAAAGGCAAGACACATTGCTTTAACCGTGAAAAGTTGTGAACACTGATGCTCTAATGCAGTATCACTAGTCCCAGAGCAAGGTTTTTATGCACCGATGTGGCTGTAAAAGCCCCCTCGGAGAGCTGCTGCTATTCCGGACCTTTGCGGGACTTCCCTACGCACCTGCGGCGCCGTCCCGCTCTCTCACTCCTGCTGCTCACACCACCTCAAGCCCAGAGCTACGTTTTATTTCATCTCCCGTTTGTTTCGGGTTTTTCTTTCCCCGGCGCTTGAGGAGGCAGAGCGCGGCGCGGGGGAGATTACATGGGGATGACTGAATCGCGGTGAATCGATTAAGCCTCGACAATTTAATCTGGGACTTCATGCGGGGCTGGAGGAGATAATCCCCGCACCGCTGTTCGTCCGTGCCTCTCCTTTACCCGGACACAGACCCGGGGGCACGCCGGCCGCACACGGACACCGCCTGGCCGGTCCGGAGCTAAGCCGCCTTCCTCCTCCTCCTCCTCCTCCTGCTCCTCCTCGCAGCGCGGCGCACACCGCGCACCCGGCGCCTCTGCAAGATGCGCGCTCGCAAACTTTCCAAACTTTCTGGGGAAGTGGCGAGGGGTACGCGGGGACCGGCCGACCCTCCCGGCGGCACCTCACCGTCCGCAGCACCCCGAGCGCTGCCCGCGGGGACTCCCCCGCCCTGGGCCGGCCAGCGGGAGGCGGGAGCAGCGCGCTCCGGCCGCACCGAGCGCAGGTTGCTCCCCGCAAGTTGGAAGAGCGAAGCAACGGCAAGGGCAGGGACCCCAAAGCCGCCCGCGCTGCCCCTCGTACTCACGCTGCTGTTCTCGCCCGTCCAGTGCACCATCGCCTGATTGTGAGACGCGTCCCCTTTCAGCACGAAGGAGGTGCTGATGAGGGAGACCTGCTCCCGGCCGCCCGCCAAGGATGCTCTCCTGGAGCGGCTGCTCTCCGCCGCCGCCCCGCCGCTCCACCGCGGCTCCGGGGGGCTGCGCGCCCCGCGGGTCAGGGCTACGGGGCGCGGGCGGCCGCAGGGCTCCGCGCAGCGCGGCGCGGCGGCGGCGCCCAGCAGCGGCGGCAGCAGCAGCAGCAGCAGCGGCGGCGGCAGCCGGGCAGCCCCGCGCGGAGCGGCAGCGGCGGACACGCGTGGCCCGCCGTGCGCCATGGTGGCTCTCCGGCGTGGTAGTGACAGGCGGGGAGGTGGCGGGGAGGGAGGGAGACACCGCGGCGGAGGGCGGGGGCGGGGGAGGGCTGTAACCGGAGCGGGGCTCAGCGGCAGCGCCGTGCGCGGGGCTGCGCGCCCAGCCGGGGCGGCGCCGCCATCTGCTGGTCCGCGCCGAAACGCCGGGCGGGCTCCGGCAATCGCGGACACGGACACGGACACGGACACTCGCGCCCCGCGGGAGCCGCGGCGGGCACGGCTCTCCCCCGCCGCTTGTGAACTTTCACCGAAAGCTCCGGGCAGAGCCTTTCCCAGAGCGCCCCAGCAACATTCGCGCAGACGCTCGGCGCGGCCGCGCTGCAGCCCGAGGGGCGCGGGGGCGAGCACCTAGAGCTGCCTCTCCGGACACCGGGGATGGACGGCCTTGGCTCGGCCCTCCGTCCCAGCAGGCTGCAGTGAACGGTCAGAAGAGGTCTGTGCCAGAAGCTGAGAGCTGAGGAGCAAATGAAGCCCGTGCAAAAATACGATTTCTGTCATTAAGACAAGCGCTTCCCTGGGGAAAAGGATCTGTCCATTGTTCTGCCCCTCAGCTCATCGGTGGCACCAGGCTCGTCACCTGCACTGTCCAGAGCCAACTGCTAACCCGGTGTTGTCCACTGTGGGGACATGTGCCTTGTAATTTGGGATTGATCCAAGAAAGGCTCTCCTGGCATGGGCACAGCCAGGAGGGACCATGACTGGACCTGTGCAGAGTGGCATCACTCAACTGACAGATGAAGTGATGGAAGAAGATTCAGCTCAACGGACAGGTGAAGTGATGGAAGAAGATTCAGCCATCACAGTTTGGGGGCTCCTGCTGCTTCAGTGCAGTGTGCTGTGTACCTGTGAATAAATTGGGACTTTGCCTCACTTGCTGTGAAGAGGGCACAAGTTAGAAACTCAAAATAACTGAGGTTGGCAGGGACCTGCAACCTGCTGCTCAGTTGAGGGCCAGCTCTGAAGCTCAAACAACTTCATGGTAAGATAAGGATACACAGGCCTAAATGTAAGAAAACAAGTTTGAAAGACCATTCACAAAAGTAATGACTCCAGGTATAGGCACCCAACAAAGGAGATCTGGGCTGGTTAAATCCAAGGTGAGTAAAGTTAATAAACCAGCTTTAGCTGTAATCTGCCTTTACCCTAATGGCCTAGAAAATTAGGATTACAAAGGCTTTTCTAGGAAGATTAATAGAAAAAATAGTATCCACTGGTTTAACTGTACCATTTACAGGGCTGTGATGACTACCACAGTGACCTAAAGTGACCTGGTTATACCAAATTCATGTAAAAACTACTTCCAGCAAGCTATATGACTATGTATTAGCTGCACACCTTCAGTGCTAGGAGACCTATGGTAACCTGCCCTGTTATTACTGAAATAGCTCAAACCAGAAGGCAGTTTCAAATTCAGGATGACTCTCCATTTCAAAAGAAATGCAGAATAAAAGTTAAAATAGTAATTTTTTTTAATTTCATGCACTTTTTCTGCAGCTCCCAATAAAATCCTCTTTCAGAGTTCCAAGCACAGCCCCACATCTCAAAACAACCTCTGTGCAGCCTTCCCCCTTGTTCCTCCAGCACAGTGTCTGAACCAAAAGAAGATATTGCTCCTTATCTAGGACTCTCCAGATGCCAGTTGTGGATATTCTGTTCAAAACACCCTGTCAACAGGAGCCCAGGCAGTGACAGAAACTCAGGTTGGCAGCACCACGGACCCAGGTCACCAATAGCTGCCTCTGGGACTCCTGAAGTGCCGTGGATTAAATTCATTTATGAAGTACATTTTGTGTCAAGAGAAAGTTAATTTTTGGTCTCAGATCTTGATTCTGGAGACAATATCAAAAGCTCAGAAGGCCTAGGAGAAGCTATAGGGAGCTAAGGAATGTGAAACAGGAGTGTGAGACAAGACTGACTTTGCATCCATTTCGTTTTCTCACAGTATCTCATCCCTCTGAAACACTACCCTTGTAAAGCAAAAACCATCTGTGTTTAAGTGAGCAGAAAGTTAATTTTCCAGACAAAACCCTCCTGACTCCTGTACACTGGTCTCAAGGACAGCTGTGGTCCAACACTTGTTTGAATCACTGCTGCTTGGGCCTGTTCTTTAGGGACACAGAAGGTGGGCAGTGATTCAACAGTTCACAGAAGACACATCAGCATAAAGAGATTCCTGTTGGAATAACAGTTCCACTCTGAGTGAGTCACCTTCCATCTTTTGCACCTCTGCACAAAGAGGAACAAGAGAAAAATGCAATGCAGAATTATTAAGGAAACATTGACCAACCACAACTGTATCTACCAACATGAAGGGGTCATTTCCCCCATTGTTAGGAATACAATAATTTTGATTCTTACATCATGCCCGGTCTCCTGTGTAACTGTGGATATTACCCACAGTTTATAGAATAACCTAAAAGTATTCAGAAGAGATGGAAGGGCCCAAGTCCCTACATGTTAAAACTGGCATGCAAAACCTAATACTTCATCTGAATAAATGTGGCTGGACTTTGTCATGCTCATCCATTTTGCATTCACCACTGTGTTTGACAGGCTGGGCTCCCAAGAGCAGCAGCAAAGAGATGGTAACATCCACATTCCTAAAAGTCAAGCTCTCTGTATCTGTCAGTTACTGACACTTCCCATAATGAGACTTAAAAAGGAAAAGAAAACCAAGCAGTTGTTGCCGAGCTAATGAAGCCTGGTTTCCTCCAGCCTTGCACCTTATGGTCAGCTGCAAGGTCTGCTCGAGTCTTTCCCCACTGTGACAATATCTTTTCCATGATTTTCACAGGAACCTAGCAAACCCACTAATAAAGTTCTTCTTGTCTGCCCAATCACAAAACTTGCCATTTATTTTTGTATTGCCCCCAGTTCGCCAATTTAGTTGAAATTGTCTTAAGGGTTCAGAAGAATCTGGCCAAGGTGGATGGACAAATCCACAGCCCAATGAATCACTCACTGACAAAGACTAATCAAGCCTTTTATTCTGAGGCAAGTTAATTAAATATTTTACCTAAAGAATGCTAAAGCTGTGAGAAATGGATGTAATTCTTATGTACGAATTGTGAGACTTGAATACATGGGGATGAATCACTCAACCTACAACTATACTTGTCACTAATTGAATCCCTTAGTATCAGGCTTTTAAGAGGTCAAGGATTTAATGGAATCAAAAGTAACTTCTCCATTTTCCTTCCTTTAGAGATTATCATAACCAAGACAGATGTGTGCGCAACACAATGAAATCTTTGCACCATCTCTTGTCTCTGGCACTTAGTGAAGGACATTTGCCTGGCTTCTTCAATGGCTGTTTATATCAACCAGATTAATACATACTTACTGAATACTGCAATCTAATAAATACTTCATATTTAATATATCAGTAAATCACAAAAATAAAATGTATCTCTAGACAAAGGATGCTGTAGAACCAATACCTATATGGCATTATTTCACTGTGGTGCACACTTAATGACAGTGGAGTTTCAAAATACAAGTATGGAGCAGATTGGATGAAAATGCTAAGATTTCCAAAACTGGAAAAAGAAACTTCATTATACAACTCCCATTAATGCATTCAAAGTCCTGTAGCTAAGTCACCTAAGAGATAAAATTATTTCTTTATTTTGTCCAAAGTCAGGTGACTGCATCACAGGTCAGAGCCCAATTGGCTTAGGTAGGTACTGTACAAAAAGAGAAACAAAGGTTGATCCAGCTTCCATCCACAATGTTTGGTTATGCAAAGGACAATCAAAACAACACACTTCTAGTCCAAAGCATGACCAGAATATTTAATTACTTCTTATTCTGTTGTGACTATTTTAGGTGAAATGCAAACACAAGAGAAGTGCTGCTGATTTTTATGGGCTTGTTAGCATCAAGGTTGATAATAAAGGAAGGAAGCTAACTGACAGACTGGCAAATATAATTTTTTCTAGAGAGCCCAAGCAAGCTAAGCAATGTAAGAGACCAACTCTGATAAGTGAGGAGTTTCAAATCTTGTTTCACTGGAACTTCTTAAGAGGTGCCAAAAGAATGGTTTAGATTTAGTTTAAGAATTCCTAAAACGAAGAGGCTTCCCTAAATGTCTGTAATCTTTTATGTCTCTTATGAACTCTGGCTCGGCAAATACACAGGGGCAGACAAAAAGGTAAATTACTGAGGATCACAAACCTCTAAGCTCCTCTCATCCCAAAATAGAAACGGCTCAAAAATCCAAGGCAAGTTTTCTCCTGTTAGCAGCAGAATTATTAGAGCTATACTAATAACATTTACTTACATTTTTACTGACTGTCAGATTAGATTAAAAGGCTTCAATTAACCCACTTTATTTTTACCACATCAATTTCCGATAAAATACTGGAAATATTACAGAAAGCTTCAAATTCTGCTCAGGCAGAAACCAAGATGCAACACTAATACTCCTTTTGTTTGCAAACAAAAATATTGATAACAATTTGTTACATGTTTCACCCTCACAGCTGCCTTAGCTTGATAAATCAAGATGACTGCAGATGCACAATATGGTGGAAAATCACAGAAGAATTACCCACTTAAGCATGCTCTTCATATATTGTTCTCCTCTTTTAAAGGTTGATTTTAATTAATGTGTCAAGGTGCATGTAGGATACCTTGCTCTATTCATTAGATACAAAACAATTTCCAGTTACATTGTGTTTATGTTGATCACATCACTACAAGCACAGGGCCCTGCAGGTTTTTTGACAAAATGCTCATGCATGAAAGGAACTTATCTCACACATTTATCAAAATGCCCACCTCCAAAACACCTTATGATTCACAATGACCATATCATTAGATAACAACCTAATAAACAGCAAAGCTTTACTTCCTCATTACTCAATTAACAAAACCCAAATGCTTTCTTCTTTCTGAAAATTATTATACATAATGCCATACTCTTATGCCAAACAGCAGAGCTTTTATTTAGCTATGCCTCTGAGGTTCCAAAATAATTTTTATTTGTATACTGCAACTACCAAAAAAAAAACTTTCTATAGTCAACAAATCTAGGTGTCTTAACACTTTTCTCAGTAGTTGCTACATTTGACAGAATAAAAAACAAAGCAGGTGTCAGGTTGTTTTATTCTCATTAATTCATTGAGGCATTGCTGTCAGCAGCCAGTCCAGATGCCCACAGAAGAAAGCTTAATTAATAGGTAGCACTCCTTGTCACAAAGAAAAAAACTCTACTTCTGTGGGAAGTTGTGATGTAAAAAAAAGTAACTGCCTTTGTTCTATGAAGAACTGACTAAGCTACAAAGTACATGTTCAATTATGCTGTTCAAATTTGAACAATATAAAAGAGTGGATTTTAGTATAGTGTATTATCTTTGATTATTCCAGAGAGCTCTCTCCAGGTATGGGTATACTAGCTGGCATGCAGTTATGAGAAAAAATTTGGAAGAGCTGGAAGTGATTTAAGGAAAAACTAAATAGCTTCCAATTTTACCAGTGTCAAGTTAGCAAGCAGCATGTACACAGAAAAAACTGACAGAACCACCCCTTGGCCAGTGGCCTGTAAGCAGGCAGTCACTGATTCAATGTCACTCAGCACTTTTACTAGTGAGTAGGTAAACACACATTATAATTTTGTTTAGTTCTAGCTCATAAAATAAAAGGGAAGACAAGTTGTACAATCGCTGTCACTGAGAAAACAGGCTGACAATTAATACAAGCTGTCTTGATCTCCTTAGGTTTTATCTTCTATCAATCAAAAGAAAAAAAAAAAAAACAGCTAACCTGTGCACATTTGTTATGCCACAAAGTGGTTTAATCTGAAACAGAAAATAAAAGGTGAAGTGTAATGTTGGGGGGAGCTATTGTAAGATTATCTATCTGCAACCTTCATAATTTCTCATCAACAATTAATGAGCAGAGTTCTGAAAACGTGGGAGTTGTCTACACCTGAAGAGCTCACAAGAGAACAAAACATTTTATGTGGCCAGCTAGACTATGGGAACTTGGTTTTCCCAGAATAGCTTTCACTCGTGTCTTTTCTGCCCTAAAATTTCATGTAGCTTATTTGGCAAAATATGGAAAGTTGAGAAATATTTGGGTATTTAGACAATCACAATGTGATGTGAAGGATGTAATCCTCAGGTTTACATTCATCAGCATATTTGTCTATTAAGTTCCTTTTATTTCAAATATAATGTTAATGTCCTACCAACCACTTAAATTCTGATCTAATCTTAACAGTAGTTTTATCAGTGTCATTTTATTAAACAGTTTGCTAATACAGTTGCATTTCTGAGAAAATGGTGTGAGAAAAATAAATATTAAGCTCACCTAAAACCAAACCATTTTAAATCAGTCTTTTGCAAAGGGTCCAGAGCTCCAGCTGTAAGATCTGGAGACCACATAAAGGCACCATTTTTCTAGGAGGAGATGTTCCCATCTGGTAGATGTTTAGTGGGAAGTCAGTATGACATGTTTACAGCTACCTCAGTCCCCTTGAACTCTTCATGGAAAGAGCTTAGCAAGGAATGCAAATGTGAGTAGGCTCCAATTCATGGTTAATATGTTTTTTGACCATAGAACAAATCCTTTCTACTGCAAGCATGCAAGCTCCAGTGGGTGTGGGACTGGGACCTAACTGTGTGGTCTTGCATGCCTATTCTAAGGGTTGGGGTAGGCTTTTGCTCTGAGTTTTCCAGGGAGTGTGCTAAATTTTGTCTCATGGCTGAGGTCTGCAGATACAGCATTGGCTGGTTCAAAGCCAAACCAAGAAAAATGAGAGGGTTTTCTGCAGAAGACATATTCAGCTAAAACACCATAGAAAACCACGCTATTTTTAAGCTGTGAAATAGATTTACTTAAAGTAACAGCCTTCAGGAGTGTCTTCTTTAAATAATTAACAGAACTGTACATGAATTTTGTTTAGGTGGTACTTTTTTTTTTTTTCTGAGCTGGCTTATTCTTTTTCATGTCCTTTTTTTTTTCCTTGTTTGCTTGCTATAAAAATTTGCATGGTCTCAGTGAATATATAGAGATAAGTCTTTCCCCAGCAAAGGAAGTTACTGAAATAACGTAGCACTGTGAAAAATGTGTACTATCAGATGCCAGGGAACCTGACTGCCACACATTTTGGAGAAGATAATTTTCAAAAAAAAAAAAGCTGTATGAGTAATACTGAAAATTAAAGTAATAGAAACATAATAGACAACTGGTACCAATTCTCCTCCTACAAACTATTGTTTTTGAAAAGCAAAACAGCTGGAGGCAGATGTTTTATGTAAGTAAAAGGCTGGAGGGCTTTGGAATCACGAACTGGAGAAATACAAAGCACTTCACACTTTCCAAAGCTCCCCTTATCGATTCCATTTCTCCACTTAAGAATTCATTTCCTTGAAGTCACTCTTGCTCTGCATTTGAGCAGTTAAACAAAACCCTACCATATTTTTAACATCTTAAAAATCTTATTTTATGCACAAAACCAGGTTACTTATATCAAGACAACAAAGGTATATAAACTATATACCTTTTGTCATTGTCCTATGAACACAGGATGACCCAACTATCCTGAGAAAAACCAGACTGGTACATAAATATCATACTGTTTTGAACAACCCCCTATAAATCCTATCACTGGTACCTCACATAAACACAAAGGATGAAAAGGTGAAGTATTTATCTATCATTTTTGTTTTCTATGTGGTATTTTCTCTCCAGTCCCAAACATTTGTGGCCTACTATGAAGTTTCCTTTCACCCAGAATCTTGAATGTGTCTAAATGTCTAAAAATGCAGGTAGACATTTTCAATGTTCTTGGTTCCTAATTTCTAGGAAGATCAATGGGAGCTAAGAGCCCATATGCATTAGAAAATGAATTTGCATTTGGAAATTTGGCATTAGTGGCTGTTTCAGTTTTCTTCAGAATTATCAAGAACAGGGAAGTCTGGCAAACATCTGTGTTTTTTCCATATGCCTAGTACATCATTCTGGTACTTTGAACCTGGCAATCAGCACCATGTGAGAGGTAAGGAAGAGCAAATGTGTGTCCATGGGAAATAATTCACTTGCCCCAGAGGGGCTGTGGACTCTCCACCCCTGGAAGAGTTCAAGACCAGCCTAAATGGGGCTCTGAGGAACGTGGTGGAAGGATCCCTACACATGACAGGAACTGGATTATCTTTAAGGTCCCTTCCAACCCAAACCATCCAGTGATTCTAATACATAAAGCTGATACAACAGCTTATAGTCACGATATTTTTCATAGAGCTCCAGCTGTAAGATCAGGAGATTACATAAAAGTCTCAGTGCTGGCTTTAGCAAGTGTGACAGTCCTCACGTCTTCAAAGAAAGACTGAAAACACAGAATAAATTAATCCTCTATACTCAAGATACTGGAAAACAAAGAAAGAGGGATCAAGAACTTCATGTTAATTTTACATTATTTAAGACATTCTCATGATTTTTCAACATTTTAGTTTTTCATTCACAGCGCTGTGGCAAAGGGTCTAGCATGATGTTCTCACCATCTTCTGCCTGACTGAACGTGCAAAAGCATTTGGTGGTTGTCACATTACTGGACTTGAGATGGTTGCTTCTGCTTTTGAAATGATACTTAGAATCACAGAATCATAGAATGCTTTGGGTTGGAAGGGATCTTAAAGATCATCCAGTTTTGACTAGATGCCATGGGCAGGGAACCTTCCACTAGATCAGATTGCTCAAAGCACCATCCAGCCTGGCCTTGGAAAGTCATTTTTATGAAAAAGGAACTTAATCTAAAATTCTTTTTTTCCATCTTTGGTTGATAATTCTGTATCCCTGAACTACAGAAGACAGAACACAAAATCTGGGGAAAATTACATTTGAAACACCTAACAAAACAAATCCGCCTAGGGCTCACGAAAGAGAGTTTGAAATCTGAATTTGCATCACCCAAACTGTAAAAAATGACAAAGAAACAGAGAATTACTTTCATGTACATTTTAGTGACAACACTACTGCTAAAGTCTCACTCCTCACTCTCATTTCATATATGAACTGAAACACTGAAAATAAATAGTGTTAAAAAAAACCCCAATCAAACAGAATGATCATATCTTTTCTTCAAAGACAACTTGCTCAAGAAAAATGCAGTAAGCCCACAGATTTGTTTCTGCCATTGTAAAGATTCTGCAGTTTTAGTCTGCTGTAATCATATAAATTCATCCATCCATAAACTTAACTACTGTAAGTCTTAGTCAAGAAAAGCCATTAAAAATACCTGAATGGCAGAACAAAAATAACAGTCAGAAAAGCAAATAAACCATCCATAGCTATTTTTATAAGACTGAAACCACCTACACCATACTGTCAAAAATTACTTTTTCCCATGAATTTTAAAACTGTGGCAAAAATAATCACCCTTTGTGCCTATAGTGCAGTGTTTATATGTTTTCTCTTCAGTTTTTGATACAGGCATAAATCATTGTTCCTGCAATTTTCCAGCAGTAGTTCCAGCTCTTGTAGTTTCAGCCTGCAGAGAACTGCATGAAAGGATACAAATCTTCTGATCTGGAAGAAAAAAATAAAAAAAAAAAAGACTTCTCATGGGGTTTCTGTTGTCAGCAGAAAATATTAGTGAAGAGATTCAGTTGTAGATATCTTGCTACAAAATTTCTCATCTCTAGTTTATTTCTACCACTTTATTTTCAAAGCTCTTTAATTTTCTAGTTTTTCCACTTCAGCTGTATTAGTAGTTATCCCTAGGGATATGAGTATTACTGTGAATCAGGTGCATGCCCAAGTATCCTTCCATGTCCAAAACCAGTCTAATTCTTTGTTCAGCTGTGGAGTATTGCAATGGCTGCTGGACTGCATTAGTTTAATCAGTCAACAAAGCAGCATTTGATACAGTGCTTGTCACTGCTAGGTTATAAATTCTGGAGAATGTATTGAATATATTACTGATTTTGCAATTAAAAAAAAAAAAAAACCTACCAAAAAACCAGTAAAGGAAGATCCTTTACCAAGGCTCACAAATCAGCAGAGACCTTGAACACATATTTAACTCATTTAAATCATGCAAATGGATCTACTAATTTCACTAGGAATCTTCCTTTGCATCCCTTGAAATAAGATACTTTAATGAGTTTTTAAAAAGAGTTTAAATGAGCAAATATTCACTCCAGGTCGATTGCATCCACTGAGCATTAGCATTCCAGAGAAGGATTCACTTCATGGTTGTATTTCCCATACTACTGATGCCTCAATGTAAGCTGTCATGTTGGTCATCTGGACCTTTTATTTACCTTACTTATTTACCTTATTAGCCTTATTCATGCTGTGATCCCTAAACCAGGTTGGAAACCCATTTGTAGCACATTTAAAGGGAGAAGCCACTTGGTAATCTAAGGTATTTAGGTCCTAGAGGGATGACACCTGAGAGACACCTGGATCCTAAGTGTGCCATCAGGTCAACAGACCAGCCAAATTAAAGGATATTTCAGTGTATGGATATTACAGAGGATGCTAATCTAGGACAGGTCATGCAATGCAATAGAAATACTGCTGCTGCCTCTGGCCACCAAACACCTACCAGAGAATAAAAGCAGCCTCTGGCCATTCAGAAGTTTACCACCTCTGACATATACATCAACTTAAATGTTGTCTTAACAGCTACAGCCATCCACGTATTGTTTCTCCTACTATAAATGTTGGGGGTGACCCTTAGATAGCCTTACTGACATGCCAACCAAGCCTGCAGGGATCTTTTTCAGGTGGCTGTAAGCCTTACACAAGCTCAAGTGGAAGAAAATGTTCCAAGAAAGATTCCATTAAAGCCATAATGCAAATAAGATATGTTTCCTAACTCTTTTTTTTTCACTATTTTCCATTATTTCCAGTTAGTTAGATATCCTTAGAATCTCTCCAAAAAGTTTAACTCTTTCTCTTCATGGATTTATTTTTTATTACCTTAAAGAGTTCTGCCAGTTCCCCATTATTGTCATCTTGCAATTGTGGTTTCCCTGAGTTTTACACATTAAACTAGACTCACACATGGGGTTGTAAGACACAGCCCAACCAGCTCTGCTTAAGCTCAGGTGTGCTGGCCCCAGCTGTCACCCAGGCTGCTAGGCTAGTGCTGCCTTAGCAGCTGAAACTCCAGCAGAGACTGCACCAACTCCTCCCTGAGACGTTTCACTGGACACAGGCAGAGATTCACATCCATGTTTGCTTTTTCCTGAGGGAGCTCCCTGGAGTGGCTAGTCAGGATCTCAGTTTTCTTCATAAAAGGTTCCCTGATTATGAATGCTCTGTACTGTTCTTCGTCTTCCTATTTCCTCCAGATCTCCAGAAGATACATATTAGGCATCTGTGCATCCTGTATTACAAGAGGGCCTTGCTTTTCAGCAGCAGAACTTTCATGAGGGTCTGTGCAACTTTCAGAGAATATTATCCCATGGGATTTATTGTTTCCACAAATTTACTTGAGCCAATTTCTAAAGCATTCTGAATCAACATCTTCAAAAAAGTAGAGCAGCAGTGTTCAGAGTAAGTTTACTTACAAAACCCAGATTTTGCCATCCAGATTGTGAATGAGACATTTATTACTTAATTAATAAATGCTCCACTTACTTCTGCAGTTAGTTTGACCCTCTAATTTTGTGTTAATTAAATGAACCTACAAAAAGATAACAAAAAAAAAAAAAGACAGAATACAGGTGGAAAGTTTGTCTCCCCTAAAACAAATAAACAAGAAAGAAGATATTTGCAAAGATTTAAGTTGAAAGATCATGAATGTGAATACAATCTCATGAAATATTGCCAAGAGTTGACCCACTAATGACAACAAGATGAGAACACAGTCATTGGTTTAACAGAGAGCAAGAGGAGGCTTTTTAGATAAGAATACACCACTCTACTGAGTCAGGGCCCGACTCTGCAGGTAATCAAATACCTCCTGCTGTTCTGATGAGCATCAGTACATCACCTCACCTTCTGTGCAATATCATGCTTTACACTTCTCACAACAGCATCTGCTTCTTTAATATATGTGTGTCACAAGGGTTTGGGTAGGGAATCCCTGGACAATAATATTTTAGAAGAGCTTTCATTGGCTCTATTTATTTTCCAAACATGTGCAGGTGTAAGAGGCAGAAAGGTTTGGCTCTTAATGCTACAACATTCCTCATCTGCACATCTGCACTTCTGGCTGCTCTTCTCATCAGAATGCTGAGAGTTGGTAACTGGCACTGCTGTATGATTAATTTTAGTGTTTAACATGTACTAGCTCTATGCATCCACAAAGCTAATCAAAACTAAATAATATATGGCACTATCCAACTGGCTAAAAACAGAGAAAATTACATCAAATTCTTACCCCTTTGAAGTCAACAGAGTTAATTGTGCCAAACAGCATATGTGTTGAGCTTAGGCTTGGTTGTGGACTGAGTGCAGCTGTAGGACTGACCAGTACAGAAAGGGCATTCATCTGGCATGTTGTCTGAACATCCCTCTTCCCAAATGCTCAAGGAGCCATGCTGAATGAGATACTTAAAAATAGTCCTCTCCTCACACAAAATTTCAACACAGCATCTGTTATTTTACCATATTCAACAGCAGCAAGGCCATCAATACACACCAAATCTCTGAAACTCCCACAGGACCCTCCTGTGACAGGCATGTGATACACTGATTCATCTGGCTGGACTGTGGTGCTGAGCTTTCTTTTCAGAGCACTTTTTATTGCTAAAGAAACCTGTGAATACTTATCTAGATCTAGAGAAGCACTGGGAACACCTTTCTCAGCAATTGTTTCATATGAGAACTGAATTTGTCTCTCTGCTGTTTTTAGTATGCATTTCTCAAAAAGATATCAGTAATCACTCTATTGTCACAACACTTTTCATGAAAAATATTCAAATTAGAATTCACCAGCCATGAATGTTTCCCCCCCAGGTTGTACTCCCATGGATTTCTCTAAGAAGCATTCTCCTTTTAAAACCAGGCATTTCTTCCAGGATTAATATGGTGCATTAATTTGTAATTGAGTGCTAGATATTCATCCAAAAAGTAGCTACATCAGGCCAATGTGCAAGTATTTCTGTGTAAAATACACTAGAAAGAAATGCAGCATCTCCTATTTTGTTGATGACACATGTTCCCTGTCTCCAGAGGCAATGAGATCACTCCAGACTAGAGCCCAAGCATATCACACAGACATTAGGGATGATTTGGAGAGCAAAGAACTGAAGTTTGAGATTAAAGCTAAAATGGCAGCAAGATCTCATTCTCATCAGCTGAGGAGGTGGCTGGAAGTAAAGGGTCTGAAATGCAGAAAGAAATGTTAAGGTGAGGTTTCAGGAAATGTTCCATAAGGTGAATTGGCAACACTTGGAAGAGAATGCCCCTGGTGACTGCAGATCCCTGTGCACCTGTTTAAGCACAGTAGAACAAGGCTTTCTGGAGAATGGCTGAGGTACAGCTGACCCTGGTTCAGAGCCAAGAGGTTCACCAGATGGCATTACCAGCTATATTTTATATGTGCACAGGCTTTATTTTAAACCACAACACCACAAATAGGAATTTAGCCCTCAAAAGAGCACAAGTACTGAGCGATACCTTTGGCTCAGCTTATCCTCCGCCCCTTTTCCACCAGATTTTCCTTGAACTCCTTTCAAGCTACAGACCTTCTTGTATTCCTTGGTCTCCTGGCCCATTTGCATACAGATTTTTAAAGCTCTTCTATGCTTTAGGCTTATATTATCATTTAGTTTTCCAGTCACTCTGCTTGCCAGCTTCTTTACCCTCCATTACCTTGTCTGATAGAATTTAGATTGCTTTTCTAGTATCTACTTCACCGAACCATTTAAAAGTCATTCTTAACCACTCTTGTATTATTTCTACAGCAACTTTCATTTATTATTCTCACAACTCGTTACATGTTGTACATACAGGTCTAAGATTACAAGGAGAAAAATATATCTTAGGTAGAAGTTTGTTAGTCATGGAATATTTTGTAGCTTTTTAAAGCAGATGTTTCAACTATCAATAATAACTTTTTATCATGTCATGAGTACAAAAGACTTCCTGTGCACTTCCTGTGAATAAAATACTATGATGGGAAGTGCTTGTTATTAACCTTACTGTGTATTTAGCAATTTATTTAGTATGTTTATTACTGTAGCTGCAGAGAACTGGAGGGTTTTGACATCTTGAAGATGTGTCTAAGGCACAAGAAAATATAATCTCAATTGTAATAATTATCACTTGATAAAGTAATGTAGAAGGAGCACATACAGTATATGTACATACTTACAGTACATGTGTGGCATATACATGGCAGGTACTGGCTTGTATAATCTGGGGAGGAGTTTGCACACAGAACCTAAAGAGCAGCAGTTACACCAAAGAAGCAGTCAGAGGCAGCTGTGGAACTCAGAAAGGAAAGGGCTAAAGAAAGTACAGGTCAAAGAAGTTATCTCCTACAGAACCTGCCATATCCAGTGAAGAAAATTTCACCATTTGGGTGCTCTGAAAATCATTAAAACTAGGAAAAGGTGCATTGGATGAGATTAAGGGGTAAACTCACAACTTCCTGGATGAACTGCACAGCTGATTGTAAGGTAAATGCTCTGTAAAGATCTAGTAAACATCATGACAAGGTATTAAAACATGATTTTCCCCTAGCATGGTCACATTAAAAAAAAAAAGAAATTGGGAATAGATGCAAACACAGCTATCACTGTTGTGTTGATACTTTGCCCAGAGAAGTTGTGGATTCCCCATCCTTGGAAGTGTTCAAGGCCAGGTTGGGTGGAGCTCTGATCAACCTGTTCTCGTGAAAGGTGTCCCTGCTCGTGGCAGGGGGTGGTGGATAAAGTCCTTTCCAGCCCAAACCATTCAATGATTCCATGAAATTCTGTGCGCAGTGCTGATCTTGCCATTTCACAAAGGGTGTAACAGAACCTGCAAAGATGATTGAAAGGGAGAAGGGAATGTGCAAACTGAGCAACACTGGTGTGTATGTGAAGAGGCTGGTCAGACTCTTGAGCTTGGCTGGAGGATGACTGAAGAGGACTACAATATAGTTCTATGAAATAATTGGTAGAGAGAAAGTAGCTCATGAATTTGGCATGCAGAAGGCTAAAACATTTTAAAAGGAAC
This sequence comes from Melospiza georgiana, assembly GCF_028018845.1. Taxonomy (NCBI): domain Eukaryota; kingdom Metazoa; phylum Chordata; class Aves; order Passeriformes; family Passerellidae; genus Melospiza; species Melospiza georgiana. The sequence goes on from NC_080434.1 coordinate 56,510,139, forward strand.
ACTTCTTAGTATAATTAAGCTCCACATGAGATGTAGAAGCAGAAGTATAAAGAGAGAGCAGAGACAGGTAATGGCACATTAAGGCATTTGAGCATCATGATACAGGTGGAACATCCAGCCAGGTCTGAAAGCCCATGAGCTGCAATTTACAGAAAGGCTGGATGGCACCAGGGAAAGATTATTCAGTATTTGCCCTGTTTCCTTTATTTTTCTCCAACCATCTGTTACTAGATATTGAGAGAAAGTGTTCTATTTATATCCCTCTGCTTTGTTTGTGTCATCAGTTTAACTTTTTAAATGCAAAGTAGCTAAACTATAAAAGGAGAGCACAGCAGCAAGCACACCTTTCTATCCCTTCAGGTACACTCAGATACAAAGCAATAATAACTAAATAACAACAAAGGCATGTGAAATTCAATGGCTGACATGATGGCATTATCAAACTAGCCAGACAACTACCAGGATCTTGTCCAAATGGTATTAATTTCATGACCTTTAATTGACTTTTGCAAGATATTAAGCAAGTCAGCCGTGTGAACATCTGGGGCCCGAGAATCTTGGTGCAAAAGCACCAAGCTTGAAGTCTCCCTCTTAAGGAATGTGCTGTTTCAGTGAAGGAAGTGGTGGAAGATTGCTGAATTGTAAGAAATCATCATCTAGTCACAGAGGAATTTAGGAAAATGACATGATGTAATGTCTTAGAAATTGTGAGGGTAGAGTGGAGTATGTGTTCTGGACAAATAGGATTAAAGATATATTGGCAAAAACAGAACTGTAGAAAGAAATCTGCATCTGCTGGATAGATTATTATTAGTTACTAGACATTTTCAGCAGCAATTTTGGTTAAAATTTATTGAACTCTTCCTAATGCACAGTGATGGTAAAATTCTAGTAATGTTCACCAAGAAAAAGGAGCTGCAAACTATTAGGTTTTTAAACATTCAGTTTTAGCCTCATGCAGGACGACAACTTCAGTTTTAGATTTTTTGCTCACACCAATCTCCTCTATATCACCTACTCTCCTAGAGCATTACATGGCACCTACCTGCTCCTTTGCATTATAATAAGGTGCAAAGTCTATTCCAGGTTGATTGGGCAAAGCCTTGTCACCAACAGATAATACCATAAATTATGGTCTCTATCATATAATTAATATCAATCTGAATAGAATTAAGGTCTAGTTGCTACTTATTAAAATTCTAGCTCTAAGGCATGGAAAACATATATAATTAATTTCATAAAAAGAGAGCAGATTCTACTAAAATCAAGTGCCCTCTCATCACAGTCATAGTGAATGTTCTCTTACTTATGGTCTGCATATAACTTCATTTAATTAATTCTCTTTAGTAAAACTTTTATTATCCTAACTCACAACCTCAACATAGAAGTAGTGTTGGAAGCTTTGATTTTACTCTGTTTAATGAGTACTCCTTCTGAAAAATATCTGCTTTGTTGTTTCAATTACACCTTCTGAGTATAAAATTCAGAATGTTGCATTCACACTTGGACTCTCAGCTTACAGTTTATTTATGAAGTGCAGTCTATTTCAATAATGAATCAAAACACATTGTTCCAATAAAGCTGAGAAACTGAATTACACAAAAAATGGTACACATAATGGTTTCGGGTTTTTTAGGTTGTTCAGAAATGGAAAGAGGACATCAAACCCCAAAAATTTCAGTCAGACAAACTTCAGTCAGACAAATGACAAAGTTGTAAAGATTAGGAACAAGGGATCAATATGGTTCCATCTCCTGCAAAAAGTCAGTATTAAATATTTACATTCTGAAAGCATCATGATGTATCTGATTTCTGTGAGTCTGAAAAATGGATCTAACATAAGGATCTGAGTGTTATATCTAAAAGTATATTCTTAAAATATGTGGGAGGTGATAAGGATTCTTAGGGAGGCTGAGATATCTGCCTTCAGCTTCTTGCAGTGGAAACTCTCCTCTACAAATAAATAAATTAGAATTTTTTTTCAACAGTTTTTAAGGACATTGAGAACATTTACAATTTCAACAGTTATTTCTTGTATATTCAAAAGGTTGTCTAGTTTAAGCAATTGCAGGAAAAGTGTCAAAAAATCCAGTTTTTCTCAGACAAAGCCTTCCAGTTATAAACTACAATCAAAATAAACCATGTTTTAGTGAGTTCCTCTGGTTTAAAATATGTACTTCAACAACTACTAGCATTAAGAAAACTCAAGATGGATTGACACAGATGCCTGAACACATTTAAATCAAAGCTATTCCAACACAAACAGGTCACACCTCCCTCACCAGCCAACTTGTTCTCAGAAAACACGCAGGAATATTGTACTTCTACTCCCTTTCAAATTCTGGTGATTTAAGCATAACTATTGGTGAAACCAGACCTGGCTGTGTCTTTCCCTAGCAAAGAGGCTGTTATTACTTATTGTCACTAAATGACTCAAAAAAATGTACTGATGCTGCTCAAAGGACAAAGGAAGCTAAAATCACAAGTGGAACCTCCATCTGCAAGAACACAGCATTGTCTACAAAAAGGGGTGGAAGGATTATTTCTAATATGTCAAAATCTGACCCTGAAGGAAGGAGCTTCTTGGTGTTGAGAGAGTGGTTGTGGAGCAAAGTCAGGGCATGGTGCTTCACTCCATCCTCTGTCCCTACACTTCATAAAGGCACTGTGGGTGCCAGGAAAGCAGTGGACCAGGAGGAGCACATGATACTGGCCATAGCATCCAGCAGCATCCCTTCTTTCACATTATGGCTGCATCTGGTGCTGCCATTCTTCTTAGGTCAATTTGTAGCATTCTCTTGAATTGTCACTTTCACATCTCTGAATAAAAGCTAATTCTTTTCAGCACTTTTAAAATCAGAGGGACAATTCTTGTTGCAATGACACCTACTGAAATCAAAAGCAGCTTTGTTGGAGGTGCACTGTGGAAATACAGCTCCATAAGATCTTGAGATCTTCACACTCCATCAGAAGGATAAGACAAATATAATAAATAATTTATGTTCCACAAAAACCCACCAACCAAAAAACCCACAATACCAAACAAACAACCAAAACCCAATCAACCAAAAAAAGACCCCACCTGAAAATGCATTTAAAATTTAAAAAGTTTCACTACAAACTGCAGGTGAACCCTTATTAAAATCCCCATTCCTTGATATAAGGAATAGTAGATTCTGTAATTTATACTCACAAAAGAGGATGTAATCAACAAAATAGATATATAAATAAATTCCACCCAATATTTTTATTTTCTTCTTCTAAAAATGCTGGTGAATTCTGAGTTCCATGCAGAATGTATAGCAGCAGAAGTGAGTAGTCTGAAAGCATGAAAGCTGCTCAAGTGCTGCAACATGTCCTTACACAGAAGACCACTGAGTGATGTGAAGGCTATGAACAATCTGACAGTTTGCAGACATATTGAGCAGCAGCAAGACTGCATTAGAATTTTAAAATACCTCACTAGAAAATGTAGCTACAGCATTTGCTGTGCTGTGAGCTAATCTGAAGACAAACTGGCAAAAAACAAGACAAACAAAACTGTACTGTATCAGCTGGCTGATAATGCATCAGCTACAGAAACAATGTAAGGAGGAGAAAAGCAGAAAGAGAGCTGGATTTTGCTTATTCAGTATAGCAAATCAGTCTTTCCGTGTCATGAAAAATTACCAGTTTGGGCATCTGTACTTTGCATAATTAATTGCAAATAATTCATTATGAAAAGAGCACAGAAGGTGAACAGGGTACCTAATGCTATGAGCACTGAAAAAACAAATCCCAGTTTGTGTTGTATGAGGACTATCAATTCAGCCAGGTCCCTCTGTGGACTCAAACCTAAAGACTGGGACAAGGGAATGACACTCCTAACCTCAGCAGGTCTCTCAGTATCAGTGGTTTACCACTTTAGAATTGATTTACCTGATATAGAGATTTTTATCATTGTGCACCTCTGCCATGATGCTTAGATGAAGAGAGCTAACATGTAATTAAGCTAAATGGTTGGGTTTTTTACTTACTCTGGCAAAAATGTGTGCCCAGATACATGCATATGTGTACTCTACACATGGAATGGTCATTTCTTTTGGTTATTTTTATGTTTCTCCATTTCAACCTTAGACTCTAGAAGCCAGACACTTTGCTGTCAGCCTCTTGCAGCAGTAAACAGAGAAAAGCCCTGCTCCTCTGCAGCTCCTCCAAGAAAGACAGACATTGACAGTGGTGAGCAGGGCCAGACTGCTGAACAACTCAGTACAAGACAGAGCCACATTGTTCCAGTGAATCTCAGGTGAGCCTTGCATGGACCCACTGCCACAAGGAGGAACACCAGGGATGAATGCTGAATTTGGAAGTAACAATTGAGGATCTGTGGTAAGACCTAGCATGACAGGTTGACTCATGCATTAAGTGAAGATTCTTTTTTAACCACAGAGAGTGTATCATGAACCCTCAGATTTTTTAATTGCTGTGCAATTGAAAGTTCTGGAAACAAATTCTTTTTTTTCCATCACATCATTCAGCTCTTTAGCTAAATTGTGTGCAATTAATAAGATAGCAGATGTATACTACTAGGCAAAAATATATTTTATTCCTGTATCTAATATATATGCACATATACTAGATATATCAATGTACTATATATCTACTCTCTGTATGAATCTAAAATTATATGTAACTACTCATACATTGTTAATTTGTGTACCCAGTGTATTGTATCCTTTCACTCTCTGAACACACTGTGTACATTCTTGCCATGAAATGAGATTGTCATATCTATATGCACATCAGGACTCAACCAGATAATAGACTATACACTGTATTGCTCCTCCACAGGCATACATTTTTTGTTCATTTTAAGTTTTGAGGACAAGGGATGTAATTTTCTTCAGATTTTTCTCATCCTGAACTCTTGAACATATCTCAGCATGTTGCTTATTCATGCTAATTGCAGCTAATGAAGCTACAATTCTCAGGCACTGTTGCTTCCCAATCAGGATACATTATCCCTGCTGGATCCTTTGGCCATGGCTGCAGTCACCAGCCCATCTTTAGCTGAGTTTGCTCAGGCTGTTAAAGGAATGACATAACACATTTGTCTGACTCATTGACCCAAGGAGCATCCCTGGATCTATTGGAGCCTGTCCAGAAGAGGGCAATGAAGATGTTCAGAGGACTGGAGCACCTCTGCTGTGAAGACAGGCTAAGAAAGTTGGGGTTATTCAGCCTGGAGAAGATAAAGGTCTGAGGAGACCTCACAGCACCTCCCAATACCCAAGGTGGGGCCTTTAACAGAGCTGGAGAAGCACTTTTGACAAAGGCATGAAGTGATAGCACAAGGGGAAATGGCCTTAAGCAGAAAGAGACAAAGTTTAGATTAGGTATTAGGAAAGAAGTCTTTACTGTAATGGTGGTGAGACACTGGCACAGGTTGCCCAGAGAATGCCCCATCCCTGGAGTGTTCAAGGCAACCAGGCTGGATGGGGCTCTGAGCAACTCAGTCTAGTGTAAGGAGTCCCTGCCCATGGCAGGGAGGGCAGCAGGAGATGATCTTTACCATTCCTTCCAACACAAACCATTCTAGGATTGTATCATTTCTATGAAAACACAGTCATGACATCTCTTTGGGAAGGACAGAAATATCTTTAAGTCCCTGGCTGACAAAAAAACCCCAAAAATAGTTCGCTGCCCTTACCCTGGGCCTTCTTAGAATCAATAATGCAGAGCAAGCATCAGTGTCAGCTTTGTCACTCCCTGCCCACCTCTCCAAGACACCTGCACAGGCTCTGGTTCATGCCAGCCTTAGCCTCTTGGTGGAGATTTCCTAAAAACATATCAATTATGAAAAACTTGACAAGAAGACACCACCACAACTTCTGTTCCCATTGGTGAAACTTCTTTTCCATTACCATATCAAAATGCCTTAGAAAGGCATTGTGTGCTTTCACCAGTCCACTCAGCAATCCAACACATGAGGGTTTTAATCCAGACATGGTTCACTATACATTAATCCTGTCTGAATTAATTAGGCACAGATAAATTCTAAATTAATTAGAAGCTTTCAGGATAGAGACAGGAGCACTACTGTAAACAGATTGAATACAAAAGCTTCTGATCAACACACAACTGCAAATAAAAAGCCAAACAATGCGTAGAATTATGGGAGAAGGAGGGGAAAACATGATTACTTGAGATTCTCAGACTTATTTTTTTGTAATGGATCAATGTAAAAAAATACTTGAGTGTTATTTTAGCCATTAGTATGTCTTCAGCTGAAATAGTGCATTTAGTTCTGAGAATCTTACTTTCCTCTATTATCTTTGAAAATAAGTGCTTCAGCAAGATGTCAACAAGAAGAGACATATGATGGACATGTATAATCAATGGTGTAGCCACTGTCAGCCAAGGTTTGGTACAGCTTCACTGAAGGAAGTAGTGAAGGCAAAAGGCAGAAGTATTTTGAACACAAAAATTGTCAGTTAACCTCTGAAATTCATCACCAGCAGGCATTAAAAACAAATCTTAAATGTTTATATAAACAGGATGAACATACAATTTTTATAGCAGGATTAAAAAAAAAAACAAACATTTAACTTCATGTTTGAGGGGATTTCTCAGTGACAGCCCTTACAGAGGAAGGTCACTGTGTGATTTTAGAAAAGGGCTCCTCAAATCTCACTGTGGAACAGGCCATTGTCAGACCTGGGATACCAGACTAGAGACATGATACTTTGACATACACGGCAATTCTTGTGCTCATATACTCCATTGTTCACTAAAGTGATTGTTCATTTAGACTGGGGTATTGGTTATCTTCAGCAACCTGGCAGAAGATAAAACAAATATCAGCAATTTTATCTTTTTTTACCCATTGTCAGTCAGTAGGAGGCCCAGAGCTGCATCAACCTGTTTATGGGATTCTATGTTCAAACTACCTGCAAGACCAGGACAGGATTCACTGATGAGGCAGGACCCTTCTGGCCCTAAATTACTGAATACATACTGTACCCAAAAAGCAAAGTGTTTCAGGATTTTTACATGAGGACCACAGTCTCCATTCAAGAAAGGCAACATCAGTTATGCTTGAATATCCATCAGTTTGATTCTGCATGCAAGGCACATACATAGAAAGAGCTCTACACCTTCATGTCTGAGCCCACAAAAAGTGATGCAGTGATGCTTGAAAGTGCCTGAGCCACTGGCAAGACATCTGTGCTTATTAAAAGAAAGAAAATAATAGATTCATATTAATTTTTTGTTTGATCGGAATTTGAATTTCATATTAGTTACGTTTGTTCAGATTTAGAAGCATCTGTCATCCAAAACCACCAATCAATATTTTATTCATCACAAACCATTTAAATCCATTGTGAAACAACCTGAAGTAACAGCCCAGAATTTAAAGCTGCTACAATTAAAAACACAGCTCAGCATTTTAGCCCAAATTAATGATCTTCTGAGGACTTTTGTTTTGTTGTTCATACCCAAAGGACAGCTGCTTTTGTTGGCTCAATTTCCTTATGGTGGTCAGTTTATTTTATGTACTTATAGTTAAAAATAAAGAGAAGGTGTTACAAGGAATAAGAAGACAGAAATACAAAAAAAAAAAGAGGCAAGAGACCATCCATAGTCACAGACTGGTCAAGCACCATGTAACTGAACACAAAGCTGCAGTGGATGGGATTTCCTGCAGAGTAACTTAGCATTTCAATAGAGGGAAGAACATTTCAATTCAGCTTTAACTGCTGAGTAAGCCTTGTGCCACTAAGGAATTACTGCAAACATAATTGTCAGGCCACTGCCACTGAATCTTTCTCCTGTTTCCCGTCTTGTCACAGAAATTTCTATCTTTGTATAGTGAGACTGTCTGAAAAGTAAAGAAAGCTATGCTGTTGACTTTGAACTACAGGCAATTTGCAGCTATGCTGATTGCCACAGATCTAATGATAATTTGAATTACCATGTAGAAAACCTTAAATAATCATCGCTTTTGTTTTGCAATTGTATTCTTTACTTAGTTAATTTTCATTGTTGGTATGCATTGTTATTTTCTCTGTACTGACAAAAATAAATTAAGAACTTATTTGAGTAATACACAATTGTTTGGACTCTTCAGGGTCTTAGAGTCAGACTCCTGTGAATAGCATCTGTTTTGTTTGTTTAAAGTCTGCCTCTTTGTAACTTCTGTCAAAATGAATTAGGATTATAAATTCTGATTCATCCCAAATGTATAACACAGCATTTGGAGCTATTAAATGAAAAGTAAAAATCTTTAGTCTGCTGTATACATGAAGAAAAATGTCAACTATTATTTTCTCTACAAAACTTCCTAATTGATAGGAAAGGCTTTCCTAATCTAAAATTAGCAAACTAATCTGATTTTCTCTTATTTCTGTTGTCACCAAGTGTTTAATTAGTAGATCTGATCATCCTATCAACAGTTTGAGAGAAAACCAACTTTATCTGCTCTTTCAGAACAGGTCAAGTTCTCAGCTTAGCATTAAATAATTATTGAACTGAGCTATTTGAAAAGTCCAAAATAAGGCAGAATTTTTTGTATTTGAAAAAAAGAATCCAAAAACCCCAACAATAACAACAAAAACCCAAACAAAACAGCAACAACCCAAAGAACAAAAAAAAACCTAAGCTAAACCTGTATTCCAGCCTCAGTAATCAATGGTTTAAAACACTTACTCTGTGACCAGTGTTTTGACAACTGAAAATATTTGCAATATAATAAACCTCTATGGAATAAAAAACTAAAAAGTAACTAGAAGTATATTTTACTAATAACATAAGTTATTATATACTCATGTTTTAAACATAGGGTTTTTTAACACGTATTTTAAAAAGAAAATAGTTTTAGCTTAAATTTTTAAAATAATTTAAAATTACTTGGTTTTAATTCTAAGTTATCATTACAAGCCAGATTGATATAGAACTTATTAGAATTGATTTTTCATTATCACACAGGTCAAGAAAGAGGAATAAATACATTTTCATGCAGGTAATAAACATGACCATTTTCCTGGGGCCTCAGCATGTACCTTATTAGACCTTCTGGGAGTCTGAAGCAGCAAGACATGAGTAGACTAAAATAATAAGCTGGGAAAAAGGAGAGATATGGTGTAAGAGACCAAGGTTCAGCAAAGAGAGACTGCAAGACAAAAAAATGCTTATAAAGGAAAAAATAAAAAAGCAATATTGAAGAAGGAGGAGTCCCAGAAAAGAAAAAAAAATGGAGCAAATGTCAAGGTGATCAACAGCAGTCAAATATCAAGGCATAATTTCCATGTGGGACTTTATCACAGAATTATCTGAGTTGGAAGGGCCTCTCAAGGATCACTGAATCCATCTCTCATGTGAATGGCCCACACAGGGTCATTCACAATCCCACAACCCTGGCATTCTCAGCACCATGCTCTGACCAACTGAGGACACAGCAGGTGTTTGCTGGCTGCTGCACAAAGTGCCAAATGCCCAGGAGATTGTTTGTGCTGTGTGTCCAGCTCATACTAAAGACCTTCAAGGGGCTGAGGATAATTCATGGTTTCAATCATCATTGTTAAGGATTGGGGCATATTTGGTACATACCCACAGCAAATCTTCTGGTTTAGTTTCCTCTGAAAGCAATTTAGGTCATTCAAGCTGCAACTGCTCTATGATGGACGGAAATGCACAGTAAGTGTTGACAACCAGGAGATCTGCTTCAAAAATACTCTTTTGCTTTAGTCTGGGCTGGCAGAGAATCCACCAATGACACATTGGAGCCTGGATCTTCCTTCCACACAGACCATCAGGCCGGTCCTGGCACATACATGTCAAGGCATAGGAGAAAGGGGAGGAACAGCTCTTCATGTACAACACCACACAGAGGCTTAACTCCTAATTTCAGCCACTGTGAGATTGGAGCCCTTCACATGGAGGTTGCATGTTCCTGTTTTGGAACAGGTAACATCCATCCTGACATTTCCTGAACTGATCTCTTGGAAGCCATTTGTGCTATTTGTGTGTGTAACTAAATACATTTACACAGTTCCACAGGAGCAAGGGGATACTAATCTAAAAAAAAAAAAATCCTCTTTTCTTACATATAGGTAGATGAGGGAATATACAGAAGCAATAACACAATATTGATCGGCACAACAAGCAGCATGCTGCAGGGTGGAAACCAGCAACACAAAATATGGGCTGCACTTACAATAAGGTTTCATTTACAAATATTTTTTAAAGGTTAAATGAGCATAATGTTACAAAGATGGTGCAGATTGCTATATATAAGATTTACATACTAAGGCTGACAACATCATTAGAAAATTTAATCTCTAGTTAAAGGCAATGATCATAAACAACCTACTGGATTGTAATGGCTGATTTCCTTTTACTCAACTATCTGTGAAGTCTTTTATTGACCCTCTGTATGATCCTGACTGTAACTTATGACCACAACCTGAATTTCTCTGTTTTTTTGCATCCTACCCACTTGATAATTTCCCTAGGCTAAAAAAAAAAAAAACATTTTAGACAGTGCTTATAAGCAGGTGTTATCAATACACTATGTTATGCTGTTGGAAGGAAACCAAAGTTTATTGCAGTTCTCCTCTATATTAAGCACTTTGTCACTTGGGAAGACAACATTGCTTACAGAAAAAACGCTTCAAAGCAGTTTAAAATTAGTCTTTCTGCTATTATGGTTTACTGGCACTCTTTCCTTTCTCTTTTCCTTTCTCTATGTTCCCTTTGGGACAGATGGAGTGAGTAACAGTGAATAAAATGATACAATTGAATTAAATGCAGCAAGCTTCAGCAAGCACAGTTCCTGATCCTGCAAGGTGCCAAGTACTCTCAAGTCAAGATAAGGTACTTAGAGCTCTACTCTGAATGAAACAAGCATAAAAGACTAAGTATGAAACTCATTAATATGGAACAGGCACCAAAGAAGGGCACCACTTCCCTTACCTACAGGCCTACTCCTGAATCACTTAAATGGTCAATTACCCAGGTCATCACTGCAATATCAATTCCCATTTTTGACTCCCATAGTCCTATGAAAATCAATGACTATACCATTTGTGCATATTGGTGTTCATGCACCTTGATGCTCTCTTTTCTCAAACAGCTGAAGCCAAAAATTGATATTACAGTACGTTCTTTATAGGAATCCTAATAATGAAATATGCTTTCAATGAGCATGGTCATACCCCATTGTTTTATTTATTTTTTCATAAAGCCAAGTAATGATAAGGGAGTGACTGAGGATAACTCCAAGGGGCACATCCAAAGCAATGCCTGTTTTTATGGCATTTACAAAGAATGGCTTTTCAATTTTACACCACCATTCATATGTGGATCTCAAAACCCTTGGCAGACACCAATAGTACCTCCCAGTTAATCAAATAATTAAAGGCAGACAGAGGAATCAAACAATGGAGTGGAACACAGCAGCTAGTTAGCAGCACAGAGCTATGCCTTTTGATGCCAAAGCTTAGAACAGAGCTCATCTAAATGTCTAATTTGGAATCAATTTAAAAGTCCCCAAACCCATAAAAATTCTTGATTCTTGTAACACCTTTCCACTTAGGTGGAAATTAATTAGACCACTTGCAAAAAACAGGAGTTAGGGGTTATCCTTGTAGAGTGTACGTCAAGGACACTAAAGGTAGTATCCATTCTCAAATCAACTTTTTATCAATACAAATTTCAATCAGCTGCAAGGACAGGCTTCTAGGTATCAGAATCATAAGCCCAAGGAAAAAATTTTACTCAGCCTTCTCTATGTTACAAGTCAATCCATTAGCCCTACATAATTTAAAGAAAACTACTAAATCCTTAAAAATATAGAAACTTTAAAAGATTTCTTTTAAAATCATCAGACCAAAGAAAATGTATTCAGGAATCAGAATTATTCATACTGCAGTTACACAGACCCGTGACTCCAGCACACAGTGTGAGATCAGTATAGTTCAACTGTTTTTTCTGGCTCTTTTATCACTTCATCTCCCTCTCTAAATCATATAAAAATATAGAAGTAATAGAAGTCAAACTGAGTTTTACAGAATTATGTGCATAGATCCTTCCTTTTCAGCAAACAAAACAATCAAGTCTATGATCACAAATGTGTTTTGACAAAAAATTAAAGATGATAGATTATGCTTTAGAATGGTCTCTTTACTCAGCTCTTTGTCAGGTGTCACCAAGCACAACAGTTATCATAATCCACAACAAAATAAACCATCCAAAAAAGCCTTAATCTAATAGGACTGTTATCTTTGATTTAGACATCAGGTTACTGCTGGCCATCTATTAACCTATTTTGTGCACAGGATTACACCATAAATCAGTTTTTCCCAGGATTATCACAGATCAAGAATTTTCTGTCAGAAAATTTGCTATTGGAAGAGACCTTTCCTCGCCTACATATTTAGTCAAGATACATCCTTCTGAAAGGCAAGAATTTGAGTAAGTTCCTCTTCTGGAGCTCCTCTGATACTGACCATCATAGAAGCACTGTAACTATGGACAGCAATGAGGCTGCACATAAAGGCAGAAGCTGTACTCTGCAGCCTCTTCACAGACTTCAGCCATCATCACCCTCCTCCCTTGCACACGCTTTAACCCAGTCTCCAAACAACAGAGCTGAGAACAGCAGTGCTTGCAACAGACACACTGCATGGGTGAGCTCTAAATTTTGGGTTGAGCCTTACAAAATCATATTATTAACTTCCACCTAACAGTCCATTAGAAGTTCACCATAAGTACTGAGTCTCTGTTGCAGTGACAGGGCCCACTTAGGCAGATAGGTACAGTGAGACACTAAAATCCAGTGATTTTTCTGGAGGCCCCAAAGATAACAAAGCTGGAAAAACCCATATCTCCTGTCATCAAGTCCTGTGATTCTCTGCAAGACCAACATTACCATATTAGTTGCATATAATAAATAATACATTCCTTATAGATCACAGCCTGGAACTTCACAAGGAATAATGAGACAAGCAGGAGCAGTAACAAAATGAAATTTAAAGCTTTCTGAGCCTCAACATACCTGTTGTATGTTCATAGGAGTTCTATCAGAGCAAAACTGAGCAAAGGCTAAGTTAATATAAACCTGAAAATAGTATTTTTTTTAGAAATATCATCTCCAGAGTAATTTAAGTCATAGTTTATACTCTCAGTAGGTAAGAATCCTTGTTGCTGTTTCAATGAGAAGGGTGAATTCTGAAAAAGAACTGATGGGAACTAATATTTTTTAAAGTTTCAGCCCATCCTGAGCTGTCTCAGATGTTGGCTTTCAGTTTGGGAAAGGTAAAAAAAAAAAAATCAGCAAACAGTTCACACTTCCCTTACCCAATGGTCAGAAACTGCTGTGGCAGGTATTGTGTGTAGGACCCAAGAGAGACTCCTCAGGCATTTAACACTGCTGAAGCACCCCATCATGTCCTGATGGTACCCTCAGCTGCACAGACCAGGAGAAAGTAAAAACAGAGCTTTTCCACGAGTGAGTTCACCTGCCCATGGGGTGGGCATTAGGGCTGCTCTGCTGTAGCCTCGTGGTTGGCAACATAACCAGAACTGTCCACTGGTTTCTGAACTCTACATTTCAACAGCTGCTCCAGCTGCCTTTGCAAGAAGCTGCAGGGAAACATGATCAGCCATCTCCTTGTTTTGGAAAAGGAAGCTGCAGCACTTTGCCAGAAACAATTCTAGTGGCAGCAAAGTTAGCTACAAAAGTATCTCAGACTATAGCAGCAGTCCACATCAGTTATTTTTCTTAATTATTGCTCATAAATCCTGTGAGCACTTTACATCAACATTAATTGGAAGTCAAGAGTTCACAGTACCTTGCAGGAATTAACACTACAGAAGGTACAGAAAGTCTTCCACCAAGTAACATAAGGATTTCAGTCTCAAATAAAGCCCTATGGTTTTATTTTTATTTTGGGAGGAGGGAAGGGAAGGGAGCCAAGATACAAGCAGAGTCTTATGAGCAAATATAGATTCTTCTCCCCTGTCTTGCCCCATTAACTGTAACAAGGTTCTCTAGCCTCTCTACTCCACATTACTCTAATTCAATCCCAGTTTCCAGTCAACATTGCAAGCACTCCCATTTATAATACAAGTTAATTTAAGTCTCTCTCTGGGAGCAATACAACACTGAGGACTTTCATTTTCTCTCAGTGTTAAACGACCAATGTAGTCAGACAGAAATTCCAGCTGTAACATTTTGCATTTTTACAGTATTGTTCACTTTCAGATGCTGTTTTACTTAGAGGCTTACCCAGTATGAGGCCCTGGCGTGCTGTACGCTAAACAGCTAGTTAAAATCCACTTCCTGAGCCAAAAGGTTTGCAGTCTAAATAGGGAAAGAATGGCAGAGGAAATCAAACCAGTGACTTTCATACATTATCAAGGCAAAAGTATGGTCAAGTCCAAAGCCAGCTCAGACTTCCAAGTGGGACCATGCTGCCTGAGCTCTGTGACACTTCTAAGATACATCCATGGAAATCAGGAGGAAAGATGACTCAAGGACTTGTCTAAGATGTAAAACATCTTCTGTGAAAGTGGACAGAATAACTTAGAAATCTCATAGTTCTTTCCCATCTCCATTTTACCTGTCCTACATTTCAGAAGGATGTCGTGTCCAGAGGTTAAGACTTGCTATAGAATGGGATAATTATGGAATGATCAGTTTGAGAAAGACCTCTTAAGATCAACCTTTTCCTGAAAACATGGTGAATTCCAAAGTGAAACTGAGTTGCCCAAGGACTTAACAAATTACAGTATCTACAAGGATGGGGATTCCACAACATCTCCAGATAATCTATTCCAGTACTTAAATACCCTCCCCTCCCTGCAAAATAAAACTACATCATATCTAAGAAATTTGACTAATGCCTTTGAATTCCTATGCAGAAACGTGTATCCATTACATCTGGCCCTTCTGCTGTACATTCCTAATTCCATTCTCTCTCTATCTCTCCTAGAGGTAGTGGAAGACTGCAGTTAGAGCCTCCCTTAGCCTTAGTTTGTCCAGCATAAACAACCACAGTGCTCCCAACTTTTCCTTGCGCTATCCCAAATTTCCTATGCTGCAGTTCTCAAGCATCTTACTCCCTACTGGACTACTCCAGTTTATTCCTCTCTCTCTTGCACAGCAGGTCTAAATTGAACATAGTTCTCTACAGGGGGTATTAAAAATAATGAGCAGAGGGGAATAACCACTTGACCTGCTGGCTACAGACTTGACAAAGCTGCCCAGTATGCAACTGGCTTTCATTGCTCTGAACATGTTCCTGCTTACTTATGATCACCTCACCACCCACTAGGACCCCCCAGGTCTCTCTGCAGCATCACTTTTGAGAGAGTTGGCCCCCAGCCTGCACTAATCTGTCTTAGCAGAATGCTGTCATCTAATTGTAAAAGTTCCATACCTTCTCGGTGATTTTTCATGGGCAGCTCTTCACAGCAGCGATTTCTTCTTCACAGTACAGCCAATAAACTGCATCTCTCTTCACAGCACAGCCAACAGACTCCAACATCTCCTCCCAACTAACCAACCCACTCTTTTGCAGCACTCGTCTTATTGGACACAGCTGTGGCCTGTTAAGGGCAGGCCTGCTCCTCATCTTTGGTGATTAGCACAGCTGCAGCTCCTCAGGTGTGAAACTACCTTCTGCACTATCTTTTCTTACATTCTATCCCTCCACAGCAGAACACAGCCTGTGTACTGTGAACATTATGATGACTCTACCAGCCCATTCCGACCATTTGTTGAGGTCACTCTGTATGGAAGCTCTGCCCCAGTCTAGCATACCAACTGCTCTCCTTCCACACACACAATTCTGCACTATTTATGAACTTGCTGAGGGTGCACGTTGGGCCTTTAGGCTGATGTATTGGAACAGGCTGCCCAGGGGAAGGGGTTAAGTCACCATCCCTAGAAGTATTCAAAGACATGGAGAAGTGGTGCTTAGGAACATGGTTTAGTGGTGGACTTGGCAGAGTTGGTTTAACTATGGGATACAATGATATGACAAGTTTTTCCCAAACTAAATGATTCTGTAATTCTACAAACCTATGATGATGTTTATAGAATTACATCATCATAGGTTTATACTGATTGCTGAGGAAGATTACCTGCCAGTTTTTGTCCAAACCATACAGCAGTCTCTTTGAGCAAACAGTCCAATTTTTCAAAACTACCCAATTCAGGTCTCACCTGAACTTAGCCCCAAAGATGGCATGGGAGATCACATCAGAAGACTTGTCAAGGTAAACAACATTCACAGCTACTCCTTTGCAACAGAGCATTCATTTCATTCTAGAAAGCAATTAATTGGTCAGGCATCACTTATCCTGGTAAATCAGGGCTGTTCTTAGTTATCTTCCTGCTCTTCAAATAGCTAGGAAGTAGCTTTCAACATGACTTTCTCCACAACTTCTTCAAGGACTGAGAGACGCTACCAAGCCTGTGGTTCACACAGTGCCCCTGCCTGCATTTCTGTAGAACCTCATTAATTTAATAAACCTGTGGAACAATAGATGGGATGCAAAATAGACACAATTAGAATGGAAAACAGCCCAGTGGAACATGAAACCACAAAATCCTTACGATGTTTCCTGTGTCTGATGTGGCAGCAGAGGAAGGAGGAATTCTGAATATCCTGAGCAGACACCTGCTGTGCAGATTTTCCACATGGAATGCTGTTTGAAGCCAAAGCACACAATTATTGAAACAGAGCTATTAACTGCCAGATCTTTTCCATGGTGTCATATAGGAGGACATCAATCATTTATCTGGCTAGATCAGAAACAAGACAAGATATTTCTGCTTATTCAACTTCTCTTGTAGACTTAGAGATGCTTCTCTCAAATCTCTCTCATGTTCATAAAAAATTCAGGAAAGATATTTTAAATTGAAGAAAGGAAACTCAATTCTCATCTCAGAAGATGTCTTTTTTTCTTCAGAAGTCCAGCTCCTATTAAACTTTCAGTATGTGTTAGACTAAGCCATTCATTGCCACTTGATAAGCAATTGAGTACATGAGTAATATGAAGGAAATGTAGAGACCAGCATATATTCAATCTGAAGTTGTTCTCAGACAGCCAGAAAAAACAACTTTCCTCTAGAAAACAACCTGGAATTCAAAGTTAACAACTATTTGGCAATCAAAACCATCTGTATTACGTGGAGGACACTTAAGCACAGTTTAGAGAGAGAAATAACTGGAAAACACTAAAGTTTTCACCTCAATAAATTAAAGATGTTTATTTTAGCATAAGCACAACTTCAGTGAAATATTTTCTGGAAAATCTGAAGTACACCCAGAAACCCTCTTTCAGACCCAAACTACTTTCAAGAGCTGTGAGTGTGTCTGCCTCTCTGCATAACACTTCTGAGAATTCACACAGCATTTGACACCTTTGGTTTCTTTGCTACAGAACTTCACTAAGCATTTCAATCATCTTTCGTTTATGAATCACTTCTTCTCTTAGACCCTTTGCAGAGGGATCAATATTAAAGAATCAAAGAATCAGAAATAGATGGCAAGGGAGTGACTATTCCTTTCACAGGCTAACTCACATTGGTCCAATATAGATAATTTAGATAATTAAAAAAAAAATTCAAACCAGTAACATGTATACAATTAGTCACTATTTAGTACAGAGCATGACATTTAAAATAATATGGGTCACCCAGGAGCCAAATATTATTGACTTTCCATGACATTTATTCTTTTCAATGCACAAGTTGATTTAGACAGTGGGGCTTAATCTTTGTAATACAGTACCTTTCCTTCCCCACAAATCTCTTTGTGACTTGAATGGGATTAATGAATGCTATTTTCAAGTATTATGCATGAATATTATGGCATTCTTGTGCTACATCTAATCTGGTTAACACCTGCGTAGTTTACATCTGCTTCTTTGAGTTTCTAGGAGTTTACATGTATATTTTTATGGTACAATACTAACAAATGAAAACTAGATTTTTAGCAGCTGTCTGGAGCAGTTACTGCCCTAACATTGCCTTGGGCAGTGTCAGTGCCCTAGAGCTGCATGTTGCCATTGCTTGGCTGAAATGACTCCCTTTGCATTAGAGCAGGGGAGTGAGAATATGTGAGTCCTCATTTCCCCAGGACAAGGTCAAAGCTTACCCTAAACCATGCCTGTCTTGACTGGAGCTACAGTGCCTGATTTTGCACCACACTGCATCATTTGCAATCTGATGCTCTGCAAGAGCCATGCCAACCTCCAGCTGAAAAGTGTGTCTGTCCCTTTACCCACCTTCTGGATAGCAGGTCTACCCACACTTCATCAGCATTTACACAGGCTCAGCAAAGATTCAAACAGGAGTTCAACCGTGCCCTTTTAGCTCAAACCAAAATTGCAGGTTCTGGTAGAAAACTTTATGCTAAAATTTAAAAAAAAAGTGGGTAGAGCAGTTCTTATGCAGAAGCTAACATTTCAAAAAGGAGAATTACAATTACTTGTAAATAATACCTTAAAAACAAACAAAATTATGTCTGTTATAGAAAATCAGGCTGTGTACATACCATATACCATTACAATTTTTACATGTTAGTTATCATATAGTTAGCACAAGTCCCTACTGTGCTAACTAAGTCCCTAGGAAAAGATCCCAAAGCTCTACAGATCATAGCTCTGCATAATTTTCAGCTATTTAAGATAAGGCAGAAGTGATCAGTGTTATTAACTCACAGCAAAAGTGCTTTTCATTCCCATTACACTGGTGTTGGCAATTTGCATCACAAGCCATGCTGCAAAGTTGCAGAACAAAATGAGGACATCTGTAATGCTGGAAGTTGTTCTTCTACTTCGAAGTAAGACCTGAAGTATCACTGAACAAGTGAAATGGAAGTTCAAGTAATGGTTCACATGCATGCTTGCAGGAAGAATGTCTCAGTTATCAATTATTTACAGAGGGTTGTTCCTATCCCTCATAGGCTGCTGCCCTCAAACCTCTGCAAGTAGAAGAAACAAGCAGATATTCTTCCTTTCCTTCAATGCAAAGCTGGATGTCTCAGCTGACTTTTCCAGGAGATGCTTTGAGAGCACCTGCACAATGCAGAGCACTGGACACAGTGCTGCCATTACCAAGGGCTGTGGGGATGACTTTAATTAATAGAATCATAGACTATGCTGAGTTGGAAGGGGTCAACAGGGATCAACGAGTCCAACTCCAGGCCCTACACAGGACACCCCAAGTCACACCATGTGCCTGAGAGCATTGTCCAAATGCTTCTTGAGCTCTGTCAGGCTGGAGCTGTGAGCCCTTCCCTGGGGAGCTGTTCCAGTGCCCAACCACTCTCTGGGTGAGGAACCTTTTCCTGATACCCAAACTCAACCTCCCCTGACACAACTCCAGGCCATTTCCTCAACTCCTGTTACTGGTTACAAAAGTGAAGAGATTGGTGCCTGCCCCTCTGCCTCCCCTCATGAGGAAGCTCTAACTGCACTGAGGTCTCCCCTCAGTGTCCTCTGAGGCTGAACAGACCAAGTGCCCCCAGCCACTCCTCACACAGCTTCTCCCCAAGGCCCTTCACCATCTCATGGCACTCTTTTGCTCACTACCCAATACCTTTTTATATTGTGGTGGCCAAAACTGCAGCTTGACCCAAATTACCACGCCCAGCTGCCACAGCACTACATTCTTGTCTATGCTATATCTGGCCTGAGAATAAACACAGCATTTTGCCTACAAGGTTGGCAATTTTTATGAATACAAATTTCATTAAGGAAAGATTCCTAAATTAAATATGACAACTAAAATTTCTGTGGAGAAAGAAAGCCCACAAAACATTTAAAAAGGAAACAAAGCTTTTAAAGCAATTTCACATTAGAACTCAAGTTAAATGAAAGAAAAATAAGCTGGCTAAGCCATACACTCCTCTGTAATGGCTGAATTGCTTTCAAGTGAGTTCTTTATGACAGCATTTGACATAACTAGGGAGTTCTGCATTTCAATTCAACATTCAGGACTTGAATAAATATCAAAAGGTGTCTATCTATTTATTTTATATAATTGCTAAAATTTATATGAAAGAGGTAGAATATTAATTTAGGTTCCAGCCTGCTTGTTGTAAAATTTCTGAGAGACTCTGCTGCCATTTAATAATCAAGAAGTAATTCCACCCAGAGACACTGACAGTGAACACAATGAGGTTTCTGGATTTGTTGTAGTTGTTACATAATTCAGAAAGAGACCTCAATTTTTATTAAACAAGTCAGAAACTTTGCTCACTGATTTTTTTCCATTGCATTTCCAAAATGCAACAAGTACTGTCTAATTTATATATAAAAATAAGCATTGTCACTAGATTTCATAAATGTTACCCTGCTTTATAATAGGAAATAGGAATTTCCTTTCTTTAGGAAATAGGACAGGGAGAGATATTTGACAGCGAGTGACCTCCACCTTTGCCTATATCTATAACTAATGATTTTAGAGCTTAGTTTTCAGGTGTCTTCCACGGACTACAAAGAACACAACACTACTGGGTCACATTTAACATTCTTCTTTTGTAAGATATCACTGGAACCATAAACAAAATCAATGAACACAAAGCCAGATCAGAACCTTGTGAAAGAAACTGAGTGTGGGTCTGTTAGAAGTCAAATAAATCACTCAGAACATAATTTTTGTGGACAAAATAAGAATGTAGAATGTTTTTGCTTCTTATCCAATATATTCCACAGAAGTAAAAGAAATTTAGTGGTTTTATGAAATGTTGTAAGACAACCAGATTCACATAGGCAAAACGAACTTTAGTTCTAGACACACGGTAAGTCAGAACACCAAGAGAATGACTTTTGGGAGACGCCTCAAAGGCACAGGACACTAATAGTAAATGTTACATTTCAATAGGTTACAATATGGCAAAATCTACCTGGCTTTCCTGAGATCAACAGAAGGAAAGTCTTCTTGCCTTTGGAGAGTAAACAAAATATGGATGAGAGAGATGCACTACAACCAGCTTTCCAAAGTCCTGTTCTTGTGAATGGGTTTTAAGATTTCACACTACAAGGAATCTGAAAGGAGCCATGCTTTATAACATCTCAGGTAAAAGAGACACTGAACTACACAAACTGTTTATCAGCACTTAAAAAAAAAAATCCCCAACATGATTCAAATCAATTAATTAACACTCTGAAAGTCAAATCTAATGCTGAAATCAATAAGGTATTCTGTACAGCAACATTTGTCACATATCTGGAGTCAATTATAATAGAGTCCAAGGTGAAATGGAGTTGAAAGGGCTTTTACTTTTACAAAACAATGTAGTGAATAAGTTTTATTCAGTATTAAGTATAATGAACTTCAGCCCTTTAAACAAAGGAGATCAGAAAGTTTTCCTTGCAAGTATGAAGCTTTACTGGTCTCTTGTCATTCTGCTACCAGCACTGTTCTACAAAGGGTGAATAGAGCTGTTAAATCAGTGTATATACACATGTGACCTTCAGCATGGAGTGCTCTTTCCAGCAACCATGAAGTGTCTACAATAGTGACAAGTTATTTTCTGAGTAATCTTGTGTGTACATATATATCACAGGATGATATAAGATTTCATGTAGTAATCTTACTCTGCTCAGTAGAGTTAGGGTGACATATGCTGCTTTGTGATACAGAACAGAGGAAAATTGAGTTTTCTAATATAAGTCCTGACAAAAATAGTAAGTGAAATACCAGTAGTGCCAAAGATGATGGGGCAAACAGAGCCACTATTATGGGCTTTGTAATATCTCAGACACAGTCCTTGATTTTTAGAATTAATTTCACTGGGAAATGACAAGACACAGAGGTGATTTTTAAGAGGGCCATTGACAGAAGCGACCTCAATTTAACATATCAGCTGAAAGATAGTACCTCTTATCATGTAGCTTCTTCTAAAATCATTCTTCAGTGACAGCATCAAATATGAGTCAAAGTCCCCAGGCAATACAGCAACCACCTTGTAACTTTCTGCTCCAAAAGCAAATGTACAGTGAAAAATTAACACCCTGTCACCAAGGACTTAATGGATGAATAGAAACTCATCAGGAACCACAGGTTATGCAAAAAAAGCCATTGGACAAAACTACCTCCTATCCAGAAATACTTCCATTTTCTTATCTTCCAAGAAAGCAAGCAGCATTGGACTCATTTCACAATGGAATGAAGGACATGAGTTTAAGAGATATTCCATGTGTAGAAAAATGAATTTTCAAGAATGTTCTAGCGGATAGCTCCCACTGAGCTCAGTGAAATGTGGGTAACTGAAATGTGGGTAAGGAGTGTTCGAAAATGTGCCTAAAATGACTTGATTAGAGCAGCAAGATAGATGTAACATCATTAATGAAACAGCAGGGGACCAGCACTGTGCCCATCCCTGCATTGAAGCTGATCACATCACTTTACACTCCATTCTCTTTTTTAAATACTGGATTCAGCTCAGCCACTTGGTCACACTCTGATGCAAAGAACTGACAGCAAGAGGCCCAGAAATGTAAGGAAGGAATTTACAACTTCAGCCTTGGTTCCATATCATCTCTAGTAATAACATTCAGCAGCTTATGTCTGATTTTCTATTGTCTTTGCTTCACAGTCCAAATATCCTACATTTCTGTGCCCTTAGGCTGCTCTACTATCACTAAAGAACCTCCTTCCCAAGACACGTTGCTTTTCACACTTTTAACTCCGTATATAATTTCTGTCAACTCAGGAGCAGGAAAATCTCTAAAGCAGTGTTAACATCTCAGTTACCAGCTACTCATGTTTTAAATTAATATTTACAATGTTAATAAAAAATTCATTGTTTACCATGGCAACCTGTACCATACATATGCTACTGATGAGAGTGAGAGAACCCATTAAAAATAAATAAAAATAAGCACAGAAATGAACCATATCCATTTCTGGAAACATGATACTTCCAAAGAAGATGAAAAAATTAATCAGCTCTATTAAAAATCCAGATTTTCAAATCAATGCAAGGGAGACCGGAACATGAAATCTTGAGAGTCAATTGTGAATTTTCAGTTTGTGGAGAACTTCCGCAATTTGGGTCTGTACAGTTCTAAGAGGGAGAAAATTAATAATATCAAAATAGAAATTGGATGTAAAAATCTCAGTTTGATCCTACTTCTGTCTAAACTTTATATTCCTCTATTCCTTTCTGACATACTTATTAAAATAGAAGCCTTGGAAAACTCCTATTTTGGCCTATTTTTTTTTGTCCCACCTGTTCATTTGGTTTTGTTGTTTTGGTTTTTTTTCATAACTACAAAATATTCTGCTACAACACAAGAAGCTTATTTTAAAAACCAAAGCTTTCCCCACCTCAATTTCAGGAAACTCTCTAGAAAATACCAAGCCTGGACATCCCATAAGTACTAACCCCAATTTTATTCTGAAGAAGGCTTCTGCCTAATCATGTCTGTGGTAAAGCTTTTCAGATGAAGCATGTGATAAGGAGCAGCATCCTTGCCCTGGAACAACAGGAGCTCATCCCCTGCATCTGAAAGGCTCAGATTCAAGACTCCTGCCTGTGCTGGCTGCAATCCTACAAGCAGCTGAACAGGTAAGCACAATGGCCTGTACAGGTGTGTTCAACCCAAGAGAAGGAATTCTGCTGGAGTGCAGCCCCTCCTGGAACAGCAGCACAATCAGAGCAGGTCACTCTCCTGCCTAGCAGAAATAACTCTGCTGATTTCAGAAAAATTACAGCAAGGATAAATTTAGCTCTGCACAACAAAAATGAGAACTTTACTGCAGGTGAACAATTGTCTGTATCCTATCTTTTCTGAGTAGACATAAAACATCAGGGGACAAATATTCAGTATGGTTTATTATTTTTGTTGTTGTTCTTGATGGCAGTTACTGTCAAAAAATAGAAATATTTTCAGAGCAACAAAAAAAAATACTCCTATACTTCCTACTCTTAACCATGAGCAAAAGATATTAAAACATCATGAATTAGTACTTTTAATATAAGATTTTTATGTGCAATGACTTTTTTCCAAACATCAATAAATCAGGAGGAAAGGCTTGGTCTCTTTGCAAAACACAGAATACATTAGGTACAATTTGTTTTTATTGATTTTCAGGGGCATTTACAGAACACAAAGTGTAGTATAAAAAGAATATATTGCTTAAATATATTCACAGGCATGTTCTTTTCATTTCAGAACTTCAGAAAAACAACAGAAGGTCTTTCCAATCTGCTGTATGCTGGCTGCCACTTCTCTGTGGCACTTGAGGCAGCATTTATTGTGAAATGCAGTGGGGTTTATTTTCAACATGGTCCAAGCACCAAACATTTGATCTCCCTTTCTAGGAATGAGTTATCCAAGCTACAGGAGGATCTTAAGGAGCATACAAAGCCTTGTTAGGCCAATGGTTTCATTTAGAAGTCTGTGTTTTGATGTTGTCTTAGGGTTCAAAGCAAGAAGAACATGCTGGTAAGTATCTAGGAATTCAATATGAGATAAAAGGATGCACTCAGATGACTTAAATCCAGGTTATGGTGACCCTCACATTTCTTTCCAACTCACAAGACAGAGCACAAAATGGAAGAGTCAAGACTGAAAACACCTCCTGAAATAGCTGGGTAAACCACTGACAAGAGGCAGAGTCACAAGAAATGCTGTGAAGCAGATGAGAGAAGAGCCAGGAAAAACAGACTGAAGACCAGAAGACTGAGCCAAACAAAGGCCTCAGGATGATCCTGAAAGGCAGACGGGAAAGGGCATCAATAATTTTGCCAAAAGCCAAGCAGACACACAAACACAGGGGATGCACAGGCAGACAAACCCAAATGAAGCAAAGCTGTGTGATGACTACAAGGCAGAGAGCAACTTGCAGAGTCTCAAATATCTTTGAGAGGCCCTTCTTTGGCATGCAGAGAGGAGCCTGTACAGCAGCACCACTGATATTGCTGATATAGCACCTGTAGAACTGTGCCTTACAGGATTTGTGCAGACTTATCCACTAGAACTGATGCTTGAAAAGTGACTCAGGTGCCCAAAAACAGGTGTGTAAAGGTATCAGTGTGGGACTGGTGGAAATAGAGCAGGACTCACTAAGACTTGGGCACTTCTGGAACAGCAGCTGGAGGCCAGGTGGGGTATGAGTTGTCTACAACAGGACTGCACAGGTTCAGCACTTGCATCACTTACTTCATAACTGATGAGGTAGAAAAGACAAAACTCAGTCAGCCCAAGTGACAGATACAGAAGTTCCACAGTGGTCTCACTGGACAAACAAAACAAAGCCTGATGGTCTCCTTATCCTGTTAGCCTTTCTATGTCAAAACATTACTTGGTTTTGAAAATATTACTGTTTCCAGTCTAATACCACCTCTATCTCACATTGTATGTCATCTCAGCTTCTGTGTTTCAAGTAGTCTTCAATTCCAGAAATAAATGTAATAAATTTCGCATAAAAACATGAGTTCAAATAAAGTAGGAGTGCTTACAGGTCAAATGGAGGATTGTTTTAACTTAAATTCCAGAAAGTTCCTAAACAAGGTGATATTTCACCACAGGGCAGCCCAGGCTCTTCTAGAAGAAAACCGAGACAGTTCTGCAGGAGCAAGTTTCTCTAAACCAGAGGTTTATATTTATCTAGGTTATAGATTTACTTAACTAGAATTTCACCTAAATATACAATGAAAACCAGAGGTTTATATTTATCTAGGTTATAGATTTACTTAACTAGAATTTCACCTAAATATACAATGAAAACCAGAGGTTTATATTTATCTAGGTTATAGGTTTACTTAACTAGCATTTCACCTAAATATACAATGAAAATATATCATGAAAAGCAAATAAAAACTAATGAATACACAACCACTGTAAAATTAGGCCTAGCACAAATTTTCTGGAACTACAAGTGAAGAACATGTCTGAAGACCAAAATATTTATGTGCATAAGCAAAGATCAGCTACCAGTGCACAATTTCACCGATAACATTTGAAAATTTTGCCTATAGCTTTCATAAAATGTATTGGAAGTTTAAATACTGGTATTTCTTTATGACAACTGGACACATGTCATTAACATGGAGTAAAGAAAATTTTACAAAGACACAAATAGAATCAGGGCATATTTAGAGTTAGCAGGGTGTGAATCTCACTGCAAGGCCAGGCATAACTATTATTTTATGTACTGGCTCTGGCTGGGATGGAGTAAATTTTCCTCACAGCAACTTGCAAGATGCTGTGTCTTAGATTCATGGTTAAAACTGTGTTAATAACACACTGATTTTCAGCTGAAGCTGAGCAGTGCTTACAGTGTGCCAAGGCCACTTCTGGTTTTCCCTCCATCCCCCAGCAAACTGGCTGGGGTCAGGCAGGGGGCTGGGAGGAGACATGGCTGGGAGAGCTGACCCAAGTTATCCAGAAGGTTATTCCGTGCCATGTGCCTTGCTCAGCAATAAAGCTGGGGAGGGAATCTTGCCAAGGCAGTCATGGCTCAGACACTGTCTGGGCACGAGCCTGTGGGTGAGCACTGCCTTTTTTTCTTAATTTACTAAACTGTCCTTTTCTTGAGCCACAAGTTTTTCTTGGTTTTACCCTTCCAATTCTCTCCCTGGACCCTGCTGTGGGAGGGTGTAAGAGAGGGGCTGGTGGGTGCTTTGTTGCTGGCATCACATTGTGTCACCAGAGGAAGACAGATGTACCCTGTCTCTGCCATGCACTGGCTCTGCTGGAGAAGCTGAGACTGACTTCAAGCCATCACTTGACTTTTATCAGCATTTTGCATGCACTTTGTGATCTGCAGAGTCCTTATAAAGGCAGGTAATATCTAAAAAGCAAGAAGCTGGGTAAATTTGCTTTCTGCCTTGGAACTGCCCCCAGCTGGGAAATTATTCCTAACAAACCATAAGCTGTAACAACAAAATTGCCATTAAAGCATAAATGTTTTCTATGCTATGTTCTTGCTTGACCTTGCTTGTAGCTGTGCTGGCCAACTGCTAACAGGATCTACATAGTTTAGCTGGAGTTTATGGAGAACTTGGCTCTGAAACACAGTTATTTGCAATGCAGAGGACCATGAGAACAGATCCTCTGAGTTTGTCATGCTGTCTTCTGGCAGAAAACTACAGCATCTATTTACAGCTCTCAGAGTTATCTCTGAATCCACAACTTCTTGTTTATCCATATTTTATTCTCTTGGCTTTGTACCAAAGTATTAATAATAGTTATTGAAAAACAACCAACAGTGCCAAGCAGCTCCTTCTGTCCCAAATAACAGAAGAACTGTCAGATCAATGTGTAGACAGTTACTAATTTATCTGCAGAGCGGTGTAGAGCTGCATGAGATAGAAGTTGCCTCAGGTACTCCAGCTTTCCAAAAGCACAACCAGCTCAGAGTTAATTAGCATGACAATGTACCAGGACACTTCAGCAGGTTTTCTAGCTGGAACAGGATTCTTTGGTACTTTCTGATTACTGTCAGCTTTCGACTTATACCAAGTTAGTCTGGGTGGACCTGTCCTACAGAGCCAAGACTATAAAAATAGCACAAATACACCATTCAGTACATGTGCTTAATGCAGAATGGGGAAGATCCACGCTTCAACAGTTCATAACTGCACAATTCTATTACAAATATTTTTCCTTTGTATTTCTATTTTACTTGAAGTGATTCTGAATCTGAATCTGATTCTTAGTTTCCTCAGCGTCTTCAAACTTGCATGTGCCATTCCAAGGAGGGAGCAGATTTTTATAGCTGTAACATGACAGTAATTTTATTTGCCAGCCAAAGCACTTGGGGAATCATAAAGAAGTTATACACACATGAAAAAAAGACACAATAGAAATATATATATATACTTTTTAAAATATCAAAATACAAATTAAACAAGCAAAGTGGTCTAATAAAAATACAGACACCAGTAGTAATAAGAAAAGCTATTTCTTTGAAATGGAAGAGCCTACTTTGTTTGGTAATTATGATGAACTAAAAGAAAAGCCTTGGTGGGGCAGGCATTCTCCACCTTGATGCTTTCTCACAGCACAGGCACAATTACCACCCAACACCAACACCATGGAGCAGAGCAGCAGGTGTTGTCACACCATCTTTAGGGATTAACGCAGCGCTCTTGAAGCACTGGTCAGTAACAAAAAGCTGAAGAGGTTCTTGATCACAGTGCGATCTAAAGGAAACACAGCTTTGGCAAACCTGAGAATGAGTAAGCAGAGACAGAAGCAGGTGTTAAAGAGATTCTTCCACTCTAAACATAGCAGATGTGGTGATGGAAGGCAAAGAGTAGAAGTTAAAAGAGGAGGAAGGAGAAAGAACAACATAAGAACAAAAGCCAAGGACCAGCAATGCGTTTTAGTGGCAATGAGAAACAGCTCATCAGATCAGAGAACAGTGCAGAGACCAGGGGCTGGCAATGGGGCCAGAAGGGAAGACTACATGGTGTCAGCTACAGCAGAATAATTTCTATTTAACACCAATCATTAAAGTACAGATGTCCTTCTTGGTATTTTATTTTATTTCATTTTATTTTGTTTTCATCTAGCACAAGAGCATTCACAATGCTGAACCAGTAATTTTCATGCAGTTTCTGATGATTAATAACACATTAACCCGAGGTGATTCATTGAATCTGAGGTGACCTTTAGAACAGCAGTGGAAGTGTGACAACTGTTTAAAAACTTAAAGCGGCCATGTTCTTGCTTTCTGAACAAGGTGCAAACACTGTGGATGTAATTAGGTGTTTTCCTTAAGTTCTGTCTGTATCTGCCTGGCATGAGATTTACATTCTAATTTTACATCCAAAACCTGGAGATATACTATAGAGACAGAACCCAAATGATTTTGAGGGAAATCTGACAAAAAGGCACACTTGCTTTAAATGTCATTGGCATAGCTTTAATGATGATGTGAGCTCCTATAACATGGCTGAAGTTGCACCTTCAGAGGTGCTTGTGGAAAGCAAACAAAATGTGAAGCATTCATTTTAGGGACAGGTTCAAGTCCAGCTTCAGAGACTGTGATCTTCACACAAAGCGCCAAAAATGTGTTAGGCAGATTCTCTTTATGTGGCAAAATTTTAAAGCTTTTTATTCCCTCCCACTACAGCTATTTTTAGCTGAACTCCTTGTCCCCATTCTGGTTAGACTCATCTAGCCAGATTAGGATTAAAGGGAGCACAGCAGTGGTCCCACAGGAGTGTTCACCCCCTCATTAATGAGGCACAGAATTACAATTAAAAGCTCTTGTTGCTTTCTAGAATTAAATAAAAGCAGAAGATAATATTTTTTTAAATTTTGCCTTACACTTCCTTCATTCATAGCTTTTCAAAACCATTGCACAACGTCAGCAGAATGAGCATTCCCCCCTTGTCAACCATCTGGGAGCTCAGAGAAAGCCTTTGGGACTGCACTGGGATTCTGAGCCCTGAAACATTGCAATGAAACAGAGCTCCCTGCACCAGCCCAACCAACCCTGCTGTTCAACATCCTGTCAGTCATCACAAAAAATATGTCATAAGCAAAGGAGAAAGTCACACCACAGCCACCTCAGGCTTTTGTGGTGCTACTGGCAGCCCATTTGCCAGCATCTGGCTGGCAATCCTTCACTGTACAGCACTTGCTCTGACTAATACAAATCACTTGTACACAAAGGCAGCAGAAAAAAGCCCACAGCAACTAATTCATCAAATCTTAAAGAAAAACTAAGAGAGGAAAATGTAGATCTGAATGTCAAAATACCATTCCATTGTTAGCCTATGTGCAGAAATAGAGACCAACAACTGCTCTCTTCTTGGCAAACCTAAATGTGACCAGAGAGCTGATCTCCCCTTCTGTCCAATTGGTCTGGTAAACTGAGAGGCAACAATTGATTTTTATGAAAAAAATCTTCAGAAAAGCCATTATACCACACTCAAAGAACCACAACAGGTTTGACAACTCTTCTCTCAATGCTCCATAATTTTGTCTCAAGGTGGAAAGCCACATCAGCATGACAGTAAATTGTTTCTGTGCATTTGAACAGCTTGGTTCTGACTGGTAACTAAATAAAGTAAGATAGACAATGCCTGATTGGCAGAGTTTTCCCATTTTTATCACTCCAGGAATGCTACACGAGGCATACACGAGTGTCCACAACAATATGAGGGCTAAGAGAACTGTAACAGATAGCCAGATTTGTAAATCCTTGGGATACCAGATGACTTATGCATTACATTACAATAAATTGCCTCTGAAACTGTGGCATGCTGCTTTGGGGAAGGAACACTTCGGTGTCCTCCCAGGAACAGAACTTTTGTTATTCTCAATTGCTCTAATTAGTGCTCTTCAGAGCCCTGTGGCTATAGCTATTAGCTTTCCAACACAGCGACAACATTCTCCAGGCAACAAGATGGTTACAAAATACACCCTTCAAACTAGTTAGCAAAAGGCTATGGGAGCTCAAAAGTACTCTTTATAATCAGAGCAAGATGTATGATTCTGTATTTTCAGCCTAGGGAGAAACCAGGCAGAATGTAAGTGTTACACATTCACTCTTGGGAGAGTTTTCTTAAATGTTTACAGTAAAAATGATAAATTCTGAATGCACAGATTAACTATTTTAGTACTGCTGTAATTAAAAGCAAATAAGGTTGTCTCCCTACACACACATCCCAACCTGCATTTCAGGATTAAAAGTTTCTGAATTCAAGTACTGATTTCAACTTTATTGTCCTCTGTCTGAAATGAACCCATGGATTATCTGATTCTCAGTCTTGATAACCCTTACAGAAGAAGAACTGCTATTATTTAATACACAAGGATCAGTCCCTTAATTTGCCACTAGGCATCTTCCCAGAGCAGACTATGGAAGATTCTGGCTGTGTGGTGTGATCTGTGATCTTTTCTAAAGGGCAGAGGTACTAATGTTTGTCTTCACTGCTGTATGGTTCAGTAACAGGCTTACAGCTACATTATTATTTTTTAATTTGATTTAGGTATTTCCTGGTTACTGGCCTGAAAGGTCACTGCTGGAATATTTACAGAGATATTTTTGGTGGTCTCCTCCCCACCCCAAGCTTGCTCCTACCACAGCTCAATATTTGGTTCTGGCTGGGATAGAACATTTGATTGGAGAAGATACAATAGCCTTTTTTCCTTTACCCTCAAAACATTAATAAGAAAGTTCATATCTGAAACACAAATGTAATGACATTCTGTTTGCTGCCTGAATAGCAACAAACTACATCCTAGCATCAGGACTCTGAACAAGGTTTGGGGTTTTTTTCTTTTAGAGAAATAGAAATGCCTTAATTTTTCATTTAAGTTTTCAAGCACAGATCTTACACTTGTGGCATTGCTCATCTTGAAGTATTATGGGTTTTTACTGCAAGTGCAATATTAATAAAAAGAGACATTCAGTTGATATTCTGAATTTTCAAAATATCATAGAAATTTCTTTGTACTCACTACACAACTTTCTTGTAAGGTCCTGAAAGATTACTGCCCTTAATTGTAGTTGTAGAAATGTAGAAATGAGGTTTAGTAACTGCCCAAAATCACAAAGTTAATCACTAGAGGAAGTGGGAATGCTATCCTATTTTATTTTATCATTAGGCTCAGAGAAATTAGAGGTTAAAATCACTTTCAAACCACAAGTTGAAAAGTGGCAGCTGGTTCACAGAATCACAGAATATTCTGAGTTGGAAGGGACCCACAAGAATCATTGAGTCCATCTCTTAAGTGAATGGCCTATGCAGGGATGATGGTTGACTGTTTAGAATTCAGAATAAGCATTATTTATCTTCAATTCATATTCAAACCCAGTATTTATGTGAAGAAGTAAAGATTGCTTGATAGGGAGAAGACTGGATGAGAAAAAACTGTGCTTGTTCCTGAACACTATGACAGCCAACCAGGCCCAGCAACAGATGCTGAATATTCAGGAGCTGAGTATAAAAACACTGAACTCCAGAGCTGACTCTGCAATAAACCCAGAACAGCCTGCAATAGCCTGAGTCAAAACAAGACATGAAAAAGTCTTGAGTGGGACAGTACTTACAGCCAACAGCAGCCAGGATGCAAACAAGCTCCAGTAAACTTGCATGTTCTTCTTGTGAAGCTGCAGATGTTGTCTGGTCTTGACCCATCAGCATCTAAGCCAGCTGCAGGTTTTTCATGGCAGCTGGGAAATTTGCATGACTCACAATAAAATACATTTTCACTGTCCCTTACCTTGAAAGGTTACTTGCTGAAGGGCAGTGAAATGTCATTTGGGGTAAATGGCTTCTCATACAAGCAGGGTATTGTTCCAGACATACAAAGTCTAATTTATATCCTCAGTTGTTGAGATATGTTGGCAGTGGGTTCTTCTCAATCTTTTATTATCAATTCTGTGATTTTGTGATCAATCACTAATCAAGCATGACTTCCAAAGATGGTGCGCAGCAAAGAAATGGAGACAAGCTGAAACAGGAATCTACATCCAAAGATGTGGGGAAAAACAACCCATAAGAAATATGATACAGACAGACTCCTTGTCTAGGTTTTGCAAGGAAGAATCTTTTCAGGAAACATTTTAAAAACATCAGACCTAAAGATCCAATTGCCTTCTTGGTCTCATTTCTTCATGGTTTTCGGTAGACATCATCCTTTATAGCTTTGTTTTCTCCTTGTTCTCTCTGATTCTTTCTCATCATTATCTTAACAAATTTCCTCAATTATTTCTTTCAGTATTTCTGAGGATAAAGCTTGAAATTTGTGACTCATCAACTTTCTGGAAAGCAGATACTGACCACCACTCCATGTGGACAGGACATGGCACACAACCTTCCTCTTTGCTGTGTTATGGGAATGTACCAGTGTCACATCACAGAACAGCCACAGACAAAATAAGGCTCAGAGGGATCTAAACTTGCCGTGGTATGAGGCCACTGACCTGTTCCATTTATCCTGCTTTCTGCACAGGCTGTGGCACAGCCCAAGCCAGGCAAAGCAATCTGCTGAATAAAGGCCTTGCTGGAACCTTGGTGCGCTCTGGCAAAGCTCCACTGTACTAAACAAGGTCCCACGGGATCCTCATGCAGCGAGCCAAAAATGTCCTGTACACCTTTTCTTTCAGTATGCAGTTTAATTTTTCACTTAAGTATAACAACTACTAAACTTCCATTACAGAAT
Organism: Melospiza georgiana; assembly: GCF_028018845.1. Classification (NCBI taxonomy): domain Eukaryota; kingdom Metazoa; phylum Chordata; class Aves; order Passeriformes; family Passerellidae; genus Melospiza; species Melospiza georgiana. The sequence goes on from NC_080434.1 coordinate 56,543,277, forward strand.
TTGCATCTTTATCCTTCAGATTTCATTAGGAGAGTGCACAAACGTGTGCAGGAATCAGGCTAACAGCTGGCGTTCAGGCATCTGTGCATAACCCAGCACTGAGCCTCACGGCTGCACAATAAATACGTGACCCGGGTTTATTTCCCCCTGCCCTTTAACAAGACATTGACAAAGCAGCAGAGGAACTGCCCGAGTTCAGCTATCCCAGCACCACGGGCAGGGCTCCCCCGGCCTCCAGTGACACAGGACACTTGCACAAACAGCTTGCACAAGCAGGTGGCCCAATCTGGAACTAGTGGATTAGCAACATTATCCCACTTAATGAAAGCTCGAGATTTCATTAAATGAAATTATTGTCCAGCACGAGTGTACACAGCAGTTAGAGTGAATGTGTATGGATCGAAACCGCTCTGTGGAGATTTGCAAATTACTGACGGGTGCTACAAGGTGTTATTTGTAAAGGGCTTATCCAGCACTTTAAATGAACTAAAATCTTCAAACTTTTCCAGTCACAGCTGGAACGAGGGGATCACGCGAGCGTACGGACAAGACAGCGACCTCCCCCTCCCACCCCTCAGACAAAATGGCGGCCAGCCGGCGGCCAGCCCGCGCCCCGCCCGCGGCCCCGCCCTCCGCGCGTCACGGTGGGGCGAGGCGCGCGCGCCCCTCTGGGCGCTCCACCGCGCCCCGGAATAGCCGCATGTTCGGCCCGGGGCGGCGCGTCCGCCCTGCTGATTGGCTCTCTACCGCGTCACTCCCGGCCCGCCCGCTCGCTGATTGGCGGGGTGCGGGGGGCGGGCCGAGGAGGCCGGAGGGCAGGAAGGCGCCATGGCGGCCGTGGCCCAGTGCGTGCGGGGAGCGGTGCGCCCGCGCCTCCCGCTACTGAGCGTCGCACTGAGGTGAGGGGGCCGCGCCGCGCCGCTCGCCTGACACCAGGCACTCGGGCCGGGGCCGCGCTCGCCGCCGCACCGGGAGGAGAGCGAGGCGCGGGCCCGCCGCGCTGGGCTCCCAAGCCCTGAAGAACCCTGTCCGACAGCCGGGCCGGGCTGGGCCGGGGCCGCCCCCATCCCCCGCCGCTCTTCGGTGCTCTCCATTGCTCTTCTCCGGGAGAGCGGGCCCGGCTCGGCCCGGCACTGCGGGGAGAGCGGAGGCTCCAGGCCCGGAGCGTCCATGCGGCGGGCGGGGATAGAGCCCTTGTGCGAGCGCGGCGCTGGTCCCGCAGCCTCGTCCTTGGGTGGCTCGGCTCGCTCAGCCTTGGGAACGCCGCGGGGCATGGGGAGCCATTGTGTGTGCGGGCGGGCCCGGGCTCCCCGCTGCTTGCCGGGGACAGGCGGCACGGGGTGCCGGTACACTGAGGGGACAGGAGGCACTGAGGGGACACGAGGCACGGGGGTGCCCGTGCACAGCGGGGACAGGCGGCACGGGGGTGTCGGTACACTGAGGGGACAGGCGGCACGGGGGTGTCGGTACACTGAGGGGACAGGAGGCACGGGGGTGTCGGTACACTGAGGGGACAGGAGGCACGGGGTGCCGGTGCGCTGAGGGGACAGGAGGCACGGGGTGCCGGTGCGCTGAGGGGACAGGCGGCACGGGGTGCCGGTACACTGAGGGGACAGGAGGCACGGGGGTGCCTCTCTACTGAGGGGACAGGCGGCTCGGGGGTGCCTCTCCAGCGGCCAGGCCCGGCTCTGCGCCTGGCTTTTCTGGGAGGCTCTTGCCGGCGATTGCATCACGGAATTTGTTTCTTCATAGAGCGCAGGGCTGAAAACGCGCACTCCCCTTTGAAGCTCTGTGAAGTTCAGTGACTATAAACTGAGTGTAGTGGACACTTACAGGCTGATATCTTGCTACAGTTACTTACTGCTACAGTTTAAATGGCCGGAGGTCTGCTGCTTCTGGCAGCGGGTTCTGCACGCAGTATTCACAAGCTTAGAATTGTATGAATTCGTGCTTTGATGTGGGAATTTGTGGATGTTATGTGTCAAAGTGTCTTTTATATCTAGAAAATTCTGATATCTTACAAAATAGGCACCAGAATAATAATTTCCATCTTTTTGCCTTAGAACATCGCCACGACTGCTTTGTGCAGCAACACAACAGAAAAATACTGGCCAGAACTTGGAAGAAGACCAGAGTCAGAGCCAAAATGAGCAGAAGGTGGAACCCAGCTCTGTTGAAAAACTGCTAGCTGAAGAAAAGGCCAAACTGGAAGAACAGCTAAGAGAAGTTACTGTAAGTGCCCCTGGGTTATTAGGTTGCACATGTTGCAAGCTGTGTGCCCAAGAGCCTGCACAGTGGGAGCTCAGTGCACAGTCTGGATGTGGTTATGTGACTTCTGTTCAGTTGTGTAAAATCCACAATTTAATAATTTCTTTAAACTTAAGAGTACATGTCCTACAAGATCTGGGATGCATCCCTGGTTGAAAATGAATATCTTGGATAATTTCTTTCCAGTTTCTGGATGGAATTGGACCTTTTCCAGCCAGAAAACTGGTTACTGATTTTCACGTTTTGCTCAGTGGAGAAGCAATTTCTGTGAGCCATGGAAGGGTGTGAATGTGTCTCTGGTGTGTGCATTTCTGTGTGTTAACAGTAGACTTCATGGAAACAGCTGCTGGCTTTCCAAAGGTCAGAGTTAATGGTGCTTAGCTTTTGTACAATAGTGTATTTAGGCCATTGTTAGGAAGCTTCAAACCTTTTCTGTTGGAGAGCCCTTCAGACTCGAGGCTGAAGTGTCACATCCCTTCTGTGTTGCCTCGTGTATCTTGCATTCTCTCCTGTGCACAACTGCAGCAGCTGAAGGATGCCCTGGGAGGTGGGAGGTGGCATTAAGCTAAAATATTAATGAGTGCTTTATATGAAATGTCTTTCTGACATTTGAGACTTCAAGAGGTAGCCCAGACTCTTCTGTAGAACCAGCACCTGTGGATCATACTTGGATTGAGTTTGCTTTCTGTTGCCCTTCCCAAAGCTCTACAGGAAAAATTGGAGATGTCATTTAATGCCTTAGTTTGCTGTTGGTTGCTTAATGGAGCTCTTCAGGCAGCTTGTTGAGTATTTTTATTCTGTTTTGAGATTCTTCACTGGCATTCAAAGCTCAGGCATATTCAGGGTTAGTTGGTAAAGCACTCAGTGTGAATTTTTATTTTATTAATTTTATTGTATTTCACATCATAGTGCAGCTCCTGGTGAATGCCCATATTTCTAGGAATAGACTAAAACTTGACCTAAACAAGAGAGGAGTTAGGCTTCAGTTTGTAAAGGCTGAGAAAACTGAAGGCACTCTCTGGTGTTTGTGGAGAGGGAAGAGATGGTTTGAAAGTCATGCCTGGGTTGAATCTGATTTGCTGTGGTGTCACTGCACCTCATGACTGATGAAGGATTTCTGGGAGCCCACAGCAGAAAAAGCAGAATTACTGGGTTCATTCTCTGTAGAGAGAACATTTTTTCCAGCTAATCTGTTGACAAATGCTAAGAGTTTGGAAAACCATCTGATTTCCTTTCCCTCATTTCTGTCCTTCTGAAGTGAAGCAAACTTTAGTCTTGCTAGGAGGGATGGGGTGATAATTGGCATGTTCATTCAGATTCCCCTAATGGTGGATTTAGGGTATGAAGCTGTTTAAAATGCTGTTTTATACTGACTATGCTGGATTGTTGTCAGCTGCCTGACTAGGAGGAATAACTCCTGTTACTGTTTTTTCTTCTTTAGGAGAAGTACAAGCGTGCCTTGGCAGATGCAGAAAATGTGAGGCAAAGGAGCCAGAAACTGGTGGAGGAGGCAAAGTTATACGGTCAGTGGTGTTCACTGTGAGACCCAGGAAATGCAAAACCTGGAACAATGAAACTGACTGGCTTATTATTGTATTGGCAAGTTCTGCTTCCCAATGATTCTGACTACTTGCTTAAATAATGTGTTTGAGACAGAGAGGTCTGAACAGTTTCCTCAGTTTGCATCAGAATTGTGACCATCTCCCCAGCCAAGGGCAAGACTTCAACTGATGAAGTCAACAGCTGACACTTTCTCTAAATTTAGTATCTGGTTTCCTACAATGTGTATTGCATTTGTAGATTTTTATTTTTTTTTTAGTAAGTTTTGCAGCCTGAAGTTTGCCTTTTCATGTACTTTGGTCTCAGATCTCACCAAGAACATAGAATATTGGTTTGGGTTTCTGGGGTGTTTTTGTTTTTTTGGGGGTTTTTTGTTTTGTTTTTTTTTGGGGGAGGAGGGGGATGTTAGGTTGTTTGGGGGCTTTTTTGTGGGGTTGGTTGGTTTTTGGGGGGTGTTCTTGGGTTGGTTGAGGTTTTTTGTTTTGCTTTTTTGGTTGGTTGGGGGTTTTTATATTTTGTTTGAGGGTTTTTGTTGTTTTCTGTTCTTAGTGTTTTGAATTTGGTCCTTTTTTGATTTTGGGTTATTTTTGTGGGGTTTTTTTAGCCTTTTACAGTCTGTTGAAGATGATAGCTTTCAAATAGAAGTAATACCTCCGAATGAATGGATTCTTTTCAGTGGTAGAAATGTACAATCACTGGCTGTGAGGAGTGCTAGAAGCACATCTTCCTTTAAGAGCCAGACTAGTAGCATCTGATTTAGCTTTCTGACATTCCCAGCACAAATCTGTAAAACAGAAGTTGTGTGCAAATGCTGCAGCAGCAGAGTGCTGTTTTATCCTGGTGTTTGAAAAATGAGTTCTCTTTTTCACCACACAGCATACACAGCTGTAGTTGAATTCTCAGTACTCAAGTTCTCATTTCTGAACAAGGGTCTCCAGTTAATGTGTACTGGAAGAAAAGGACACAGCACTCCTGCATTCCTTTTCATGGATGTCTGAGTGCTTCATCCTGAGGCTGATTGGCAATAAGCATTGTTTGACTAATGTTCTACTTACTGCAGAGTACTTGGAGTCATGTCTCAGCTTAGAGGTGCTACAATAGAAATTAATTTATTTTGAAAACTAGATTACATAGAATCTGTAGGTTTTACTGCTTATGCATGACTGCTTGTTCTGTTGAAAAAGGAGAAAGTCATTTCTGAGACTTGCATAAATTGGGAGTTGCAGTCACTGATATTTGCAAACATAATGTATGCAATAAAAAAACCAAACCAAACCATCTTTTGAAGAGTTTGGTTATTTGGTTTGATCCAGATAACTAGACAGCTGATTTTCTATATTTGGTACAGTTCAGCCCCAATCACAGCTCTAGTTTCTAGTTTGAAACCATGACAGGTTTTTTTTTTCAGATTTTTGGAACTACTTGGACATTGTTAGTCACTGTTCTATAAAGAGCTTGAGTCTCTACAGAGCTGAGCAGTTTTTAGAGAGACCCTTTCCTGACAACTAGCTGATCCCACAGATCTTGTAAGGTGCTTCTACAGCTGGGGGGGTTTTTGTTTAAACCAGGGATGTGGCCTCTGGTAATGGTCATATCACTTCTTGGTAAGGAAAAAGCCCCATCCAGAATGTGATCTAGAATTAAAAAGGCTGAATCCAGCTTAAAAAAGAACCAAATCAAAACCCAAACTGAAACCCAGTGCTGTTTGTCCTTTGCTTACCTCTTTGTAGGAATGTGTTAATTTATTGAAATGTTTTAATTTTTTCTTGACTGCTGATGCCTTAAGTGAAAATAGTCCAGATTCTCTTAGTGTGAGCCACAGAACAGCCTCAGGACAAGGACTGGGATTAATCTGGAAATTGCTCAGTATTTGCCAGGCACAGCTGCTGATTCTGTAAAAGAGGTTTGTAGAGGGAGGGAGAGGTGCAAGTTCTCTTCATTCAAGGAAGAATCCTTGTTCATCTCTTGAAATGCTCATGAGTCTGATTACATGCTTGTCTTCTGCAAATCTTTTTCTGACATCAGATTAAAAGGTAGAAGGGTAGGAATAGGGCAACATAATGCTTTGGAGTTAGGTGATGAGAGAGACCTGAGGAAACTACTTGAAGCCAACTGAAGGTTTTGGTAACTTTGGTAAGAATTCTGTTATTGTTAGGTTTGAGTTAAAATCACTTTTTTTTTTGTTTTCCATAGAAGTAGAGGAGATGGTGTGGATTTCAAGGTATCTCTAATAGTAATTTATTTAATCATCCAAAACTGGAAAGGATATTTTACCCCAAATGATTACAGTATCTCATATATTCTTAAAAGTCTAAGAGTGCAGATTATTGTTGTAGCTTTTGGGGTTGTGAGGTTGGGGGATTTGAACACTTGTTTCCCTCAGCGGACTAATCCCATTCTCTCCTCCTTTATACATTTTCAGGGATCCAGAGCTTCTGTAAGGACTTACTAGAAGTTGCAGACATTTTGGAGAAAGCGACAGAAAGCGTTCCAAAAGAAGAAATCAAAGATGAAAACCCTCACTTGAAGAGCTTGTACGAAGGTCTTGTCATGACCGAGATGCAGATCCAGAAGGTGTTCAAAAAGCACGGCCTGCTCAGACTGAACCCTGTGGGGGCCAAGTTCGACCCGTACGAGCACGAGGCGCTGTTCCACACGGCGGCCGAGGGCCGGGAGCCCGGCTCCATCGCGCTCGTCTCCAAGGTCGGCTACAAGCTGCACGGCCGCACGCTGCGGCCCGCCCTCGTGGGCGTGGTCAAGGACGCGTAGCGGCTCCGCCCGGGGCGCTCCGGGGCCGTACCACTATTAAACAGCTGCATGGTTTCTCTCACACCGTGCTTCCCTCGTTCCTCTGCTCCCTGAGAGGGTTACATGAGTTGGTTGAGGTTTCCCAGTGAAAATGAAGTAACCGATGAAATTCTCCTGCTTAGTGGCCTTCGACATCACTGTTCCATGAGCTCTTCTTCAGTGTGAAGAGAGCCATTAAGCCCTCTAATGCTTTAGATTAGATAATGTTTTATACAACTATTGCTCCTGAGATGGTGAATTAAATTGAAAAGAATGAAACGCTCACAAGAGTGGTGCAATTTCGAGTTTATCACTGTGTGTAGATTGAAAATGCAGATAGTGGTTCAGACAGTTCCTTTGGTTTTGTAGAATCTCACCTTGCAGAAGTGGGTGATGTAGTACAAAGAACCTGCCTTCTGCAAGCACCCATCAGCTTTTACACACTGATGTGACAAATGCCCTGTTTTGTCTATTCAAAAATAATCTCTCAACAACTGAAACTGAAACCTGTGTGAATTCTGAACTGTAAATAAATGGCAATGGAGATTAGATATCTTTTGTAATTGCTCAACCTTTTTGTCCTGTACTAACATTGAATCAGGAAAACCATCTAATACTTGTATGGCATTGAAGAACCAATAGAATTTATCCTATCTCTGGATTTTTAATTTAATGTTGTATAAATTGGTTTAAATAATTTTTATAGTCTTGTAACTTCCAGCTTTGCAATCAGTTTGTTATGCAAACTGTAGTTACAATCCTGATGGGAGCCAGAACACCCAAAGAAGTGAATTGCTGAGAGTTTGGTATATGATTTCTTTCAGACTTATATAAATCATTGCATGTAAGTGGCTCAAACCAAAGTGTGAACTTAGTTTCATTTGCTTTCTTACATTTACTCAGCTTGGATATTGGGTTGCACCAGAACTTTTCTCCATGCAACTCTTGCCATGTCTGACTCCACCTGCTGCTCCCAATGCTGCAGAATCAGCACAAAACACAGCACCTGATTACCTGAACAACATTTGTCTGGTCACCTGGATAGGTGTGGGTGGAACCTGGCAAATGACACAACTGACAAAGGATCTGCACTCTTGGATTCTGAAAGCCCACACTGTTAACACACAGGACAGGATCTTCAAACTTAGGGAAGTTGAAGTTACTAGGTCCTGTAAAAAGTAAGTACTTCTGAGGTTTTTTTACCATGTTTCTGGTTATTGTGGATTAAGGAGCTTCTTACCCTAAAGTATTGATTATATTTTTTGTGATTCAGATAGAGAGTTGCCAAGAGCTTACTGAACACTGGACCTACTCATAGTGAGAAGTGATTACTCATTCCTTAAGCCATTCTTCCCAGAGCTGGTTTCTTTCATGGGAATTGAGCAGTTAACCAGGAACAGCCTAAGTGCACAAAACTGTTTGGAGGTTAGTCATGTTAATCATATGTAAGAATTCATTCTTTCTCAACTCTACAAAAGAATGCTTGGACTGGGCAGAGGAAGGAGAGTAATTATCTGATGTGTGAAGATAACTACAGTGTTAAATTTTTTGAACTAATCAAGTACAGGGAAAAAATGCAAAGATCAAGTTTAAAAATAGAGGGGGGAAAAAGGGGATTCCCTGTACTGAATTTGGACCTATCTTTCCTTCCTCTGGGACACTGTAATTGTGTGAAGTAGGATTGAAGAAATGGTTTTGTTGCACTTTGATTGGGACCTGTTCTCACAGTGATGTCAAAAAAGGACCAGGTTCCATTTTATATACCTTTAAAGAACTGTCATGTGTTATGTCCCCTCCCAATCCCTCTGGATCTAAACTAAATGTAATAATAATGTCCTTAGTGTAGAAGTTTTTGTAATAGAGAGTTGAAACAAAGGGACACATTGTTCCCTAGCAGATGAAGATTTTGTTAATGAGCTTCCCAGTGCTTCACACAAAGTGTCATTTTTGGGCCACATCAGTTCATTACGGGTGTTCTCAAACACAGGCTCCTGTTAATGTTCTGCACAAGGGTCATTGAAGCTGGTAGCTGAGTCTCTCATTTGAGTGGTTCCCCTGCCCTCAGAAAGGCTTTGGCTGGAGTGAGAGCTCCAACCACCTGTGCATTCTGCCTTAGCCCAGGAAGGAGCACTGAAGAAACCAAGGAACAGAGGAAGGAGGTTCTGAAATTTAGGCACCTAACAAAGTTACCACCATTACTAGCTCTCATACACTACATTTCCACCCATCACATTTAGCTACAATGCATCTCCAAATGTTATTGCAAAGACTTAAGCCATTTTCCTCATTGCCCAAGCTACATTATTGTTAAATCAGTCATGGAAAGAAACTTTAATACAAGTTTATTTACCAATTCACAATGCAAAAATTAGTAAAATGCTGTGTGCAAACATCAGTTAGGCTTTGTGTGATTTCAGCACAGGATTTGTGTGTCTGGCACAGCTACAAATGTAAACTTCAAATGAATGCAACATTCCCTTTAAGGAAGAAAAGCTGATGAGCTGAACATGCTCATGGGGTATCTTGCTTCACAGCATTGAGTGTGTCATCACTTGGGAGTGACTGGGGCTCAGGCAAAGCCATTTTGTGAGAAGAGTAAACCAGCAGGTTAATGAAGCCTGCTCCAGTCGCAAAGGGATTGAATGCAGTGGGGCACAAGGGCAGAGCTCAGTTTGGGAGATTTCCCAGGCAGTTCATGGTCACAAGCCCTGCTCTCACTGCCTGCCGGGTCTGCCAGGAGCAGGGGCACGAGGGGCTGGAGCCAGAGCACTGCAGCATCCGAGCCCAGCTGGGCAGTGCACAGGGTGGGAGATGGGACACACAGCACAGCCCCTCCCAGAGCACAGGATCAGTAATGGAGGGAGATGGAGGCTCCCTCCAGCACAGCCCTGGGGTGGGACACACAGCACAGCCCCACCCAGAGCACAAAATCGGTATTTTCAACAGCTTAGGGAGTGTTGCTTTTCCATAGGCTTACATCAATGGTGTTAAGACAGATACTATCATTAGTAACAACTTTAATTAGAAAAGTCAAGAGCATTAAGCATATAAAACACCTTGTCATTAGCAACATGAAGGCTGGATTATTTGTACAGTACAGGAAGCACTTCCAGATCAACACAAAATACAAGTTGAAAGAGCTCTTTGCCATCTCAGCCCCTTCACCACAGAAGAGAAGCAGCATAGCTGTAGTAAATTGCTGAATTAACATTAACTGCATCTCAATTTATAAGCAATCAAACAGAAAACCAGCAGCTCATAACAAAGGAATGCTTAGACTAAATCAGTTCCATGTGAAATATGGAACAGCAGCATCCTCTAGTGCAAGTCACCTTTAAAATTAAAAGCATAGCTGAAAATGAGACATTGCTTCTAGGGAAGCCCGTTCCAAGGGACTAACATTTGCTAAAGCAAACATTTACCACCTTGAGTTAGATTGCAAGTACAAAATAAATATTGATATCCATATTGCATACATTAAAAATACTTTTATTTTACATTCATTTTGATGTTCAATAAGTTACATCTAGCACCAAAGAAACATTTTGGAGGGGTTGAGGAATTAAGAAGCTACAAAGTGTAAATGCAGAATTCACTTCAACATTTAAATGACTCATTGGTGCCTAGATTTTTTCCTAAGTTATTGTTCAGATGGGCTTTATGCTATTGCTTCAGTTTAACTTAGATGTGCCAAAACAGTGTCAAAATATGAAAATCACAGATTTGAGGGAAAAACCCCCAGAAGAACCAAAACCAAAATAATTCTCTTAAACTCCCAGCTACATGCAGAATTGAGACTTCAAAACAGCATGTTATGGCAGTTAAACAACCAAGTTACAAGAAGAACCAAATTGCATAACTAGAATGCTGAAAAGAAAGACTGAGCTTCCTTCTCACAAGAGCAGGACAGAGAAAATAACCAAGGGTTTATACCTAATGAACTTGTGTGCTGCTTGTACATGCATACAGGGTGGAAGTGGTTATTAAAGCTACTCAGCACACTGCAGTTAGCTCCACTGCTGCCAAGAAGAGACAGTTTGTCTCGAGTATGCCACAACAAACCACTTACAGATAAGCCAAACAAAGTATTACACCCCAGAGGACATAGCCCTTACCTTTTTTGAAGGGACACAACATAAGCTCAAAAGAAAAAGGCACTCGAGTTTTGGTTTTTTTTCCTTAGAAATGCTGGCTTTGTAATTGTACTCTTTTTATTCTAAACTCACTGGTAACACTAGTTTGGTAATGCTGGATGTATTAAATGAAACCCAGTTCTGATCAGAATACCTCTGCCAAACTGCAGAATTAATACTGTTTGAAGATTTTGTGGTATCCTCACTGACTACAGCCCAAAGCATCAAAGCAAGATGACATTTCCAGGTCTTGCAGTCAGATTGAAGCCAGGTTCCAAGTTTGGTACACCTGCACTCCAGACCTGCCCAGCCTGCCTCCAGCCACAGCTTCCTGCTCCAGACATGACCAGCAGAGAGGTTCAGGCACAAGTAACTGTGCCATCTTCCATGTGGCAACCACTGGTTTTTATTCATTTGGTTAAACACCAGCAGGGAATAGAAGGATGAAATGGGCATAATTTTTTTTTCTAATCCTCTTTTAACATCTTTCCATTTATCACCAGATCTCATTAGAACAGCACTGTGGCTTGGCCATTTGTGTTCTCACTGTGCTACATCCCAGCTGGCTCCAGCAGCTCTGCAGGCAGCAGCTGTCAGAACTGGAGGAGCTCCCTCCCAAGGTGCACAGCCCCTCTCCCTGTCAGGACACCCAGATTCAATGTGCCTGGGCTGGTACATCTCAAGGTGTGTGCAATTAGAACCCTGCAGTGGCTGGTTAGGCACTCCAAATTTAGGAACACTTTGTGCATTTTGACCAAATCTGCATCAATTGTTATTTTTGTTTTTAAAGACCAATCTCAGCCATCACAACCCATTTGAGAATCTTGCTCCCTTTCCCTGACTTCCCAACGAAATTCAGGAGGCAGCTACACCTCCTCAGGCTCTATGAGCTCAGGGGTTAAGATCCTAAAGGAGGAGAAGCAGGCTCCCCCAGTAAGGAAAAAGTGATTTTGCTGCCTGAGGCTCTCAACTTCTGCCAAACACCTCACTGCCTACTCTCCCAAATGCCATTTCTGGCCCAAACCAGGTACCTTGCTGTAGCTGACCCCTCCTCTGGAGCAGAGCACCACAGCTGCTGGGGACTCCTGACACTCCAGTACCAAGCAGGAAACGTCAACTCTTCAGAGGGGTCTGTTTCAGGAAACTCAGGCCAAAACAATGCCCAGATCAGCTGGAGCTCTTCAAGAACTCCCCTCTACAGCACAAATCCCTGCAGGCATCTCAGCTACCCCATTTCCTTCCTTCCCTCCTCTCCCTGCCACGGCTCAGCCCTGCTGTACTCCCAACAGGAACTCTCATCCCGGCGTCCCCACGCCTCGGCTGTAGTTACTGAGGAGAATGTTCCAAAAGCTTAGCACTGCTCACTAAAGTCCCTGCTCACCTCCTCCTGAGCACAGGGCTTTGGTAAGCTTCACTTTGCTGCCAGCATTATGCCAAAAAAAAACCACAAAACAAAGGGTGAAGAAAGTTTCCAGTGAATGAAACGATCTCCTACCTTCAGAGAAAAGCAAGGATTACACTGATATTCCTTTATCCAATAGTACAAACTAAAGCAACTACTCTGGGACTACCGGACTTGAGTAAGTTCACATGAAAAAATCTGTTCTAAGAATGTACCAAAAGCAGTGAAATCCAATGTAGAAGTTTCAGAATTAAGTATTTTCCATGATCCAAAGCAAAAGTCTACTTAAACCACCATGGATCATGATGACTCTGGAGGTTTGTGTATTTGCTCTTTTGTGTTTTTAACCGACATGGTTTCTGTATCTTTGGGGAGGGAAGGAAACAATAACGAAGTCCTTGAGGCTGTAATGGGCCTCTGCTGTGTTTTTTGAGATCAGCTGAATTTCATGAAGCATCCCTGGATATCCAACCACTTTCTGTCAGAAAGTTTAAAATCCTTTTCTTCAGTACCTTATCTAAGTAACTGGGAAGGCGACTCTTTGAAGGAATTCCTTGTCTTTTTTGGAGATGGTCTTTAATGATGATAGTTTTTACAGTCACATAACGTGCAGGACTCAAGTTCAGAGAGCTGCAGAGCACCTTTTCCCTGTCCGACAAGAGTTCAAAGCCAGGCAGGTTTTCAATGGCAGCAAATTCACCTTCTTTACCCTCTTCCTTCCCTCTCTTGGAACTAGCTATGTTCTTGTTCTCCTTCCTCTTTTCCCGTTTGTGCCGGGCCGCCTCGTACTCCGCCGACTCCTCCATTTTGGTGATGCCGTTCCGCCGGTACCGCTGCAGCTCCCGAATCTTCGCTCGAAGTATCCTCTCCTTGTGCATGTTCTCAAAGAAGTCCTCAAACTCCTTACAAGACATGAACTGGTACAAAGGCCTCAGTTTCAACCTCAACTCCTTCTCTTCCTTCGTGATCTTCCGTTTGGGAGTTTTCTCCTTGTCCTTTTTGTCCTTGCCCAAGAAGGCCGGCACCAGGTTATAATCTCGCGCGATGTTCTTGCGCCGCTGCCTCTCCTTGAGCTTCCTCACGTACATGTCCACGTGAGCCCTCTTCAGCTCGATCTCCACGTCGTCGTCGTCGTAGTTGACCGAGAGGCCGCTGATGAGCGTCTCGGCGTCCTGGTCGTACTCGATCTCGTAGTCGTCGCGCAGGGGCATGTAGCCCAGCTGCTGCTGCTCGGCCACCGAGATGTCCAGCGGCGGCAGCGGCGTCGTCAGGCTGGGGGACAGCGGGCCGCCGCTGGGACACGTGTGGTCCGTCACCCTGTTGGGAATGGTGTCAGGGATGCAGGCCTTGCCCAGGTTGCCGTGGATGTACATGCTCACGTAGTGCTCCATCACCTCCTGAGGCGTTCGGGATGCGCCCACGTGAGCGGCCATGTCCTCCTAAACAGGAAAAAAGGAGCAGTGATGAAACGATTCCCGTTACATCTCCAGCATAATGAGCATGACTTTCTCCTTGCACCTCAAAAGTCAACTCCCAGTACCTAAACTTCTCTAGCAATACCACATTTCTATCAGATCTGTGATTTCAGCTCTGGATGAGCATTTACAGTGCATGGAGGCAGATAAGCCATGAAAACAGCACCCCATGGTGACTCCCACAGAGCCAGCTCACCATAACCAGGAAGCTTTCCAAGCCCCAAGCCAACACCAACAGCACTGTACCCCACGGGTTTCTCTTCTTTATATCACATTCCTGAGGAGCAACATGGAAATAAACACTATTTACTGTAAGAGTAATAACTTTTATTATTTTCTAGTTATTTAAGAACCTAAGCAAGCTGCAATGATTGTACACTTTAAGGGTTTGAAACAGTCTTTATATTTAATGAAACAAAACATAAGTAACAACAAATCAAATAAATCAGAAATGAATCAAATGGTCCAGCAGAGGGCAATGAGGGTGACCGAGGGACTGGAGCATCTCTTACAAGGAGAGGCTGAGGGATTTGGGCTTGTTCAGCCTCAGGAAGGGACAACTGAGAGGGGACATCCCCAAAGTCCATCAGTATCTGAAAGGAGGTGTCAGATGGACCAGGCTCTGCTCTGTGGTGCCAAGCAACAGGACAAGAGGTGACAAGCAGAAACTGATGCACAGGAAATCCCACAGGTACGTGAGGAAGAACTTCCTCACTGTGCAGGTGACCGAGCACCGGGACACGCTACCCAGAGAGGCTGTGGAGTCTCCCTCACTGGAAATAGCCACGAACCGTCTGGATGCAGTTCTGTGCAAGTGCTCCGGGATGACCACTGCAGTCCTTTCCGCCCTGACCCACTCTGTGCCTGTGAGACGCTTTCCTACTGCTGCAGTTAACCCAGGTCTGGCTGTGCAGGGCCGCTGCAGGCGAGCAGCCAGCCCCAGCCGGGACACACCGGGGCACAGGCTCAGAGGCAGGTGCCAGCTCCGTGACACGGACGGGCTGTGGGGAGGCAAAGGCAGAACGTGGAGCAGCGACAGCTCCGAGCGGCGGGTGCGCTCCGGGGAGCGAGGGGCAGCCCGGGCTCCGCAGGGCAGGACGCGCCCCGGGGCTGCTGTCAGGGCCGCCGGTCCCAGCAGGAGGATCGCCCCCGTCCCCGTCCCCCGGCCCTTACCCAGTTGCCGAAGCCGAACTGCTCGATGGCGTCCAGCAGCAGCTGCTCCTCGCGGCTGCTCCAGCCGCCCTCGGCCTCGGCGCCCCAGAGGGTGAAGCGGCCGCCGTCCACCAGCTGGTAGCCGTGCCATCGGCGGTGCGGGCCGATCTCGGCGCCCGCCGAGAAGCACTCGGGGCAGAGCTCGATGTCGGCGCACTCGGTGCAGCGGAAGCGCAGCGGGCTCACCTCGGCCAGGCAGTACACGCAGTACTTCTTCCCCAGTTCCGCCATCTTACCCCGCCCGCGCGCGCGCGCGGCCGCGCCCCCCCCCGCCCGCGCCGCCAATGGCAGCGCGCTGGGGGGGCGGGGCCGCGGCCAGCGCCGGCCAATGGGGCCGGGCCTGGCGGGCGCGGGGGGTGTCAGCGCGAAGGGGCGGCTCCGATTGGCCGAGCCGGGCCCGTCTGCCCTTCCCGCGGCCAATGGGAGGAGCCGCCCCGAGCGGAGCTGCGCGCAGGGGCCGCCCACCAGGGGGCGGGGCCGCGCACGAGCAGGGGGCGGGGCCTGGCGGGTGCCCGGCAACGGGGGAAGCGGGGCCGGGCCGGGCCCGGCGGGAGGAGCCTGGGCAGTGTCAGTGCCATTGTGTCAGCGCCGCTGCCACTGTGTCAGTGCCACTGCCACTGTCATTGTGTCATTGTGTCATTGTCAGTGTCACTGTCATTGTGTCAGTGTCAGTGTGTCATTGTCAGTGTGTCATTGTCAGTGTCATTGCCAGCGTCAGTGTGTTATTGTCAGTGTCAGTGTGACATCCCAAATGGAAGCACCTTTTCCCGAGCAGGTGAGGAATAAAGAAATAAAGAGATTCTTCTTTTAGTTCTACTCCTCTCAGCCCGCACAGAAAACATCAGGCTGAGGCATGAAGTCCAAACTGGACCCACCGTGAGTGCTCGGAGAGAAGGGCTCAGCGCTCCCTGCACTGCCAGCACGTGACGGAAGAGTTTGACAATCTGGGATGAAATCCTGAAGCTCAAAAAGAACTTGTTGAACTCAGTCCATATTCTCAGCATGAAAAAAACTGGAGCTAATGGAAGCTGAAAGCCAAGGCAGAAAGGCTGAACTGGTGGGCATGGAAAGGTGTCAGAGAGCGATATCCTCACCAAAACAAAGCCAGCCAGAGAAACAACCTGAAAGCCTTCTGGAGAAAGTGGAGAAACAACCTGGAACTGCAGCAGAAACGTGGGTGCTTGGAACTGAGACATCACTTCAGACTTCTGGGAAAAATACTGTAGGAGCTGCTGTGCCAGCAGCTGGAAATGCAGAAATGTCACTATGCTGGGCTGACCCCTGCTTGTAGGGGAAGTTCAGATGAAAAGTCAGAAAGCAAATTCCTCCTTCCTTGCTGAGCATGGCTGAAGAAATTATTATTTGGGATAACAAAGTAAATCTAGTTTTGAACAAATGTGTGCAACTCCTGTAACAGATACATTATAAATCTCTTTCAGTATCAAATCGGTGTTAGAGAGAACAAACCTGATTTCACATTCCTCTTCTGCCCATCAGGAGATACTGCAGTGGAAGGAAGTGGGACACCTGCTTGCTGGATCAACCAGAACCATGGCAGCCAAGGCTTTGCCTGGGTTCTGCACATACCCTTGGTGCACAGGTACTGCCAGAGTTCTCTCCCCTTTTATTTGATCCTTCAAACTCTTTTCATTTCCACAACAGGAAGCTTCTCTACTTTAAGTTCTGAAGTTATGCCTATGTCAGAAGTAAAACAACACTGACTTAACTTGAGCACAAAAATGCTTTGTGATTATGAAACTTGCAAAAAACTAAGATTTCTTTTGAAGCAAAGCTGGGATGAGGTGAACTCTGAAAATACATAAATATTTATTTACAACTATTTTTCATAATACATTTATCAGACCTCAGGCCTAGTCCAGAGAAAGATGCATGAAAAGGGATAAAACCACAGGCACAGTAAGTATCAGATTTTCTAAATGTCTCAGGGTATTTAACAGGTATTTCAACATGAGAACTTAAAAGCATCAGCAAAAAGTCCTCTACCTTCAATTAACAAATAGCCCAAAGTCCTCTTGTTGAACAGACAAAAATTGCTAAAGCCACCTGTGAAGAAAAAGACTAGAACTGGAATTTTTAATATCTGAATTACACTGACAACAGTTGATTAAGATAACTTTACATGACTTTATTTAACAAAACCATATATTTACAGTTGAAAAAAGTTCCAGTTTGATGCACATATCTAAACAAAACAAATGTGGTAACTACATAACCCAATTTAAACATGATGTACAGGAGATGTACCAACACTTCTCTATATATCATTCTTGTTTTAAAACATTCAAAAAGAAGCTGTTACAAGGTACCTTTTTTCCCAAATGAAATTGTTTACTAAATGAAATAATATTACTGATTGACTGCAGATCGAAGTTGCAAAACTGCTTTATTATAAAGTGCAGATTGTAAAGAATCCCAAAGCTGGCTGGGGTTTTCTGGTTTCTCTGATCTACTGCACGTACAGTGGTACTTTTCACGTATTGCAGCAGATCCATTTTTCTTTACATCCATGAAGAAAAGAAAGTTTGCTTGATGGGGACATTTTCTCCATGAAAGAAGATCTCATGCATCTTGTTACAGATACGTTCAAGTACCTGAACAATAAAATTGTCAATTTTTTAATGCAATTCCCTGAATTTCTTAGAGAAGATTTCTGTATTAGCTAATTAAGAGATTTGGTATACTACAAGAAACTTGAAAAGCTCAGTGGCAACAAATTCTATGCCATTGCTACTCAACTCTGTTTTTATCAAAATTCAAGCATTACCTTCAAATCAAGTAATTGAGAAGTTGAAATAATTGCATGTTTAGGCAGGTGATTTTTTTTCACATGTATTTTTGTTTGAAAATAAACTGTGCAAAGCTCCTTATTGCATTGCTGTTTCTTCATTAAAGAACATACCTTATATACACAAAGAAATCATTTAGAAAATATATACAACTTCTAAGAACAGATCAAATCACAAAACAAAGTAATTACATTTGCAAGTAACAAACAGTGCACAAGTGTTGCAGCAGGCCTTTTCCCCACAACTATGCCCACTGTCACTGTTACATTCAACATCTTATTGAGAAGAGAAAAAGAACAGGCTGTGATGGCTGCCAAGATACCTAGTAGCTAAAAACTGCTTTTTTAACCAAACAAATGAGCCACACTTGTAGACTTGCTTTAAAAGAAAATACAAATGTAGTTGCAATGAAGACTTAAATCACAAAGCCAGGTACAGTACCACCTAAACATGTATCTTGAGGAAAAAGTGATCTCTGTGTTCCATAAACCGTTTAAAAGCATAGTGCAAATGTTTGGATGGTAGGCCTCTCGTATTCTTCATGGAAAGGCAGATTTGTTGTAGGAATAGAAAAAGTGATATTAAAAAACACTTACTGACCTTCCTGCTTTCTATTGCACTTCAAAGCAATGGAGCATACAAGTACCAGTCACTGGAGGACAAATTCTGTACAAATTCTGAGTGAATTAACAAGTTTCCTATCACATCTTAATGTCTATTTTCAGTAAGTGATGACCGAGGTGACGTCTTGTGGTGGAATTAAGATGACCAACAAAAACCACATCCATTACACCAGCTACACAAAGTGGACAGGAGAAGAGGTCAATGAGGTATTGGACTTGCAGGCTGTATTTGCATTACACATCTTTCAAAGTGATTATGAGTCCTCACTTACCAGGGAATCTTGTTCTCACTCTTCTTAATATTACAATCAAATTATCCCTCATAGAAATAATGTCTGTACCAAAGGACAGTGTTTTGATTATGTCCCACAGTCCTTTACACTGTATGTTGAGTTGAGCAGTGGGCAACTATTCTTCTTGGTTTTATTCAGACAATGCCAAAATAATCAGCATAAAGCAGTTGAAGAGCACTGGGAAACTGCTGACCGTACAGCTGGAGGATTTAGTAATGCCTGTTCACAGTTAACACAAATATTGCTTCAGTTACCTTTCCCTTTTCACTGATCACCATTAGCATTAAATAGGTTTTACACTACACACTATGCAATAAACATTCTTGTAAATCAGAGGCACTCATGATTTGCCCTTCAACATTCACCTGAATGCAGAGAGGATCTACAATCTATGAGGAGTTTATGTAATGGCCGCTGTAACTTGCCTCATGTATCAGAGGTCAGATAAAACGCTCAGACATGACAGCTTGTACTTATCCTGATGGTGCCTGGCACATTTCCCAATAAACTTCTTTCACCTGTCACTTGTGGATCTGCTCCACATAACTTTCCCACTGTGGCAGCAGCTTCTGGAGATTCCACAAAACCTTTGCTTTTCAGCTGCAACACTGGCAAATATTAACAGCTCCCCTACAACCTTTCCTCCTTAGTTCTGCCAGTGAGCAAAGCTTGGTTCAAAGGATCTACCAAAATCTGTTTTAACCATTTCGCAGTTTATCTGCTAAGTCCAGTTCTATCTCCATGACTGGACACATGGCACACAGTAAGGTTGTGAAGAACATTGTGAAACAGCAGTGCCCCAGAGAAGGACACATGCATGGAAACATGCATTCAGTGGTATGTGACCTTGGCTTTCAACAGAGGAAAGAAAGCACAATTGGGAAATTATGCCACCTTAATACCAGAACCCTCTTGGTGAGTTTAGAATCTAGTCTGATGAATGGAATTTCCTCCATATGCATCCAGATTGGAAAATAAATTTCCAAGGCATCTTGAAGAATAATTAGTTTTGCACTGCTAGTTTGACTTCTCTTCCAAGCTTACTTTCTACTTAACTTTTTCTTATTAAAGAAAGGAATGTAGTTCTATGTCTACATGATTTCTTTGGTAAATGGGACCCACATCCTATAAAATCAGAAGCAATTCTAAAGAAATGGTCCTTACATCATTTAGAATTCAAGCACCAGTTATCTAAAATCCAGATCCAGCTACTCTTACAGGTATTGGAAATATATCCTGCCTAAGAATGGAACGGGAATAGCTGTCAAAGCAACCGACATTGCTGAATGTCCAGTTGTTTAAAACATCTAAGAAAAAAAATTAGAAAACCCCCCAAACCCTTGGTGTTATTTTGTTTCACTGCCCTCATTAGAAGTACAGAATGTGTAATGCTCTCCACAGCATATGCGCATACCACTAAAAGTTTAAGGCTAAGCCTAGGTTTAATTTATAAGGGGTTTATCCCCTAATTTCCTTTCTTCTTTTTTTTTTTTTTTTTTCACTCCTCCTCCTCAATTTTCTTCTCTCCCCCTTAAGGCTATTCTACTACTAAATGTAACTCTGAACTAACACTTTGATGTGCAGGCTCATACATGTCAAACAGTAATCAATACTTCTGCCACTTTAGCTCTTTTCCTGGGAGCCACTGGAGGCGAACCCAACGTTAACGCTTCAGCGAAGGACTTCCTTTCTCCATCTCCCGGTTATCTTTCTGCAGAGCAGCCAGTATCTAGACATTTCAGGGTATGAGAGAGAAGAAAAGCAATAGATTTTAAAAATAAATAATTCATTCTGAAGAGTTTCTAATTATGTCTAAACAACACTACTTTAACTATTTAATGTAATTAAATTTAGAAAACTTCTCCCCTGACAAGAGACCTCTCCTGTAAGTCCTTGTGACATGGTGCACAGAAGCAGATTCAACAAAGGTTTAAACTCCATCTCCCCCAACACACACTTTTGAAGCCTTATTTGGGGTTCTTGGCAGAATAGCACCCTTATCTGTCCTTCCCCACAAGGGAAACAGCAGCAGGCTGGCAATTTATTTGGAATGCAATCCTCATGCACACATGACATGTTCAAGGAAGGTGAGACAACTGAACAACCTGTGGAGGCACTCCTGCTGTGAAGGTTAAAATGCTCATTTTGAAGAGAAAACTGGCAATCCCCAGCATCTACAGCACTGCTACCCCAGGAGAGAACCAGAGACACCCAGTTGCAGCTGAATTGCCCCAACCCCTACATTTAACACCACCTTTCAGTTTCTCTGCATAAAAGCAGTTGGGTAAAATGGGCAGAGCTGTTATGGAATGACTCACAATGTGGGCTGTATTGCTGCTTTGAACAAAAAAAAAAAAAAAAAAAAAAAAGGGTGTGTTTCCACTCTCCAACATGAATGGCTGCTACAGCCACTTAATGATTTCCAAATTCAGATGACACATCTTTTTTTCTTTAAACTAAAATTTAGTTAAAATTACAGTGATGAAACAATTTCTGAAATCACATGCTAAATCCCAATAAAGAAGTCAGAAATGCAATCACTTCTGCAGAGCCCAAATTAGGCAGAGTAGTACTGTTCAAGAAGATTAGAATGATTGTATTATCATATGACAACATGTGACAACTTCTCCCAAAGAGTGGATATCTTCTTTTAAGTATCAAGTTGTAATGTTGCTAGCAGCCTTTGTAATTAAAAAAATTTCAAAGTTGTCTGACTTTTTACTTCATAAATTTCACTCAATATTTCAATTTGAATGTTGGCTGACTCTCCCTTTCCAGAGGAGATTAAACTGAGGGAATCCACTCATCTCAATGTATGCCAAGAGCATGGAGTGAGCTTCACAGTCCTACCTACCCATAAAATCAAGCACTAGCTCTGCTGAAACATTCTTCCAGATGTTGCCAAACCCCATTTTCATGAGTAAAGTAAAATCATCAGTTAACCAAGATTAGCATCCTCTTTACCTGAGCCCATTTTTTGTTTCTACTTTGCATCTGAATGGCAGCAATAGATGTGAAGAATTCTTCTGAAGGCAAGTCCTCTGGTAGCTTTGTTAAAAACTGAGCTATATGAATGAAGTCCATTTTGGTCAAAATATCTTCAAAAAGTTTGAGTATTCCCAGCGCTGTACGGAATAAGAACTCTTCTCCATCACGGCAGAACACATCCCAGACACGACAAGCCAAGTCTAGTGGCAAAGATTTGCTGTACAATGTGAATATCCTGAAAGACAGAACAAAATTCTCACTTATTAGACAAGAAGTCTTGGATACTCACAGAAATACACACACCAATCATCAGTAAGTTTGAGGCTTCTCAAATATTTGTCATTGAACATCCCTTTTATATATCAGGAGGACTTCTGTTAGTTGCAGCACACCAATCCATGAAATAATAGAAAATTGTACAACTATTAAAGCGTGGTCTCTAAGTTGGATTTTCTTGGATCATACCAGAAAAAACAATATACATGGTTTTACAATGGGCATGTGATGACCACAGCTATAATCAAAGGCCTATTTAATCATCACTTCAGAGCTGAGAATTGATGTAGTTTTAGTTGCAAAACCTCAAAAAGCTGAACTTTAAGACAAACTGCAATGGGCATTTTGTGGTTCAGATAAAGGAGATGAGTAAAATTAACTCTTGTGTTTCAGGCTTGATTGACAGGCAAAGTAATATTAGCATGAGTTTTGGAGGAAGGATCAGCCTGAACTCCCTTGAGTTGAGAGAAACAGGCAAGGCAGGATGTCCAGAGAGGTGCAGATAGTGGTGATAAGATGGTGGCTCAGTGTGCCTCTGCAGATGTGATTCCGAGGGTAATACCAGAAGCAACAGCTTCATCCCAGTTGCTAAAACTCTATTCTCATTAGTGAGCATGAGCACATTTCTTCCCTCACCAAAATGCTGACAGCCTTGCAGCCAGAAACAAGAAGCTGCTCCCTCCTCTCTCCTTTATCCAACATCTCACTGCATAGCAGAGCAGGAGCATTGCTGCCAACAATGACCTAACAGCACGTGATGAGAATCTTTCCTGGAATTGTTTTACAGTATATAAGGGGAAAGAGTTACAGGAGTTTTATCCTTCAGAATTCAGAAATAACTTTTCCACAGATGCACTGCACAAAAATCTCTGTAAAACTGCAAAGAATTCTCTCCCCAGCAGAGGTCAGCAAAGGCTCAAATTTCAATCAAACCTTTCCAAAGCTTTTAACAAAAAACTCCTTTTCAAGTATGCTGAATTGAACAGTAGTGTTCACATGTTTAAAACTACCCTCTATCCCCTCCAATTTTTTATTTGGGAAATTTGGATTCACATTAAAAATATAAAATGGAACAGATATATATACACACACACCTATATGCATAGGTATAGAATATGAAGTAATGTATTTTCACAGCAAAGTCTAATAATCAAAAGTTTTCTACATTATCTGCTTTTTACTATATAAAAATTTATTTGAATGATGTGTTGTTAAGTATATGGCTTCTGTGTGAATCACCACACTTTAGAAAAAAGAGAAAAGATATTCATTTGATTAACATCCTGATGAAACTAACATCTGCACAAATTCAGGTGACAAGTGAATTGCAAGTTTAAGATCCTTAGGATTTTACTGGTTTTCCTATTTTTACATCTCATTGCAATCTTCTTATAACAAGTGGAAACATTTTAAATCCTGTTCTCCAAAAAGCTAAGTCAGAATTATAAAATAAACAAGAAGTATAGATCTGGGATGCAAAACCCAGACACTTGTTCGTCACACATACATGAAGGTGTAAGAGGAGCATGATACAAGCTCTTTCTCTGGGTTACTGGCTGATCCTGCACTGCAGACTTCATTTACTTTATACACTCTTTCAATCTTTCTGAACAGTCACAGACCATATAAAACAGTACTGCCACAGAATAGCTACATGGAAGAATTAAGACTTTTGTCTGTACACACACACACAGAGGAAACAGAAACAGGGTTTCAATTTAAAGTAACAGTGTAATAAGAAGCAATTCAGCTGAGTCCTTTCCTGGTTACCAAGTAGCAGGGGAACACTACTGCAGCCAGAAACAAGTCCTGGTTAAAGATAAATAACAATGCCAACTTTACAGACCCGTTGTTATTCACAAAAGCAATTATTCTGTCATGATTCAGGCCTAACCTGAATAACCCATTTGTATTAAATCTCCAACTATGCAGAAAATTAACTGTCAAAAGACAGAACTATTTATGAGAACACTTCTTTTGTATGAAAGGATTTACTCGCATCAAAAAAGCTGTCACATCAAGTCAGGTATTTGCCATTGAGCTCTTCATAATTTGGAAGGAAGTGCCATTTGCAGGAACTTAACAAGACAATTACCTTTCATTAATATCTGCATGGAATTGATGCATCAAGACCTAACAGCAGAGACTGGGCCCCCTAGAATAAGCAGTGAATGGCCAGTAGGAATCACTGCTTAGATTCCTAGAGCAGATACAGCATTTCATCCTTTCAAACATTTCCTACTGAAAGACATTTTTATTAGACATCTGAGCTACTTGTTGGAACTCTGCTGGAATTTACAGGGGTAATAAAGCAGCTGCTAGACTGAGGCAGTTCCAGCAGCATCTTCCAGCAGCACTGGCACACTCCTTGCACATGAGCTGCTGTCACTGTACTGCAGGGTGACTTCTGTCTGCAGCTCTCCTGCAACTCTCCGTGTTGCAGGTGCAGACAACACAGCTAAACTCACACAGAGATGTGCAGTGTCAGAGCAATGCAGGCTCCTGGCCTTTCTCTGGTTGGAAGGGGAAGAGAAGCAGCACCAGAGGCTCCTGTTCCTCCCTGACCCTGTTTCTGATGAAAGTGTACTTTGAGGTAGATGAAGTCCTGGCTGGTTTGCTGCTCACAGCAAAAGCATATGACCATAAAGTCATCTAGAAAGCAAAGCACTGCTACCATGATAATCATAAGCTCCATCCCTCTTCCCTTTGTTTTTTCTTCCTCCCTTTCCTTTTTCTTTTTCTTTCTAATTAAAAAGTCTTTATAAGATATCAGCAAGAGCAATGCAGACAGGTAGGACAGATTTTGGATGGGCAATTCACACACAGCATTGCATTGATGCAAATCAGATCTTATGTATTCTTGCACTACACATTCCTTTCCCATGTCTGTAAATTTAAAAATCATTACAGTCTAAAAAATAGTATAAGTGTTTATTTCATTTCTTATTTGGAAAATAAATTAAATGCTGACTGCAAGAGAGCATTTTCTGGGGGGCACAGACTATGCTTTTCTCAAAGTAACAGAAAACAAACTTATACATACTTTACTGGAAGTGCCCACCAAAAATGGCCACACAAAGTGGCCTGGACCTCTATCCTAACAAGCACATGGTGTCAATAGAAACTTTGTGTTCAGGGAGCACAATCACACTCCATGTAATACTAAAGAACACTGATCAATCCATCAGTACAAACACAGCCCTTGGCTATAATTATTGCCAAAATCATTTTCCTGAGTAGGGATAAAGAGGTGTTTGCATAGCAGCAGCAGGCCATAAATAGACAGCATGTGTCCTTGGCAAATCCACATTCCACTCTGCTCACAGGAGCCTGCAGAATATCAGCTGACAGAGTGAGAGGCCAAAACTGGGCTATTCAGACACACTATTTCCCCTCTGTTCTTTGTGAACCTGACTCCACATTGTTCTTTATGGCTTTTTTTGATCCTCTTTATACTCACCAAAAAAGTAAAACCCTGTACAGTGTTTGAATTCTTTCTACAAGATTTATCAGTTGGAGTTTAGGCTTAGAGCACATGGGTCCTTTTTAAATGAGATGCCTTACCTGTGGCATCCCCAACAATCATGTCACAGTACCTTTAATTAAACTACTCAGCTCTTGGAGTTTTCCCATCATAGAAGGCAGCAGTGGAACTAAACTGGCAGGGAGGCTTTCCTCCCTAAGTCCTCTACCAGTTCCAAGAAAACCTGCACAGCTGGGTCCACCTATTTCTTTTTCTTGCAACATATCCCTTCAAAAATGATTCAAGCACACCAATTTTACTGCTGTTCCCTGCAGCACAGGTGACAGCAAGAAGCACAAAGCAGACTAGTTGTCTCCATTTTAATTGTGGAAGGAGCAGGAAGGCTTCCCAGCAACTGGTGTGTGCAGCACTGGCTACTGGAGCCTCCCAGAGCTGGCAGCAGCAGAGATTTACTGCACACATGCCTGCACAGTAACCACACCAGCCACTGGAACAACAGCAGGCATCCCCTTTGGAGCTCAGAACAAGTGTTCATTTAAATAAAAGTAATGCCAGAGCAAGGCTGTTTCACAGAGATTTTTACCTACATGCAAAAGGTCTGCCTACTCAAAGCAATGCTGTACCATATTCTTCCTTGACTTTAAATACACTGCAGCCACACTCTTAGTAGTAATTTAAAGAAAAAAAAATCTAAATCTGCTTCCTACAGGACACACACACGAATATCTTTACACATATATTTAAGTAAAATATGTAAGCTTTACACACATACAACCTTTACAGTCTAATAAAATTAAGGACAGAGTGGTATGAGCTGTGTAGTTCAAGACAAGTGTGAAAAAGTTAAATACAGTATTGGGCAGGTCTATCTCAAAGAGCCTACATTCCTGTGCATGATCAGTGCTGTAACTCTCTAGGGATGGGAAGGAACACAGTAAATCGTCCTTGGAATTAAAATAAACAGCTGGAATATGGATGCAGGTAGTCAGCAAGAAATGTTAATTATCAGTTCACTGATGCAAAGACCTTGAGAAGCATCATCCACAGCCACTCCCCACTGACTTCTCTTTCAAGTGCTCTTGACACCACAGAGGTAACAAAAGGAGGACCTGATATGCCCCAAGACTTCAACAGCACTTCAACACAGACGTCATCACTTCAGTTCTTCACTTACAAGTCAGTCATTTTCCTTTTGGTTTGTTTTGGTTTTGTGTTGGGTTTTTTCCCTATATATGTACTAAGAGAAAACAACTAATCACGTAAATGTTTACTCAAGAAATATAAATATAAATAAAGAGTATTCTATAAAAGCAAAATTACTGAAGGGAATATAAACCTTCAATCTTCTGTCAAAACAATCTTTTTTTCTAAATCTCTAATTTCTGATACTGTTTTTCAGGATTTCTTCTTTACAATGTAAAGTTAAACAATAGCATGATATTAACATGCCTGTACCATGAGGATGCTCAATTTTAGTTCCTCCTACACAGCAATCACCTTATTTATGACAGCATCATATCCAATTAGTAATCCATAGTATCACAGAATACACCGAGTTGGAAAGGACCCACAAAGATTATTGAGTCCAGTTTCTGGTCCTGCACAGGAGCCACCTGGAGGATCACATCATGTGCCTGAGAGCACTGTCTGAAAGCTTCTGGAACTCTGCCAGGCTTGGTGCTCTGACCACCTTCCTGGGGAGCCTGTGCCAGTGCCCAGCCACCCTCTGGGAAGAAGAATCTTTTCCCAATATTTAGTTTGAATTTCACAGCTTCATGCACTGTTGCCACAGAGAAGACATCACTGCCTGCCCCTCCTCTTCTCCTCACAGAGAAGCTGTAACTGCAGTGAGGTCTCCCCTCAGTCTCCTCCAGGCTGAACAGACCAAGTGACCTCAGCTGCTCCTCACAGAGCTTCCTCTAAAGCCATTCACCATCCTTATTGCTCTCCTTTGCACACTCTCTAATAGTAAACTATGGTTTTTACACTGCAGTGCCCCAAACTGCCCTCAGGGCTGAAGGTGAGGCTGTCCAAGTGCAGAGCAATGCAGGACAATCCCTTCCTGGCCTGACTGGCCATGCTGTGCCTGATGCCCTTCAGGACAGGGCTGGCCCTCCTGGCAGATTCACATTCAACTTGCCACTGACCAGGAACCCCAGGTCCCTTTCTGTGGTGCTGCTTTCCAGCATCTCATTCCCCAGTCTGTCTGCACATCCAGGATTGGTCCATCCCAGCTGCAGAATCTGGAGAGGCTACTTTGAGATGCTATCAAAATCTTTAGTGAAGTCTAAAAATATCACATCTACCCAACTAGGGGAGTAACCTTGTCATAAAAGGAAATTAAGTTGATGAAGCAGGGCTTTCACCTCATGAAAGCACAGCTGGCTGTGCTATCCTCCAGGTGTCTTTCAATATGTTCCAGAATAACCTTATGGCTCCATAATTTTACCAGTCACTGTAGTGACTCTGACAGGCCTTTCATTGCCAGAGACAGCCTTCCTGAAAATCAGGACAATGTTTGCCAGCTTCCAGACAAACAGAACCTCTCCAGATTCCCAAGACTGTTCAAAAATAGTTGAGAGAGATCTCATTATGATAACTGCCAGCTCTTGGATGAATCCCATCAGGCCCCACAGACCATCAGGCTGGAGCAGCAAATCCCACAAGTTCAGGTTCAAATGGAAGTTTATCATCCTCACAGCCATGCTCTTCCAGCTCAGGGCTCTGGGACCCCAAAGCACATCACCATCATCATTGTTAAAAACCAAAATGAAGACAGCATTAAATATCTCTGCCTAGTCTGTGTCCCTGCTGGTAAGGTGACTATGCTTGTCATGTAACAGGCTGAGAATTTCTGGACTGCTATTGACATTATTGTCCATTAAAAATCCAATAACCTGGTGATTTCAGTGTTGTCTATCCAGTTACTCTCCCACATGTATGTTTACAGTCATCTTATTCTGATGTCCCTTTTATTCAATTGCTTTGTCCACACACAGGCTTTCACAACACTGAGGAATACAATTTCAACATCTTTCCTCTTATCACTGAACACACCAGCCTCTGCTCTCTTTCTTCCCTTCTGTCTTATCCCAGTACTTTTTCTATTCTCTGTGCACAGATCTACTTCAGTTTAATACTGTCAGCTTTCAGTCACAAATTCTTTCCAGTGGTATTTCTCCCATTAAATGTTGGGAGAAATGAGCCTGTTCATTACAATCCCCAGCAATTCCCCTACACATGATGCATTAAAGTTTAATCCCAGTGTAACAGCCAAATCACAAAGCCCATGGTTTGTATATGCCTATTGCACAGAGGGTTACACCACCCTCATACAAACCATGCAAATCAAGCAAAGGCAGCACAAGAAGTCCATTTGGATGGAGCTGAATCAACCAAAGGACATTAAGGACAACAAGAAGAGCTTTCCTGCATCTGCAGGGAAGAAAAAGACTGGTCTTGAAGATCATGGTATTGCTAAAGATGTTCAGGTAAAATCACATTAACACTACAAATATTTTCCAGAATAATAAGCTGTTCCAGAAGAACAGCTCATTAATCTCAGGGGAAAAATCCCAATGTTACCACTGGGAATTTATTCTCTTACTTAAGGTATTTGTCAGATACCTGACAATAGAAGAAACTGTCAACAATGTAAGGGCAAACCAATTTTTCACAAAAAACCTTTCATGTCATCCCAAAACTGACAATGAAGTCTATCTGAAAAGAGACTTTCTAACTGCCCCAAACCAAGGTCTGATAGGCATAAATGCAAGTGCTCAATTTGGAGCGCATAATACCTCACTGAAATTGGGCAAAAGTGCAAATAAGATCTTTGTCCCTCTCTAAGGAAAATATTCTGACTATACTAGAACTTAAAGGAAAGACAGTTTCATCTAATAAAAAGACCCTAATTGCCCATCTGCTAAGTGGAATAGCTTTTCTGTAGCTTTGAGTTTTATGTTGTATGGTCACATGTTTTAATTACACTTTTCCCAATCTGTGCAGGACAAAGTACACATTTCAAATGCAAGCCTGGAAATATTTTCTGAATAGACTGCCCTGGTACACACCTGCATATGCAACAGACAAATTTTCTCAGAAGGTCAGCATTCTTTCAAAACAAGCTTCCAACTTAACACAAGTGCAGTAATAAAGGTTAGGCAAATGTTAAACATCACAGAAGTAAGTGGGAATGATTTGGATTGACAACTCAAGTACTGAACAAAAAATAAAGCCTCTATCTCAGAACAAAATTAAACCAGGTAAGAATGTTCCCATTTCTGTCATGAACACTGACATGGAGCTGCATACCACTCAAATTAGTAATTACTCTTTCAAGTCTTACCAATCAATTAGATAGATGTCTGGAGTTAAGTTATTTTTTTTGAAGTGGGCAAATAACTTTGGCAGATTTTCTTCAAAGAATACCTCAAATGCAGCAAAGTAAGTCAACATCTGGGAAAATATAACAGGGAGAAAAGCAGTTAGCTGTGTTATTAATAAGCTTAAATGTATTATCTGCTGTAGGATTAACACCCTTCAAAAATAGGATCAATGAATTACATGATACTATAAACAGTTAAGCATTTACACAAAAGGCAGCATCAGCAAGCACTAAGAGTTTAAGATCCACTCTATATATGATCCTCATACTAAACAATGTAACAATTTCTTTGGGTCTTGGCCAGCTTCCTTTGGAAAGAAAAATAGCAGCAGGAGGAAAGTTTTTGGCTGATTCCTCAAAATAATTATAACAGAATGGTGTTTTATGCTTGTGGCAGTAATTTAATATTGTACTGAATAAAATCCAAGACCCAACGGAACATAAAGAAATACAAAACTAAAATAATGTTAATATGCCACAGCAACAGTGAAGAGTCCAGTATATTCCAGTCATAATTCACAATCTAATCTAATAGCAGAGCTATTCTAATAGTCTAATACCAACATAACACCATACATTCTACATTTAGATAATAGGCATTTCTTTTGCAAAAAGGAAGATACGAGTTTCACACAAAAAATTCAAAGACTGGGACAAAACATCTATGCAAGAGAAACAGTTTGTAACTCTCTGACATCATAACCACTCAACTTCATTGTTTTTAACACAAAGACTTTTATGTTATTTTAGAATTCAAGTATTTAGTCAAATTTATTAACAGAAAACATGTTAAAAATATCTTCCAATTCAAGCAAGAGTCAAAACCAAAAGATTATTTAATCACTGTCCCTAACACTATAGGGAGGAAAACTAAGCAAAGTCCTTGAATGATTCAGTAATACAAATCCCAATAAAAGCAATAAAGAAAGGCTGTGATTTCTTTTAAGTATGACTTGTAACAGCATATTTTTCCCCAAAACATCATGACAGTAAAGAGAAAAGGGATCTTATTGGAAACTTCTGTGTGAAATCCTTTTAAAGAAGAGTTTATCTCCCAAGTTTTTTTAATGTCTTTACAGAAGTATTTCCCATTTCCTCTGAATGACAGATGATGGACTACTTTCATTAACAGTGACAAATAAACACCTCAGCCTGGCAGTCACTACAAGGCTTTCAGTCAATCAGAGATGGATGCATGCTAGAGAAATAACTGAAACTACTGGAATCTCTGAAACTTCAGTTACAGAGAAACAGCTTCATGTCAAACAAGACACCAGAAATGCAGGAACCCAGTTTAGAGAACTGTACCCCTGAAACAGCTCCCCAGTGTGGATTGTTAAATGCATGAAATCCAAGCACCTATGAGACCTGTGAGTATAAAGAAGGAATCAGGTAATGCATCAGACAGTGCTACTTTCAAAAGAGTCTGCTGGCACCACTACAAGACACTTGTACTGAAGTTCCTACACTCAAAAGTACTGCAGAGGCAGGACCTTACACATAACTGCTACAGTCATTTCTATTGATGGCAATGTGGGCAGCAGTACAAGCAGTATTTTGATCAAATCAACATTCAGCAAGACTCTTCCTTTTAGTGGTAATAAAAAAAATACTGTTTAATAAAATTAACCAACAAAAGAAGTCAAGACAAACCCGCATAAATTAATATTATTCACACAACTAACTTACAATGGTATTATTTTTGGTTAATTTACTATACAAAAAAAAAATCAGCATTTGGTTATAAGGCTGACACAAATAGATGAGGGTAGACTGCAGATTAGTATGTTCACCACAGAAAGCAAAAACTGTCTCACTCAAGTGTCACTAGTCCCTTTGAAATATTGGATGACATTTTCTTTGTGTGGTTAAATCATGGATTTGATTTCAGGACATTAATATTTCATGTACCACCATCTCTGCCCTCTGTAAGCACACAGTTATCCCATATCCCTATTTGGCCAGCCTAACAGAACTGAACAGCATTATCTGAAAGAATTGCAAACCCCACTAGCTCAGCTAAAAAAATATTTATCTAATTCTATCCAATTCAATTCCAAAACCATCTTCACAAAAGCCATATTTACACACTGAATGCATGAGCATGTCCTCCTTACCCAAGTACTGTAATGGAGATAGCTGATACAGCTCCTAGCAGTGCTGGCTGCCCTGTGGCACATTTTCCTATGGTACTTACAACTGACAAAATTCAGAGACTGAACAGGGAATACTTTTCCAGCAGGAATACTGATAAGATTTCTATTGTCTAGTTTTTAAACCACAACAGTGACTGTTGTCATTATTCATTCTCTTGCATTTGAACTCTTTAAGAGGCAGATCCTATTTTCATAGTGCTAAGAGGTGAGAATGAAATACAGAATGCCATATACTTTACCCAAAAATACCTTTAAAGTAAATTAAAACCACATCTGAGGAGCTGTGTCTTATTTTGCTAGTGTATCTGCTCACATGGAATTTTAGAGACTGTAGAAAAAATAAGGGAATCAGCTCCCAGTGAAAACTTGGGAGGTGAGAGGTTTCTTTCGCTGAAAAACAGCCTGTGGGACTCAAACACAGCTGCTACAGGGATATGGAAAACCTGGTTCTCCCTGCAACAGTCTGTTTTTAGCAACCTATTAGCCTCTGATAAAAAGTGCTTTCAAGACACTTTCATTAAGGTGCTTTCAGCTTTCAACTGCAGCATTGTTGAGAACCACCTACAGTAATATTCTCATAACTATTCTCTGAGCATCATAAAATAGCTACTCAACAATTTCATTCACCTCTTTTTCAAAAAGGTTGATAGGGTGATCTTTGGGTTGACTTTTTTGAGAGATTCTGCATATGTGTGTTGGGTTTTTTTTTAATAAAGTGTGTTGATTTAAAATAAATTCTGACTTCTTTTCTAAGCCACTGAAATAATAACTTTTTATTTTTTTAAACTTTTCCTAAACTTTCCCTTTTATTATCCACAGCATGTTGATTACAGGTTTTTTTGCATACTTACAAGGCCATGGTCCACACGGAAAAATGCCATCTGACAGGGCTTATTTAAAAGGTTAGAAAAAGCAATGAAGGCATCTGCAGTATCCAAGTTCAAGATCAATACAGCTGCTATGAATGACATGCCCTGCACCTGAAGAAAGGAGAAGAGTTACTCTCTAGCAGTAATTTTATTATATTGCCTCATTTTTCTTCATGTTCACTAGTATTTGATGCACTCACTGAGCTGCTGCGTCTTGAGAAATGTTCAGAAAAGTAGGGCTTTTTAACCCACATGCCCCTTGATATCACATGTTCAGTGCATGGAAGCTAACAATTCTCATGTTGTCTTCTTTCAAAGGCTCCAAGTTGAAGTCCTAGGATAGGCTAGGTTGACAACACTTTCAAATATACAGAATAAAGATTTTTTTTATTAACAATTAGGTGTTTCAAAGAAATCCCTTTTCTCCCAGGAATGGATCATCTAGATACTTATTTGAGGAAAGCTGAACTTGAAAGCTAGAGACAAAGCCTGTACTTTTGTTTTTCAATAAATTACCAGCAGTTAAAAACAACTGTGCTGAGTCATTTGACAAACAAAACCATTCTAAGACTATACTTTTGTTTTATTGAGATTGTTCCCTTTCTCTACAAAGCCTGGTGTGGAATCCAGGCAAAGCTCTCTCACCCAGAGGGTGCAGTGCTGCCATTGTGAGTCACATGGAGCAAGGTGTGACTGCCATTCCTGCAAACCTGAGGAACAAGCTCCTTCCCAACACAACAGGTTCTTGCTGGGCCACATGAGGCACAGCAGCTGATCTGCCCTTTGTCTCATTCCCAGCAGTCATGTTCAGCAGCTCCTGCCAAGCATTATGTGCTACCTACAAAGCAGGAATGTTCCCTCTCTACACCTGCCTTGTCTAAAACTGCTCCTCAATAAAGAACCAGCCTCTCTGTATAACCCTGCTCTGCACACAGAGACTACACAAAATCACTCAGCCCCCTCATAATCACTACTTCAAACACTATGATTGAGCTCATGTAGCTTCAATGGGCATTGCTTTAGAGACTGGTCCAGAAACTCACAGTGCTAAGGGACAGAAATAACAATCATTTCAACTCAACAGCAGTCTCAGTAAGACTGGTACTGACAATAAGGACATAACTACACCTTGTCTTGGATTCCAATTTTCAAACTATGTACTTTTCAGTACAAATATGGATTTTCCAATTACTTAACCTGTAAAAAGCTTAAATCTAGCAAAATAAATGTTATACACACTTCTCAAGCATGTACTGGAATAGAAAAAAGTACACACATATCCCCCCAAACCATTTAATACAGGTCTAAAAATGACTAATTAATTAAATCCTTCCTCCCCCTAAAAACATCTCCCTACCCACCCCTGAAAAAATAAATTTTTTACTTACATAGCCTACATCAGGTCTGTAACAAGTATAGGCTCCTAAAATACTGTGCAACGTGTCATGGTAAGGACCACCCTATAATTAAACAGAAACAGCACAATACATCTGATTATACAACAAGCATGCTAAAAACCCTCAGTGCTACAGATGGTCTCTATTACTGCTGACAAAGTAGCAGTAATACTCTTTCCCAATGCAGCTTAGAACAGCTGAACTATTCCAAATAACAGAATGAAACAACTGTTCAAACCCATTTATTATAAATACATACAGTTCATCCAGTACATTGATTAGATATTTAATACCTATACAATAGGAAGGCAAGCCTAAGAGATTCCTTACAGCTCAGCAGCACTCTGGCAATAGTGCCAAGGAAGTAAAACAATAATGCAAACCACATAATTGTCTCTGAGACTGGAGGCAAAAGTCAACCATGAACAACAACATGCCATAACACAGAATGAGCATATTGAGAAGGACATGTACAGCTAAAAAGAATTTCACATTGCTGACTATCAATAGCTGCCATATCTTGTACTGAGTACTGTAAATGACTGAGAATTTCCAAAGGGAGAAGATTTTTGCCTAAAATTGTTAATTTACCACAATCTAAAACTTTTAGGGGGCTGCTGAAATCTGTGCATAGAGGGAAAAAATCTGATTAAAGTGAGTCACTAAACCAAAAGCAGTTTGCACACTTTGGTGAGCACACAAAAACAATACAAGTTAAATTAGTTTTGCCTCAAATCAAAAAAAGGTCAACCAGTCCCATTTGTTTGAGGTGTTCTCTCTCACTGTGTATTTATAACCAGCAATGTTGATTCACTGATTTTGGAACAGTCACCTGCATCACTTCATCAGACAGAAACCAGCATGAACTTTGTTAGACAAATCAGAGATTACCAAACAGTTTGGGGTTTTGCATGCACCTTGATGTTACTCTCCTCTAGATTATTTCTATTTTTCCAAAATCTCTAGGAACTTCATCCTCTCAAGATGAGTGCTCATTCAGAACTCAACAGCCTGTTCCAACCAAGGGACAGGCCAGAATACGTAAAACTAATTTCCTCAACATGTCAAGACAAAAGTTAGCATTGCTTACCTGTTGGAATATACAGAGACTAGGAAATGTTCTTGAGATATCCAATTTTATTAACTCCAAGCTTGCTTCTCTGTCAGCTGCAGAAAAACCAGCATCTGCAAAAGCCAAAGTTACTACATTTATTACCAACATTCAGTGAACATTCGCTCTCGTTTTTATCTTCCGGCAAGGTTTACCTTTTGCACAGTTTGTGTATTTTGATGTGAATGCTAGGGAATAAGGCTACAGGCAGAGCAATTCCTGAAATTCAGCAGACAGGCTAAACAGAAAGTATGTCCTGACCTAGAGCAACCCTACAGTGCCCAGTGACCCTCAATATGTTTTGAAGCAAAGTGGGGAAAGATACAGGGCAAGGCAGGTCAGGTACTTTTTGTGTATCTGCTGACAAATCATTGGACAGATACAAGCCTGTTAACTTGTGACCCCTCACCACCAACAAGGCTTCTCAGTGGATCCTGAGGTAGCTGGCTCTGTGAAAAAGCTGTGGTGGAAGAGGGAAGTCCTAAAGTGGCAGCCTGTGATGGATGCCACCTATGTCTATTACTCTCCTTTCAGCTTCATGTTTATTTAGCCTTTGTAGATCTTGTAACTGATACTATAATACAGTCTCCATAACTGGAACAGATCCAACACCAAGTACATTCCTATAGCAGTAGTCTTCATTCTGGTATCAAGATGTCTTACTGGTATTCTGTCTGTTCTGTGTAGTTGGGAATTACCCCTACTGCTGTTTACTGAACAAGCTGCCAACAGACAATGAGCATCAATCACATGAGCATCTACACTCCAGAAAATGAAGTGCAAGAGGAAGCTGCAAACATACTAGGTGTTATCTTATTTGAGATATAAACAATCTCAAAGGAACAAAGTGGCAATTTCCAATCAAAAATATTTTTCTGCTTAAAAATGCCAGTATGTAAGGTTGTCTTGTCCTTTTTTTTCTCTGTTCAGTATAATTACTTACTGAAGGCAATTTCAATCATTTGCATGTAGCTGCCTAATCTCTCAAAAACAGTCAACTCTTTCAATTAGTAAATCTCAAACTACTTCATCTGCAAAAAAAAAAACTTGCTGCTCTCTGAAACACACCAATGACTTGAGCTCAAAGTTGCAATAAGGGACTAGAATGCAATTTTCTGCTCTAACCTCAATTGCAATACCAAAACTATGAAAAGTATGCTAGAAAAGTATTTCAGTGTTCCAATTCCAGTGATAATCCCCAAACTACTATTCGAGTTTTCCTACAAATTTGCATCAAAGTAAGAACTGTACCCAGAGATTGTTTATTAAAAAAGCTCAAACAAGTTTGTTTTGTATGACACCAGAATTTCACTGAGAAAAATACAGCTATTCCTTGCTTTCACAAAAAGACATTTTGTTTTTACCAGAACGCAACTTTAGAGCTGATTTTTTTTTTTGTTTGTTTGTTTAAAATATGTGATTTCATTTTAAGGAACTAGTTTATAATATGTCTTATTCTATAACACAGCAGAAATTAGTTACAAAAAGTTACCTTCACATTCTACTTCAGGCCCTCCTGTACTAAGTGATCGCCACTTCTCTTTGGCACGAGCCAGGCAAATATCATATAGTTCTGGAGAAAGAAAAACATAAACCCAAGTCCATTATTTGTACATGCTCATGTTCACTAATCACCCACCACATGGACAATGCTGCCCTAGGCATTAACAGCAGCAGAACTTCTAACTGGGTTACAGTTTTGAAAGACCTGTTCTACTCACCTGTAACTTCATATTAACTGAAAAGCAAAGGCAATCTAAACTGCATTTTACATTCAAATATTTGCTTTTCCTTGCAGAACACTGATGTTCAAAATTACAGTCCGAACAGATAATTAGAAAAGTCTAGTAAATTATGTAAGAATTATACCCAAGGTGACTAAGCAATGCACAGAAAAGCAGCACAATACAGCAGGAGTACAGGCAGAATTAATTCCAATTTCCATGTTGGAATTAATTACATAAGTTAATCTTTCAGAGCTGAATTTTTCTCTACTCAGAAGTAATAGATTATTTCTATTTTCACAAATCAAAGTACAAATCTTGCCAGGGGTCTGTTAACCTCTTACAAATCTGTTGTCTTACTTCAAATCAAAGGAAGCACACTATACACATGCTCATAGGCATTGCAAAATTAACAACAATTTTATGTTTCAAAAAGAAAAAAAAATTGAGTCATTAGTTCTGACCATCTCCATCCAACATCAAAGCAAGAGAGTGACAGCAATAGTCAGAAACAATTCACAGCAGCAGTCCTAGAACAGCTACAAGATTAAAAGACGCTGTATTTTTGAACAAAACACATCAAAGCAGCACAAAAAAGGCATAACGAGGTAACATTTCCTCACACCCACACCACAACAGATACAAGAATGTCCCCTTGCTATCTCACTTAGTGAGAAATGTCTACAGAGCAGCAGCCTCACCGTGGGTGATGTTTAACTCGTTTCCAATGGCCAAGCTCCAGACTCTGCCTCTCACGCTCGGGGGAATGCCCTGCCACCACAGCTCTCGGACTTTACGCGAACAACACCTGCTCAAAGTAAAACAGCTCATTCTGAGAAACATTTCCTTGCCAGCTGAATTGCAAATGTATCATCCTGTCACTGCTGATGGGATTCAAACCCAAACGAACATCAATGGCCCAAGAAGTAAAACACAATTTGCACATTCTTTAGTACTAGTTTGCTTTGAACTGTAAAGGAAATCTTTTTTCCTTCCAATGTAAAGGCTTTCTATTGACAGAAGCACAGCAATCACAATACACATAATCTTGATTAGCAAAAATCATAGGGGAAAAGCAAACAAATGGAAAGGAATTCCACACCTATGTCACTGCCTATGCTAAAGACTGGACAGCTCCATACAAGACTAAATACAGGAACAAGTTATGAAAGTCTGCTCTCTGCCTTCACCCTGCTGTGCAAAGACATGCAGCTTCCCACCTATCTTTGCAGTTCTGTGCCTCTGGAAAAATCCACAAAGATGTGACAAGGATTAACTTTTAGGTGGGAGCTTGAAAGACATTTTAAATGTCTTAAACAGGCTTTGAAATGGATGCAGCTGACATTCAGCAATCTGAGAGCCCAGGAGGAGGAGAAACAAAATAGCACCTAAGCACAAATGAAAAGTGGTAAAACCACAACAATCCCTTTATCCCTCAGCAGATTCTGAAAACTAAAATGTAAAACAGTGAATACGTTGGGGAACTTCTGAATTCATAAACCAATAAAGGAAAAGGTGGTCTAATTCTTACAGCAACCACAACAGATGCATCTTCAAATACTAAAGACAAACATGTAAATCTACAATTTGTTTAGACTTAGTTTATTACACTTCAGTTCTCCAGAAACACATTTTCCAATAAATTCTGTCAGTCTTTTTAATATATATTTTCAGGATAACTGAATTTCATTGTTAAGCAAATTGCAGTTCTGAGTGCTGTTGGTTTATAGGTATGTTGTGGTGGCTGTATTTGGAGCACTGGGGGCTGGCTCTTTTAATATGACTAGCAAAGATCACCAAGGTATTTTATCAACTGGCTCTGCCATGTCTTTGAAGGAAATCTTCCTGCACTTAATATAAATAACTTTTTCCCTATTTCTCTTTTTCATCATTTGATTATCCCAGGATATAAACCATTCTAGAATTAGAGGCTTCATAAACCATTCACATACCTCCATCTACACTGATATTGCATTAACAGCTCAGTCAAGGAAAGCTCATTTCTGATAAATGGATGTTCAAGTACTATGCCTTATGCTTTTACATTCTCTACCACAGATCACTCCTCAGTGCTTCACAGTTTCTGAGTACCTTGAGCTTTCATTAAAGTAATAAGACTCAGCACTGCATCACTTCCAATCACCTTGTAGAAATAAAGATGTTGCTTATTTCTTTTGTAGCTGTTCAAGAATGATTTTCTAACAAAAGCTTCCAAGATCATTTAAAATTTATACTTCCTAACTTTGCAACTTCTCTTCAGGATATGCACTGCAATTTTAATTAAAACTCAATATAACATACTGTCTTACATAGTTTCCCAGTTGGGTAAGATTTCATTGTTCCAAGTTAAAACAGCATTGCCAATACTGTCTTCCAGTTTACAGCGTTCTTCCAGTTGTTTCTTTCTCTTCTGGGCTTCTTTAAGCTCTGCAAAAAAGGAATTTCCTCTCCAAGTTAATAAAACCAGAAACTAAATATTCAGTTAGTCATGGCTATGAAACCATGTAAAGCACACTGTGTTCACCCTAAAGTACAGCGGACTGTTCAAATGCTGAAAATTTCCCAGGCACACAGCAAGCTGAGCAGTGATTGCAAATGTGAAGAAAGAACAAACTGCAACTATAAGTTTAATTTTCCACAGATGAGACAATGGGAACTAGATAATGTATGACTTCTTTGACTCTTCAAATCTAACCACGCTATTAACTTTAAATTAACACCTCAGTCAGTCAACAGCTTCACCTAGTAGAACAGGTCAGAGTATTTCCTAATAAATCCCCACCCCTTTTATGGCAGACTCAAAACTACAGGTCAAATTAATACAAATTTTTATTTTGTTTTCATTCTTCTATTACAATTTAGGTATACTGTCATGAAATCACAAGAGCCACATTTCTGATTCTACTTCACATATGGATAATCTAAATGTTACACACACCAAATGGAAAACTTCAGTTCACTAGGAAGAAAACAAATTTCATGTCTAGTTTAGATGTACTTTGCAGTTTGAATTATCACTCGGTATTTCTTCCTGCATTATCAATTACTGCTTTTTCCACTGGCAAATTTGTCAAACAAATGCAGGCAATCTCTACAGCAGGACATGGGTGTGCATTCACATGCTATCTACAGTATGAGGAGGTGCTCACCTGGCAAGCAAAACTCACTGAAGAAAAGCAGTACCATGAACAAGGTCTTTGGAATGGACACATTTTACCTGATGGATCCACTTTAAAACCCCACAGAAACTGTGGGTTCAAATTTAAAGCCCCACAGAAACTGTGCCCGAGCAGAACCATAGCAACTGCCTCATAATGTTTTCAGCTCTGACACAAGCCCTTTGCAAGCCTGCTGAAATGCAGGTTTTCAATTTTTCTCTAACCAACAAGAGGGTGTTTACAGTCTTTGATCTCCTGACGTCTTGACAATGTATCACCCTGCAAAGCTGTTCATGTGGAGTGGCTTCAGGGAAAATGGGTTTGTCATGGTATTTACCTGGGCAGAATGACATACTCCAGTTCAATGAAGACAGCACAAGGACTTGGTCCATCACCTAACAGTCATCCCATTTTCCCCAATCCACCCACCCTACATGCAGAGAAAGAACAGGCAAAGTCCTTTACACTACACATAAAGTAGCAGATTTATTGAACAGGAGTCCCACGAAGGCAGAACTTCACTGGTAGGTACATGATGTTCAAGATCACAAGAGAATACTTCTATTAGTGTGTCACTTGCATTCTGCAGTCAAGTCCTGTGTTCATATACCCTTTTCACTGTTTCATACGGTTCAAGGGTGTGACCAGCTGGAAAAATATATTTCCAGTAGCCTCCATTGGATGCAAAACTCAAGTCCAAATCTCCTATTATTGCAATGCTTGTTTTGAATTAGAAAACCCAGATGGTCAAAAATATCAGCCAAAAGAAACCACAACCATCACCTCTACCTCATAGTCATGGTACAGTGTTACTAAGACACTTCTGCAAAAAATATCATCAGGCAAGAAATTATGAGCAAATCCTTGAGAAAGCTTTAAATTTTTAGTGAGATTATCAAATGAACATAACTGCATACATTTTCCTGTGTGGAAAACTATGTGTTTATGTACTACAGCCTGAACAGGTTGCTTCCAGCATGAAACTGACAAATATCCTGCAGTTTCAAGTCCAGTCTTCACTAATTTGACCAACAATCTACTTCAATATACTACTAAGTTTTTAAACCTATAAATAATGAGTTTGTCAATCACTCATTTAAGAGTTATGGATTAAAAAATTATTTCCTGCTGGATTCCAGGACCATTTTCTTTTCACCTTGGGGCTGGGCTTTTCAACAAAACTACCTTTGTTCCTCTCTCTTGGGAGTGATTCTTCTTTGAGAGGAAGCAGAGATCCCTCACATTACAGAGCAACAGACTGACACAAGTGCATTCCAGGTTTAGAAATATCCCTATACTTTTCAAATCTGAAGACAAGAAATTTCATCACCTCTTTTCTTCGCTTGAACCACCATTTCTTCGTACTGTTGCCTGTGTTTCTGGGCTTCTTCTGCTGGTTTTGCAGGAAGGTTCCTAAAAAACAATATTTACAGTTGGCATGACTGTCTAAATAAAATTCTAGACACTTCTAAAGGAAAAGCACACTCTGCTTCCTGTCAAAATATCCAGTCAAAGAGCAGAACAACAGATCCTTGGAAAGAATCTTTTTTTGCCAGAGTCAGCAGAAGGGAAGAACACTGACCAGCTATGACTACGTTTATACACCAAATACGCTGAGTAATTTCCTTACGTTTGGTAATTTCAGCATTTTTATTCTTAAACCAACTGAACCCACAGGCTGGTCTTCATGGAGAGAATCCACTGGTATATACAAAACTGGCTGCTTTTGATTTGAACTGGTAAGATACAGGACTGTATTCTTTCTTACTGTTCACCTTATTTAAGAGTTACATTCACAACTTTCTTTACCCACATGTAATGACTCCCCAACCCAGCCTTTTCCTGCTCTCTGAAACTCCACTTCTATTTTAAAGAGTTAACTCTTTCCCTTCTCTTCTAGAGCAACAAGTGGCACTGGAGTCATCCTCAATATTCTCCATTTTTAATACTAACAAAACATTTTGATTTGTGATTAAGGCTCTGCCATACAAATGCATGTGTTCATATGTCAAAACACACGATCTTTCAGCTAATCCTATTTGTAACGAACATAACCATGTGTATCTCTTACAGCTACAGCATCAGCAAAACAGGAAATGACTAACTATTTTGTTCTTCTGTACTGTAGAACACTGTATTTTATTCCTAGAACAGTTTATATCTCTGGTTAATAGAAAAGCTATGCAAAAATTCACCTTCATGCTCCTGTAAGGTGTCACACATCAGGCAGCTGACAGCCCCCATCACCATTAAGAGTTAGCATGCATTACTATTAATGTAATCACAGTGCCTGTAATGTACACATAAGCACCTCATACAGGCCCACGAGTACTTTTCCAAATCAAGGTCGTTAGTAGAAAAACAAAAGTAAATTTTCACTTTGGTGAAATGTTGGTTTGTTAACCAGACAGACCAATCTCTTTATCCAGCTTCACTTTGGTAAATTGATCTGCATCCTTTTTTTAAATCCAAGTCTTTAGAAATTATTTAAGTTAGGGGAAGTTTGGAAAGGAAAACCAGATGAAAGAAGACAAGTATTGATAACTTAAATTCTACCACACAAATTACTGGTTCTATGTCTTAACATTGCCAACAAACATGTGAGATGGTGTTTAGTATCTATTAAAATTCAACTAATGCTTTTTCCAGTTGAAGCTAGAGGCACCATGGAATATTAATAGATTTTATACTGTGAAGTTTTACCTAAGCCTAAGTTTTACCTACAAATGAGTGTGAAATCAAGAGTGGGTATTTTGAAAAAAAAAATTAATCTCACTCCACTGTTCTGTCTGAAGCCTTAAAAAGGAAACTAAGACTAATAGGTAAACATAAAAAATAGTATACAAAGTGTAGGTAAACAATTAAAAAAAAGATTCCTTAGTAAGAGTCAGATAACAGCACTGCTGTCCAGAGCAGTTTTCCCATTAGATGAAAGAAGTGATGTTTCAATTGTCTTCAATTTTAAAAATACCTTTCTGCTACAAGTTCCCCACTCTATCAACAGTAGGAAAGAAAGCAAAATCTGAACATTCCCTGTAATGTAACACTAACTTCATCTGTATGAACACTGTACTACTCAGATTATCCCACAAAAAAGAGATTTTTAATAGACAAGTTTTAAATACAACAGATAACCTAGTACACTTTGTTTCCAGTTGGACATAATAACATAACATTGCCTGCTATAACAAATAATCACTCTTACATTTTCTACATCTCCCAATGTCTTGCCACACAGTCCATCAGCCAAGCCAGAAAGTTCCTTAAGTAACCCTACAATTAGACTGCTTTGATGTGAGCATTTTTCATACAGGT
Organism: Melospiza georgiana; assembly: GCF_028018845.1. Lineage (NCBI taxonomy): Eukaryota > Metazoa > Chordata > Aves > Passeriformes > Passerellidae > Melospiza > Melospiza georgiana. The sequence goes on from NC_080434.1 coordinate 56,586,702, forward strand.
TTGTTGATGAAAACACAGATCTATGTTTTGCCAGTTATTCATATCAATGCACAGTTATACTAAAAATGCAGATGTCATACCCATAAAGCCAGCTCACATTCATAATCATAAACTGACTAAGCATGACTGCATTTGTGTAATTCAGGAGAAAAACACGGTAAAGCAGCTGCTGGTAAATGGCTTTGGAGTCACCCTGCATATGCAAAAATCTCCTTGCAGTAAAAGGTATGAAACAACTCATCAAGTGCTTGACAACCCTTAAAATGGGATGCTGAACTCCCTGCAGAGCAATCACTATACTGTTTCATTATTTATGGAGGTGTGGCCTTTCTCTGTGTAAACAGGACATTGTATTCTTGCTTCTCAATTTCTTTAGCATCTACCAGTTTTGTTTTTATGCTTAGGTTATCTCATGGAAAATAATCCTTTAATCATGTTTAGGAGGTAGAATTACTCAAAACTTTGATATCCTAATTAACTCCCTTCACAAAAAGCCATTGCTTTTATTATAAAATAAAGTTCTTTCTGTTTGAATAATTTTTCTCATAATCACCCCAATTTCATATTCACTAGTCTGAAGAAAAAAAAAATCTACTTTAGATTTTAAATTATCTGTTGAGGTTAGACTAAGCAAATACACTGAGTTAGAAAATACTTGCTAGGTTTTAAAGAGACCCTCACTGTGGCACTTCCAAAACTTACGCTGGTCGGTCCTCTAAAATAAGTGCTGTAGTGGAGAGTGGTTCAAAATCAAGATTCTTCCTCACATTCTGTTTAGGAGAGAGTGGTCTCTGAGCTCGTCCAGTTTTTTCTTCATATTCCTAGAGAAGAAAAGGACAGGGAAACTTACACGAGTGCAGAGCACCAAGATGATGCACTTGAGAATTTAAAAAGGGATCTACAGAAATTTTTAAGACAATGCTTTCACATCTCAGCCCTACTACAGTCCCTTTGAAACTTTTCAACTAGAGCAACCTCAACACTGAAAACACCAACAAAATGTTTTTTTCCATTCTTTCTGTTTGTAAACACATCTTAAGTTCCTCTAGCTGACAGTCTGCTTTTCCAAAGTATTACTAAGGAGTTTACAAACAGCAGGTACTTTCTGAGGTACAAAAATAGGACCTATTTAAATTTTTATTAATTTACACTCTTTTCAAACTAAAGTAAAAAATTACCACGAGCTCCATGTCTTAAAATCTCATTGTAAGATCTCTCCTACACAAGCTGTTTTCATATGCAACAGCTCGACAATGGGGAGAGAAAAAAAGGTTAAAATCACTGTTAGACAGAAAGACCACACTTGGTACAATGCCTTGGACAATCCTAAATCACAGTAGAGCATAACACGTTAACCTGTGTCTGTAATCAGACACTGACACACTGGAGCAAGGCTAGCAAAGAGGCATTGAGATGGCAGGGTGTGGAACAAGTGCCACACAAAGAGAGGCCCAGAGCACCAGGTTTGCTCAGCCTCCAGAGGAAAAGGCTTTGCAGGGAGAGGAGGTTGCCTTGTGACAAAATTCCCAACCTTGAAAGCATTCAAAGCTCAGGGGGATGAGCCCTGAGAACCTGGTTAAAGCAGACTCTGTCCTGAGAGGAGAGTGAGCCCCTCAGGTTCCTTCTACCCTTAATTACTGCATCACCCTGACCTACAGCAGAGGACTTGGCATTCAGGTACCATTTTATTTTTACTTTCCCTACAAACACTGGTTTAAAAGAAAGTATACTAAGACCATGGCCTAATGGGATAAAACAACCTTTACACAACTTCCATGTACTTCAGTGCTTGAAGTATTACAGCAAACATTAAATATGCAAAGTATCAGTGATACACAAACAACAAACATGGTCAAACCGTCCTAAGGAAAAATCACATCCACATTATACATAGTTACTTCTACATTCAACTTTATAATGATTCTTGCCACTTCCAAAACCCAAAGGCTTTAATGCACAACTTTTTAATTCAATTTTTATTAAAATAAAATTTAGAAAAACATAAATGTATGCTATCAATGAGCACTATGAAGAGTGCTCCAGCCACAGACCTTTTCCTGCTAGCACAAAGAGTTCCTCAGATGGTTCTGCTTTCTTTCTCTCAACCTAACCTCTCCATTTCATAAAAACCTCCTTGGGCATGAGATACAGCGTTTCCAACCAGTGAGGTTCATTCAGCAACTAAAACAGGATCCATCCCTTCCAGAAAGGCTGTCTCCAATCACACCTTAAAAAAGGGGATGGATGAAAACAAGACATGATGCATGAATGTGGAGCCTTGGTCATCTACTCTGTGTTGTGCAGTTCAATCCTTGTTCAAACTACTTCCATAGGACTCATGGGTACAGGTCTGTGCAGCCCTCAGGACACAGAAAATCCCTATTTTTCCTTGTCTATTAACTGGGCACTGCCTCAATCCTATGATGACTACATTGCTGTAATGGGAAACATGGTCATGAATTTGGAATGTCTGGCTCATTAATACCAGCTAATACTGCTATGCATGACATCAGCTGGAAAACAAGGAAAAGAACCAAGGAAAATGCATTTAAACTACAGAGTAGTACCTAGCTTTGTCAAGTAAAGAGACAGTGCTCATGCTGACAAAGCCATTCACTAAAAAACCTCCAGAAAAAAAAAATAAGCAAAATACTACTATAAAAAATACTGAGGTAGAGAGCATATTGAGAAGGCACAGGCTTACACTGGTCACTTGCACCAGCAAACAACTGAGAGTGACTAGAGTGTAAGTGCACCATCATAATGGGCTTCAGCTGCACCAGCTGCAGAGCAAATCCACTATGCTGATAGCAATGAAGCAAATGGCTTTTCTTTTTCCCAGTTTCTATTAAGAGACTGTTTTTTTTAATGAGCCCTTCTTCACAAATTAACATAGTCAAATATTAACCTCTCTTACTCCCTAAAGCATCTCAGAATTTGACATTAAAACATATGCACCCCTTGTTTATTATAGCAGAAATTCCAGAAAAGCTGCTTAATTTTGACTTATGAAAATTATATTCAGGGTCTACTTTCACTGAAAGCCAACTGGAGAGCAAAATTGCTTTTGGAAAGTGAGAAAAGAATGTCCACACTGGGCTGCAATGGGAATTTTATTCTGAATACCCAAATTGATTTGGAAATCCCTTTCATCTAAGCAAAAAGTTCTCCAGATCAGCACTACACATCTCCTTACAAGAATTTCTTGGTTAAGAAAATGTTTTATTCCTAAATATGGATGCTAGTTACAGTATCAGCACATCAGGACAATTACGCAAACCTCCCAGAAGAGCCAAAGCCCACCCTGCATTTCAGCAAGTATTCACTGGTGTTCTACTCAGCACTACCCTACAGTAAAAAAGCCAGACCAGCACAAAAATGGGAGTGGCACATTTGATCAGATTACAAGTATGATTCCTTTGTACCAATTTCATCCTTTTCAGTGGTAGCCAAAAAGAATAAAAATGTTCTCTTGTGATACTATCTACAAGACTGCTTTTTATTAAGGGGAAATTAAAAAAAAAAAAACCAACAAAACAAAACCTCCTACCCCAGTCCCCCCCCCCAAAAAACCCAACACCCTAAAATTCACAGAAAACAAAAGTTCATGAAAATTATCTTTTACCCCAGTGAGAAGTGAATGCTATTTCAGAGCACAATGTATGATACAGCAATGAAGCACACTGAAGCCTCCACAAACTCATATTAAGAGTATCTGCTGACTGAGCAAGTGCAAGTATTTGCACATACAGGCATATTGCAATAGGCTGGGCTACACAATAGCTCGTTTTAAGCTTTTTCCTTTAAATCGGACTCTAATCTCTCACAGGTACAAATAACTCAGGATCTGTTTAAATGCTATGCTGCAGTTAGGGGTTACTAACCTGATACAGCTGCAAGTTAATTTTAGGATCAATTTAGGATGAGCTGACCATTTACAATTTAAAATACAGCCTTATCACTGGATCATTTAGGCTTTCTTCCAGGTTTCGCCTTCAGCTGTTCACAAGAGCTGAACAAGGGTTTGAAGATGTTCTATTAAGAGCGTGCTGTAGATTAAAGCACTGATTTAAATAATCCAAACTAAACAAAGAAAACCCACAGAAACACGCCTCCTGAAACCAAGTTTAATTCTGGGTGGAACCTGCCAGCTTTGCAGTTAAGATGCAAGAAGCTCTGACTGTGGTGATTCTCTGCGATTCTTCAAAAAAGACAAGCCAACCTACAAAGGGATTCTCAACAATCTCTGCCGAGAGACACAAATAACCCTCTAGAACCCAGGTCAAGCGCTCAAAGACCGACTGCTCTGCCCGGGAGAGCGCTGTGGGACTTCCCACACGGCCCAAGCCTCCCCAGGCTCCAGCAGCACGGCAGAACCGAACCTACAATAACACAAACTGCTCTATCAAGGTCATCTTGTTTTGGCCCTGCGTGTTTAAAGGCAGCCACTTTCCGACGGAGCCGAATATGAAATATTCATGCTGGCTGCCGGAGCGGCAGACGCCGGGGGCTGCGGGACTCTGGCTCCAGGGGCGGCAGCAGGGCAGGAGGGATGGCCGGGGTTTCGGCCGGGTTCCAGCCAGGTTCCAGCCTGCAGCCCCCACGCTCCGACACCCCGAACACCCGGCAGAGCTGCGCCGCCGCCTTCCATCCCGGCGGAGCCCCGCCCCGCACAAAGAGAATCCCCTTCCCGGTTAGCTGCCTCTGCCCGGACTCGGCGCGGCGACTGAGAAGCGGACGAGGCCGGGTTCACCCACAACGGTTCAAGTCCGCGCCCGCCCATCCCGCCCGCCCCGACCCCCGCGGCCCGCAGCTGCTCCGCTCCGCTCACCATGAACGCTGCGGTCCCTCACGGGCGGCGGCGCCGGAGCCCCATTGCCCGCCCCGCACCGCGGGCCTGGCTCCCGCCGCCCGGGCCCGCACGGCCTCGCGGGCCGCCCGCCCGCCCCGCCCGGGCCGCCTCCCGCGGGTGGGTCCGGCCGGGCCGCCCCGCCCCGCCAGCCGCGCTAATCACCCGCGGAGCCGCCGCACAGCATCGCTTCTCTCCGCCTCGCCCAGCGCTGCCTGGGCACGCACGGCACCGCCTGGCACACGCCTCCCGGGCCGCCCCGACAGCCCGGCCCTGCCCGGTGCGGATCCGGGGCCGTGACGGACAACACAAGCCTGCCACAAGCTCGTCTGCATTAGCCGCAGTCTTTGTCAGCTCGGCATTACGGGTGCCTTCAGGACGCAGCTGCATCCCCCAAACACTGACATCCCGCTTCACTGCTTTCCCACACTGCCGCTTCCCCTCCCCGCGTCCCTGGCTCCAAGCCAGGCGTTTGCTTGTACCGAGTCCCGCTCTGCCTTGCTGAGACAGCCTCGGTACCTGTCCGAAGTGCAAGATCAGCTAAAACTCACCAACCCCTACATCAGTACCGAAGGATGCGATACTTCCCTTCAGCATAAACATCTTTTCAGTACCACTCATGCTCTGTCCACCTCTGGCAGCTATAAGAGATAGATATATAAATCTCTTCTGCAGTTCGGACAACTTCCACATTACCTCCTGCTAAATATTTTACCTCAATCTGGATAGATTATCAACCTTAATTTTAATTTGTTCAAAGGCTCTATAATTTAATTCAGTAGAGACACCCAAATTGCTCCGGCTTCATCTTTGGCAGACTTGCATTTTCAAATAATACCTATTGACCTGCAAGTGCTGCTATGTTCTCAGCTCTGCACTAAGGATTTCATATTCTTAAGCATCACTGACTGTGGTTTGCAGCTGCCAGGGTGAATTGCTCATGATCTTTTAATCAAAGTCTGACCCTCAATCCCAAAATGATCAGCAAGGACTGATCTGAAAACAACCAATCACTTAAGTATTCTGCTTTCAATGGGCGGCTTTGTAGAAGCTAAACTATTTTCTCAGAATTGCTAGGTGTTATACCAGCTATTGTTTTCAACTTGTGACTTCACATCTATTTCACAGATTCAGTGATACAATACCAAGTACAGAACAGTTCGTTCACTGTTTAAAAGTATCTCAGCTCCATTCCCACCAATGCCAATTAGTTGCAGACACCCGCCATCCAAACATCTCATGTCAAAGCAAAAGTCAGCACAGCTCATGCAAAACATGACAGGCTCCAAACTAAGTTATCACACATATCAAAAAAGCCATTCATGTAAAGTTATAGCTATTAATTCAGGCAAAAAGCAGCTCCTGAGGAAGAGCACCCTTGGACGGACAGTGGTATTCCTGCAGTAGATGTCTGTGCTTTCCCACTAAAAATAGAATTATATTGCAGCTCTTCTGCAAAGCAGACCAGGAGAGAGGGATGCTGGTGACACAGGGTAAAAAGTGAAGTACTCCCTGTAACTCAAACCACAGCTGGCCACATGTTAGAGTTGGTAGCAGTCACTATTTTTAGGTTGCTGCATTTACAACAGTATCTGAGACTACTTAAACAGGTTGTGCACAAGATTTAACTACATTTTATTTTTTCCACTGGCCTCACCCAGCATATGAAATAAGAACTGGACCAGAATTGCACAAGCAAAAAGAAAACTATTTTTTCCTGGTTTTTAAATCTTGCCACTACCTCAACAGTGCTTCAACAGTTGTCTTCCATTGTTTCATGACTGTCTAATGCATCTCCACCTGAAATCTCTTCCCTTTTCTAAATGAAATAGTTTACCAGACAAATTTTAGCTGGTGCACACCCAGCACTTCACTGTCCCCCACCCCATTTCTGTGCCACCATTAATCAGACATGTGATTGCAAACTGCTGCACTGGGGAAATGACACCACCAAACCCACACCTTTTGTTCTGTTCCTGCAATGCCTGCTGTGGGGCAATGTAAACTGAAAGGAAAAGGAAAGGAATATGCAGCAGGACTACCAGATAATGAAATTTGTTATGGTCTTTGGGTTGGGAAACTAAGATCTGATTCTTCATAGGGCACCAGGCCAGAAAGTAATAATTTTAATAAAGACCCTTATATTTACAATAATCAAAGAGAATTTAAGGGGACTGAAACCATAGGCAAAGATCAGATTATCAGACTATCCTTCAAAACTTAATGGAGAATAAATACATACTTCTGAGTTCAGATATTACACTGTCAAACAATTTCTTAGGGATCTTTACATATAACTTTAAAACCAGTACAGAACTATTCTGAAATGCAAATAATTTATTAATTACTGATCTAACAACCTGAGAAATCAGAACTGCACACCCAACCTGTACACTTTAGCGATCTGCCAAGCTCTAAAAATAATTAATGGTTCAAAACCCATCAGCCCTACTTGCTTTACACAGCTCTCTGTATGTGTATATATTTATGTTTAATCCTCTTACATTAAAGAAAGGATATGAGCAGAAGATAGCAATGACATGACAGAACTTGATGGTAATAACATATGTATGAAGTTTTATCTTCCACCAGGACATCTTTCTCATCTTTAGTAGCACAGTATTCTCCTGTTCTTTACTTTACCAATTAGGAATGTCTAAGCAATGTAAAAGATAAGATACTATGGCCAGGCTGTAAAGAAAACTTCACACTATTTGTAGGCATAATTTCAAGTGCCCTGAAATTTTCCTCTTTTTCCCTGGGAAGCAGCTACTTTTTCTTTCAGATTACAGGGGACACACAACCTGGGATGGCAACTGATGTGATCCCACGCAATCACACTAAAGTTAATTGAAAAAATAATCCATACATGTTACAGAAAGTTACGAGTAAAGCAAAAGAGTGAGAAGCCACATACTCTGTTTTGCAGTCCTGTGCTCCAGCCACTGGACTATTTTAACAATTTTTCCATATACATATTTTTATAACATCATATTTTGAGTGAGATTTAGATTAAGGAACATTTAAAACCTAAGTACAGACAAGGCCAGGTAAATTCTTCCAAAAAGAATAACAGCTTGCTGTTTTGAAGTCTGTTGCCTCTAATCATTCAATGTGCTGTGTATCAGGTGGTTCTCGCCCTCAGGGTTCACATTTCCCTTGTGCTATATGTAAATAATTTAAGTGGGTTTTGGTTATATAGAGTGACATGCTTCATTAAAAAAAAACAAAAGGAAGGAAAATATTTGAAGTACTCAGAGACAAAGCATACCATGAACCATTTTGCTAAAAAACAGCTTTTTACTGTCAAAAGCAAGATCTTCAATCAGATTGTGCAGTGTAATGTTACGAGTGACTCCAACATGAGTCACAGTGACAACAAGAAAACAACACCCTCCTGCTTAGAACCCTGCAAAGGACACAATTTAATCTGCACATACAAAAGTGTGCACACCTTCCCTAGCTACTGACACTATCTGGTACACTGCAGTGTTAATCAAATGGAAACATCTGCAGGAAAGGCCTCCAGCAGGACAAGCATCTGGGAAATGTCTGAGCAAGAAAACACGAGCTAAATGGTTGTTTTATTTTACCGCTATTTTCTTGTGAGCATCTGCCAGAATAAAATGCTATAAACACTTGTTTTCAGCATATCCCATTAACATTACTTCCAGGGACTGGAATTCCACTGGATATGGACTTCATGTGAAAATGTAACTTTACTTAATCTGTATGCCTACTCACTGATCTCTCCACCTTTATTTTCTGTGTAGGCTCAGCATCATACCCTTCCAAAGAACCTCTCAGCAAGGTTTCCTTCTGACATTTCACATTAGTGCTGATGTTTCAGAAGAAAGCCTACCTTTCTTATCTAGTCTCAACACTTCTACTGTGGCTGAAGATCATGTCAGAACTGTGTTTCTCATTCTGAGAGACACTAAAATAAAAGGACTCTCCATGCCACATCAACCTGATGCTAACACCACTCTGAAATGGCCAAAAATCCAGATTAACTCCAGGATATAGAGGAAAGGAGTCACAGGAATATCCCATTTCATCTTGCAAGTTCTCAAATCCGTTGCAAACACCAATACTTGTAATCTTCAATACAAGAATGCCTCCTACTTTGCAATGCACAAAAACTTGTATTTTATGCTGTTGAGAGACACCCCACAGCACACAGCCACTGTTTTGTTTCAAACAGTTGCTTTGTAGGTAAGTATGTGCACACTTGTATCCAGCTCCATGACTCCAGCACATACACCACACTAATGTAGGGAAAGATACTTCACTTGATACTTTTAACCATATTCTACTTCTCCCCTGGTTTTAAATCTCTCTGCTAATCTCCCTTCTGCTTCCTCATCAAGACTTCGGTATCTTTAAGGGTCTCAGACCCCTTCAAGTTTAATGCTTGTCTGCCCTTGGAAATTACAGAAAAATAAGTTAATAAGTCTACTGCATTAAAACTTCTGAGTGTTTTTCTCCACCCATGTTTGCTTCTCTGATCCCTGAAATTATCTTTGAAGCCATTATGGATGCCAATTTATTACATGCTTAATAAAAAGCTTTTTTTGTACTTATACTGAGTGTGCACCATATTTTCTCTCATCTTGGCCAGTTCCTTGTGTATTCTTTTTTCTTTAAAAAAAAAAAAACTATATAAAAATGTAATATTCCTGAAAAAAATAATCTTCACAACTTAAAGTTCAGTCTTGACAAGAAGAAATTGTAGCTTTTTAAAGCTACACACAAATATAATATATGAAGGAAGGCAACATACCTTCATAGTGTGGCTTAAAGTGCTGACTATTTTCAGGCTTTAATATTCATGAAGCTGTTTCCACTGAACTTTGTCATGCTCAAGTGACAAGTTCTCAATAGAGCACAAGAAAATTATGTGAAAATACTGACAGGCATGAAAAATTTCTAATAAAATCAAGGTAAAAAATAGGACCAAGAATCCTCAGAGAGAGAATGAGAACATAAAATTGGCTAGTCTTCCTTCAGAAAGACACTTCAGGAAAAAGTACCAGTCTGGCTTTTCAAAATCCTTACATCCACATCTTCAGGTACTGTCTTCAGGGTTTCCACCAACACACAGTACCTCCATTCATTTTGCAGAGCTAAAGAAAATCAGCTTTATTTGTTGCTGCTAGTGAGCATGGTAAGAGTTAGCCTTTCAAAACCAGTATCTATCCCCATTCTTTAATTTTAGATGAAGTTTGAGATGTATAAACAGGAAGACAGACAAAGAAAACCTTTGGGTCAAGTTTCCTGGGAGCTTGCTTCTGCTTAACACACAATTAGCACAATGAAGTCTAGCAAAGCTTTCTCAATTTTACATGTCAGCAACAGAAATGTTCCAGTCTCCAGTTAGAATAGGCAGTTCCAACACAATATTTAGGGGCTACACACCTGCTTTCAAAAATTTATTGCCAGCTCTGCTTCACAGCAATGCTTTGCCAAGTGTTTGTGCAATGCAACAGCCAAAGGCACATGAGGTTATTTCCAGGCTTGGTCTCTTCAGACATCTATTTTCATTCAAAAACCCACAAGGGGAGGGGGGAACCTGAAAGCCTCCTGTGTATTGCCAGTGGAAGGTTACTACATGGAAAAAAAACTTACTGCCTACACAGAGAAGTAAGTGTTTAAGTATCTTTCTATTACCATCATGGAAGACACACAAGTACCAGCTGCATGATGGATTCTTACTTAATACAAATGAGAACAAACTTCCACTGATGTATCAGCTGTGCTGAATAGTTATAAACTCTGGCATTGAATTTTTGGGGTTAGAAAGAGTTGTGCATTTGATACTCAAAAGTTGATCATTTTTCCAGGAATTTGTGGCTTCCTGCATTTAAAAATAATCTTGTGCTATCAGCATTCATATTCCAGTTAATGCTAATTATCAGCATGGGCTACAAAGTAACTGTTCCTATTGCGACAAAGGGAACAACTTCAAAGCTCCTGCACTTCCCCAAAACATGCCACAGCATTGAGACAGACCCTGCAGCAGAGACCAGCAGCTGTCACTGTAACTGCAGCACCAACCAACCAAGTTTGTATTTCTATTTAGTATCTGCACTCCTGAAAGCACATACTTATCCTCCAACACCTCTTCAGGATCCCTCCATCTTCCAGGGTTTTGATCCCCACAATTTACAAAGCATTCTAGAGAGCGAGAAAGCTAAAATAAAAGCTTTAAATCTGGAAAAGGATTTCAAAAACACTGTAGCTTGTCATATCTATTTAAACCAATACTCAAACCTGTTTTCTATTAGTCTAATGCTTGTAGTATATTTTTGTACTTGTAATATAATGTACTTTCACACATTGTTAACATATGGAAAAAAGTTCCAACAGCATCTAAAGCAGCACTTTGTCAGCTACATTCTGCTAAATTATGATATCTGAGTCATATTAAATGCTTTTATTATTAAAATACTCAGGAACAATCATCCTGACATAGCTTTCATTTACTGTGAATGGAAGCTACTACTCTTGCTTTTTCTGTTTAAATATGATAGTATTTTTGTTTTAGGCAGGTGATTTTCAAGACAGGACAAGGGCAACATACTCTTTGTAGATTAATACTGCCTACTGGAATTGCTGAATAATCTATTTACTACCGTTCTTGTTGGAGAAAAAAAGACTTTTTAGGACATCATTGACATAATAGGTTTCTTTTTTTCCTTATTTATATTTACCTTCACAAAAGTTAGATGCCCTTTACATATTATTACAATAAAATAAAGGTATTTGTAACTGGATCAGAAGGAAAGATACAAAAGAGCTGTGCATTCAGGCAACTTTTGGGTTATAATTGTTAAGTGAGGAAGTTAGTTACAACTTTATTTCCAGGGAATGTAACAGTAATAGACATAGGTTAGACTAACTTTCTAACTATACCTTCTAACACTGCACTTGCTTCTTCCTGTTAAAAAAAAGGAACTCTGCACCACAGATCTAAATCCTGCCTTTCTGAAGGCTGACAAATAGAAATGAACCCAACAGTGGAGAACATGGGAAGTGACTCATTTTCACCCTTGGACTTCTCATGCAGAACACAAAATAGGCACTACACATTTTCTAGCTTCAAAGTGGCAGTGAAGTCTATATACAAACACTCACCCCATTGGCAGCTATAGCCATCAGTCACAATGACACACCCAGGCTACCCAAAGACAAGCTCTGTACAAACAGGAGACAGTGTTCCATGCACAGCTGTAGCTCTGGCTCCTGCCACAGCCAGCAGCCAGCCTGAACAGACTACTTCCCCTCCAAAGGCCCTGAAGGGGCCATGGGAAGGCAGCAAAGCAGAGCTCAGAAAAGCTCTGTATTTTTAGCACTGCTGGCCATCAGCAGAGGCTGCAGATGTGGATGTGGCACAGGAGGAGCAGCTCCCCACACTGCACAGATTCCACTCAGGACAGGAGGAGCAGCTCCCCACACTGCACAGATTCCATCCAGGACAGGAGGAGCAGCTCCCCGCACTGCACAGATTCCATCCAGGACAGGAGGAGCAGCTCCCCACACTGCACAGATTCCACTCAGGACAGGAGGAGCAGCTCCCCACACTGCACAGATTCCATCCAGGACAGGAGGAGCAGCTCCCCGCACTGCACAGATTCCATCCAGGACAGGAGGAGCAGCTCCCCGTGCTGCACAGATTCCATCCAGGACAGGAGGAGCAGCTCCCCACACTGCACAGATTCCACTCAGGACAGGAGGAGCAGCTCCCCACACTGCACAAATTCTATCCAGGACAGGAGGAGCAGCTCCCCACACTGCACAGATTCCATCCAGAACAGGAGGAGCAGCTCCCCACACTGCACAGATTCCATCCAGGACAGGAGGAGCAGCTCCCCACACTGCACAGATTCCATCCAGAACAGGAGGAGCAGCTCCCCACACTGCACAGATTCCATCCAGGACAGGAGGAGCAGCTCCCCACACTGCACAGATTCCACTCAGGACAGGAGGAGCAGCTCCCCACACTGCACAAATTCTATCCAGGACAGGAGGAGCAGCTCCCCGCACTGCACAGATTCCATCCAGAATCCTCCAGCAGCTCCTCACATGCACAAATTCCATGTGCGTGGGTGGAATCTGTGCAGTGTGGGGAGCTGCTCCTCCTGTTCCAGGTGCACAAGCACCTCCCCACATCAGCACTCTGGGGACTCTGCTCTGCTCTGGGCCTTTTTTAACCTGGAGAAAAGACACTGCTTATAACAGGAGAGTTCATCATTCTGCTTAAAGCATGGGCTGTAATAAATTATTTCCATATTTCTTGCTGGGCACTGTTGCTTTGAAACTCCTTTCCATCTAACAGATCTAAGCCAGAAAACAGACTTTGATAAAATCTCTTTACTTCATCAATCAGGATTATAGCTTAAATCAAGTGAAAATTGAATTGAATTATAATTAACCCAATTCAACTTACAAAGTTTTTTCCTATAGTAATATCAAAAGCTTTACTGTTCATCCCATAACAAAGCATCACCTGTGAGCCAAGCAATTTATTTTCCTGTTTCAAGAGCTCATTTTCACTTTATCATGTGCTGCAGAGTGAGCCTCTTCAGTACAACTGATGGCAATTGACTGGAATGTTGACCCCCCCACATATAGCCATATCCTAATTATTACAGAAAAAACATTTGGGAAAATTATAATCACCAAGTTAAAAATCACAGTTATTTTTAGTTATTAAGGAACTACCATTACAATTTTTCCAACATGGACTATCAGCAAATGAGATTATAAAACATTTAGACCTGAATTTTTGATCAAAGATTGTAATTGAAAGGCCTCAAGTGTTATATGTACTGAATTTTACAAATATTGAAACTTAAAAAAATAAAGATATTCCATTCAGCTCTGATTAGAATTCATATAGTGAAAGCTAAATCTTACAACCCTCATAGGGTCAAAGCACACTTAGAAAGGGAAAAAAAACAACCCAAAGCTTGCTGATTAAAAATTGATTTTGCTATTATAGAAAAGAAAATTAAAATAAATACATTATATTAAAAAAAAAAAATCACTGGGGATGAAAGCTGTAACATGTCTCTAGGATATAGCCAAAATTTGGCTTTCCTCTATATGCCTTATTCTTGTAATATACAAAATCTTGACTGGTCACATGCAAACAAATTCTGTGAAGACAGATCACATGAGAGAGACAACCAAATGATATGCTGGTTAATTCTTGAATTTTAAAAGAATTTCTTTAGAAGAACATTCATTAACAAAACTGGGGGAAGAAAAGTTGCTGCAAATAAATGGTATTTACATATACTTCTGCCAAGCTTGAAAAGAGTTTCTAAAAGAAACAGTGGCTGCAAAGCTTAGTTCAGTTCTACAGTCTAATGGGAGAGAAGAGAACTTTACTTCAGTGGTTATTCTTGGTGAAGTTCTGTCATCTGACTGACTTTGTGCATTTTCAAACACCAATTGCAAAAGCAACTAGCATAACCAGTTCTGCTCAAGCAGAATTCCTTAAGAGAACTGATATAAAACATTAATCATGCAAACCTCCATTGCAAATGCACTTCCAGCTTCTCCAAGATTACTCATCCTGACAGCTTCTGAGTTTTAAAACATTTAACTGGATAAAAACTACAAAAAAGCTCTCAGTGACCCAGTAAAGCAACCCAGCCTGAGCATATGCCAGTATTGCTTCTCTATCAGAAGACTAATACATATATTTTCAGCATCAAAAACAGGACAAGCAACATCTTAGCTGCAGTGGTTTTAATTCCTATACTGTTAAATTACAGTATGATGCTATGCTGTATATACACTTGTTGAACAAGAGAGTGCTGTCAGAAGAGCTTTTACAGGGCCTGAGGAAAGGCTCATGTGCTCACAAAGCCTGGCTGAGCATTGTTTTGGTGAGGGGGCACCTAAATCAGGCTGTGCTTTTAGGTGCTGCTGAGGCTCAATTGGTGCCTTACAGCACTACTCATGACTCAAAGCCTACCTGTCAAAAATAACTTCAAAAAAGCACCAAATCATTTAGGAAGGATTAGTTACTGTTACCCAAGAGGCACTGCAGACAATTGTTTTAGGCTGCAATTTTGCCAGAAACTTGCTAATGGTTGGATGCCATACCACACTACTAATTTAATAGTGACTGTTTTGTAACAAATACAATCATTCAAAGCTGTAATGTAAGATAGTTTGGATGCAAAAGAAAAATATTCACAGTACCAGCAACAACCACAAAATGTCAATAAATTATTTACCCACTTAATAAAGAACATGCACTACAACAAAATATACTGCTAAATGTCAGAGTACTGCACTTACTAAACCTCTTCAATTTTGACATCAAAAATCTTTGGCGGACACTTCAGAACAATTAATTGTGTCAAGACAAGCTGTAGAGAAAGTCTGAATGGTTGAGTACAGTGACAAGTTCAAAAAGCCACCTCAATTTCATCTTAACAGCCTAACTACAGCTAAGAACAGTCACATGACGTGGATTTCCAGAATACTTTACCCTGAATTAAGCAGCACCATCCTTCAAATCAGCATTTGCATTTCACACACAGCAGCTGGTTTTAAAGTTTCACTACATGGTCTCTTTCCATGCAAACATTACTTTTCCCACAGTCATCTGAACAAGGAAGTGACTACTGAAATACAGAAAAAGCTCCAAACAAAAAGGCTACATGCAATCCAAAAATCCCAGACCAAGTCAGACTGAAAGAGGCTGTTTTTCTGCCACTGAAAGAGCAGCTCATGAGCTACTGATCATGTAGCTGGATTTCACAAGATCTTCCCCATTGGAAAGACAAATCATTTGATTCACTAGACAAGAGCTTGGGTTCATCTCTAGTAGAACCAGTTCTCTGAAATGTTGCTTTCAACAATGCTGGAGAAAAGTGAGTTTCACTTAGGTTTTTTATTCTCTTATGACACACTAAGGGAGGCTCTTCATGCCTCATGTACTCAGTGTAATGACCAAGTGGAACACATTCTTCTGAACAGCACTGTTGCAACACAAGTAAAATTTCAACAAAGAGCCTTTTCTGGTACTGAAATTGTGTGCAACTCCAACAAACAGGCTGCACAGTCCTATTTACAGATCATAAACTTAACTGGCTTCTTCATTCACCACTAATTCTAACACAGAATTAAACAAATACCTTTTGCATTCTCTTTGGGTCTTTCTGTAAGTTTTCTCCAAGAGGTACTTTTCCAAACAACTTCCATCGCACATCATTTTGTTTTTCAAATCTTGCACTCTGCTTTCTGGTAAACAAATTCCTAAAAAAAAAAAAAAAAGTTTTATTAAGAAAAAGGGTTGATTAATTATAAGAAGAAGGATGAACATTTGCTAACCATATGTATCTACTGATATATTCCAACTTCTCTTGTGGTTCTGCTGACAGACACTGTTTCCCAGCTTCAAAAGGAACATCATGCAGTATTATCACCATACCAGGCAAAGGATTTTGTTAAATTACAACTTTTAGTAGATAAAAAAAGTTCATTTTCCAACCGTCTAAAAGTGGACACTTTTCTTTAGCATTCCTGGAGATCATTCAGCCTCACTCTTTAAAAAACAATTAAGAATCTCTTGCTGCACAAACATTCTTTACCCACCTGTTACAACACATTACTACCAAAACAAACAAAAAACTTGGAGACGTGGTACTCTTTTGCTGTATTTGATCTGCTTTCACAGAAGATTATTTTTCTAAATAAGCTTAAAAACAGTTATCAAAACACATTAATTCTGAAGTCTCTCTGAAATGTCCAATATTTAGCTTTAACACTGTAGGAACAGTTAGAAAGCTAGACACAAAACCACTGAAAATTAGATTAGTTTTATTGACATTGTTAGTTTTTAATCATAAAGAGATTTGCCAGACTTGCATCTTCACATCACAGCTACTTTTCCAAAACTGGACACACAGCACATACCAATCTTCACGATTTTGATAGCACTCAGCTCCTCCAAGAACAGATATTCTCCATGGCATGCCTGCATTATTAAAGTAACCAATTTTCTTTTGTCCTACTGTCCAGTTTATCACATATTCAAATATGTCCTAGTTATGTCCTAGTTATATGTCCTACTCACCTCAAGGCAGATTTTTCTGGAAACTGACTATTGTTTTTTTGCTCCCTCATCAAAATAAAAAGTAAATCCACTGAGACAAAAGCATTTTTCCTACTGCAATCAGCAGGCAGCTCCAGCACCTTCAAATCACAGACATTTCCATTCTGACATTTGTGCTTTTCCTTACAGTTACCACCTTAATGCCCTGTGTGTTGGTCCATCAAGTACACATTGTTTTTTACATAAAAAGTGTGATTGTTTGGGAAATAAAACTGTTTTCACATTCTAGAAAAGCTGAATACACATCTGCAACAGGAACAATCTAGGCATTAGAAAGTTGTTTTTCTTGGTCACTTTGTATCAGTTGCCATGAAAAATACCATAGCTATACCAACAGAGATAACATTGCTGGAATACAAGAGATACGTTTCATATGTGAAAAATAATTAAGGTTATAACATCAAAGTGTGCTGAAATATATTATAAAGTTAATAGTATGCACTGCCATCCTTAAATATGCATATATTTATACAAATTATCACATGCTTCTGTATCACAAGGGTACAGTTACCTTGAAATTCAAACCAAGAACAGATTATCATATTAAAAGATAAGGACAAAGTGTTTATGTACAGGAACCATGCAAGTCAATTACATCTGATGCCAAAGCTAAGCTGTAACTGTACCTCTCCAAACCCTTTAACTTAGGCAGAGATTGTAAGGTAACTAAAGCCTGAGAGGATGCTTCAAGCAAGTCCTAAAATGTATCTAAGAATAAAAAGGAAAGCATGGCAAAAATAACATAACAAAATTACTGCATGTGAATAGGATACACAATGCAAGACTGGCTGTTCTTGCAAAAGGTTTTTTTTCAGGTTGTTATTACTGCAGAAGCAAGCAAAATCCAGACTCCAAACCATCTTCAGAGAAAACAAGAACTTGTAGCATCAGGGCCACTGGAATTGCCCTGTAAGGAGGCACATCTCTGTGAGAGCTCTGTGCACATTCAAATCCTTTTGCAAGTAAAAGGCTTTCATCACACTTCACTAGCACCACAATAACACAAAAATTAAAGGCAATTTTCTTTCTATCTCTATCCACATTAAAGGTTCCTAGCACAAGTGTAAGTACAAGCAACAACTCCAGTCTCCTCTGAGGGATTTTAAGAACAGCAGTAGGTCTTTACCCTCAGAACAAAGTAAAGATGAATTGGAATGATAAATTCTAACAGTTCTCTGCTGCAAGTGCCTGCATAAAATGAACCAAATCTGAAAAGCCAATCTCACACACTTCCTCTCAACTCAATTCCACAATCCTATCTACTTTCCCTTTAGCAGCAGCGTCATAATAAATAATCTGTTCTACAGCTTATCTAGCAGATGGCACTGCACTTGTTCAGCTCACTCTTCTCTATCCCTACATTCTAGGGCACCAGGCATCTCTTCCTCCCTTTGAACTATGTCAGGGACCTACAGTTCACTTCTAATTGAAAATATATATATATACTGAACTGAAAGCAGCAGGCATGGTCAATATACAAATTTCATTCTGTACTGTCCCTTTCCTCCACCCTGTGTCTGGGCCTAAATCCCAGTGTTTGGTTGGTGTCCACACCCTTTACAAACTCCAAAAAGTCTCAAAGGCCCCCAAAGGCTTAACATTATCAGCAGCCACAAATCAGTAAACCTGTGTAAAAGAGCAAACTACAATGTGGTCTTGCTTTGACTGAGGACACAGCATTAAACCCTGATCTGCCCCACACTGAAACACAGCAAAGGTAATATATGCCAGGATGGCATGGAAGGAGCAGAAGAGATGTAACTTAATTTTCATCTATTCTGAGAAAACTTAAGGGAAAAAAACCAAAACAAAAACCAACAAACAAAAAAAGCCCCACCACAACCAAAAAAGAACTATGGAATGTTCTCTCGTTCAATTTCTTACAGAGCTTTGCAATAAATAAATCAGGACAACACCACAGGGTTCTGATAAAGCCACTCCTTAAGATTCCTGAACTGAAAGTAAACCCTTAAAATATGCAACTGCCTTAGGAGGAAGTTGCTGCCATATATATGTCAGAGCAAATAACTCATAGCAAAACCTTTCATTTTTCTGCTGCTACAGCACCAAAAGGAATAATTTTTCTCCTATTTTTGCACAGCTCCCTCGGATTTTCAAGAAAAACACTAAGCCATTTCACTTCTGAGCAAATTCACTTCAAAATATTCCACACTAAAGGTAACTTAAGAAGAGCTTACTAACAGAAAATGCACGTTAACAAGAAGTAAAACTTCTCTTTTTGAAAAAACAAAACCCTAAACAAACAGATCTTTACTCTGAAGATGAGCCCAGAAATTCTAGGGTAAAAAATGTCAAAGCTTCATTACAAGTGTTTTAAGATAACGAAACTAAATTTGAGGTCCTGAATGTAAAAAAGTGCTGACATGACTTGAAAGAAAAGATTACATGATCATCATTAGTTCAGTTTCACTGTCCTCTTCCAAACTATCAGAACACATCATGATGATTTACAATAGGGATAGTAACAAGACCATCTGACATGATGCATGATGTCTGCAGCCTCATTAGTGTGGAGTCATTTCAGTGTCATGGATCACATCTGCATTCCTGTTGTACATGCCCACTATTTTACACTAAGTATTTGTAGCTGCTTATTTTAGAAAAGCCAAGTACAGAAGTTAAATTGAGATCAAATTTCAGTTAGAAAATTGTTTTTTCACAGTCCCCTACAAACAGTATTTGGCACCAAACAGCTGTTTAACCTTGTTATTTTAATTGAGCTGTGGAGAGGGATTACCTACCTGAAGAGAATTTAATTCTAACTCCAGAGTTAATTTTTACATACAAAGAACATCCTGTGGTACAGGACAGAGATGGAACAATCTTTTGCTTGAGCCAACAGATATTGCATCACCATTCTATACTGATCTGCCCAGCTGCCTTTTCTGTGGGGAAAAAGAGGAAGTTAACACCAAGAGGCAAGTTTAGCAGCGTCAGGAAAATCTTATTTTTTAATAAAACTTAAGAAACAATTCCATTTTGGTTCTCTAAGCACTGCTCAAATCAACTTACAAAATAGCTGCTAATATATGTACTGCACATGTGTATATTGCTACTCTTTAAGTAGCCTTGTATGCTATCATGATCAGGCTGAAGCCTCAATCAAATTTAAAAAATGTGTTTCTAAAGATATTAGAACAACATCAACAACAAGTAATCAAGTCAAACCTATCCATACTGCACCTGTTGGAGCATTTTCAAGCTTTTGCTTTTTAAAAAAAGCATCACCACTGAAGAAAGTTTATCTAGTTCTGTCCAATTTTCTTTCCAAAAAGACAGGAGGTCTGCAACACAACTGCCAGCAATTACTGCTGCATGAGTAGTTGAGAGCAGCAGCTCCACAAGCACTCAGATACTAATTTTTTCCACATTTCAGCTATGCTTTGCTCCATGCAAGGCCAGTCACTTCTGTGAAGTCACCTCCTAAGGGGTTACTCCCTTCCACCACATCCCCCTCTTCAGTACTCAAACCTATCCACTAAAGCAGCAGAGACAGTGCTGCCATGGCTTCTGTTGCCAATTTACTCCAAGTCTTGAAGTCACTGCAAAGCTCCTTCCTGAAAAGTCTCAAAGTCTTCTCAAGCCAGGCAGGCCCAACACGGAGCCCATTCAGATACCTCTGAAGTTTGGTACCACCAGAGTCAAGGAACTGTTTCTCTGGCACGTCACTGAAACAACAGGAAAAAAGGATGAGCTCCCACAGGAGCTGTCAGAGGGGAGCTGAGCAAGGCAGGCACACACACACCCCCCTCTGGGCTTCAGGCAACACACAGTAGCTTTTTACCAGAATGCCCAAGATAACCAGTTTACTGAAACAAAAGGGTAGAGGAGCTTAGGATTTAGGAGTTTTTACAACCAGAGCATCTGGGTAATTCAGAAAATCTGAATTTCAACTTTACTGATGTGACTGTTTTGCCAGGGCTCCTTAGATGAAGCTCTGCAGTACTTGAACTACTGGCACGCAGCACAGAATCACAACTGCAAGCAATAGAAAAGTGAGATGGCAAATGCTGCTCTGTGATAGACTTACACTGACCTAACACAGAGATTACATTTCCAAGTAAAGGGGTTCCTTACTCTTAAAAAGATGGTTGGTGTACAGAAACACGTATGAAAATTGTCTAGAAACTGACCCAGCTCATGCAAACTGCAATTTCTAATCTGCATTTAACCAACACTGATTTCCAAATACATGTAAATTTTTGTTACATATTTTAAAAATACACACATCTCCAGTTCTCAAGATGCATGCTCCAAATTTTGTCTTTCAATTAAGATTATTTTCAGAAGGCAAAACAAGTGGAATAGGTATGCAAATTAACTACTGGAAGGACTTACCAGTCTCATGAGCAAAACAGATGTAAAATAAGGACAGTGGAGAAAGTTCAAAAGGTTCAGTTTTGTAGAACAATTTTATCTCAAAAGACAATTTTTCAAATGAGTATCAGACTGGCATGTGTTCTTAAGAAGCAAGAAAGAAACAGAGGCAAGTCAGAGCTCATTTCAGCTGCTCCTGAAAGAAGACCCTGAGACTCCCCTGATAACTCTAAACTATACAAGGAGAGAGCACCAAGGTGGTGAACCCCTCAGCCAGGCTGAGGCTCAGGTCCCTGTATATTGAGATAAGTAAGCAGATATGAATCATAAGAACCATTATCATAAGGTAAACCCACACTGAGCACACAGGCACTGTGAGACATGTCTCCACAGACATTACTGCACAAGGCATCCAGAAAGCTACACTGAAACAAGACATTTTAAATAACATACAGCACCTATTAAGCTAAAAATACAGTAAGTTAAATTTTATTAAATATTGCTGCATTGTCAGCAAAAATGTCCAGCCACCTTATCTGATGTGGTACTAATTTAATTATCACTAACTAGGAAACATTCCTAACAACATCATTTTATTCTCATCTGCCAATGACTCTTTCTATTCTGTACTAATCATAACTTTTGCAACTTATCAATAAAAGAAGAAAAATTCTCACCTCTAGATGCTTCTAATCTGCTCATCTTAACAATTTCCAGAGACTGAGAAAATAAATCCTGAAAATTCTGCAACATATTCTATCAAAGGAATTTTTGTTACCTGATTAGTGGAGGAACAAAACTGACACATAAATCATGATGACTGGAGACTGATGAAGTTGAGAAGGCACAGTTGTCAGGAGACCCACCAAAGTCCCCTGAAATGGCCTAAATCTACATTCTCCAAAGGGAAAAGCAACAACTGGTACCCAGTAATGCTGGTTTCTAGAAATAATTCACTAGATGCAGTTCTAACATACCCTCCTCTCAAACCCAGATCACCTCTCAGTCAACCTATACATCAACACAACCAAGAGACAGAATACCATCAAAAAAGTTCAAGTACTTTGGCTCCTGCCAAGAACCTCCATAAACAAGTCAGAAGTTATGCTTTGAATAAGATTCCAGAATTACATACAAAAGCAGGATTTGCAGAAGTTTGTCTCTGCAAGATTGCCAAAGGTCAGACTAAAGGAAGAATAATGCTTGGTTTATGGATAAACAAACCAACAGAAATAAAGCCAAAGATGACCTGCCTATGAAAGAGGTAACTAATCACAGAACAATGTTTTATAAATTCCTACCACACTTTATAAACAAAGTTTTCCAATCACTAACATTCCAGTACCTTCAGTAAGAATCAAAAACAATAACACTTTACAGTGTAACAAACACCTGCAGGTCTGGAAAAAAAAAGACCTTCACAGTTGAGAGAAGCAGTAATACAATATAAGTTAGCAGTATAGGATAACTGATAGCTTGCAATAGGATAACTTGGAAATTTCTCTAGATTTCTGGGGAAAATAGCAGGGTTTAATAATCTAATAGTCATAAAATTTAATATTTATCAAAACTACAGTATTCTGTATGTATCTTTCTTCTTACAGGTTTCCCTCATTTTACAGGGGAACAAAGCTGACTGCTCTGAAGTATCCAAGCCATGCAAAGATAAATCAGGCAGTAACCTGGAGAGTTCAGCTTTAGAACTGGCTGCAGCAAGCCAGGAACTATTTTGCACATGGATAACACACAGTCCTGGTCCACCATGCAAATACTGAAGTATAAGAATACTCTCAGAAACTGGAGTTTCAGCAAGTAAGGACTGTCACACAAAATCAACACTCAGGTCCAGCTTCCAACTAATATATTAGCATCAACCAGCTATAATTAATGATCCTTTTCTAGCTGGCCAAATTCCCAGTTATTCTCATATTACCAGAGTAATTGAAATTCCATTCCTAAAATTTGAAAGTAGATTTCTTCATTGATTCGGAGCACTATTAGCACACAAATAAAAAAACAGAATACATGAAATACCATCCTAAGCAAAAAGCTGAACCCAAGTAAACTCTAAGACCTTGCAGCAATAGAAATTAAATATGGACCTGTCTGCATTAAGATCAAAAGCAAAAAGTGAATAAAAGCTCTGCCTGGTACCTACAAGACCATATGTGTGTCTGGTGTGGGGCTCCTGGACTACAACAAAGAATTAAAAGCTGGAGGAAGCCCAATGGATGACCACTGTGATGGCCAGGTGTTGAGGCCTGCACCACACAAGCAGGGATGCTGACAAAGGTGTTTTCATTCAGCCTGGATGACCATCCTCAGAGATGCAATGAGGGAAAAACCCCAATGAGGAAAAAACCCCAAGCTGCTGCGAGGCATGTTTCAAATGGATAAAAGGAGAGGAAAAAAACCCACAGTGGCAGAATATAAACCCTGAACTGTGCAGCCAGGGAGGCGAGCTCCAAGCTGGGATGCACTCACAGCTGCTCAGGGTCCCGAGGAATGTGCTCTGGTGCTGAAGCCAGCCCTGCACTGAGCAGGAGCTTGGGAACAGCTCCAGAAACCCCCCTGAGCTGAGCTGCTCTGGATTCCACACTCACAGGAGGCTCCTGCTCACCAAGGGGAGTCCAACTGCTCCCAAGTTCTTGTGTTTGTTCTGTCAGCTCCAAAGTGAAAATGACCCTAATACTTACTGAACGCGTTTTTTTATTATTATTCTTAAGATACGGCTGGAGAACTTTGGAGGCATTTAATGACTAAAAAGAGAGACTTAACACAAATAAGGAATGGATTCAGAAAATTTATGGTTTCCATGTACCAGTTCTGTCAATAAAACTCTATGTAAGGATAAAAACTTCAACAGACTGTTTCTTGTTTGAGCCTTTTAAAATGTGCTTAAAACCAAAGTTAATATTGACTCCAACTCTTCCAGATTATGTAACACAGGAAGGGATACTGTGTAAATCAAAACATCAAGGAGTAAAAAATATATTTATTCCATTTAATTTCATCTTGCTCACTGCATTTTTCAGGAAAGAAAAAGTCAGCGGAACAATAAATAGTACTTTGATCAGATGGAGAGATAGAGCATCGCACAGCAGTAATTGTGCTGATATTCTCCATTCCTCATGTCATCTACTTCTCATAGCTCCTTTTAACAAAGGAAAACACCAGTAAAGCTCTTGCAAATTAAATGAAGATACAAAGACCATCTAACCCACCCATTCATTAAACCTTCATAGAGACAGTGAATCAGAATGAAACCAGAGTTTAACTTCATTAATCTGAATTAGCTCCTAAAGTCTCACGCACATCTGTGAGAAACTTTTGTAGTTCTCACTTTCTATTCCAAAGCAAGTGTGCGCAGTGCTGTACTGGGTTTGCAAGGCAAAGTTTTGGTAGTGGGGGACTACAGGAGTGGCTGCTGTGAAAAGCACTCAGAGGCTTCCCCCCATGCCCAACAGAGCCAATGCCAGCTGGCTTCAGGACAAACCTGCCATTGGTCAAGGCTGACTCCAATAGGGACAATGGTAGCTTCCCTGGCAGTTCAGAGGGGAAAAAACCTGCTGCACAACAGCAGCAGCAGCCAAAAGAGAGGAGTGAGACTGTGTGAGAGGAACAGCCCTGCAGACACCAAGGTCAGTGCAGAAGGAGGGGCAGGAGGTGCTCCAAGGGCCAGAGCAGAGGTTCCCCTGCAGCCCCTGGAGCAGCCCATGGTGAGGCAGCTGGGCCCTGCAGCCCATGGAGGCCCAGGATGGAGCAGAGATCCACCTGCACCCCATGGAGGCCCAGGATGGAGCACAGATCCACCTGCAGCCCATGGAGGTTGAGGATGGAGCAGAGACCCACCTGCAGCCCATGGAGGCCCAGGATGGAGCACAGATCCACCTGCAGCCCATGGAGGCCCAGGGTGGAGCACAGATCCACCTGCAGCCCATGGAGGACCAGGGTGGAGCACAGATCCACCTGCAGCCCATGGAGGACCAGGGTGGAGCAGAGATCCACCTGCAGCCCATGGAGGCCCAGGGTGGAGCACAGATCCACCTGCAGCCCATGGAGGTTCAGGATGGAGCAGAGATCCACCTGCAGCCCATGGAGGTTCAGGATGGAGCAGAGACCCACCTGCAGCCCATGGAGGCCCAGGGTGGAGCACAGACCCACCTGCAGCCCATGGAGGACCCCACGTGCCTCAAGGACGCTGACCCTGTTAGAACTGGAGGAGGCTCCTGGCAGCACGTGTGGCCCCTTGGAATGAGAAGCCCAGGATGGAGCAGGTTTGCTGGCAGGACCTGTGACCCCAGAAAGGCAGGGAGGGTGGGGGAAGCATTACAGCTCAATGCTGCAAGAAACATTCAACACCCATCCATGTTAGAAATTGCATTCACCAGCCAGTATCAGATTTCTGTAATGCTTCCCTCCAGCCACTAGAAAAGAAACATGCATGTGTCACCTGTTTTGAAGTAATAATTAGACCACACTAAGTCCTCACTTACTGCATAGCTTCGTAGTTACTAAAAAAACCTCCAAAACTCAAATTGTCATTGAGCAGATTTTCGTTTAGTTTCTATAATGAACAAATAAGTTCAACAAGCCTCTTTGTTTAAAGTCTTGTTCGTGTAAAACTGTTTCCAGTTACTCAACAGCAAAACTAAGACATTAATCTACTACTCTTTATAATAAAGAACCACATCTCAAAACTTAGTGAAAAGTTTAAGGTAGAACGAAAAGAACTGCAATTGTAAAGAGTTACATTATCCCACACAAAAAGGGAAAATAAGGATTGCAATTAATTTAGACAGTTTCAGTTCAACACCTAGTGGAGAACAGGCCACATGACAAAGTTCAAAACTTCATTCTCTGAATAAGACAGGAAATCTGAAAACTGTTTCATACAATTTTCAACCTTTATCAAAAACAAAGGCTGTTACCTTCGTAGAACTCCAACTTTTCACCTGTGCAAGATTTGCTTTGAGAGAGAATGTTTATTTCAGAAAATTCTGCTAATTTCTTCTGTTCCACACAGAGCTGTGGTAGTAAATGCAGGTGGGGAGAGGACTTTTAGTCTGTCAGTTCCAGGAGAGAGAGTGGCTTTCAAAGAAGAACTATCCAAAACCACACTTTGGAAGCACCTTTCAGATGAGCACACCTGAATGCCTCACAGGCTGCTGAAAGACTGCTGCCAGCATCCTGTCTTAAGCAGATCCTGTGTTAAACAGTGTCCATGCTGTTCCCACACTGCAGCATGAGCTGGTTTGCCCTCCTCTCTCCCCAGCCCTTTTAGCCGCCTGCTGTTGGCAACAATTTGCTAGAAAGGCACCCAGGGAAAGCAGCAGGGAAGGACAGAACTGCCACTCAGCTGCTCCCTTCCCTCCAACAGGGCAGGGAACCCTGTGGGGCAACTGCAGCACCTGGGAGCCCAGCCCACAGCAGGGCAGGGCAGCAGCTGTGCTGGGTGGCCCTGCAGGCTCCCTCCATCACAGGCTGGAGTCCTTCCCACCAGCTTCTGGACAGCTGCACCTGCAGCTCACTTTGGCTTTGCTCATTTGTGGTTAGAAGCAGTGACTTCTGTCTGCCCCCACAGTGCATCCAGCTCTGTCTGTTCCTCTGCCTACACACTTGAGTCCTGCTCTCAGCCTCTCCTCCTGAACAGCCAGTACTCTAACAGGCTTCATTGAAAAGAAACTTCCATAGAAAAGAGGACAGCATCATAGCAAATATCTCAGATTAGTCAACTGCAATTATTATCACAATTTTCCTTCCCTCCTGTGGTCAGTGAATTCCCATTTTTGTAGACACGAAAGTGGGAAATCAGCACTACAATGCTCCTTGTCATTCCACCTTCCTTTTAATAGCAAAATTACAGAAGTATAATAAGCTGTCCTCTCATTAAAAGCAACAAACTGCAATTATCCATTAACACATGACTGAATTTTGCCATTGATGGACCTAATTCCTAAATTCAGAACTCCAAATTACGTGTGACCAGTAATCTCAAAACATGGGTGTACATATGCAATATAAACATATTAAATTCACATGATTTCAGACTTAAAACACTTACTGAAAGCAGTAGCTACTATTTTGAAATTTAAGACCTTTTTCTTATCAGATTACAAGTAAGGTCACGGGTATTGGAAAGCACACCACAACACACAGGTACATTTCTACATATGGTGTAGGATGCCAATCTTGCTCCAGAAGCTTTCTTCCAGAAATGCAGAGATTCTTTGCAAATGTTCTTCTTAAAGCCCTTTATTTCATGTGCAGTCCCTATGCTCCTTAGGGGCTTCCTGACATCCAAATACTTAGAACATTAAGATTTAAAACTTCTGGGAGTAGCTTGAAAAGAAAGAAGATAGAGATTCTTGGGAAAATAGACAATATGCATGGCAGTGGACTAAGTAAAGACTTAGGCTGCTTGTAATCCATTAAAATGAAACAAACTGCATGGCTTATTATTTACACAAAGTGACCCCTTTATGGTCACTCTCCATGTAAGCACAGAAATCATCATTCTCAGTCTCCAAATCGAAAATTGCAAATGATAAATGAAAAGAGAAACTTCCGCAGTAAGATCACTACAGTCCTGGTTCAGCAAAGCTGTTTAAGATGCACACATTTAAAAAGTTTCAGCAGTACTGTACAGAAGTAAAGTCCAAAGGTAAAACTCATTAACCCACACTACTCTGGGTCAATGAGGCAAAGCAACAGACAAGCCACCAACTCTTTAGTCTCCCACCCAGTTATTTGCTCACACTAGTTTTCAACCCAAGTTCCTGCATATATTCAAATGAAGGAAATTAATTCCAACTCAGGATTACGTAAAAGACCTCTGGGCTTTTAAAGCTGATACAAGTGACACTTGAAAACAATCAACATGTCAGGGTTTTTTGTCAACAGTCAGCACTAGAGCTTCTTTCAGAAGCAGTAATTCATTTCCATATGCCAACCTTGAGCCTAATGAGAGCACTGTACCTGTGGTGCCTTAAGCTAATCCAAGAGGAAAGCTGTGTGTAAGCAAGAAAGCAGCCTCCTTCTCCCTTTTGATCTTCCTGGCCACACCCCAAGATGCAGCCTGAGGAAACAAGCAGGCCTTATGGATACTCAAACTGCTGGAGACACAAACTGAGCCACAGAAGCAGGCCAGGGAAATTTCTTCACCACAGTGCTCAAAGAGGCAGGGCAGGAGCACTCCATTCCCAAGTGATCCTGAAGGTGCCAGAACTGAAGGAAATCAGCCAATAGTGCTCCCTTTTCCTTTGATCTCTTCTACAACTCATTTTGTAAATGCAGTTTCAAACCAAAACTTCATAACACACCACAGAACTGACATGGAATATGCAACCTTGTGCACAGTGCACATGCACACATGCATACAGTCTCAAAAAGAAAAATGAATGTACAGAGTGCCAAAAAATAACTTTATATTCTAAAGCAACCACTTCTCTAAGCATTTTCTTGGTATTGAGAAAGACTTACCCCTGGCTGATATGTAAGTAGCTTAAGCACATGTGACCAAGCACTGGAGGCATCTAATTATTGTCAGTATTATCTCTACAGGCAGCCACAAATCTTAACTGACATGTCAAGGCCAAGTTTACTCTGATAAGATCAGAGAAATTAGCACATTCTCAGAGGCCACATGGGGTTCAATACAAGCAGAGGTGCCATTTCAGGAGGCAAGGTTTCTCCCTTTTACCAAATATCAACAACCTGTGCAAAAAATTAAGCTGACTCATCTTTGCTCCCAATGGCTCAAACCTGTATCCTATTACCCAGAGAAGCCCTCAAAGAGCTAAACCTGCAGATTAAGGCTGAGTCTGCACTGCAGCCTTACCCCATGACCATCAGGCTGCTGCAAGGCAGCGTACAAAGCACTCAGGTCTCATTAGTCCATGTTGTACACATGTGTGCCAGCCACTGGCCAAAGCCAAGACGATTTGGCTTTCTCCTGCCATGGTTCACATTTGGTTCTCTAAAGTGAAGTTTATGCACTCAACATGCAAGTCTGAACCACAACTTTCAGCAGAGTGCAGCGCTAAGAACACACTCCTTTCTGGGACTTTGTTTACACCCACCACTGCAGCACTTGGAACAAACTGCTTTAGGAAGCTCCCTCTCAGCAAGCTGGTCTTCAACAATACTGTTCAAAATGCCTCCTCTTCCTCTCACACTGCACACAAACCCAGGTACACAGCACAGGGTGAGCTGAGTAGGAAGGCCTCTAGAAAGCAGCTACTTTCAAACAAAACACTGCAAGAACCAGGTTCATTTACTTCAGTACTGGTATAAGTCCTGGGAATCCAAGGAGCCCACAGGAGCTCCAGGGAACAGGGACTTTTCAAACCCAGGCGTGGCAGATTACAAACACCAACAAAAACTAGCGAGGGCATGTTTTGAAACTGTACAATGCTGACAGTATAAATATGAATAGTACTCCCTGTGGCACAGAACAACCTCCAAGGCTCCCTGTGTGTTCAATACCTGTGAAACTCACCACCAGGCCTCATGACATGAGCCGGTGCATAAAATATGGGGGTGTGGTGTGCAAGTACAGACAAAAAGTGGGCAGCTCTTGTTTCCAAAACAGAGCAGGAAGTGGATGCCAAAGAGGAGGATATTCAAGGTCAGGTTACAGACTGAGCACCTGGAACTTCAAAGCCGATCATCTAGTTTGAACTTAATCCTCATATTCTTACAATGACATCATCCAGTGACCAAAATTATCTGCTCCCCATTTAAAAGGCAGTAATGACAGCCTTTGTTTCCTGGCATGCAATGTTGCTGCAAAGATTCAGCTGAAAAAGCTCAGTCGAGTGAGTACTACAGTTTCTGCAACACTGGTAAAACCACCAGAGACTACACTAGAACAGAATTTGGACACATGGCTTTGCTGTGTTGGATAAGAAAAGTTGAGAAGTGGTTAAACATCCTACTCTGAGTGAGGTCTAAATGTGCCTGTTCCACCCTGCTCCCTGCCAGGCTGAAGGACAGCATTTGCTTGAGTTAGCAGTTGTGCTACCAGAACGGGTAACAAAAGTTTATGCTTTGAAGTGCTGAGAAGCCTCCTGCTTCAGAATTAAGTCTGGTTCCATGGCAACACACAGACAAGGGTCCACAAAAGCATCAGCACCTCAAACATGACTGATGACTGGAGCTCTGCTGCACAGTACTTTAACCTAAGAATAAAAATCAACAAAGGCTTCAGTCAGCTTAGGTCTAAACAAACTGATTTTCTTAAGCTTTGCAAATAAGGCAGCCTTTCAAAGAATGTTTTCTGCCAATTCTTGATGTATTTTATTAGCCCACTTGTCTCATGCAAAAGAAAAATTGCACGAGGAAAGAGATACTAGCTGAAGCCATGTGCAAAACAGGTTATTTACAGCCAGCTCCACTTGATGCCTAAAATTTCTTTCTAGAACAATTTATTTTAAATATATCAAACTTCAGATGATATAACTTAAAAATTAGAAACATTATGAAGGCCTTACATAACTTTAAAAAAAGAACCCACTAGCAAACAGCTCAACTCCTCAAAGCAGATTAGTCCTCTTCCTTATTCCCCACTTCCCTGGGGTATCTGCATTCAGAACCTTATCATTCATACAAAGGCCACATTTAGAAACTGCTTTGGGTAGCCAATGCCATCATTTCAACAAGTGGGTGACACAATGTCAGATGTTTTTATTCCACACAAAAATTCAGGTATTAAGATATTAGAAAAGCAGTAACTGAGACTTGGAAAGACCAGAGTAGTTGTACCACGTGTTTGCAAAGTATTTGTATTTTAAGCTTCATACCCTTAGAATGATCAATAAAATACTCCATCACTACTAAACTACTTATGAATCTTCAGATGTCAAAGTTCTTTAACACAGGTATGGATTCGACCTATATTTATCTTTTTATGTGACACAAGATTAAAGACCTTGGCCAAAATCACAAAAGATATCACTGGAGAAGCCACTGTTCAGAAGAAAAAGGACCTTGCTCAGAAATTCTTTTACTGTAACACAGAAGGAATGTTCCAAGATTTAAGATGCTTCCATACACCATGAACATAACAGAGTAGGATGCAGAGCCTCAGACCCCAGCAATATTTGCCTATTTACTCGTAATAGAAAAAATATGTTAATACTGATCTAAATTAAGACACCAAGGCATTATATTTTTCAAAGTACAACATCAAAGAGGACCTTTCTCCTAAGATCTTACATAGTCCACTAAAATATATTGTACGGAAACATTACCTGGCAAAGAAGTTTGTAAAAGGTCCCAGTATTTTCCGTTTGCTGTCCACGTCTGTCCCATGACAATACTGCTGCTGGCTCTGGTCAGTGCTGTCTCTAGAGGAATTCAGGGTAACGTCTGAAAAGTGCGCCTCGTCAGTCTCGAGATTCACAATTGCACTTGAACTGCTTGTGACCACAAAGTCCAAAATGTCTTCGTTGCTAACTGATAAAGTTGTTGACAGCTCTGTGCTAAGACTAGACACGCTACAAACAGAGATGTCATCGCTTCTGTTGAGCGTCTTTGAGGTTGGGCTGTAGAGTTTGACGGTGTCATAGCCAGTCCTGGGGAAGGTGGAGGATTTGCGCACGGCGTGCTCGTGCTCGGCAGCCGGCGCGTGCGGAGGCACGTACGGCGGCAGCGTGCACGCGCTCTGGAAAGCTCTGTCAGGCACCAGCTCGGGCTCTGACTGCTTTCTCTTCACATTCAACACACTGCAGTGAACAGGCTCTGGATTTCCTATTTCTAGAGTTGGAATACCAGAATCCACTGACTTAAGGCTATGACAGTCTTCTATGGACAGCAGGCCAGGTCCATACTCAGGCAATGAGAGATCTCTCGGGGTCCCAGAGTTCAGGTTTTGAAGGCCCTGGATACTGCTGCTCACTCTTGCATCCACAATTCCCATGAAGGACAAACCATTTAAAGAGTTGGATAAATTTGCATCAGTTGTCTTGGCCCAGCTGGTAACTGGTTAAAAAGAAAGAAAAGATTAGGAGTTTGCAGGAAGGTTGTGGTTTGTTCTCGACTGTTTGTTTTGTAGGGTTGGTTTTTTTTTCATGGTTGTTTCTTGGTTTGTTTTTTTAATGCACTCAGTCCTGTCCTAATTTAGGCTTTCAATTAAAAATTATTTGTCTTCTCTTGGACATGATTACTATCCCTTCCCCCAGCATGAACAACCAGGACAATGGCAACTTAAATTAGGCTTCTAGCGAATGTGAAGCACGAAAAGCTTTTCATAAGCAGTTTGTGTGCCCGTGTTTGCTCCTTCCACATCTCCTGGGAGTGAAGTTACATACTATAAAACATGCAGTATTTTAATGTTCCCTGTCAATACTGAGGCAAATATATGAGATTTATTTTTATACAGTCATAAATTCATATTTGCTGATGTCAGAGAGCTACAAAACTTGTTTCCTTATACTTAGACCAGATTCATAATTGTTCATTTAAACAGAATTTCTCAGCATTCTTTTGCAAACTATAAACTGATAATAAAATTGTCCCAGAAGAGAATGCATAAAGTATCATTGTTGCATGAAGGAAGAGATGCAAACTCTGAACAGCTATAAAGCTATCCATAGAGTCAATGTTTTGACAATATGCACAATGCACTTCATCAGTGCACGTTTAGTAGCAATGACATTTGCAAATACACTGAATTTACTGCACTCAGGGACTGTGATCCTGCATCCACGCTGTCTCCCCAGGGGCTGCCAGCAGGTCAGTTAATCCAGTCAGTGCCCCAATTCCAGTCTGAATCTCAATGACCTGCAAAGCAAGGGCTGTCAAAAAGGAGCTACAGGTTGGAGGCACCGAACTTTAATACATCTGGGACACCAACAGGAGTACTGCCCTGGCTTCCAGAACTTCTACTGACCCTTTAAACACTTAAACACTATATGAGCTATAGAACACTATATATTACACAGATCTTTTTCCATATGACTAGTAAATTGTCTACAGCTCTTCTGAAGTTTTCGATGCAACTACTCTGCAGCAGTTGGCAGAACAAATATGCACATATTGCTTCAATTTCTTCTCTCTGAAACACTCTGGGCTAAGTGTGAATGAGTGAAGAGCACTCATTCCATCTTGCAAACAGACTGCTTTCTAGACAGCTCCTGAAGCCTGGTCTCCTATTCTCTCTCAAGTAGAGCACTCAATTAAAGGTCCTGGTTGTTCTCTAGAAGGTCCTTCCCACATTCTATTTTTAAAAAACAAATACACATGTACCTCAGAAGAAACCCCAAACTTGTCAATTCCCAATGTCTGTGAAAAGTGCTATCTCACAGCAGTTCTAAACCCCTGGTTAATGTCACCTGAGCCCTGCCAAACACCAGGGTTTGACACACAGTCCATTCTTAGATCTGAGGACATCAATACAGCTTAGCATTGTGATACCAACAGGCAGTGAGTGAGAGAAAACTCATTTCAAACATATCTCACTGGTCCAAACAGAATTTTTTTTCCATAAGTTTTCAGTCATGTGGAAAGTTCAGGAATCCAACTGTACTTTGTATGCTACGCTAAATCTTTAACTTACGACCCAAACAATATTTGCCAGCAGTTCAATCCACTCCTAAGTACAGGCAAAAGTTGAGGACAGACAGCCCTGGATTTTTCATCTTTTAGACCTCTTCAGAACTTTTTAACAACCAACTCTATGCTACCCATCCAAATCAATCAATATACCAGTTGCCTAATCCTCTGCCTAAGCAAGGTTTCAAGTGTATTGTTTTGACTAAAAAGCTTGTGAAGATGTGTGAAGTCTTCT
This sequence comes from Melospiza georgiana, assembly GCF_028018845.1. Taxonomy (NCBI): domain Eukaryota; kingdom Metazoa; phylum Chordata; class Aves; order Passeriformes; family Passerellidae; genus Melospiza; species Melospiza georgiana. The sequence continues at coordinate 56,620,818 of NC_080434.1, forward strand.
CTTAAAGAGTTGCTATAGCAACTTTTTTTTTTTCATATTACCATGGTTTGAAAAGTTTACATCCCCTGCAATTAAAGTATGTTTTGAAATAGCTGACACACCAACTGTGTACATTATAAATTCTTTATTCACTAAATTGAAACTCCAAGGGCCAGCAAAAAAACAAACCCTAAACAGCAATTCTTGAATGCAGGCAACAAACTATACTCCAGGAGTCAACAGTGATAGCTCAAACGTACAAATGAGACAGAACATGGAGCATTAGATGTAATTACTGTTGTATATACTGGAATCTCCTGTTTTCAGACCTTCTTACTTGAATTCACTTATTTTTCTAACATAAGTCTGACTCTGTTCTTCTCCCTATCTTCACCTTTATTCCTTCATGTACTTCACAGTGCTCTTCAAACCCACAGCCCACCCCAGCCCCTTTTGTTACTCTAAAGCATATACACAGACACACTCCAGAACAGGGTAACCAAGGGGTTTGACTTACAGGAATTCAAACTTTGGAATGCATCTAGAAAGTGCAGTCCAGGAAAAAAAACACAAATGTAATCTGTCAGGAACAGCTTTGATGATGTTTGGGTAAACAGTACAAGCATGTTCCCATAATGAATTCCTCCCATGACTGCCTTTACTTCTGCTCAATGATTTTCCCAAGCAGCAGCCAGTCCTTAGCTTAATTACACTGCTCTTCTCAACCAAGCTTACAAATGGTAAGCACCCAAATGACCTTGGCAGAGGCAGTAACTACAGCAGCTCAAGAGGCCAAATACTGTAAACAAAAGAATTACAAAAAAAAAAAGTGAAAATAGCTTCTGTACCCGGTGTGAAATTTTGTTTTAACTTGACTTGGTATTTTTTCAAGCAATAAACATAACAGGAAAAGATCCTTTAAACGGGCAAGCAAGAAATGCAGAAGTATACAACACTACAGCTTGCTGGAGCAAATTATGCAACAGCAAGTTACAAAGGTTTTACACAGTTCAGCAAAACTGTGGGAGGCTTTGAAGTGTACCCATCAAGGGCTTTAAATGAAAACTTGAGATGCAGTCAGCTCTCAGGGACACACAGGAGAACTCCTTGATTCATTTTGAGTTCAGTTGTTGTAGGATTGTTTTTAAGGACGGAGTGATATTTATACTCTGTTTTAGCTGCCTCATTGGTAAGTGCAAAATCTGACAATTGATGTCAAATATTCTGTCATGTACTCCAATGCTAACTTCTTTCCATAAAGCATTTATTAACATAACCATGTGGAAACATTATCATCTGAGTACCATACACTACTGAGAAATAGTATGCAATTTTGTCTGCACAAGATTCATAATTCCCATTGTTTATTTAAATATATTATGATGGAAATAAAATCAATATTTGTAAAGTCTTAATATCCTATGTCTTATCGAGAACATGATCTCATAAGAGGGAACATCCCACAGGAAATAACAAGGAAAAGGGAGTTAGGAAAACACAGCCAAGATCACAAGTGGCAATGAGAGACCAGGTAGATGCTATTTACTCATTAACACTTCCAACTGAAGTGCTAAGGAGCACATGATAAAGACAGTTTTGTAGCCAGGTTCAAAATTAACATCAGGACACAACTATTCACACAAAGGGCAGCTAACCTGTGCAACTCTGTCACAACACTGTGGATGCAAGAAATTTACATCTAAGTTTGGGAATACAAAATCACTGATGATTCTTAAGCAAAGCAAAACTCAGAGAGGCTCTAAAGCGCAAGTATCAGAACTTCAAGAAAACATCAACATACATCAGTTCTGCTTTCAGACTCTCCCCTAGGTACATTTTTTTCTGACAGGTGGAGTTTCCATCTGTCTCAGTAGGTCTGTCTGTACAGCCTCACATTCCCCAGATTCTGATCACAGCATGCAAGAAGGCATGTTCTGACAATAACCAGAGGGCTTTAAAACACATTTTGGCTTTGCATATCACTCAACCATACAGAGGGGACAAGTCATATTTGATTATAATTTCTAAGATCTACAATAAAATGGCTTTTTAACCCACTTTGATATCAAAGTTAAATATAACAGCAATGCCAAACCATTAGAGTAAAACAAAACCAGAAAGATGCAAACTCAAGGCCCGTTATTCCAAGTTTGCTGAGAGTTATGATGCAGTTTAGGCACGCAACAAGGGTAAGACAATAATTTGCAAAAAAAGGCTTTATATTTTCCTGCCTCACAGGGATGAGAAGAGGAATGATTGCATACACAGCTCAGTTCTCTAAGAGCTAACATCACACATTACCTCTTCAACACTTACTTCCGCTAGGACTTTTTCTCCAACTTTTAAGAACAAGGAATTTCTTCAATTACAAAGTTGCAACTTTTTTTCTTCTTAAAGATTTTTTTTAATTAATGACTTATATTCTCCATGCTTTTGTTATTATTTTTGTTGCATGTACCAAGAAACATATTGCTGTTATCAAGGGCAGCTTTGAGTGACCTTGGTGCACAAGAGCATCAAACTCAGTTTTGTTTATTAAAGATTTCTTTGTTCCATTTGTGTGCACGTTCTAACAGCCACAGCACTGCCAACAGTGTAGAACTCCTGAAACTAGAAAAAGTCTGCCCTTCAACTAAACATGGGATACTGCAATTAAGGTTACCTATAAAAGTACTGCCAAAACATTACCGGCAAAAAGAAAAGAAACTAGTGGGGATTTTTTAAATTTTGTTTTAATTAAGATGACTATTATCTAACTCTCAGCTGGTGACCTTTTATAAGTGTGAGCTTTACAAAGCCGGCTTCTGAGCGGAGTGCTCAGAGAGTAATCATAAGTAAGCCATTCCCCGCTTTCCGACTGTTTCTGCTCCGTCAGACGGGCAACACAAACAAGTTACAGTGCTCTGCTAAAGCCTCTGCTCCAGGAGCGCTTTACCCTCCCCGCACCATTGTTACTGAAAACTCTCTGAGCCACATCAAATTAGCAGCAACGTCAGAAGAACTTCAGCTGCTGTGAGATGTAGTTTTGTTTGGTCTTTGGGAATTGCTTGGGAAACATCGACTAGAAGAGAGGCAGCGAGATGAAAGTTGCTTCCTTCTCACGGGCTCAACCCGACTCGCTCTGCGAAGGTTCCGAGCTAGCGGCCTTCGCTTACAAAACAACCCAAAGAAACTGAAACAACCGGAAAAAAAAAAAAAAAAGCCACAACTAGAGCCTTGAGGAAGCAGCGCTCACTCTTCTCTACGGTCTTCAATCCACTCGGTGAACACTCCGAGGGCTCAGCTCACCTGCTCCTCTTAACTTTTTTACGTGGCCGCGGCCGGGTAAGTCAGCCCGGCAGCCAGCGCGGCCCCTCGGGGCTGAGGCTGCTCGCTCCCGCCCGCCCCGCTCGGCCCCGGGCTCTGCCCCTCGCACCAACAGGTACGGCCAGCACCCCCGGCACCGGCGAGCAGGAACAGCCCCGAGGAGCCCGGACGCCTCACCGGGGTAACGCTGCTCTCCGTCTCTCTCGTCACGCTGGGCCATGCCCGACGCGCCCCACAGCCGCTGCTGCGGGACTAGGAGGCGGCCGGCGGCTGCGGCGGGCACTCCATGTCACTGCTCTCCGGTCCCCGCGGAGCAGCGCCGGGTTCAGCGCGGCTGAGGCGGAGCAGCCGCCCCTCGCCGGCGGCCCCCTCGGCGTAGCGCGGGGCCTCCCATGGCGGCGGCGGCGGCGCACACCTGGCTGCGGGACAGGTGCCGGGCTCCTCCGGCGATGCTCCAACCCCCGCAGCCCGGACTCCTCCCGCCCCGCCTCCGCTCCCCTTGCCCGGCGCGCCGGGGAAGCCCCGCCCGCCGGGGAAGGGAACGCCTGCGCGCAGGGGGGCGAGGGGCGGCCGCCGCCGGGCGCCATTTTGAATGGCCTCAGAGCCCGTGCCGGGCTCGCTGGTGGTGCCCGCCCGGCTCGGCAGTGGAGGCGCCCCGGGAGCGGGGCTGTGGCTTAGGCGCTGGTTCCGAGGAGCCCCCGGAGCGGAGAGAAACGGGGCTGTGGCTGAGAGCGCTCATTTCAAGGAGCCCCGGGCTTGGCGGGAGCTACTTTTTGGCCGCCAGGCGCTGCAGCCCGTCCCGCGTTACTGCCGGGGCCGGCTGGCGGCCCTGGCCGTGCCCGGGGGAGCAGGTGGGTGGGTAGGCTGCACTCGTGTTGGGGAAGACCAAACTTCAGTGGGTGTGGAAGTGTGGGCTGCGGAACGTGTGGAGGTAGCGTGCGCAGGTGTGTCCCTAGCTCTGTGGAACTCTGGTAATTATGTTCTGTAACGCCAAAAGTGGAAGCTCTAGGGTGGTAATTGCGATTTTCGCATTTTTAGCTTTCCATTCTCTTCACCTTCGTCTCAAAGTGCGCCCTTTTGGGGGTGGAGCTGTGCACACCCTGCTCTACCCCCACACTGATTTCCGAGCAGTCAGCACCTGATAGGAGCAGAGCTGTCGTGTTTCCTTATCAGCTGTGAAACTCGGCGCGGTTTTGTTTTCTGCAGAGGTCACATGTTTTGCACCTAGAGTCGTGATCATGTCTCTAGAATGGTGGTAAGATAAAGCTGCTCCCATCTGAACCGAGGATTTAAGCACTCCCGTCACCTCACACCTCTCCTGTCTACACTGAAGCTGGAAGTGTGAGGGCAGCAGACACAAATATCTGAACTTGTGTTGGGGCAGCTGGTTCGCTGTGAAGTGGTGCAAACCCATGATTGTTCAAGCTTTGAGACGGGCAAGTTACACTGGAATGAATCGTGAGAGGCTGAGGTAAACCTGTACAGAAGTACTTGCCACCATGACCCTGTTGACACCAATTCCATACTATGAAGATAAGAATTAGATTGTTCTGAAACTGCTCTGAAAATCTACCATCAATCAAAAATTATACCTCTGCAGATAGTTTGTTTCTGTGACTGGATCAGTTCTTAGTCTGCTTTATTTCTAAGATGGGTATCAACATAAAATGATTTAAGATTGGCACTAATTTTTCCCTATCTTCTTTTGAAAATGATTACTATCTCTGTAAGAGAGCTTCCATGTTAAATGTAAATAAATAAAGGTAAATAAAAACAAACCAATTTGAGGCACTATAAACTTGTTTATATGCAAAAGATTTTTTGAGCTTATACTCTCACTAATTCCTTTTAAATTTTTTTCTTCTGTTTTTGAGAGTATGAATCAATTCTTCTGTTGGAACAACCAGAAGAGAGTATTGTCATCATGATGTGTCATTTTACCTAGGTCAGTTGTTTGGTTCCTAGGGTAAATAAAAGAATGGCAATAGTCAGGAACTCTCCAATTCTGCAGAGTGCCTGCACAGGAAATAATGATGCTCCCAGCTTAATATCATTTAGGCTGAAGAAACAATTAGAAAAACGTGCTGCAGAATCCTTCAGTGGTAAGCAAAGCATATGGGAAGTCACAGAAAATTGCAGCCTAGTCAATATAAAAGAACCAACCCTGTATTGTACGTGAATGGCTGTGTAACTCCTAGGAAAGGGGAAGTAGCAATTCTGGTTGTCATGAGCTATTCCCAAAAGGTGTTTTGCATTAGCAGTTAGTATCAGTCCATTCATGCCGCCTCCATCCCAGGTAAGGTAAATTTCTGTCTGCAAATGTTGTGTATTATTACTTCTCTGTTTGGGGAAAAGCTGAAGGGCTCACATTGTGACTAGTCACACACTAGCTGTGATGAAGTGTGGCATGTGCTAATTACTGAAAGGAAACAGAACAGGTACTTCCAGGTACAGGAAGTACAAAAGCATAACTCAGCATAAAGGGGACCTTTAGCACCTTTATTTTGCAGCAGCTGTGCAAAATTTAAGTCCACACAGAAGGGCACACGGAAATCAATTCCTCCTGTTTAAACACGTGCGTTGTAAGTAAATCCTCAGAGTGTGATAAGAAGTTAATTGTAGCACATAAAATCAGTGTGGTTATTATCAGTCTTTTGTCACTGATTCAGGGTCAAGTAAACCTGCAGCACACTTAATTTTATAAAAATTCATGGAATAAAATCATGTTTTGTTTAAGAGTGTCTTGCATGCAGCTGTTGTGTAGACATGAAATGTTACATAGAGCAGCCTCAAACTGGCAATTGATGTTCACCTGGTGGGCAAAAAAACTTCTACATGTCTATTAATAGCCTGGTGCTAGAGAATTTAATTTTTTTAAAAACATTCTGTTCAAAAGCTCTCTCATACAGGCTCATATTAATGCCAGTAGGGTTTGATATCCCAGGGTTATGGGTATTGTGCAAGAAAGCATGAAGAGTTTTTGCTCTCTTCTGTCTTGGTGATTTCTCTAAAATATACAACATATGATAAAAGTACACCAAATACCTGTCCTTCCTCTGTTTTGGTAGAGCCAAGGAACAGAAATGCAATTTTCTGTCATGCTTCTTATGCCTGTAGATGTGAGAAAGCATTCTCTGCTTAGGCTTTCAGTTCTGTTTTGAAGCTTCAGCAATTTTGTAATTGATACAACTTCAAATTTATTTTTTAAGAGCTAGATGAGAACATCTAGATTGAATTTTAATTCATCACAAGCCAAGTGTGATGCAAGCAGCTTTCAGAGCCAGCCAAACTGAGCTTCATTTTAATCCACTGTGCAGCTCCTCAAAGTCAGTAATTCTCTGCCATCAGCTGGAGGACAGGGTTTTTTTCTTTATTTTAAAGAAAAGATTAGCATGTTGTGAATGTACAGCAGCTGTGCGTCACTGTGAGCTGACCAGCAGCTCCTGCCTCCATTTGCCATCTCTGTGATTTAAGGCAGTTCTGGCTCAGCCAGGCCTGAGCGCAGGGGTACCAAGTGTGGCAGTGCTGGACACTCCCAGATGTTATCCATCAGAGACAGAGAAGCTCTCTCTGAAAAGCAAATGTTAGCAATACAGGAAACATTGCTCCTTTGCCTCCTTGCTTTACAGGATTTCCTGTAGGCACGGTGAAATAATTCATTCATGTTATATGGCACAAGAAAAGGGAACAATGAATATATTCAGGTTTCTACTGACTCGTAGCAATGAAAAGGGTAATAATTCTGTGAAAAATTCAATACCTTGGAAGCAAATGGTGATGTTTTTGAGGAATAAATATTATGCTCTTTACTTCAGATTAATCAATTGAACAAATGAATTTTGTTCACACAAAACTATTTTTGCCTGTATTTGATAGCACAGCCACCATCTGCATGGGTATTCCTACTAGAGGTGGACTCTCTGTACACCAGGCCATTGTAATAGGTTTGGGGTGAATCAGGAACAGCTGGAGAACATGCTATTTCATTATCCCAAAAGGCTGCCTCTTCCTATAGAAACTCAGACCTGATAAAGGATGAGGAAGCTTGATCCATAGCTAGCATCACTTCTGTTACCACTGGGTAAGAACAGACTGAGATGGTTTCCCTCCATGAGACAGCAAGAAAGTGAAGAGCAGGAAAGACAGGGGAAAGTGTGTGAGACTCCCCAGCATGTTTGAACTGATATTACTGAAACACGATGCGTGACAGGATTGTTTCTATCGCTGTCTACAAGCTGTTTGGGAAAGACAACATGAGTAATAAGGTGTGAAGGAGTAAAACTGTATCAACTAAAAACATTACTCCTTGCATAATATCTCAGAATTGCAGAATCCTTAGTGCCCATAAATAATCACTCACTAAGCCTCCATGGTACCTCTGTTACAGATCTTCACTCATCATTAAATCATGCCAGAGAAGGAAACATAGTTGTTATTATGCACAGCTGCGTAATGCAAAGCTGGAGTTCTATTACATTTATTCTATAAAGCAAGCACTATTTAAATTACATTTCCAAAAGATAACACATCTATTCTGGAGCAGTTACCAACATGGCAGCATCTATTGGAACTCACTACAAAGAAAAAATGAAGTATTGGACTAAAAATCAATTGTTGTCTAGACCTAGTAGGGATGAAGGAAACTAAGTAACATTCACTTTTGGCAGGTAACAGATTATTATGCCTCCATGGAACTGCAGTGATTCAAGGAATTTAATTTTTTTGCACTGAATATATTAACAGGAAAAATGGTGGGAAAATATTTAAAACCCATGAATGACAACTTAGACTTCCTGAAGAAGACTTTGTTGTCAAATAGATGAAGGTTCCAGAGGCAAATGATTGAGGGCTAGAACTCCATTGCAAAGTGAAGACCCTTAGAAGCTAAATAGCAATGAAAAAATTAGAAGTTACGAAATGTAAGAAAAAAAGTAAAAAGGCAAAATCCTACTAAAAGGGTATTGGAAACATAAAGGATGTTCTTAATATTTATTATTGCACAAATAAAGTAATGGCAAAAATGAAAAATTCAACACTAGTTTCTGTCCTGTATCTGTAAGGGATCAGGCAGGCCCATCATAGCAGGTAGAGATTAATGAGGCAAATTATTCTTCGGACAGTAGGCCTAAACAATACACAAGTTGTATTTTTTTTCAAACATAAATTGGGGATGAATGAAGGAAAAACTACACAAGTTGGTGGGTCATTACATAATTTCTGACACATTTGTCTAATATGTTCCTAAAAATCTCTAGCAGTGGAAGTGGCATCCCTTTTTTTAGGCAGTGCTTATGTATTTGCTTTCAGTACTGCTACTGTACTGTACTTTCTTTGCTTGAGCATTTCCATGGCTACCAACAGGAAAGCAGAGATGAATCTGAAAATGTACTCATCTATACTTTTTAACAGTATTTTTACTGCTTAAAAGTAAAAATGGTTTTAGAAGAAATTCAAGAGTTTGAATGTTCTGAGTTTTATGAGACAAGGAGAGTTGCTGCTTCTCCCGTGTCTCTGCTTGCAGTGAGTAAAATAAGGCCTGTGCAGAAATGATTGCAGTTAACCCTTCATCAGCAAATCCCAAAATCTTTATGTGACAAGCAGTTGTAGCACTTTAAATGGCTGTTACTGCTGTTAACAGAGGGACAGAGACTTTGTACTGCTTTTGCAGCCCCTGGTTCTTGGATTAGCTGCAAATGCAGTAATGGCAGACACTGTTCTTCCAGAACCATTTGCCCTACAAGAAGGCTGTCAGGCAGAAGGCAGTGCCCATGGCAGCCTCTCAGCTCAGCCTCTGTCCTCACTGTTTACAGGTGAAGTTGTTATACACATATGAAGTAGGGCAGGGACACCAGTGTTGTCACTCAGTGACTTTCTCAGCAGCATACTGGCCCACTGTCAGCTCTGGCAGCTGTGTTTTCTTGTTCATCCCATTATCACCCCATTGGAGCAGAGGTAGGCCATAACATTTATTAAGCATTTGCATGTAATACTACATTTTGAGAGGAACTTGAACAATGGAACAGAAGTCTTACAGTAGGAAGCTAAAATGTTTCAGTAAAGACTCCTTTGTCCCAAACCTCTGGAGTCTTTTTGCTATTAGTTTCACAGGTAATAAAAGAAAATTATGTGAGATGGACGGCAATGACTAATTCATTGGGGATAATACTTAACTATGCTGGTCCTGGCAGGGAAAGAATGAGTTACTGTGAAGGAATCCTGGCTTTCCAAAAGGTTCACTGCCTTCCTTTGTATTTTCACATCAGACACTCCCATGAAGGCACAGTGTGACAGGCATTTACAGCCAGCCTGTCCTACCATTGATGGACGCACTTGCTCTAGGACTATACAGTGGCAGTTTTTGCATGACAGAAGCATTGTTTACACTGGAAACTAATTCTTTACTATATGTGTATTTAATATTAATTCAGATACAGGAATTGAAAAACCTGACTGATGAAATGTAGTTCTTTTATCAAGTATCTTCTATAAATGCAATGAAAATATACCACTTCTGCTGTATTTAAGAAATAATTGAAAATAACATATGCCTTTAAAAGTTTTAACTGCCAATACAAAAGTATTCACTCAAGGACCTTACAGAGGCACTTCCATTATTTCCCAGTGTGTGTTTCCATGTTGTTTTCACTGAACTTCTAATTCAGCAGAATTCATTCTGCATGGAATCCCAGGTTACTTTGCCTGCAGATTTTAGCACCAAAATGCACAAGGCTCCACCAAGTAGAATGTGAGCTGTTGGGGATTTTTTTCCTTTCTCTGAAAGGAGGTGCAGCCATGGAATTAGTGAGATACTGGTTACTTGATGGCTGAACACAAGTTAAAAGCAGAAATAGAAATCTGCTGGGTTATATCCCGTATTACATACAAGTTCTGTAACTATTATGTGAGAGAGGGTCTAGGTTTGCTTGGGTTTGATTTTTTTAAAAAGTCTCATGTTTTCTAAACATGAATTACAGCAATGAAAAGGACTCCCAAATTAAGTATGTCATGCCATTTGTTCAGAATATTTAATGCTTAACTGCATGTTGTATTTATATTATACACCTTAGCTGAAGAAAATGAAGACACACACACACACCATCCAATTGTCCTTTTATATTTTTATTCGGTGTTAAGTAACTCCACAAGAAAACAAAATCAGTTACTCTGGTGTACGTGAAATCAGAACAATACAACCACTTGAAGCAAAAAGTAGAAACAAATTTCAGCCCAGGAATGGAAAACTGATACTTCAATGCTATGGATATGCAATGCGCTTCATCCCACAGTGCGGTTCAGCGTATGCCAACCTTTAATGCTCTTCTTGTTGTTATTGTTGTTGGTGTGTGTTTCTATCCATATAGAAAAACTAAAAACCACACTTCAACTCTCACTGAAAGCCTTAGAGCTTTAGCCATTAAACTATGAAAACGAGTAAAGACAATTTGTTATTGCCCAAGCTCAAGATAGGATTTTATTTTCCCCAAAGGTGCTGGAATCATTACATGCCACAGTGTAACTATGAGCAACACCTTTGTTACTTTTGAGCCCTTTCTTACCAAGGAAGAAGCTCTAGCCAGAATTAACTGAGCTGAAGTTTGTGTTTGAAATATGTCCACTTGGTCACTTCCTGTTCTCAAATGAATTCTATTCCATTCTTCACTGTAGTGATTTGAAGAATTTGTGTGTAAAGTTCTTTTTTTCTTTCATGTTACAGTTAACTAGTTTCAGTGCAGGTGCTAAACAACCTCTCAAGGAAGCTCCAGAAGAAAGTAAAATATATAAAATCTATTCAAAGTCTGCAAATAAATTAAGAAAAGAAACTGTAAAGTGTCAAAAGATTTGCTGTATGAATACAAACCCTAAAACATAATCTAAGAGGAGGACCAAAAGAAAGTCCTTGGATAAGGGCAACCAAGCCAGTTTTAGTAAGGATCTCACCAAAAGCTTGCACGAAGACCGGCATGGTTTCCCAACCACGTATTTCAATTCTTACACTGTCAATTGAATAAAGGCAACAAAACCCAGTTACTCAGAAAGCATTTCTAGCGCAGAACATATTTCAAAGGCAGTTCAGCTCACATTTCAAACAGCTATGTTTCTTGTGAGGTTTATTGCCTGTCAAAAATAATGGTGAAGCTTTTCAAGTCAGTATTGGACTTTCTGCACTTCCTGGTGTTATAGACATGCTGCGATCGTGTAGACTAGTTAGTTGTTGTCATTTTTTAAAACTAGGAGTTGTTAAAAACTCAGAATGTTTAGTTTTGCAAATATTGCTCCTCCTGGCTTATACATTTTGCATAATGTGTTAAAAGCAGAAGGAGTTGATAGTCTTGTACAGATGCAACTTGACAATGTATTGACTTTCTAAGTTAACAAAAGAAAATTTAAAAGCAAGTCACATAAAGCAACAATCACTACTGCAATCACACATGTATGTTGTAAGTCATCACCTTCCCTACCCCCACCCACCACACACATAACTTGCCCCACACATTCTCTCAGAAACACAAAATGAACTACGAGATTTACTAAATTACAGCCACAACAGCAGCTAACTGCAGCAGCCACAGGATTTCTTTCAAGTGAAGCACTGACCCTTTGCATTTAAAACATTGAACACTGAGCATTTTAGAGAGTTTCAGTCATTCAGGCTCAAGTTCAGTTACAGGATGCTTTTGCAGGTTACATGAATGCCTTCATCTGCAACAAGACAACATTCTCATTACTCATTAACAAAATTCACAACAATCCACACATCACCCCAGTGGTTTATTATTTTTGGTGTTACTTTTTGAACTTCTGCCCCACATTGGCAAATTGCTAAAAAGGACAAAAAAAAAAAAGAAAAAAAGGAAAAAAATAAAACCCACATTGCCTCCATACCTACAAAAAATCCTTGGCTTCTCCAGTTAGCAAAAATACAAACCATGGTATCCTCAGTGTTGGTTTGTGGGAGGGGGGAATCATAGGATAGAAAACACAGTTTCTGTAAGTCTCTAAAGCACAACCCTGTTGTTCCTACTTCAAAGTTATGAGATTTACTGAATGAAGACTGGACAAGTCATTCATGCTTTTCTCCTGCATTCAGAAAGGCACTGATAGATTACAGTGTTAAGTATTTATCTCCCAGTTCTTAAAGAACAAAGCCTAATGTGCAGAAAGCTGAAGTCTCTGAATAGCAGAAGTAGTTGTAGACACTGCGATGCTAAGAAGATCGTAATAGTGGTAGGGCTACAGTTACGAAAGAAAATAACTGCAATTAAGATGCAAAAAAGCAGTGGTACTACTAAGACAAGCACATGCACATCCATTCTTGATTTGACAACACAATCTAGTCTAGTTCAAATAGCCAAGAATTTAACAGTATTTTTTGGGAAAAAAAATCTTCAACAGGACAGCTGTGTCCTCATCTATAAAATAAGCAAGAAGAGAAAGATAAATACACATCTGAATCCATTAACTGAAGAGGAAACTCAAGTTGTTGTTTTAGAGCTACAGACCCTCAAGAAAGATAGTTTTCCATCTCATGGTACTTTTCAATCATCTGCTCTACTCTGCAGTTTTTAAAGTTGAGTTCGAGAAAAAAGCTCCTCCTCACATGGATCAGCCCATTCGCTTCCACCTTCTGAAGCTGTGTCTTCAGAGCTGGAGCTATCACTGGAGTAGATCTTCTTCCTGAAGCCATTTGGTTTTGCCTCAGCATTTATATCATCTGCACATCTTGCTTCATAAACAGAAGAAACCTAAGGATTTAAACTGACAGTGTTGATGGGGAACAATAAAGAACATGCTTGCTTTTCTCTGGGCTGGGAGGTTATATGGATTTTTAGTTGTCCAAGAGAGATGCCACGATTACAGGGCAAGTCCTCCTCATTCCTGACTTAGTCCACTATGTAGAAAGGACTGCAGAACAGCAGGGAAAAAAGGTGGTGCTTTTATTATTTTTTCCTATTCCTTAATTTTAGGATTTGCACAACACAGCAAGAGAATCAAAAGTGAACTCAGGATGTATCTTTATCACAGTTCATGTTAGAAAAATTACTGTAAAAGTTATCTCCGAAACTTGATAGTAAGTATTAAATAGTAGGAAAACACAGCACAGATCTGACTAAACTTCAAGCAAATGTATTTTAAATATATTTTCATCTGAATGAGTAAAGCCATAGCAAGCATGTCACAATGTTAAACTAAGCACTATCGTCACTCGGAAGTTTAAAGGTATATCAATAAACACATGTATACATGAAATTTTTTCACTAGAGAAAAAACCAGAGTTTTTTTGCTTGCAATGAGGACAGTATTCAGCATATAGTATCTTTATGTCTTTATTTGCTGGTCCTTTCTGCCCTCATAGTGCACTTCATCTCACTCTACACTTACTGAAATTAGAAGTTGAAGGTAAAGAAGACTCATGTTTAACACTCATGACAAGCAAATGGCAAGCATTCCCAAAGGAAACTGGCTTTGCTTATCTACTAGAAGCACAGCTGTTTGTACAAAGGGTTGTACTCCCCAAAGTACAACACCCTGAGGAACTTTTAGAAAGATGCTCAAGATGCAGAGGACGTTAAAAAACAAAGTAAGAGAAGAGAAGCTTTTGAAGGTTTTTGCAGGAATTTCATTTGAGGGTAGACTGAGAACTGTGATGAAAGGAAAGATGCAGTAGCCCACCCTTATAAAATAAGAAATAAACTTCCTCCCCCAAACCATTGACAAACTTACCATATTAAAATCTAAAAGATGTTCATCGTCATTGGATACTTCCTTTACATCTGCAAGTTCTCCTACACCATTCTCTCCCTTGGCATTTGTATAGCACTCTTATATTGTTTTTGTGGGGGTATTTCAGATGCAAAGGAAGAAAAAACAGAATTGAGGAACACTGTTATTTACATTTACCATAAATTTCAGCATCCAGAGATGTATTCTTGGAATTCACACTCTATGCCATGTAAACTCTGTGCTTGTGGGGGTTTTTATGGTCTGACACCCATAAAGAAATCACCATAATACCTCATGGAAACGTCATCAAATCCTACCTGAATAACTAATAGTAAAAGAAGAAGCTACTTAGTTAATGAAAACACCTAAAATATCAAAGAACAAGAATGATGTTTTTGATGATAAATGGTTCAGTCCATTTTTCAATTCTGATATTGCATTGTGTTCCACATCACTCCGATTTCTATACCCATACTGTGTAGACTGAAACAGTAGCGTGCTCCTCACTGAAACTCAAGAACCCCAATTGATGTGAATGGCTATGATTTCTACTTACCAGAGTAAACTTGTATATAGAACATCAACATCTATCATGTAGATAGATACATAAGGATCACATGCATCAACACCCACATATAAAAAGTACCCATACTGAAAACTGGATACAGAAAAAGCTTTGTGGAAGAGCAATGTCAGCTGTGAGGATCAAGTCCCGGTCTTGTTTAAAAACTGAGTCACACAGAGCAAACCGTGGCTCTGCTGTCCCTGACAGACACGGTGCTGTCCCTGACAGACATGGTGTTGTCCCTGACAGACATGGCCCTGTCCCTGACACGGTGTTGTCCCTGACAGACATGGCGCTGTCCCTGACAGACATGGTGTTGTCCCTGACACGGTGCTGTCCCTGACAGACACGGCCCTGTCCCTGACACGGTGTTGTCCCTGACAGACACGGCCCTGTCCCTGACACACACGGTGTTGTCCCTGACAGACATGGTGTTGTCCCTGACAGACACGGCCCTGTTCCTGACACACACGGTGTTGTCCCTGACAGACATGGTGCTGTCCCTGACACGGTGTTGTCCCTGACACACACGGTGTTATGCCTGACAGACATGGCGCTGTCCCTGACACACACGGTGTTGTCCCTGACACACACGGTGTTGTCCCTGACAGACATGGTGCTGTCCCTGACACGGTGTTGTCCCTGACACACACGGTGTTGTCCCTGACAGACATGGCGCTGTCCCTGACACACATGGTGTTGTCCCTGACACACACGGTGTTGTCCTGTCCCTGACACGACGCTGGCCGCCAGGGGGCAGCCCCGGCGCCGCGGCTTGGCGGGGGACCCTGGTCCCCCTGTGGGAAGACTGACGGACTGACTGACGGCTTTGGCCAATGTGGCAGCTCTGAGCATCCATCTGCTCCTGCACTGGGCACACTTCTACACCTGGGAGTGAAGTAAAAGTTAAAATGTTCTTGGAAGTCACCCAAACTGTCCTAAACACCAAAGTAAGGTTGTTCTGGAACCAGCAACACAGTTTTAGTTGGTTGCGCTTAAAGGTGTGCTTCAAAAATAATAGCTGACTAATCTTCTTTCAAACTACTAAGGAACCAGGTCTCAAATCAAAACTTTCTCACCCTGAGCCTGTACTAACAGAAAGCACCAGAGATCCTGTCAATTCAGGATACTAATTCAGAATGGTCTTGTTTAGCTTCTTGCTTTGGAGACAGAAAAAGTGAATTGGTATGCGGGCAAAAAATGCTGCTGGGATTCTTGCCGGTCCACTGAAAACCTGGCCTTGAGTCAGTTGTCAGATGCTAGGCATTCCTGGGAGTGCTGGAAGCACACCTGCTATGGTCACGAGCAGCCTGCCTACTAAGACTGGACTTGCTCTCTGTGCAGGAGAGAAAAATTCCCAGTCTGTCAGTGTGAAAGGAGTGGGCAAGTGGCAAATCCCTCTCCTTCCCAGCCTCAAAGAGATTCCACACATTCACTGAATAACTGGCACGTTATTTATGCACACCCATAAAAGGTAATCATCGTGTTTTCGCATTCTTATAGACTTATCTACCTAAGAAGTATTTTTCAGGATGAAACATTAAAAAATGTAATAAAGTGTTTTCACAATCAGAGATTTCCTGTTTATTTAATTTCAGGCTTTGGAATTAAGTAAACATGTGTAAATGTTAGGATTATTTTAAAACCACTTTCTTTTAAAACCAATTTAGAATCATGCTAGAGGTCTACTACAAGTGCAACTGAAGCATCCCAGTTCTCTCTCAGATGAGAGATTTTTTTGTGGAAGCTTACTGGTGTGGGTTTTTAAAATACAGACAGTAAATCCAATTCATCTGCAGCAATTCTAATCCGTAACAAGGAGCATTTCATTCTAATATGGGTGCAACAGCAAGTTAGTTCTAACAGGCAGAGGTGCTTACCTTCACATTGTGACGCAGGAAAAAGGGGAGAATAGAGCGCCTTTTCCCACCAGCATTGCTTTTCCTGGCTGCCACTCATTCTCTGCAGATTAGTATTCAATACAGGAAAGTGTTTAGACAAGAATCACACTTCATTTTGCCATAAATAATATACTTACATGTAGAGGAGGAAATTCTGGTATTACAATGAATTTTCCTAAGCCTTACAGGTCACACAGCTCAAGTTGTAACATTAATGGGAAATGATTGTCAAACTACAGTGGAACATTCATTCTCTGAACTCTTACAGCCAATATGAACTCCATGCTGGAGCTCAGACTTTGCCCATACAGAGTTACAGAAATACAGAAAACAATACTTTAATTCCAGCCCTACACTTTAGAATCTAGAGAGCTACCCAAGAGATAGAAGTACAGTGACATGTTAGCCAACATGACAAACAGTTCATTGTAACACAAGACAGAGAAGACAGAGGACAAAAAGTGGCAAAATTTCATGTTTAAAGTTTGGGAGGATGAATTGGCAGAACAATTAATCAATGGAAAAACACAAAATTAGAGAATTATGTGTAAACACAAGGAAAAAGAGGTTATGAGGATGATCAATGATTTGTCTTTATGGTAGAAGTAATCCGTTCACTAAGACTGCCAAAATTCTCTCCCTTTCCCCATATTTTAATGCTAGTTTAATTTTACCAGAGGCCTTTCCTTATGACATTGATGGACATGGCTAAAATAGCAAGGGCTTGCCACAACACACATGCCCCCAGTTTCAGTGCTGTCCCTCAGGTAACCCCATTAGCTTTCAAAAGATTATGCCACCTTGTAACATCCTCTATAGATATTAGAATGATTCAAAAAACAAACAACAGTGCAAACGCCTACAATAAACATGAACAAATGAGCTTCAACACAGACTTTCTAGCCAGCTTCCTCCTCAGTAAACTTGAGAATGTTTAAATATGCAAGATTAATAAGCATCCTTTTGTTCCTCCTTAACCTGCTGTAGAACTACACACTCATAGAACTTAAACTGACAAACACTCACTCCTTAATAAAGAGAAGCCCCTCTCAAACCAAAGGAGTGACTCAAGAGTGCTGTATTTAGAGACATGTCCTAGATTCAACTTCTTTGAACTTATCCATGCTGGTTTCCTGTCATAAGACCCAGGAACAGACTTTTTGGAACTACCCTCCAAAAATTCAAATCCTTAATTCCAGAAAAAAAAATTCTTAGGAACTTAAACCATCGGTTGGTGTCCTTTTTTAACATTAAAAAAAAAAAAAAAAAGAAGCAGCTCAAGGGTATAAGCAGGACATAGTAAGAAATATGTGCATTTACAAATACATTCAATCATGGAAGCCTCACTCTGTGCTGATTATAGATAGAGGCATCTAAACTCCATAGGCACAATGTATTATTAACTTCAAAGTCTCTCCCCTGCTGCTGTCACACCTGCACATGGGATAAGCTGCATGAACCTCAGCAGGTACTGGCAAAGCCAGCATGAGTCTGGCAGGGCACAAGGAGCTGCAGCAGCTTTGCTTCCCAGGCTGAGGCACCAGCAGAGCTCAGCCCCTGCTCTGGGATGGCTCCATGGCTGAACCAGCACTGGCTGCTTCAGCCCCCCTGTGCTTCCATCACAGCCCTGACACCTGGAGAGCTGGGGCAGCTCCCAGAGAGCTCCCAGCTCATTGCTGAATTTCTGTTTGGGAGGGGATAGAGAACACTTTTAATGTCCATTTTATACATTTGCAAAAGAAAAGTTTTTTCCTACAGTTGCTGAAGTGTTTCCTAGAAATGCAGTCTCACACTGTGAAATTTTCTGTGAATTAAAGAGACGTTCCCAGTCAGGAAATACAAAATACCCACTCCCAAATAGCTTGAGTCTATCTTCCTTTGTTGGCAATCTTTCCTTTTGAAAACAGGATTTTCAATTTATGTCTCCTTCTCCTCCTCTTTCACATGTACTCCTATACACTTCCAGTGTTTTATGAAAAGTTTTATTAAGTTTTCCAACTAACCATCTAAATAGCTATTATTTAGAATGGTGATAATAAATATTGTGACTGGAAGTCTCTCCTCTCTCAAACCATTCATATTCATGTTACTTTATTCTTAAGTTAAACTCATAGACAGCAAGGCAAAACCAGCTACAATGCTGTTTGACTCCCAGTTTTGCTGCAGGTCAGAGAGAAAACTGATGGGTTTCCTTTCTGGTTTTAAAGCTAGGCATAGGGTAACTGAGGCTTCTCCCAGACTATGAGATACTAATTGGAAAACACCATCAGTGACTAGCTGTACTGCTTCACAACACTTGTTGACAAGGATCATGGCTGACAAGGGTAACAAAAGGCTTGAAGAATGTGAACAGAATAAACACTAAAGCCTCAGTATAGCCTGAATGAATATTATCAGAAGTGTTACAACTGACAGAAAAAATCATATTAATCTGTAAGCAAATATTTCTTTGAACCTGCTCTGCAAGCCCTTACTATCAGGAAGAATACAACACATGAATAATTCAGAAGCCAAAGCAGTAAGGAACCCATTGACTCCCATTCCAAAACATCAGGCCCTAATTTTAGTTCAACAGACACCAAGTGAAGATACACTTGGCTCAAGAAGCCAGTCACAAATGAACAAAGGGAGCTGAGTCTAGACTTTATATTCTTAAAACCTATTTGGCAGTAAACTAATTTTGAATTTTACTGAAAATATATGTGGAAAGGACTCTATGACATAATCTAGCCTCTACTCTTGCACAAAGCTGGAATCAACTACAACGTACTATTCCTTCATTCAGTCTCATCAAGGCAGAATTTCCACTGCTTTCCTAAAAAATAACTGAGCCTTACAGTATGCTCCTTGTCTGGTTACAATTCTCATTCCTCAATTTCCCTCAGTGTGATTTAAGGTAATCACATCCAGTTCCTCTGTGTTAACTGGAGCCTACAGAGAACACAGCTTTTCCCTTATCTCCTCTAACTATGAACATGGCTTCTGCAAAACTGCTGCCTCTGCTCAGAGTCTCTCTTATTTGAGAAAAAACACCCCCAGTTCCTTCATTCTTTTTTCCTAAGTAGTGACCTTTGTGTTTTTTGTGTTTTCTCCTCAAGACATCCTTCCTCATACAAGGAGCCCAGTACTCCAGCACAGCAACTCTGCTCTTACAGAAGGGTATTCCTGTTCAGGGATCTCCATGTTGCTGTCTTTTGCAGTGTATCATTCCTGATATACACTAAACTATGATGTATTTGAAAATGCTTTTCTGTTCCACATCACCTCCTCAACTGTCACTCCTCCCATAGTGTTAGGAAAGAGGGTTATTATTTTCTGTAGAAATTTTAGTTGTCCCAGCAGTATTGCATTTTATGTTTCAGATGCTGTTCAGATTTAACAACTTTTTGATTCTAATCCTGTCTTCCAGTGTACCTGCAGACCTTCCCAGTTTGTTATTATCAGGGATTTTCATAAACATGCCACATACTCAAAAAAATAATCATCTCTGTTGTCCTCTAGTAAGCCACTGACTGTTATTGTGAGAGTGCAATCTTTCTCCTAAACTAATACTTGGAAACTTCCTGCTACTCACTCATTTGGGCCATTTACAGTTTACAGTACAGTTTAGGCAATTTAAGAGGGTCATTGGTTCCATTTTCCCTGAGTTCCATTTTCCTCTTTAAAAACAAGATTTGCTTCTTTATATATTTTCTATCTTCCATGTGTTTTCAAACAAGTAGGCTTTTCTCAAATTAGTTGCTGCTCTTCATGATACTCAGGTTAATACTGCAATGACTCACTGAAACAGTGTAATATCTGTATTTTCATAAAAAATGACAACAGATGCACTAATCAATACTTTGGATATTACCTTTTCATAGCTTTCCAAGCTTGTTAGTTCTGTTTATAAAATATCTTTCTGTCATCTTTCTGTTTCTGATTTACTTCTAGAATTTCAGGTGTACCAAATCTTTTTTATTTGCTTTGTTTAAACCTTGAGGTTTTTCCCTCATGATTTTTAAACTGTTATTGTGAACTCTATCTTTTTGAAGTTCTTTCATACAATCCCTTCAATATCTCTGCAAAATAATGTTCTCATAATTAGAAAGTTAGAGCTTAAAAGTCTTTGTAGGTGTTTTCATCACCTGCCATGATCAGCACTTACCAAGGACTATCTGGCCCAGTCCTGTCTTAGGTAGCCCCCAGATTATTCACTATTTACAGTTAGCCCTTTGCTTTGCATGTGGATGACTCTACATGCTCTTTCTCCACTCGATTTCCCTGATTTTAAGGCACACAGTAGACACCTCCAAATTTTGTCTCCCCCTTACCACTACCTGGATATATGAAAGCTTACCTTCTACCCTGCTGACCTCATAACCAATGTTTATAAATCATTCCTCTTCCCTTCCTCTCTTGACAGCTCTTTCCAAAGGTGTTATGCACTTCCACTGCATTACTCCACTCCAGCACAGACCCTCACCAAATCTCAAGGCCAATTCAGTCATGTGATACACAAACACCGTTTTTGACAGCAGAATTTCCTCATCCCCAAAACCAGTGTCTCAGGCAGGTTCAGACCCTAAAACACCAGAGGTCCTTTTATTTATCTCAAGGACCAGACAGGATGAGCATTCTTTGAGCACACCTGCTGGACTGGAGCCCATATAAAATGTTTTGACAGGAGATGCAGTGTTGGTATATTCACAGGCCATTACCTGGTGCAGACTGTGTACTTACCCATGACTCCACAGCTAAACAGTAGGAGCATTTACTCAGAAGAAAAAGGACTGTAGTTTGTGGGGGACAAGGGAGCTCTGTTTGTGGGGTTTTATGTAGTTGTGTGGGTGGCATGTGCTGGTGGTTTTTTGTAGAGGTTGTTTGGTTTAGGCTTTTTTTAAAAATTGTTTTGTTGGTTTCATTTTCTTGTTGGTTTAATTTTAGTTTTTTTTAATCTTATGGCTAGATATATAAATATCATTCATGTTTGAAAAAATTCTGCAGGAGCTTTTTGCAAATTCCTGCTGCAAAATACACTGTAATTCTAAAGCAAGTGCTCTAATATAGAAGGTAAGAGGGAGGAAACTGAACCAGATTCTCCTACAATCTTGTTCATAAATAGGAGGTATTCAGAGATGTGTGCTTCCACAGCACATATATAACTCAAGTTTAAGTGATGCAAACCAGAATGTGTTACTATTACACTGTGGTTTATATTAGTATTTTCACATTCATTATTTTTGCAAAAATACTGGTGGTATCTCAGAACACAACTCAAACCTTATATTAGATGACTGACTTAAACAATGACTTTCATTTCTGTCCAAAGTCAAGCACAGAAACACAGGAGATTTCATTTTAAAAAAATCTTTACAAATATTGATCTATACTAATAAATCCACACCACAGTGCCTGTTTTTCCCCCATGCATGTATGTGTGGAGTGTCCATGAAAAAAGTTGCTCCTAGACTGTCCTAATTCTAGGTATTTTATATTGATTTAGCTTAATGGTCATGAAAATAAATAATATCACTCTTAAAAGAAAAAAGCTCACACACATCTTTTACAGACCTTTAAGCACAATAAGAAATTTAAATAAATACTCTTGAGCCCAAAAGCCAATTACCTTCAGACTCCAACTACAGGTGCTTAGAAAAGCCTAGAGTGTGCACACACCTTCTGGAGACATGGCAGACAGAGGGGGACAAGTTAACCCAGGCAGTCTGAGCTTAGAGGGTAATGAAGCTCCCCAAGCCCCCCAGGAAGAGCTGAACTGCAAACCAAACTGGAGTCTAGACTGCTGAGAGGGTTGTTGGCCCTTGGTACTTCTCAGTGGTTTATCACTTTGAAGCTATGAAAATGCTTACAAAATCATGTCACCTGAGCAAGGGAAGCAGTAAGTTTTCCTCTTGCAGTAAGGAACTCAAATAAAATGAAATACCAGGGCTTTCTGAGCACTGTTCACTACCAAAAGACCTTTTATAAGCCTCAGAGCTACCATAAGCTATGCCACCACTGTATATACCAGCCACTTACTAGTTACTTGAATGGATAAGTGGTTGAAGTGAAGATGAGAATAAGCAACCTCACAGATCATTACACATCCAGAAAGAAGATCTGAAAAGGGCTGGAAGGAACTTCAGGCTCTTGCTGCCACAAATAACTGTAAAATCACTTGTTCATTCATTATGCCCTACTGCATGATGAAGTTACATTTCACTTACTCCTGGTAAAGGCAATTCCAGAATCTGTTCTGACTTACAGTCTAAGTTGATTAAGTTTTTTGATGACTCTTTCTGCAAGGCCTGCCACAAACACAGAAACCTCCCAAACTCCAGTAAAGATTTCTGAAGCCACTTCTCTGTTAACTTAACAGAGCTGCAGGAACCAAGATGTCTAGAAAGGTTCTGGAAAAGTCACAAACTTGATTCTCTTGTGCAAGCAGCAGATATCAGCTTACTGATGCTGGGAAAAGAAGCAATTAATTTAAAGAAGGATGAGAGAAGAAACAAATAAGAAAGAAGGAAAACAAGAAAGTCTGATTTTGTTAAACAAAAAGGTGAGCTTTAGTTTTAGCAAGAGAAAGGTTAGCTTGCCTATGTATGAGTTAATGTTTCAAACTTATAACTGAGAAATATGCAATTGCACAACACAAGCTGGGTGCAACTCTTCAGTTGAAAATGGAAAAACTTCCTCCAAATGTAAATACTACAATTGCTGAGTATGTGCAAGAGGAGGCTGAAGAGGAAAAGAAAATGTACAATGTAAAGAAAAGAAAATGTAAGATGTAACTTATAGCTATCCAGACAATATCTCTGGGCTGGCCACACATCTAATTCATTTGATAGTTAAATGTTTCTACTCAAGAACAGAGGCAGCTCACAGCAAGAAAAACTCAGGGTACTTTTGGCTAGAAAGGATTTTTTATCTTGATTATTACTTAACTTATGGCTACTATTATCAGAAAGAAACCTTTCTGAGCTTAACCCACAGTTATGCTGAGGCTTTCTCATGGTACTGTGGTAGTGAGGGATATTTTGCATCCACGTTTTATTCCTTTTTGGCTCTATGCTGACAATTAAGCCTTTTTACAAGTCTTTCTTTGCTGAAGTTTACATCCAGTAGTTCAACTCCAAATTCTTCTACTTGGAGTATACTTCTATATTGAAAAGACTGACTTCAGAACTTTTTCTTCAGAATTTTAAAATATGTTTGAATCAAAATCAGTAATATTTCATTACTCAAAATTTATGCACATTTTAACATTTTATATGTAAATCAGATAACCTAAAAACCTAAGGTAAACAGATTTTTAAAGTCACATGAGTGTACACATGCATATATTTTTAAAGGTATGCAAGATGACACCAAAATACCTGAAGATGGCTAATTTTTCACAGAATCACAGAACGACTGAGGTTCAAAAGGAACTCTGGAGGTCATCACATCCAACTCCCCCTGCTCAAGCTGGGCCCAGTAGAGCAGGCTGCCCAGGACCTGGTCCAGATGTCTTTTGAAATCTCCAAGGATGGAGACTCTACAGCCTTCCTGGGCAACCAGTGCCAGCACTCGGTCACCCTTACAATTAGCGAGTTTATTCTTATGTTCAGATGGAACCTCCAGTTTCTCTACAAAACTGTATTTTCTAAAGATCTATACAATCACAAACATTTAAGCTGAACTGTCACATGACAAACTGCTGGTTATCAGCTGCCAGCTGCAAATTCTGTAATTTTATATATCCACATACCTCTTCATGCTCTCCTGAAGAAACAGGATTATCCTCATACGTGGGGAAATGACACCCTGCTTTACAACTGCAAAACCTGCCAGTCTCCTCACGTGGCTCCACTATTCTGCAGTTTACTTTGGAGCTCTCCACCACTCTCCCTTCTAGAGATTCTTTCATACTGCATTCTAAACAGGGATCTTGGTTTCCTACTGGCAACATGCCGGCCGACTCTTCTTGGGAATCCAATGATGTCTGTGCACTCTTCTCCATTCCAGACTTTTTTAATCTGGGAAGGAATTTTCCAGATTCAAGCTCTGATTTTCCATAATAATGCCCTTCTTTTTCTGCATCTTCTTCCAGAGGTTTGAGATCTGCTTGCGGATCCTCAAATACATCTACTTGGGGAGGGACAGCAATACCCCCCTCATCTTTTTCCGACTCAAATTCTGACTCGCTTCCACCACCTGGAGAAAGTTCAGATGCAGAAATTGGGCGAAAGTGAGTCCTGGGAGAAATCCGTATAGCCCTGTACTGCGTTCGATCCACACCACATATCCTGGGGTGTAAAACCTCACTGTCTGAATCAGAGCACAGAATCGACTTAGGTTTAAAACTAGGGCTGAAGGATGCAATTCCTTCTGGCTCAAACGAACACTCTACATGAAGAACTTGTGAAAATGGATTGTTCAGGTCAAAGGAAGAGAATGAGTATTCAAGTCCTGGTTCTTCGACTTGAAAGTTCCCACAAGCTCCCAGTAAGTCTTCATGGAAGATAAAAGAAAAACCCTTATTTAATCCATTATCTCCACTCTTGGATTGCTCGTTCTGTTCAAATGACACAAACGGCCTCCATAATTGCCTGTGCCCAGGGGCAAAGCTATTACCTGGAGTCATAAAAACATCTGTGCCAGCTATTGTCACCACATCGGAAGCTGCACACTGCAGTAAGCTCCCCTTTGAGTGACCAGGTGGCACCACTGCCCATTCTCCATCACTGTTAAATGTTTTGAGCTCCCCATACACACCACCAAGTATAAATGAGTTTTCTTTATCCTGGTTAACATCCCAGGGTTTTGATGGTGTGGTATAGTCACCACCATCTACTTTTGATAAATCATTTGAGACAAAGGCTCTCTTCTCTACATTCTCCTTTTGACCTTCCCAAAGGTGATACTCTGATCTTTGCACTGCTTTATTGGGTTCCTGGAGGGTTTCAACTTTTGCTTCTGTATCCAAACAGCAGCAATAGTTATTTACATCAGTTGAAAACAATTCATCTTCTATTCCTTCTATTTCTACCATTGCTGCAGAATTTCTGTCTGTCATATTTGTCCAAATATCTTTAATAACCCCTGAGCTGTAGCCATCTCCATGTGGACTGCTTTCCCTACACCCTTGTGTAGTTTCATAGTCTTTACTTTCTGCTTTTTGTTCTAGCTGAATACCACAGACAGATTCTAGCTTAGATTTCTTTTTGAAAATCAAAGTGGGCATTTCTCCTAAACTTCTAGCTTGCTGCTGGCAGGTTTCTTCTGGCAGAAAATCTAGAATTTCTTCATCTACATAATTCGAAGACACTCTAGGAACTACATAATTAATATCTTCTGCATTAAATTGCGTGGATTCTTCATATGGAATATTTATAGTCTCATTGTCTGAACGTGTTTCTTCCGAGTGTGACCATGGACTACAGGTTCTTGTTGAAAGATTAGAACAGTGTTCATTTTCATCAAAGGCACTATTTTTGGTCCATATTAGCAATCTAGACTGTGTTTTCCCAAGAATATTAGCAGTGCTACTAGAATCTGCATTTTCATTTCCCAAGTTGAGTGTTTCAAAAGAAAATGGTAAAACAGAGTTACTGCATTGCACTTCAAACACTGAAAAACAAGAGTTTATACCAGACCCTTCATTAATATCTGAAAAGAGCTCTTGATTGCCAGCAAGCATGTGTGAATTAAGCATTGTGCTGTCTAGGATGGGGGAGAATCTGATCGGAGAATCTCCTCCAAAACTTTCCCCATCTGCATCACCAGAACTAGAAGATGAACAGCACTCCCAAAATTGAGCTAAATTACTAAGATCTTGCAAGAACCACCCTTCAGCACCAACAGAGCTGGTCGAATCAGTCCATATTGCACTTTCCCCTTGCAACTCCATTCCATCTAACACTATGCAACATTCTGCCTCAAAATCAGTTTTTTCTTTACTCTTCTGTCGAATCATATTTAAAATCCGACTCTCCCCTTGCATCGTATCTGAGGCACCAGGATCCAACATGGATTGATCAATATCCACTTCATAGAAGTGCGTTAGTTCTGACAGATGAACATCATCTAAATACTTGTCGTCCTCTGGTTGAGAACATATTGAGGTCCCAGTGAGGTCAATATCCTCATTTAGAACTGCAGGCATTTCTACAAAGTGACCATCGATGAAAGTACCTGCTGCGAGGTATGTTTTATGAGTATTATTGTTGCTAATACAAAGACCATGCACTGATTCAGACAACTCTTCTACAGCCTCTGATGTTACTCCACATATATCTTCTCTGTTGCGGTACGTAGTCTCCAGCTTGCTTTTTCTGCTAAGAGGAACAAAGTACTCCGTAATCGGCTCAGTATACCACAAGGGCTCTTCTTTATATTCCTTTTCGTTTCTACTGTCTAAATACAAATCTTTTCCATCACTACCGCCAGCTTCTTTTCTTCCAATTTCTTTTAATGGCCTTTTACCTCTTTTGCACAGTTGTTTGATGGACCCGCTGCTGCTGCTGCTGCTGCTTCCGCTGTGGACTTTTCTATCAACCTTTTCACCAGATTTCACTGACAGCCTGCTCTGCCCATTCCGCCCTTTTTTACTCCGAACCTCTCTTGTTTTGTGTCTCACTTTAATACATTTCATGGATGCCTTGTATTCACCTTGATTACCACTAGAACTTGAGCCAGCCTCACTGGATCCTGATGACCAGGAGCGGGGACGCATCTTCCCTTCAGATTTATGTCGGACTTGCTTTTTGTACAAAACAGGCTTCTCCTCAACGGTGTTGTTACTGAACTTGTTTTCTTTCTCGTTTTTACTCTTCTTCTGCTGGGTTCTTTCCTGTACAGTGGCAGATACTTTATTACTTCGGTCTTTAGTTACTTCACTTTCACTATTGCAGTCCTTTGGAGAAGATGTATCCGTGCTAGTTGGTGGAACAGTGGATGAAGATGAGGAGCTAGAGTAAGAGCATACTTTGGATTTATTCCATACAGTCATAATTTCCTGCAGGCAAACTGGCTTTTCAGAAAGAGGAGGAAATGCTTCATAGTACCTGAAAGCAAAACAAAAGGGACATTTGGATTGTAGAGCTTCAGATAAGTATTAAAAAACCACAGCAAAACACTACCAGTCTAATTGCTAAAAATCTAGTTTGCATTACATATGCACATGCCACTCACTGCACTATTTGAATGATATCAAAAGGAAAATTAAAATGAGCTTTAAAAGTGGTTATATTAATATATGTTTAGAAATATACTGCATACAAGTAAAACAATTTCCTTTTCAGAGACCACCAAACATCACTGTAGAGAGAAATCTTACATGCTGACAACACTGGCTCCAGGTTTATTAGATACTGTGGTAATTCACTACAGTCTTCTTAAATGTTTGATTTAGATGAAAAAGTCCTGAATTTCAGTTTTTAAAATTTTCTTTTATGAAATGAGACACAATCTGTTACGTTATACATAGTTTGATCATCCAGTTATTAAGAAAAAGCCATTAAAAAAAGAGTAGGTTTTGAGTAGTTTAAGATGCTTAATAGCTTTATGCAAGAAGTACAAGATTAAAATTGGGTTTTCTGCAACATTTACAGTACTATGTGTTTGGTAGGAGAGAGCTTTTTACTGAATCACATATACTTCAATGAAAACTTATTTAAAATTGTTAGAAGTCAGTTAAATGAAATGCACATTAGCACAATCAATTCCCTGTAGACAAATCATCCATTTAGTAACATTTCTACCAGGCTGTTGCTACTATTAAGAGATACAGAAGCAGTTGTATCTCCAAGAGAGGTGAATGACAAAACTCCTGGGTAGTTCAGTAACAATGGACTCAGGTACTTGCTAACTAGGAGATCACTTTGGTTATCAAGAGTTTAAAGGTTACAAGAGTTTGTTTGCCATTTCTGCAATAGAAGACAGCGAGATCTGAATCCAGGAAACAAATTATTCTGTCCTTGTAAATCTACATGTCAATTAATGTTGTTTTAAAGGTTTTTGGTTGATTTAGTCTTCAGGAAACTAAAATAAAGTATGGTTTGAATGCTGTATATAGTCAAATGAACGCAGTCTGGGCTTTGACAGAAATTAAATTAGCCCATGATACCAAATGCTTATATTTAAATATACAAGATTAACAAAAGAAGATGGCTTGAAAAGAAATGTATTTCTTAATATCCACAAAACTCCAGATTCCCCACTGAGTTAACTTCACTGTGTTAAAATATGTGAATAAAAAGATAAAAGCATCTAAGATAATAATAATAAAAAAAATGCATACATTTCTACTTGATCCTTTGCTGTGGGAGATAAATCCGTCTCAGGAGTCAAAGAGCCTTCTAACTTTTTGTGAATCTTCTCCTCTGTTTTGGAAGAAAATTCCAAATGTTTAACAGAAAAAATCCAAAAAAGACTGTGCACTTTATAACAGTATTTAACAAAAAGCACCAGGATGTATAACTATAATAGTAGTAAAATTTCCATACAACACTGTAAATAACATTAAGAAATTATGAATTACCACCCAAGATTCAAGTTTTTCACACTTGTCCAGTCCTGCAAATCTGACCAAACATGACCAGCCAGCAGTTCCATGCAACCTCATGGCTAGCAATGCCCCACTGCTGAATGTTTAACTGTTCCATGTCCAAATCCTTATCTCATTCTTGCATTGCTACAGACACAAAAAATATTTCTTAAAAATCAACTGTTTAACTAAATGTTTTTACTACTGGCCACACACTTCTCATGTGTTCCACTAAAAGGAAATATCCTAGCAGTAATTTTTGAGCTTTGAGTGGATGTAAAGGCATATTTCCTGTGTGAGAGGTGACTGAATATTTTCTAATTCTTTATATTCCAATGTTTAAAATTAAAAAAAAAAAGAGACATACTATTTTTTTATTTTATATTTTCCAAAATAAATGCTCAATATCACATTGGTTCAAGAAGAAATTCACAGCATTATGAAATACTAAGAGCTAAGAATTACAGTTTAAAAACAAAAACAGGGAATAGAAACAGCTAAAACCATGCTTTAAGCAGGTAAATGTTTCTCTTATTTACAGCTATTTATACTACATAATAAGCATATTAATTTTACTCTAACTGTCCAAGGCTGCTGCTGTGTGCCTGAGTAAACATTTAGGTGTGATGACCTTTCACTAGAGACAATACAACTTTACATTATGTTCCCTCTCCCCTGAGCTTGACATCATAAAGTGCCCATTATCATTCCCCTATAGCCCAGAAATTTTAAGTAGTGGTGGTTATTTGGATGCTTTTCACACAAATTGTTTCCACATAATTATTTTGAGGCAAACCTGCTCTTTGCAAGCACCAATACACAAAAGGAATAGAATCAAGCCTACCTTATTTTCATTACTTTTGGTAGAAAGGGGAGATGCTGAATTTGGAATATTTACTAAAAATGCAGGCACAGCTGGATATGAATAGTTATAGCTTTTAATGAAGAAAGCTCCATTTGTGACTGGCTATTTCTTAGTAAAAAAAGCATAGCAATACAAAATTGCTTAAATTATTTGAATGAAATTATTCAAATGTATTTTAAAATTGCATGGCCTGTACTAAAAGCTATTGAAAAACAGCCTACTCCCCCACACCCACCCCTGTCTCAGAATGTTGCAGAGCTGATAAATACAATACATGGCCTCAGAAGTTTAAACATTTTTTCCTCACCTTGCTTACTCTGAAGGTCTTTCAGTTTGGAGCAAAGCTCCTCCACTAACGTTTCAATCCCAGAGCTCTGCACGACAACAAAACCACATGGGGAAAAAAGAAAAGAAAAACAGAAAACATAACTTACTAAAAAGAATTTTAAAGTCATAGAAATATACCAATACAGTAAACATATCTCAGCAGACATACTGTTCTTTTTGCACAGTAACTACATATGAAAAAATCAACAAACATTATTCCTAGTATAAATCCAATCCTATAAATACATTAGTTAGAGGTCAAAATGATTCCATGGAACATGAAGATACATTCACAAAGAGGTTTCAAACTACAGGTCACATTGTTGCACCATTGGATATCCAAAGCTGTGCAAACACAGCATGTCACATTTACTGCATGGTATTGCTGCAGATTTAGCCAGGAGTCTCAGCACAGAAGTTCAATGACCCACTGATCACTAAGATTCATTTCAAAAAGCTAGGCCTGATCCTTCTGGCTGCACAGTTTATACCTGTGGGAATGGGACTGTTAAAAGGATACAGAAAATCAGGTATGAAGGTGGAAATGAGAACAGTAAGAAGGCGTACCCACATATGTGACAGAAAGGGAGAGGAAATGCTTCCACAGCATCTGTAGGCAGAACCCTCCCATAGTCTTGCCAATTCAAAATGACCAGGCATTTTTTTTCTTTTTAAACATTGTGTTATTAACAACACAGGACAGAAGAGGGAAAAATAAACATCTTCATATTCCTATAGTCTCTATTTTTCCTCTTTTATTCTTCTACATAACAAACATACACACAAAATAGTCCAATATATTACCCACAGAGGAAAACCCCATGTCATTCCAATGGAATAAAATTTGAATTCCAGTCAGTTAAATACTAAATAGCAACTTAGAGCCTGAAATGACCCTTCCTGCTGGAGGGAAAACTTAGGTGTGGGTATTTGTATTGTCATTATTCAATGCTCAGGAATTGTGCTCAGAGATTGCACTTCACACTTTCCATAACAGCAAACAGAGCTGGAATCACAGCTAAACACAGCAAACTGGAATTAGTGAAGAAGACCCCAGAGGTCCCCTGCATGTCATCCTACAGCTGGGAGTGGTAAGGAGGGAAGACCATGCAGCTTATTGTATCCTGTTCACACTTTCCTCAGTATCAGCTCCATTGTTGGAAGTCTAGCTCCCATTATACTTGGATAAATTTACACAAACCCTCGAGAAAATTATCTCATCTTCTGAATTTAACATGGTCTTATTGTGCATATAGTTATGGGATGTTTTCTCTCCAAAGGCAACACCAATCAAATATCAAGTTACAGAAATGCACAGAAAAGAGTTTGACTTGCTGTGTCACCCTGGTGGTATAAAGATTTCGTTTTTCCAAGATAAAAGAGTTTCTCATCTCTCCTGATTGCTGTCCAGAAATTGCTGAGAAATGTGAATATATGTCGCTAAAGCACAACTAAGTACTATGAAAAAGAGAATATCATTTATTCGGTCAGACTAGCTTGTTTAATTCACTGTCAGAAAAACACACTTGAAAAATCATACACTGAAGCAATGATTTATATGCTAACTCTAAACTTTAATTATTTGCAGCCAAGTGAGAAAGAAAGCAATGTTCTATTCCCAATTGTATTGCTGCACTGAAGTGCTAAATATAAACCTTTATACCGCATACTTAATTGAGGATGACTTAGCAATATCAAACTTCAGAAGGCATCTTCTATATCAGTAAATTTACCAGTACAAATTTAATCATTCAGCAAGAACCAAGCAGGACAGTAATATGGACAAAGCTATGTAGTTGTAATAATTTGTCACTTTATGCCCTTACCACTCTTGACTCCCCCTTCCTCCCTCAAAAAAGGTCAACAGAGGAGGAGCTGGCCTTGGTTTTCCTGAGCTCCCCAAACTGTCTAATCGAACAGACACCTGTAGCAAACACTCCAAGGAATACAGATTCACCTACTTAATATAACATCATGCTAAAAAAATGCCCCAAACCAGTAACAATATTCTTACCATTACACCGAAGAAGCGAAAACTTTTGGAATCAAACGTTTCATTTCCTCCTGGACCATGAAACTAATACTGGAGTCAGCTGACACCGCCCGCTGTCCTGCCCGGCGCTGAAGGAGACAGCGCTCGCTTGAAAAAAACGGGGGTGGGACCCACTGAGCACAACGCCAGGGCTCCAGAGACCCCTGCTCAACTCCCCACTGCAGCACATGGAAACGTGCTGCAGACGTAACCTAACAAATGCCACGGCAGGTATTTAATGTGTGACACTGGTGTTCTCAGAATATGAGATTTAGTTACTTTTTTTCTTGTTTACCTTAATGCGTTGCAGCTGTAACAACCCCATGGCCTGAAAGTAACATGTTCCAGGCACTGGCTTGGTTCAATAGGACACAGCTAGCGAACAAAGCTAGGGGATCTGCTGGAATTACTTTGCTTATGTTCAAATTTAAAGACAGTCCCCATACAGTACAAATACTGCAGCATCTTAAAACATTTTGAAATATGGAAGTTTTAGTGCCCAATTACGATTGCTTTTTTAATTCCATCATGAAAGGCTTAAATTTCAAAATTGTCTGGCCCAGATTTCTACCAACCTATTTCTCTCATTCAAATTACAAAGGACAGTGCATGATTTTTAATTAATATTTTTCATTTTGCATGACAATATTTCCTGCACACCTAAACCCATTTTATTCTCTTCTACTGTTTTTAACATATTTCTCTTTCCTTCCCCTACTTTAATATACATCCAGTTTCACCAAAAGTTGTCCTTTTTGGCTTTTTATCAGCTGGCTGCAGCAAGGGAAGGATTACATAAAGGATAGGTGTTATGTTACTGGCATAGGAGTGATGGTGCTAACAGATAAATTAAGCTTCTGAACTCACCCAGCATGAACAAGAACAGTCAATCTGACTGCTGGAGTTACAGGACTCCAATAACCACTGTCTTCCTTACTGACCACCATGACCCTATTCAGAGCCTAATTAATGCAGTTCTGCCTAATGAAGAATAGGACCAATTAAAAAAAAAAGAAAAAAAAAGGAAAACAGAAGAGTAAAGCTCACACAAATTTTTATACATATTTGTAAATATGTTTGGTACTTCTGACTTTTTTTGAGGTTGGATTTTTTTTCCCCTAAACACACAAGCACATAGATATATATAATGTCAAATATTAAATCAAAGACCTTTTGAACACACTCTGCTTTGGAAGTAGAGCAGTCAGAGATGACAAGTGGTAACTCATTAGCCTAAAGCAGTCCAATTGCTTTTGTATATACACTGACACCTCTGTATAGCAGCAGAAAATGCCCCCAGAAAATATTAAATCTGTAAGTGTAGTTACTTCTGAATGTAGTTGTTATAAATTTAAAATGTTCAGTTTATCATGAACCATGGAGAAATCCTGTATTATGTGCACCAAACTGAAATTCACTAAAAACTGTTGCCTATGTTAACAGTGGGCACTGGCTCCTACGTGTTCACAGTTTTGAGTAAGAAGCTGTGAAACATTAGCTCCTCTCAAATGCTAGACAAATCACTTGAATTCTTAACTGATATTGACCTCTGCTAGCAGGTTACTTCTGAATATAGCAAACAAGCACAGGACAGTCACCATCCAGAAAATTTCAAAAGTTATCCTGCATTTGATCACAAACAGCACCACTATTATTTCACATAGCTATACAATGGAACTGAGAAGGGGTTTGTTCAACAAAATTTTTCATTTTCACTGAGCTTTCACCTCTTCCCATCACCCAATAATATCATTGGGTTATGGGTTTCATATTTCCAGCAAAAAAAGGCCAGGCACACATATACTTTTTCCTGCAGCTCTGCACATATGCAATAGCCAAGCCTTCAGGACAAAACAAAGGAAAACAAACTTCTGATAGTCAGTAGTTAGAAGGAGATTTTCCACATCTGACAGATCATTAATATAGACATAGTAACTGAAAAATTCCATCAGATTATACAACTCAAAGGGAAGTGTTGTTTTAGGGAGATGCCGTTTGGCTTTAGTTTTTTTGGCATGTTCAGTTTTTTTGCCTCTAGTCTAACATAAGTTAAAAGCTTCCTCCAGAAGCTTTGAACTGTGCAGTGCAAATATTTACTAAATATGGTTTGTTACTTCAGTCCTGTAAGGTATGGGGAAAGGTCCTTGCCCCTCTTCAATCTTTTTGAAAAGCAAAAGCATTACAATTCCTTTTACTTGAACAAATAAAATAATCACTCATTTGCTATTAGGCTTTTGAGAGCTTTCTAGCTTACACTTTCAAAACAAATCCTCATTTCCTTTTCCCAAACATACAGAATTTGTTTAGGTTGGAAAGTACCTCTGGAGATCATCTAGTCCAAACTCCTGCTGAAAGAGGATAACCTAGAGAACACTGACACTCCTTTCACAAAATACAAGTTCAAGCAATCTAGAAATTAGAGTAAATCAATATATTCATACTTTCAAATCATTGATTTAACAGGCCATAGGCTCTCCAGAGAAGATGGCACTGTGATTGAACCAGGACTGTTTTCTTGGCATGTCTCCTGTCACCAAGTGCAGGATTAAACAGCTTTCCTATATGAATCAGCTGTTAAGCCACGTGAACTGAGTAAGGCACAAAATGTGATTCACTGCAACCACACATCTATTTCTATATTTTGTAGGATGATGAGAGAAAGTTAGAAGTCTAGGTTTTAATTTTTTAACATTCTGGCACAGTATAATTCATCTGATTACAAGTACTCTGAAAAGAGGTGCTCAATGCAGACTGAAAAAAGACTAAAAAAAATCTTGGCCCAAGATCAGCACTATATGAATGAATAAATAAATCAATCCATTAAAACAGTAACTTCTCTGGGGTGTTCAACCCAGGTGGAGATCAAAGGAATAAAATAAGATTCCAGCTTGCATTATGGAAGTTTTTCCATCATAATGAGGTGGATGACACTAGGAAATATTTAATAGTATGTACAACCTTTTTGACCCTTTAGAAGTAAAAACACAATTAAATCTTTATCTGCTCACTTGAATACATAATGATTTACAACAAAGATATTGGACCAGTCAGAAAAAAAGATTCTATTTATTAACGTCTCTTTTTGGGGCTCATGAATACTTGATTCAAAGTAATCTTCAATCAGTGTGTGACCTCAGAATATCAATTTCCAAGCAAACTGAGTTAATATCACAAAAATCCAAGCTATTTTAAGAAACAAGACAGCAATCAATCTTCAACAAGGAAATAAAAATACTTCCCTACATCTCTCTTAATTGTGTCTTTGGTATTAAAACAACATTAGGGAAGGTAAATTACATATGTAGCACATAACTAGGATCAGGCTCAGATTTCAGAGCTATGATTCACCACTTCACACAACACCTTCTAAGAGAGAGAGAGATAATAAATAGCACATGTTATTTACTAATTCTAGATAAAAGAGATCATCTGCCACTTCAAATTAACTTCAAATGAACATGCTATCCCTAAATGTAGGTTACTAGAGCAGCTAATCTGACTTCTGTTATTTAAAACTTAATTCTTTTAGATCCCTCCCATAGCAGGCTACACTGAAATAGAAGTTATCCCCCCAAGAAAGGATAATTCCTCACTAGAAACTATTCTTCCTGATTATTATTCATCACATATAAACAAACATGCTGACTTCAAAGCCACAACAGACTTGCTATCCTTGTAAGCAGTGCTGCTGAGATTTCACTTAATCACAGTACTTCAGCCTGCCCATCCTAAAACGTTCTTATCTGTATCATCAATGAAATGGGAGAAACTCATAAAGTGTGTTCCCACCAATTATGCAAAGGCTCTTTTCTGCATCAAACGAATTGCAGAAAGGACACTTGAATTTTCCCCAGCAGGTGCTCTGCCAAATTTGTTCAAGTTTGCTTGTGTGTAGGGTAAGAATTCATAATGAACCCCCAACTCAAATTTTTGGTGAAAATGATTGTTCTGCATTAAGGAAAATTATAATCTAATAACACTGCTCTGTGAGGCAACACAGGGCATTATTCAGGAGAGCTCTGTAACCAACTCCTCTGGCATTTTCCTGGCCACTCCTTTGTGCCTAAAAGACTGTGCTGCTCCTCCCTCCCAGAAATACATACGCCAACTTTGCTTCTGTCCCAGGCTTAGCAGAGAAGCTGTATGAGGACAGATCTGCTTTGCCCCAGTTTGTTCCCATTTTCATTGGAAGCACATACAAGGTGAAATAACGTTTAATCACACTGAACACACACTTTCAGCCTCCAAGATAGTCATCTGTACTATTGGAAATAATGCTTATGAAGCCACTTTTGTGTAGACTAAGCTCCCACAAGGAATATGTACCTTTTCTATATTGAGAAAATGCATACAAAAATTGGAATAATGATAAGTTTTGTCAACTTCAATGAATGTTACTATTACTGACAGCAAAGAGGCTTCAGTAACAAGAGAAATCAGATATGTGGTATTTTGAATATCTATTTAGTGCCATAGTCATAAAGCAAAAGAAATTGATTTATTGTAATTAATCTATTCTGTGATGGTTACCTTGGCAAGACAAATTACTTTCATTTTCTATATGGTATCTAAAGTTATTTTTAAAATTCTTTTCTAAACAACGCTGCATGTTCTGGAAACTGCTAGTATATCCCTTTCAATAAGGGCAACTGGACACAACTCAAAGGAAAGACAATATTCATTGACTTTGTGAAGGAAGTGCCTTGGCATTTTCCAGTAAAAGACTCTGAACAATCAGACACACAAAAATGCTAACTACTGAGCTAGTCAGCATATATGCTTCAAGAACCATCAAGGCTCTTTTGGAATCTTAACTTCATTTTTTTGCTATAATAAATTCAAATTTTCAACATGCACTTCACTTTTCTGATTTGTTAAGATGGCTTTTACACAACTTGATTCATTCTTGTGATGTCCCATATCTTTACATTACCACTCTCATTCATGTCACTTCTAGTTATACAAAAATGTGCAATTTAAATCACTCAAGAAACCACCTGATGTTTATAACCTGATTCCCTGATATCCCAGTGTAGTGGTCTGTGTGTATTATCTAGTTAATACTGGCTTACATTAAAGAAGCAGGGAACAGCAGGAATAAATCACTGATTAAAATTAATTTTAAATCATCTAGTTAAGGTGCCATTCTACTTAAGAAGAAAAGAAAGACTGTTCCCTTGCTACAAATTCCAGAAGTCCATTTTTCTCAGTTCTTTATCACTACTGCAAAGTGTAAGGCAGATTACGCAACAGTGACCTAGGCCAAATGTCACACAGATACCATAATCTCTGGAGGCAGCAATAGCTGGCCAAAGTAACCCATCAATAAAAACATGCTCAGATGTGCAATCATAGCCAATTTATTCATTTGGCCTGGACTAGCAGATTATTTCATCAAAGAAGATTTATGTGCAGAACTGCAATAACTGCATGCATGCCCCACCTCTGCAAATGTTGAAGGCCAGGTTGGATGGGGCTCCAAGCAAACTGGTCTAGTGGGAGGCGTCCCTGCCCATGGCAGGAGGTTGGAATGAGATGATCTTTAAGGTTCCTTCCAAACCAAACCATTCTAGGATTCTATGATGCTATGAAAGTTTGACAGTTCTGCACTTCAAGTAAGAAAGATGACAAACACTAAGAAAATTTCAACAAAAATCTTATTTTAGACACATCTCAACTCTGTGCTGAAAGCAAGGCACATTTGAGAATAAAATTATAATTTTAAATTTTTAACAGAAGCGTTCAATAGAGCCACACTTGTTCCTCTACGTGGCCCCATATGATAACACAAGTATCAGAAGAGTTATACTCCCCCCTCGTGACTCGATAAGCAAAGCCAATGCTCTGTGCTGTTAGCATGCCACACCTGAGTAATTTAAAATAAATTACAGTTACAAAGTTTCACCAATTATGTTTCTATGTTATATCCAAGCAGTAATTTCTTAGAACAGTGGGATGGAAGGCACTGTGTGTTCTTGTCAAATATATTAGAGTAGTTCTCTTTCAAAATTCATCACAGAATCCATCAACCAAGATGAGCTCTTGCTTTAACACATTGTACACTGTTTCATGTCAGCAGATTTTGAGAGCTTGGTTAGTTCAGAATGGACCACACTGCTTGAACCCTCTTATGGCAGGCCTTGGGACATCAGCAGCACTGGATACTAGGATTGTCTCAGGATGTGCTGTGGACCAGCTTAGGTAAAGTGGCCCCTACACAGGGAGAAGGAGAGTCTTGGAGCACTGGTTTCATCTGTGCAGAAAGTAAGATCACAGGAATTGTCTCCTTTGCTCATTCTTAAAAAGTCCTCCCACATTTCAGCAGAAGGTCACAGCAACTGGTTGAACTGAAACTCTGGCACCATCTTGGGGTGCAGTTTCACGGGGCACACTGCAGGTGTTTGGTGACTGAACTGCAACAACACAGCTGGAGACCTGCTCGCTCTATTGAACAATGCCAATTTTAGCAGAAAAATAGTCAGGTACAAGCTAATTAAGCTTGGATTTGTAACCAATGGACACATAAGTAACTTTAATATTATTACTAGGAAATACACTTATTGAAAAGTCTTACATGTATCAGTCTCCATAAGTAACCTCTAATTCCAACCTTACTCCCAGTATCCACCTTGTAAAAAGTAACACAAGTGAATTTCTAAACTCCTATTTGTTTAATAAATTTCTGAGTCTCAAAGATACTGCATTCTGTCTTTTTACAGTAACAAGACAAGTAATGACAAGTTTCATTATTCAAATACAAAAGTATGTAATTTCAGAATTAGGAGGTTGAAAAAAAAGAACCTCCACTTGCACCTGAACAAACTGATCATGTTTCTACAAACAACAACAATAAAACTAATCACCAAGCTATTTAATGTTGACAGATCAGCCGTTTTTACTTAAAATTTGAGGCAGTAATTTCAGGATAATATTTCTTATCTTCAAATAAGATAAGAAATTTAATAGATAAATAGATCTTTTATATAAATATTCCCCAGTCCTAACCATTAGGATTTTTTACCCAATGTTTCATTAGAATGGATATCCCTACTTGAGCAGTTAATTGCAAAACAACCTTTAAAAATTTCTTCCATACTTTAGCAGGATAAAAATTAAGATAAAATCTCTACTCAAGGTCAATACTAACAAGTTTTTCAAAATTTGAGCAATTCTTCAGCATGTCTTTAAACTGCGATTTATTCAAGTGTTTCAGAAAAAATAAACTTTAGAACTACAGTAAAAATAGCAATTGATTGCTGCATTAAAGTACTTGTCTTAGAGTCTTTCTCACCATCATTCTGTCTCCATTTTCTGGAGAGTTGCAGTGTACTTACATTTCCTCTGCTCCTGACTGCATCAAGAGCATCTGCAGCCAAAGACTCATTTATACAAATATAGACAATTTGAGACACCAAAATGCTTGTCAAACAAAAAATACTGTCCTCAGAATGTACACCCATTAACAATTTGCATTCTCACATATACCAGATGGTGCCTGTCAGAATCAGGCTTCCCCCACAAACACACTTTAGTCCACAACAGGCTCTGCCATGGCAAAGACACAGAGAGGCAGAGCAGCTTCTCTGACTCTTCATTCTCCACCATGTAGGAAATGTTTTAGAAATAAACACCAAACTTGGGCTTCTTCAAGTCAGATCTTTGTTTTCAGCCCTGTGAAATTAAAACTAGAACCTTGGATTTCTGTCTCAGATTAGTGTTTTACAGCATTACTCTTTTTAACACAAGAGGAAGAACAGAAGTGAAGCAAAACTAAGCTACCAAATGAAGCACCTAAGTATGAATGTAAAATACAAATTAAGTATAAATGTATAAATGAAGTACCTTAAGAATGAATACTGTGGAAATGTAAACCCACAAGAGGTTATTTCAAAATACTTGTTTCAACTAAATGAAAGTCTGACAAAAAAAGTACTTACTGCTATCAAGCCAATTTTCATATAATCAATTTCATCACTTCCCCTCTTCATCAAGCACCTTCTTGAAGTGATCGCCCAATTTTAAGGTTTTTGGTTACTGGTAGGGGAGGAGGCAGACTGTCTGCCATTTCTTAACACATTATTGGTTTAAATAGTTAAATGCAAAAATCAAAATTACATTAACCATACCTGTAATTTCCTATGAGAGTTAGAAAAGTTACTACTGACCCACATTACCTTTTCATCCTCTGCACGCTTTTCTCTCTAAAACGATCAGGCTGCAAAATCCTAAAGTCTTCACTGAATTGTCACCCTGCTTTGGCTCTTTTGCGTGTGTTTGTGTGTGCCTATACACACGTGTGTATACATACATAGTCTGTCTGCAGACACACACAGGGTAAACAGTACAATCACTTAAATACAATTTAATTAAATACATTCAACTTGAAATCCACTAAGACTGTTCCCCAATTATTCCCATTAAAGGGACTCAAACTTGCTTGTTTAACTCCAATACTAAGGTTGAAAGCAGAGGTTAGGCTGGAAGAGCAAGTGTTCCATATCCATGTGAGCAGATTGGCATTTCTGCATCCGCCTACTTTGAAAAAGGGATCACAGAAGGTAAGCAAAACTATAAACAAGCTCCATAACTGCCCATGTGGACTATTTATCAGGTCATTTGCAAAAAGAGAACATCCTAATGAACACATCTACCTAATC
The DNA here is from genome assembly GCF_028018845.1 of Melospiza georgiana. Taxonomy (NCBI): domain Eukaryota; kingdom Metazoa; phylum Chordata; class Aves; order Passeriformes; family Passerellidae; genus Melospiza; species Melospiza georgiana. The sequence continues at coordinate 56,661,683 of NC_080434.1, forward strand.
TGACAACAAAAAAAAAATCACAGGTAAACATTTCTCAGACGATTCAGAAAACCATTTTAAAAAATTCAAGTGGCCCTGGAAAAAAGTATTTATATGCATTTCAATAATTTTGATAAATACTCCTTACATGCAAGTGATCTACCATTTCAACTACAGTTCACAGAATATTTTTATAATTTTGTAGAGAAAAAACCATGAACATTGTATGAAGCAGCTTGAATGCCTCAGTAGAAATATTATTTTAACATTATCTTTCACAGTCCAAAATCTATTCATTATTCCCATCAGATCAGCACACAAACTTAAATACAGAAACCCAACAACATCAGAAATGTGTTTCAAAAATCAGAAATAAAAGATATCTTACAAGTTACTTTAAAGTATTACTAGCATTTAAGTAGGATCACCCCTCCCTTTAATTCTGGGGGAAAAATTAAAAGTCTGTATTTCTTTCATGCAATGCTTGTGTTAAACTACCTACAAAGCAGCTTTAAGTAAAAACTTTTTTTAAAAGGTTTAAAGGTTCAATTCTGTGAATATACGCTATAAAAATTATGACCTGCAATTTCATTAATGACAAAAAATGTGTAAGCTTAATTGTCTGAGCAGGCAACAGAAGTCAAAATAGCTCTGAAATAACTCAAGTCTACAGGTTGCAGATTATAGATTAATGCTGAACACTAACAAGGTAGTTAGTGTCACAGAGGTCAAAGGTGAAGTTATTTTTCAACCTTTCAGATCTCATGTATTTTTATTCTTTCAAAACTGTAGTTGAATAGTTTCTTCCCTTCTCTGTTAAAGATTATTAATAAATTCCCCTCCTTCCTTTTGCTCTGCAAAGAAATTTCTCTATATAACATAAATTTAGTTCTAAGTGATGATTCTTGATTTTCAGCTATGCTGAGATGAATCAAGAGTGTAATTTCTGAAGTTAAGAATCAATCATCAGTATTCCTGCAATCTATGTATTAGACCTACATTTTATTGTTCATAAAATGAGTATACAAAGACAAACATATCCTCAAGACATTACTTCCTCCAATTATTTCTCTGTATTTGCTTCATATTCAAATTAACTTCTATGGTAGTTGGAGTGCTGACCTCAATATTCTGTAACTTTGAGAGAAGAGCAAATTACCAACAAAACCGTACTTTGCATCACTTTGTTAGGATAATAAGTAATGGGAAAATGGGAGGTCAGAAATCTCCCAGTTAGTCAATTAGCAATTTAGTAACTAAACAAATACTCAAGTAGCTTCACAGTGAGCCAGAATGTGATGGTAATGCAGCTGAAGGTGGTGGGAATAACCACCACATCTTCCCCACTTCCTTGATTACTTTGCCACAGCCTTGCTGGGACGAGTGCCTGTGCCACAAATTTGACCAGGAAACCTCTCTGGGTTAACATTTCCTCTGCCCCAACCAGGGTAATCTCAGGAAACTGATTCACTTTCCCAAACCAGTTGTGCACATAACCCCACAAATGCTTGTGCAAGCACAAGCTATGACTAGGAGGGTGTGGAGAGCTGTAACGCAACTGGGCTGCAGAGGTGGGGTAGTTTCTTCTTACAGCAGTGACAGATCAGAGTATTTATAGTTCTGTAAACTACAAAAAAAACAGTTTCTCATTTTTGCTGTCTGAAAAATCTCCCTGGAGAGCTTCCTTTGACTTGTGCTACAGATCATTCTTTCTTTTTAAATATTGCCTTCAACTGCCTCGCCTTTTGTCCACTTGTCTGTTTATCTACATAATATCTGCTGCCTCTGCTGTCTTCCTTCAACCTGCTGCCTTCACCTCTCCTCACCTGCTCTAGTCAGTGCACTTCAACTCCACTTCCACTCAATCATGTAACTTGCAAAGTGAACATTTGCTACAATACATGGCTTTTATTTAGGAATTCTGGATTACACATGTTACATGCACAGAACAAGATGGCTTCTGCCCACATGATCCAGTCCTTTCTATCCACACACAACAAAAAGTCAACTTAGAATTTTTAGAATTACCTTTATGCAAAGATTTGTGGTAATTTCAACTCAAACTGGTGCCCCTGACAGGAATAGGGAAGGGTTTACAGAAAGGAAAGCATGACACCACATAGTACAGAATCTCTTGTGAAATCATTCTAACATACACCAATATCATGATTCACTAAATAAAAATAAACAATTCTTGAAGAACTCTTGGCAAACTAGCACTTTAAGAAGCCACAAATTAAAATATAAGCATCACAAGCAAAATACATCTAGCACATAGAAGGACATAAAGCCTTAAGAATCTATTCAATAGTCCAAACTTACTTCATCAGAAGCAGAGCGAAGACACTGGACAGCAGCCTGTTTTTTCATTTCCTCTAGTGTTAGATCAGAGCACTTTTTCTTACTCTTTCCCCATTTCTTGTAAGCTCCCTTTTCCCAGCCCAGGAAGATGTCATTCTCCTAAAATCAAACAAAGAAATTACATTATCTAAATACATTAGTATCTCAGTACTATAGCAGAAGAGGCCTACAAATAACATACTGAGCAAAATGAAACCAACCCCATTATATCTGCTAAAAATTACTTTTAGCCAAATTAAAGATCAGTTTGATTACATAAAACTTGCACTTACTATTCAGAAAAGCACATGCATCTTTCACAGGACATGGAGGCAACTCACACTTCACTGTAACATTTTCCAATTTTTGCAAAGAATATCCACAAAGGAAATTTTATGGCCAACTTATGGTTGAATGTATTACTGTAATTTACACAAAATACATTAGTTTCACTGATCTCTGAAATAATAAGAAGGAGAAGCAAGTAGTTCAGAGACTTAAGATAAAACTTAAGAGAAAGTTAAACAAGCCAGAAGAAGAAAGTGTGGTGTTAGATCCTGAAGCCTCCAACTCAGTGTTAAAATGAACATGATTACAGCTAGAGATAGCAGTAGCTGTCATAAAATAAACCTGAACTATTTCAGAAGAAAATTCAAGTAATTGAGAAGTTAGGGTGAGTAGGTGGGGTTGGCCTCCTACACACGTAAGAACGATGAAGAACAATAACATCAGAGTAGAATGCTATTGTATTACATGCAATCATCTGAAGACAGCATCCTTTGCAATCCCTTTTATATGGCTTTTCAGAATTTACAAAATTTATTACCGGACTTGCTTGTTCTTCACTGTCTGTTCACATACACATACATGATTTGCCATATTCATCTCATGAAATAAGTATTTTGGCTGTCAGTGAGATAGTCTTTAACATCTTAAAATGTATGCTTGTCTAAAATGATCTTCTGCAGAGAGATCCACAAACATCTGATACTTTTCAGCCTACCTGTATCAATGTTTTCAATGTATCTGTTACTGCTTCCAAAGAAAACCAGGCTAAGGCCTACCCTCATTTAAAAGAATTCCTAATTCTCCATGGTTTTAAAACAAAGTAAAACAAGTTGTCAGTGCAAATAATTGTTCCTGTGCAAAGAACAAGAGGGGGAAAAAATGGGAGCCAAGAGAGATACCAAACATCTTCAGAAACAGCCATCAAAGGGCTGCCATTTGTGACTTCATGAGAAGGAGCAGAGCAATTTGCTGGATTTACTGCTTAAAGTCTTATTTGAGCACCAAAACTGGAGAACTGCATTTAGTGTTGAAAGAGCAAAAAGCTACCAGTCACTCTCACTTTCCCAGCACTTGTGCAAGGTGCCAATAATTCACTTAAAACCAAAAATTTGAGCAGGCTACGGTACTGTTATTAGAAGAAATAACAAAAGAAATAATAGAAAAGAAAAAAAATAAATCAGAGAATAATTCTGTGCATATCTACAATTCGTTTTTAAAAAATAAATTTTTAAGTCTTTTCCAAAATTGCAGTTATATATTTCTTTATACAACAAGGTTGTAGAGCACTCTAACTCTTCCCAATATTAATGGGAAAGAAAACAAACTGATGAGAACCATCTACTCCCCACCAGCTTCCAAAACCCCTCCAGCTCATTCACATGGGCACAGCTGCAAATAAGTAAATAGGCTGGGTAAAGATCCAGGTACACCAGCAAATTTGTACTTGGTTAACTTCATTTATTCTGATTTTATGTGCAAAGTTCATAAAGACAACATCTGCAGTAGGAAAACATTCCCAAAATGCTATGTATTACTGTTTTTCTCTATGCTAACAAAGGTTTGCTTTGTACCGATAGATCACAGCTTTACCAACTCTGTCAGCAGAGCAGCAAGAACCTTCATGCTCACAGAAATTTACAAAGTATTTCATTCAGTCCTTCACACATGTAATTTCAAAAATATCTGACACTTGTCTGCAAACTTTGATCTTTTTCAACTTTTAAAAACTGAAAAATCTCTTTTAAGAGATATGCAGTTTTTTTTAATGGGGGAAGGGAAGCTAAATGGAATTTTCTCTCAGGCCACCACCCTAGAGCTGTGGTATCATGGTGTCATCCCTCCTTCCAGAGTGAGTTGTTTTTGCACTTTGAGAACAACATGGTTTGTCCTTCAGGATGCAGCAATTGAGGACATAGCTCTGACAGAATCCTTGTTTTCTTTCTACCTCTTCATACAATACACAAACAAAAAAAAAATTTTGGAGACATGGTTTTCAGTCACACCTGGCTGCCAAGTTTAAAACTTGGGTTTGGATTTTTTTTCTAGGACAAACTCCTCAGTTTTATAGCCTCAGATTTTACAAAACTAGCAAACACCATGGATTACAGCTATTCCATGAGAAATTTTGCATTTAAAATCTTCATCTAAACTACAGCATTTATCAGCACTATATATGTATTGGATAGAGCCTATGTTACTGAGGACTCAAACACCACACCCATAAAACCCTACAGAACAGTGAAGAAAAAAAACCCTTAGGCATAATTCTTGTGTATCAGAACCATTCTGGATCAAGCACAAAAAGGTTTTACAAAGCCCAACATTACAGTAAAATGCCTGAGAAACAAGGAAATGCAATACACCCTAGGAGAGTGAGTTTGTAGAACAATGAGACACAGAGTGATCCTCTTCTTTTATGATGACTAAATTGTCGAAAAAAAAAAAAAAAAAAAAAAAAAAAAAGACAACCCAGTAGTTCCAATGGTTTAAATTAGTTAAATTTAATGGTTTAAATTGGTTAAATAAGTCTCTTAAATTTTTTCCCCTCTCTTTTGCTCCCTGTCTTCAGCAGTCAGGAGCCCATCAGTACATTTACTCCTTAGACTGAAAAGTATCAAGTTCATAACAGGAAAGAAAGCAGCTAAGCAAAACATTCTGTATGCATGAAGACAGGAAAACTACTTCCTCCACGTGCAAAGAATAACCAAGGACTTCTCATCTCTTCACCTCCTAGATGCCTTCATTTACCATGTTTCCTAACAGAACTAGAGATTAAAACATAATGCTCGTTTTAATGCAAGAGCTCTACAATGGTCATTGAACTTTTCACAAAAGCAATGCCACTCTGGACTTACAGATTTAAAAAGTGTGCATATACACAGAAGAAAAACCTAAAATTTTGTTTACAGAGCTCAAATATTTAAACCAGACTACCTTTACCTACATTTTCAAGAGATGACGCTCCAATATTAGAGGTATCAAAAGAAAGCCAATGTCCTCTGGATACTGAAAAAACCCAAGTTCTTATATCTAAACAGTTATTCAAACATCTGCTCTTCAGAGTCCTACTATCATCTACCTACTACAAAACTAGATAATTTCATTAGAGATTTTCAATCATGAAGACACTGAAAGTGCAGTTTCCTGACAAGAATAACTTCCTAACTACAAATATGGCTAAAGAAACATTGATGAAATATCTGTATTCTTCACACAAGTGGTGCCTCAAGAAAGCCATTATTTTGAGTGCTTAATTCAATTTTAAATTGAGATACAGGCACAAATTTTAGAAATATTTTGAAATAGTTTATTCTATTCAGCTATGCAAAAGTAGCAATTTCCACCACCTCCCTCTAAACTATAAGAAATTGGAGAAGCAAAAAAAAAAAAAAAGGAAGTTTGATAATGATTCTCCTTTCATTTGCTGTAAAAAGAAATATCTACTATCTGTAAGAAAACAAATGTGACACCTTGCCATATGATTGAAATAAAAACATTATGAAGATCATGATCCACATAAATGGCAACATTAGGAAGGGAAACATACCCTGTTTTTACAAAGGGAAAAAAGGGAAGACTTGGGGAACTACAGGCCAGTCAGTGTCACTTCTGTGCCTGGCGAGATCATAGCACAGATCCTCCTAGAATCTGTACTAGAGCACATGGAAAATAGGGAGGTGACTGGTGACAGCCAACATGGCTTCACTGGGGACAGATCATGCCACACAAATTTCACGGCCTTCTAAGACAGGATAACAGCTTTGGTGGGTAAGGGAAGAGTAAATGATGTCAACTACCTGGACCTGTGCAAAGCTTGTGACGCTGTCCTTGCCTCTGAAAGACATGGATTTGACACATGGACCACTCAGTGGACAAGGAATTGGTTGGATGGTAACACTCAGAGTTGTGGCCAATGGCTTGATGCTCAAAGTGAAGGCCAGTGACAAGTGTGTCTCTGGGTCTGCATTGGTACTGATGCTGTTTAACACCTTTGTCAGTGACATGGACAGAGGGATCAAATGCTCCCTCAGCAAGTTTGTCAACTACACCAAGTCATAAGTTTTCTCCATGGCAAAAAACCATTGCTAAACACAGAACAGAGAGGAGTGGGAAATGTTCTTTAATGTTAGATAATAACTCCAAATCCAGGTATTTTCATGGAAAGAATTCATCTTAGACTCAAAATGAAAAACCAGGGATGGTTCACTAGAAAGTCACCTCATTCCCAGATGTCCCAACCAGAACATTATAACCCTGCAGAACCTGACTGTAAAGAACAGCTGATAATGTAGCAGATCACAACATGCACTGCTATGACCTCAGGGTATTGGGGACTGAGGGCAGGCAGTAAAGAATTCTTCCTTATCAAAACTAATCAATCCAAGTATAAAATCCTGTAATCTGAGTTTCTGTCAATTATAAACTTTTGCTTATAATCCTACCAGTTTGAAAGGGCAGTCTATGTGATGTTCACTAATTAGAAGTTACTTCTAGGCTAAAACTAAGGAGAAGAAATTTGTCACACCCACTCCAAAGAATGAGAGAACATGCAAATGCTGCATCTGTTAAAATCTTATGTTTGTTGAGCAGACTGCCTTTAGACTTTTCCCATTAAAGTAAAAGCAGGAAAGAAGAAAATTTAGCAAGGCTATAACTAGAGCTATAAAGGCATCATTTACTTACATGTCTGACTTACAGTGCAGAAAAGAAAGCCAGGAACTCAATAGAAACTGTCACTACAGAGTCAAGGTGTCTGAAAGGGGCATGTCATGACTGGAGAAGTTATTTCATAACATTTATGGCTACTTTCTTGGCTTTAGAGATAAAGTTGTGTGTCAAGCATCACAGACCACTGTAATCATCTGATTTCAGAGAAAATGGGCAGCACATGTTTATGCTTGGAGAAATGTAGCAAGTGTACTGTTATGCAATGACATATACCCAAAGAAAACCAAGGAAGTATCTCAATTATGCCCAGAAATCCAAACAGTACAATTGTATCAGCCCAGAGATGGCTGCAAAGAAATCCTGACTGTTAGGAGGACTCCAACCTTGAGCTTCTACCTCTGCTCTGTATTATGTAAGTCTTTGTGAGAATACATTAGCAGTCACAACTTGGTAAAAAAAAGGAACGAGCAGCTCAACATGATCACTCACAGCAATACAAATGCAGCAAAGAGTGTGGAAATAAAGTTTCTCAGCTAAGCACAGCTTTGAGAATGACTTGCTTTTCTGCTGCACTAACACACAAGTGAAGTTGACTGCCCTGGAACCTGTACAGATTGCACAAGCCTACAGCTGAGCTCCAATCCCTGCCACCACAACTGCCACCCCTAAAACAGAATAAAGAATACAAACTCACAATCCATGATACTCCAAACCTGTTCCATATCTAACAGTCACTGGACAGAGAAATACAAAACAGTTCAGTTACTGCACAATTAACGAAACAAATGCCAACTAAAAATCAATAAATCAGTTTCCTGAGCCACATGCTTTTACAGTGAAGACATTTCAGCCATCTTCCATTTCTTAAGTGAAGAAGAATCCATATCCACCCAATTTTTCTCAAAAAACTAATATTGCACACAAAAAATTACTTCCCAAAATTTGAATTACATAGCTCTCAGCTATAGCACCCCCTTCCTAGAAAGGGATAGAGGGCAGGACCACAGCTAAGTTTTCCTCTATAAACTTTAAAACTTAGTTATCTGAGTTTTTAAAAAGTGGTTTAACTTTTGTATGAATAAGCTTTATGGGTATATTAATTAAGATATAATACTGTTTTCTAAATATGATTAATTGGTCCTTTCTTCAGTTTACATGTTTATGTATGGGAAGAAGAAGGGGGTTATTCCCATTGCTGTAAAGATACGCATTTGAGTAATCTAAAGACTTTGAATTAGTCATATAAAAAAGTACAGCTAAAAGTCTTGGTCTCACAGCTCCCCCTCCTACCTACTCTGTTCTTCATACACTGATTCCCACAATTTGAAATTTACATACTTAGTTGGGGTACTGACTAAAAAACTATGGTCAGAAAATTTTAAAAATTATTCCTACAGGACTGCTTAATAAGCAGTATAAGCTTAAAAATATAAGCTTAAGCTTATACAGCTTAATAAGCAGTAACACAAATACAAACTAAACAGAAAATGCTTTGCATTCAAGAAATTTATTTCCACATGTTGCTGGTGAACTTTGAAATTTACTGACACTTGTGTACAGCAGTCATTTCCCCACTGTAGCTGAACCCATTCTGCATATTTAATGCCTGATCAAAAAATGTGTTTGAGTGACCCAAAGGCATTTCTTAGGGACAATAAAAGAATAGGTGTAACTATACTAGAAGCAGCATTGTTATTTTTGCAAAATAGGCATACCAGCCAGATGAACATTTAACACATGGTTAGTGGAATGCACAGGACCAAATCTTGATTTCACCTCCTCTCTTTAGGTTATGGATGAGACATACAAAAACACAAAACACATACAAAACCCCACATCCTCTTTCACCCAAAATATACATGGGAAAAACTAGTATCTATTACTAGAATATAAATCCAGACATCAGTTCCCTCTACTGGGTTAATATGGGATGGCAGGAGAACTAACAGCACATTCCACTGGATCTGGGAACCTAATGCATCCCCAGTTCAGCACATGCAAGCCAAACACAGCTAAAGCTGGCAATGATATCCCCATCCCAGGGCAGAGGGATAGGCCAAAATCATTTATGGACTTAAAACCAGAAGGTCAAGCCCTCAGATATATCACATATGGGCTGAGGTGTCCCTTCCACGGCTCTTTTTCTCTTAAAATAAAAAAGAAAACTACATTTTGGACTTTTAATATGTAAGTGACAATTATCAAAAAGCAAGAATAAAAACTCTGATCAGAGTCAGCAGAAGTGTAACTATCATTCTGAAGACTTTTTATGCTTCCATATAAAAGACTACCTGAATGGAACTACTTCAAATCAGTCTACAAATAATTAGTCTTCCTGCAAAAAAAGCCTCTCTGTTAAAAATTGAAAAATCAAAAGAAAAAATCTCAACCTGGCCACAAAAGTACATAGTTTGCAGTGCAATAGCCAATTAATTCTGAGAGTTAGGAAAACATTCTCTTAAAAAAAAAATTACTTTTGAGGTTCAGAAAAAAACTGTAACTTCCAAAAATGAGTTGAAAGAAGTAGATCAAAAGCAACAGAAGACACTTGATTTGGAAAGTAGGCATAACAAATGCATTTCAATCTTTCTGCTGCACGACCAAAGGCTTACAAACAAAGCCTTTATCTCACAGAGTGTCTAGCTGTTTGGGTTAGGTTTTGGGGTTTTTGTTAAATAAAGGCTCTATAAGGGAGAACAGTCCACAGGAACAAATCTATAGCTCTAAACCATAAATTTGTTATATTCAAAATCAGTTAAGTTTACAATCAGTATATGAAAGATATAACACAGAACACTGATTCTAATACTGTATAAAGAATAATCAACGAAATAATGTTTCACACAGAGTATATTTTAAGGCAACGCCTTCTGCTTCAAACAGATTATATTATCTTAATGCCATATTTGCTGTATCATAAACTGGTTTGAGAACACATACATCTACAAATATATTTTTTATCAGCATTTAAACAACAATCAAATCTTAAAAGCACCCATTTGGTTTGCTACTAGGAAACAATGAGCAAGGTATTCTGATCAAAAGTAAGTCTAGCACTAAGTCAAAATGCTGTCTCACAATATTCAGATCTCCACCAACAGCAATTCTGTGGGTCCCCAAAAGTTACAAACTTGACAGCAATTTCATGATTTTGCCTAATTTATCCAAAGTAAGTAAATTCAGTAATAAAATGCAAATGGCAAAAAAATGTGTATTTGGCAGAAACATTCTGCACTTTACTTACATTAAACAGTCTGTAAATCCACACGAATTTTATGAGGTTTTCCTTAATGGACCAGAAGTCACTAAAAAGTCATCTATCTCAGCACAAAATACCAGTGATTTCCAAACATTCTGAAGAGACCATTGACAGGCCTCAAAAAAAATCAAACCAAACTGAACCAAGTAAACTCCCTAACACAATCCCTAAATAATGAATATCTTATATAGCATGTTTCAAGAGATTTCTTTAGTAATCTTTAGGCCATGTAGACATCTAATATATGTGCAAATCAATTTGAGAATTCTTCTCTAGAAAGATGGTACACAAGCAATATCTTCAGTTGTCGGAAAAAAATGGGCAAGTCTACCACTGAGATCCTTACTTGTCTTCTGATATGACAAACCTCAACTAGCCACAAAACCCTCAAAACTATTTCGGTGAACTGTATCACAAGAATCAAGCAAAATGTGCAAACCCAGTTCATACTATCTTTGTATTTTCTACTCCATCAGTCAATACTCGGGAAAAAAGTCCCAAAGAGCCTCCTACTTCCACCCACTTAAATCCTCCCATCAGAAATATCATTGCTGCCAAACAAAAACAGAGGGGAGAGGGAAATTAAAAAAAGGAAAAAAGAATGCACAATCAGAAGGAAGTATTTCTTAAGAACTTTTACATCTTGAGCTCTGAGACTCACTTCCAAAAGTAGCAAGCATGGTTTGGATAAGAATTGTGCTCTAGGTGCCAACAATAACTCAGTTACCTTCAGTACTTGAGTATTTCAAAACAAACAACCAAGCATTTAAAGTGTGTATATTTAGAGAATTTTAGAGTAATTCTTGATAGGTATGAATAACACGTGTATAACCAAAGCAGTCCTGAAGACCCTGGTACCACAGTACAGTTTACCATAAACAAGATTCCTTTCTTGGAAATTCTCTATTCCTTTGAAATACAGCTGGACAAGATATACTGGCTTATAAATTTTCCCAATATTTTAATAGCTATTTCAGTTTAAGCCAATGAGCCAGAATAGAAACTACAAACATTCCAGTAACATTTGGTTGCAGTGTATTAGGGTTCTACTTCCACCTATGTTTTCTGTATTTGCAAAAATCTGCTATGAACTCTCTGAAAACTCATGACTTACCAATCCAACATTTTGTGATACTGAGCCTGAATCCATATAACAATACTCAACAAAAACCATTCTAATTGGGCAAGGCATAGACGTAACACCACAAACAAACCCAAACAAAACAGTCCACCCTCACATACATACAAATAAAGGGGAATGAAAACCAACACAACCCCCCCCCGCCGCCACACACACACATCCTTAGTCTTATCTTCTATGCAGACATCAAACTAGCTCACTGCACAAAAAAAGATTATATTGGAGAAAGCCACACAAATCTGCACCAGAGTAACACTGAAGAAGACTGCATCAGAATTAAGACCAAAACTCACATATTAAATATTACTAACAGAGCAGAAGGGAACATCCTACTTATTTACAAAAATAACCCTGAAGATCTAATCAATCAAGACTCCCATAGTCAATCAAGATTCCCATATTCCTTTGAAATTCTTATTTTAACTGTAAACGGAAGTGATGATAACATGACAACAGCTATATCTTAAATATCTGTGTATGCCTAGTAAGGTTGGGAATGGGTTTTCTTACTTATTTTTGACACTAAATTTTTTTGTACTTACCTGACAGAACCTCAGTCCAGACTTCAGATTTCTATTTCCCTGCCACACTTGATGACACTAGAACATTATAAATCAAGCACTGAAGGAGGCTCCCTGAAGCAACTAAAACAGTGCTAATGATACCATCAACACCCTGAGGTGGAACTTCAGTCTGTAACATTTCTAATGAAGATGACAGTATCTGTAAGATTAAGACTTCCCAAATTAGTCCTCCTCACTCCCAGCCCCCAAACAAGCAAACTGCAATGGATTGTTCCTATGCATAATCCTATGCATTGTGAGACTATACATTCCTTGTAACCTGCTCTAAAGAGAAGCCACTGCTGTATTTTGAGAAAAAAGGGATGACTACTAAATATCCCCAAAAACAGAGCTCTAAAAGCAAAGAATCACAGAATCACATTACAGCTCAGGCTGGAAGGGACCTCAAAGAATCATGTGGTCTACCCTTCCAAGGGAAAAGGAGACTACATAAGACTATCTAGCATCCTACTGCATCTCAAAAACCTCCAGCAACAGGGATTCTATCACATTCCTGAGGAGGTTGTTCCAGTGAATGACTGTTCTCACTACAAGAAAACAGAAAAAGAAAAAAATTCTCATATCAAGATGAAACTGCCCCCAGCGCAACATGTACCCATTGTCCCTCATCTTCTCCATGAGAATAGACTGCTTCAGTCCTTTCTGTAGCTGTCCTCTAAGTTGGAGAGAAATCATTGCAAAAAGCCCACTATTGAGAATAGCTCTTTCCATGGACATTCTCTTATCTTTCTTAAGAATTAAAGGAATCACATGAGTGAAAAAATTCCTGAGATGCCAAGGACCAAATCTTCAATAGGAATTAATCTGGGTTAAAGAAGCTCAACAACTCTAAGTATTTTACTCCTAAATTACTTCTCATTTAGGTATTTAATTCCTGTTCTCTTCCTTGACTTCTACTTGTAAGCAACACTAGTATATGTTTTTCCCCTTTGTCTTAATATTGTACCCATCACTAAAACTGGTTTGAAATTTCTTATACCTAAATACATGTTTTAGAGTAAAGATTTTTTTGTTTCTGAATAACTTCACCTAACAAAACTAATTTAAAATGTCAGGAGATACAAAGAACCAGTAAGTAACAAGAAAAAAAATTAAAATCAGTAATAAATAAATAACAAAACACATGTATTTAAATATTTCCTCAATTCTATGTTAGAAATGTGTACTTGTAGGCTTTACAGACTAAGCTATTTGAGGAAGGAATTAGGGAGCAGTATGTTTCATAACAGGTGCATCTAATCATTACTACAGAATATAATCCCAAAACTAAATGGATATTAAGCCTCAAAACTTAGAAAACAGTTATTTGAAGTAGGGTGAACATGGTAAAAGTATGTTATAAACAGGAACACATTGGAGGTGGTGGAAAAAAAATCTTCCAGCTGCAAAGCCCAATGCTGTTCAGAAGACACGTCGGTACCACAGCATCCACTCAGCAGCACAGGTTTTGGCTACCCTGTCAGCATGTGGTATTCTTCTCCCTTTGGCTCATTAGGTTCAGATAATCAACTTGGAAAGAGAACAGACACATTCCTAAAAGCTCTGTTGTCAAACCCACAAAGGATCTAGTTAAAGTATCAAAATGAGAAATAAACTGAATGAGATTTTCATAATATAGTTACCCTGCTTCTTGCAAAGCTTGATAAAAAGAAAACTAATTTTGGCACTTCAGTAATTTGAAATATCACAGTAGCAACTTCAAAGTTATGACAGTGGTCTGAAATGGACTGAAAAGAAACAAGTCTTCATTTCCCCCAGGGCCACTGGCCTATCTCTAAAGCTCCTCAAGTTCTCATGTGAATTAAATTGGTTTCGTTTTTAATGTCCTCATCCCACATGCTCCTTTCAAACAGGATTTGGAACCTTTTTCTGCCCCCTTCTAAAATACAGGTATTCATGTCTGGCCAAGACCTACATGTTAAGGTACATTCCAGAAAGTGCTTACACTGGGTTTTTTAAATTTTTATTATTATTACTAATCATGGGGATGTTGCTGATGTCACCTGCTGCTGCCAGATACACTTTTGAAAAAAAAAAGAAACAAACTTTTACAGATACAAGTTTTCTGGTTTGCACAAGGGAAGCATGAAGGCTTTTATGGATGGTAATAGTTGCTAAGAGTTCAAACACTGACAGCATCTGACATGAATTTTTTTGTTCTTCAGTTACACTTACATCTATCTCACAATAACCTGCTCTGTTCTTGATGGATTTTTAAAAAGATAAACTAGGTGACAATGGAATTTCTGAAGCAGTTAGGCAGCAATGCTTGAAGTATAACCAAAACAACAGTAATGAAAAAGGACTAATAATTAAGCTATCAAATAATAGGCATTTGCTTTTCTTCCTTCCCACTGTCACCACAGCCACCTTCTAAGACAAAGGCTATGTTTAACAGCATCATCAGCCCTTTCTGAAAACTGTAATTTCTGAGTCCTGAATCTGTTAACTCCACTATTAAAAGTATTTCTATACAGGTTCATGATGCAGACAAATAAAAAAGAAAAAAAAAGAAAAAAGGTATCGAGACTGAACAGTATGTTCTAGGGTCACAACTCTCTTGCATGCTTTTTATCAGCATTCAGCATTAACATTATTTTAGAATAAATTATGTATGTATAATAATGTATTTCAAATACCTGAAGACTAAAAAATATTTGGAGGGGGTGTTTATTTTTTACTGAAAATAGCACAACATGAAATCCATGGGAGGTGATGGGGGGGTCTACAAACTACTGTGAAGCTGGGCAATTTGACACAGTTTACAAGAATTACATTCATTTACTAATGTTCCAATATTAAATTAAGCTTCCAATCACAAGTTGTGATGGTCTCCATTAAGGACACAGATATTCCAGTGTTAACAATTCTGATATCATTGTAGCCATATGAAAGCATTGTTTAATGTAATTGCCCATACAGCAACCTAACTACTTTAACCTCAGTTCACCCATCAGTTCTGACTCCTGTGTGGTTTATACCCTCCTTCCACCCACACATTTAAAGACAACCATCCCCACAGCTGAAGCATACCCAGGTATAATACACAAAACATAACTGATACAAAAACTCACTTTCACTGGACAACATCTAAAATATGTAAATACCTGTTCCTGCAGGTCGTAGTCATAGCTATCATGCAGCAGAAGACTGAGGACATACCGAGTATAAATCATGGCATCAATGCCACACTTCTCTAGCTCTTGTCCCAGCCAGGTCTGCACTGGACCCAAAGCATGTAGCAGAGACATTTCAGAAACAGATACAGGGCCTGGATAAGAGCTTGAGGAGCTTTCAGATGGCAAACCATCCACAACAACTGTACAGATAGGGCGCATGAATCTAGGTGGTTGGCATCCTTATAACGTGAAGCATTTTCTGGAGTTGATTTTCCGTCGGTATCTGGAGGTGATTTTCACTCCAGTAAATAGGAGAGAGGCTTGACTTCTAGGACAATCATTTATATTTCCTGGCTGTTAGCCGACTAGAGACGAACATCACTCTTCAGGCATGACCAGTGAATAAACTAAATCCTAATAGCAAACACATATGTAGATGTGTTTTTCTACCTTAATTTCACATTGAGGCCAGATGCAAGTCCCCAGCAGGACCTATAAAGAGGAAAAAATGATAAGTTGTGACAATATGTATCCATACATGAATAACATTAAACAGTGAAAAAAACCACCCAAAGTAGAAAGCAGTCATTTACATACTGCTTACTCCAAACATATCGTACATCTACTCAGTGTCATTTTGAGGAGTGACAGGAATTATTACAAGTTTAAAGGTGACTTTTAGAAAAGGTTCTTTTTACTTTAGGAAGACTGACTTTTTCATCAAACACTTCACAAGTAATCTGTCAATTGAAACATATGTCTGACCTAGCTTTATGGGAAAGTTGAGATTTTATTACTTTCATTATCAGCTGAAAAAAGCCACTCTTATAAAAAAAAAAAACAAAAACCTATGCTAGTTTGAATAAAGACTGCATATTTTGCATCACTAGAAGACAATATAATCCTACTGTTTTGCAGCAATACCCATTTCTAGAATAGAAGTGTTTTGTTTATAAAACACTGAATTAATGAAATTCATCTGATCAGGAGTTTCATAAATCCTACTACTAAATGGTTACTACTACCTTCAGGTTCAGGTGTTTTGGCGGTGGTGGTTTTTGGTTTTTTTTCTTAGTTTCAATTATTTGCCTTGTTCCAGGACAGTTAAACATTTTATCATCCAAAAACTGTCCTTATAAAAATGTAAATCCCTGGAATAACTTCAAAATTTGAACAGAACATAATTTATCTGTGCCAAAAATTAACATTTAACCTTCTTTACACAAAGCATACACCTGTCCTACCTGAGAGCTTAAACTCTAAACCATGTCCTAAAATAGACAAACTATCCTAAGACTTACACCACCCACAATCACAAATCAATCTTGATAAGCCAGGGGCAGAAGGTGCAAGCACCACACACGTCAGCATTCTGCTCTCAAACGCAGAAAATGTCAGCCCAAAAAAGGCATTTTTGGATTGGTCTACTTATCAGCCACATGCCAATCTGGCATTTGTGTAGGCCTTCCTTCTCCTCTCCAGCTTCTTAGCATTAGAAAACAAAGCTCAACTCCAAGCAGGAAATATCCCTTTACTGAAAGGAAACAAAATAGACTCAAGTGACTAAGCAAAATCTGCTGTTCTGTTTCAACCCCGGTGCAAGATAACCAGCACACAACAGCCATCACCTAATACAACTATCTGAACTAGGTACTGGGGGCAGCATTTCATGTGGGCAGCATGTGTTCTGCAGACAAACAAAACTGAAAGTTGATACATGTCAATACAACAAAAGATGATAGTTTTTAGGAGCTTTCTTTATAGCACCACACAAGTACAAATGTATATTCCAGATTTTTCTAAGTCACTTTCAACATCACCAAACAGAAACCCATTACGATCAGTTGCTATCGAGTTTACAAAAGCCTTTCCCTCTCCTAAAGTGACCTTACTGCTCTGGTTGCAGTGCTCATTTTGAGAAAGGAGAAAACACAAAATTATTCAATATTGCTCAGCAGCATGTTTCAATTAGTCAAAATCTTTTAAGTAAGCACAAAACACAGTAGGTAGAAACATGCTGCAAGGCACTGGAGGTTACTGCTTCATCACACAATTAGAGAACAGAAAGTACAAGTAAAATCTAGTATTGTGACCCAAGGTAGTCCAAATCCAAGAGTCACAGGTCCAAACTCTTCAGAAGTCCATACTATCTTACTTGTTGAAGAACAACATTCCAGAAAATCTGTTCAGTCCTGCTGGCTTTCCACAGTAGAACGTGTAATGAATGTTCTCCCCAAGTCAATGCCATAACCCTTGTTGGCCCCCAAATCCTACATTTCATAGATATGGGAAAACTAACACTCTTCATATCTCTTTTTTGAGACATGGTGCAGAACTACCTAAAGGTTCAAGGGAACAGGAGCCTCAATCCATCCCACTGCTACCAGTTAGATGCTAGAGCCACCAAAAGATGCTCAGAGCCTGGAAAGGGATTGTAGATCAGCAGGAGAGCACCTGAAGAGCAGCACAAAGGAACTTCTGCCACTCCAGCCAGCAAGCTGGCTCCATTGGGAGCCCAGCTAAAATGGAAACACGTGAAGCAAAGACAATTGAAATAAAGAAGTTAGAGACACGCACATGCCTGCAGTCTATCATCTTACTGGCATCACTAAGACATGGTGGGATGCCTCCTATGACTGGAGTGCTGGAATGGAAGGATACAGGGTGTTTAGGAAGGACAGGCACAGGAAACAAGGAAGGGATGTTACCCTCTATGTCAGTGACTGCCTGGAGTGCATGGAGCTCTGCCATGGAACAAAAGAGGAGCTGACTGAAAGGTTATGGGTCAGGATGAAAGGGACAGGCCATGTTATACTGGGGGTCTGCTAAGGTTCCCCACCCAGGAAGACTGAACTATCAAATCCTCTATAGACCGAAGGAGCAGCCTCACACTCACAAGCCCTGGTCCTCATGGGGGACTTCAACCACCTCCATATCTGTTAGAGGGGCAACACAGCAGAGCATAAGCAATCCAGGACCAGGAGGTGCCTGGAATGTGATAATGGTGATAACTTCCTTCCCTGAGTTAGAGAAGCCAACAAGGAAAGGTGCTATGCTGGGTCTCCTTCTCACCAACATGCTGGGGCTGCTGGGGAAGGTGAAGCTCAAGGGCAGCCTGGGCTGCAGTGACTGTGAAACAGTGGAGTTCAAGATCCTCAGGGCAGCAAGGGTGCACAGCAAGCTCATTGCCCTGGACTTCAGGGAGCACAGTTTGGCCTTCTCAGGGATCTGCTTGGTAGAGGAGCCAAAGAAAACTGGTTAATATTGAAGGATCACCTCCTCCAGGCTCAGGAGCAATGCATGCCTACCAAAGGAAGTCAGGCAAAACACCAGCCACCTGCATGGCTGAACAAGGAACTCCTGGACAAATACAAACAGAAAAATGAAGCCTACACAGGGTGGAAGCAAGGACAGGTAGTTTGAGAGGAATACAGAGAAATTGTACAATCAGCCAGGAATCAGGGAGGAAAGCTAAAGCTGTGATAGAATTAAATCTGGCCAGGGACATCAAGCTTGATGAAGAGAGAAAAAGCTTCTATAGGTACATCAGTGATAAAAGGGCCCTATCTCAAAGGAGACCCAGGACATGGACAAGGCTGAGATACCTAATGACTTCTTTATCCTGGTCTTCACCAGCAAGTGCTCCAGACACTGCCCCACTCCCTGGAGGCAAACGTGGGGACTGGGAGAATGAAGAACTGCTCACTGCAGCACAAGGTCAGATTTGAGACCATCTAAGGAACCCGAAGGACATGAATCCATGGAACCTGATGAAATGCACCCCTAGGTACCGAGGGAACTTAAAAGGTGCTTGGAAGAAAAATGGGGACAGATTTTTTATAAGGGTCTGTAGTAACAGAGTTTTAAACTGAAAACTTGTAGATTTAGATTGGACATTAGGAAGGTATTTTTTACATTGAAGGGGTGAGACACTGAACAACTTGTCCAGAGAAGCTGGGCATGATCTACTCCAAGCATTCAAGGTCAGGCTGGGCAGGGCTTTGAGCATCCTTATCTAATGAAAGATGTTCCCACCCACAGAAGTGAGCGTTGACGATCTTGAAAGATTCCTTTCAACTCAAACCATTCCGATTCTTTATGGCAAAGCTTCTGGATACTGAGTCACTTCAACCAAAACTCTGGCACATTGTTTAGCTCCTTAGCTAAACCTAGTAAGGACTGAGTTTGTGTTTCAGCTTTTCCATGAATGAGATGATAATGGTGCCTCTCTTTTCTATCTTAACACTTATTTAAGTGAGACTTTTGAGAAATTCTGTTTTTGAGACCTAAGCTAACAAAATCCGACTGACTTCAGCTGACCAGTTAAAGTGTGTCTTGTTTTTATTAGATGGGGAAGAGAGGGAAAAGACAGCAAGAGAGAGACAGATTATAAGAGGAATTATGAAATCAGACAAAAAATGTTTGTAATTTGTTTTGTACTTCAGCTTTTTTGAATATCATATCCTATTACCTCTTTTACCATTTCGTTACATGATATAAAACCTGGAAATCTAAACAAATTTATTAAATATTATATAAGAGTTCTCATTTTACAACTCTCAAGTGCTTTGTTTCACAGATGGTCTTAAGCATTTCCATTATGTTTTAAATTTAACAAAATTTCATAAGGAGTATTTTTCTATCCCAGTACTAGAGATTTTCCATATCAAATTAATACAAGTCACTCAAAGAGCAAACATTTCTGCTGACAGATGTGAAGCTTGATTTTAGAAATAACACTTTCTGACAAATAAGTTATTATCCCTCTTAAATCTATTTCACACTGTCTCACTAAAAGTAAGTTTTCCATCCTCACAAGGCCAGGGCTAATCTGAACAGAGCGAGCACATTACATCTTAAATAATTAGTGGAAGCCTAGTTATTTTAACTAAGTCGGAAAGAATTCTCCATTTCCAGCTATAAAATATGACAGATGGCCATGCCTTTTAACAAGAATTACCAAATACAAATTTAAACATCTGCATCAATACTTTCTGAAAAGTACTTTTTATTTACAAAGTAAAAAATACATGTTGAAACTATTTCAAAATAATTTCTCCTTACTCCACTTCTTAGTATATTTTTTCCTTTAAAGTAACCTTCAGTTTTCGCAATACTGATCAATGGCCTTAACAAGGTCACACTAGTTAAACTGTCAGCAGCTTAACCAGTAGAGGCACAAGGGCCAAGTTATGAAGAATCTTCTAAAGACTGAGTACACAATATTGTATAAACACTCTGATTTTTCAGCTCGGACTGTCTTAGAATACATGTAATTCTCAAAATTGTATTCCATGTGATAGACATTAAATACTCTTTTGATCTACAATAGACAGCAGAAGAAAATAACTAAGCCTTAGTCTCCCTTAGATCCAGCTACAGCAAAGCAACAACTTTAAATAACCTATAGCAAGCAACAGAAAGGAGGATCAATGATATGGAAAGTGATGCTGGAGCTCCCCAGGTTTGTTCCCTACAACACATTTGCTCTTTCATAGTAAATAACCTTTTTTGAAGCCTAAGTAATCTAGTCTTCTCCATAAAATAACTGGAATATGGGTGCTGTCAGAACAAATACATAGAACTTTTTTTTTTAAGTGTCTTGGTACTACAATAATCAAAGTAACACAAACAACTTCTTGTGGCAGTTGTCTCTATGGGATATAGGATGATAGCATAAAATCAGAGATTACCAAAGAATGCAGTAAAAGAAAGGTGTAATTAAATCACTCTTCAATGAAGCTTGATACAAGCACACCAATAAAGTGCTAATGCATGGACTATCAACAGAAAGATTAACTAAAAGTTCGTGCCAAGCAAGACAATTCCATGTCTTTAACAGCTTTTTTTCTCCATATTCTCTTGCATACTGTTAGAAAACAGTCACCAAAGCCAAACCACAAAACCCACTGAATTAATCTAAAGTAACCTAATCTCTATTTCATCAGCACCAAGAGGTTTCTGAAAATTGTGTATCCATGCAGCAAAGTCCCAAACCAACATTTTTTGTAAATAAAAAAAAAAAACCCAAAAAAACCCACCAAAAACCCAAACAAGACAATGATTTAACATGCTTTCAAGTTTTCTTAATTATCAACTCTTAAAGCAGTAGAAGACATTGGAATAAGAAAGTAAAAACTATACCCCTTACAATTGTCCCATCAGGTAAAGGTCCACACACAATGTCTTGGGGATCATAAAAGGTAACTTGAAAAGGAAGCAGGCTTAAATTCACTACACTGGGGTCTATACTATCACTAGAAAAAAAAAGTTACTGGATTACATATTGAAAGAGGTTGGAAACTAATACACTGTTTACTTGTACAACCTGTGAGTCTCTAAAACCTCAAATTTACTCCTCACACATTTTGATACATTTCTACAAAGAAACCAATCTCTTGGATAATCCACAGATACTTTTCCTTCCTTCAGTTCTCAAAAGGGAAAACATCTGTGTTTCCAGTGTTTCATGCTGCCTACTGCTACATGCTAACAATTAGACTAAACATATTCTCACACAATAGTTAAGTCAAAACTGCTGTTTTATACAAAGTTTCCTCTATTATTCTTTGAAATACACCAGTGCATGACACAGTTTAAATTAACAGTTCTCATTTTAATTTTTTTTTCTCCACTTTGACACTGTTCATTTATAAAATGAACACGGGAAAAAAAATTAAATTATATATATATAGTCCACATTTTTTAACCAGAACAATGTTTTTCAAACAAATGTTTTTTCCCAGAATGGTTTTATTAAAAGCAAACAGTATATCCTTTCTCTGGCAACTACAAGTGGGGAAAAATTATGAAAATCCTAATTAATATTAAAAGAATAAAAACTTGGTCAAGTTTGGTCAACAACATACTAAAATCACATATACAGTGCAGTAAATTTCAGTCCCCTTTAGAAAACTGATAGTCAAAAGCATGGCCAAATTATATGATGGCAACAGAACTCCATATTGTTCTTATATATTGTAGAAGAATCTGCAATTTTACCCTAATTTCTTTTGTTTCTTTCCACAAAAATGATGAACAAATCCTTAATAGAAAAAAACCAAGCAGCTACACACTGGAAAAGGCACTGTCAAAGCTCAAAACCAAAGCCTATATAAAGTCTAGCAAACAATGGAATTTGTGTATTTAAAAGCATTTAAAAGACATGCGAATTCAGAAGTAAGAGAAGTTGCTATTTTTTAACCACATTCCTTGATAATCTAAGAAATTTGACTGTGTAGTCTTCAGAGCTTTTTTATGCACAACAAACAGCAAGAGCAGTAGCTTGATTCATGACCAAGGCACTGAAACACTACAGAAATATTGTCCTGCCATGAGAAACAGAGATTAAACACCTGCCTGCTATCAAAGCACTAAAAGTGGTCAGAAAAATAAAAGCAGCTCCGTGAATCAACTTTAAACATACATAAAACCAACCTTTCTAAGAAGCATTACCAAGAGGTACAAGAGTGATACAGTCCCATTTGTAATGGGTTTATGCTTTATAGGGAACTGATGTCTAATGAGGCTGGGCTTACAGTTCTAGGGTAACTCAAGTCAAAGAACCTACAGGGGAGACAGAAATCAGTGCCTGGGTGTTACTGCAAGATTTTTTCCCTTGCGAATCTGCAATCTTTTTTTCATAACACTTATCCAAATGAAAATCTGAAGCTGCTAATCCTGTATAAAAGCTTAATGGAATTACTCAAAGGATTCAAGAGCTACCATGTAAGCCCTAGTTACTTAGGTTAGCAAAGAAAAAGAACAGATATAATGAAGATGACACCAGGGGAAGTCACCAATACAGTTCTGAAAGATTCTGCTCTGGGACCTGTATTACCTAATAAAATCCTAAGTGGCCTGGAAGATAAGATGGGTGACACAGTTTAGAAGCTACCAAAGGACAGCAAGTGACCAGGAATAGTGACTTCAGAGCAACTGAAAAAATACAGATGGCCATTATGAAACTGGACTGGGCAATAAAAAAGTAAACAAAATACAGCATAGGCAAACTTGAAATGAGGCCGAGGGACAATAACCACCCTATTGAGGCATAAATCAATGAGTTGTGAGCTATTAATCCCTCCATGGACAGAGACTTGACTGTTCAACATCTAATTTTTGTTACTAGAAAGTACTAAAGAGATAGTAAGAGCTCCATACAAAACTTCACACAACAGCCAGCAGAATTCCTTGCAAGAGATACCAAAGACTCAAAAAAAAAAAAAAAAAAAGATGGCCTTCAATGGAAATCGAGTAAGAGAGATCCCTTGAGAGTTTTTAACTAGACAAACCATATCAAGGTCAGGAAATCCCCTAGGCTAAAAATAGTGTATGGCTGAGGGAGAATTTAGGGGAGGTATCATTTCCCCTCTTCTGTTTTTGTCCCTAATTGCTCCTTTAGAGATGATGCTGCAGACAAGTGCAGGGTTTGTCAAAGCCTTTGTCTGAACCAGTACAGCTGTTCTTATAAAACTTTTACGTTTACCATCACACAAGAACAACATTTCAAAAAACAGTTGCTGGAGGAGTGCAACAAGCTGATCCACTCACAGGGCTGCACATTATTAACTCACAGGACTTTATGGGAAACAGCTCATAAGGGACAGCAGAATCAGCAGGTGAGACACTTGCCCTAGGGGGTCACTTGCATATCAGAGACCCCAAATGTTGTCATCTGTGTATTCTTTACTTCTGCAAAACAAATATGCATGTAAGCTTGAAAATATAAAATGTTTAAGCTAAGAAAAAAAGGCAAGACAGAAAGGGAAAAAGCATGACCTAAGAACAAAACCTGCAGACACTGTGTACACCCCAAAACATCATTTCATAGAGTTGCAAGGTTTGAATGTGCTTCATAAATAGGACTCTTTTGGAAAGGTCCTCATTGCAGCAGGCTCGTAAAGAATCATCTCTGCAGAGTGGAGACTAATGAAGTGGTCCTTCAGTATATATAATATGACTTAAAAAATCATTAATAAGCCTAATAGTTGGCAAGTTTTGCAGATCATGGTTCAGTGGGAGTCCTGATAATTTGGGAAACAAATTTTATCTTCAGGACGGAAGTATTTTTATTTCATAGCATCACTCAGGAAACTGCTTCAGGAGGTCAACTCAATATTAAAGCTGCATTAAAAAAACTCAAAAGCAAGCATGTCATTATGCAGCACATAGATACCACTTCAATAAACAGAATGGAGCTCAGAGCATTTCTGACAAAATAAAACATGACAAAACAATCTCTGGTACCACAGACTATGCAATTGCACCAGATGAGTTTAAGTACAGCACATCTGTAACCTACAACCACCTCAACCCAAAGAATTGTATCTCCAAAAATTTTGCTATTTAAGAAGGACTTGAAACTGTTAAAAATATGTCCATTAAACAGATTTAAGAAATGGGAAGATTTCTAGATCTGTAAATTGCCTGAATCTAGACAATGAAATGCTGCCTCACTATTATCAAATGCCCATCTGCCATTAACAATGGCAACAATTACATTATTTACGAATTTGTCCAAAAGGTTATCTAGCTACCAACAGAGTACTAATAATTCCATTCTGTCCTTAAAAAACAAACATATACTGACATGAGAATTTTTTTCCTATTTAGTTTGTTACTGTCTACACTGCTGTTTGAACCAAATTTTACTTTGTTTAAACATGACTACATTTTTTTTTTAAATCTTGGCTGAAAAAGAAAAAATGTACACATATTGCATAACTTAGACGTATGATAACTTTTTAGAACTTTAAATATACAGCATCTAATGACAAAGAATTTTGGTAAATATTTTTCACATTAAAAATTAACTAAAACAATGTCATACATAGACTTAAAGGAATTACTACTGCTGCCAGCACAAGTTTGCAAAAACCAGAAGTGATAATTTTTATAGCAGTAGTTACTAACTTCCAAGAGAACAACAGCAGCAGCATTTTGACAGAGATACCTCTGTGGATGACTTGAAGGTGAGTCAGGGTAACAGGAACTGCACATTGCCACCAAGCGAGGACAAGACATTCCACTGTTGCTCTCATCCTCTCCTCCATGTTCCACCCTCTTGTCCTTGTACTTAACACATCCACTGCGTGGCTGCATAGATGAACTGTATCAATTTTTTGTTGCAAAGGGAAAGATTTCATTTTTGGTAACCCAGTCTTAAAAAAATACAAGTCAGTGATCAACTCGCTCTCTCGCCACGGAATTTCTACATGTGGCAGAAGAGAGGAAGTGGGGTTGCCCCTTTCAGCAGCAACCCACTATTAGATCCACTTAAGAATCACAAGAAAACATTAGGAAGGCAGAATGCACAAGCTACATTTTAGCTAATTCAAATCCAAGTCTTTCAGACAATAATTATTCTAAGGAACGTGAAGTGTGCAAGCCAATTCAGGTACTTCAACAGGTATGACATTTACTTCCGATATTTTTACAGAAATTCACTAGGCACCCAAGCAATCACACCCTGTACTCGTAACATCCAGCAGACTCAGTCTCAAACAGTAGCCTGGCGATAACAAAGAAATTACTGTTTCCTTCAGATTTGCTGGGAGAGAGGCAGGTGTTGCTCTGTAACTAATTGAGAACAGGATGGATCACCCAAGTGTGGAGAACCCAGGAGAATGTGTGGTAGTGCAGACCTCAAACACGGAGGCAGTGCCTCACCTCACACTTTACCCTCCAACCATCACAGTCATTTCTGTACCACTAACATCAGCTTTCTGACCTTTCTGCTATATTTCTTTTACCACTGAACACAGTGGTATGATTTAAGTTTTCCAGTTTGAACTTGCAGATCTTAGCAGTGTAGCAGGGCAATGCCAGAGACATGTATCTTGTTCAGCTCAGTTTATTACACAGGAATTGCTTGGATGGGCTGCTACTGGACCTGAGAGATCCTGGGGAGAAATACTTTTCTAGATGCAACTTCAAGGAGGAGATAGCTACAGTCTTTTCTGTTCAGTCCCATGAGAATCTTCACATGGACACTATCTATCAAAAGCAATACGTTTTACTATGTACACATCACTGATTACCATCATCATACTTCAATAACACTTCCTCAGGTTTAGGGAAACATTAATGGAGTTAACAGACTACAAAACCAAACAGAACTGCAATCACACAGATGTACATATTTTGAGTTCACCAAGACATTTATCTTCAGGATTTTTGGCAGGTAAACTCTGTAAGCTTTCTACTACTTGTATCTCACTATATTTACTAGCCTTATCATCACCTAGCATATATGCAGGACTTCAAAACACAATACAGGATGCAGTCAAGTAATGGAAAGACTAAGATATATGCTCTTGACTATTTGATCATTTTCTTTCCTGCCCTCCTGATGTCCTTTATTTACTTAACTTTTAGAGCAGTTCAAACTATCTGCTACCAACAAGTACTTGCCTGTATTTGAACTCTATTTCCAAGTGGGATGGTAATGCTTGGAGGCCCATGCAAGAAGTTACATGCGTGTGCATTAAAACAGATGTGACCCCAGTTCTGAACAGCTCAGTGAGAGACACAGACACCCACCCATGTACCCCAAAATGTGCTGCAGACTCCTCCAAGGAACAGGCAGCCACCAGGTGGAATCATCCTCCAGGCCACCAGTGTGACCACCCTGATAAAATATTCACTGCTCTTCATATCAGCTGGAATCCAGTGGCCACTCTTGTAGTGCAACCATACAAGATTTATTTCAATTAATATACAATTTACTCTCAGGCACACACTGCATCTTTCAGTCAGGCAAAGAAAGGAGAATGAATTATGAATGCCAAAGATCCAACCACCAGTGTTCGTTTAAAGGCTACGATATTTGTCCTGCTATTTATACTTGCAAGGTTAATAATCCATATGTATATAAACAGCAAACTTGTTAAAGACCACACTATATATTTTACTCTGGTTTATTAATTTCTTTAATTTGTATGAAATTATTTTCTGAATACTTACTATTGATGTTTTCTATACTTGGTCTGCAGCTCAGGGAGTTAATTACTATCTTGCTGAAAAGCTTTAAATAGCCTCATAAAGAGTTTAAGAACAAATATAACTTCACCTAACTATATAGCCTTTTCAACAGTTATTTTAATAAAAAGAAGTTTCTCTAAATTCAGTTGGAAGTAATATATAGACAATGTTTTCATTAATAAGAGTGTAAAAACTTACAGGATGTGTCAGCCACAGGAGGCTCAGTAAACACAGAGTTCTGACAAGTTGAATTTTCAAGCTCTAAAACTTAACCAGCAGAGAAGATACTGAATTTACAGCACATAAAATATGGCAGGCCTACAAAGCAAATAGTTTCAAATACTTTTTCCCTGCCCCTCTACCACCTCTGATTTTTATTGCAAAATATTAGTAAATGAACTTCTATTTATGAAATTGATATCCAAAGTAGGATACTTTGCAATTTTGAAGAGAATAGCAAGTCAACATGAAATAATTTATATTTTAACATTTGAATGAATTTGCATAGGCATTTATTGTTCAGTTTATGTTGTAAGGCTGCCAGGCTTTTTCCATAAAAACAGTGACGATATTTGTTATCATATCTCCATTTTTATGATTAGGTATGTTGTTTAAAAACACTAATTATTAAAAAAAGTTTACTAACTGAATAAGTAGGACAATTTAATATTGCTCTTAAAATAATATATTTGCTGCTTGATACTTCAAATGACAGATAAAAAGGTCATTTTACTAAAGTGCAACCAGAAAACCTCTTACAAAAACAGCAGGTCAGCATTGCATTAATTCTCTTCAAGGAAGTTACTGTACTGTTAACCAAGGCATTTCTTTCACAATTCAAGAACAAAGTTACTAAAAACTGGAACTCTGAGGTTTCCCTGAAGTCAGTAAGATATTCAGTTCAGAGAGACTGGTGAAAAAATCATCTACATATGATAAACTAATATCTGAACTTAAAGAGGCAATTTAAAACTTTTGTGTCACCTCACACAATTCAACATGACTTCCATCAAAACTGCTATAAAAACATCAATAAAACAAAAATCACTAAAGGTAATTCAGTTTCACTGTCAAATGCAAGACTTCAATACACAGTGGACTGAACTTCTACCTCAGAAAACAGAACCAGAACAGGAATTCACTGAACAGTAGTCTTTAGCTAATTAGTACCAGTAATTAGCTCAAACTCTTCAGAGAGCAGAATCAAATATCATGAAACAGTAAAAGCTTTTCCTGTACCTTAAAAAGTCAAGATATGAACCCAACAAATAAATGGAAGCTGGCTCCATTTCTTTTAGGACATTCCAGTGTCCTAAATCCAATGCAATGCTTTAAAGTTGCACATCTACTCAGCCACAGTCTTCAATTTTGGTTCAAGTTCACAATAACACATTACAGTGTCACAAGGATCTAGTGAGAATTAATTACTCATCCAGTGGCAGCAATAGGCATTACTGATTTCTTCATTAGTGATTCTTCAAGCAGACCTTTTTCTTTAGGCTATTAAAACACTCTTTTCTTAAAAAGTACATATGACACATGCTAAATTAACAAAATAACTTCTTTAATCAATCTGTGCATGTTTTATCATGCTTTCCCATTTTACTGTTGATGATTATTATCTCAATCCAAGCCCTGACTATGCAAACACTACCTGGAATAACCCTGCAGAGGATACAGACCTTGCAACCCCACTCTGCTGCTCTGATGTTAAAGCTGTACCATCTTATGTCAGGTTGCTTTATTTTTTCTGGCCTTCAGCCACCCCCAGTCTCTTACTCCCTTATCTGTCTCTCTGTACTTTCTTCCACAGTCCATATATGCAAAATCTCATAGGCAAGGCAATCATGTCTCCCTTCAAATTCTACAACCAAGTTAGTCCATCTAACCAAACCATAAATACGAACTCGCACAATTTAACAACCTACAAAAGGGGTAACAGCTGCTCCTTTCCATACAGCACCTTAAACACAAGCACACAGAAATGAAATTTCACTTGAATTCACTCCGTAATACAGCGGACAGAAAACTTCATGCAGGTCTCTTTGCTCAATCTCAGCCAAGCACTCTATCCAGCAAACCTTGTTCCTTTGGTAATTTAATAGTAACTAGAGAAAGATTTTTAAAAGCTGTAAAAACTCCACAAAATTATTCAGATTTCATCCCTGTTACAATTTATTTTTATTTATTAACAAATATTTTTGCACAGAGTACAAATTTTCACATGCAATCCTTTCTAGAATAAGGCCTAGAAAGTTACAGACACAATTAACATTAGCAGAGACTGCATATTTGAAATTTCTTCCTCAAGACAGCAAACCCCAGAAATTTAAACATTTCCCAAATTACAGTAAAAATTAAAAACACTACAGCAAACCTGAGCACAGACTTAGCAGGATATAATAAAACTTACATGAAATATCAGACCTGAAAAATTAATTTAAATACATAATTTATATTTCCACACTAATATAATTAAAATATCACATGTAATATCACAAGAGTGAAAAATTAATTTAAATATTTCATTATTTAAATTTCCACACTACTGCCTCAGAAATAAATCTCTTGGAAAGTCATGTTCCATATGTTCTCTTTGGTATCAAAGTTATGAACAGAATTTAGATGCAGAAATAAAACAAACAATGTATAGTATTATGCAGGTAGATCCAAACATCCTGCATATGAAATTATAAAGGAAGCAGATAATTAAAAATTTAAAATACTCAGTAGCTTCCAATAAAGCTACAGAAATAGTTGCTAGTAAGATGTCTGTGAAAGAATAATCTTTGTACTGAATGTTTAAGCTACTCAACCCTTCCCCGCACCCCCAACCACCTCTGTGGGCCAATAAAATACACATTAAATCTCTCAACATCCATTAAAACCTACCCAACCAACTTTCAGGAAAGTAGAGCAAGATGCTTTTTAGTAAAACATTATAACTAGCCCATCTAGATCTTTTTCTACTAAAACATTCTGACAGTCCCACAGTCAGAATGTTTTGGTACTTCTGACTAGAATAATCTGGTAAATTATTTCCAATTTAAGAAAAAAACATAATTTTCCTTCCAATCAGACAATTTTCCTTTTGTATGTGTATTGAAACATAACTAAGCACACCAATACTCGTTTGAATATTTTTCTTTTGTATCATGTAATTGACTTTAGTTGGAAAAAATTCTTGGGGCAGGACTATGGGGATGGACAACACGACTCATTTCTGCAATCCCATTTACAAATCATCCAACCAGCTTATCACTTTTCTTGGACAAAAATGAAGGATACCAATCTCTGTTCCATGAGACAGAAGAATATCCTAAAAACAGACTATCCCAATAAACAGAACATATTAAATAGCTTCTACAAGATAATTTGTATTCCAAGCTCCATTAGCAATGCAGATAATGGGAATATTTCCTGCCAACTCTCCAACTCTACAGGAATCCTAAGTCTCACTGCCTTCACCACATTCTGCTTTACCAGATATTGTTGCCTATCCTGTTATAGTATTGTTACTTTCAGTCAT
Organism: Melospiza georgiana; assembly: GCF_028018845.1. Taxonomy (NCBI): domain Eukaryota; kingdom Metazoa; phylum Chordata; class Aves; order Passeriformes; family Passerellidae; genus Melospiza; species Melospiza georgiana. Next base: position 56,692,575 of record NC_080434.1, read on the forward strand.
TAGCTATTGCTTAAAGAAGCAGCAAACTGAAACATGATTTTGCTGGGATTCCAGCTAAGTATATAAAGTGTCTATTCTGACTTTACAACACTATGCCTAAAACCGAGTAAAATCCTTCAAGAAAATTCACCTGTTCAGCCTCTTGGTTGCTTTATTTACCTAGAAACAAGATGCTCAAGATGGACAATTAATGGAGTTTTGAACAGTATCTAGATCTTCCTCTGACCCTAATTCCTGTTAGAATGTACAGCAAATGAGCAAAGGAAAATGCTGACATCATTTTACCCCTATGGAATTTCTCTTACGTGGAAGCAAATAGCAACAACAAAAGCAGTGGGAGATGCTGAAATATGCCTATGAAACAGGCATAATAAGGTAAGAGAACTTCAGGACCTCCATTTTTTCTTCTTGGGTCACATATAGATCTCTTTGACCCTTACTTTCCTTACAGTTCCACTGCTCATGAGCAGAAAAGCTGGAGGGTCATATACCCAACCCAAATTTGCAGAATCCATAGACTCAAAGGGTCTTATCCCCAATGGTGCCCCAAACAGATGGATAAAGTTCTGTCACTGTACAGAACTTAATATCTGTCAAGCAGAACATGGTGGGGATATGCACTGCTGAGGCTTTTAATGGCCTGTCTCAGGATTTCCCCAATACCTGTCAAGTCTTTGAAAATAAATAACATTATGAACAGATAACATGCTACTCATTTTATTCAAGTCACTTACATGCCCTCTTATATCTCAATGATGAAAAGATTTTGATACCTATATGATATACTTTATTGACTAGAAGACAATGATTGTACACTACCATTTTAGCATATCCATACTAACAAGAAACGGCAGAGGGAGGATTAGTACAAAATAAAATCTGTACAGTTACATGTCAAGTAACAGTCAAGTTTACTTTTGTAAGGCATATTTTTGCCTTAAATAATAAAGGAAAACGTCAATTACAGACTCCCATGGATTGTGAGGAGTTTGCAATACCTAGGGTTTAAGCACTGCAGTGAAGTACTTTGGTTTACACAATTATCTACTGAATCATCACGAGTTCACTTTTGACAGTTAAGAAGCCAAAGTCAATTGGCAATTCCTACTTCATTTCAGGAACACAGAAGAAATATATGGTGTACAATAGAAATCATAAACATTTTAAAGGGCTTGAATGAAGAAAAGCAACTACACATACCACAGAGGCCTCTGATCCCAAGCTTATAAATTACAGCCCAAATCACTTATACACAGAAAACGTCAGACTACAGGAATGGGTTTTATTTGAAAGGAAGGACAAGCAAATCGTACTATTTTCACCCTTCAGATCAGTATCAGGTACTGCAATGAGTAATTAAAACAAAGACAAGACAACAGGGAAAAAAAGCACCGCACTCTGGCTTTCTTAAAGTTTCATAACGCGATTCAATACGTGTATACTTTTAATCGAGACGACACGAGGAGAAGATGGAAACGAGTTTGCCGGAGCGAAGTGTCAGTTTGTGTCACTTCTGCATTCAGCTGTAACCTTCGCCAAACCTTGTCCCCCACCCCGCCCATCGCCCGCGAGAGGCCGCGGCCGGCGCTCCCGCCCCAGCGGCGCCCGGCTCGCAGCGCCCATAGGCTGCGGCTCCCGTCACTCTGCCATCAGCCCAGCTCCGCCTCCCCCAGCAGCAGCAGCCCTAGCCCTCCTATCTGCCTTTTGCCTTCAATAGGCCCTAAAGGACAATGCTGCTGGAAGGGGAAAAAAAGGAGGAAAAAAAAAAAAAAAAAAAAAAAAAAAAGAAGAGGGGAGCGGAGCGAGCCAGCCCCGCCAGAGCAGCCCCCGGGGCAGCGCTGTGAGGCCGCGGCTCAGCCGGGGCGGTTCCATCGGCCCCAGCCCGTCCCCAGCTCCCCCTCCCCGGTGCGCGGCCGCCGCTGCGCTCTGAACGCCCGCTCAGGATGAAAGGTCACGGCGTGAGCGCCAGCCGGGCCCGGCAGCGCTACAAGCCCGTCACCTCAACCGCGGGGTCAGGCGGGGCAGGCGAGGCGCTGCCCGGATCGGGATCTCCCTACTCCGACCCCGAACAGCCGCATCCTCCGCTTTGCCGTCTGCTGGCGCCGGATGACACCGGCGCGGGCCGGCACCCGCGGCGGGTGGGTTCGGGGTGCCGCCTTTCCCTCCCTCCTTCTCCTCCTCTGCTCCCTGGCGTGAACCAGCCCGAGGGCACCGAGCCGCTGCTCCCGCTCCAGGCTGGCGCCTTCCTCCCGGCCGCGGCACAAACCGCTCACCTGGCGCCGGGTCCCGCCGGGATGGAAGAGCGCGGAGCCGGCGGCAGCCAGGGAGGGCTCGGCTCCTCTCCCGGGCAGCGCTCTGACCGGGGCACCCCGGCCGGGCCCCCGGCCCCGCCCCCGAGCCCGGCCCGCCGCCGGCCGGCAGCCGCCCCCCGCGCTCCTGTCACCCCCTCCCCGGCCCCTTCCTCCCGCGCCCCCCGGCACGCTCCCGCCGCGCTGCGCCAGGCGCAACCCAAGAGCGGGACGCGCCATCCCGGGAACCCGTCCTCCCGGCGGGACCAGGCCCGGCCCCGCAACTCCTCCTCTTCCCGGGCTGTTAGCGGAGCGGGCAGGGATGCGCGGGCCTTCCCGGCCGGGCCCCGAGCCGCCGGCCCGGCGCTCCCGGGGGTCCAGCCCGCCTGTCCCAACGCAGCGGTGGGAAAGAAGCGGGGGAGGGGAAGGGCGCCCGCTGCCGCCTCCCGGCTCCGTCCTCCCGTTCCACGGACAGGGCGGCTGCCACTCTCCCTCCCTCCCTTCATCCCTGCCCCTCCCTCTGCTCCCCGGGCCCGCGGCGGGCATTTACCTGCCGTGGTGGCGCAGAGCGGGGCCCTGGGGCCTCTGGCAGCCGGAGGAGGCAGCGGACTCCGTCCCGCTGCTGCCGTCCCCGAGTGAGGCGGGCGGGACGGAGCCGGGACCTGCCCCGGGAGGCGTTACGTAAACCGGCGGCGGCGGCGGTTCCAGCGCCACGGGGAGGGAAGGAGGGAGGGAGGGGGCCGGGCCGGCCGCTCCGTCACCCGGCAACGGGACTCAGCTCTCCGGCGGACCGCGCCGCCGGCTCCGCCCCGTATCCCTCCGCCCAGAGGGCCGTCCGGATCCCTGATCCCGATCCGTGGGGCTGAGCCGGGCGGGAGGGAAGGGGCTAGCGCCCATCGCGCCGGTGGGCAGGAGATGATGGGACCGGTCTGCTCTGCTCTGTGCCGTATTCATCCCTGTCTCTGTCGGCCGTAGCGCCCGGGCGCCAGCAAGCCGCCTTCATGTCGGGGCCGCGGCGCAGGAAGGGCGGGGGAGGAGGGGAAGTGTCCTTTGCCCTGGTTGTACAGCCTCCCGCCCGCCGGCAGAGCGCCGCGCTGCCCGCCGGTTGCCAGAGCAGGGAAGCGGCGGGCGAGGCGCTCGGGAGGCACCGGGCGAGCGCCGGGAGCGGTGCCGGGCCGCGGGGCCGCCGCTGAGGCGGCAGAGGCGGCGGCCGGAAGCTCCCGCGCCCCTCCGGAGGGCTGTGCCGCCGGGAGGGGAACACCCAGGCAGGGCCGGCGCAGGAATGCGGGGGAGGGAGCGGGGGATAATGATGGAGCGTAGCGGTGTTTGTCATGTGAGGTCCTTTTGAAACGCTGAGCGACTTCGAGAGCAAGGTTAGCAAATAAAAGTTTATTTTACTGCGCAATGAAAGCCCGTCTGGAAGGGAAGTCGTCTGTTGGGGGATTGTTGCCATTGAAAGTCGGGTTTAGTAGGTGAGCTCCTCGGGAGCCGCGGGGATTTTGTTCCAATTGATTAAATGCCAGTTTAATCACAACTGTTTACACAGCCGTGGAGTAATGAAAGGGCAACATTTTTAGCATAGTAGATGGGTGAAAATGGGCCACTGTAAGGCTGAAAATATGACAAGACACACCAAAGTACTCATTAAGCTTCTTAATTGGGAAAATAATGATGCCCTTTTCAGGTGTACACTACCACCCCACATTTCTCAAATACATGAACACATACGGGCCTGAGGAAAGTCAATATTATGTAAGACGTCAAAATAAGTCTTCTGTCTGTGTAATCCTGAGGTTTTCTTCCTTTTGTTCACTGCTCAACGTGTGGCTCCTAGAGTTCCAAAATGCAGTATGTCATCCATATTGGCTCATACTACTTCTTTTGTGCACAACATCTTCAGTCAATGGAACCAAGATTGCCTTTGAAAACATGATCCCCCAGTACCGGATGTGGTCCCATTTAGGCCTTTCAACAAGTTAAGTCTGTATATAAAATACCTCTCATAAGAAGCATGAATGCAAACACTGCCTCCCAGCCTATATACTCATTTCCTGATACAGAGCAACATTCTTCTTATTTTTGTTTTACCTAGGGTTTGCCAATTTTGAACATCCTTAGCACTTAATTTAGTCATAAATCTGACTTAGGCTAGCCAAAAGTTAGGTATGCAAGATTGTGTAGCTACATGAACTACCAGCACTCTCTTAAATGTCGCTGAGGCAGTAATTGATGTTGTATGAACAGTGCAGTTAATCAGTTACTTTCTCCAGACCTCGCAGGAGTATTTTGGGAGAAATCTAAAGAGAAAATAGTGCTTTAAACTGTGTGATAAAAGGACAGAATTGTTCTCTGAACTATTTAATTACCGTTCAAGTTATTTTCTTGTTATGAAAAGCTGAAACTGAAAAGCTTTGGGGAAAAATCCTGCTGACTGTTTTCTGCTGAGTCATTCCCTGGGTTTATCAGAAGCGTTTCACCACCCCTGTAACACAACTCGCGCCAATCGCAATCAAATCTCCTTTTGTTCAGGAGCTCACAATTTGAATTCCCCTTTTCAAGGTAGAATAAGATAAAATATGAGGCACCTGGGATCTGTCTGTAGTAACAATTGGCACCAATTTAAATCAATCTCCATGTAGTCCTCTGTACATATCCTCAATGTACTAGTAATGTGTATCATCCATACGAATCCATTCTATTTCACCCTTTCTGAACATTTTTTCTCTGAAGGTTTGTAGAAGGAACAGATGCTCAGAACATTGGTGTTCTCCTAATGGAGCAAATCAGAGCATGGAGGCCAATGACAGATTATTCTGAATATTCACGTAGTTGCCGTGTGACATTTCAAATTGACAGTTCTGGTTTTGTGGTCAGATCTCAGGGATCCCAACAGTGGAATTTTTTGTTTGTTTGTTGGTTTTTGTTGGGTTTTATTTTCCTAACAACCAACCCAGTTCTGGTCTCCATTTGGCAAGCATTTCAGAAACAGCTGGTACACGACCATATGCCGTGCTGGCACTGCTGTGAGCTTATTTCCCACTTGTCCTCCTGGTCAATCAGAGTAGCTCCATGTGCTGAAGGACAGCTGGTCCCTTGGCATGCAAAGCAGCTAATGAACTTTTCCTCCAAAAAGCTGTAGGGATAGAGCACGTGAGCTGCAATCAGCGGGTTTTGCTTTCTGAAGTGCTATCAAAGATGGAAGTTTTCTGTGGGAACCCTGTTTATTGCCTCTTTGTGACAACCTGCACCCTGAGAACAACTGTGTGGGTGTGCATGGTAGGTGACAGCACTTGTTTGGAAAATGGAGGCTAAATGATCTGTGTTGAAAAGAATGCTAAACCACAGCTGAGTGACTGATGGACTTTAGCTGTCAGCCTCAGCAAGTAGCACCATTTACCTGTAGCATCATGGTGATCCCTGCTAAAAAGGTCTCCAGTAAATTTCTAAAAATGTATCCATTTCATAATATATTATTTTTTCCTTGAAGTAACCTACTGAAAGAGGAATTGCACAGCAGTTCAGTATTACATAGCCGCAGCTTGTAAGCATTTTATTGTCAGCCATTCCTCTTACTTCCTTAAAATCAGTCAGTTTATAATATTCCCTAAAATTTCCTTGTAGGTGCAATAAAAATCCCCTGATTTTCCCTGAGCAGGGATGAAGTATCAGTTAGCTTTGAAAGTCATGATAACCAATCAGTGGATAATTCTCTTGTTCACAGTTCATAAAATGTTCATATGAAATGCTTGATAAAAACAATCTGCCCATTCAGCATTTTAGAAACAGCTACAGTACCATTCATGTGGGAATAAATGTAGTTCAAGAACTTAAAATACCATCTAAATGTGCAGGATATAAATATATATGTAAAGTCATAATGTGTTTTTAAAATCTAGAAAATGGATGGACATTAGTGTTAACTGAAACAGGGAATATCCAACAGACTCATGATGAGTTGTATTTGAAATCTTGATGCACAGATTCAAGACTATAATTATCTCTTTGAAACTACTTTTCTTAATTCCATGAAGGCTTGCCTAACTTTTTTACTTCTTTTCAGGATCCATTTCAGGTTTTGAGCAAAGATGTTCACACCTCCCAGAAGTAATAACTTGGTTCAAATGACACATTCAAAAGGCATTCCTCAGCACTAGATCAGGTTTCCGATTCCTTTTTACTGATCCCTCTTTCCTAATAATATCCCTGTGCTGTACCAAAAACCAAGCTGTACATACCCACAGAATCAGAGGACCACTCTGTTGTCAGCATCGAGGACCTCATCTACTGCAGTGAATGGAATGTGACATTAAATTTTAGTGGGGCTTTCATTAGGCCACAGTTCAACCCTTCTCCCTTCAGACTCCTCTCAAAGAGGTTTCAATATCTTTAACAGGAACACACTAGCGTGGTGAGCTTGGAAGATCTGAGTCACTTGAAAAATCAATTACATAATTCAAAGTAAATTTATTTTCTGTTTAATCCAACTTGATCACTATAACCTCAAAATGTATTTCTGTTTTCTTTGAACAGAAACTGCATGTAGGAAACTGTCACAGAAACTGCAGGTCAGGCAGTGCTGTTCTGTAACAAGTGTCTGGGCTTGGTGTTGGTATTTCTTTAGGACTCTACATTTTTAAAAATTATTTGGCTTCAGCGTTACTCTTACCCTTTTTCATCCTGCAGCACTAACAATTGAGAAACCCTAATAATACCTTGAGAAACCCTTGGACAGCCCAAAGTAATGCATGAACAGGACTGTCTCAGCATGGTGCTGTGTGCCTAAAACAGACCACCTGAGGTCTATTGTAAAAAGTACTCAGAGAAAATTATAAAGAACCATGATAATTGTCTGCAGCAGTTTGGACAAAAAGCCAAACAATACAAAAAGATTAGAAAAATGAAAACATTACACTACATGATGAATGTAAAGGTCCAAGTACCTAGATACAGCATTTGAAACCATACACCAAGGAATAGCTTTCACTTGTGGTGTAATGAAAGGAAGTACAGTGTTACAAAAATAAAACCATTTTCACAAGTGATGAAATACAAAGCAAGTATTACATGCGATTGCATTTTAAGGACAATTAGTCACCATTAAATATACCAGTGTCTCAAAATCTGATCGTTTTTTTGTAATGCATACGTGGAAGAATTTTATGTCATAATGAGGTATGAATTTAATTGCATTGCATTTGTTGCTACATCAGCTATTGTCAAGCTATTAAATTAATTACATGTTAAGTTTTAAACTAGATTAAACACATTATGACATCTGTTTTTTCCTATATACTACAGCCATTCCAGAATTACCATGTTGGAAATGTCTGAGGTTTTGGCAGCTCACTGTCTTACAAATAGTTCATGAATACAATTAAACATCCTTGAGTAGCCTGCAGCATCAGCATCCAATCCTTGTCTTGCTCATCAGAGATACGATATTGTTCTACACTATTTCCACCATTTCTTTTCTCCAGATACTGACCCTATTCTCAGTCAGAGAAAATGCTGACAGCAGAGTTGAATGCATTCTCATAGCTGATGATCTGACCACAGATTTTGGAATGAATGTACTACCGTCTTTATTAATGATCTATAAAAAATGAAGGGTGAAAGAAACACTTGAAATTCTATTGAGTTCTTAAAGCAATTGCACTGAAGGTATTATTCTTTTCCTTAGCATTTTCTTAACTAGATATTCTATTGCAGACCCTGGTAATAAAAGTAATCCTTTGTGTATTAATGGCTTATTATCCTGGCACTTTGACATTATGTTTTGACTGACCAAAAAGTTTTCTTATCTGATCCCGTTGTAAAAAACTGCAAAGCAAAAAGGTTGCATGTTTTCAGATGCTTAAATAAACCAAAAAAACCTCCTCAAACTTGGTTTGAAAGCTGAGACTTGAAAGTGAAGGAATCTGTATACACGACTTACAGACTGTGGTAAGATTATTATTGTTGTTCTTAATAATAAAAATGTTGGTATTTTTATTTGCGAGAACTTTTTTAATCTATGTGGAAGCAAACTGCAAAATGGCCATTGCTGCTTTCCGATAGAGCTGATAGGCTGGGAAGTGCTGCCATTAGAAATAAATAGCTCATTCTGTAGATCCCAAAGGACTGTTAAGTGGCTGATTAATACCAGTAGCCATTACAATGAGTTCATTTACAATAGGGGAAAAAGTCAGGTTTGGAAAAAGCATCATTTAAAAACGGGTATTGAATCCCAACCAAATATACTACTATTTTGATATTAAGGGGAAAAACATTGGCAGTACATGCAGAGCTCTAGTATCTGCATTTCCAAAGCTGCTCTAGGAAGAGATTTCTAGCTGCTGTGATTGACTGCAGGGCTGTCAGCCTGAAATAGAAACCATTTGAGCAGCACGAGAGAAGGAGAGGGTATTTTTCTGTCAAGAAGTAGCTAATATTTCAATATTCTCTAACTAGACTGATATGCTCTCAAAAGTATATTTCATGATATTTTGGCTTGTAATTCAAACTGAATTAGATTAGATGCTCATTTAAAGAGTTACTCATTGGAACTTGTTAATGGGAAGAAAACTACCTCACTTTCCAAGGCTGGTTTATGTGTTTATTTTAAAAAGGTGTTTTCTCTCAATAGAGTTATCGCTGTTGACATGAAAACTACTTGTTTTCTGGTTTCATTAGCATTTTTTTTGGTTAAAATAGGGTTGCCTTTTGAGTTTTATACTATTTCAATATCAACTGTGAAGAAACAAAAAGGCAGGCATAGCTTTAACTGGCTGAACAGAGATTGCTGTCTTGGTGTTAAAAGACAGCAATCTCAGTTAAAACCCCCACACATTTTGGCAGTTGAAGAGGTCATGAAACAAATGAACAAATGAACATTTAAATGCCTAATCCTAGCCAGCTTTTCCAGGTGTAGAGCATTCTTTTGTAGGGGTCATTTCCCCTGAGAAAGTTTTTTTTTTCTCTGAGGCTGACTGCAGGCCCTACTGTGTTCACATTACATAGGGAGGAGGCACTAAAGACCAAGCTAATCAAGCTATGCAGGGTGGTACAGCAGAGGAGAATATTAGGGGGCAGGATTGGGCCACAAGTACAGATCACAGATGGGAGCATAATCCTACAAGATGGATCATTTGAACATTATTTGTTAAAGGGGTAAAATGAATGCAGCCACATTAAATAAGAGAATAGTTTATTTCTCAGAATAAATATTTTCCTCTTAAATGTAAATGTCAGTATTCATGGCATTGAATAAGAATTGATAGCCAAAGGCATTGCTTTCTAGCTTATTGCAATGTTTTGATTTTATAGATTTTTATTCCTGGGAGCATACTTTCATAGATGCATGTTCTTCTGTACAATGAACAGTATTTGACTTTGAACTTTTCCAGGTAGGAAATCATATCCTTAAGAAGCCAGGTGAAAATTCCATGCTTCACTCTGGTGCATAAAAGTGATTCCTGTATTTGGAATTGAAGTATTGCCGTGGCAAAAAATATTATGACAACATTTCTTCCATAGTCAATGGAAAACTATAAGGCCCTGTAAAAAGGAATTCAGGGCACCTGTGTGAGGCACCAGCTCCTCTGCTCTGACTGCCTACATCTGCCAGCTGATCCAGCACTCCCACATGCTGAAACAGAGCACTGCTTAGAGCTCATCAGTGCAAAACATTTTTGAAAATCATCTAAAGAGTCAGCAGGTTTGGCTTTGCCAGAGCAAACTTTTGACACCAAGACATTTTTACAAGTAGGAGCCATGAGAGGCTCCCACTGTCACATCCGCATGACTGTTCTCTCTTCCCACTCCTTGAAGCCAGTGTGGCTCCATCCAGGTTTCCTGTCAGAGATGGTTCTTGGCTTGTGCAACCTCCTGGTGATGCTGGGCAGCTGTGCTGACAGTTAGGTACTATGTCGTCCTGTAGGTACCTGTAGTTTTGGGAATTTATCCTGGAAGACAGAAATGTTTTTTCCAGGTCTAGGACCTTTTCAGTCTTGAGTGAGTTGAACCCACCAAGTCTGATTTTCCCAAGGAATGAGCAAATGGTAGCATGCCCAAGGCTACAGCTACTCTCCATCCCTCTTGTTGCAGCTAGGTTATTGTTCAGACAGGAAAGACAGAAGCAAGAAAAATATAAAACCAGACCTAAACTCCCTTTATCTTGTTGCTGAAGATCCTCTTTTGAAATGACAAGCCTAAAAGTCTTGGGATTCAAACTCTGTTTCCATTTATATGTATGCAGTTTACCCAGTTTTGCAGTGCAAACTGTGAATACTGTGTCTATCTCATGAGTGAGTTACTGAGAGCTGAAAGGAGGGAGATATGAACCTCATCCCAAGGTATTCTCTACACTACTGCTTAGAGCAGTCTTCTGGAAGAGCTCACTCCACGTGCAGGATAAGAGTGCTAATGTCAGCTGGGAGTACTAAATGGAATTTGGGCTAAATTCAGAGCTACTCATGGATGTTAGGTGTGGGAATGGCCTCTCTGGGGATGAACTTAGGCATTTCTTTCTCAATTACAACTTTAAGAGTTCAGTTTGGGATACTTTTAAGTATCTGGGGGGGGTGGGCTCTATATAGAAAATTTTGAAGTCCAATATGGAGACTTAGTATTTTAAGCTCTTCCATGGATATTAGGTGATCTGGATAGCTCTCTTGGATTTTAGACACTGTGCAGACTGGAGCTATTACAAAACTAGCAGGAAGACCAAGGAGCAGAAATAGGCTCTTATAACTGAAACATGTTTTTTGCCCTCTCATCTTCAAGACATGCACATTTGGAAAAGTAAAGAAGGCAGATTCCCTGCTTACAATCACCTAATTTTAAACAAGGGAGTAAATTTGTGTAGGTTGGATTCAACTCCTTAAGATATTTGATACATTTTTTGTATGTCTGTGTAGTTTTCCTTCTGTGACTGAAATTATCCATCTATATGATACTATAGTCCATGTTCCTTGTTTCATAGATTCACCACCAACTGCCTGGTAATGTGTCAGTGAAAGTGAAGCATTCAGCTGCAACTTTTCTAATGTAGCAGTGAAAGTGAGGTATTCAGCTGCAATTTCTTTTCAGCAAACTCCTTAACTGACTTTTCTAGACAGTCACTGCTTGTCATTATTTGTGACAAGGGAGTTTTGAAAACTGTTCCGTGAGCTGTGGTAGAAAGTACTTCCAATGTACATGAAAAGTATCTCCTCATTTGTTTCACAAAGAAAATCCTAGCAATAGCTCAGCTGAAATTTAATAACTGCCTGGTTTTACTGCTGCTGTTGGTCTCATCCAAAGTCAATGGTAAGTGCTTACATTTTTCTGTGATTGGTCTCAAATTTGGAGTGTGTGATTGTTTGCATTAACTATTCTGCTTTGTACAGAATTATGTACAGTTATCATACAGTTATCGTACAGATGATAACAAGATTTAGTAATTCTTTTTTTTAACTATAGATGCAGAGAACATTTTAATTGCTTACCACCCCATTTTAGATGTTCACTCGAGTCATGTCTCACTGGGGGCAGGTAGGTTTTGAGTTTATGCAGTTGTATGTTAAATCAACATTCTTCTTTGCTTGTGATTTAGGGAGATTTTTCTTTTAATTCCATAGTGATTAGATTCTCCAGTGCACTGCTCTTATTTTTCATGGTGGTGGATTTTGTAATGCCAGCTGAGATTATATTCCTTTGGCTCACCTGTCATTTGCATACCCATAAGGCACTGAAGGTGCCTGTTATTTTCAGCTAGCAAATAATCTTGTTCCCACTTAACTTGAAATACATTGTTCTTTGTACCCTAATTTTGGCTTTTACAGTCACTTGCTTAATTGCATTTGGATTACTCTGCACCATGTTTTAATACATTATATTTAAAATCTGCAAGATAAAACATCACCATAGATGCATAGATATGGTCACAATGGAAACATTATGGCAGCTGGAGAGGTTGACATGATTTACCACCTGTCAGGAGTATGTCATCCTTGGCACAGTGTGGTGCTGCTCTGCTGGTAAAGGCTCTGTCTTTCCACTGGCCCTACCAGGCTCTCAGGCTACCCAGGGCTGAATAGAAGGGTTCTACCAAAACATTTCTGCACTCACTGGAATGGTGGCAGAACACTCCACAGACAGGGTCACTGCAGCAGCAGCACCCCATTCTTAGAAGGTGTAAAGATTTATGAAGGCTCATGCTCCTGCTTCCTCCACTTTTGTAACCCTTGAGCTGCTGGACAAATATGTCAGTGTTTCCTTGCAAAGCAATAGCAAATCACTCCTTCATGTGGGAGCTGTAGGAGAATAGAATATAGGTAAATAAAGGTAGTAGAACAAGTAATCTTGTCCCCTAAAGAGTTGCAGCTGGGTTAATTATTAAAGATTAGGAGCAGGCCTGATTTTAACAGGCCACAGCTGTAGCCAATAAGGAGAGCGTTATAAAAGAGTGGATTGGTTGGCTGAGGGGAACTGGAGTCGGTTGGGTCCTGTGAGGACAAGGAAGAGTCAGTGCCTGGAGGAGCTGCCTACAAGAAACATCAAGGAAGGGAGGTATGAAACTCTAGCAATATGGAACCCTTGCAATGTAATGACAATAGAACTCTTGTGCTATGATGACAACAGGGAGCAGCAACTTCTGCTGAGATTTATGCACCTCCTGAGTTAGTAATTTCCTTTCATCTCCAGCCCAAGATTGTACAAGATGGTAATGGTGATATGACAGGAATTGTCTCATTTGGCTGGAACAACACCCATGGTAGTGTATGATAGTTGCAGGCAGTATCAGTTGCTGTTTGCAGTGGCTGACTGTCTTGGTAAGAAGTTAATGTAATGCCAATGAAAAAAAATAAGTTTCATAATTTATCTTTTTGGGAAGGTTTTATAAAACATAACTGTGAATGCTCCTTTCATCTTGAATTAGGACTGTTTCTTTCACATTCAGTCCCTTTTCCATGTCATGGAATGATCAAGAGAGACATTTGTACAACTACAATGTGAGGTCCTTCACAAGAAGCCACCACAGAATATTTCCATTTATAAGACATAGGAAAACCTGCTTCTGAAGACTAAGCATTAGTTAAAATATTTAAGTTGCATTAAGCAATGTGGTGTACATTTGGTTCTGTCAGATCAGAATCCACCCTGTAAAATCCTATACCTGGAAGGTGTCTGTGGAAGGACCATATGAGCTCTGCCATATTTTGACAGGATATAGCATATATAGAATATTCTAATAATCTCCCACCTTCATCATGCTGGCAACTTAGTTAAGGACTTCTAGAAAGCACAGAATAACATTGATACAGCCAATTTGCAGTTCAGACAGATGTCAGGTAAGGTGCTACACAGAGATGAATCTACCTTTACTTGGTTAATGTACACAAAGTCCTTATTTCCCTAGAAAGAAGAAAATACTGGTGTTGCAAAGTTTGTTGCAGAGGTGCATAAAAGTGAAAGCAGAAATCCATAAATATACGTGCATATGCTACTATATATTCATGTCTATAAATTACATGAGTTTTTCAGCAAGGAGTGGTGAATGGTACATCTCTGCATTTCTCAGTATAAGTGTACATCATTTCCATGCATGTTTCAAGAGATAAACTGAATTCTTGAAGGTGAATGATAAGGGAGTGGGGGTTGTGGAGGACTGAGATAACGCCAGGAGTCACTTGCAGGGTATGGAAAGGGTGGAGCTACCAAACTTACTACGTCAGACTTCACACATTTGAATATTTAAGTGGTCTCAGTGTTATTTAATATATTTTCAAGTGTCTCATGATCTCATAAATTTCTTTTGGTGTTTTCCAATCACGGGGAAACAATGGCTTACCATGGAAAATGTTCTTTCAGGAATGCATGTTATTAATCTGCCCCTTTAAGCACTGAAGTGTAGGCAGAGCCTTAACTGTGTGCTGAAGTCTTGATTTCACTGGGATTTAATCACAGGTTAAAGTGGTTTCCTGAGTTAGAGCCAGAAAGATAGTTTACAACTGAAGAAGAAAACCTGTTTAGCTCCTAGACTGCTCTTGTCATCCATATGTGCATGTTTACAAATCCATTTTCATACAAATCTGGGCAGAATTAGAGTTTGGTAAGAGAAGGGAGTACATCAGAGCCTGCCTCTGAATTTGAGCTGAGAAGTCATTGAATTTGGAGAATTGCTTCAAACCCATCTCTTGCAAATATGATTTGGAATGCCCAGAAGATGCTGGGATGATACCCAAAAGATTATTAGCAAAACAAAAGCTATTAGCATGTATCACTGTGTGCATTCTGGCAAACAGCTCAACAAAAATTCATATTGATAAAGCCAGTGGGGTCTGGGTCACCGGTGTTCAGGATCATTCCTTTAAATATTGGCAAAATTTACCAGGAATTGTGTAATGAACCATTTTCATACCAACAGAGTTTCTATATTGCAGAAAATAATGTATTATTATAATGCATAGATTTGATGGCATATAAAGAGAATTTCTTGCACTTACCAAAACCACAGAAAATAAAAAAGTAAAGGAGTGGTCCACTATGAAATAGATTCAATAATTTGACAAAGAATGTATTAAAATGTATGCCTTAGATTATTTTCTGTGCTGTATCAACAAAAAACCAACAGAAATATTTCAAATGTAAAATGTGTGATCAATGTGCATAAATTTAGCTAGTATATACAAAATAGAGACAATGATAAAAAAAATAGAGACAATTTCAGTTAAGCACAGGGGATCTGGACAAGCTCAAGAAGTGGGCACATGGCTATCTCATGAGGTTCAACATGGTCAAGTGCAAGGTCCTGCACCTGCTTTGCCTGGTGTCATTACAGGCTGGGGGATGAATGAATTGAGAGAAACCCTGTGCAGAAGAACTTGGGTGTGCTGGTGGGTGAAAATTTGGACATGAGCTGGCAGTGTGTGCTTGGAGCTCAGGAAGTATCCTGGGCTGCATCCAGAGCAGTGTGGGTGACAAGTGAAGGGAGCTGATTCTGCCCCTGTGCTCTCCCCTCTGGTGAGACTCCCCCCTGAGTACTGCATCCTGCTTGGGATCCTCTGCAGAAAAAAGCCATGGACCTGTTGGTTTGAAATGAAAAGAAGGGAGATTCAGACTAGCTGTGAGAAATTTGTTATGATTAGGGTGGTGAAACACTGAAACATGTTGCGCAGTGAGGCAGTGGATGCTGGATGGGGCTCTGGGTAATCTGGTCTAATGTAAGATATCCCTGCTCATTGCAAAAGGGTTGGGCTAGATGAGCTTTAAGGGTCCCTTCCAACCCAAAATAGTCTATGATTCCATGACTGTGTATCATTTCTCATCCTGAAAATATTTTGACACATAAATAGTTTCATTTCCATATTTTAGAGTTTATGTAAAAGATGTGCCACATTACAGGTAATTATGCAAATCAAAACTTTTTTGTTGTTGTCAATGTAATTGTAGTGAGTTTACTAGTAAGATACAGCAAGGAACAAAGGGCTCCAAATCCTTGCTTAGTTTGTTGGATCCCATATTTGTGTGCTATTTTATCTTTTCTAAGTTTCAGTATATCTTTCTCAGGAGCCACCCTGTGTATATGCATTCAGTTCACTACTTTCATGTGATATATCTGCGTATAGTGTCAGAAACAAGGTTACTCAGTGATTCAACCTAATGGAATTACTGGTAGTGTTTGGATCAATTTCTCTATAAATACATAGTGAGGGGAGTCTTCAAAAGATTGCTGAACCAGTTTGTCTCCATTTTGATACTCATCATCATAAGTAGGAACAAAATGTTTTATTGAAATATTCTGTATGAAAGTTTGCATTTTATTTAACAGGAAAATGAAAAAACACATTTGATAATTTGAAACTTTCATCTTTACTTGAAATCTGAATTCAGATTTAGATCCAAAATTAGTAAATTATCTAATAAGCAAAACTGAAGTTTCTGTCTGCAGTGGTGGCTCTTGCACAAGAAAAGAAGGTGTAGAAGTGAGTAAGAATTCCACCCAACTAATATAGAGCAGTTGTTTGCCATTGCTACTTCTCAAATTGCTTTGCAAATTGACTTTCTCTCATTTTTTAAAGAAGACTGTGGCTCAGAGAGAGAAGGTGGTTTACCAAAGGTTTACAGCAGGCCAGAGTCAGGGGCCCAAGCAGAAGCCCATTCTCTGCTGCCTGGTTCTGCCATCTGTCCACCAGCACCATGGTGCTCATCAGTGATCACTGGGAAAAAGAAATCTTCAGAGAGTATGAGCCAGCTTTTGCCATAGCACAGGCCTTTTCTTATTCATGTATAGGTGTTACTTTATCTGACTGGAAGAGTGAAAATGGAAGAAAAAATTGAAGGAAAATCCCTTCCATTTTCAAGATGAGAAACTAGAGCATCATAGTAAAATGTATGCTGCCAGAAACATTTATTCTTCTGTGATCTTCTACTGTTTTCTTAAATGAGCAGCCTTACTCCATCCAGCCCTAGTGATTCCCTCTTCATTCCTATGCAAAGAATCAGTTTAGACTGATTCAAGTGCTTCCACAGGCAGCCACCAAATGAATACACTGCATTTCCCTGAGTTTGCAAATGCTGGTTAGGTCACAAGTTGCTCAGACAAAAAGGTTCTATCGTAAACACTGGTTATTTTCACTTCTCCTTCTCACATGAAAGAGGAGTGAGATTCATCCACTGACATTTATTTGTGAAATAGTGAGTCTTGTCTCTTCATACATCATATACCAAATTAACTATGTTAGCTACGTGAATTTTTTCATCCCATTTAATTATACTGTTTAAAATGATGTATGCGTATACTGGTATGAAGGTATTTTACACTGACACTGGTTTTACTTCTGCTAGGAAAAAGAAGCTATTCTTACCCAGCTCCTAAACTGGAGATGTACAGCTTTAAGTGCACTAATGTAGTTAGGTCAGCACAACTCCCTGTTGTAAACAAGGTCTCTATTGCACAGCTAAGGCCAGATTACTCGGGTTTGCACAAGGTCTGCCTGCAGAATGTGCACAACCAGTGTAACTAGTTGTGTTTTAATAAATACTAATAACACGTGTCTAATTGCGCCAGTCCATCTCGACATTTCCTGCCTGCCTCTCAGCATGACTAAGCGCTTCTCTCTCACCACCGAGCCAATTGCTGCCTGCACACTGTGATTAGGGGCAGACCTGTATCATTTTCACAATTATACTATATGTCATTTCATACTTGTGGACTGCCAACAAGAGAGCACTGTCCATCCAGAGGAAAAATACTGCCTGCAATCGCTTTCAAGGGCTGAGAGAGGCAAATGTTTACTCACAGGCACAGCTTTTCTGACCATGAATCGTCCCCGTGCTTTCAAAGGGATTAAGCCTGGTAGTAAGTATTTGCAGAATCAATGCCTTGATCAGCATGCTCAAATGGTTAATTTTGCTCTTTGCAAACATGTTTGAAGGATGCTAAAGCAGTCTTATGATGGTGCACATGCAGGTTAGGTCCTGGTTTGGAATTGCATTTTAATTTTTAAAAAGCTTTGGCAAGCAAAACCCCCTCTGTCACATTTACTCCAAAGTGTGTTTTGTGATGAATGTAGTGATCAGAATGTCACACAGACAAGTACTTCAGTAGAAACCTACAAATAATCAGACGTGCAAGTAATCAAATTACAATGTTACAAAAACTCATTAAATAATGGGATCTAGAAACTATGTGTTAGATTTGTTACTGGAATGAGCAGGTACCATTCATGGAAATTGTAGGATAATTGAAAAAATTGTAGAATATGTGGATTTTAGGGAAAGAAAATTTACATTAATATCTTTTCTGCCTTCTTTTCCATCTCCTCTTAACATGCAGCCAGCTACTAACTCTCTGTTTTTGCTCTGTGGTCTTGCTGTCATCTTTTCCTGTCTACACCCTTTCCATAACTCAGTGCAGCACTAGATCCAAGAAATCAGTTTTGCCTGCTGCTATGAATTCTGTACTGTTTTTGAGTGCTTCGCTCAGCCAAAAATCAGTTCTTCAACTTTGGCTGTTCTTGTTTCATCCTACAATTAATCCTTCATAGGTCACTAGGGAGTTTAGCCACAGAGGAACTCACTTTCTCTCTTGTAAGAGGAAATGCCCTTGAAGGTGCCTTGAACCATTTCCAAGGAGCTTTGGGAAGATAAATAGCATGTCTGTGCTGTCCACATTGATCAGCTGCAAACTTTGCACCTTCTTATCTTCCCTTGTCCACAAAGTCTGCCTGTCACTGTGCGCATGCAAATGCAGCCTCAATAGGTGGCTCTGTAATAGAGAAATTCAGATGTACGTGATAGCTGCACCATAGCTCAGCTTCACCTCTTTGCAAGCATGGTTGATGCCCCTCCACTCCAAAAAGTTGTTGAGACCCCCACACTGAAGATGCACTTGGTGTTCAGCACCTGAACTATGAACAGAGTTCTATATTTTGTGAGTGTGATTAAAAGCATCATAGGGAAATGGATTTGTTGAAGATTTTGCAAAGGAGGTAAGTTATCCTACAGTTGTGCATTGCATGAACTTAATGATGTCTTTGTTCCATGAGCTGTAATAATTAAAATCTAATCCATAGTAGAATCAATAGATGGTGCCATTATTTTCACTAATGTATGCTCATAAGTAGGAGTATAGGGAGAAGCTGTAAGTATATGTGATGAGGTTAATGAAGCCTTTGATAATATTTCACCTAGTATTTTCATAGTTGTGGTATACATTTAGGTACTGATAAACATCATTTAATGTTACTGAATTAAAATTAATAATCTGAAAATAAAAACTGCTTAACAACAGCAGTTCAGTGTAAAAAATATTTTAAGAAGGGAAAAAGAGAAAAGAGCACATATACCTATACAACATATAGGTAAGCAATGTCATACTGCTGCACAAAAATAAACATCCTATGAGGATGTCATAGAAGAAATGTTGTATGTAAATAAAACCAAATAATCCTTCCACACTACTTAGCTTTCTGAATGTTTAAACTTCAAAATTGATCCTGTACTTGTTTTTTGCAGATCAATGAGAGCAGGAGTCCAAGGACAAGCAACAAGACTGATTGATTCCCTTCCTTGACAGCTCAGGACCAGAACCACTAAGGGAGTAGGATATTGTTGACCTGAGTGCCACTGAAAGCATTTGCACTCACAAAAAAAAATTATCTCTGTTTAATAAAGCAACACATGACTTGCATAAACTGGGGCTCAAAATTTAGGATTGTAAAATGTTAGAATATTCTGAATTGAAAGGATCCCACACAAGGATCATCCAGTTCAACTCCTGGCCCTCCACAGCACTATCCCCAAGTTACCCCATGTGCCTGAGAGTGTTGTCCAGAAGCTTCTTGAGCTCTGTCAGATTTGATGTTGTGACCACTTCCCTGGGAAGCTGTTCTAGTGCCCAACCGCCCTCTGAATGATGAACCTTTAACTAATATCCAACCTAAACCTCCTCTGATACAATTTCAGGCCATTGCCTAGGGTCACTGTCACCACAGAGAAGAGATCAATGTCTGCCCTTCTTCTTCCCCTCACAAGGAAGCTGTAACTGCAGTGAGGCCTCCCCTCAGTCTCCTCTTCCTTCCCCAGGCTGACCAGATCAAGTGACCTCAGCCACTCCTCACAGAGCTTCCCCTCAAGGCCCTTCACCGTCTTTGTTGCCCTCCTTTGGACATTCTCTAATATTTTCATGTCTTCCTTTTATTGTGGCACCCAAAACTGCCCCCAGGACTTGAGGAGAGGCCACCCTAGAGCAGAAAAGAGCTGGAGAATTCCCTCCCTGGCCCGGCTGGCAATGCTGGGCCTGATGTCCCCAGGACAGGGATGTCCTTCCTGGCTGCCAGGGCACTGCTGATTCACATTCAACTTCTGGCTGACCAGGAACCCCAGGTCCCTTTCCTTGGCACTGCTTTCCAGCATCTCATTCCCCAGGCTGTCTGTATATCCAGAGTTAACCCCCTCCCAGGTGAAGATCTAAAACTTTTCCTTGTTCCAGTCATATGGTTGGTGACTTCTCAGTCCTCTCATTTCTCAAGGTCTCTCTGCAGGCCTCTCTGCCTTCAAGGGAGCCAACAGCTCTTCCCAATTTAGTGTCATCTGCAAACTACTTGGTCCACTAGGGGTATATAAGGGTCTGCATAACAAAAACAACTTAAAAGGAGATTATTTGGGCAATACTGAAAGAGTAAGGCATGTCCCTCCTGAGCCAGACTGTCACAAGCAGCAGCATGCAATAGAAGACTAGCCTAGGTACCCACAGCCTGAGTTCAAATCCTTCTGCTCTTGATCTGCTCAGCAGAGTGAAGAGGTCAATATTTCTCTTTGTTTCCCTTCCCATTGAAGTTCTTGGTTTCTCCTTTCTGGGAAAGGTGTTTTGACCTTTTTGCCACCTTTGACTTTTATCTCTTTGGAGCCTGACCATCTCTCCCATAAAGTTTAGCAGAATGTGTCTCTGGGTCTTTATGCGAGACTTTAGACACTGCTGCAATTCTAATTTGGCAGGAAGGAAATTAATTTCTTTCTTAGGCAGGGAAATGATCCCAAATACATGGTAACATCTGAAACTTGAATTTCAACAAATGGTTGTTTGCTTCTGTGGCATCTACTTCAGGATGCCATTGACTTCACAGGACTGGAGCTGTGCATGTGCTGCAGACAGCTTTCCTTTGGCTGAAGATGCAGAAAGCTAGAGTGGCATTAACAGCTGCCTGAGGCACAGGTTACAGTGAAGTATATCATGTTCATATCATCATTACATACCTTGGATTCCACTGGAAGCCTGAAGTCTGGGAGTGAGGAGAACCCTTTGGACCATAAATATATTAGCTCGGCGTGATGAACTGTGAATTTGTCCTTCAGTTAAGGGTAAAGAAGAAAGCACTTTTATTTTCCACAGTCATATTCTTGAGACTGCTATAGTATAAATCAAGACAGGATTTTTTCTCTTGTCCCAGAAAACTTGGAGACATTTCTGTCTGTAACATACATTACTGAAATTCTCAATAGATGTATATATCTGAGGCAAAGTTAAATGTAAATCTTCATTCACAATCAAACTTAAATAATAATTTGTAAGCGTGCTTATAGCTATGCATGCAATAATAGTTCTTTATTATTCAATATGCAGTTTGTAGAGTATTGGCAATTTTTTTTAAAGGGGGAATAGAAGAAAAATTGTAGAAACAAGTAAGAGATAATTATTGGAAACCCAGGGAAAAGAGAATTTTGGCTTTTGTGATGCTTGGACACCATGGAGAGGAAATGGAACAAAGACACAGAGGATCAAAAATGAGGAAAAAAAAAGCATGATCCTTTTATGAGCAAAGGACTTGGCAGCAAAAGAAATGTTTCACCTTCCCTAATACTGAATTTTTCAAATGGCCAAAATGAGCATAAGGAGGAAAATAAAGGCAGAGGTACAAATCCATCTGACTGAGAATGGATCCAAGAGATTCTTCTGTTGCTGTTGTTGAAGTTCAATACAGAGTTGGAAGATACAGATTTTTAAAAATAATGCATATTTTAAAGTAATTGTATCCACAGCTACCAGAAGCAAGTCCAGCATAAGTAGAAATGCTTCACTGCTTTCCCTAATAAGGAAAAAAAGGGCATAATATCATGTCTCTGATTGAAAATATGTCCTGTTTTCTCTCTCATTTGCTGTCAAAGTCTAACAAACTTATTTGCATCACTTGTCCCAAAATTTCTGATAATTTTGTCACTTGCAGCCAAGCCTGTGTGCCTTGAAACACAACATTGTTAGATCATCCAATCAAAGTCTTAACTGCATCATTTATTGTACAAAAATTGAGATTAAATAAACAAATTCTGGAAATAGGGCATTAGGATGTTTACTTGCACTTGGAAATCATAGTTGTTTTTCACCTTAGCAGAAAAATTGCCCTGCAAAGCGATTCTGACCCTTGATTCAGCACCCTGCTTCGGCATCATTCCCAATCCCTGTTAATCCTGGGCATAAAAACCACCCGAGGCTGCTGCGTGCTGCTGCAGTGCACTGCACTGGGGGTCAAAGGGACAGCCCTTCTCACCTTTCTTCACTGCCCTCTATCAAACAATTGATTTTGAGATGTTGGAAACATTTGGAGAGAATAGAAGAGAGCCTGCCCCCACATGCAGAGTGTTTCCAGTGAGCAGCACGGGGCTGTGCAGGTTTCACCTGTGCATTAGCTCATCCGTGGGCAGTTCCAGCAAGGCTCAGAACATGAGGCCCCCCTAGCAGGGCTTGCAAAAGCTAATCCACAAAATGTTTCTGCTCATTGAGTCATGTGCTTGAACATGTGGAAATTAGAAACTAGCTGAACCTTTTTATCTAATTGCTAAATTGAGCTTTGTGTACTTCAGCTGAAAGTAGCGGAGGGGACCTTCCCACTGCACAAGGTAGTTGTTGGACTGTGTGTGGGCTGAGTGGGCAATTTAAAACAGGTATTTCTTTAGTGCAATTTCTCTGATAGAGTATATTGAGTATATTTCTCTTCTTTAATTCCCATACTGTATTTCTCTTGTAAATTTATATATGTATTTGTGCATTTTTCAGTGATTTTTGGGCATGAGTATCTTGAGGATATTTTTATACAAATGCAGGAGCACACATATTGACAGAATGGAATGTTGGAATAAAAAGGAAATATTAATGAATTTTTTTTTCTGTAAATACCAGTAATTTACAGAAAGATCCTCTGTAAGTGTTATCAGTTTGTGCTACTGTAACTATTACTAGCAAATTAAGTAGGAACGCTGCAGTAGCTCCTGAGGGCACTAGTCAGAAATCTGTAAAGTCTGTGGTACTTGCTGCAAGGGTATCAGTGGCTCTGGAAAAATGTGTTCTGCTGGGGAATGGGGGAGGCCGCCAGAGATAGCTGCTTGCTCTTTCTGCTTGATTAGACGCCCAGACCCTGACGAGTACAGCTGGCCTTGTCAAATGCAACATGCCAAGGCCAAACATGGCTGAGCGTGGAGAGCTGTTCTTAACTCATGAAGTGTGGCCCCAGCCCTGCAAGGACTGTGAGCACAAGCTCTCTGAGCTGTACAGGAGTATATGAGTAATGCCCAAGTCATCTAGCAATAGACACAGAGCTGGAGCAAACATTTAGGTGCCCACATGCAACTCTTTTATCCGTTGACAAATCTCTAAAATTTGAGCTGGACTTAAGGATTAAATGAGGAAAAGCTCTTATAATTAAAAAAAAAAAAAGGCATTGACATAGTGTGAAACAGAGCTACCCAGAGTCCTGCCAAGGCACTGAATGATCAGCCCAAGCACAGAGGAAACCACTCAGTGAAGCCCCACACACTTTCCCAGTGAGTTATCACTGTGCTGCAGCTTTGTAACTGCAGACAAAAATACCACCCTGCAGCAAGCATGCCATGAGTGAAGCAACACAGCTATTGATGCAATCTTGGAAGTGCCAGCAGTGCCTGAGGTTTCCCTTTTGGTTTCTCTGTGCAGAATCCAGCTCTGAGAGATCCTGACATTTAATTCTGGAACTCCCCTTGTGATATTCACACACTTCCCTAAACTGGCTATTGCACATACTGAAACGAGTGTCTGTGCTTCGCTGATCATCCTGTGGGAAAATGTGTCTGACAAAAAAGTTTAGTTCCTTTTTCCCCTTCAATTCCTTCTGTTTGTACAAACACCATATTGTACAAACAACATATTGAAAATATGTTCACCCCAATCAGACCCTAAATTTTTGTTCATGGCCCCTGATTCCTGTTCAAATGCTCTATGAAGGGTTAAGCATCTAAAGTGTTGAAGCTGATAAAATCAGACTAGGAAACCCCGACAGTTTTCACAGCTGTTTTTGCAGTGCTGGGCTGCGTCCTCTCCGTGTTGACGAAAACAGACTTTATCCTGGTTTATTATTATGGCTAAAGTCCCATGGCAGCCTGTGTGCTTCAGGGAAAGGGTGCCCCGTGACCTGGCAGGATCCCCGGGGTGATAACCCTGTCCCTGCCGGGCCCCGCTAATCGCGGCTCCCCAGCCACCACATCTGTATTCGCTGTTTCACAGAGTTCTTCTGCACAGCACCTCCTTCCCAATATCCCCTTTCAGAGCTGCAGGACCAGGGAGCCTGTCACAGCTCTCTGTGTTAACTTTGCAGAGCTGTCTCTGTAAATATGCAGCCTGAAAATACTCGGTTACAAACTCCCATCCATGCAGAGCTATGGCCGGATTTGCAAAAATGTGTGGAAAAAAGAGATTAACGTTTTCAAGATTCCTTTGCTGCTGCTGAACATGAATCATCTATACATGAAAATTATGAAAACTGAAAAAATGGCACATTAACATACATCTAAAGAAGAACTGGATAACAATTATATAAATATGAAGTCTCTACCAAGATCTAAAATGTAATTACAGGCTCAATTTTCTGACAGATGAAAGAGAAAATTTGACAGAAATTTGCTTCTGTCTATGTCTCAAACATACTGAATAAAACCTTTCTTTCTTTCCTTTTTTTTTTTTTTTTTGGTCCTGCTACACTGCTTCTACTAATCGGGAAAATTCCATATTTTTCTCACAATGTCTTTAGTAATACAGTTGTAACTTGGAGAAGTATGGCAATAACATGATATTTGAACCTGAATGGCTAGGTAAAATTAAAATATGTGTATGGTACAATAATTCAGGTTATTGCAATGTAATTAATGAGTAATTTTCTTATGATTTTTAAAAAATTTTAACTCTTTTTTTTGTTTAAGTTATGTCTTTATGGTAAAGGCCTACTAAATTTTTTTGCTACCATTGCCTTGAGCCTTGTGACTTTGAGCCCAGTGTAAGGGAATTTATTTTGAAAGTAAAACTGAAGACAGTCACCTCATTTAAAATGTTTTCTTGAAGGCTTTATGTACAACTTTCAAGTGTTAGTTTCTTCCCTCATGAGCAAGTGAGGGAGACAGAACAGGATTTCATTCTTCAAATAAATGTAATCAGTTCTCAAGACTTGTCATTAAACTTAGATTTTCTTGTGCATTTTCAGCCTTCTAGGTGCCCATTCTAGCTGTCCCCTCTTCACATGAACTAGTAGGGTGATCACTAGAATTTTAATTTGATCTAGTGGTGATCACTAGAATTTTAATTTGATTATTGTATTCTATGCTGCATTTTGGTTTCTTTTGTGATAGATGCAGCAAAAAATATGTCAGTCCAGGTTTTGCATGAAGCAGCAATTAGCCATTCCCAGGTTGGCATTAAATGGCTGTGTGGGCTGGATTCCTGAAACACCTGAGAAGTGTGCTGGTGCCTGATGTTTAAAATGCATTTATGTAGAGCTTTGCTGAGCGTGATGAAGCTCATATGAAGTGGAGGACTAAGTGGCATTTCTGAAGCAGTATGGATGCTGCCAGGTCTGAGGATGCAGTGTGACAACAAGGTACCCAAATTAGAGGCAAACAAGGTCACAGCTAGAAAAGGAGCCAGTGCTGTGACTGAATTAACTCGTCATCCTCCCCAGGCTAATTGGCCCTGCTGGGAGTGAGTGCTCATTAGCCCAGGAGCAGCAGCAGCAGCCCTGTACCCTCTGCAAACCACAGGTGCAGTTTGGGCCAGGCAGGGCCCAGCCATGCACAGATGTTGTGATTTGCACAGAGACTCCTGGTGCAGCCTGGCGTGGCTGAAGGGGACAGTGCTGCAGGTCCCTGCTGGCCCTGGGGACACTGAGGCTCCTCAGTGCTGCCCTGCTCCAGTGCCAGAGACACGCCCTGGTGGCAGGGAATGCCAGCCCAGAGGGATTCCAGCCCTGCTGCTGGCAGATCCTGAGCTGATAAACTCCACCAAGGCTGCCTGGCTTGGCTCCAGCCCTGGCTGCAGGAGAGGTGTGGGACAAGGCAAAGTGGCAGATGTCAGCAAGAGCTCAGGGCAAGGAGGCAGCAGGAAGGTGCAGAGGAGGGTGTGGAGACAGACAGGTGACAGTGATGGAGCCTGAGTTTAAACAGTAAAGTCTTAGAGGCTTTTCAGAGAAATGAAACCCGTTGGTGAACCTCCAGGAGCACCTGGTGGACTCTGCATGGACTATCAGGCTTCATCTTCTCTGTCCATCAAAACCAAGACTGTGTTCTTCTGAAAATCTGTCCATGCTGCACTGGGATGAGGTTTTCTGCTCAGCAAAAATATGCTTTGATAATTCATCTGATCAGATGGGGAAAGGCAGAAGGTAGTGAAATCTGAGAGATAAAAGGGAAAGGCAAATCTGCTCAGGAATGGGGCTAATCTGACAGTCCACCTGGACAGTGGATTTTAACCTGGGAGAAAATGCTGCAATCTTAAAATTATCTTGGTACAGCACCCAAACAAAGTGTCACACAGCTGGGGCTGGTCATCACTTTGATTAGCAGCTCTGTTTCTTCATTAGATATTTTTAAAAATAAATAATTCCTTCTAAACCCCATCCTAATATATTAGTGTTATTTTCAGTGTGGAAACTTTTCAACATTGTTTTATCCTCTCGTGGAAGCGCATGTAACCATCCAACTACTAATAACACTTGAGTTTAGGCCTCCTCTGACCAAGGCATCTTTGTACTTCTCAATAAAGAACTTCTGAACACCTTAATATAATTTTTTTTTCATGGTATCAGGCTAGAATTGACATTTTAAAAAATTAACTAAGCTCTTCATTCCTTTGAAGTACATATCAGTTTTAATTTCACTCTGATGGGTCTTGGGGCCCTTATAGATTTTCCTTTAAACCTGGATTGCATCTGTGGCCAGAATGATCCTCTGAAGGCTGAATTCCACAGTTCCCTCTTTGTGCCACACAACCTTTACCATTGTAGGTGTTTGCTGATATTCCTTAGAAGCTCTGTGATTTCTCTAAAGTCATGCTAAGCTGTTCCATCCCAGTGAAAGTGCCACTGCTTGAGGTGCACCCTTGAGACACTGGATCTTAGTGTAAATGAGATGCTGGTGCCTGAAAATGTCTAGGACAACATGCTGCCCTGAATTTCACATTTACATCAGATGTGATAAAAGGATTTACCTTTGCACATTAAGAGAAATATATTTTGGGCCTTATACTTTTAGACTGGTCTTGGTGCAGAAGAGACTGTGGGAAGGATTTAAGAAATATAAAAATCTGTTCAATAATATTTTATTTGTTTTTAATACCTCCCTTTTATGACATGTATAAATCCTAAATTTTTGTTTTATAAGTCACACTCTCTGTGCAAGAGGTAAAAAGCATCTGTAGCACATTGCAAGATCATTCTGTCTTTACATTTGGCTGTTTCCAAAGGAGAAGAATTACCACAGTAAGTCTTGGGCTGCCTTTACCCCTACACACTTTGGAACTCTAAGCCTTGGTAAATTCAGTGGGGTAAGAATAGGACTTTTGTGCAAAAGGTACTGCTTTGGCCAAGCATCTGTCCCACATAGAAATAGGAACACAGCTGGAAGGTGTCTTTTGGAAAAGATCTGTGCATGCAATAAGACATGCACATAGGGCGGCATGTCAGCATGACTTTCAACCTGCTAAAGAAGCTTTTCCTGCCCTTTTGTGAATTTGCATGTGAGTGGTGTATGTTCTCTAAGCTGAGGCCTAACAAGACAAAGGAGTCCCTGGGTGATTTATTTTTCCTGGTTTTGTAGGGAACCTTCTGTCTGCTTTTTCATCTCTCTCTCAGTTCTCATTGACTTCTGGAGCTGTGTATCAGATTTGATAGAAATTAGCCAGAATTTGGTTTGTTAAATGTAAATTAGATTATTCCAGTCTCACCAAATTCCTCCTGTACTGGAGTTTATGCCATTTAAGTTAGCTTGAGACTTCCTCAGTTTCTTTCTTTGTCTGCACAGATGTGAACATTAAATGCAGGACCAGCAGTGGTAGTGACTGTTCTGCAGAAAAGATGCTGGTATGTGCTGGGGAGACAAATGGGGAGATCTTTGTTGGAAGAAATGGACTTGGAATTTAGCCCACAGCTAAACCTGCTTAGAGCTGAAGTGCTCTTGTGCAGTATAAAGGCAGTACTTTGACTTTGGCCTCTGTAGCTCAGGAATTATCTGGACAGCAGATGCAGAACAAGAGTCAAATCAGAGTGGAAACCTTGATGCTGGTCAACCATTTATTCCTCTTAGCTTCTTAGCATACAGGTGGCTTTTTTCAGCTTAAAATAATGAGATTAATATAGATTCTTTGGCTTCATTTTTCTACCAGCAAAAGAGTAATATATTTACCTTGAAGGAAGTAAACATATTTGTAATGAAAAATACTCACTGGAGAACCTTGGAAAAAAACCTGTGGTTTCTTGTTTGTTTTTTTTTTTTTTGTTTTTTTTTTTTTTTTTTTTTTTTAATTTTTATTAAAGGTGGTAAAGCACAGGCTTCCTTACTGCCCTGTCACCAAAAACAATGGGTTAAGCTCTAATTTGAAGAGTTATACTCATGCAGAATGTTCTTAGCTAATCCATCCAGCTACCAGCAAAGGAATTTCATGAGGCTTGGATGCTATTGGAATTGAACAGGTAATTTATTTGCATCTGCATATATGTGCACTTTTGTTTAACTCTGACCTATAAAATAAACTGTCTTCAAAAGTGTGATTAATTGAAAGAGAATCAGGCTTTTAAAAAGGTCTCCTGCAGTGGAGCTACACAACAACTGTTTTCCCAAAATGGAAGCCCAAAATTTTCAACCTAAAGGAATTGAGTCTTAGATGTCTCAAAGCTGGTCTGCTTTCACAGCCTTGCAAAACTTTGTCAGGGAGGCAGATGAAAAGAAGCACTCCTCACAGTAAGGCAGATTATACTGTGAAAGCAAATGTGCTAGTGAGTACCAGGGAGCTCACAGGAGGGAGGAGAGAGCTGCAGGAAATGTTTCAATCACTGCCTGCACCTTATTACACACATAATCACCCAGTCAAGCACACAAAGCCCTCTGAAATCAACCTTCATGTGATCTGTCATTTTCAAATTCTTCATTTGTCAGACATCCCTCGATCCCTGCTCATAGGCCAGGGAAGCTGAGGCATCCTCTGGAGCACAGATGTGTTATTGTGTTGTTGTGTTATTGTGTTATTGTGTTATTGTGTTGCAGGCACACATGGAGCACCTGCTCTGAGCAGCAGGGAGTGATGCCAGGCAGCCAGGGGAGCAGCAGCCTGCTGTGCAAACACAGCATTCTCCTGCATTTTCAGCCTGTGTCCCCCCTCCTCACCATATTATTTCATGGGGTTCCAGCACTACCACAGTCAGTTAAGCTCAAATATTTTCAAGCTAGTTAAGAATTATTTTAGATCTCCAGGTGACACTGGAAGCAATTTGATGAGTTTTCTTTCCCAGTAGCTGGCCAGCAGTTTGCTGTTGAGAGAGATAATGCCCGGCAATGAGTCCTCTTTTTAATTTGCTGTGCAGCTTTGAGAATTGGAGCTTTCTGTCCTCCACTGAAGACATTCCCCCCAGGTCTCAGTCTCCCTCTTTCCTCCAGCAGCAGGACCCATCACTTGGAGCTTTGCCCCTTCCCCAGTGCCCTCTACCCCATGGGGTTTTGTCTCTGGCCCCAAAAATGGGCATGCAGAGGATGTGCACATTTCCAACTCTTCTCAGACAATGTTAAATAATGGTGGCTGGGATAATTGTGAATTACTTCAGCAGCATTGTGAATTAACTTCATTGTGAATTAACTTCAGCACTCCATAGTTTGGGTGCAGTTAGCTGGGCAAGGACCACAGGCACCTTGAGGTCCAGATCAGAATATTGTGCGAGTTCATCTGTTCACCTCCACTCCTCCACTCCCCTGTGTGTGTTTGTGTGTGTGTGTTTGTGTTTCAGGGCAGAGGCATGTCAATGTGAAACACCCCACAACCCATAGGAGGGAGAAGGGTTGGTCAAATGCATCTCTGGGATGGAGGGGGAAGCCAGGAGAGCACTAACTGATTCACACACAAATCAGCAGGGTCCACTATCACCAGCCAGATTACTGAATTATCCATCCTGAGTCTGGACAGTTTCCAAATTCTACATTGCAGATTCAGCCTATCTAATTAAATGTGTTTCAGAGGCTTGCCTCACTGCATGCCTTTATTTTGCAAAAAATGTAGGAAAAGAGGCAGCTGCCATGCACACCAGAAATCCTGATTCTGCTGTACTTGGGAAGGCTGTATAAACCTGGCTGGTAATTAGTGAATAGATACCTCTATTAAATAGAAAAACCAAGAATATATTCAAGGCAAGGTGTTTGAGATTTGGCTGCAGATGCCATGTAAGATTGCAGTTATTTCTAGTTACCCCTTTCAGGCAGCAGCTCATGTCCCCCAAAGCCAGGCAGGGGCCCCCTAAGGCAGAATGTTCCTGGAAATTGCTTTAGCTCCTTTCTCATACACCCACCCCTGAACAAAAGCAATTATCTGAATATCTTGAGTCAAAAGGCTTTCAGAGCAGGTCACAACTGCTGCACATATTCTGTAGGGGTCTTGCAGCACACAGAAGTGCTCTTACCTGCCATGGGCTATCCTCAGGAGTGTGTTAGAGTGGCAGACTTCGACTGTCCTTCCCAAGGTCAGGAAGGCTTGGGCAGACCTCTGTCCTGCATTAGCCAGCTGAGCCAGCAAGATGTGTAATGGCTTGCTGCTTGCAGAATCTCCAGCAAAGCCCATGGATGTCCCTTGAACATATTCTGTGCCTCCGTCAGCAGCAGCCTGCACAGAACCCCTCTTTTGCACTTCTGCATCACCCCTTTACACAGAAATGGGGCTGCTATGATGTATTCTGAAGAGAGAAATATTCCATAGTTGTGGCCTCCCAGGAGAAAAAGCACGTTCTTTAAATATAAAAAGCAGATTTATTACATGAGAAAAAATGCAGGGTGCATTTTGTCACTATGTTTTTATTGCTTTCTGATCCAGAGGGAAAATATTTTATTACAGCAGCAGCTGCCAAGTCAACTGTTGTGTCCCAGCCATCCCCACGGAGGGGGCAGCATGTCACCCTGTTGTGGGCACAGAGTCTGAGGGGAACAAGAGCTTTTCTTAATCACATATCACCAGTTTTAATACAGCTCAGGTTTTCAGCAGTTATTTACAGGCTGGTTTATGGCCTGTTGTGACATTGCTCTGGATTTATTCCAGTTTTTAGTAGGCAGGAGCTCACATGTTTCACTTTTTTTTTATTGTCAGCTACAAGGTCTGAAAAAGCACTGAAGGTGGACTCACAAATTATCACAGCATGGCCTGTGCCTATAAATGATGGGAAAAGACTTCCTCATTGTCTTGGAAAGAAATCCTGGCCATTCAGTTATTGTATCCTCTCAGATTTCAGGATGTGTTCACCAGGATTTCTGGCACAGCCTCAGTGTTCCTGCTCAGCAATGTAGCAGTAAGTACAGCCATTTGCTGGAGCTTTACTGTTGCCTTCTTATTTACAACCTTGTCCTCATGCTCAGCACTGGAAATTCTCTCTCTGACTCTCCCATAGATCAGCCTGAAACAAGTACTTTAAAAATGCCTGTTCTCCTTTCACTTAGCACAGCCTGGCTCTGTGAGAATAAATCTCTCCCACTCCCAGATGACTACAGAGTGTCAGAGCTCTCCTGGGAGGTCCCCAAGCATCCAGGTTTAGGATTTGTTGCCTTAGTATCCTTGCTGTGTTGTTTCTTAGCACAGGCACTGTAGGTGCACCCTCAGCACTGTTTCTGCACCCACATCTGCTGGCAGCAGGTGAGCCTGGCCAGGGAATGAGGCACTGCCTGATTGGCACTGCCTTTCCTGGTGCTGAGCCTGGCCAGGGAATGAGGCACTGCCTGATTGGCACTGCCTTTCCTGGTGCTGAGCCTGGCCCCTGAGCTGGGGGCATGGAGGGACAGGGACAGCTCTGCCCTGCCAAGCATTCTTCAGCCTCCATAGCTGTGCTGCTGCTGTTCTTGTGTTTCATGGGGCACCAGGGGCAGCAGCAGCAATGATATTGTGGTTTTAAAGGGTCCATAGCTTGTCTGGATGAACTGAGGACAGAAATGCAGGGTGATCAGTGTCGCTTATGGCTCTGACTAGGATACTGCTGTGATGCTACAGTAAGCCATTCCCCCACCATCCTGAGGCTTCAGTTTATTAAGCCCAGCATTTATAAGCATGACTTCATAATTTTTTCCCCACTTATATTGAAAAAAAATCCCAGACCATTTTCTTAAACTTAATAATGAATGAAAGCACCAAGACTAAATTGGGTCTCCTCAGTTTCTCTGGAAATCTCCTCTGCTCAAACCAGAAGAATAACTGAGAATTTGTTTTTATCCAACTTCTTTTAGCACTAGAATTTGCTCAGTATATATTGCTCTATAGTGAATATGCCTGTTTATTACCAGATATTTCCTTTCCCCCTTCACTGCTTTCTACAAAAACAGAGTCTAATCCTATCTGCTACTAGAGAAAAAAGTTATCCTAGCCCCTGGAGTACAGGCTTTATTCTGGGGCTGAGATGAGTGGGCCCTGTGTGAGGAGGAGAAAGGTACAGACAACAGCTTTTGGGCAATATTAGTATCAGAAGTGCCAGTATCCAAGTTTGTTTAATTCTCTAGTCTTTTATTTTGGTTTTAAAATCACACAGATCACACAGGGGGATTCTAGATGAAAGGCTCCATTTGGGAAAATAATCAAAGTAGGCATGGTTATGCATTATTCCGGCAGGTACCTGTTCGGAAAAAAAAGTGTGTGCAAGTGCATGTACCAAAAGCACATGGAGAGTGTGGGAATTAGGGCAGGAAGGGAAGGAGCTCATGGATGGTTGGACTTTCTGGCTGTAACAGTCACTTCAAGTCCTATTTGCTCATCAATTGACAAAAGGGAGGAGAGCTTATGGAAAAAGTTGAAGTATCCCATCAAGGCACAACAATCAAAGAAGTCCTGTGGTCCATAGTGCTGGGAGCAGCTTCTGGTTTGGGTTGGGAAATAAGCAGTGGGATGGCTGAGCAGAGAGCACAGCACGGCTGCTGACCAGGGAAGAGACTCCTGCCCTTTCTGATTAATTTTAACATTCTGTTCTGAATATTAGAAAGTACATATGCAACAGATGTTTCATGGGGAGAAACCTCTTTAATCCCTTCCTTCAGGCTAAATAGCTTTACAAAATCCTCCCCATGGCTTTGAAAACCCAGTAAAAATAACAGCTGAGCTACAGATGATAACTAATCTTGCTGTATGTGTTCGATCACAAAATGGATGGCCAGTAATATGTCACATGTAAGGGGTTTTTTGCTGAGATATGTTATGAGTTGTACTTCTAAAATCTCCTGACACAAATTAAGAAATTATATGATTGACTGTGTGCTTGGGTCATCAAACATCAACCACTTTCAACAAGAGTGAGATGAACATAGGCTCTACCAGGATAAATTATATGAGGGATGACAGAAGATTGACTCAATGTGATTTAAGCATCAAAATACTACCCCATAAGAATAGAAATAAATTTACTTCCACATTCAAAACTATATATTCATATTGGGATCTCTTTTGAATGAATCCTTCAATCACTGGAAGCAACAACTTGGAGTTAGACAAACACTGAGGAG
Source organism: Melospiza georgiana (assembly GCF_028018845.1). Lineage (NCBI taxonomy): Eukaryota > Metazoa > Chordata > Aves > Passeriformes > Passerellidae > Melospiza > Melospiza georgiana. Next base: position 56,726,339 of record NC_080434.1, read on the forward strand.
TTTGGAAGATCCCAGCTCTGAAAGCTGTTAGAAGACTTGTAAGCAACTAGAGACATAATGAGAGATATTATTAACACTTTTTATTTCTCTTGTCAAATTGCCTGAGGACCTAGATCAGGAATTTGAACTTCCTTTGAGCATCATGCATAAATTAGAGCAGATTTCTTTAAATGAATATAAAATACTATGTTTAGAAACTGTTACATATTAAGAAATATGGTTGCTTTGTGCCTCCATGTGTGTCTGTGCTGCTCAGAACTAATAACTCCTTAAATAGGGATTTTTTAAGCTGGAAAATCAGCAGCAGAACAGGATCTGCCAAGAGCCAGGTACAGATTAAACCACCAGCTTTAGGCTCTGCAGCTTCTGGAGCCACACAGCTACATCAGCATCTAAATTGTTTCTAAACTTAGATTATTTTTAAAAAGGAAGTCTGGCTTTTCCTTTTATTTCTTGGAGCTTTGCTGCTCTATGTAGGTCAGTGGCCAGCCTGTTGGAGCAAATAGTCCTTGATCTTGCAGAAGCCAATCTGGGAAGAAAATGAAGGCTCAAGCCTTGGTTGGAGGGATCATGTTAAATGGAGCCAAAACCTGTTGGCACAGCTGTTAATTATAATTTTAATTCCTGGGTTTTTAGAAGGTCAAAACCTTCTTGTGATGTGTCTGCTAACACTGCCTGTCTTTTGCAGAATCTTCATTTATCTCCAGGCCTCAAATTTCTCCATATGCCCAAAATGTTTGCTTTCAAGATTTCCCAGGCTGGACTGGGAAGACAGAGTCTGTTCCTGTGCAGTGCAAGAGGCTGGAAATGATTGCAGAGCAGCACAGACATCACTGTTAGTCCTTCAGCTGCTGGTTGTTCATTGCATTTCTTTACCCGTGAAATTAATACATCTGGTTTTATTGGGACAACAGTGAAGGGCTTGGATCCTTCCTGCACTGAAAGAGTAACTGCAGGCTTGCTTTAATGCCTTGAGAAGTGATTTCTCCACACCCTTCCCAGTCTCCTGCCATCTCCATCCTTCCCCCACACTCTCTATAAAAGTACCTTTTATTCTTCCTGCATCATCTTCTGCTGTCTGCTGGGGCTGCTGTGATTCGCAGCCCAGCAGAGGCAGACAAGCACTGCATGGCACATGGGAGGGGAGAGTAGAGGTTCCAGCTCTCCTAGTGGAGGGTGGATAATGACAAGGTTGAGGCAGAATCCCTTTGTGGAGAAGAGGGCAAAGGGCATGGGCAATTTGGCTGTTTGAGGGACAAAAACAAAGCTAAAATGATTTTGCTCAGTACTTCAATGCTTCTCAGAAGGTCAGATAAATCTGTGCAAGGTAGGCAGACTCTAGATAATCCAAAACTCGTGGCAGCCATTCCAATGGGGTATTGCAGATTTAGGCACCATCATGAGCAAAGCAGAACACTACAAGAGGTCTGAAAGAAAGGTAGACATGGTCTCTGCTTCTCCCCTCAAGGAGATGCAGCAAAAAACGTATTTCCTTATCATTCACAATTTCAGCTCTAAATACAGTCATAGGAATCTATTTCCTTCCTTTTATGCTGCTTCTCCCACTGTCTTTGTCTTTTCTTTCCTCTGTGAGCCCATCTATTGTTTTTACTTGAGGTCCAGAGCTGATGCTTGTTTACTTTCATTGTCAAGTATTGCTTTCTGTTTCACTACTGTTATCCTTCGCTTGTACTTTGAAACAAAGGCACTATGCAAACAGAGAACAAACCATGTCCTATAGCAAAGCATTTAAGGCTCTTTTGTGTGTTATCATGAATTGTCTTCTATCACCCCATATTGTTGACAAACTGTGAAACTTAGTACTCTTTGCTATCCACTGGATTTGGGCACCCAGCATTTTTTTTTTTCAAATCACATTAAGGGCTTTTCCAATGAAAAATCTTAATCCCCACATGTTTATGCCAAGGTCCAAAGTTTGATGACCAGATATCAGCATTCCTGTAGCCAGGCAGGAGGAGGGTCACCACTTCTGGTCCAAGTACAGCTGACTTTTGATGCTGTTTGGAAAGATCGTGTGGCTATAAATTGTGACACATTTACCAGGGCGGTACTTCTGCTTTTCTTTTCATGTTCTTTTCTAGATGTGCTTCAGTATTATGTACATTTTCAGAGATTTAAAAAAACTTTCAAAAAATTTTTATTTTAAATTTATTTTACGACACTATATGAAGCCCAAGTCTTTAAGGAAATAATAATTTTTTCATTTTTAAAAATTTGAAATCTAAGAAAACTTTAAAAAAACAATATTCAATAATAGGCCCCACAGGATGGTAAAATATACTAATAATTGGTTTATTTTAATTTGAAGATTATTCTTTCCAAGAATAGGTAGATTTAGAAGAAAGGGTGAAGTCATACCAGCATGTACAGAGTACAGCAGCTAGTGATCACCATTAAAACCTTTGGATTATAGATGACCTCCTGGAGTTACAGGTGGGGCAGCTGCTGAGTCTCAGTCCAGGCATGGGGCCACTTTACAGCAGGCCCTGGACATCATCATCCCTCAGGACAGCAGCCTTGCAGAGTCTGTGATTCTACATCTCTGTGTCTTCTACTGCTCCATAGGAGATGGTTCTGCCTGTGCTGATTGTACAGGAAACATTTCCAAGCCCAGTTAATGTGAGAGCCCAGAGATGCTCTCATCTCTGAGAACTAAAGTATGGATGTGGCTAAAATTATGCTTTGCAATGGTAGAAACCCATGTAAACCTCCTCTTGCTGTCATCTTGTTGGGACTCAGACCTCATATGTGAGGTGGGTGGTGGGGGTGGTTCCTTTCTCCCCTTCCTGTCCAGGGTTGGCAGGGTTCCTTGCTCAGCTTTTCCTGAAGCATGTGGTTATTATACCTGCATGTAGTGTCAGCAGCTCTGTTCCTGATCCTCAGAGAACTGCTCCAGAGCTTCCCTGGATCTCTCTAAAAAGCCTTTCCCCAGCTTTCCTGATTACCTAAAACATTCCTGTGGAGGAGAGCTTAATCCAAAAGCATAATTGCAGGAGGAGACAGAGCCAAATGGACCCTGGACTTGCTTGGCACTGCACTTTCTGAAATAAAGATTAAACAGCTATTTAGTACTGTTGAACTGTCTCTTGAAGAACCATCATTTCCCAATTAAAGGTATCAGGAAAATAAAATTATTTGTCCTTCTGCTGTCATTAGCACTGAGCTCTGCAGAGGACAGGCTGCCCATGGAGAGATCTGCAGCTCATGCTCCTGTAGACAGTATCCTCCAGAAAGAAGGTTAACATTGCTTCACTTTTACTGCTCTAAAACTGAGAGGCCTGCAAAACCCAGCCTAAAGCACAGCTTTGTTGTATCTGAACCCTGCTGCAAACCAGCCCATTAATAAAGTAATTGGGCATAGCCTGAGCAAATTGGACTCACACATTGCTTATATTCAGCCCCTAATGTGCTCATTCTCTGAGGGCTGAAAGGCTGAGCTGCCATGCAGCAGGGTGGGACTATGAGCCAAAATAGAGCTGCCTCTGTTGAGAAGAGGACAGCTCATTTGCTTGTCTTTGGGGGACTTTGGGGGACAGAAATGCTTTGGTTTGTAATTTACAGAGTAAACCACACAGTAGCTTTCTGCTGAAAGGCTCCTTCATATTGAAGCTGGAAGAAAATAGGAAGGAAAAGAAGGAAAGCATGAAAAGCAGGGAAAAATAAGGCTATAGGGAAGTGTCCTGTCCTGCAGGTCTGCCTCACCCCACTCTGCTGCCTTTGGCCCTTTGCTGTGTCCCCTGCCTGTCCAGCTCCCAGAGCTGAGGTGATGTGCCTGCAGCCTGTGCAGGGCCAGGCTGTCAGTGAGCACCTGCTGCTGCCTCAGCACGAGGGAGAGCCAGCAGAACCTCCCCATCAAAAGATCCAGTACCCGAATCTGCAGGAGTTGCACTTATCCCTGCCAAAACCAGACTAAAAAGAACCAGACTAAAAGAACCTACCCCTGAAATGATGGCTGGGGGCACTACCAGCCTAAAGAGTATGTGTTTTTCAGCATGCCTGTGAATTCGGTAAGGTGGCACAAGGCTGGGCACCCAGTTACATGTTCAGACCAAACATTCAAGCAGCAGTCTCAAGCTGGCTCTGGAAGGTGCTTTCCAGCACTCTAAAACTGCAGCCTGGGCTTTCTCTTTCTCCTAGCCTCAGTCCCAGGCTGAGTCCCAGGCTGAGCCTTAGGCAAGGCACACATGTTCACCACCAACTAGAGAGCCCTCCAAGACAAGCCTAGCATCATCCCTGCCTTACTTGGGATTTTTAATTACTTTAGAGCCTTTCCAGTTCCCCTACAGCTGCAACTCTGGGCTTTCTCTTTTTCTCATCCATTTCAGTTGGGAAGTCAGTGATAGGAAGGAAGAAGTAGGTTTTCTCATAGAAAATTAAATATTCATTTCAGACAGCCCTCTTAGTACCTGCAGAAAGAACAACAGAGGGCACTGGGTCTTTGACCTTTTGCCTGCTCTGCAGATTATACTGTTCAGTGTTTTAAACATATTAACTGGGCACTGACAGGTAGGAAATCTCACAGAGACTATGGGGAGACTGAGGTCAGCACAGGTGGGTAAGTTAATTCAGAAACACAGAATTGACTTTTGTGTTGTATTGGTGGCTTCCAGAACATCTCCATCTGAAACCACTTGGTCAAAGCATCAGACTTAAATTGCAGAGTAGGGCTTGGAAATGAGGAGAAAGAAAAGAGTTATAATCATTACAACAAGGATTTTGCAGGCTAAAGAAATAAATACTTGAACATTAAAAGGCTTCCAAAACAAACCCACAATCCTGGGTCTTCAAGCCTTCATCAGGTTTGATGAAGGCTTACAATAGCATGACTAAAACTGTAGCAGGGACCTGCAGGCTTCTTCAGTCTCTGTGTTCACTACTTTCCTCCTGGAAAGGAAGTTTCTGGCTCTCACAGCAGATCTCTGCTCAGCTTTCTTATCCATTTCTTTCCAGGAATCTTTTGTTCTTTCTGAAGGCAACAGTAAATAGTTACCTAATACTACAGAGACCTGCTTCTTCTTGTCATGAAACAAAAGAAAATACTGCTGGCAATTGCATTTCAATAGAAAGTTATAAAATCAGGAGGAAAAGACTTATTTGGATACAATGGAAAGATTTAAAAGACAAACTCAAATCTATTTATAAATATAACCCAGTATAAAATATTCTGGTACCTAGTCCTGCAGTATAATATAGTGTATGCATCTATTGATCAACTGCTGGAGAGCAGCAGAGCTGTATCCTTAAAAAAATGGAATTTTCTTTCCTTTCAGATAATGAACAGCTTCCAGAATGGAGCTGTGACCCAGAGGTTTAGAGGCTGGTACAGGATTAAGAAAAAATTGTTGACTAGGAAGGAAAAAGAAAGGAATTTTTCTGGGGAAGAAAATGGCCTGTAAAAGCTGTACAAAAGCATAGTCAATTAGCTGCTGGAATGACTAATTTCTGGGTGGGTGGATCTGAGCAGACTGCAGAAACCTGTGTTAAGCCCCAAGGCTCTGCTCCCAGCACGTGGGAGAAGTGCCTCAGCAAGGGACCCAAAAGCATGAGCACATCTGCTGGGGAGCTTTGTGACACAGGCATGGGGCATGGACCAGAGGAGGCCAGGCAAGCTCTGAACCTCCCCTGGGCTGCAGTCATGAACCTTTTCAGCAAAACAGAGCCCTCAATCCTTCCCTCCAGGTACCTGAGCAGGAGTCAGCTTTTAATTTTTACTTAAAAGCTTCTCTGAGCACTGCTGAGTGGTTAAGGTGAGAGAGATGTGCCAGGAGGACTTTCACTCTGCTGGTGGTGAACATCACCTGCTGCCTCACATGGCAGGAGGAGGAGGCTGTCCCTCAGGGAAGAGCATGAGGGTAAGAAGGAGGAGAAGGAGAAGGAAAAGGAGGAGGAGAAAATGATGGAGGAGGTGCTCCCTCTTGTTCTCTGCTGTCACCTTTTCAGCCTGTTTTAGAGAACGTTGTCCAAGAGAGAGGACCAGAGCAATGATCATACTTCTACTGTTCAGTGGTTTGGGAACTCACCTGGCAAGAAACATCTTTTCAACTATGCCAGCTGTGTGTTTTGTATTAAATAGTCTGTATTAAATGACTAAGGTACAGAATGTGTCCTTACCATGTCTCTGGGACACAGATACCTGCAGGACTGGCCATACACTCCATCTACCAGGCCAGAGAGATGTGCTGCTTCTCATGCACCCTTTTCCAGGGTGCTTCTCATGCCCTTTTCCAGGCCTCCTCAGCCCCAGGAGCACCTGCCACGATGGAGGGAGTCACTGTCAGGTGCCCTGGGTTCCTGCTGTTTGGTGCACGCAGCTGGCGTGGGTGGGTTTCACTCAGGGGAAGGTTTGAACACAATTTCCCAGCTCTTACAGGAGCATTTCACAGTGAGGCTGTTACATAAAAGACAGGTAACATCTCCTCCTCCTCCCCTGCCCGCCTTCTGTAAGGAACCCAGCAGCTAAAATGTGTTTTGTCAAAAACTGGATCTTGGCACTCCAGGTCAAGTGTTGAAAGTGCACAAGTTTAGGATGCTCAGAGGTTTTGGGGAAAGAAATCTTCCTGTGTTCAGCCCCAAACTGGGGTTACTGGGGACATAAACAGTGTACTTGACTTGATGAATTATTTTTTTCCAATTTTTTTCCTTGAACTTTAAGGTAAAATAATGAGAAATATTCCCAGCTAAAACTGCAGCGTAAGTGGCCATGAGTGACTTAAGGGTTAGGTAACATTATGCTTGTTTTCTCCTGTATGCACACTCAGAAATCCGATTTCAATATGCCATTTTAAAAATTGAAGACTGTTGACAGTAGCCCACTAGATTTCAAAATGGCAACTGCAGATACTAGAGTATTTTAATCCATAGAACTGATCTGATGTTAATATAAATTTATATTTTTTCTGTATTGCAAAAATACCTATTGGCTGATTTGCTGCTTAGCTGACTTTCTCACCTCTGCCTTTAAGACTTGCTTAATTTGTAACTCATCACAAATGATGATTTCCCATATTGTCATTTGATGGTAACAAATTTTCCCATATATTTTTTCCCTTTCAGATAGCTAGGTCAAATGTGCACAAGCCACAACTGCCAACTTACATATTCCAAGCTCTCTTTTATGTTCTTTTCTTTTCCCCTACCTGCCTATATAATTTCTTAAATTATCTCATCATACATAAGATATTGAGGCCTAAAAATTGAAATTAAATGGCAGGTTTAAAACAGGTCTACCATCTCTGTAGCTTGAACTTTGAGTTACAAAATTTTACTGAGGGAAGGAAATACACAATATATTCTGGATAAACTGTATGTTCATAGTGAAAATTAATAATACTGAGAAAGAAAATTAATGGATTGAAAGATACTAAAGTGACTCTGTTCAGATGCTTTTAGGTTAAATAATATATTCTGAAAAGTCACTTTTGTTCTATGCTAAGGTGGGAGCTATATGTTAATTTCTTTTATTCCTGGATCATTTTCTCTCTGAGGTGTCATCAAGTTGAGTTTTCAGTACTACATTGAAATGAATATTCATCACAGAGTTACAGCTTTTGAAAAATCTGTAGGGAAAAGGAAGAAGAAGCCCTGAACCCCTTTTCTTCCCCCTGTTCATGCAGCTCTGAACAGGCACAGCTCCCCTGGGTTAGCAAAGCAGCGCAGAGCATCCGTGTGCTTCTGGGCAGGGGCTTTGAGCTCTGCAGGTGTCTCCTCATGTGGGACCAAGAGGTCAGAACAAATGTCAGAGTTTTGAGGGCTGGAGCTGCAGAAACAATGAGAACAGTGAGGGGCAGCCCTGGCACTCCCTCAAGGACACAAAGGTACCTGAGCTCACCATGGTCAGTCAGAGCCCCTTTGGGGAGGTTACAAAGCAGCTTTGGGCTGCTGGACCAGCACTGCTGTGAGCAGCCCTCCAGCACTGAAAAACCTGCAGGTTTTCAGAAAAATGGACAAAATGGCATTAATGGGTGAGTGAAATGATGTGGTTATTGGACTGGGGGCCGGGAGTTTATGAAACAAGAGTGAAATGTAGGGTATGTCACAGCTCTCACTGCTCAATAACATAATTTTAGAGATCAGATTGATAAAATGGAGTAACAAGGTGAATCCCTTGCCTCACAAGACTGGTAGAGCTTTTCACCAACATTCTCTTTAGGAGCTATGTTTTAAAAGCAATTTCAATGCTGTGGGGAACAATGCTGCCATAAATTGCACAGGGGGTTTGCAATTTACAGCTAAGGGGAAACACTTTCACAAGGGTGAGATTGGGAAGGTGCAGCTGAACCCTTCCAAAAGCTCAGGAGATGGAACTTCTACCTGGTCCTCAGCTCCTGCTGTTTCCACTGCAATCACTAGAATGCCCTGGATGGGACATAAGGTATTTGTCCAGACATAAAATTGCCATTTTATTGCCATGTTATGAACACTTCTGATTTTTTTTCTAATCTTAGCACAGATTCTTTCCATTTTATAATAATGCATGGACTTCTGGGCTCAATGAACAATAAAAAGGGTGCATTTAGTGCCACATAGTGGTAAAAAACAAAAAAATACAGTGAGGCTGGATATTCTGAAGCAATGCAGAACATTAGGTGTTAATGCTAAACTTGTAAAAGTAAAAATACATTTAAAAAAATTAGGATATACTGATCAATTTGTGATCTGTATCACCAAGATTTCTTTGTCTGAGGATGGTTTGTACCACTAGCTAGATAAATGTGCAATATAGGAATTTTTTGACCCTGTGTTTAGAATTAGCTTGCTTTTCAACAGCAAAGAAGAGTATTTTGCTCATTTATTGCCTTGACAAAATGGTGAGAGGTGTGATAGTGGGATTGGCCCTTGCAAGTGGCACAGCAGCCACAGGGCAGAGCCATGCTGGATTAGAGCTGTAAAGGTATCTCAAAAATGGCAGTAATATGGAGCAGTCTCTGAAGAAAAAGCTAATTTGGGATCTCCAGATTGGGAAGACTTTTGCACATTTTGGTGATGAGTAGCTTTCTTGCTCAGGTACTGCAGAAAAATATTGCTGTTGTCAATGAGACAGGTAATGGTACTTGTAATGGATGTGTTGCAATTCATCTCCAGCCATCCAGCACCAGAGCAAGCTAGATGAAACAAAACCTGTAATGGTTAAAACAGGCTGAAATGAACTAGGCTGAAATAATCTAATAAGACCAAAATTTCCCATCAAGCTCCCCCGAAGATGAATACACCTAAACAAGGTATATTTGTATAGGGTTGGATCAAACCTGTGGTATAACTTCAGATTCAGGAAACACAGTGAAACTGAGCTGCTGTTCCTGCTTTTGCTGTGCTGCACGATCTTTCAGGGGCTCCAGAGGGACTTGTGGCACCTCTACCTACACAGCACATTTGCACACACAGTAGGACAGGGAAATATTTGGCTACTGGCATAGCATAGGAATAGCACTGAACAATATTGTTCTGTAGATAAAGGAACTAAATTTAATGTTTTTGCAGTTTGTATTGGGATGCTCACCGGCAAAGTGCTTCAAAATATAGATTTGATTCTGTGTACAGTCTTGCTTCAGTTGCAGAGTTCAGCTGATGTCTGTTGCCTCTCCTCTGAAAGCAAATTCTGCCACTTCCCCACACAGACACTTTTCAGCTAAGGAAGTAACGATTGCTGCCATTTTTGCTTCAGGCAAAAGTACTATGGCACACTATTTGGGAGGATATTTAAATTTATTTTAAAGTAATATCAATATATTGGTACAAAAGCCTTATGGTGTCAGAGAAAATAAATCTATGTGATCTGGGTGAGGTGGCTCACTAGCACACAAAACTGCACAGAATCCTCCATGCTGAAAAAACCCCAGAAAAGGTATTTTGGGTGGTTTTGTTGTTTTAACCAAGAAAGAACCTACAAGGCAGCTCTGCAACAGCCACACAGCTGAGGGTACCAAACAGGCTCAAAGACAGTGCCAGTGAGCCTGTCCTGTACAGCTGTGCTGGCACATGTGTGGATTTGGGATGCCTCCCAGAGATGCGGGTGTATCAAACAGCCTCCAGCTGATTCATGGCTCCAGCAGCCCTTCTTCTTGTGCAGCTTCTGCATTGGTATGAGCATTGAACCTTTTGGCTAAGAAAAGAATTTTAAAACCAGAGAAAGGGAGAAACTACTCAGTGTGAGTTAGTGGGAGTCATTAAACCCAGGCTGTTCCACAAATGAGAAGAAATTAGCATTCAGGATAGGGAATAAGCTCAGTAGGGTTTATTTTTACAGTCCAACATGCTTGCAAACTTCACAGCAGTACATGGAAGGAGTGAAGGGATCCATATCACTGGCATATGGAGCACATGCAAAGACAGCTTTTGTGAGTAGTTTGACAGCTATTTGGCTGCATTCTGCTCAAAATATTTGTGACAGCAGCCAGTCAGAGCTGCCACAAAGATGACAAATTCTTTGAAGTCCACTTGGGAATCTCCATTTTCATCCAGGTTCTTGAAGACTTTATCAATAGCATTCCTGTCCTTCCCAGTCTGCAAAAGAAAAGGAGCAGGTTGAGGTGAGAGGGTGCACAAACCCAATGCAGCAACTTCTCCAGACAAGGTCCTTGGTTGGGCTCTGGGCACTTGGAAAGGTGCCACGTGCTCCCACTGTCTGCACAGCAACAGGGAGTGCTAAAACCATGTGCCTCTGGGTTTATTACACCTGAGAGCTGCAGTCAGGCGCTGTCCCAGAGAGGCATGGTTGCTACATTTAAAACAACATTTATCACCATTAAAACTATATAGCACAAAGCCCTGAGGACAACACCCAGATGAATTAAATGCTATGAGTTCCCCATCCATTCCCCTGGCTCAGCTGGAGCACTGGCAGTTCGCAGTTTTGCAAAAAGATGCTTTCCTGGGGCAAATGTAAAATTTAAGCTTCATTGAATACTTCCACCCCAGAAAATATGCAAACAGCCTCGAAAGTGCTTTGAGTGCTGCCACTGGCCTTATGGCCCAGCAGAAGCTGCTCACAGGAGGTGAGGTAACTCAAGCTCAGAATCCCACAGGTGCCTCGTGAAGCCTGTGGGATTCTGAGCTTGAGTTACCACAGCAAATCTCTTTCTAAGTTGCCATTATCCTTCTAAGTTGCCATTGTTCTGATGGAATGACTGAACATCATCAGTCACAGCCAGCAGGGCTTCATGAGAGGAAAGGCCTGCTTAGCAAACCTGATTCCCTTTTATGATAAAGTAACCCCCTTAGTTGATCAAGGGAAGCCAGTTGATGTCTTCTTTTTGGATTTCAGTAAAGCTTTCAATACTGCCTCTCACAGGATCCTTTTGGACAAAATGTCCAGCACAAGCTGGACATCATGGGATGGCTGAGCAACTGGCTCATGGGTGGGGCATGATGGGGGGACATCAGACTGGGGACCTGTCACTGCTGGGGTTCCACAGGGCTCCATCCTTGTCCCCGTGCTCTTCAACATCTTCATAAATGAGTTGGGGAAGGGATACAGAGCAAGTTTGCAGATGATACAGAACTAGGAAGAGCTGCTGACTCCCTCAAAGGCAGAGAGGCCCTGTGGAGACACCTCAACAAATGAGAGGGCTGGGCAATCACCAACCATATGAAGGGAACAAGAAAAGTTCTGAATTCTGTACCTGGGACAGGACAACCCTGGATGTATGGACACACTGGAAAATGATATGCTGGGGAGCAGTGCCAGGAAAGGACCTGGGGTTCCTGGTCAGTGGCAAGTTGAGTGTGAATCAGCCAGGAGGGCCAGCCCCATCCTGGGGACACCAGGGACAGCATTGTCAGCCAGGCCAGGGAGGGATTGTCCTGCTCTGCTCTGCTCTGCTCTGCACTGGGGAGGCCTCACCTTGAGTGCTGAGGACAATTTTGGGCACCACAATACAAGAAACATCACTGACTGTTAGACAGTGTCCAAAGGAGGGCAGTGGAGATGGTGAAGGGCCTTGAGGGGAAGCTGTGTGAGGAATGGCTGAGGGCAGCCTGGGGAAGGGGAGACTGAGGGGAGGCCTCACTGCAGGTACAGCTTCCTCATGAGGGAAGGAGGAAGGGCAGACATTGATCTCTGCTCTGTGGTGACAGTGACAGGACCCCGGGGAATGGCCTGGAGTTGTATCAAGGGACGTTTAGGTTGGGTATCAGAAAAAGGTTCATCATTCAGAGGGTTGGGCCCTGGAATAGCTCCCCAGGGAAGGGGCCACAGCACGAACCTGACAGAGCTCAGGAAGAGTTTGGCCAATGCTCTCGGGCACATGGTGTGACACCTGGGGTGTCCTGTGCAGGGGCAGAGCTTTGACTCAATGATCTTTGTGGGCAGCACATTCTGTGCTTCTGTGACTCTGGGAACCACTGCATCTCAAGGCTGACGTTAAGAAATGCATAATCAAATTTACAAGTGTTTGTATGATTTTTTTTGTTTTGTTATGTTTTGTTTTGGTTTTGTTTGTTTTTGGTTTGGTTTTTTTTTTTGTTTTTTTTTTTTTTTGTTTTTTTTTTTTTTTTTTTTTTTTTCATTTTGCCAAAATATATTAGAAAGTAAAGAAATTTACAGGAGGGCTTTTCGGCGCCCGTAATCTACAGGGATTTTCGAAGCTGCAATTGCAACGTTAAGCAGGAGATGGCAGCACAGACCTGTTAAATCTAGGAAACAATCGCGGGGCCTTTGCAGACGATTAAAAAATCCCTGACAATACTAGAAGGAAATTATATCAACTTCTGAAAAATTTCCACCAATTTAAAACTATTACTATCTAAATTTAAATCTGAAGGCATTTTTTGATCATGTTCTAATTAACAAAATTTTTCATCCTGTAATTTAATGTTTCACTTTAAGTGTAGACCTTTTAAAATGGCTAGAAATTGAATAATTTCCTCAGATTTGACAGATGAATGCATCTGGAAGGTTTAATTAATTTTAAATTAGTAAATTACATTGTTTTAATTTTATAAATTAATATTTCAAATAATTTAGTGAATTATATGAACAAGTTGTAGCATCTGAATTACTTCTGAGATGCAAAAATGGAAATTGTTTTTTGGAAATTCTTTATAACTGAGTCCAGTCCTTCAGTCCTGTGATATTTATGCCTGATGGATTCAAGACCTTTCCAGGAAGCTGTGATCTGTGCCAGCTATAACCAAATCTAGGGCCAAAAGTAAACACAAGAAATTAGAAAACACTGTTCCCTAGATTTTCTAGAAAATGAAAAAATACATATATAAATGGCAGGAAAATGCAGGTAGAACTTTTTCTGAAGTCAGACTTATATTCTGAGGTTTTTGTCTTGTAGTTATCAGTTTGGCAAGACAGGAACAAGGAATATTATTGGTTTAAATTTGTTCAAAATATTGGCAGGAAAATGTGGGAGGATTGGAATTTTTGGTTTTGTTTTTATTTTTCCGAGGAGAGATAAAGCAGGAAAGGGAGATGGAGACTGTAATATAAGAGGACCATTAGCTAATTATCTTCCTGGAAAATTCTAGTTTCCCCATCAGTTGTAGGAAATAGCCAGTAAGAGCAGCTGTGGGGAAGAGGTGGTGCCCGGCCACCAGACCACAGTCAGGACAGACCTGGGAGCACCATCCCATTTGGTAGCTGCTTACTGCAGTGGCTCTCCAGTCTTATTTAGACCAAATGCCAGCTGTCTGGGGGATTTCCATGCTGTCACAGAATTATGGTTTTGTTGTTGGTTTAGTTTCTCTTTACATGGAAGTGCTGTGGGTGCCACACAGCTCCATGCTCAGGAGCAGGACCCTTCTGTGATGCTGCTGGGTCACGAGCACTCATCTGGCTTACAGAGATTTCTCAGAAACATTGGGATTTATCCCCCCTGAGCCACCCAGGTCCTCATTCTGAATATTGCATCTCTTTAATTTGTGAGACATAATTGTGAGCAGGTGTGGATTTCATGTGGTGAATTCATAAAGTTTGCATGGGAAGATACTGAATTGTATCAACTGCCCTGGCTGCAGTGCCCTGAAATAGTTGTTATCAAACTGAACAGTGCTGGATATAAAAACTGAGAGCCACACAAGGAGCATTTGGTTATAGACTTTTGCCATTTAGAATAGCAACAAAACAGTAACATTTAGAACAGTAACTAGACAGTACAAATATTACTCCAATGTGGAAAAAACAATGTTTTTAAAAGTGTTTTCTGGATTTTTAGTAAAGGAAACAAATTTTAAAAAAACAATTGAAATTGTCTCCCTGGCAGCTAAAGCTTTTACTAGAGCATATTAAGCCCTTTGAATACCTACTGAGATGCACTTTATGATTACATAAAAATCTATGTTGTACAATATATATCCAGGTCTTTCTTTTGCTGTTAAAGACAAATGCCAAACAGTTTGTTCTGAGTTCTTCTGTTGTTCTGATTTATGCATCATTTTGGTGAGCATACTGAGTATGCAGTATAAATACCTAGAGAAGGTAAATGTATAAATATTTAGAGAGATTCCCCATCTGCAATCAAGATCCTCAATTGCTGACAGCACAACTACCTTCATAGAAGTTGTGACGTGAAGTGAGATGATAAATCCAGGGATAAACAGAAGTAAATGAATTCTGAAGTTGAAACCAAATCTATTTCAAATCCATTCTCCTGATATCTCAAGTGATGAATTTAGCAAACAGAGAATTGCCTTGCATATTAAACCAGTTTTACCGATTTGTGCAAAACCTTTTTTAAATTTCATATTTTCCTACAAACCATTGCATATTCTTGTATATAATGTTCTTAAAAATGTACTAAAAACAGTTTCTGCAGGCTGCTCTTGCACCTGCTACACAGAAACGATGCCGCGCTCTTCTCTTACCGCGAGGAAATTTGGGAGCTCCTTTTCCAGCAGAGTCTTTAGTTCTGCTTTGCTGAGGGTTTGCCGGTTGCCATCAGACCTTGCATACTGGTCAAAGACAGCAATGATCATTCCCATTGCAGTTTCCAGCTGAGACATGTTGCTTCTGGAGCCTGGCTTTCTCCTGAGCAGGCACAGCCCCAGGGCTCTCTTGGGGGATGGAGCCTGCTCTGCTTCTGGGCTTCTTTATGCATCTGTCCCCTCCAATCAGTGGCTGCGCACCCAGGGGACAGCCATCCATTAGCAAACACCTGTATCTGGAGTACACACCTCCATGACAACACCTTTGCAAAACTCAAGGTTTATTGTCCTGGTGTGACTGGTACAACCAGTTGCTCACTAGTAGAAACCAGCCTCTCCTTTAAGGTACACAGCGTGACTAACACAAAAAAATCAGATTTTGTTATTGGCTGTTTGCTCAAGATTTGTTCTTTCAGATATCCCTTGGGAGCAGAGGGTTGGCAGCCCAGTTTTGGTGCAGGATCAGCTTCCTCTTCAGGAGGAAATTGAGCATCTCACCTGTACCTCACCACCACAGTTAGGGATTGTGAGGGGCTGCAGGCTTGGACTGCCCTCCTGCCACACTCAGGACCTTGTTACAAACTACATCAATCACTAGCACACACTTGGGGTGGATTCTCTGGATGAAAAGTAGAGATCTGCCATGCAGACAGCGTCCACAGTCCTCCTGGGCTTGTGCTCAGGCCATAGCAGATATCTCAAACAGGTCTTATGGACCAGCATCTCTCCACAGGCAGCAAAAGGAGCCCTGCATCTGCCCAGGGCCAGCAAAGGGAGCCTTGCAGAGCTGCTCCACAAAACACTTGCTCAGGCAGAGATATCTGAAGCAATAAATCTGATACTTGAGCAAACAGCCAGTATCAAAATCCATCTTCATCTGCAGTAAAATAACTTGCTATTTACTTTATGCAGCACAAATTTTGCAATAAAGTGACTTTTACTGAAAACAAAAAGTCACTTTCAAGTCCTGTGTCCCTCTGTGGCCTTTGATGAACTTTGATGGACTTTGCTTGCCTGTAAACTGAGGTCCTCCATCATTAAACACCAAACTGGCTGGGCTCACAGCTACCCAGAGCAGAGCTGCTTGAGGGTCTGTGCTGGGAGCTGGGAGGCTCCTGGACAGGGGAGTACAGCTGGTGGAAGTTCATCAGCTCCAGCCATGCTGAGTTTTGTACAAGTTCTGCTTTCTGGCCAAGCACAGGGTAACTTGGTCTCTGTGAACTCCCAGTGCCTACACCAGACCTGGAGGAGCTCATTTGAGGTGAGTGACAGGTGGAGTTTACAGAATGGACACACTCTGAGCACATTATTTGGGGGAACCCGTCAAAACTAGGCCATTCACTATTCATTCACTATTCATTGTGCATGAATAATGTTGATGGACCTCAGGGTGGTGTGTTCTCTGTAGAAGACCCTGATTGTGGATTCCCAAAACTAAACCTGAGTTTGGATGTCTTTGGATATCCTTGAAGATGCTTGCAGATAACTTTCCACTCAAAATATGCTAGAGATGAGTTAGCAAAAATTGGTTTTCAATTCAGCAAAACTTTAAAAATTAAACTCCTTTCTCTCAAATGCCTATAGCCACCTGTTCCCCAGGCAAAGTCTCTCCTCTAACATCAACAATATCTCCGAGCAAGACTACACATCCTGTATATGTAGAAATCTAGAACTGTTCTGAAAGAATACCTCTGTGATTTTCCATCTTACATTTTCCAAACAAGTGATTTTGCATTTCCCAAAAATCACAGCAGCACCTCAGGCTGTATATCCAAACAGTTAATGAGAATTATTTGTTCCTGACTTCAACCTTATGACATAGTTGCAACTGATTTGCATTACAGGGATAAGGGTTTTAAGTGAAGCTTCAAATTTTTTCATTAAAGTGCATGTTGAAATCTGTGGGGTTTCTTCAGAAGAAGAAACAAGAATAAAGCAAATAACTGGCCCTGGTCAGCTATGAACATGATCTGCTCCTTGCACACACCCACACAGTGGCTCTCTCTGGTGTGTCAAGCGCCAGGAACTTTTCTTTGTCCTTTTCTGACATGTGTCTGCAACATGAATATTAGACATGGCCAGTAAAGAAAAATAAATTCCTGCATCTAAAGGAAAAAAAATTAAAATGAAAATGTGTATGTTATGCATTTTTATGACTTTGAATCATGAACATCAGTGTTAGCCACACAGAAGGAAGAAAGAGTTCCCAAAAGGGCAGAGAGGGAGATCAGCTTCAGTCAACAGGATGTGTCAGTATGTCCACAACTCTCCCACATAATGTGGCAAGAAGGTGTTCTCACACATTTTCCCCTGCAAACATGGGTGACTCACAGTTTTTGATGATATGGCTGCAAAAGTGCTAAAACACAGAATAAACCACAGAGCTTGAATTTCTACTAACGGAAAGGTCACCATGGTAGTGCTGCCTGGCTGGGTTTGTTTATTTCTGATGCGCATTTTATCTGAATTCATGCACGTGCACACACATCAGTACTGCTCAGAGTTTTCAATTCACACTTTCTGTACTGTTTAAATATTTCCTTATGATTTGTTTGTCATTAAGAATTGCAGCTTTGTGCACACAGCTCAGACTATTACAGCTGTTTGCAAAACCAAAACAGAGTACAAATAGAAAGCCCACATAGGAGAGCTGGCAGTATTTTGATGCTAATCCATCTGTCCAGCTCCCCAGTGAGAGAAGCCGTGGGCTTGTTTAAATTTTGTATTATAAATATAATATAAATAATACTCGTTATTTGTTTCTTTCAGGTTTCTTTCATTGAAGAATGGTATAGGCAACAGTTTGGATGAGCATTTACTGAGTGTTTATACAGAATTAGGTCTTGCTGTTCCTAACTTGGACCAAAATTTTAAATTATATATGTGATACAAATGTGGACATGCAAAATTTTCAAAACCCATTCAGGTGTACCCCAATTTTATGGCATTCGGTCAGATATTCAGGCCTACATAAGATTTGTGTGACCTTGTGCTGATATGCTCATGGACAATAAATTTTGTTCCATGCTCTTTGCAGCAATGTCAATTTTGGAAAAGTCTGAAGAAATACATTTTTCAGTTGTACTGTAAAGGTCCATTTGTGTCACAGCCAGATGAACACTTGAAATGGGACAGGTGAAATGGTAAACTTCTACTAGAGCTTTTCATCCCTTACACCTTATCTTATTCCTAAAGGTGCAGGAAGCTACATGAGAAGGACATTTTGACAACTTCCATAAATCTGGGTGTATCTGGGTGGAAGAAGCATGGGAGGAAGAAAATATAACCTGAAATTATGAACTTGTTATTTTTCTGGTTTCTTGGCACCAATATGAAAAGAAATTTATTTTCCTCTTATCTAGAGAGTAACATTTGAACAACAAACAAACATTTCATTTTCTACATTGAGATAAAATTATCAAACTCCCTGAATTTTCCAGTGTCCTGGACAGTCTGTTGAACTTCAAGCATAAACACACTTCATTTACTTCGCACTGCTTCTCAAAATTTTCTAAAAGTCTGGTTAAATTTTTAAAGATAATTTCATTTCCACAATACACAGTGAATTTATTTAAATAATGCAATTACTACATTGCTTAGCAGAGAAAGTAAAACAAGAGCAGACTAAGCAGGCACTGGTGGGGCACAGGCAGAAGAGGAGTTCATACAAGCCCAGTGTGTTCAGTGACACATTGGATAGGCTCTGTTATTACAGACAGACCAGTTTTCCTTGTTTTATTAGCATTTACTCCTCATTGCATTAAAAAATGCAATTAATAATCTCACATACCATTTCAGTGAAGTTTAAAGGCAGGTGAAATCATAAGATTGAGGTCAGTTATCTGGCTGCGTGATTTCCTGAGCTGAGAGCTGGAGCAACAACACTGTCACCTGGCAGAGCTGTGCCATGGGAAACTCACTTTCAGCACTGCATGTTGACTCTAATCAAACACATTTATTAGTGCACGAGACACAGCCACATTAGACTGTAAAATCAATGAATATATTTACAGCCAATAAATTAATATTTGCAGGGTAAATACTTCTGTCTTGTTTTTACTCCTTGTTTGAATAATTTCCTGGATTCCATTCTTTGCAGGGTTCTTCTATACTTCAGTTTTAAGGTTCTTTACGTTAAATCTTCAAAGAATACTTTTTATTTTTGGTTTTAATGACAGAAAAAGAGGTCATACCCTAAGGTAACCAAATGTTGTCCACACAAGTGCTCTAGCTTCTAAATCCATGATTCCTCAGCCAGTCTCTCACCAGCAACCCAGGTGTCATTTGCTCTACTTTAACACTTGTGTAAAATCCCTCTCAGCTATCAGCCAATACTGCTGAGCTGTGGTGAGCATAGCAAGAAGTTGGTCTATTGCATGGTCAGGAAAAACAGGGGAAAAAGAAGAGAAGAGAAAGGAAAAGAAAGACAAAGAGGAAAAGAATAAGAGAGGAAAAATCAGAAAGGCCCAAAAAGAGCTAGGAGGGAGGATAGTTTTGCAACATTAAAGCAATTGAGTAAACTTTTTAAAGGAAGTTCCTATTTGTTATAGAGAGATAAAATATGCAAAAATGAATAAGCCAATTCCAACAAAGCTCTAAAGAGACTTCTGTATGCAGGGAGGAATATTTTGGCTCTGTTAGCTGTCATGCTTAATTATGAATTTAGCAATATACTTTTTCCTTCATTGTACAAAAAAAAAAAAAAAAAAATTGAGAGGAAGGAATACCTCAGAGAAAGTTTTTTAGTGTTGGGTGTCCACACAGGAAACACATCAAAGAAACACCTATGCATTTCCCTTTTTAATAAACTTTTTTTTTTCATTTTGAAATATGAATTTATGTGTACACTGAGGATATGGGTCGGACTGACCTACTATCCCACGACTGTGTGTAAAGTGAGGTGATATCCATAGATGCCTCCAGGAAGATTTACAAGGCAAATTGCTGGAGTGGAAGTTCCCCAGGCATACACATTTTACAGAGCTGGCTGCTTGCAGTTTCCTGAAAGCAATCACAGAGTGCAACTGATAAGGAGTGGGGCTTTTTTAGCAGTTCTGCCACTGCTAATGGCAGAAAATGCTGGGCTCAGAAATACTGGAAGCAGGGGTGGGAAATGGAACTAGAGCCTGCTTTTGTAACAAAACATTTAACTTCAGATTTCACTCATCAGGAAAAGAGAAAGCTTTCAACAAATAGGAAAATAAAAAATCATCCGCACAGAAGTGAGAGAATCCTTGCTTTGGAGAGGGAATCCAACCATGAATAGAGTCTCACCTAGAAGACAGGATGCTTGACTCTGTTGAGGAAATGTGGTCACAAATAGAAATACAGGAACTGCATTATTATGGCCAAAATTTATCCTTTAAATGTGCTTATACCTATCTAGATGCCCAGCCTGGTATGTGTGTTAACATTGCTATGCCAGGACTCTGGCTGTGGTGTCTGGGGAACAGCCTGCACTGTGTGATGTCCCCGTGCTCAGCACTCACACAGCTCTGGGGCCACACTGCTCATCTGAAGGTGAGGCGAGAAAGATGTTGGAACCCTTTCTATCCAGGGGTAACCAGTTGGAATTAAATGGTAACTACTCTTTCCATTTCCTTTCTTGCTTGATAGCAGCCCCTCTTTGAGATTAGATCTGCAGTTTAGATTAAGCTTATTCTGTATTAAAAAAGGAACTTGAAATGACACCTTTTAACATTGTATAGCTGCTAAACTGAAAAAGCAGAGCTTTTCTATCTGAGAAAAGAAAAAATATATATAATTTTCAAGTGTCTTTCACCCTACTACCTGACCAGTTTGTGCTGTCTTTCTTAGAGAAGCTTATGGGTTTTTTCCTCTCTCCAGAATTGAAAGCTAAAAAGTAAAGGAGGGAGCAACACCTATTAGTTGCTCTCATGATTTATTTCCACAGCAGTATCAGAAATCCTAACCATGGACTGCAGTTGTTTTAGGCCTGGCAATTTACAGATATAGCACTCCTGGCTTGTGGAGCTGAGCATTCAAGTTTAGGACAAGACAAGGGCATCAGTAGATAAAAGAATTTACAACATTTCAGAGCAAATGTTCGTGACAGGTCCAGTTCCTTGTTATGATTTCAAACCCTTAAGTTGTTCAGTTGTTGCTCTGATCTCTGGCTGTCTTAAGTCCATTAATAATACCCAACACGGATGCTGCACTTGTTGACTCTCTGCCTTACACTCTTTATACTCGTCCACCCCTGTGGAGTTGAATACTTCCTGAAACAGGGTTACAAAAGGCACCTTCGGCTGTATAAGATACTGCCAAGCCCTGCCAACAGACTCTGCTCTGGAAAAAAGACAAGGAACTAATTTTTGTCACATTGTCAGCAAAATTCACTGGCATACAGCACCAGACCACAGCACCTTAGCCAAAACTGTTTTATTTAAATGTTCATAAAAATCCTTCCTCCCATCTCAGCATTTCACATTAGGTAGAAAACAAGAAACATTGACACATGATCACCTGCCCTTTCTCTTTATTAGAGAAACTGCTTCACATTCTTTTGATCTGAGTATTTGTCAGTTGTATTTGCAGTTTCCTGTTTACAAAGAACTGAGGAAGAGCTCTTAGTAAAAACAACAATAAAAAGCCCTTTAGAGCTGCCCCCGTTGTAACCACAGGGGAGGCAGGAGGGAGTGAGTGGCTGTGCAGGGCTCAGTTGCCAGACAGGGCTAATTCACAACATCATTGCTGTTCTGACAGCCCCGTTATCAGGCACAGGAACATCAGGCACAGCACCACATACAAACAGGGCTGTTCTGCACGTACATTCATTGGGACACCTCATCATCCTGCCTGCCACTGAGGTCCTTGGTGTCATGGGGCCAGGAATGCCTGCTCCATGATCTTCTTCCATGGATGCAACGTGAGGAAGGGACCCCAGTCCTGGGCTTGGATGAAAATGTCCAGGTCAAGCTAGATCATACTCAGTCACCAAGAGCAGCTACCTAAATGTTGGTAGGGTAAATAAGATGGGACTCCTTGCATGGTTTTGCAAGGGATTGGGAAGAAAGAGAGTTCAGGCTCAAGTAGATTTCACTAGCTCTGCAAACCAGGGTCAGAAGCAGAGAGGGAGCCTCATTTGTAGGGCTGTGACTAAGCCAAGTACATTGGTGAGACATTAAAAGCATAGAACACACACAAGGCTTTTGAATTCATCGTGCCAGACTTGCTCCTAAATCAGTGTATTTCAGCCTGTGCTTTGGCCATCAAATTAAATGGAATGGAACCATCATTTTTCAGCAGCTTGTTCAAAAGGGAATAACCAATAAAATGGCTAAAAGCAAGGGCCCAGGACTCTCTTCTAGTTCTATTATTAGACAGATGCCTTCATTATATTCTCATCAGCTAAACAGACAGTTAAAACTGAGATCATACTGCATGCTAGAACGTGACCTGAGGTTAATTACAGAGCACTGGTTTTGTTTTAAAGCTAACAAAACAGCCAAGAAGAATTAAGACACAGAAGGATTTATTGCTTCCCAAGTGGCACAGAAGCAGGGAAGTTAATATATTTGAGGCAGAGGTGTCAAAAGCTGGAGCTCTAAAAATACTCTGCTGGCTCATAGCCACCACTGTCAGCCACAGATAAAAATAGCTCATGATAAATTGGGTGTAATCTTCTACACATGTTGGAAATGACCATGTTAACATACAAAATGTGTGCAGCTGTTAAGAAGGCAGCATTCTTTGCTGCTAGGAGCCACATTTAATCAAATTGTAATGAAAATAAGATTTGAAGACTGTTATGCTGTGGTTTTCTTTAACATTGTTCCTGCAAACTGTAAATCTCATTGTGATTAAACAGAAAAGTAAGCAGCAGTATATAGAAAGACCAAAATTTACTGCACCCACTTACAGCTCTCGTGCATAACTGAGAGCTTCCTTGGACAGGGACTTGGGCTGAAGGTCGCCATTTTATAGATTATGACTTTCTTGTGTGGCAAACAAAGTTACAGGGTTTGGGGGAATCCAGGGCAGCCCCATCTCTGATCCTTAAAGGAATATGGCACATGACAGAGTTTCACCATGCAGTAAGGGAAATGGATCTGTAATAGTGAGTTTCAGGGCAAATCCCACCAGGATTTTAAAACATCTGAACTTTAAAAAGAGAAAAAGAATGTTATTTTGCTTTATTCAATTTACACATATGTCGCAGACATTTTTTCACAGAAATCCTTTCTTTCAGATTTCTGTGTCTTCTAGAAGGCTGAAGCCTCAGAAGAGAACATAAACAATTATTATCAACTGCTAAAGAATGCAACAGAAGCATCTATTTTAATTAGTGATTAGTTCATGTTCTATGTTTATAATTAAGGGCCAATCACCAGTGCAAGCTAAAAGACTAAGTCCTTAAACACAACTTTGTTATAAATTCTTTCTATCTATTCTTAGCTAGCCTAGCTGCTCTGCAAACCTCTCTCTATATTCTATTTAGTATAGTCTTAATGTATTATATCTTATATTAAATAAATACAGCCTTCTGATTCAAGAAACAAAATTCACCGTCTCTCTCTCACCAGCTGCGACCCACACAAGCGCAGTAATACACATAGGTACCATAAGATGTAACAGTTTCTCTCATACAAGACATAATCACAGAGCACTGATTACAGTCTGGTTCAGAGAGCAGCATATTTATTGCAGTAGGGAATTCAGGGGAGGTTACAGAGTAATCCAGGAAAGAGGATCCAGAGTGAGGCCCAGCTGAGTTACAGTGATTTGGGAGGTAGCTTTGTGAACTGCAGTCAGTACAGCACAGACTGAGCCACACCATGAGCCGTGCTGCGTGGCCACAAAGATTTCATTAACAACATTTAGGAGGAAGCCAGTCACACATTTAGACTACACAAGCAGTTTTTAAGGGCTCTGGGAAAGCTGGATTGTGTCTATTGCACTGTCCAGGTACAAGCTGGACAAAAATTTCAAGCAGTGAAGTTGTTTCTACCTGCACTGATGGGAAGATGTTCTAACCTCCAGCTAAGCTCTGAAAAAAGCATTAACAGAAGATGACATAACCCTGATACATAAACACATTCACATTTCAGATATCCACTCAGCATTCAGCAGCCCTTGGACAACTGCCATTAGCTTTGCTGTCAAAACTTTTCCCCCGTGTTCTGACCTTGGAAGCCAGGTTCTCCTTAATTTTTTCAACTTTGGTTTTTCTTTAGTGATTATTTTAAAAGTTTTAAAGCTGGCAAAAGTGGAACAAGCACTATCATCCCTATCTCCTTCAAGTACAGCCCTCCTCAACCAGTTAGACAAGGATTATACATTTTTACATTATATATATATATACATATATGTATATATCTTCATTTCAATCTAGTATTTCATTGTGTGCAGGAGACTTCTTTCTCTGGAAGACTTTTCCTAGTTTGTGAATGAATTAACACTAACAGTTCCTTTATATATAACAGGAATATAATCCTTTCTGGCATACCTCTCTGTCTATAATGTGGTCAGAACTGATGACAGTTTCAGAGCTCAGACTCCATGCATTTTTGTCTCCATCATCTCCTATTTATCCGTGGGCTTCCTGAAGAAATGCTTGTGTTGAGAGAATGTTGCTCAGTCCAGAAGTTTTTTTCAAAGTGTGGTAAAGAGAGAATTTCTGGAGACCAGAGGAAGAGCAGTCTGCTAGATGACATATCCTCCCAATTCAGACTCCTTAGAATATTTTGTTAGTGACAAAACATTCAAAAACTGCTTAGAGCCAACTGTTTTTCTTCTGTATTGTCCCACTGACAAGCTTTTGACAGGAAACACGTAATCCATCTTGCAGCAGCAAATTATCGTATTTTTCAGTTTCATAGTTATTTAGCCATATTTTGTTCAGTTCTGAATGTCAAAGTAGATGGTAGATCCTTGTCTCATTCTAGACTTTTCAGCTGCCCTAGTTTGTGGGATTTGCTCATCTTCTCCATTAGACACAATAGTTGCAGCGGATTTGTCATCTTTTCTTCCTGATTCATTGCATAAAATTTCAAGTGATTCATAAAGCAAAGACACAGCCTTAAAAAGCAAAGACAATGTCAGTCAAGACTTTTACCCATAAAGTAGATGTAAAATGAACTTTTACCCATAACACAGCACAGCCCTTGGAAACACAAAGGAACATAGGCCATGAAGTTACAATCACAGAGGAAATGAATGTTTCCGTATTAATGTTGAAAGGAAAAGCTTTCCTATGTTCAGATTCAATTCTCTTCGTTAATTAGGCAGCAGGCACAAAATACTTTTTAGAATACTAAAGATGTCAAGTTCAGATCAGATTCTATGAAAACTGAAATGGAAAATGTTTTTACCCCCTTAATCTTTTAACTCTGATATTTCGAAAAAACTCCATCATACTCTTCCCTCTGGATGGATGCTCTTTTGATGCAGTAAACTAGCACACTGCTGTGGTATTCAGATGCTCTTCTGGACAGTGCAAAACTCATCCTATTCCTAAACATACATAGGTAAGTTCTTTAGCAAAATATGAGAATTAAAGATCTGCCTGAAATGTACACAAAGACCTATTCCCACAGGTATATAAAATCAAATTCTCGAGCTGAGATGGCATCAGTGAGTAAATGGGTGGAAGTCATGAAGAAGTGGCTTTTTGCCTTCACACTTACATGCTCCTATGGGGGTTTGCTGTCTGTGTTCTGAGGAACCATACTCAGCACAGAGAGGTTCTGCCAGACAAATGTCAAACAGTAGCCATGGTAGGGATGGCCAACCAAGCTGGATCACAATTCTGTGTGTTTTGAACAACCAGAACTCCCCAGTCAGGAGTGAGCATTATACACACTACCATGAGCTGGAAGTTTGTATTAATGGTACAAAAGTGCTTAGATTTTGGCTGGAACCTGCAGAAATAGATGAAAAAATCATCAACTGCACTGGGAACTCCCCCAAAGGCCAAATTCCCCTGCAGCTGGCAGAACTGTCTGGGAAACACTCCCTGAGCATCTCAACTGAGGAAACATGGGATGATTCTCCAGAGAGAGACAAGTGCTACAGGAGCCAGTTTTGCCATGAGGATGCTCACTCCCAGGTTAAGTTACCTTGGGTACTTGCATCTATGTGTTGTCACCTGACCTAATTGCTCAGTGTTGCTGTGACATATAATACTGAGCAATAAAATAGGTGACAATAAAATCCATGGCTCGATTCAATTTCTGTGTTGCAGGATTGCCTTTTCAACACCAAGAACTGTAAAAAAAGCACGAGACTATAAACAGTCTTGCAGAGGCAGATACAACCTTCATGTTCTCTGTTCTAGAAATGATGCCCAAACCAACTCAGAATATTCACCAAATTTCCAAACATGAAAAGTGTACATTATGTTAAAAACCAGTGTGAGACTAGTTTTTCCCAAGTAAGTAGAGACTTTGTCACAATCAGAAAAACAAATTTAAATTAAGGTGATAGTGTTCTGCAATACAATTGGAAGGTAGTAAGTGAAATTTCAGAGATACCATAATATTTGTTCATCTCTACTGGCTTAATTTGTTTGAAATGTGGTGTCCATACACACTGTATGTACTGGCTTTACTAACCCACTGGATATCTTGAATGATTTATAACATCCAATTATACTTGAACATTTAAAAAGATTACACTGTGAAACCACTCTTTCTGCTTTCACTAAAATAGCAAAAAGGTCTGTTACATGAAGGGAAATACTGGACCTATGTCATGACACATTCCTGTGGCTGGTAGTTGCTAAATTTTAAAGCAGCTGCAGAAGATTTTTATTGCATTCACACATCCTCTGGAGCAGTCTTATCCACACAAATCCTGAGCAGTAACTGGCTACTAATGAACTTTTCACTCAGCACCCCCTAGGATGCTTGTTTTCTCATTCTCAACTTCATTTTCCTACATCTTCATTAAATATTAACAAGCAGAAGAGTAATCCCTTCATAGGTAGTAATTAGAATAATCTATTATTATGACCAGACCATATTATGACTTGTGTTCTTGTAATTTTCTACTATGATATCTCCAGTAAAAGCAAGTCCCTTAGCTTTGGTGGCAATCTACTTACAGAAAATGAATTTTCCCAGGAATTTTATTTTTCTTAGAGCAATGACTATTGCTCAGTTAAAGATGGATATTACTGTTTCACTACCTGCATACTGATATTTTCTCTTGCCATGACCACAGTACCAATGTGACCAGATCAAGGCTGCAGCCAGGTTTTCTTTCAGGAGAACCTGGGAATCTGTAAGCTCAATAACTGTACTTGTGACCATGGGCTTGAACACTTTTCATCTCTTCAGTGTGACTTGCCCAAGTCTCTCCTGCTGATTGCAATGAAAACTGTGCCTGCCTATGCAAGGGTTAAATCAGGGCTTCTTTCCCTTGCCTAATTTATGTTTCAATGTAATTAAAAGATGAATAATTGCATGGGAAAAGGAGCTTGCCAGAAATCTGCTACCTGCTCTCAGCAAGTGTCGCCTGCTCTAATGACCATGTGAGCTGAAGCTGGTCCCAGCCCCTTGAGCTTGGTACACAATTACACATAAAGGGACTTTCTTGCCACTTTTAACTTCTCCTATGCTTCTTTCTTTCACTCAGTCTTTATATTGATATTTGCTGCCCTTTTCTCCAGACAATCTTAGAGTGTTATTAACTATAATAACAGATTTCAATACTTTCCTACTACATAAATATGCCTCTTCTTATTTCTCAGTCTGGTTTTTTTTTGCTTTAAACCTTTTTCCTGTGTAGGAAGATGCTGCCCTAGGAAAAGCGGGTTCTGGTGTGCTTTCTCCCCAGTGCCTCATTTTGAAAACCCTCTCATAGCATGAGTCTTTTTATAAACCTCTTACCCATTCAGCAGAATTAGGTGATGAGTTTTCCTCAGCTGCTTCCCTGGTGGGTTCATCTCTCCCATGAAGCTCTTCCACCTCGAGTCTCTGCTCCTGCTCGTGCCCTCCTGTCAGCACAGGAAGCTGTGCAGCACCTTGTAAAACCCAGGCTCCAGTCAGTGCTTGCTTACTGCCCATGTGCAGAGTCACACCTCTACTCTGCCAGAGCTCAATAAGCTCCAAAATGGAGAGTGCAGAGCTCTTGCACAAATAGTCTTAATGACAGGAACTAGAGTGGTATTCTGGCTGTAAATGAAATTAGCTGAAAACAGCCCAAACAGTTACTTAAGAGGCTGCCTTAGATTATCTCACTGATCTGAGCCCTCTGCTCACAGCTGCCCTACATTCATATTTGGCCTGCACCTTGTCATTCACCATTATCTTCCTATGACTTCTTCCATCCTTAAAGTTGTAGATTTTGAAAAACACCCCCAAACCCAACAATAGCAAAAAAACCAAATGAACAAACAAAACTGCCCTCCTAAACCCCTCTCCCAACCCAAATTAATAATTAATTAGAAAGAAATCACAGCCTGAAAAAAACCAGAACTATGTGTTCAAGGCAGGGTCTTTCATATGTCACTTCCAGTCGTCACTACCAGGAGTAAGAGACTGTGATGCAGAGCTAAGTTCTGGCTCCCCACTTTTTCAGTCAGAAATCAGCAAGAAATTATCAGAACTGATATCCTTGAACACCCTAGCCATGTCAAGATCTTCAGTTTAAGTGATGACTCTCCTTAAAAGGTAAATAATGAAAGCAAGTGGCTGCAAGAGCCCTCACCTGAACTACGAGCTCTGATCCTCCTGTCAGCTCGAGATGCCTCAGCAAAGCAGGACCAGGTGAGCAAATTATACACTGAAACACCTCC
The DNA here is from genome assembly GCF_028018845.1 of Melospiza georgiana. NCBI lineage: Eukaryota > Metazoa > Chordata > Aves > Passeriformes > Passerellidae > Melospiza > Melospiza georgiana. The sequence goes on from NC_080434.1 coordinate 56,754,990, forward strand.
TCAGTGCACCTCTCCAGACATCTCAAACCAAACCCATAACTTATTTGTGCTAATGGAAATACTGTAACTCACCAGGTAGGGTGGAGTGCTTTTTCTTTCTGTAGAAAAGATACAAGCTTCCCGCTGCCACTAAAAAAGGAAGGATGGCCCATGATTCCAAATATCTCCTTTTCAGTGAGTAAGCTGCTGCAATTATAAATTTTAAACAAAGTGATGTACTGGTCAGAGGTAAAATAAAAGATCAATATCACAGCAAAAGAAAAGGCAGATAAAATTAAAAATTATTTCAAGAGTGAATTAGATACAAGGTCACTTTCCCATCCCTAAGGGATGTATGCCTGATGAACAATAACATCAGTACCTCCTACAGCTCCTGCAGATTCACATTCCCCCTCCCCACAGTATTTAACACAACTCTTTTCTGCTTGTACTTGACCAAGCAAGAGATCAGATTTCCTAACTAATTTTAGGACATTAAAACACTGTAAAAGAGTTAAGCTAATCTACATTAAATTTCCACCATTTTGAATGCTACTTCATTGATTCTCTGGCACTGGTATTTTCTAAATCTTTGATAATTTTTGTGTTTCCCTTTGAACCAGCTGACCCACGGTATAAAATACTGTACAAAACTGGAGTGTACTGCAGGATTGGAAAGGCTTCCTGTGACTTGAGCAGTTAGCAAGAGAGTGATGTTTGGTAATGCCAAAGGTCTAAATCTAGTCCCCTAGTTCTTCTCTGCATTTGAGGGGTATAAAGAGAGCTGAAGATCAGCATCTTCCAGAACTGGTGCATAATGTCTTCAGCTAGTTGTATAAAAGAAGTGAGGTAAATTGTCTTCTAGGTGTCTCACATTGTATTAATAATTTAAGGGTAAACAGATATCACTTCTATTGCTGAAAATTTTAGTTGTGTGTGAATACTAATTGCATTCACGATTTTCAACGCTTAACTCAGAATTGGGACCTTAAACTGCTCCCCTGTAAAAGTTAGCATGTGATTTTGGTAAAACAAGGAGACACAGCACGTATAAAACAATTAGTCACAACAATTTTATGGACACAAATCCATACAGGGCCCATACTGCTCCATCATCCATATTGATTTATTTCCCACTTTTCCTTAAGAACTTGTAATAAAAAATTAAAATGTTTAATGAAGGTTACAGATAACTGAGCAGGGTAACCTTGTGATCACTGCAGCCCCCTGTAACAACCCAGCAGATTCACTCAGTGTCTCACACCCAACTGTGGCTGGGTCTCGTGTGAAACACACAGCTCATGCACAGCATTTCTGTAAAACTTAGGTAATAATTCCTATCAGCAAACCCTTATGGAGGAAAACAAACACTACACAGGAGATACTAAGGCAGAGTGGTTAAGTCAATTGTCATTAAAAGTTGTTCAGGCCCTCTTTGTGTTTGTCTCTTTCACCCAGAGGATCCGAAGTGTTGAGAAAGGAAGGTGGGATGGGAAGGAAATGCATAAAATACTTCAAACTGCAGAATCTTTCTGATGAAAAGTGGAACGGCACACACATGTTCTTGCCAGCCTACCTTTCTCTTCAACAATCACCATTGTCCCATTTCCACGTAGTTTCTTAAAGAAAGGTATTTCAATAGTGATTTCACAGTAGTAAAATCCAGTGTCATTTACATTGGCAGATTTGATGACGAGCACATCCTTGTTTTCACGGGTGATGTTGGACAAATAGAGAACTTTTGATGATATACGTTCAGTGATGTTCACTTTATTAACAAAATACCAGCATGCTCTACACCTCTCAACAGCTTTTCCCCAAATACAGGAGATTTCTGTGTAGTCTCCAACGGATAGATTTATATTTGTTGGTTCTTGGATGACTCTTAAATTATTGGGATCTGTAGCTATGGAGAAATACACATAGATTTAAAAGGTAAAACAACAAAGACATGTCATTAAAGCTGTATTTACAAGAAATACTTTAAATATTACAGAAGTGTTTAAGTATTAAAATAAACATTTAAAAAAACAATACTGTAAAATCATTATGACATTAATTTCAAGCTTACTATTCACTTCTCCCTTGAATGACAGCAATTTATTTTCTGGCTAAAGTAAACTTTTAATCTGATGTGTTAAAGTCCTCTATCATTGTTTGTGTGCAATAAATGAAGATTTTCTGCATGCTTGCTGATAAACATATTTTTATTTTCAAGAAAAAGCTTTGTAAAAAGAGATTGAGTCTGAAGCATATTAAACACTCTCTGTCAGATAAAGAAAAAACAAAAGGAGAAATTCAGAATGATTCATGAGTCAATAGTGAAAAACTCATCAAGGTTAAAGAAAAAGACAATGCAATTTTTGTCCCTATGTAGGAGTTCTTGTCCAGCACTGTTTCTAATGAATGACAAGTGTACAGCATTTTTGAAGTGGTTTTTTTCATTTGGCCATTAAGTACTTGCTGACAAGCAGTTTATAACATAAAATTCATCTCCTTCATTTAATAAGAGAAGCCACACAGATCCCTGTTCTCTCATGGGGTCTCTTGTCTGGCTTCTAAGAAAAGGCTGACTTGGACTGTATCAGTAGAAATCAAACTTTTTGTTCCTTCCTGCAGCATGCAAAGTAAGTGATACATGGGACATTGTGCAATATATGTACAAAACATTTTCTTCTAAAGTGAAACCACTGTGTGGGTATCAGATAACTCTTTTTACATTCTAATGGCATTGATGCTTATTACAAAACTGCTAATCCTATAAAATCTATTCCCATGACTGCTGAGACAATTATTTTCATATGCTGTATGAAGAATTATAATTCCTTTTTCCTATCCTTTACAACATTAAAGTGAAGAACTAATAATAAGAGTAAATGGCATGATTTTCTTCTAAATTTTATCCTGTTTATCACTCACCTTTCACAGCAATACATAACTAATTTGACAATTTTTTTCATATCTCACCCTAAAATGGCATCTGATCAGTCTTATCAAAAAGATGCAAATATTTTTTTCTATTTTTTCAATAGAAAAAGCCACACATTCATCACAAGTAGTCAGGCAAAGTTCATCAAAGGAGTCAGGCATCTCCATCTTTACAACACTTAAAACTTGTAGAAAACATTAAGGAAAGTATAGGGCTAATATAAGCAGCAGAAAAAACAAGGGAAATAATTGATGTAGTGTGTAAATGACAACCTAGAAGCTGTTCAAGTTAAAGAAATAATCATGGATTTCAGGTTTTGTGTTCATTCAGTTTGTTGTTTAAAACACAGTTGTGCTATTGACAGTGCCATATTTTCATCTTTACTGTTTTTCTGAAAAATATCAGTGAAAAAAATATTTTGCTAATTTTTTAACTCCTATGGAATACCTTCAGCATTATCCACTGCAATTTGTATTGAACGACAAATATGAATGCTCATCTGCTTTGTATTTCAGTACCTATGTGATCTAGAGAAATCCTCCTCAACACTTTAAAATTCTACATCCAGCATTTGTCATAGCAAATAATCAAGTCAGAAATCCTAAAAAGATGGTGCATACATTAACCTAACATCATTTTGGGTGTTGAAGTGTTCAATTTGTTCCTCTATGCTTTCCCTGCAACAATTTCTTTGTGAAAATGCTTTTTGATTTCTCATGCTTTTTAATCTTGCTTTCAGCATTATGAAAAAACAGTTAATATTCTCCTTGTCTCACATGTGTATTTGAGGTGGATATACCATAAGTTTTTTTTTTTAAATCCAGCTCAAGAATTACAAGCAACTAGCTAAAAACAAAACAACTACAACAACAACAACAACAAAAAAACCAGCCAGAAAACCAAATCAACACTTACCTAAGCAGCCAAAACACACAGTTAAAAGAAGTTTCATTGAAGTTATGATCATCATGCAGAATTATTAGCATTTGCATCAGGCTGCCTTGGTTGAAGATCAGCAGAACACCAAATGAAAGCATGTCTAATGTGCAGCTTAACTTCCTCTCCCCTCATGTGGTGACGATGATACAACCTAAATGCAACCCAACTTTTCCCTACACTCTGTGAAACTGCTGTTTCAGAACTCAGCCTTTCTACTTGAAATTAAATAATTTCTTCTTTAACATTTAAGCTGTGTTGTAACTGGTTGCTGTTCAACCTAAATTAGTCTCTCTTCTGGCATGATATAAAGGACTGGGTTTCCATGGGTGGTTTCATGACAGCATTTGCCATTGTCCTAAAATCCTTCATTTAAAAGCACTTTGCAAGGTGAGGTTTCTTCAGCTGCTGTGCACTTGTTTGTCAGCAGCCTCATCCAGCCAACCAGCTGAATCTCATCCAAAGCCAGAGACAATGATTGCTCATGGTTACACTGGAGTCAAGCATTGCTCCGATCTTTCTTTACCAAACATTTCATTGACTCCTTGCTGAAATGTTGCCTGAATTCCTCCCTCCTGGGAGAAGTACTTTTGCCTTAACAGCAGCAGAGCTCTCCTGTCAGGAGCAGCAGAGGAAGACTGAGCTCCATGGTCCCACTCAAAGTGGCCCCAGCATCCTGCAACACCAGTGGGGACCTTATGCTGTGCATGCAATGCATCAACCATCACCTCTGTGGGTGCAGCTGCATCAATGCAATACCAGTGCCATGCACATCGACTAAAGCTCATTTCAGGAAGGTTATAAGCATGGGTTAAAAGGAAACAATCTACACTTACCTCATCAAGGTAAGGGTAAAACTTATTTGACATCAACTACTAAAAAATTTTCTGTAAATGCAGGTAACTGTACGTTGCTTAATATTCTCCAGCACTGATTTTTGGCTCCAACACAGAAACACTTATATGGCCTGGCCAGAGACTTTCCCTGGAAGACAAAACATTGCATTTGTTTCTTAACTTATCCATCTTATTCCATGTTTCAAATGCAGTTACCAGGCCAGAAAAAAATTGTCCTGCAAACACGTTCAGTTGGATAATGTCAAAATTGCAATGACAGAAAAAAAAAAAAAAGATAAAAAAGAAAATCAAATAGAACATGCTGAGAATATAAATCAGTTACATTAAAAACTTGATTAAGAATCTGTCAGCCACTAATTTCTTAGAACTAATATAATGTTTGAGTAGCACTGGGCAGGTGCCCAGAAACAACTGAACAACATTTTGTAAGGAAGACACAGTCACATTTAGAGCCTAAGGCACTGACTGTTCCTTTCCAGTTATCAGTAACAAAAGCACAGTGCACCAGCTCAGCTACTTCTCTGTATCTACCTTACAGATATCATTTCAGTGATATTGAGATTGCCATGCAAAATTAAGAGGAAGAAGATAGCAAAGATAAATGTCACAAAATGCTACAGGCTAACCCCATTTCTGATGGTATCCAGCTGACCTGTTTATCATCTTTTAGAACTAGTGAGGACATAAATACCTTTAAATTCAAATGAATAAAGGGATTTATTAAAGGAAATAATTTATATTTAACGGTATTATTTCATTATAATAAATATTATTATAAATAATTCTCCTTGCATCCATGCTTTGGTAGTACTGATCAAAGATATAGATTGCACTAAAAATTTACATACACAAAGATGCATGTGTAAATCCAAAGGAAAAACTATTTTATTTTTATTTAAATTACTGCATTTGTGAATTTAGTGTTGAGTCGCTCAGCTGGCAGCTCCAACATGCAGAATAATTTGTCTAGAAACTAGGTGCAGCTTTTTCCATAGTGCTGATAGCAGCTTGTATTTACTCTAAGTGATACTTTGGTTCTAGTCCAAAGCATCTACTGTCAGAGATGAAATGAACTAGCACACAAAAAAAAAAAGAGGTTGGCTGAAAGGTTTATTTTTAGCCCTGGTAACTTCTCTGTACCATTTTCCAACACAACCTCACAAACTCTCATGACAGCACTACTGAGTGGGTGGAAAAATATGGTGTCAAAATTTCTTAAGTGACCTTTGCTGCCAGGAGAAGTGTAGCACACAAAATAACTATGTGGGTCAGGAAAGCATCTACTACAGAAAGAAAAGAAATACTAATGGGATCTTTCTGCAACTCAATCATATTTAACCTTGGAAATTGCACTGATGAATTTGGATTCTCTAAACGTGTAAACTCACCTGTGTGCTGGAGATGATTGAAGAGCAGCTGCTCAGTGCAGAGTCAGTCTCCTCCAAACACTTTCCACCAATCTCTCTTCCTAAAACTGTTCTGTCAATTTCAAAGAGCATCACTTGGGACATACTGAAAATTACCTGAAACTTTTAAACAAAGAGGATCTAAACCCTCTTCCTTCTCCTTACCTATATGTCAGACTTGTTTGAGAGCTTGTCATACAAGCATTAATGAGACAGCAGATTTTTTGAGGTGCAACTGTCAGCTGGGAAAATTTATTAATAAACAGTGAGAATTTGTGTGTAACTGAAACTAACACCAAGGCTTCCCATAGCACAAACATGCTGCACACGTGTGACTTTGTCCTCTGGTGAGAACATTACATCAACCCTCTGCCTTTTGCAGGTCCTGTCTGATCTATGGTTTGAAGTAGTATTCGAGTGGCTTGACTTCTATCAATTTTTTATGTAGCAATGCAGTACTCCTCCTCACTAGATTCATATATGTGAGGGAAGAAAAAGGATCATTAGTAAACAGGTCACTCTACTGAGATTTGAATGCCTGCAGGCTTCCATTTGCTTAGGCTGAGACTTCTCAGGAAAAAGAAGATACAATATGGAATGACATCTTCTAGCAGGAATGCCAGGCTTTTTACAGACCACAGTCTGGGATGCCTCTGGTGCAATACAAGATTTGACTCTGGCAAATTATTCCCTGACGGCCAATTGCATTGAATTAACTCCAGATAAAATATTCCTTTTTATGTTATTTTTCTTCCTTTAAATCAGAAAGCTTCCACTAATCAAAACAGAAATTCCCTCAAAGAGATGAATCAGCTGGTAATGAGGTATTCCTTCTTGTATTATCCTGTGTAAGAAGGTTTTTGTAGATCTAGTTCAATCTGCCACCTGGGAAAGCAGCATCCAAGGTAGCAGCTGTAGGATCCCTTGCTGCTTGGCCAGGACTGACCATGCAATTGCTCACTAAAGGAACAGCTCAATTTTTTTAAATCTATCAATATGACTCGCTGTTACCATCACTTGTATTCGCAAACACCATTTCAATCATATCTCTGTGTAACCCATGCATTATATTCCACAGCAGAACCAAGCAGAGCATGAAGGAAGGTGTAGTATCAGTGAAAATTTCTTAGTTGAACACATTTCATTTCCCAAGTACATACACAAAGCACAATGAAAACCAGTACTGCCATCATGCTTTACTGTACCACAGTAACTTTTTATGTGCTCCCCCTTCTGATGTTGCAGGAAAATGGTTTCCCCTGATGTAGGACAGGTTTGATTGGCACATCACTAAATATTTACAGCCATAGATGAAAAATGACCATCAGAAAATATGAAACAACCTCTCTTCATCCAATAACTGAATGTGACAGTTTCTGCAGTGATTTCAGTGCGGTGCAAAACAGGCTGTCTGCACAGAAAAGCTAACCACCAGTGCAAGTCTTCAGCAAAACTATTTCCCAGTAGTATTCTGGTGTAGAGGGATAGAATATAAGAAAATAGTGTAGAAAGTAATCTTACCCCTAAGGAGTTGCAGCTGGGCCAATTATGAAAGATTAGGAACAGGCCTGACTTCAACAGGCCACAGCTGTAACCAAGGAGAAGAAGAGTGCTATAAAAGAGTGGGGTGGCTGGGTGAGAAGGGACCTGCAGTCAGTTGGCTGCTTTGTGAAGAAGAAAGTGGCAGGGCTCTGAGGAGCAGCCCACACGAAAGCATTAAGAAGGTATGAAACTTTTGTGATAGGAGACAACAGTATGGAACCCATGCAATAAGATGACAACATTCTGGAAGGGCCTTTTCCACTCTTTTTTCTTTTGTTCTTGAACAATGTCTCCATGCGGAGAAAATTACTGCTGAACAGCCAAAGTAAATTAGAACAATTACCACAGTAAAATGTCATTTTTACATTATTCTAGATCTGGGACTGTTAAGTGGCTGAAAATGCACCTATTCTCTTTTAAACCTCTCTATTTCCTCTTTCAGTTTTATGTTTCACTCATCAGAAATACAGCTTTGTACAGTGTTGCACCAAGCATAATTCATCATTGCTACTGCAGTGAAGTGACTGACTTGATTCTCATCTCAGCTGTGGGCATTTTCCTGGTGAATAAGCAAAACAAGTAGAGATGCCCAATGGCATGAGAACAGAGTAACATTCTACACATCCAGGTTGTCTAGAGCTAAGAACCAAAATATAAAAAAAAAAATGCAGATTTTGGACAAAAATCAATACCAGCTCTTGGGAAAGTTAGTCACTATCTGAGTTTCCTTCTGCTGTTCAATCAGATCTGCTTAGAATTTGCCCTCATTGCCAGTTTATCCTCTCCACTCCAAAGTTAATTTTGACTTGCTGCTATTAGAACATTTCCTGCTACCACTGTGCATGTTCTCTGAGCCTGAGAAGTAAGAAAGTTCACAGCATCACAAAAACAGTGTTCCTCCTTCAGGTTACAGGATGAGTCAGTTCCTGGCCATGGGACAGGACACACCTTCTGCTGTCAAACTGGCTTCAGTCTACCCTGACCACAAGCAAACATCCAGGACCAGGATTCTGTCAGGCAAAATTCATCAGTTCTGAATCTTAAAGAGACACAAGTTAAATGAACCTAAGGAATACCAAGAGTAAACAGTACATTCCATTTCAGTTTACAGCAAAGCAGAAACCTTGCAGTTCTTGCCCAGAAGACAAAGTAGTTGAAACACAGCAGGCATTTCTCCTTGCATGCAGGAACAGACCAATGACTATTCTGTGATTTGGAACTCATCTTCCCTAACAATAAAAACCTTAAGAGAAGACTCTTGGCAGCACTATTAATTAGAAAGACAATTCAAGACTGCAGGACTAATATGATTTTGTTAGTGCTCCACAGTGAAGCATCACAGAAGCAATCACTTCAAAACCATCAATAGCAAGCAAAATAATGTTCAATATGCTGACTCTGCAACACAGGTCTTTTTTTGCATTGAGCAAGTTTCAGAAAAGAAAAGTTGTAAATAATTAACCAACAAAAACACCCACAGCTCAGGCCAGCAACTCAATTAAATTCAAAGTTTATTCCAAAATTAATTTTTCTTTCATTAACAGCAATAGGATGTTTTTCAAGATTATTACTTGTATCTTGAAATGAAATTTCAAAGATATTACATATCCACCTGAAATACATCATCAAACATTATTGAACCTGAAAGTATACAAAGAAAGTCCTTATTTCCTTTGGGTGAACAGTTACTGTAAAGTCTTCTGAGGTCTCTGTGCTGTTGAAGAACCCTGTAAAACACAAAAGCATTGGTAATTTATTAAAGCAGCTTTACTCAAGTGGACATGTTGTTCTATCACATCAGTTTTAACTCATCCCTTCCCTAACAGCTAGTGTGTGAGCAGCTTCTCCTCCCTAGAACTCAAAGTATTATAGAGCCCAAGATGTACCCATTCATAATATTAAAATATACAACAATTTCTCTTCTTTTCACACACTGACTCACACAGAAAATGTGAAATGACTTTTCCAGTCATGCACCTTTTCTTCATCATGAATAAAGAGCAAGCAAGCTCAGAGCTGCAGGTCAAATAGAGCTCTAAACTCTCACCCAGCCCATTCCAAAACCTCTGCAAGCTTTTTACAAGGCACAATATGTATGCAAGTGACAGTAAGGACATTGTCCAAGCAGCTAACTGGAATGAGAAATAAAATGAGGTCACCCACAACATTGGATCTGAGTGCCAGCTTTAACTTGAATCATATCCATAGAGTCCTTTAAGCTGATTACAGCAGAGATTTTTAACTGCAGCTGTGTTTTTCTGCAGCACAGGCTTCAACTTAGAGAAACACAACTCATCAGCATCTGACAAAATCAATCTGTGTCACAAGTGTGAATTCATAAAGTAGCCACTTCCATCTGGACAAAGAAAACTCCAGAAAGATTCCAAGCTTACTAACACCTCTAGGCAAACCAAGCTACCAGATAAATACAACAGTCTGGTCCTTGCAGGGAATCTTAGCTTGCAGGGAATGTTCCTACCTGCAGGCTGTGACAGGTACCAGGCCTGTCATACAAAACATTTCTAATCTTACAATTTTAAAAAATATTTTTAACTAGACTAATCATCAAGCTTCAACAGTCAATGGACACCAAGCCCCTTAATCCACCTACTTTTGCCTGGATATTGTGCAGTCTTCCATTTCCAGCGCTCCAAAGTGTTCACATCCCAGGTGCCTGTGAGGGATCGCTCCTCCACTGCCACCACTGATCCCAATCCCTTCAGCAAAGACTGAGTAAAGAGAACACCAGAAATCAAAGGAGGGTTCATAGACAAGAGTATCAACTCACCAGCCTAGCACACAGTAAGACCAGAAAGAATTTTCAACTGTAGCATTGGCCTGGTAATTGGAGCAGAGAGACTTTGAAAATCTGCAAGGTCGTGCAGCACAAGGGCAAATTCAGATTCACCAGGTTTCACACCAAGAAGGTGAGGTGCTGAAAGCTTCCTCTGCATTGCAGTACAGAGTCTATTAAAAGGGCTGAAACTCACACTCCCCTTTTGTCTAAAACAGAGAATTCTACACATTGTTTCCCATGTTTCTATCATGACAATCAAAGTAATAAACCCCTGCCATGGAGTATAAAGTTATCTATTTCCATAGGAAAGATCAAATAAACATGAAACTGAAAAAAAAACTGAGTACATGATGGAAGTGACAAAGTTTGAACAACTCACAGAAATAAACTGTAGAGAAAAAAAGTTTTCTTTTAATCCTGTCCAAGTTTCATTAATTACAGGTAAAATTTTCAATAACTAAAGAATCAACAAAACAGAATCCTACTCTGTGCACTGGTTAAGGTACTGCAGGAAGTGTTACACTACCAACAGCTCAGCAGAACCAGTCCTACCCACATCTAGCAGATCTTCATGCTGTGCCTATGGCAACTCCATCTGAAGTGATGGCTTCTGTGTTGCAAAGCCAAGTAAGAAAAAAAAAGGTTCACTTCCCTCTGAGGTAAAGTTCTACTAACACATTTATATCCATCTTTTGTGTACTTTATAGTACACAGGATGTGGCATTCCCCAACCATTTCTCTCTGGAATAAAAACACCTCACTTGGTGGGTTACTTTTACCTTTAGAAGGGTTACATTTACCTTTAGATCTACCACCACAGGCTGAGACAGCACAGGATCCTCTCCAACTTCATACAAGTGTCTAATTCTCAGCAGGACACGACTGAAATCTGGATCACTTTGCTTCTGTTCACCTTCAAAAGAAATCAAAATGCATATATTTTCTTACTTTAAAATTAAACCCAAGTTTTAAACTTTAATTTTTTAAAACTTTAAACTCCCATCATTTGAACTTAGTTCCTATTTTTTTTTTAATTAGCAAGAGGACTAATATCAGGAAATAGCCAGCTCCCACTTTGACAGGAATGTCACTAACAGGCATAACAAACTCACGCAGGAGAAATATTTTACTACTTGGGCAGAGAAATAATACAGCACAATTCCTTGATTGAGGAATTTAATGTTTTGAATAAATAAAAATACTAGCCACAGAGAACAGAGAAAAAAGAAAACCAGCTTATTTAAGTGTAACATCCAGCCACCTTTTGGAAGGCACCTACCCATGTGGATGCTGTGGACCTGTTCTGCATGATTAGAGCTGTACCTCCACCCTGGAATGCTCAGGGTCTGGAGATGAAGATTAGGTGGCACAGTTACAGGCAAATCATAGACTGAATTCTCCTGAAGTTGTCTGGGTAGCTTTGGTGTATCTTCTCCTTTATGCAAAATAAAACAAAACAGACATTAAACATCCATCACACACACAAGCCTGGCCAGGGCCCTGTGGAAGGGTAAAGGGCTTTTGGCTTATTCTGACAAGGCAGAGGCAAAGTAGATTATATGCCTTCTCCTCCAAGGCCTTCCAAGATACTAAGCAGAAAGCAGCATGATTTTAACTGCTACAAAAGTGTATCACAGCTTTCCATAAAACAAATTTCACTTAAGTTTGAAATTGCTATTTCAATACCACGCTTCAGTTTTAGTTGATAAGACAAAAAAATATTTTTAAAAGAATAACCCAAAAATGGCCATTAAGGACTCAGCATCCAGGAAGCTGATATATGGTACACTACCTACTTTGCACTAATTCCCTGTGTGAACACTTTGTTCTCATTACATGCTTTAAAATTTATTTTCCTCTCAAAGTAGAGATAATTATATAACAAGAGAAACATTACATATATTTGGACAACATCCATGTTTGAAATTAATGCAAAGTAATTAGCAGTCTCTAAATCTGTCTCCTAACTCACTACATGCTAACTTTGCCTCACAGGAGCCTTGAAGCCTGCATTTAAAAACTCAACAGCATAAATGAAAGCAACATAAACAAGCCACTCAGATGCTAAAGGCAGCACAGGGGACTGAATGATTACCTGATAATGCTCCAAACATCACTACTGGCCTATGCTCTAATGCCAGGCCGCTTGTCCGATACAAAGTGTTGGTGACAGCCTTGCTCCCTAAAACAAGCCAGATTACAGGGCGAACCACTGAAGAGTCATTCAAAGTGAGATTGTTGGTCAGGTCCCACTCAAGGTTGTTCCACAGTCTCCTGTGTAGCATCACCTGTATTGGGAAGGTAAATGTCACCACAGGAATGAGCCATCAGGCTTTACTTACATTATCAGCAGCCATGAAATTAGTCCATCTAGAAAAAGAAATACAAATTCAAACTTTACCTCGACTTGTCCATTCCCTTGACTTGACACACCATGAGCTCTTTCTGCAAGCAGCATCAGCCTTGTGCTGTCATCTTCTATGTAGGCAGTCTGGACCATAGGGTAATAGTTCTGTAACCACACAGTAAACCATGCAGAGATAATATTAACACAGGAAACAGTAACAGAGAGCAAAGATAAGACACAGCTGACTCTGTTTTACACCTTAGTGCCTACCCGAGCCACTGTGTTATTCACATATGCCTTGAATGGTCTTTTCTGCATCTGATAGCCATTGTTGTCAGTGTAGAGAACTTGTTTGGTGTTCAAACTTGTGCTTGTTCTCAAGATTGCTTCACGATTGAATTCCAAAGGCCCAACACTGTATTCTTGCTCTATCCTACGGCAGAGCAACTTCCCATCGTAGCCTTCTGGGACTGAATACAGCCTGGTGTACACTGCATAAATATAGTCCTGAGAGGTAATATTGCTGCAAAAATGAGAGGAAGGATGCAGAGTTTATAAGGTGAAACACTTGACTGGTTATGACACAACTTGCAAGGCACTCATGATGTCACCCTACACAGACAACTTTCTTACCCATTTTCTATTTATTTGAAGTACAGTTATTTTTAATTTCAATTTAACTTTCAAATATACAGATATTCAACCAGAGGTAAGTGATATCCTGTAAGTTTCCTTCACATTTCAAGTGTCAGGAGGATTCCTCATTTGATTACAAATGAGGAATCAAATGCTGTTGTCTCCAAATTAACAACAAATCTAAAAATTATTATGACTCTCTAAGCAACATATTTACATTGTACAGAATAGATGCATTTTTTCAATCTGGGTGACATAAGCTTTGATGCAAGAATTCCACACTACTTTCCAAAGGTCCTTAACTACAATCCTTGAGCAACGCCATGAAAAGCAAAAGACTTCAACCAAACAACCAGATTTAAAAGGGGGTGAAGGGTTTATAGACTGATACAATTTTACCATAGAGAACAGTTAGTTCATCAGGGGTCAGAGTGACCTTATAAAAGATTCATTCCTCTGTTCTCTGATTTGCTTTCAAGATAGATATTCACAGTTATGAAAATGTATCATTATGTCCAATTTCCATCCATGTAAGATATTAGCAGCAATACTCATTGAGTTGTATAGAACCAGCTTCTCAACAGAAGTTGCATTAAAAAAATGCACCACAAAGGATCACCCAAAACAATCTCCACGTCCATCCCTCCCTCCTGCAGCAGTATTTGCTTCAGAAGTGGGCCCATGCGAACCTCAGGAAGTTCAACAACACCAAGTGCAAGGTCCTGCACCTGTGTCAGGGCAATACCAAGCACAATCATAAGCTGGGCAGAGAAGCGCTGGAGAGCAGCCCGGGAGAGAAGGAACTGGGGGAGTTGACTAATAAGGAACTCAACATGAGCTGGCAAATGTGTGCTCACAGCCCAGAAACCCAAACTTGTCCAGGGCTGCCTCCAAAGCAGCACAGCCAGCAGGTCAAGGGGGTCATTCTGTCCCTCTGCTTCCCCCTCATGTGACCCTACCCAGAGAATCCAGCTCTGGGGCCCTCAACGTGGGAAGCACAAGGACCTGCTGGAATGAGTCCAGAGGAGGGCTACAAAGATGATCAGAGGTCTGGAGCATCTCTCCTATGAAGACAGTTTAAGATTGCTCAGCCTGGAGAAGAGAAGGCTCTGGAGAGATCTTTGGGCAGCCTTCCAGTGCCTGAAGGGGACCTACAGGGGAGCTGAAGAGGCACTTTTGACGAGGGCATGTAGTGACAGGATAAGGGAAATGGCTTTAAACTTAAAAAGAGTAGGTTTAGATAAGATGTTAGAAAGCAATTCCTTGCTCTGATGGTAGTGGGACAGTCACAGAGAAACTGTGGATGCTCCATTCCTGGAGGTGCTGAAGGCTCTGGCCCTGAAGGTTGGATGGGGCTTTGATGAACCTGGTTTAGAGACGGTGTCCCTGCAGAGGGTTTGGAACTGGATCTTCACAGTCCTTCTAACACTATGATTTATACTTACTTCTAATTCTATGATTTACAAAAGGTGCTTCCTCAGCAGCACATTCAGCAGATGTATAATAGTTCTTTTGTCTAAATCCTAAACAGTACAGAGCTCACTGTTTAGGGGTAACTGTACAGAAGTAACCTCATACATATCCTAACATTCCAGTGAAGCTGAAATGGTGCTGTACCTGTAGAAATACTGCCTGATCTCTGTCATCAAGCTTCCAGACATCACTTCCAACACCACTGCTTTTGATACTGGAACAGCTGATGTATTTGGAGCAAACAAGTAGTTATCTGAAATGGGTCCTTTCTTGGTGTCTCCATTTACGTGGTACTCAAGGAACTCCTGGGTGAACTGGACAGTCTGGTTGGTCTCCCTGAGAAGAGTAAAAATTATATAACTTACAAACACATTTTGTACATGATAAATGCAAAGCTGAACAGCAACAGGAACGAGGCAGGAAATGTAAGGACAAAAAAAACTTTCTTCACAGTGGATTGATTTTGTGAGACTGAATAAATGAGGACAGCAAAGAACTAAAGTGCTTCCCATTAAGATACATGTCAGTTTGTAAGCAAATGGAGTTTCTATGCAATTTTCTATTTTTGTAGAAGAGAAACATCTTAAGATTAAACATCATCTATATTATGTCACTGTTTTGATGCCAGAGTGGCTCCAGGATTAAAACTACCCATTTCACAGGAATGAGGTACACTACACTGCTCCAGTGAATAATTAGGTTCACTGAACTTTGTAGCTAGGTAAAATCAGCATGATGCAAGTTTTCATGTCTAACACTGGTAACAATGAAATCAACAGGATATCAACATTTACAGTCACTCACTACCTACTGCATCTCCTCCTCTCTCCACTGAAGCTTACAGTTTGCTATTCTTGACTTATTATCACAATTTTTAGAAAGTCATATGAAGGCAATTTAAGATGCTGCTCTCAGCTACCTGCTCTGCCTTTGGCAACTTGCTGTGAAAACAGGAAAAATCACTTCATCTAGCATATAAATTTATACAGCTAAACATTTTATCTCGTGTTAATGTAGCTACCCATCATTTGTATTAACTGAGGAGAATATCCAAGTGTTTTCTATTACTTCTCTTATGAGGCACTTTCAGTGCAGGGGCAGGATCTAGAACTTCTAACTGTTGCAGTTGAATGTGAAGGGCTTCCCAATTGAAGATCCCAATTTTTTTCAACCTTTCCTCCCATTCTGACCTGTGAGACCTCATTCTTTCCCAATATCCCAGTGCAAACCTTGTGAAACTCAAGCATTTTGAGCTTGTCTGAAGGCTTGTGAAGAAAGTGAGTATTTAATTTCCCCTGCATGCTGAATTCCAGTTCTTGCTGCTTGCCAGAACAGGATGGAAAAACTGGAATCTGAATTTAGATTTTTGTTCTTCCACACTATATTTCTCATAGAATCTGGAGGCAGTTATGATCTGGAGGCACTCTGAGAAAATACTTACTCCAGGGCTCTTAGTTAAGGTCCAGCTATACTTCTAAAGACGATTTTAATGATACTGGACAACAAGTTCTTGCTCTAGAAGGCAGAATTATGAACAAAACTGCAAAGGTGAAAGAGATCTAGCCATCACCATGCCAGTGTAAAAGGGGTCAAATATTCCATCAGTATATAATAGGTGACAATCTGAATCCTGAGAGGGCAAAATGCAGCACAACTGCACCGAAACTGAAGAAATTGGGCCAATTTGCATCAGCTGAGAGAGATCACCTGAAAACTCAAATCTCACCTAAATCTTGATAATTATTCCATTTTTCCTACCTGATTAAATGAAAATTCCTTAATTAAAAGTTTCCTTTCGAAGAGCTTTGTAGCTTTCTACTACAGAAAGAGTGATATGGGACTTGCAAAACACTACTTAGTGTGAGTAAGCCCTTACTTTATCACTTAAGGCTCATTGTGTAGCCACAGTGTATGTGCTTTTTACTAATTTTTAATAAAAATGCACATTCACAACCCTATTTTGGTCTAAAGTACACTGGAACTCTGCTGATATACTAGTTATTACTATGATATGTCATCTCAGACCAACTGCCAAGTTAAACAGGGCAACATCACAGAACTAGTATGGAATCATGCCTGTGCTAGTGCTGAAGTGTCCTGTAAAAAGAGGGCATGTGAAGTGGGGATAAAAAAGAACTTTAAAGACCATAAAGAACATTTTGTTGAGTCTTGGAATTAAGACACATAATACAAATCCTTGCACTTATTTTTATGGATTGTTTTAAAAAAATCTGAAATGCTACTGAAAGAAGCAGGCAGTCTCACCTGTCAGTAATGCTGTGCATCAGGTTTGTGTTTTGGTCAAACACGATCTGGTAGCAGCTGTTAACCACAGGAAACAACTGCTGCCTTTGCTGCCCTGCACCAGCCAGGTCTCTCCGTTTGTACTTGACTGAGCTCCCAACAAAGGCAGCCTGCTGACCATCCAAGGGTTTAATACTGTATTTTCTGTAGCTCAGACCACTTATTGCAACTAGAATATACAGATCATAGGTAGACTGGGACTCCACGGAGCTTTGAACCTGTATAATAGCATACACAAAAATGCTTCATTACAGAAAATTAATTAGCAAGGCAATTACCCTCATGTGCTGTAAGCCCTAAATTATAAAAAATAGCTTCTAGTTTAATAAGTTTTTAAACATGCCATTCTTATAATTCTAAACTATAATGTAGATCCACGCTGCTTTTTATTGGGAGCCTGGTGAACTTGGATTAAGCTGAGCCTTTCTGGCGCAGCATGACCACGTGCCAAGCCAAAGAGACTGATGGTTTGCAGATAAAGGCAGTGTGGTCTCATGGCACCACATGTGCAGGAACAAGGGACAGCTGCTGTGCCTCACTACTGACTACAGTGTGCCTTCCTGCATGGCCACAGCGGTAAGCCACAGGTCACAGAAACTGCAGCGGGCAGAACCTGCTGAGCTATCTGGCATCTCAGGGACAGAGGGGAGCATCTGCAATTGTGTCAGGCCTCTTCAGGCCTCATGTGCAGGAAGCATTCCTGGAGATTTATCAAGCCACTGATGATGATGCATTCTGTACAGGAGATGCTCCTGAGAAAGGCCAGTACCAGCTCTCACTTGGGGCCACTTTTCTTCTCTCCCCTGGAACAGCTGGCTGTGTCTTGGAGCTTGGCTGTGACAGAATGAGCCACCAAATGGCAGCTGACTGACACCAGTTTCTAAGACCTACATTTCTTAATTCTCTTCTACTCCCTCCCCAAGGCAATCTGTCAATTGTTCAAACAGGGCTGTCAACTGTAAGGCAGTGCTTCAACATAAAAGTGTTTCTTTGAAACAGTGTTTTTTCACAGATTTAAAAATAAGGTAAGAAGCACCAGGTCACACACACATGCAAAGGACAAACACACTACAAGAGCAGCAAGTCCTTGTAGAGAGTAAAAAAAGTCTCTGTTGAGACAACAGACAAGCAAAAACAACCCTTGAAGGACAAGTAGGAAAATTCCACTTCAACAGGAGGTAGAATCCAGTCAATAAAAACTGACAAATGAGAAAAAAGTAACAGAAAGAAACAAAGTTGAAGTACCTGTGCTGGCACAGAACGTCCCAGCTCATCATACACACTCATTGCCTCACTGCTGACAGAAACTGTGACAAAGGTAGTGATGTTCCATGCCAGTGGGTTATAGACAACCACATACAGGTCAACATCTGCAGCACCTTTGTGCAAACAAACAAAACTTGCAGTCACTACATTATGTATTTTTAAAACGTGGTATTAAAATGTATTTAGGAAATCTGTCTAGGTACAACTATCTTACAAAATTTTAACATAAAACCCTGCAGTAAAACTTCATGATTGAAAAAAGGAAAATATTTTACAGTCCTTCATTAAAACCTCTTCTGCTTTATTCTTCTATTCTCTGCCCAATCAAAAAAGACCATGTATTCAGAAAATGACACCTGAGTTGAATGTAAATGCATTTAGTGAAGATAAGCTGCTTAGAACTCATTGTCATGCAGTATTAACTTTATCAGAGTTATACAGGAGATCAAATGAGAAGCCTCATTTAAAAACAGCCCAGTAAAAATCCAAATGGGTCTGTTGCACAGCCCACGGCACTGCTTACATCTGACTGTTTAAAAAGTTTCCAAAGTCAGATAAAAGGGAGTGCACAGTATTTAGAACAAACTTCTTAAAAATCCTTTTACATTTTTTTACACAAGCTGGCAGTACATTATAGCAAGAACATTTCTTGACTCTGACTGTACTCCTTATCATGTAATGCTCTGTTGCAGAGTAAAGTTAGCTTAGTGACTACTTTGACCCAGCACCTCTTCCTTGTATTACACTGAAGTCTGAAACTGAGAGCCAGGTCTAATAAATGCACTGAGGTAGAGTTCTGTCTAACATTAGCTGAGAAATCCTGGGTCTCAGAAGGCAAATACAATTTTCTAGCCATGGTTCGCAGAAATTAGATGTATACAATATGTTGATTATTTTGGAGGAAAACATGATAGCTTTCAAAAGGTAGCTTCAAAATTGAAAAAGCTGTGCAAAAAGTACCTGGTTCTCCTGAGTCTTTAGTGTAAACAGAAGAATAGACCTCTCCATTCTTCTTTGCATTGTTGATATCAAAGATTATGGAAGCCATTAGCTTCTTCACATTGAGCATTCCATACATCAGGTTATTCATGTACATGTCCTTCACCTTGGGAGATTCTGTGCCTGTTATACCATCATGGTGTTGGACCTTGTATTTAAAAGTAATTTGAAAGGTGCAAAGTAATTTGAAAGAATGACAACTTCAGGTTTGCATTTGTGTTAACATGATAGTCAACTAAACTTCTTACACACAACTTAATAGGAGATAACAGCTACATTCAAAACCAAACAAGTTACAAAAACCAAGAATGCAGCAAATATACTGTAACAAGACAGGTTTTTAATTTCATACTTAGATCTGGTCATCAACTTAGCAAACCAAATAATTATTAACAGCAAAAGTACTGAGGACTGCAAATGGTAATGATACAAGGCTAATCACTTAGCTGCTGATCTTTGGAGAAACGAATCTGTCCTTCCTGTTCTAAATTGCAGAAGTAGAGATTATCAGTAATTTTAAATTAGTTCTATTTTTCTTTGTTTTTTGTTTACTTTTAAGAACAAGTTTGTAAATAACAAAACTAACACCAAGAAAAGGAATTTCATATGCAAAGTTTGAAACCACATACTCTTTCACTGGTTGAAGAAAACATTTGCCAGTAACCATGATGCATGGTTAAGAGGCTGAAGTCATGCTTCAAGACAGTTTTTTTGAAAAATGGCTTTATTTCTACTTATGGCCTGCAAAAGTGGGGGGAAGTTATTTCCAAAAATATAAAAGCAACTTTGAGACAATCCAGGTGAAATGCCTATGTGAACTTTTCATTTGGAAAATAAACAATTTCATTCAAAGCAGAAAATAAATCAATCCTTACCTCTGAAACTGCCCATCTAAGACTCTGAAGTTGCTTTAAGGCTTTACATTTGCAAATAGAACCTTCTGGGTGTTTCTGGACATACTGT
This sequence comes from Melospiza georgiana, assembly GCF_028018845.1. Classification (NCBI taxonomy): domain Eukaryota; kingdom Metazoa; phylum Chordata; class Aves; order Passeriformes; family Passerellidae; genus Melospiza; species Melospiza georgiana. The sequence goes on from NC_080434.1 coordinate 56,775,424, forward strand.
GTGAAAAAGGATTCTCCAGCATAAAGCAATGAACTTGCTCTCCTTGCAATTCCTTTTAACGTGCTCCGAGAAGTATAAAACCCAGTCCATGCTTGGAAGGGCTCTGTTTAGAGAGGAACAGATCCAATACACATCAAAACACCACTTCAGTTATCCTACTACTACTACCACCACTACCACTACTACTACTATTGTTCAGCTTCTTACATGAATCCTACTGGGTATTTACACAGCAGCCATCAAGGTAGAAAGGTCACAAAGCATACAAAGAAACTCAGCCAGGAACATGCATTTTGAAAAACTATCATCTCTCCTACAGGCCTAGTAACATGCAAGTTTGATACAAAGACAGTAGCAACCAAGTTAACCTGTGTTTATGGAAATTTCTTCCTTGTGGATCTGCACAAAAGAATTTTTGAAGTTTCACTGAAGCATATGTTATTATTAGTTGTTAATAAAATACATTATAATCTATGGTAATTGCTTCATACACACACTAAATTTCAACCTTTCAGTCAAAGGGATTTATTTCTTCAAACTGGAGTAGTGATGTAGTGACTCCAAACTACTGCAGCACTTCAAACTACATCAAAAGATGCCCTCAAGTGGTTACTGGAAAGTATTTCAACATTCTATTTGTGTTAATGTTTCAGTAGCCCACAGAGTGAAATAGGAAAACAAGTATTTGTTTTTAAAGCCTTCAAAACTGTCCTTAGGGGTGGGAGTGTGTGTTTTTTTGGGGGGAAATTTCTTTTAAAATACACTAGTGATATATAGGTTTTACAAAAAGAAGTTGCAGAAAGTGTTTCCCAAAGAGCATACATGCAAGTGTAATAATCTGCTATCAGCCCAAGATCAAAGGCAAATTAGATTGCCTATTAGAAAATAGGATCTTTTGCTCAAAAAACTTATTTTTGGACTGAAAGGTGCTAGAAGTTTCAATTTTAGCTTTAGACATTACAAGCAGAAGAACCACCTATATGTATCAGCACAGTACAATGAATGCAGAGCAGAAGGAAATACTTATCTGGGACTTAAAACTTGACTTTCCATATATCATAAGTGACACTGAGCCCAATATGTGACTCACAAAAAAAGGGCATAGCAAGAACAAGAGAGGATTAATCATCAAGAAGCAAAACAGCATGTGGGAGAAAGTGCACTCAAATCTATACTGCAATTGCCAGGCACACAAAGTCATTTGGGGAAAAAACTACATCTCTGTGTGGGCACCCAGCTGGAATTCTGAAGGTGCTGCTATTATGCAAGCTAATAACAATTGAATCCTGCACGTAAATTATGCCAAAAGATAAAAGAAAGAGCCCAGATATGAAAGGATATTAGCAGTTAGAACTGGCAATGCTTTTATCAGTAAGTGTTAGGTATAATCCCTAGAGGGAGGTGAGGGAGTCAGGGATCAGCCCATGCCATGATTCACAGGAAGCAATGGTTATTTTTATTCATTGAAAAGTTAACAGACACATTACAGAACAGTCTGAAATAGATGTACACAGCCAAAAATGTGATGAAGCAGTGGTAGCTACAATTATACAGAAAGGTGTTTTAATGAAATCAATGGGATTTGAATAATAAACCAGGCAATAAAATAAATTGATGAGTTTAGAAATTGAGAAATTGGCTGTGTCTTCTCTCTCCATACTTTGATATGAGGTCTAAAAGGGTAAATTTATTGGGGAAAAGAATTAAAGGGATGTTTGGTATAACATGATTTTTTTTTGGACTTTTCTAGTACTTTTCAGCTCTGCTTGAAAAGCTAAGTCAGTGCAGCATGTAAGCAACAAGGAGCTGCAAAGAAATTTTGTAACACTGTATTACAAAATTTCAGAAATACTGACGATATTTTTACTTGTTTAGACTTCAGTTGTAAGAGAATTCTTTCCCACCCCAGAATTTCAAACTGTTTACTTTAATGAAAAAGGCAAGACTTTCTCCTACAGGAGACTTTAGGGGTTCATCTACATTAGTATTTTGTTTGGATCAGGCCATCCTTACTTTATATGCTTTGGTTTATTGAAAAGATTGGATTTGGAGCTCAAAAACTGGATTCCTGATGGATGCAATAAGCATTAATGGGCATTCAAGTCTATATGGCTATAGTACAAACAGGCAATCCCCCAGCCAGGGAATAATGTGTTCTGACTCCCTGATTAGGAAGGCTGAACAATTGCTTTATTAAGCTATAATATATTACACTAATACTATACTAAATTACATGCTAAAAACATATGAAGAATACTAAAGAATACTATACTAAAAGAGATACTAAAGAAAAGCCTGTGAGTGTCTGAGACAGCCAGGACACAGTTTTGACCCAATGGGTCAAGGAATCAAAACAACCTTCACTGGTGTCCAATTAACAATTCACTTTGGGTAAACAATCTCCATAACACATTCCACATGTGCAAAACAACAGGAGCAGTGAATAGCGATAAGAATTGTTTTCTCTTCTTCTCTGAACTTCTCACTGCCTTTCCCAGGAAAAATCCTTGGAGAACTTGTGCCTGCTGCTCTCTGTGAAGAGAGCTGAGGCCATATATGACTTAATTATAAATTTCCTGCAATTACTTAGAGTGTGGACATCAAATCCTCAATATTGACTGTTTTACTGTGGGAACCCCCTTCCACTGTAGTAACACAGAACTACCCCAAGAGTTTTCAGATTGCCTTGGCCCCTTGGTTACCTGTAGTTTCTCCAGACATTCACAGATCACTCCACATCACATTTTCCACCTCTGGTCTAAGCTATGCATAATCCAGTTCTTTTAAACAGTAAAAATGAGACAGTTTTCTATTTGGCCACACATCCACCTTTTTTACACAACTAAGTTGGGATGACCTAGTCTGTTGATGACACCTCATAGAGTGAGCAAATCTTACCAGGAGGCATTTTTCTTCTTTATTGCTCATTTTCCCTTATTAAAATTTTACATATGTACACATTTGAGGCAGATATTAGGCACTGTGAACTTCATTACCTGATGAATATGGAAGAAAGTCTTGAGAGTCCCGAATTTCCCATGTAAGATTCCTGCTATAGACTGCTTGGAAGTAATCACTGACAGTGGCATACTGGACAGTCACTCCAAACTCAGCAGAATGCTTGTTAATATAATCCACCAACAGGTCCATGTTAGAGTACTGAACAGATGCATTAAAGAACTGTTTGTCACAGCCCTGAAATTCCAAACACAGAACAGCCAAATCACTTTGGTCAGATAATTAGGGAGGATCATTTTTAACACTAGTCTATGTTCCAGGGGTATTTATTTTGATTTTGACTGCCCATATAACTGATACTAGTTACAAAACTACCCAGACTGGGCAGGGTTATTCACACAGATTGTCTGTAATTATGAAAAAATCATGAAAAAGCAGAGTTTTAGAACCATATATTCTCTCTAGTTTTTTACATACCATTATCACAAGCACAGAAACCCATAACTTTTCTTACATTACAGCAAAACTGTGGGTTTGCATCTAGAAGTTAGGGGTTTATTTGTACTGTTAAAAACTTCTCATTCCAGCGCAATTTTCACTACAGCACAACTATTGAGTATTATATTCTACTTCTCACTCTCTACAAAAATAATAAATTCAATATAAGCAACAGTGTCATAAACACAGGAGAAAAACAAATCAGTGACTCATCAGTCAGAAAAAGTTTTTCTTTGTAACAACAGATATTGTGGGGAAATAGTCCATAAAGAACACACATAATCTAATATTGTAATTATGAGACCAGAAGCATCCATTAGAATTAGAAACCAGACTGTACATTCAGTTTAGGCAAAGTTATTCTTTCCTAAGAACTTGAAAACAGCAAGAGCACATCAGTGCTATATGTACATGCAGGATGTAATTAACACAGCATATTGCTGAAGAAAGTGTTTGGATGACCAAACTGGGATATGCTTGCCTATGGCTCTAGCTAAAATACAAAGACTCTAAAATAAAATTATTATGCATCTGTTAGGAAAGACCATGTCTACCTAAGTGTCACACACTTTCCTATAATGCTATAATTTTGTTAACACCGAGTTATGTTGGGCTAAGTTAGTTAAGAAAAAAGATCATTTAAATAGACAAAGCAAGGGGTAACAAAAAGAAGCAATACTGTAATATACAGTTATGCAAGAGGTTATTTTACCGTTTTGTCACTTTTTTTTCTATCTTGAGTAGGGTGGAAGACTTGATAGACAACTGGTAGGCTATACAAGGAAATTTTAAATATCATCACCAGTCATTCATTTAGACCACAATTATTAGAAAAACACTTCATGTCACGTGGTTTGTACCAGCATTTCTGCAGTACCTGCTGCAGCAAGAACCATCCACTTACACTCTGGTATGTACCTGTCTCTCCTGAAGCAAACACTGACCAGGCACTCACCCATGGCCACAAGACGTCCCCTGTCTGGAACCAGGCTGCTCTCTGCTTGATGTTTGCCACCATGGTTTGTGCATACAGGTGGAGGTTGGCATCTGTGACAGGGAGACTCATGTTTGGATAAACACCATCTTTTGGTGGATCTGGAAAAGTTGCAAATCCATTCCAAAAAAATCCTGACCTAAGGAGAAGTAGAAAGCAGTAAGCTGTAAACAGGATTTACTCAACTGCGAAAAACACATCAAATGGTGCTGGTATAAAATGGGAATAAGAGGCAAAAAAATCAGTTTATATTCATTGCTACTATTTAGGTTTAAGTATTTATTTGGGGATGGAGGTAGGGAGAAGAGTCTCCAGTTTTCTTTCAACACTGCAACTTTTCAAGTCCCTGCTGCTTGCTGGCATCCAAGAAGATGTCCTATGAAGAAACCATAGGACAAACCAGCAAGCTTTGTAACAATGAGGATGCTCCCCCAAGTAGAATTGGTTTTCAAAGAGTATTTTACTGGATAAGCCAGTAAGCAAAATAAATTTTTCATAAATTCTCAAATTTCTTCACAAAATTAATGGCAATTTTTTGTTGCTCTAGTTTCTACCGGGACAATAGACACAACCTCAGCTCAAGATAATGCTGAAAATCTCCCATAGAAAATCAATTAGCAATAGCCAATTCCCTACTGAGCTTCCTGGAGCTTTCAAATCTTTACTTCCAGGCAGAGAAAAAAGACCCCAGTTCTGCTTTGGACATTTTCTATTTACAGTAATTAATTTGTTTCACATTTTTATTCTATTTTTTTAAATCAAAACTGACATTGTAAGTAAGTCACTGTATAATAAGTAGATGAAAGCCATACCTATGTTTCAAGCCTCCTGGTGTAAGAAAACAAGTCTGTCAATATTTAGAGGTATTTTTAATGCCTGTCAGTACCAAGTGTCACTTTTGAGAATTCAACTGTTAGGTACTGAGCAAACTTCTTTATTGTGGTGGAAAGCTGAGGACGCTTAATAAGCCTTACTCAGATCTACAGAGTCTAGACATCTCCTTGACCTACCACAGGTCAGGAGAAAGCAGCAGGATACTATTGAAAGAAAACAGTCAAAGAAAATGCTTAAACCCCAATAAGATAAACTCTCCAAAGTGAACATTTCTGGATATTTGGGAAATCTTCGGACCTGTTTGAAAAAGGTAATTGTGATGGAGTGCAGTAGCTGTACTGATCCATAACATGGGTGAAGATCTCCTGTCTTGCAGATAAGGAAGGAGAGCCCTGCCATACAAACTGAAGCTTCTGGAAAACAAAAAATGTAAGAAACCATTACCCTTGATGGCATTCACAGAAATACATAATTAACAACTTAAGACTTCAGAGTTCCCATCTTCCCTTCCACCACTTGTAATACTTTTAAGTGTTTTTTCTGAAGAGCCAATGCAAATGGTACCCCAGGCAAGGTCCCACACTATATACAGGAGGCCACATCAGTGCCTCTTTCCATTAGAATTGATGCAGAAGGAGAGGAGGCAGCACAGTGCCAGCACACTAAAATCCAGAGATAAGCCTGGCTTATCACAGCCATTACACCTCAGCTGTTTCAATGGAAGCTGAACATCTATAAGCTAGAAAAGATCCAGATGTAATCTGACTGCACTGTAGTCAGTGGAAATCAATGTTTAACTGATGTTAATGTTTAAATTCTATTACTGTTTTGGAAGCCTTGAGATTCTTAAGGGCCAGAAAAAAAAATAGCTGGGCAAAGACTGTCAAAAGGTCATAAAAGATTTTAACAGAAAGAACTGCAAACCATTACAAACACAAGGTGGTTGGTCCAGGCTTCACTAAATTCAACATGAATTCTGTTTTCTTCAGAGACACTTGAGTTTTACCCAAGATTCATAAAAACTGCCTAGTGCCCAGAACACAGTGGTGAAAGCCCCATATTTTCTCATAATGTAGTGAGCAAAACTGATGACAGATCAGGGTCCAGCACAGTGATATGAAAAGCATTTATTGTATATGGGACACTGAGCAAGAGAAGGCAGAACATGAAAGAAAACCTGAATTCAGCAAAACCATGACTAGCTGCCACTTTAACTGACCTAGTATCATTAATTTTACAGGCACAAATAAATGTCCCAAGCCTGACAACACTGTGCCCAAAGGTTACAAAAAAACCTGCTCACATAAAACCCAACAGATACAAGATTCTCTCAGGGAAAGCTGGAAGTCCTGGATGTCTCTGCCTCAAACACTCCTAATTCAGTGACCTTTTAGACTTGCCTATTTGCCCACATTTTGTGTCTTCTTCAAGCTAGATTACATTTTATCACTGACCAGAAGTCATGAAGACATTAATTGACCGTATAACACAGATTTAATATGTTTCACCATTATCACATGCAATCAGCACGTCCCATTTCAACAAGAAATACCAACATTTTCTTGCCCAGATGACAGATTCTTATCTTAATGTCATAGTTTAGATTACTGTAAGTAGAGGCCAGCAAGGGCTTCATTCCTAATGGTATTTTTACCTTGTTTTTCTGCATGTCAGCCTTCAGATCATAGTCAATACGAGAAATGAGATGAGCATTGAAACCAGCCAGAGCAAAAAGAGTTGGTGTTGTAGCTGAAGCTCCAAAAGGATCAACATGCCAAGAAAACTGAGGCCTGAAGCCAAAAGTTTCATACAAAAACCCGTGACCTTCTGCAAAGCAAAATTTGTTTAGGTTAGGAACACTTCTAAAGTTAACTTTGTAAATTTAATAGGCATATTGCGATACAGGTAAGCACTTGAAGTATCCTTCAAGGGCTTCTTATTGCTGTTTCCCAAAGCATTCAAAGTTTTGGGAATTTAATCATTCACACCAAATAGTTTCATACTGAAAATGTTTACATTGTTATGCCAAGTATAACTTATTGACGTTATAAAAGATTACAACAAAAAAGAATTACGATTAGAGACAGGTCTCAGAAAAAGTACATAGCTACAGATTAGGTTAAAGCTAATAGCCAGGTTGGAGTCTGCATGAAAACAACAACCTGGGGCTAAGTTTAAGTTCGCTTAAAAACCATAAAACCCATTCTCAGAAAATTTTAGTCTCATATTAATGACAAAGGGACAGGGAAGCAAGTCATCCACTAAACAAAACTAGCATGAATATGATTATCAGTCATATGAAACTAAAAAAGACAAAGGTTAATAGTGAACTCGATAGTTGATGTTATTTACAAGTAATGTTACTAATTGAGTTACTAATGTTACTAATATAGAAATGGGTTTTGAAGAAAGAAACCCAAACTAGGAAAGCCCAGACAATAGCATGAACCCAGAAAAATCATTTGAATCAAAGAAAAACTACCAGGAAAGCAGTAGATTTTATCTGGAACTCAGGTATATTGCACTTGGATACTCATCATTAAAAAAAAAAAAGAAAAAAAGGGAAAAAGAAATTGCAGATCATTATTTTATAGTTATAGAATTATGCTCAGAAATATCTGAAAATACAATCATATCTTCCCTGGAATAATTCTATTTCAAATTTTAATAGCACACTTGAATAAGTGAGGCTGCAAGGCCTCTTTCCACTTCATCTTTCCCATGGTTAATACCTTCCCTAGCTAAAATATTCACAATGTGTTTCAGTATTCTGATAGAGACATATTTGAAATGGTTTTCTAGGCTTCTCCAAAACACTGGAATTCTGGACAGACAATAGAAGACATGAAATCTAGACCACAAATGTCTGCACTGGCTTTGTCCTCTCAACTTGAACTCCACATAATCAATTTTCTTTGTTTGTACTCAAACTGAATAGATGGCTCAGGACAAACAAATGAGAATTTTGAAATACATTAATACTTTTGTTCCTGGTTAATAAATTACCAAAACTGAAATTTCTTTTTTAAAAATAAAGATTATGTTTACACAGAATGAAATGTTAAATTAGAGAGAATGTCTTTTTCAGCTAACTACAATGTATAGCAAAGCTGTGTTTGTGTTTAACAAAAAGACTCTTCAATCATTTTAATATTTTATTTAAGAAGTCCTAGGGTCAGTGCTTTAAAGCCCATAAAGAAACCTTTAAACATGGGAGTCAGATGAGAGAAAAAAAGTTCATATCTTGTCCTCCTCTCGGCCAGAGTGTACTGAGGTACAGAAGCAGCTGCTAATCCTGAGCTCCTGATAAACACAGACAAGGAGCAAGGCCAGTGGTGCTGTGCAGTCAGATGCAGAAAATAACAGCAGTGTTTTCTGTCCCTTTGGGGTCCCATGTAGAAACACCACAGCCCTGGCACAGTTTCCATAAGCCATGGCAGCTGGTGCTAACACATCCCCTTCCTCCTGGCATAGAGCAGACATCTCTAGCACAGAGGTGGCATCAGTTATCCTGATTCTGTTTGTACTGACCAATGCAAACAAACCCATGTACTAAAACACTCTTTGAACCATCAGATGGACAGGTGTAACATACAAATGTTAAATGAAAAAGTCAGAAGATTAAAATGGCAAATAGTGCATCTCTTGGAAATATTTTCTAACAGAAAATGACGATGATTACAAATGAGGGTTTCTTCATCAAAGAAGAATTTCAACTAATTTTATCTGACTTCAGTGACATTCCCAGTGCCCCTTTCTGTAGAAGACCTTGCCTAAACAATACAACTTCCCCACACTCTGAATTGCTACCACGTATTTTCTTGAGGAGTATTTCATACCCTCAATTTCACCATTACTATCTTCCCAGGAACTTTGCTCTCAAACACACAGATACACACACAAAAGGCCTCTGCTCCAAACAAGTTTCTACCTGACAAACCAGCTTTTGGTAACCTTTGTGCCTGCTGCAGAACTGTCATGTCAAAACTAATGGGTTTTGTTTAAGCAACAATTTTTATACAAATAACACTTTGGCTAGTAAAAATAAGAAACACTTTAATTCGTTCTTAAGAAGTCAGAAATTAATAGCAATTTTGGAGGGGAAAAAATGAAAACAAAAAAAAGGCTCCAAGGTCATTACAATGAAAAAAAAATTAAATGCAAATACCCATACCCGTCAACTGTATAATCTGATCATCAATTAGTGTCACAGCTTCATCATGCATCACTTGCCCTCCAATGACAAATTCCAGTCGTCCCTCCTGAAGCAACTGATGGACCTATGATATTGAAATTAAGACACAGAACATAAGCATCATTTCAGTCTTATCCAAAAAGGCTGCAAATTCATTTGCTAGCACATTACCTAGACACAACATTTGTCAAGAAGGCATCTAGGAGAAAAAGTGCGATAAAAGCGAGATCCAGGGCTGTCTGTACTGAGGCTATCTAAAGGAGAGTAACAGAGTAAAAAAGGGATTTCAATGTGCTGCACAGTGTACTGATTTATCCAGGTAACAGGAACAAAGGATGCCACGCAGACATTGACTTTTTGGTGCTGTTACTGTGCCGTTTTATACTGCCTGAACACCAGACACTGCACTGGCAGCAGCCTGTAAATCCTGCCTCAAGGCAGCTAGAGCTGGAGGATTAAACCAGAAGATGCTAATGCTTCTCCCAAAATCCTCCTCCTGCTGCATCCAGCTTGGCTTAGGGAAGGCACTTGGTGGCTGGATGAGGGAGCAGTATGCAATTCCTTGCAAGCAGCAATGGAGCCCCAGGCAAGCAGTAATACTCAGGGTTTTAACTGGAAACTAGATCTCTGGGATCCAGGAGACAGACAGTGCCATCACACCATGGCCATAAACATCTTGCTCCACATGCATCTATCTTGCCTTTGGGGCACAGACAAGTTGCTCAACTTGTGACTGACAGAATGCTTTATTAAGAAATAGTTATTCCACAGGTTTGTCTGCCTGAATAACCCACTGATAACCCCAATTTCTGGTATTTTTCCTAGTTTAAAAAATTTCAATATGTTACAACCTGCTCAACTTTTGATGGTGGCTTTTTTGGGAGGGGTTGTTTTTTTCTTGGTGGGGTAGGGGGTAGTTTAATTTCAACTCCTAGAAACAACAGATATGCTGACAAGTACAGCCTTCAGCAAATGCTGCATGAAGAGAGGGTGGTGTTTGGAGGGAGGAAGGAATAGTCTATGTCCCTTTCTAAAAGCATCAGGAGTCTTCTGGTTTTATTTTAGTTACTGTAGAAATTCAGCGATATCTCAAACTTCCAATAAGTAAAGTTTATGCAAATACGTCTTTTAATCCTCAACATTTTTTTTTTAATCTGTCATGTAGGATGCCATTTTTAGAGCTATTATGTTTATTTTCCCAGGAACCTTCAGTGTCTACTCAGATAGGATGCCAGATTGTCAATTTTGATTATAATCATTTCTCTCCTTCACAATGTTGTGAAAACGCTTCAGGGCTCAGCATTCCTAAATTAGTTCCAGCCGACTGTGGTGACTGATTAGCATGCTGGGAGACCAGATAACTGATATCTGGTGTCAGCACAGAACTGGCCCTGACCTACATGAAAAGAATCTGTAATTATTATTCCCCACTTGGATGGGGCAAATACCAAAATATACCTCTGATCCAAACTTGGGGCCACAAAAATGTTTTTTTTAATGTAAGTTTTGTGGAACCACTGAGTGGCTGCAAAAACAACAAAAATAATTCAAATGATTTAAGTAATATCCAATCTTCTGTCTCCCCAAAAAAGAAAATAAAACAGTATCTGTACAAGAGAAGCACTTTTTCTGATCAGAAGGAGGCAAAAGGAAGGAGGAATGAAGGAAACAGAAGCAGTAGTACTATAAACAGCAGAATGCTATGGTGTTAGAACATATCTGTGATCCTTGGGACCGTACTACCATCAACTCACGCCTACAAACCAGACAGAAGTGGCTATACATCTTTTTTTTCCCCTAGTTAAAGCACCCAGACACCAACCCACAGTAAGGAGGTAGGAATGGTTCACACAAGAAAATTCAGTGTAAATAACACGTGCTAAGAACTACAAGGTTCCCATCTGGCTGAATACTGCTGCAGTGCATTTCACTCTTACATATTCTCTTGTCTGAATTGAAAAAACAACTTCTGTATCCAGGTGTGGAAGATGTTTTACAGCAACTTCTGTGAGCCAGAGAGAAGTTTGAGAAGAGGATCCATGTTTACCCCTGAAAGAATTTTCTACCAAGGTCGTTGACACAGAAATCAAGAAAGACAGAAGAATAAATAAGAGAAAACTGCAACTGTCTGTTCCAATGAGCACCTTCTTTATCTTTCATGACCAATGAGTAAAGTGTAAACTTATGTTGCAAGAATGTATAAAAAACATGCATGCTAGAATAAAAACAGGTTTGAAGCCTTCTGAAAATGGAGTGTGTTGCTTTGTATTGTGACCATCTCAACTAGGACACCCGGGCTGTACCTTTTACTAGTCTTTAATGCTATAGCTCCAACACAAAGCTTCAAACCAACACTAGAATTAAATCCTAGATGTTTCAAAACAACACTAGAATTACATCTTGTATTCCAAGCAAACTGCTAAATGACAAAAAAAAAAAAAAGGAAAATTAAAACCAGAGTGCCTATACCACAGAAAATCATTAATGCTAGAGTTCAAGTGGAAAAAGCAGGCCAGTAACCAGTGACCTAATTTCAGGGACCAATATTTGAAACTTGCTAACGTTAAAAACATATAATTTATCTGCAAATTAGAGTTCCAAAGTTAGACACACAGGTTTAAGAGGAATTTAGTTTTAAATATTTTAATTTTGAGAGAAGAAACTATAAAGTAACTAGAGAACTGGCTACACAATGCGTAACAGCAACAATTACAAATAATTAGGCAAAGAAAGTAAAGTCTGATTCATAGGTACTAATTTTGCGCTACCAAGGTCAAATGTGATACACATCATTCTGGATTCCACATAATAGCAGGAATAGATATTAGAAACATGGGCCTTGACTTCATATTTGGCTTACAGCAGCAGAACATACTTGAAATAACATCAACTCACTTTTGAAAGTTGGAGCACTTCCCTGTCCCTCTACAAAGTGGCTCCTATGCTGTTTTCTTCCCCACTTATAGTACAGTTTTCTTATTTAACAAACCTACAAGGAAATTGTCCTACAACAGGTGAATATGGGCAGAGTTTACAAACACTGTAAACTGCCTAAACCCAGCAAAATCTCTCCTGCAAAGATCAGCTGTGCACAGGCTGTTATTTGAATATAGAACATAACAGAAGATTCAGAATGGTGAAGAACTATGTGAAGAAAACCAGACAAGAGGTGTGGTTTTAGCACAATGCTTCAAACATCCAGAACTTTAAACAAACTGAAATGTAAAGAACTGTTGATAGGATCCTGGTAACAAAACAGACCATGGATTTCTAAGTGCCCACGGGAAGTTGCAGCTGTACACCCTTTGGTTTTAGGATCTAAAATAAACAACCAGCTGCTAGCCTATCAGTCCAGTCTTTGATTCAGCCTGTTTGTTTCATGTCAGAGGAAAGAAGAAGTGACAAATAAAACTCCACAATGACGTTACTAGAAAAAAAATCACTGCCATTAAATGTGCAGTCACTTCTTTGCAGTACTATCTGTGCTTACAAATGGCAGGTTTTCGAGCAGTACTTAACTGCAAAGAACAAAAAGTTCCTTCTTGTGAGCAGTGATAGGTATCAGATGTTTTAATGGATATTAGTGCAGCCTGTTTCAGGTTCACCCACATCTCAAAGTAGCATGGCCCCAGATAAGTAAGTTGCCATGAAACAAGAAATGTAAAGTGTAAAAAAATCTTCAGTGCAAAGGTTACTACCTCCTACTGCTCTAATCTATAGCTGGGGTTTAACCTCTTGCAACTGCCTTTAAAGTCCTTTAAGTACTAGATTCAGAGGCAGCTTACATAGGATCTGGGTAAAAAGCAAATGGTGAAGGTACTTTGCCCCTATTTATCCCCTGAAAAGAGTGTGAATTCTTTGTTAGCAGGAAGCATGGCACCAGTGCAATTTACCTGCTGCTTCTGTGTATCTGTGGCTACCATATCCCACCAGAGTCGAAAGAATTCCTGCTCCACTGCAATAAATTTGCGCTGTTTTCCTTTCATCAGCTCTTCTATAACGGTAGTGTACACATTTGCTGCGTAAGCGTGCATGCTTTCCTGAAAGAAAAAAAAATTAAATAAGCTCTGTTTTACCTAAATTAAAAGGGCTTTTTTAAGCACTCCTTGGACTTGAAAAGAGAGATACCAAAAACCTCACATTTGCTGCACACTTGCCTTGTAGCTTCAGAAAAATTGAGTGATGTCTACATACAGCCTTTGGCCCTTCTGCTTCAGAAAACATCCTCCTGACTGGGGACCTGAGTAGATCAAGGTGTAGCTTCTCCCAAGACCAGCACCAATATCAGCTATCTTTTGGACACACTAGGAATGGCTTATTCTGTTCCTCAGTGTTCACCTTAAATCACTGACAGTATTTTGCAGCACCATACAGACCCCACATGCACACTTCATTCTCCCATTCCAGCTCTTCTTTTGACGGCCTGAGTTACCAGAATTGCTTCTTCAGAGCAAGTGTGACTCTGTGCTGTGCATTACCAGTACAATGCAGTGATGCATCTACTGTAAATTATACTATTATGAAAAATAACTCTATTTTTCTTGATGTTTTAGGATAGAGTAAAACCAAGCTGGTAAAAGAATCTTAGAATGAGTTCAACTGTTGACACAGAAAGTGTGAGATTTTATGCATCTACCCTATCTTGCTCCTAAAAACACCTCTATTCCAGAATGAGGCCTACAGACCTTTATTGCAATGCAAATTTGACAGCTGTACCCATCAAATAATCTACCACAGTGTTATATCCTATGATATGGTATCAAATTAACACCACCATGTTAATTTTGAAGTTGGGCACACAAGGAGATACTTTTTGTACACTTACCTTGACCAGAAAAACTTTTGTTGACCAGATCATCTTCCAGCTTTTACTTAATTTTAAAGGGATAGAGAATGCCTAAAGACAATAGCCTAGGATTTCCTGAGATGTCTGTCTTTCCTTGTAACAAAGTTATCTGCATGTTATTGGATAGTTAACACTAACCTACTTAAACTAGGGGTAATTAAGAAGATGCACCACAAAATGTACATCCTAAAGTGGTTGACATATAGATCTCTCCCCACTGAAAAACTAATGGACATGATATGTAAAACATGAATGCAGAGTTTCAGTTTAGGTAAATTTCCAACATCAAAATTACCATTTGAAACAAGGAGATGAGGTAATCCAAATCAGAAATTGACTTCAGAAATTCCTAGCCCCTTGCTTTCCACAACAGAAACACACCATTGTAAAAATGCTCATGCCACTAGAAAAAGGAAAGCATTTGAGTGTAGGATGAATGGCTTAAGATACTGTTTGGTTTATCTAAATAATTTCTTCCTCAATTATTTTTCCATTGGCTCATAAGAGTTTCTCAAAATCAAGAGTATTAGATACTTAAAATAATGTGAAATTTTAACTAAGGATTTGAAGTTTTAGTTTTGTGTTCTCTTATGCAATTTCTGAGTATGAGTTTGAAGTATTAAAGGAGAAATTCACTCATCTTTCCTAAAAAGGGAAGACAAAATACATGCACAGCAGAGATAGTGGGTGAGCCACTAGCTCTTTTTCATTAGTTAGGCCTAATGTCATTTCTCTCTAGTGAGTGAAGTATCTGCAGCATCTTTCACACATAAAGGAAAATAATTCATAGTAATGAATAAGAATTAAGGATTAGGATTTTGATTAACAAAGGTAAAAGGTATCAGGCCCCACCTGATTTATCTTGCTCTGCATTTCATATATTTAGCAAAAATTAGTTCAGAGGCGCTAGGCTCCAAGCCCACCCAGCCATCGAGGACCTGGGCTCCTGCTCTCCTCTCTGAAGAAATGACAGAAGGCTCTCCTAGGGTTTTGGCTTTGTAACAAGATAAACGTAAAGACCATGAAAATCTGCCACATAATCAAAGCCCCATCAAATAGAATTAAGACTTAGCTTAAGAAGAAAAAAACCACCCAAAAAACCCCATCAGGAGCATCCTGCGGAACACAGGCACACACAAACCCACAGCCCAAGGGCACCGCTCCTAGGCTAACCATGCCTCCTCCAAAGGAGGATCCCGAACACCAGGGGACGGCGGAGACACCAGGCCGGACTCGGGGCAGGAGCTGCACCGGACAAGGATTTATTTGCGCGCCCCGGGAGCCGGTGCAGAGCGGCGGCGCCCGGCCCCGTTAGGCGGCTCCGGGCAGCCCTGCCTGCGGCTCAGCCCCGGCCGCAGCGATCCCTCCCGGCCCGTGCGGCGCCCCCGCCGACCTGCACCGTGTACACCCAGCCGACGTCCATGTGGCTGTGGGCCACCACGAAGGCGCGCAGGTCGCCGGCGGCCCGCGGCAGGAGGGCGAGCAGCGGGAGCAGCGGCAGGAGCAGGAGGCGCGGGGCGGCCATGGCTGCTGCGGCGCTCCCGCCGCACTTCCGCGTCCCGCAGCACCGCCTCCCCGAGCAGAACGAAATAAATAAATAAATAAAATGAGGGGAAGGAGTCTCCTCTGAGCGGGAGGGCCCCGGGGCCTGAGGGTGGCTCCGCCTCAGTCCCGAGCGGCGCTGCGGGGCCGGGAGAGCGCCAGGGCCGGGGGTGAGGGGCGGAAAGCGCAGCCCTCGATCAGCCCCTGATTCCCGAGCTGGATTTCCGATAACACTGCGCTGCCCAGGGACAGGCTGACTTCTGCACCTTGGACACCTGTAAATCCTTTTCGGTTTTTGGAAATTCCTTTGAATTGAGCGCGAGTACTTTATTTCACAGCATACTAGTTCATTACGGATTATTGTCTACATCTCTGAAGTTTTGAAATTGAAGAAGGATTAAATTTTGTGTGGCTGACCTTCTGATCCCGTTGAAATAGGTTTTGTCACTTGTTTTATCACTGCTAGGAACAGGTCGACCCTGTGCTGAGAACTGGAAAGGCAAACAATTCTATTTAAACTGCATAAAGTTCTAGTGATAAAGGAAAAAATGCAACCCCAAACTAAAAAGTATTGTCGTATAATATAGTTCAGTCTCCTCAGAAGTTTTTTGTAAGCAGTTGCACCACTTTCTGCCTATTAAATAATTGTGATATAGAAAGCCAAAAAACAGATTAAACTATTTAAACTATTACTATTTAAAACTTCGACTCTTTAAAAAACATACACCATAGTAGAGATCAACTATCTTCCTTAAGTTTTCTTTTGACTAAATCACATGCTTTTAACAACATTTCAATTCTGAAATGATGCAAAATATCCTGTCAAAGTCCTCGCTCATTTCCAACAGTGCAAAAGTAAAGAACATCACATGAAGGAGGGTAACTGCTCCCACCTTCAAGTTTGGTATGGATTTAGCATTACTAGATCCCAAACCCAGTTAAACCAGTCATCCCTCTGTGATTGAAGGAAGCAATCACAAATAGCCTAGTAGTGTCTATTTGCAGATTTTCATAAAAGTAAAAGATTAATTCATTCTGGACTAGCTGGCTCCTGGGTGCAAATTAAACCACCTCAATATTCAAGACACCTGTAAAAAAGGATCACACAATTTGTATTGACCTCCTCATTTAGAAAGAAAGAAACATGTACTGCTTTACACACCAAACTCAGAGATTTTTTTTTGTAACATAAAAAGTTTGTAAATTATTGAAGTCAGGAATGAAATATAAATCAGTAAATAAAATGTAAATTAATAAATGCAGATCAGGAGTAATGAGTTGAACACAATAAAATTGCCACATTCCATAAAACTTAAATCTAATATGAATAGATTCTCCCAGAACAGGGCCTTTGTTTGCTAATTCATACGGCTTACAGTTTTATGCAAAAAGAAGAGGTTAACACTGGAATGTTAAGATCAGTTTTATTTTTTATAATCCACTGTCATGAAGAGCAATCAAGGTCTATAGGTAATTTTTAGGGAAAGTTAGTGCACATAAGCAGCTGTATGGAGCTTTACTTTAACACAGCTCTACAATACATTTTTTTCCCCTCAAATCAGCAGCATAAACCTGTTCAGTTCCAGGAATGTTAGTGCACATCCAGCAAGCATATGGCTTGGGGATATATATACACACACTGTCTAAACAAACTGGTGCTTTTACCTCAGAAGGCATTTATTATCTTTGTAATTTAGGTGAAGTTCCCAGGAAAGCTTAAGTGTTTTGCTTTGTTTCTAAAAGTAACTGGGAATATTTGCTGAATGTTACTCCCGTTTTAAACCTATTTCCTTCAGAAACGTAATGTCCTCCTTATTCTTTCACAGAGGCCGCAGTGTGCCACTGTCTTGGATGCAGTGGAGAAGAATGTAAATATTTAAACAGAATACTTTTATCAGGAAAAAGTGAATCAAACTGCTCTCAGTTTATACACCTGAAGGTATCAGGAGGGTGTCTACTTGCTGCAAGAAAGGGAATAGAATTTTCAGGGAGCCCCCGATGAGGGGGAGAGAAAATGATGAGGAGGACTCCATCTTATCAGAAGACTAATTAATTACTTTATAATACTATATTATTCTATATTATATTACATTACATCTAAACTGAATCTGTCAAACACTCAACTCTGCACTCAACACTGAATCTCGTGACTGTCACACAGTCCTGACACACACATGCTTGGCCCTGAAAGGCCAAGGAAACAAAACACCCTCACTCTGGGTAAACAATCTCCATATTGCATTGTACTTTTGCACAAACACAGGCACAGCAGATGATAAGAATATTCTTGGGAAAAATTGTGCCTTGCTTTTCTCTGTGAAGAGAAATGTGGGGCTACAAAGGGGTGAATGTAGGTATGTTAGATGGAATTTATGCCAAAAACAATTCTTCCCTGCCACTTACACACCGTTTCACAAACAGCAAAAAGGTAGATGGAGGAGCCAGTGTAATCATGCCATGACAGCTGCCTACGTCAATACTTTACCTTCTTGTTGGCTCCTAATCTCATAGCATGACTTGATTATAGTCTTCCTTTCTTCTTTCTTAAGCTTTTCTCATTTGCCTATACGAAGTGTGGCTGCTCTTTTTGACACAAACTGTGCCATACGTGGGCCTCTGACACTGTTACCTTGATAAGACAGAAGCCGTAGGCAGGATGCTGCCAACTACAAGCTAGGCAGTAACAATTGTCTTAAATTAGGTATCAAGAAAGTCACCTGGCGAACGAACAATTAATGCACCTTTACATTTCCCTCCTGACATGTTTTTTGGGTGGAAGTCTCTAAGAATAAAGGCATTTATTAACATATATTTGCTCTAGCTGACTGTTTCAGTGTTTTATAATTTGCCATTTCCCACTGAAGGCAAAGGGCCCTTTAGACTTATTTGGTAACAGGTTTGCTTTCTTACTAACCTCTCAGGGATGCTGTAAAGACAGTTTGTGTATCCACAGAGGCTCAGATGAAAACCACTCCAGCCTTGCAGCGCATATATAACCTGACAGTTTATGTGGCATTTGTAGCTCTAATCAGTAAGATAGCCCAAGTGGCCTAGGGTAAGAGAACTGAAGTGAATGTTATGGGACGAACGCAGCCGTGGTGGCAGGGCACTAGCAGTGGGTGCCACTGAAGGTGGGTGCCACTGGAGGTGAGTGCCACTGGCAGTGGGTGCCTGGGGTGCGGTGTCCTCCCTCAGGGATGCGCGTCCAGGCTTCGGGGTCAGCCGGGATGCGCGCCCATGCTCTCCAGGCTGCCGGCACCCCAGACACGGGCGGCATCGGACGGGAGCGCACATGGAAACGGGACGGGCAGCAGGGAAGGCTCTCCTGGCCGGGGCAGGGCCAGGCTGGGGCACCGCATCCCGCCAAAGCCGCCGTGGCCGGGCTCGCCTCGGACCGCACTGCCGCCCGGCGCTGCCGGGGCTCCCTTGCACCTCCCGGGCCCGGCGGGGCCGGCGCTGCCGGAGCTCCCTCGCACCTGCCGCACCCGGTGGGGCCGGGGCTCCCTCGCACCTCCCGGGCCCGGGTCTGCCCGGGCTCCCTCGCACCTCCCGGGCCCGGCGGGGCTGGCGCGGGCGCTGCCGGGCGCGGCGTGTGCTGGCGAGGGGGCGCCGCCTCCGCCGGGAGCTCCGGGCGGAGCCTTCCCTCCTTCCCGTGCTCCCTCCCCCGGCTCCCCGAGCACCCCGAGGCAGCGGCGGCTGCCTGCCCCCGCTCGGCTGGGAGGAGGAGAAGGCGCCCCGAGCCGCGGGCGCTGGGAGCAAAGCTAAGAGCAGTTCAGAGCTGTGGGCGCATTCCGGAGGGCAACACCCATGTCCCACAAACAGGGTATCTGGAACCGCGCGCCTTCCCCCGGTGCTCGCTGTCCCCTCTCATCCCTCCGTTCTCTCCTCAGCCCCCTCCATCTCTCCTCCCCGCTCTCTGCTTCTTCCCCTCGCCGCCACTTTCCCTCGTCCCTTCCTCCGCTGGCCCCGTGCCCTGACTGACTGTGCCTTTCCTTTGCTCCTGCCCAGCCGGCGGCCCCCCGGGCGAGAGCGCGGCTGACTGGTGCCTGTACCAGCTCAATGGAGCGGCCGAGTTCGAGGTCTCTGAAGGTGAGTACGGGATGCTGAGGGGAAGCGTCCCCTCGCCCGCTGTCGCGGCCGGCAGCGTGTGGAGAAGCGGGGCTCACTGCTGGGAGAGACCGTGGCAGCCGCCCCGGCGTGTGCCCTAGGGCAGGTGTGGAGGTGGGCGGGCAAAGGGATATCTGCCGGTGGTTTGTGTATCCCAGGCCTTGCGAAAGTGTCTTGGCTGGTTTTGCTTTGGCTTTTTTTTGTGTGGGAAAAGTTTGTTTTGCGTGTAGCAGTTTAGGTGGCATGAGTCCTTTTGACCTTGGCATCAGTGGGTGCTGGTGCAAGGTGGGCTGGAAAGTTTTCTGGCCTTTTTTCACTCCTTAACTTCGAAGAAAGAAGTCACCTGGAAAGTTGTATTTATTGATGTTCTGTGATCAGAAGAACAGTCTTCGGGTGTCAGGGCAGGAAAGTCTCTCATAGCAGCCATACCAAACACTGTATGGTTTTGAACATGTGGAGTATCTAAATTTAGGAGTGAACCCGTGTTCTCCAGCATATCAGATGTGTACTGTGCTGTGCTCATGAGCATCTTCCAGTGGCTGTTGTCTGTGAGCTAAGTGGAACTAAGACCTCATCTCAATGTTTTTGGTCTGCTGGGGTTATGGCTTTCTAAGAAGAGTGTATTTATTACTCTTTCTAAACGTTTAAAATGCATCAGAAGCTGAGTTAGACTAAAAATCTTTGCAATACTGGGGAAGGTGGCACGCTGTAGTAGATTGGCTTCAGATTCAACATTAAGGAAAATTTGACAACAGGGGAGCACTGGAAGATAGGAATTAGGTAGATAATAAAATCCCATTCATTTGGGCTATTTAATGTTTGTTTCACAAACATACATTGAAGAGATAAAGCTACAGATCTTACCTTGGGGCAGGCAGAAAGATTACCTGTTTGGTGTCTCTTCAGCTATTATCTGTGATCTTTTGGGAATTGAAGTTTTGTGTCTTGTGTTTTGCTGTTTGGAGAAATTATTTAACCACAGTGTACTAATAGTAAGCTATAGCTTCCCCAAAGTTTTGGACTAAGTTCTTCTTTCCAGTTATTCCATGGTGGTTTATATTTTGAGGTGTACTTAAGAATGTGTGTAATTACACACAATTGCATACTAAAGCATTTATCAAAAGATGTTGTGATTTTTTTTTTATTGCCTACGTGATTTTTTGGGTGAAACTGCATATCAAACCAGATGTGATGACGATAGATGGGGGTGGAAATTATATCCGTGTGAGGGAGTGTAATGAGTGAGTGACAGCATTTCTTAGGCATCACAGAATGCTGGAAATGAGCTTTAGGTTGGCATTTACTTTCATTTAAAGGTTTGAATGAGTAGAATATGCTTCTTAACCTCATTTGTCTGGGTAAATACCAGTGTTTCAGCACTGCTTTGAGATGATAATGTTTTTTCTCAACAGGTGTTTTATTTCTTTGATTTATTGGGTCATCTCTTTTCACAAGGCATATTTTTAAAATTACTTTGCCAACCCTGACTTCAGTTCTCTTTAATGCTGCCAATTTTTGGGTTCCCAATTTTATTCCCCAGCTTAAATAGGAATCTTACATGTTTTCTCTTAACTCAACATGGAAATATGTGAAATTCTGAGACCAGGAAACAAGATGAAGCAATGTAATTTGATCACAAAAACGGTAGAATCAAAGTCATCTGCAGGTAGTAAACCCTGTTTATGTTAATATATTGTATATAAATACATGTATACATTTATATACATATATATTGTATATAAATATGACATGTATTTTCCAGAGTACATGCTGGGTATTAATGCCACATATCTAGGAACACATAGAGCAATATATTCAGCACACTTTGCAGAAGTGAAAAATAGTTCAAAGAAAAGTCCATGATGACAAGTGACTTGACCTCTTTTGCTGGACAGTGTTGTTTGATGAAGTCCAAACCTTTTTCTTTGCTGAAGTATGCCTCTAAAATAAGTTACACAGAGCTAGACAGAATATTTAGTTTTAAATTGATTGTTTCTTAGACTCCCATCACAGACTTTCTTTTCTCTCTTTATCCCAGTTCTTCTTATTTTTCAGAAAGGCCACAACTTTTAATTGCAGCTGCATTGGTTAGCTGCATTGTCGACCTAGCTGATGGACAGAAGGACAAGTTTATCTATATTCAATATTGTAGTGTGATTTATATATCTAGATAGATATCTAAACATTTGCATATTAATGTTATAAGCTCAGCTTGTCTTCTGGGCATCTCTTGCTGCTTTTGCTATTGAATGCTTGCATTGACCTTGTGGTACTCTCTCAGACTTCAGAGTTGTGTTCTGCAACATTTCTGTCTTAGCCTAGGAAATTTTTTTTTTCCCAAAAATAGATGTGTTAGATGAAAAACATTCATTTACATAACAGAAAAGAAAAATTGCATATTTCAAATGCAAGGAAAATAGAGCATAGTAAGTGAAATATCACAATCAAAGCCAAGATAATCAAGTTTGATTTAGTCTTGCTGTCTTGAAACAAAATCCTATTTCAAATATTGCTACTTCTATAATTAACGTCTAAGTGCAAAATATATTTTATTCATGCTGAAAATCTCAAAGCACTTTGCTCACACTAAGTGCAGCCTCACAAAAGCTGTATGAAGAACAATATTAGTGTATCTATTTACAGGCTTCAAGAATGAAATATAGAAGTTAAGGATGTGGGTTTTTTTCAGAAACTGAATGTTAACTATTAAGCAGATAGCAACATGGGACTTCTAAAAAGTCAAATCTTTTGCTCTGTGTCCAGTGATCTACTGGACTGTTATCAGGATTGCTTAATCTAGAGCCTTTGCTTTAAGCTCCAAATTACAATAACTTCTTGCAAACTCTGTGAGTTAAATCATGTTTGAAGTATTTTAGGCTGTGAATTCTAATCTGGCATTCTGTTATTCTAGATATGAATGATAATACGTTTAATGAAAAGATTCAGTTGCAAATCATATTTTTAGTTTTCACTCTTAAAATTACTTCATTAAAGACTTGAGATTGGTTTACAGTGTAAATTTTCTTTTCATCTGTTTTGTAACTGTGCTCTTGAGAGGTTGAAAGCACTTTTAGCATCTGTTAGCCTTGTGAATTTCAATGTGAACTTTCCTATTACTTACCTTATGCTGCTGTAACATTCTCTTTCATTTATGAGTAATTTGAAGTGAGATTTATTGAGAAGATGGGTAATATAGTGTTTTGTTGTGAAAGTACAATTGAGCAGTGTGCCATTTTAAGGAACTAGAAGACTTGTGAACTGATTAATATGAGTTTAATCACTGTTAGGTTTATCTCCAATAGCTTTTTGTTTACTGTAGTTTTCAATCAAAGACAGTAACTCTGGATTCGGTTCAATGCTGTCTTTTCCATTATTTCACCAATAGAAATAGAAAGCAATGTGATTGCACAAGCTTACAACTAAAGTAATGTTCTTGTGAATCATGTGTTCATTAGCAAGGTCTAATTAAATAGGAAGTCTCATCTGTAGATGTTTTCACGTCCCAGTCCTTTTCTGGCAGATCCAAATAAGTTATTTTTCCTTAGTCTTTTACAAAAAGGCATGGTAGCAGTCCTTTTCCTAGTGCTTCACAGTTTGCCAAGATTTCTTTCAAAGGATCTTCACCGTGAATGGATGTTATATTTCCATCTTAGTTGGATGGTATGCTTTACAGAACTGGGCTTCCAGATGTCCAGTTTGGAGATCACAGAATCACAGAATATGCCAAGTTGGAAGGAAGAGACCCACAAGGATCACTGAGTCCAACTCCTGGCCCTGCACTGCAACATCCTCAAGAACCACGGTCTGTTCTTGGGAGCATTGTCCAAACAATTCCTGAACTCCGTCAGGCTTGGAGCACTGCCCTGGAGAGCCTGTTCAAGTGCCCAACCACCATCTGGATGAGGAATCTTTCCCTAATATCCAACTTAAACCTACCCTGATACAACTTCAGGCCATTCCCTGGAGTCCTGTCAGTGTTACTAGAGAGAAGAGATCAATGTCTGCCCCTGCTCTTCCCCTCATGAGGAAGCTGTACCTGCAGTGAGGTCTCCCCTCAATGTCCTTTTCCCCCAGCTGACCAGACCAAGTGACCTCAGCCACTCCTCACAGAGCTTCCCCTCAAGGCCCTTCACCATCTTTGTTGCCCTCCTTCGGAGGCTTTCTAATACCTTTAGATCTTTCTTACATGGCAGTGCCCCAAACTGCCCTCAGCACTTGAGGTGAGGCCTCCCCAGTGCAGAGCAGAGTGAGACAATCCCCTCCTTTTCCTGGCTGACAATGCTGAGCATTTATTGATGTCCCCAGGACAGGGCTGGCCCTCCTGGCTGCCAGACACTGTTGATTCATATTCAGCTTTCTGTTGACCAGGCCTCCAGGTGCCTTTCCCTGGCACTGCTCTCCAGCATCTCATTCCTCACTATGTCTGTACATTCAGGGTTGCCCATCCCAGGTGCAGAATCTGACACTTCCCCATGTTCCCTTCATATGGTTGGTGATGGCCAAGCCCTCTCATTTGCTGAGGTCCTTCTGCAGGGCATCCCTGCCTTTGAGGGAGTCAGCAGCTCTTCCCAGTTTTGTATCATCTGCAGACTTGCTCAGTATCACTTCAGTCCTGCATCCGCATCATTTATGAAGATGTTGAAGAGCACAGGGACAAGGATGGAGCCCTGTGGAACCCCACTAGTGACAGGTCCCTGGCCTGATGTCCCCCCATCATGCCCCACCCATGAGCCAGTTGCTCAGCCATCAGGATGTGTTGATCCAGCTTGTGCTGGACATTTTGTCCAGCAGGATCCTGTGAGAGACAGTATTGAAAACTTTACTGAAATCCAAAAAGAAGACATCAACTGGCTTCCCTTGATCAACTAAGGGGGTTACTTTATCATAAAAGGGAATCAGGTTTGCTAAGCAGGACTTCCCTCTTGTGAAACCCTGCTGGCTGTGACTGATGACTGTGAGATTAGTGAGCTGAACTGTGATTTTTCTGCAGACCACAATTCTGTTTTAATTCAAAGGAAATCAAAATGCTTGGAAGAGACTGATACTCCCCTTGCCTCACCTCAGTGCACATTTAAAGAATCACAGTATCAATTAGGTTGGGAAAGACCTCTGAAATTGGGCCCAAGCTATGACTGAACACCTCAGTGTCACCTGGAACATGGCACAAAGTGCCACATACAGTCTTAAACAGCTTAGGATGCTGCCAGTGTCCATACAGTGCTGTGAAGTGTGTCACAGGGCTGTGTGTATCCTGATAGCCCCTCTGGTGCCATGTACATGGATAATACAGTTCCAGTCCTACCTCACACACTCCTGTTTATTCATTCAGCAAGTCCCTGTATTTCATCCCTCCTTTATTTTGCACTGACTTATATTGGTATTTGGTTGGTTAACTATCACTGATGTCAGAGAGCTGCTGCAGCACAGGGAAAGGGCTTCTGTTTGAAGTGGTGTCATCATAATTTATTCCCATTATAATGTTGAATGTGATTCTGTAAGACCAGACCTGGTAAATGACTCATTACAAGAAAATGTGAGTATTTGATTATACTTCTAGTTGTTCCTGCACAATCTGACATTGAGTTTCAATATGAAAAATTCAATGTGATAGGCAAAGAGGAAGGGTTAGGATATGTTGAAATTGTATTTATGATAGCTTTACTTCTAGTGATATTTTTTACAGTGGTCCATGTGTGATATTTTAATATGTGGTTTATACATGGCATAGGTTTTGTAAAAATCATTAATTCAGGTATTTCTGTAGACTATTATAAAAAAGACTGACAATAAAATACTGGAAAGTACATGTACTTGTTATGAAAAGGAAAAGGTGAGTGATTTATTTACATTTTTTATTTGTTGTTTTCTATTTTGGTGTTTTGATTGAGAGCTGGTTTGAATTTATGGAATAAATTAATTTTTTAAAGTACATTAAGATGATTTAATTACAATGATTCATAAAATCCTTGCCTGCATAGTGTTTCCATTGGAACTTAATATGAGTGCTAGAATGTGTTTTCTCTTTAGAGTCATTAAATGTCATTTGACCATAAAACAAATATTTTTAATTATTTTATTTTGCAAATGTCTGACCAAAGACATTAGCTCCTGTTCATTAACCTGAAAAGTGGTATGCTTGTTTGGATTAAGCTTGAAAAACAGACTAAGTCTTTTTTTTTTAACCAGGCTTTCTGATTTTCCTTTTTCAAGGACTTCACACACTCCTCTAACATTCTTCTAACATACTTGTTTAATCCTCTGGATCTTAAATGCCATAAGTTTCCTCATCCTCTCAGTTTCCAGAATGTGGTCTTCAGCCAGTTTCCTTTTTGCTTGCTAGCCATAGACTGGCAGACTCATTTAGGTTAAAAATGACCTCTGGGATCATTGAATGCAATATTTGATCAAACATAGCCATGTTAGCTAAACCATGGCACTAAATTCCACATCCAGTCCTTTCTTGAATACTGGCAGTGATGGTGATGCCACCACTTCTCTGGGCAACCCATAATAATGCTTAACCACTCTTTCAGTGAAGAAATTCTTCTTAATGTCCAGTCTGGACCTGATGTTGTTGAGTTAGGGATGGAAGGAAAGACTCCAGTCTTCAGATGGATCAGAAGGCTAACTTTAATGAAAGTATCAGGTCTTTTATAATGTGACTCACTAAAGTGATACTTAAATAGTCTCAAAGTAGAAACATTTCACACTGTTGGTGGCTGTGAATAGTACACTGTGAAGAACTATAGCTATAAACAATGGTTACAGAAAGATAATAATTGTTTATATTTCTTCTTCTAAGATTCCCAGGCTCAGCCTGGGAGAAATTATCTCTGTTCTTTCTTCAACTGAACTGTGAATCTCCACATGGACCTCCCCTGGTGTGTCTTGAGGCCATTTCCTCTTGTCCTGTCCTTGGTTACCTAGGGGAAGAGACTGACTCCACCTGGCTACTCCTTTTGGGTAGTTTTTTCCTGTTCTCCAGACTAAACACACTCAGCTCCATCAGCCACTCCTCCTAAAATTCACTCTCCAGATGCTTCAGCCGCTCTGTTTCCCTTCTCTGGACTCACTTCAGCACCTCAGTGTCTCTCTTGCAGTGAGGGGCCCAGAGCAGGAGACAGAGCTTGAGGTCTGACCTCACCAGTACAGGGGAACAGTCTGAGTGCAGGGGCTCAGTCACTGCTCTGCTCCTGCTGGCTGGAGGTTTTGTTGATCATCTCCCTGATTTCACCAAGAATCCAAAACTTTTTATCATTTAGTGGTCACTGTACCCAAGATGGCCTCTGACCACCACATCTCTCACCAAACCTTCTCTGCTTGTAAGCAGCAGGTCTAGTGGGGCACTGCTTTCCAGGCTGCCCCTCTGCACACCTGCTTGGATTTCCTGGGTTCTGTTTGTTTTACTTTTCTTCTGTTCTCTGTAACTCTCCCCTCCACCAAGGGAATTTTGGGTGGTTTCAGCCCACTCACTGTTGTGCAGTGTGACAAAGATGTCTCTCCTTTGTGTCATTGAAAGTCTGCCATTTGCAGCAGGTGCCTGCATAGCAAATCTGAGCTCTTTTCCCTCTCTCACTCTTTCCAGGTTCATAAGGCTTTCCATTTTATATGATCCCCTCAGTTCCATCCAAATAACTCCTGGCAATTTTAGTTTTATTCATGCTTGAATGACGAAAATTTCCTTGGTATTACAGTTTGCCATATACTTTATGAGGCACTCGGTGTGCCTCTTATATCTCATGAAAGGTGAAATCACACTGTTGTGGGCCTGATGATGCAATTATTAGCAAGTCAAAAATCATGCTTTCAAGTTACCTGGTCCAGAATTTAACAAGGGCATCTTTTATGCACCCTCTTCTGCATTAAACACGCAATAATTTAATTCTGGTAATGATTTTGTTATCAATAATTAAACTGATGAAGTAAACAGGGATTTCATTTGATCTGTAAATTTTCCATTTAGAGTAATTTTTTATATTTAAGTCAAACATTGCCATTCAGCTTGAATAGTGATGGACAATTTAGAGAGTATAGAATTGCCTGTGGTTCCAGCTGAGATACATAAAAATCACCAGGTCTTCACAAAGCCTCCTCTTCAATTATAGGTCGAGTCAGAAATCCAGGGTACCTTTATGGAGATTAATTTTATATAGGGGCAGAGAGTACCAATTTTCTGATTTTTCCAATTCCAGTTTAGAAATGTTTGCAGAAATTGCCCAAGCTGTCTTGCAGACTGTCTGAAGAGCTGATGCACAGGTAAGTTTTTTCTACTGTACAAGGATTTTTTATGTGTGAACCTGTCAAAGCTGAAAGAAATTTCAAGATCAGATTATTCTGTTTCAGCCCAGACACCTAACTTCTGCAAATATGGATTCAGAAGTCGTACTGCAGGCCACACAGTTTGAACTGTAATATTCTCATTAATCAGTTCTTTTCTGTAAAATGCAATTTGTTAGTAAAATTCTGAGAGATTGAAAGTAAAGGTCAATATAGTTTTTTTCCTTGCATATTTTTATTGTCTGATGAGAAAATTCCAAAAGTATTTCAAGCTTTTCAGGTATTTTAAACTACCTTTTCCTCACAGTGTGCTACTTGAATATAAACTAATTCAAAATAATGGGCAATAGCCCAGAAGTCTTTGTGTGATTGCCTAACGGTACATAAAAACCCACCAACAGTGAAAATATGTTATTTACTAGTCAAATTCTAGATGTTGCCATCTCAGCTGAATTGTCAGGGTTTGGCGATCCAGAAGAGGGAGCTGCCACATAAATTTCTAGCAGTTTTGAACTTAGCAAAGTCTCTTTTAACCCCCCCATCATGGAATTTTTTTATTTTTTAATTTTAATACTGACACCAGGGGTTTCATGTGATGCTTTTTTGGTCACTCAGTTCATAGTTTGCTGATTTCTAAGGACAGCATTAGAGACTTAGTGCTTTAATTTCCTACATTTTTCAGTATGAGTTCAGTGTATGTTTTTAAACATTCTGCTTGAATACCGTGCTAAAACCTTTGGTTGACATGATGAATGTGGCCCTTTTTACTTAATATGCAAAGTCTTTTTATACATAGATGTTTCTGACTAGCACACCATGAATTTTTTAGAGATGTTTTCTGTAGCATGCAGAAAGAACTTTGTGGTGGCTGGCCTTCCTCATGTGAGACAGACGTGGCTTCTGAATCATTGTAGTTTTTTTTCTGTATAAGGAGTGGCTTTTCTGTCACAGTAAGAACATACAACTGGTATTTTGAAAATAGCAATATATATGTAAAATAGCAAAACCAATGTGCACACTTGAATGTGCTTCTAATGTGCTTTTTTTTTTTTTTAGCACTGCAGAGCAATTTACAATGATCCTATCTATAATTTGTGGGTTATAAAACAAAAGAACAATGAGGTACTGGGAGAAGGCATTAAAACACATACTTGAACTTATGGTCAGGAAGGAGACCAGACTTCCTGAGCATCCTGAGCATATTTGCAAGTGCATGATTTAACCTGGGTTATGATATTGGTGGGTGGAATCCTATGTTGCTACTTGTAATGATAGATATTATCACAGCTATTGTATCTTCATATTCATTGTTAGTCATTTTGTGTTAAAAACTGATGCAGTGATGTGACTTTGTTTCATGAGGTAACTGGAGTATTGAGAAACGAATGAGACTTTTTTCCAACTGCCTAATATATTCCTTGGGTCTTTTGTCATTAAAAGGTTAAGAGGATACTCAGTATTAGGAAGCTTTTATTTGTTTCTCACAAAGAAGAGTGAATACAGCACAGTGTTGATGATATGTTTGTGGGTCATCATGTTTTATATTTTGTGCAAATTTTGAGGAGCTGAAACATTTTCAGAGAAGGGAAATTAAGCTGATGAAGGGTCTGGAGCACAAGGTTTGTGGAGGGTTGCGGAGGGAACGGGTAGTTTAGTCTGGGGAAGAGGAGGCCCAGGGTGGACCTTATTGCTCTCTACAGCTACCGGAGAGGAGATTGCAGAGAAGTGGGGATTGGTCTCTTCTGCCAAGTAACAAGTAATAGGACAAGCAAAATAAAATAGGACAACCTCCTCAAGATGCACCAGAGGAGGTTTAGATTGGATATTAGGAAATTTTTTTTTACTGAAAGGGTGTTCAAGCACTGGAAAAGGCTGCCCGGGAAGTGGTGGAGTCACCATTGCTGGAGATATCTAGATGTGCCACTTCAGGGTGTGGTTTAGTGGAGGACTTGGCAGTGGGGTGTTAGTAGTGGAATGGATGATCTTAAGGCTGTCTTCCAGCCTAAGAGATCCTGTGATTCTTTTTCTGGAGGTAAGTACAGGACAGTATAAGTCCTTGTGGTTCCAGTGAAGAGTGAGAATGGAGCATTTCCTTTGTTATCAACCTTGAATATTCCTGCATGTGATAGTATCCTGCTGTTCACTTACTTCATATTCGCAGTTAGTAAATCTATAAATATGAATGCTTTCATAGAAGTCATCACTGGATTCCGTTCATATCTCTATGTGGTATCATCATGTGGTCTTCAGATCACATATGCAAGCTGCTCTGTTAGACAGTTTAGACATTACATTGTGAAGTTCTGCATAACATTCTAATATTGGAATGTGCCAACATGAAGAACTCTGTGACTTATTTTTAGTTATTTTGTAAAATAGTTTTGAAATTTCTGTATTTTTTACATGCTCACAGATGTATATACATATACTTTTTTCTTATATCTGTGCAAGGTTAATATAAAAATCAAAAGAAAATTCTATAAGATCAGTGTAGATGTGTTTGACTTTTTCTCCAGGAGGCTTTGGAAGAAGTACATAAATAAATAGTGTTTTTTTTATAAACCTAATATTTTGCACATGGCTATTACAGTTGAAATATATAATATTTAAAAATATTTGTATGTTCAAAAAACCGATGGCTTTTTTGTAAGTATTAAAGTCTTCCATCAAATACAATTTCTTTTCAGTATGCATACACTCCTCAGATGTTCTGGTAATGTTTATTTGTAAGCACATTTTGTAGTGGCTCATGTCACAGTGAATAGAGTTGACAGTTGGGCTGATTGCAGGAATATGCAAGATGTTAACCTCATAAATCTTTCTCCACCTATTGTATTGTGTAATTTTTACAAAATATGCAGAAGTATGGTGCAAGAGACAGTTCCATTATTTTAGTTGGGACCATTTTGGTATTGCAGTTAATGCTGATGTATTCAATTCAAAGACAATTATGTCTAGACACTAACAGGGGCTGTTGATTTGACATTCTATTCATAGAGAGGGCACGTGTCATTCAAAAGTGAGTTCTAAAACTCTTCAGCATGGCTGCATTGTTAGTGATGGGCCTTTCCACTTCACATGACTACTATAACTAATTACTATATTTAGTGATCTTGAGATCCTGAAATGAAAATCACCCACAGTTTCTTTGAGAGATACAAATTATATTAATTTTCTTTCTCTTTATACCCAGAATAAACTTCTGTGTTATGACTAGACTCAAAGATGCAAAGTAGAAGTGTTATCCTTGCAAGGCTTGATGGTTTCTCGTTAAATCTGACTTACTGAGTAATCTTCATGATCTTTGACATTTTTAATACAGACTAGTTTTCGTCAATATATAGTTTTGTTTGTCAGGTAACTCTTATTTTTTAAGTTTCTCTGGTAAGTTCTTGTGTTAACATTGTAAGCTCTGCTTTGAAATTGATTGTTTATTGTGGAAATACCCCATGCTTCAGATTGTATTTATTTGCAAGAAGCACTAACTTGGTGTGTTTGTAATGGTATACAAAGTAGATGTAATAATTTTAAAAGTAAGAAGAATTCTTATTTTTCATGTGCTACATCTTAAAATTGTGGGGGTTTTTTCCCTTGAGCTTTTAATGCTGGTTTTTTTTTTTTTTTTTTCCTTAAAGTCTGTTAATTTCAGTGTGTGCTGATTCCTCTATTCTAAACGAAGGCATCACAGCCATATTTAAGTTTGATTGCTTTTTCTGGGTTTAGTTTTTTCTCCCTAAGAATACTTGCCCTAGTGGAATGTCCACCTTTCTTAAGTGAAAGCTAGAGGGACCTTGAGAGTCTGCTGAGTGCATTGGGAGTGTAGCTGTGCATTGGTGTTTCTTCAGAAAGGTGATACCATGCCTCCGAATCTGTGATTTTATGTTGCTTTTTGACTTCTCCCTCTCCTCATGCACCTCCACATTAATCAAAAATCTTCCTTAAAGCACGATACCTGTGTTGACCTCTGGAAGTAGCAACTGTGCATTGAAATTTATTTCAATTTAAGAATATTGCAATATTAACATCTGATTCCTAGTCTGATGATTTTAGAGGCATACTTGTTCAATGATAATTCCAAAAATGCACAGAGCTTTGTTGAAGGACTTGAATTCCCTTTTCTAGATGATGTCAAATCATAAAATGTATCCATGGGGGAATAGAATATTTTGTGTCAAGAAAACAGATCTCAAGGTTTAATCTTGATTCTGCAATGGGACAAATCACCTCTGCTAGAGAACATCTCTAGAAGCAAGAAGAAGATCTGTCTCTCTGTTTTCCCCCCTATGCTGAGTCTCTAGAGCAGCTTGTGACCTATATTACACATCAAATGTTAGAATTGTGTACTCATTGCTTGCTTTAGCTGCAGGTTCAGAAAGTACCCAGAGCAAAGCCTGTGCTGTTGGGGCTGGGCAGTGCTGACCTGGGCAGTACTGACCCCCCTGCACTTGCAAAGATCACTCACTCACAAAGCTCCAAAGCATCTGACAACTGTGTATCCTTTGTGTCTGTCTCTCCCTCTCTATCTCTCTCTCTCTCTCTCTCTGTATCCTCTCATCAAATGGTTGAAAGAAAGCATGTATTCAAACCCTGTGGTTAAAAAGCTGAACGATTGAAGGAGGATTGCAAACCCCAAACTTTCAGTGACATCATCCCATAATTCTGTTTCTGTAGGTACCCTGTGCTTTTGACTGCCAGGTTTTATGTGTCCCTATTTTACTTTTTGTGTATGCAGTGTGAGTGATTGGAGCTCTGTGCTTCTCCAGACACAGAGCTGTGTTGTTTCTTTGGTAAGAATACTGAAGTGTGTAACCATTCACATAGATTCCTTTTCCACCAGCAAATGCTTACCTATGTAAATGTAACATTTGAGTTCAGATGCGAGCACAAGTCAAGAAATTCAAAGATATAGTTCCCACAGCAACCATAATTCAGCCTTGTTGCTGTGAAAGCACAAAAGCTCACACCAAATACCATGCAGAATACTGCATGCATGCAAGTTTATGAGACACAGTTGCTAGGAGAGCCATAAATTTTAATTTCTAGAGGTATTTACATTCACATTTTATATCTCTTAGAATTAAAATCTGTATTTTTTGAAACAGTGCAGAAATGAAGAAATGGAATAGAGGCCATTTGGATTAGTGTATCTTTTTATTTCTTGTAATGTACAATTGATTACTCTACTGTCTCTTTCTGTTGACTTTTATTTTTAAGGGAGTAATATTGAATGTGAAACATAATCTGGTCTACTTCCTTATCTAACTCTATTTTTTCTCTTTGTTTACCCCTATTACTAAACCTGCAGCTAATGGGGTCTACTTGTTTGCCTACCAAGGATAAATAAATCGGATATTTACCTGCATGTAGCCATGCATCTTGCTATTCAGCTTCATCTGTCCCTTAAGGCTCCATGATAAAATATCTCAAAGCCTATGGAATATATTTATTTTCAGTATCTTATAGGGTACTTTTAGTTTCTTTGTTTGCCTGCTAAGTCTCCTGATTTGGTCATCTTAGACATGTTTAGTTATTATCACGGTTGGTGAAGAGGTGGAAGAGTACTTGTTTTGAATTTATATTTTTAATGAGAAAAATGTAAATATTTTTATTGAGGAAAATGTAAATATTTCAATTATGGTACTTAATGAGTACAGCAAATGTTTGTAAATAATATCTACAGGATTTCCAGAAGCTGGTTGGCTGAAATATCTATATGAACTTTCTTAGCCTTTCAGATATGGCCAGTGGAGAAAGAGACGATGATGTCTGAATATTGTTATATTAAGTCCCATTTCCATGGGTGATTATTATATCTGTAAGCTGGATTGAGTATTCATGATTATTTCAAAAAAATTCCCTTTGACTGTGGCATATGCTAATACCTCATATTTTATACGGAATGAAATCATTGTATCTCACCCGTCATTTAAAATAAATGGTAAAAAAGGAAATGACAGAAGAAAAAGAAGGTTCATAGAAGAGTTCCTCTTCAGTAAACGACAAAAAAATTAATTTAGACTTCATCTAGTTTCTACCAGACTGATTTTTCTCAGCCCTCCATCACATCTTAGCCTGCTATATGAGCCTTTTTATGGACAGTCTGGGCAGAGCTGAAAGGCTGATAGGATGTGAAAATGTTCTCCTTGGGAAATCTTTGGATCCTGCCCTTCCCAGATTGTTAGGCAATCTGCTCTAGGAAGCCTGTTTTGACAGTGCCTGTTATCTCTGCTCAGCAGAGTCCTATAGGGACCACCCCTGCCTACCTCAAAGCCAGGGTTAGGGGAATTCACTCTGCAGCCCAGTGCCTTCCCAGAGCTTTATTGTTCTGTTTAATTGTGTTGAAAAGCTAGTTCGGAACTGCACACTGTACTGTACATGTGTCTGAAATAGTTTGTGTGTATGAAATGCAGGTTTTCTTGTGTAAGAATTTATAACCTGAAATTTGAACTCCATCTGAAAATTAAAACATTCACAGTGGCTTAACAATTTCTTACTAGGTAAACACATGAAGATTAATTAAATTCTGACTGCTGTCTGATCAAGAGTTGGTCTAGTCTTTTCACAGTGACTTCACTGTGTCTGAATTCTATGAATTGAGGAAGGGGACTGGGAATTGTGAATCATGGCAATTCTTCAAGGAGCAGGTAGTGTCCTGGTGTTTGAGTGGAATCCTGGATAGAACTTGATTCATAAGGCTCTATGTCCTGCTGAAACAAGAAGATGAATACTCTGGGTGTAGGTTTTGGGTAACAGCTGTGTTGTGATCATCAGCTTCCATCAACATCCTTACAACATTTCTTTTTCCAATATATATATAGGTAATATAGCTTCTCTATGGTGTGAATAGTTACAAGGATGCTTTTGTTTTCTTCTTTCTGTCCTCTTACATGCAGTAGTTGTGGTTTTATTTGTGGAAAATATTTGAAGTGAATGAGTTAGGGCAAACTTCAGTGGAAACTAAGAACTGCAGAGGGATGATTTGAGATAACTGGAAAACAGCAAAATGTTACACTTGAAATTGATTTATTTGTAGTAAATAGAAATGCATAAATAGATACAGATTTGTGTAAACACCAAGTTTACATTTGTGTTCATTACAAGCTGATCAATAACTGTTGCTGGATGACTAGATGTAGTTATTTTATACAATTAATTACTGTGCATACAGGCCCAGGGAAGAGAAATGTGCAGTCAATACTGCCAGGGATTGCTGGTAATCATGATAAGCTAAATTTGTTTTGAGGTGATGGGGGTCCTGTGGGACAAAAATACTTATATGGGAAATTGCTTTCTGTGTAGAGGCAAAAGTGCCTGGTGTTGGGAACAAGGTCATAGTTTCAACACTTACTGCCATCAGAGGAGAAAGTTGGTGTAACTCTACTTATGCAGGTGTTTTTCCTCCACCGTGTCACTTCCTGTGTGTGCATGTGTCCCCAGAGATACAGATTTCCTAATGGAACACAGGACTTTGATGCAAGTGGATGGCCATGTCACCTCACAGTTCTCAAAGGAGAATAAAATTTCCTTGGTGGGATTAAAACCATCTGCTTGCATCATAGACTGTTAGCTATGAGATAGAATTTGATGTTAAATATGTTAGTCACTCTTAGTAGATGGAGGGTTGGTATGTAGAATATACTGTGCCGTATGTTAAAGATTTTTGTCCTTTCTCTTCATTTGAAAATAGGTATCCTTGTCAATTACAATGAGCTGGAAAGAGGCAATTTTTAAAATTTTTCAGTTTAATTTTTAAAGTGTTTGCAGTATTTTCCATTTATCTGCAAACATTTCTTTGGACATCCTGTCAAAATTACCACAAATATATTTGAATTGTGTTTTTAAACTCAGATAAAAGTTGACCGTTCTCTCTTATTGAAGGCAATACAGTTCCTTTTGCAGGATTATATTTCCAGTTTCCAACTTTGACAAACTCCTAACCATTGAGCCTAACAGGTTTTTTCCCCATGGATTGGCTTCAGGCCTATTTTTCACAGAAAAATCTAGTTAAAACTGCCAATTTAGCTTTGACCCTAAGCTTCACAAGAAAATTCCTGGTATCCTTTTGCCCATTAGAAAAAAAAAAGAATTCCATCAACCTCTCCTTGAAAAAACTCTAGTACTTGCATGCATTGAAGGAGGAACTTCAAATTGACAAGGTGAATATAATCAATTTGACTATATTGAAGAGTGTCTTTGACTGTCCCTGTGAATACCTACTCTTCTTTGACCAATTTATAAACTTCTGAAAAATGATTGTTTAAATAATCTCATGTAAGTGTTGGTAGAAATGGGTTGATAGAATTTTTCCCCCCTTTTCTGTCAGCTCAGCATATAGGGATTGTACCCTGATGCAAAGCTGAATTGACCTTTGTGTAATTGCACTTCTGGTCTGATTGAAAGAAGAGATGTTTTTTGGTGTTGAAATATTACAGTTTTCTGTCCTCCTCTTTGAAATGCATTCTCTGTCTGCTGGAAAGGGGCTGAGTAGAGGAGGAATCACTGTTTGATTTGACCTAGAGCAGGTGCTGGCCATCCAGAGTACCTTGGAAAAGGATGCTGGGCTTGAAGGAACTGGCACAGGTTCTGGCAGTGTGGAGCTCAGGTGCACAGGAAATCAGAACTCTGAGTGTGTGGAGGACACTGGTAGTACCTGGTAATCACAGTGACATGCTGAAGCTGCCTGAACAGAGACTGGGAATGAGGTGGAAACATGGGAAGAGGCATTATGAGGAGGGGAGGAGAGGCATGGAGATGAGTCTCCTGCAGGGCCTAGACAGTAACACAGCTTACTGGAGAATTGCTTCACTTCTGGTGCCAGAAGGCTGCCTGGCGTCATTGCTGGCATTGGCAGGGAAGCTGTACCCCACCAAGGGAGTTTTGGTGTGTACTTTTCAACCAGCTCTTCATTAAAAGCACAGACTGGTAAGTTTCTAGAGCAAATAGTGACCTACTTGGTTCAAGAAGCAGGAAATTTTCCAGTAGACCTTATGACTGTAAAATCTGTGAAGGTGTAAGTTTCCTGTCATGTAATGGAATATGTTTCCTTTTTTTAAGAACTTGGAATTTTTTTTACCTTTGAAAACCTCAGAATCACTTCCAAATTGCCATCTGAAGTGTGCAATTGCCTGTGGAGCCTTATTTAAATGCCTGACATGTTTGCATTGTAGTATAATAATTATATTATGATGCTGGTTTAATTTTCACCCGGTTGAGCAGATGAATCAGAGTAGTGAAATGCAGAATACTGTTCTATGAGCCGTGTCTGATCTATTGCAAAAATTGGAAGACATGTTGTTAGCATTCTGGAGAGCTGGAATCTCC
This sequence comes from Melospiza georgiana, assembly GCF_028018845.1. Lineage (NCBI taxonomy): Eukaryota > Metazoa > Chordata > Aves > Passeriformes > Passerellidae > Melospiza > Melospiza georgiana. Next base: position 56,812,996 of record NC_080434.1, read on the forward strand.
TTCCCTGTGGTGAGGTTTATGTGCAAGGTAAGAAGCAGTGCACTTTATAATGTGTTGTCCCTAATTGTGTGGTTTTGATTTTTAGGTATCTAGGTTAGGATGTTGAATTGCTGGTTAGGCCCTCTTGCACTTGGTCAGTAGAAATCCTGTACAGAAAGCTATAAACTATTGAAAATATAAAGGATTGGGCCACAGAATGAGTAGTATGGAGAAAACAAGACAACTACAGGTATGACATTAAGTGAGTTATATCCTTTTAGAGTGTTGAGTAAAGTAAGGTTAAAATTTTGGTGATCCCAGCATGGGGCTGTCATCAAGTTACATGCTGCAGTTTTTAATTTCTGGTTATTTGCATTTGCACTGCTGGCAAATAACTTTTTAAGAATTATGTGTATGAGGGAGAAGGAGAGACTTCATGTAACTACAGAAAATAAAAAAAAATACAAAAAAAAAAACTACAGAAAATAAAAAATAGCTTTGGATGAAAATGGCTTGCTTTATATTTAGCATGAAAAAGAGTACATTAAGAAAATAAGCTGAAGTAATTACAGTATCTTATCACAGTCTCTTGCTAATTAAAAAAATAATGTTTTGACATCTTTTTCCCAGTTACCTTTAGCTGCTTCAAGGGTATGTATAAGTGCAGAAAAACAATTGTGTGAACATAGAAAATGAAAATGAAAGGGACTGAATGTTTTGGATAAATACAAGTTGCAATAAATGACAAAATTAAATGAAAAGGATATAATTTTCACAGATTGCAAATGTAATTATGTTATGTCATAATTTTATAGGGTATTAGCCTTAAAGCAGTAGTTGTGAAAAATAAAGTCAAATTCAGAAGCCATATTTCACTAGGAAACTATATTTAACAATAATAATAATAATATCTATAAAATAATAATTATATGTAGTATTTAAAGTAAAAAAAATAAAATTTGTGAAAGTTTAGCTGCTGTGACATTCTTGTGGCATTGGAGTTCTAATTAGCTGCAAAATGAAAATTATGTGAGCAAGGAATCTGTGGATTTGGTGAGAAATAAAACTTATTACTAGGTTCAGGATACTGTCATACTTCCTTTGTATTCTTACCCTTAAGTATCAATTTGCAATAATGATGCTTAAAACATCCAGGAATGCAAGTGAGGGATCTGAAAACTAAGATGCAATATATCAGATTGACTAATAGATTATGAAGTGGTATAAACAATTTTAACTAAACTTAGTAAATTTGTGTTGCTCTCCTATTGTGTTTTTTCAGTTGGTTAATTTGCAAAATCAGAAAATCTCATCAAGTGTCTCTATCATAGTTACAAAGTCACAAGGCTTTACTGTAATTGTCTGCAGGTGATAATAATTAATATTTTAAAATGCAGTTACTTTGCTCTTTTTAAGAAGAGGAGAAAATCATTAAAAAATGAATTCTATCCTAATGGGACTCAATTTAGAATCTACTGAATGCTACAGTAAAACTTTCATTGACTTCAGGAGGAGCAGAAATGTGACTTTTCATATCAATTTTTGCTGATGAGGTGATAGCTGTTTTTCTGCAGGGATCAGTTGTAAAGTTGTAAAGTATTGCTTGAAACCATGAAGTCGTAGCTGCTGGCTTTGTTCCCCTCTTGCAGGTGGGATTTGGGGATATAGAACATAGATACCTCTCCTTTCTGAAAATCCTGAAACGTCTGCTAAATCACAGCTTTTCAAATCCTCCCAGAGGAGATTTGCTCAGGATTTTTCTTTTAATACATCCAGTAGATGACAAGTAATAAAACCAGGAGGGTTATTTGTTGTATTTTTATGGTTGAGTCTGTCATCTCCCATCTGCAGAGCTGTCAGAGGGTGGTCAGCACTGCCTGCAGTCCCAGGGGTCAGCGAGAGAGCGCCGGGGAAGGAAGGGCTGGTTGTGCTGTGAGTGTAGAGAGGGGGCTGAGGTTACATTATGGTGATTTACGTTATTCAAACGGGAATTCTGACTGCTGCAGCTCAGATGACTCCTAACGTGCCAGGCATATCATGGGTTTAATTATGGGATGTGCTGATGGGGAAGGAGCTGGGGTGGCTGGAGTGTGACACGGCGCGAGCGGCTCCGAGCGCTGACAAACTGCGCTGTTGTGCTGGCCCCTGGGCCCCTCTGCCACCCCGCTCTGGGGCAGTTCCTCACCTGCTGTGGGATTGTGTTTCTGAGATCAGGCCCAGTAATTTGCCTTTTAGCAGAGTAACAACATGTCATGTATAGAAGGAAAATCTAACTGGTAGGTGGCCAGTATGGAGTAGGGTTAAAGTCTGTGTCCTTGAAATACTGAGAAAATACAGCAACAGATGTGCAGGATTTAAACTGGTTATTATTCCAGTCCTGTAGATACAAACAGATAATTAAAATGTCATTTTTACAATGTCTTAATCAGCAAAAGTTTGATCTTCTACAAATACCTTTTGATAAAGCATTTGTTTTTTGTTCACATATGCTGTTAGAATTTTGAATTCCTCTAAGCATTTATATTCTGAATTATATAAATATTTTTCTAGAATCTTACCTTTTTTTTTTTTTACTTCTCCATCTTCTTCATTCTTTATTTAAGATGGTTAGAACTGTGCCTGTAGCCACTTCTTTTTTCCATGTTGTCATGTAATAATTTTCTTAAATGCCTGATTCTGCTCAACATTCAACATGTTTTTTCTTTATTCCAAAAGCTGTGGAAGTACATTTTCAATGGTAGAGGTCTTACACAAGGTGGAAACTGCTTCAATTATTACACATTTTGACTTACTATAAAAATATTTAAACTTTCCTTGAAGACAGGACTTTTTGGCAGGAAGACAGGGTGTTTAAAAACATACATAATAACACCCACAGAAATTCATCCAGCTGTGTGAAGTCCTGTCAGTCTGTGGGTCTAGTCAGAGGCAGGGTTTTGTTCTTGTCAGTCAGTGACAGCTGTGGCCAGGTGAGATGGGCTTTGTGCACATGGCCCTGCAGAGATGTGAGGCAGCTGTGCAAACTCACCACCCAGTGACCTCCAGCTCTTCAGTGTGATTCAAGTTCCGGACGGAATCATGTGCAGCAAAGTCTAGACCAATTGCAACTTTAATGAGCACCATTCTGACATTATTTAAAATTTTCCTTTCAGCATGATACTGTGTAAATATACTAGTGTATAGAGACATATGCAAATACAGTATGTAAACATATTAGATTTTATGTAAAAACTCAAGGTTTAAGTCTCCCAACATTTCTGAATACACTGCAAATTGTCTGCATTTGCTATCATGGTATTCTAAATATCAACAACAGCCTTTAGTAGTTCCAAACCAGTAACTGATTTTAAAAAGAAATAACACAGTCCTTATTTTACAGCTTTTTTCTGTGTACTGTACACCTCTGCAACTGTACAGTGTTTTGTTTGTTTAAAGAAGTGGCATCCGCCTTCAGCTTTTCTTGGTTTTACACTGAAGAAAAGAAAGTGTTTCCCTTTTATGCTGGCAAGAAGGAGAAGGTGAACCCTTCATTCTTTAGGGAAAACTCTAGCTATGCCTAGCTTGAGGAGTCTTTTAGGTCTGCTTATTTGTTGTGCTCACTGTGCCTTGCCTTGGCACTGAAATGTCTGACAGAATATCAGAGATCAGGCAGATGAAGATGTTGACAGAAACCCCAGCCTTTTGTGGATGTGTACATTTCTTCCCATGTAAAAAACAAAGCAGTTCCTCTCTCAGGGCTAACAGTCTTTATAGCAGTATTGTAACACTGTCTGTAGGCATTACCTAAGTCTTACACTAATTTGTGACATGCTTTTTTATTGCTTTTTATCATTCCTTTTCTACAGCATAGTAATCTTCTGAATATATATTTAATTGTACAGTCTTTTACTTTTTTCTCCTAGTTCCGTCTCTTGTAGCTTGACTAGACATGTAGTATTTTACTGCATTGATGGCAGTTTTTCTATAGGAATACTCATGGGGAAAATGTAGAAAATATGCTATAAGTATAGATCAGATGTAGAGTATGAGAAGAATTGAAACCTATTTTACAGTTTTGATTTTGTGTAATTTAGATTTCATATATATAATTTAGGAAATCACTTGTTAGTCTACCTGGGGGAGATACATGTAAAATTACAGTTGGAAACATTGTACTGAGAGTAATTACAAATTGTCACTACTGGAAGATTAATGTTTTTTGTTAGACATGCTGAAAAAACAACATGAGATGATATTAACTCACTGGTGCAGGGAGATATTCAGTAACTTCCAGGAAAATCAAAAAAATCCACATGCTGTTGCCATTCTCTGCTAGAGAAAACACTTATTTAGGAAATACCTGTTTCTCCGATACTTCTGTATAAAGTCTTGCTGACATTTTTAGGATATGTGCAGTGCGTGACCATTGATAAATTAGAGACTATACCTAGATTTTTTTGTGAAAGCTGGTGTGCAATTGATCGATTTGATCTCTATTATTAACTCAATACTAAGTTAGTTTAAAAATAGCTAATATTTGCAATATTTATTGATTTTGTTTCATTATTTTGTTTATGAAAGATGTTGGCAAATGTTGTCACTTTTGATGTCACAGCATGAAGCACTCAGAGAGACAGTGTTGATCAAAAAAAGGAGGTGATTTCAGCAATTTAGTTTGGCCTGCTTCGTAACATAAACTGTGGATTTCCTCACAGTGATTCCAGAATTGAATGAATAATTTTTGACAGAACTAGGGGATGGTTATCTTTTTATCAAGACAGCTTTTAGGTCCCAAAGTCTTTTATTCTTTCTACTTTCAGTAAGAAATAGGGATCTTAATTTTATGAGAGGGCCTCTGTGGGGAGCAGTAGTCCTCCTGTAAGTTTTAATTTTTATGACTAAGGACTTTGAGGAGTAAACTGTTGTTGGCTTTATTAGTAATTTGATGGGTAAAAATTTAAGGGATTTGGCTAATTTACCTTCCAAACCCAAATGTAAGGACATAATTTTTCATGTATTAAGATGCTTTTATCCTTTCTTTTTATTACATGCACATCTGTTCAGTACAATTGCACATCCTGGATGGCTGAGCCTGATTTAACACATGTTAGAAATCAGTGATCTTTTACTTGAATTACAAATTTTCATTCATAAAAGGAGAAATTGTGTTTCATAAATCAAGAATACCACAGAATTAAAAATTCTTAAAAACTCCTTCTGAAGAAGGAAAGAATTCTTAAAAATTTCTTCTGCTGTAATGCCAGCTGGTACAGTGTGTAGATAGTGATGGACAGTCCCCATATGCCATACTCTGTTTCTATTTATTGCACACCACATCCTTGTGGACACAGCCTGGCTGCATTATGGTTGCCTGCTTTTCTTCATCCCATTGCTCTTTTCTTATGTAGTTGAAAAGTTAAAAATGTAACTCATACAACTGTGTTGTGGTCATGAAGTTAATTTGAAATACTGTTCTAATAAAACATAATAAAAATGGGTTTTAGTTCCATAGGGATTGAGTTGAAATTTGGGACACATGTACAACACAGGTTTGTGCTGAAGACTTTGGGAAAATGTCATGTGATTTTTGAATATGTTTGAAGCCAATTTGTAAAACCTAGGCTCTGGATCATACATGTTTATTTGGAAAATCTGTCAGATCTCAGTCAATAGAACATGAAACTACAAGTTATCATCTTCCAAAAAAAAAAAAAAAAAAAAAAAACCCTAAACAAAGCTGGTGCCTCTGCCAGGTATCTCTGATTATCAGCTGAAACCATCATGTCTTTGCTAGGAAGGTCATAAAAGTCCTTTTTTCAGAGGCTGTTGCCCACAGCCTGAGTGCTTCCACAAATGAGTGCTGATTTACTTATTTTTTTTCCTTACCAAATGATCATTAAATCAATGAGATATTTAATTACTGTGCACTGAAGCCCTTTGCCCTTGCCTTAAAGCAACTTACTGAAGTGTGGGATGATTTTTATGGCATGGAAAATGCCTTTACCAGTCTCATTTCTATTGCAGAAGTTTTTCACTTCAGATTCCAATTCCATGCATTAGAGTATAAAAGTTTTAGAAATACCACCTGAATGAAACATCTGTCAGGATTTATCAAAGTTTGGTCTAGCTAATGTTAAAGCCACAGTGGGCCAGTAGGGTATTAAGAGAGAACTGTGCTGTTTTCCTCATAGTAACTACTTCAATGCATTAGGTATTAATCATCAGACTCCTAAATGTTTTTTGATTAACTTTTTAGAGGATGTGTGCTTAGAGAAGACCAATCTTCCTCTTGTGTTTCTATAACTGTTAGTTTGTGTTTAGAGCTTACAGTTCTGTATTTGAATTTTAGAATCTGAGAATCAAGTTTTCTTGAAGTAGTGTTGGCTGTATTTTTCCTGGCCTAATCTATCAGTGCTGTGATAACTGAATCATGTGCTTAAATTAGCTGTTCTAAAACAAGGGGAAAAAAGCCATGTACAATCTGACAGGGCTCATATTGATATTCCTCAAGCGTGATAAAAGGAGAAATGATACTAACTTGTTTTTTTATAGCTCAGTCTAGCTACTTTATGTTTCTACTCAGAAACCAATGAATAAATCATAAGTATTACATATGTGTTAATCTAACCAGATCCTGAAGGAAGAATGAGTAGAGCAGGTATTATTTTTACAGCTGTATTTCATAATTTGAGTTCTTTCCATTTAGCTAAGTATCCAAATGCTGTCTTTTTAAATATAGTGCAGAATTGAGACCTGTGATAAGTGTATTGATACAATACATCAAACCTGTGGTTTTTCTAAAGCCCAAATTTCACTTTTAAACTAGTTTAAAATTAACTTGTACCATGATCCCTTTGGAGAAAGCATGTCTTAAAATGTTCTGCAGTGCCTAGTTAAGTTGTCAAGTTGAAGCTGTGAGTTATTCTCTCAGAACAAGTATTAAATAAAATTGTTAAGATCTGGTTTATGTAAAGATCTCCTTTGTAAGGGTGTGGCTTCCCTGAATTCTCAAGAACTTTGTTCACTGAGTTGAAGCTTTAGTTGTTAAAGAATTGACCTCATAGATTTGGTTTTGCAGCCAAGACTTGGTTTGTGGGTCATGTGGTCTTCTTTTTACTTTGAGGTGGAAAAAGGTCAATTTTTAGCCAGTTTGAATCTAAATTTCTGTAGGACTGCTTTTCACAGCTGCCTCAGAGTTTAAATGATGTTCATAGAAGCAGAAACCTGACTTTTATTTGGATACTGAGTGATTTTGGCTAGTGACAGATGTTTTCACTATTGTCTGTGTTTATTTGATTTATTCACAGATATAGTTATGTATTTTTGCTTGCTTTTATTTATTTAGTCCAATGTGAGATTCTGAATATATATACTTATTTAAGAAACTGAAAATATAGCAATGACTATGACAGTGTAAAAAACTTTATCCAGCTTAGTAACTTACAGAAATACAAAGTAATGGGAACTATCAAATAGAGCTCTAAATGCAAGTGGAAACATAAGTTCCATCTCCAGACTAGTTTCTTTTTCATAGAATTTAATTCTGAACTATAGCAGATATATATTTTGCCTTGAAAGTAAATAAAAAAATATTATATAATCATTTAGGTTAGAAAAGAGCCTTACGATCATAGAGTCCAAATACTAACACTGCCAAGTCCAGCACTAAACCATGTCCCAGGCACCACATCCACTCATCTTTTAAATACCTCCAGGGGCGGTGACTCACCCAGTCCATTCCAGCCCTTTACAACCCTCTTTGGTGAAGATTTTTTTCCCAGTATAATCCTATATTACTTATTTTCTTGCTCCTATGTTCTTCAGTTTATAAAAGAGATGCAGGAATTTTTGCACGATTTTGACTGTTTAATTGAGAGTTTATATTTTCTCTATATAGATGTAAATGATTATCAGGAGAATAACAGATCAATTCCATGCTCAATAGACAAGGCTTATGATTTCATTAATATTTATAGGTTAATACTGTGCTCACTAAGAAATGCCTTCATAATTGGACTGTAGGAAGATTAAGATTTAAGCATGAAAGGTTAATTTTAGAAAGTAACTGTCAAGTTAAAGGAACAGTGTTGTCAGCTGTGGTGCTCACCATTCTGTTCAGGATCGTGTGAAACAAGTGTTGCAGGACTGTTTTGGGGGAAGGGATGAGGGTGTGCACAGTATTCCAGGGTTCAGTTTAGGTGAGAACACAAACAAGTAAGTATGTTGTACATAAGTTCTTATACCTGTGATATCTTGGCAACCGTGAGGAGTTAAAAGATAATTTTAGGTAATCTTCTCATGTTTTCTGTAGCATGAGAATGTTTTATGATTTCTCACTTAAAAAAAGAAAAAGAGGAAAAATTATTATTATTATTCCCTCTAAACACAACAAAAGTACATTTTGTTCCTAAAACATTTTTGCTTGTTTTTCCTTACATAAAGAATACTAACAGTCACAGACAATTGCTTGTGGTAAAAACACATTTCTTCTTACCCAGGGGAGAGAGTAAGAGAGCAAACATCACCTGAAATGACAAAGGATCTAGAAACACAATATAGGGAGGTGTTTCAGATGCTTTGGTGGGGAGGGTAGAAGATGACCTCTACAGATTAAGGGAACAGTGCTTTCCACCTTGTTTCCCCAGTTCTCTCTAGCTTGCTTGATTGTCCTTCACAGCACTATGGAGGGCAGTAGGAGTACAACAGGATAAAATTATCGGCACTTAGGAGCAGTTAAAATCCAGTGGAAACACGTCTCTTCAATTTTGTCTTGATTGATGAGACAGTCTGTGTTTCTCTGGTGGTAATTTGCAGAGAATAACAAACTCAAAACTGTTTCAGAATTACTTGCTCACACTCAATAGGCAGATGTAATTGGAACAAGTAAATTACATTTCAAATCCCCCAAGAATATTTCTTTAAAGAATATATGTAGCTTCAAGTATGGAGAATCATAAGACAAACGGAATGCACAGTGATTACAAGATAAATCCTTTAGTGTACCTAAGTTCTGCAGTATTTTTGGTTATTTGACTTTATGGTTTAGTCCCAGGAATGGTAGTTTGAAGGGATGTTCACATTACATGGTCCAGACTCCCACGTGTAGTGTGCTGCTATGGCAGAAGCTTTTTATGTAAAGATGGGGACTAAAAAAGACATTGAGTCTTTCTCTCATTGTCTGTCACTGCGTTCCCCCCCTCGTCTGTCACCCAAACGTTTTCTGAAGTTCCTTTTACAGTTGTCACACTCATGGCTTCCCTGCATTCCTGAAATGTCCCTTCCTAGACCTGTCTTCGGGTGACCTCTGGTCTCCCTGGTTTTGTGCCCAAGTTTCTGAGCAGTGCTTTCGTACTCTTTCTTATTTGCCCATCCTGGTTTTCATCTTCCTTTTTCTTTTTGAATTTTAGCTTTTAAAACAGCTTTTCAGCTGTTCCTTGAATAAACCTCAATCTGTAGTTCTAAAATCCCTCTTCTCCCTCCTGCTTAACTTTCCAGCCTTTTTCCATGTCCTCAAGCCAGTCATCTTGAGGTCATTGCAACCCAGGCTGCTGGACAAGGATCCCCACCAGTTCACCCCTGTTTGGGAGTGGCAGCTCACACAGCATTACTGCCACTGAGCCCCTTTAGAGTTTGGGATAGGAAGTTGTCACCAATGCAGTCCCACAGCCTGCGCTGCCAGTGTGGTGCTGTGCTGTCCTTTCAGCAGATGTCCCCGTGGTTTAAACCCCTCCCCTTACTTGGTCAGGATATCTGTAGGACATCCCTACCCACAGCAATGAAAGGCATTTCTGTCTTGCTCATGGCTTTGGTCTCTATTTCCTAGGAAAAAAGCCCCAAACAAACAACCCCAAAGCAGGATTTAGTGAGCCTGTGTGCAAATGTGTTCTCTCTGGTCCAGGTTAGGTGCATTCTGCCTGTCCCCAGCAGTGGTTCCTGTCCTCAGACAAGATGTGGTGATTTAAGAAACCAAGTCCCTGCTGGTGACATCCCCTCTAAACACTGCAGATGACTCATGGATGTATTTGCTGCTACTTGTGTCCCTTCTTAAGTAAGGATTTTTTAGATGTAAAACAGCATGGGGACATCTGAGGTTTTGCTGCAAAGGGCAGGACTGTGACCTACAGGGAGATCTGAGTCCTGCAGGAGAAGAGAGCATTTTAGTCTGTTTTCTTTGTTTTCCTTTTCCATCATTTTGCTGTTTTGAGCAGACTGCTTTGTACTAAACTGGATTGTTTGCAGAGCATTGAGTTAGGAGTACAACATCCCTTCAAACTGATCTGCCTAGCAGAGATCAGTTTGTCTGTATTTATCTCATCTTCTCTCTGATTTCCTTCTTGGAGTTTGGCCTGTGGAACCAATCTCAGGCTCTTATGGCCTGTTTTGCTGTTGTGATTATCATCTGGCTGTGTTTTCCAGGAATTTACTAGTTTTCTCATAGGTCTGCTGGCAGGTTGGAGCTGCCAGGGTGTAACATAGAGTCTTCACATTTCCCTGTCAGAGCTGGAAAAACCAACCTCCGTTTAAAAGCTTTGCTCAGCAATAGTGACTGAGCTGGACTGGAGTATCATTCCAGTGAGTTTAGAGGATAAATTTATGAGAATTTACAGAGCTGCTTTTGTGTGGTGCCTAGCACACACTCTAATCTGTCACATGAATCTCTAGGCACTGATAAAGTAGCAGTGCTAAAAGTCACCATTATACAGGGTAGATTTCAGCTTTTCTTTGCTCACAAAGTGTTTCAGCTTTACTTCACTCATTGGAGTGTTCAACAGTGTTCTAGAGACCTCTTGAAGCCTTTCAGAAACTCCCCTGTGTAAGACTCTGGAAGTTTTAGAATTCAAGTGTGGCTTTTGGTTGAGATCTAAAGATGTTTCCCTGATTATGAATTGAAAGTTCAGCCTGCTTCTTTAAATATTTTATAACAACACTCAATCCTGTAAACTTATTTGCTTTTTTGGCAACATGTGAATTCAGCCTGCGCTGTTACAAAGATTAAAAAACCTGTTTAAATAAGATGATGTTCAAATTATCCTTATCTGCCTGAAATATTTTCCCTCAGAGATGGGAAAAGATAATAAATTCTTTTGTTGAAGTTGCTTGCATAATTTTTTATTGTCTGTATGAAAGGCTTTTTGGAACTACTTGAAAGGCAATAAATTAAATTGTAATACTTACAGACCTAGTAGCTACAGTGTCATGGCCTTGACGATGAACATAGCAAAGCAATATTTTAAATAAATGCATTTTTGTTTATTTATATGAAAATAAAGAGGTTTGCACAATTTCTGGATGAAAGAAGTTGACATAAAACTTTAAAAATATGAGATGATATTTTAGCAGACATATTTGGTTTCAAGAAATAGCCTGACTGAATAAGACAAGGTTGGCCACAGTTCCTTAAAATGATCAAAAAAACCCCCAATAAAATATTTAAATCAGTGTGGATGAGCAATAGTTTTAGTTTTGTAAAATGGAACTAAATGTGATGAGAGGTAAAAATATGAAAAATGAGGGACTCTCTATCAAGTAGCTTCAGTAGAATTGGGTGCCTAAGCTGACACAGAGATGAGTCTAAACATTGCTATCTATGACAATTTTAATGGCAAAACAACAACAACAAAAGTATTTTGTAATTGGAAAGTGAATGATGGATGGTTTGTTTCTTTGAGTAACTGGGGATAGAAAAGCAATTTGTTAGAAAGATTTAATGGAAGAGCCATGTAAGGGCACTGGAAGCTGAAGGGACACATTAACCTGACACCCTGCCCAGTTTGGTTTACTTGGCCAGGAATTGTGTGGTGTGATAAGGAGGTCAGTCACCTGGGCCTTGGAGTCTCTGAAACTCAGAGTCTGTATCTTTCTTCCATTGATCTTTACAGAATCAGGAAAATAAGAGTTAGCCACATTTTCCAGTCTTTTGTGCCCTTTTAGGAAGCACCTTCCAGATATTAGATACATTTAGTCCAGCTAGCTTTCAGAGTCCTCTTGCCGAAGATTTTTAAAGTTGTAAATTTCTTTTTTTTTTTCTTCTTCTGAGGGCTTAGGTTTGAATCTCTGGAAAAAATCAAAACAAAATGTGAGTGTTGCTATGAATGAGCTGCAATGCTTGGCTGAAAACACTGAATTCAGAGCTCAGGCAAATGCTGACTAGCTTCTACATTGCTTATTAGAAAACTTGATGTTTTCAGAAGCTTAAAAACACAAAACTAAGATGAGTAAGGCAGTATTACATAGAAAGCTCCAATTAAAAGGAAATATTGGTTGTTCATAGATCTTTTTTTACTTCATAAGGGGTCATGCAAGGTGTGTTTTCTGGGGGCATAATAGACCACTCTGTCTTTCAGCAGTAAAGTTTTTGCCAATTACCCTATCTGTAACCTTCCTTTTATTATGGAAAATTAATTAGAAGGTTCTGGAGGAAATGGGGACTAACTGGGGTCTTTATTTTTTATGGCCTATTTAGCTTTGAAAGCACAAATTAAAGTATTTTTCTAATATTTATAATGAAATCTGCCCTCTCATTCTCCGGTTTCGGTGATTACAAAACAAAAGCCCAGACTGCAGGGCTTCAGCCTGTATAATGAAACAAACAGCAGCTATGTCTATTGTGTCAGCTGAAAAGAAGCATGAAGAATTTAACCAAGGCAAAATGAGACCTATTGAGTCACAAAAAGTCTTTCTGGAACAAAAATGTTGGTGTGCCAACATGCTTGAAAGCTGGGAGCAATATAAAATGGTGAATGCTAATATTACAGGATCTGGCTTCACCTGTGGTGTTGAGTGGAGATATAATTAGAACAAAATAATCTAATGTAATTCAGGTTAATCTTGCAAGGAATGCAGCTTTTAAATATTCTGAAGTTATTTTAAGTGATTAAAATTGCATCAATTTTCATCCTTTTAGTTCAGATGTAGTCAGTTCTCTTCAAAGAAGTTTAAAAAAGCATCAGCAGTTTCAGTCTTACTGCCCTGTGCAGATTGTCTGTGTGTTTTCATCTGACATGGCACTTCCCTCACAGCCTGAGTCCTTGCTGTGAGGTGGGGTAGCACAGATTGATAACCACAGACCAGATGGAGCATAGGATGCCTGGGCAGTTATTTTATGAGACAATCAGAAATTATGACTTTATAATCTTCCCTCTTGCTGTTTTGGAGAGGAGCCATGTTCCTGCTTTTACTGTAAGCATTAGCTCAGTAATTGGTGCCATCAGCTGTAAGTGTGGTGCTGGGGGTAAGTACTGAGATTGCTGAAGACAAGGCTGAACCTGAAGAGCTGAGCTTACTGATTGGAAATAAATGTTGATTGTTTAGCCTGTGCATGGACATACAAATCTCTCTAATGGTGAGTGGAGGCTGAGGAGAATGGAACCCTACCCTGTATTTATTTCACCAACACTGGCAAATAAAGTGAAACAGGAGACCTGTGTGTTTCACATGCTCTTCTTTGTGGAGGTCATGGACAGGGAGCATTAAAGTAAATGAGGGTTTTTCTGCAGAAATATTTTTTTGTTGTTACCCATTTTTAAATGAACTTACTCAGCTTCAGTTTCAGCCTTTGGGAGTCAAATGAAGAAGTGATTAATTTTATTCCAATGCTGACATTTTTACACTTGTAGAACCAAGCTGCAGTGTTTGCCCCAGGTCAAATTTATATATTTTTTTTCTTTATCTGTGTGAACTTTTATTTTAAAAGGTTTTTTCGTAAGTTGCATCTCTGGAATTGTAATTCCTGTCCTTTATGTCTCCATCATCTTTTTCTTTTCCCCGAGTCTGTCTTTCTTCAGCCATTTCTCTCCTTCCTCTTGCAGCTCCCCACAGCTCTTCCTGCTGAAAAGATCAGTGCCAAAATGGTTAAAGTCAATAGTAAATGTCTGCACAGTACGTGGTACAGAGGAGAGATTTTGGAAAGTATTTGTTAATGAACTTCAGTTTTGATAAATGGTTAAAATAACAACATCCCTGAAATTTGTATCTGTATATAAACAAAAATAGTGGTATGAGTTTTGCAGATACCAAAAAACAAATAAAATAAGGCAAAGGTGGTAGTCTGTTGTCCTGTACAGCATAACAAAACAGACCTTTGTGATTTTACTTCCCCTCTGTAATAGCAGAGGGGATTTTCATCTTCAGTAGCAGAGTTGAATATCTTCCTGCCTTGTTCACTGCTAATTTTACCACTAATTTTCTATGCTGGATAGGAGTTCACCTCAGATAACAGACTCCAATTAAAGCTTTTTGCAGGAGTTTGCAGCTATCAATTGCCACTCTACCTACCTCAACCTATGGCTTATAGTGGGGGAAATAATTCTGGAAAATGGCTTCCCTGAGAAGAGGCTACATTTAACAGGCTCCCAGAACAGCTGTGAATTAAAACTGTACAGATTCCCTTCGTAGATATGACTAGATGTATGGCTGTGTCTCTGGAGCCTTGTACAGTTTACATAACTAGTCACTCTGCTTCCCCTTTCAGTCTCTGGCTTTTCTGCTGTGGCTGGGTTGAGAGATACCCACTCTTCAGATGGTTTGGGTGTGATTTACAAGCTGGATCAGTCAGCATCTGGTCTGAGTTTGTGAATTTTCCAGATTATATAACGATTGTCAGCTCTCAAGTACTGTTGGTGTTCAACAGTCATCCAGATCTGGATGTGAACACCTCCATATTTCTTTATGAATACTTGTGCTACTTTTCTTTGATTTATAACTGTTTTAATTTTTCATTTCTATTCCTTCCTCCTTTTTTTAAACTTTTACAATTAATTCAAAATAAAGTGTGGTGCAAATAAGTTTTCAAAGTAGAGATTCTTCTTTATCAAGTTTTTCTGTTCTAAAGTTTTGCAGGCCTATATTTTCAGACTTTGATGGTTGTTTTCTGAAACCATGCAGGATTTGGTTTCAGATAGCACAGCAGGTAATTTCTCTGTTGGAAGAAGAGGTATCATGTTGGCCTTTTGTATGTGGTAAAACACAAGAATTGAAAACATATTTATATTTCTCTACTGTATTAGGAGAAAGTTGCTTAATAATGTGGTATATGTTCAAAGATTAATCACCCAGTAAATTTTCTGTATTGTTTTGATATATTGCATTGATCAAAATCCAGGATTATTATCCAGTGTGATGTTCTTCCAGGATATTGAGCCTGTTCATTTGAATTCTTTGGTCTGTCTATTTTTATAATTACTTTTCTGTGTCTTTTATTATGACTTTTGAATATGACTGGTTTTGGTAAATGCTAATGTTATTTATGCTTCAGAAAATGTAAGTTCAAACATCAATCTGGGCAAGCCTTTGGGCAGTGCCTTGGCAAAGTGAGAAAAGTAATAATAATCAAATAGGCAAAAAGACCAACCAGAGGTTAGGGATGAATTTAAAAGCAGTGAGTATTTTCTTTTTTTAATTAAAAGCAAATTCTGAATGGATTTGTCTGGAACGTAAAGTTCCTTTAATATCTTGAGACTACTTATTCACTAATTTACTGATAACTGATTCAGTCTTGTTTAAAACAGGATATTTTTGATTAACAGCAAGTAGTGTTGATTCCATTCCATACAGTTTTGTTGTCACTGGGGAGCCAAACCTGCTTTCTATTAGCTACAGCATTTTCCTTAATGGGCCTGTACTCACATGATCTTTGCAACTACTGAAAACTCAGTTTTCTGGCCATCTATGTATAAGATATTAAATTCTTGGTTTTTACTTGTTGCCTGTTTTATGTACAATAAAATGTGTTCTGAGATTGAGAGGTGTCTTAGGGCAGGAGCTCAAAGCCAGACAAAGCAGAATTTTACAGTGCTCTCTACTGAAACATAATGGGGCTTTTTCCTCATATAATTAATTCATTAACCTAGTATAGGCAATGAAGATCTTATGTTTACTTTTAATGAAGCTGTTACCAATGTGTGTGTATGCTTTGACCTTCTGTGAAAGGAAGGAAGGTGTTGGAAGGTGTATGAGCTTGCCTTGAGCTCCTAGATCATGCTGAGCTGGGAATGCAGATGGAGCTGTGGTAAAGTGTCAGTACCAGTAAATAAAAGGGACCAGGATTTTTGCTTTGGCTCTAAAGCCTAGAAACATAAAAATTTGCATCTTAATGGCTAAACTTTTTTCCTCTCCAAAGCAAAGTTGCATGATACATCTGAACTACCCGCTGGTTTGGTACTTGGTCTGGGCTGTCCTCAATCCATTCCCAGACAGTGCAGGAGAGCACTAGCTGACTGGACAAAAGCTGTTCAGGGAGCTGTTGTAACAGCTTAATGGAACATCAATTGCATGCCAGCACCCAGCCCCATGCTCTGTCTCTAGCTTAGCAATGTAGACAAAGCCACAGTGTCTCCATGGTGCCAGCTTGGCTTGATCCCACACTTTGCTCACTTGATGTGATAATTCAGCTCCTGCCCTTCCTTTTGAAGTCGTTCCCTTGAAGACAAAGCCCAGACACAAGAGGTGGAGTGTATTCAGGATGTGCTCTGGGCAGTGTAGATGTGAACTGTGCCAGCCTTGGCTGGGCTTGAGCTCTGCCCCTGCAGTACTTGCATCTTTGTATGCCCTAACCTGACCTAGTTCTGTGCATGTGCCTTTGGCAGCATGCTCTTATTCTGGGGTTGTGCAACATAGCTTTCATAATTTTAAGGACTTTGATCTGAAAAAAAAACGAACCAAACCCAGCAGAACAACAGTCATTGCATCTTGAGGCACCATATATAGCCCAGAAGGGTTATGAGCCAGGTGCTGTGCAAGGTGGATGTGAAATGATCTGAACTGTGCTTGTTCACGGCAGTGTGGATGGGAACCAGTCAGCTTTAACTGGAGTAGGACACTAGACTGTCTCCATTTCTGGTCCACAGGCACCCTAGAAGGATGCTGCTGGTCATAGCATGGTTCTGCATGGGGCAAACTGTTCTTGTTAATAGCCAGCAGCTGTTCTGAATGCTGCCATTCCTTACCAAAAGTTGCAACATACTAATGTTTAGACTTAAAAGCCCTAACTGATCTTGCATTTAAAAAGCACTGCATTAAACTCTGATATACTCTAATTAGAAAGCATTTCATTTCAAAAAAATGCAACCCCAGATTTTATATTTTCTGATTAAAATAAATGGAAGTTGGGCTATAATTGCTCATGCAGAAGTGTCCCTTTACATACTAAAAATGCCCCGACACACAGCACTTTGTGGAACATTCCTGCCATGGGGACATCCAATAGTTCTCATATGCTCAAGAACAATTGGATACATTCATGGAAGAAAGATCTGGGAGAGACTGGCAGAAGTCCAAAAGCTGTATTCGGAGGTAGTCCCTGACCTACAAATTGCTGGAGCCCAGGAAAGGCTTTTCTATGCTGTCCCTGTTTTTCATATTCCTCCTGAGACTGCTGTTCCTGTCAGGGTACTGAGATAGAGGGATCTTTGAGCACATACTGCTGATTTGATGCTCTTATTTGCAGTTCCAATAATATTTGCTTTTGCAAGTGTTGAATATTCACTCTTCTTCATACTCAAATATATTCAGTCTCATTTTTCTAAACCGAACAGCAGCTGTTTAAAAAAGAAACTGCTGTAAATGAAAAGCAGTTTCTGAATCTGCATCTTGTTGACATTGTCTTTTACAGAGCTGGAAACTTTGTCATACCAAGCAGTATTGTGTAAGAGAATTATGGTGCACAAATGTTGCTGCTAAGCATACAAATATGTACCTTTGTCCCTTAGGGCTGATCTTCTGAAAGACACAAACAAAAGATGACTGTGGAATGAGAATGTAACCTATACAGTGCATAATAAATAATTGGCACATATGGGTTGTATTCAAGCGGTGGTATTGGCATTTTCTTCTTTTTGCATGTTTTTTATATAAAACTATAAGGTAAGGAGGTTTTATAACGTTAATTTATATGTTTGATATATTGGCTCTTTAAAACAGAGGGTTTGTGTCCAGAGCTGAGTAAGTGAGGAAGGAGGCAGGAGGGGGAATGGGCCAGCACTAGAAGCCAGAGGAATTTCCATGAGGAACAGAAAGGACATCCCATGGCTTTCACTACCCCTGTGCTTTCTACATGACACCAATTGTAGCACCAGGAATTCTGGCTTCTAACTGCAATTGTTGATTTTTGTTTTTTATTTTTTTACAACCATCAGTTATGACCGCAAGAAAACAGAATTGTGGCAAAACTTTGCTATTTGACTTGTGCTGCATCATAAATATGATGAAAAACGCTTTGTACCTTGTATTGAGCATGTTGTAACTTCAGAAGGAAGTTGCATTTGAGTTACACTTGCAGATTTAGATATAAACTGCTTTGTCAGTCTCTTTCCTTTCTGTTATTGAAATTTTATGGACATAAGTTATGATTTTCTGCTGAAATGGTTTTCTGCTTAAAATTCCAAGGCTTGCTGGCATACCACCTTATGCTTTGGTAATACTATGGTGATGAGAATTACTGATTTTGTATTTTTGAACCCTTGCTGAGCACCTTTTTCTTTCTTCCTATAGTGGTTATTTGCTTAATGCACGATTGTTTTTGCTAAACTCATCTTTTCATAATGCCTATTGATTTTGAAGTGATGCTTCTGCTCTTTTCCCCCCAGTTTTTTTGACCTAATTGTATCTCTTGAGTATTGCTATGGTAATAACTTCTATTTTCTTTATCTGCTGTGTGTATTAATTTTAGTCTGTACTGATTTTAGCTATAACAAAAAGAACTAGAACAGAAGCACTGACCTATTTGTATTGTGTTAGATAATACACATTTTCAGTAGAAAGCAAGGTGCATCTTCAAAATAGGTCATGTCCTGTAGTCCCAAGTAAAGTTTATGTAAAGTTCAGTGTATTTTTAAAAATGAGAAACAAAGGCCTCACCTCATGATATGAAAGTGAGAAATACATCTATAATTGCACTGTCAATTTAAAAATTACATAAAAGTATTTTTAGTCATGACAGTTAAATGAGGGTCTGTTATTTCTGCTTTCTCCCTGCGACAGCATTTCCAAGTAATATTACTGCAGCTGTTATTTAGCTGAAGTGACATGAAAGCCATCTCCCAAATCTGTGCATGTAGTAAATACTCAGATTTTCTACAATATGTTCAGTTATGTAATGTGCAATTTTATACACCTAGCTTAAATGCTACTTTAAGATAACCCTCCATAGCGTGTTTAATATTGATGGTGCTGTTCTAAGGAATTCTCCATAATCTCCATAATGTTCCAAAAGTGTAGCTGATTTGAAACGAGTGTTTTACAGATAAAATAGTGTGTTCTAAATATACTAAGTTAATGAAAGATGCTATATATAAATAGTATTAGTAAGATCAGTGTCCTCTCTGTCCTTTCAATAGCAATTTATGTTTTATCTTTATTTAATATTAAATTCTGCATCTTTTGCCCTTAAAAATATCTTCATGCAAAGTGTGTTACTGAGATTAATAGCTGCAGAGGCTGCTCCCAAGGCTCTGAGTCCTTACACTTACTGTGAAATCTAGAGGCAATGACTTTGTTAAACTATGGTGCTTCTTTAAGAAGGGAAAATAACTTTTGTTCTTCTGTTTAGCTGTTAACATTTTATAGCTGTGCGACCATGTCATGGTTTGCTCTGACTTCTTTTTCGTTCTTGAAGTTCCCAAGGGGAGCTCTAAATCCCTGTTCAAATGTGTTATTGAGTTAGTTATAAAATCTAAATTTATCTTCATCTTTGCAATGAACGCTGGAGTACCTAAGTTCTCTTACTAAGAAAGAGGTTTCCATTGTTCATTCCAAATTGTCTTTGGAAACTGCTAGATACATTCAGCTGTTTCTTCTGCAAATTTTATCAAGCTTTAAACTCTATTTTATTTTTTAAATTTGTCATTATGATACACATATATTTATATATTAATATAAATTATATTATCTATTTTCTTCAATATAGATATTTCTCTAATCACTGGTACCTGGAAATGTATTTGGAAGCTGAGAAGACTTGATTTGAGAGAATCTGTTCATATGGTAAAGCTCAGCTGTTTCTTTAGATAGCTTAAAGACAAATATATAAAGAGACCTTTTATTGCATGACAAATATATAAAAAGACCTTTTATTGCATCTTTGTGTTGTCTATTTTTAATATTATTTTTAAGACTTGTCCCTGTCAGACTCTGTAGAAATATGGTGCAACTCTCCTAGAATTTTTCTGTCTTCCATCATAAGTTGTGATTCAGTGCCTGAAAGAATCAAAGAATCACAGAACTAACTAAGTTTGAAAATACATTTGAGCTCATCGAGTCCACCCCATGACCTAACTCCCCTTGTTAACTAGACTATGGCACTAAGTGCCACATCCAGTCTTTTCTTCAACAAAAAAGATATTGGAAAAAGTTCTTTCATTTAGGTACCAGGTATTCTCCTTTACTTTGTATAGCACGGTCGAATTGTGCATAGTTTGTGTTTCAGGGTTTACTGCAGTTTTTGTTTCCTGTTTTTACAGGGAGTAAAATTGCAAATTTGGCACTTTATGATGTGTAAGAATTTTCAAAATGATACTCTCAAAATAAGTTATGCAACTTTTGTAGTTTGAGTCTATCTTTTGTTCTCTTCTAGGGCTGGGCACAGGCTCATAAAAACACTTGAATTTTAGAAATGTGGGGTTGGTGCCAAGTGTGCCAAATTGGATGCTCGTTTGTACAAGAACAAAGCAAGAAGGGACCCAATCTTGCACAATCCATGCAAAAGTTCCTATAATATCACCCTGCTTCCAGAGGGAGTCCTTTCTGAAATCTGTGAAGGTCCTTGGGAAATTAGTAAAGGGATCAGTCCATGATGTGGAGCCTTGATTTGTTTGTGATCAAGCTGCTTTGTTGTGATCAAGAAGGGATAAAAACCTTGATAAAAAATATGATGTAAAAAGTAGAACAAAGCACTCTGTTTTGTATAATTACAGTTGCCTTGTTATAGTTCAGTTTGAAAATTTATTTATATTTATATTTAGAATATTTAATTCTTACACAAAATTAAAATAAAATTTTTAAAAATTCTTTTTTAAATAGCCCTAATCAAATAATTAGGGCTATTTCACATATGCAAGAGTGTTTAGAACAATCTCAGTTCTCATACTAATCAGCTGTGTCTTCAGTTACAATTCGAATGTTTACATTAAAATGTAGTTTATAATTACATTTGTAACTTTTAAACTGTTTGATCTGAAGACATTTATGAAGAGTCTGCAAAACTTGACAGAAGCTTACCAAGCAACACAGAGATCAGTGACAGCACTTTGGGTGAAGAAATGACCAAATCAATCAACTTATCCTGGGCACCCTTGGCTTTTGAAGAAGTTGTCTTAGAGCTGTTGCTTCAATGTGCTTCACACCAGTGAAGGGTTTCATGCTGTTTTTCCTTATCAGTTGTGAAGTGGTTAAACAGTGTGCCCTGAATGAAAACCTAATTTGCACATTATTTTCAGTTGGGCAGTATTTCCCCTTTCTGTTGTGTGGATGGGCTCTTGAAAGCTGTTTCCTTAGATAAGGCACCCACCTCAACAAAAGAAAATCCTACAAAGAAAAAAATTGATTGGTCTGTCCCTGGTGCTCTCTTTGGCAGGTGTCAGTGAGAAACTGCTGGATAGGGAAAGGAGTAGAGAAAATACAAGATCTTATGAAAAATAAGATAATATGAGAAAAAGATAAATAGCTTACAAAGATGTAGCAATTTTAGAATGTTTTAATATGTAGCAATATAAAACTTTGAACACCTACATGCCAGGCAACAGAAAATGTGCCAAAATGCACTGAATATTCTGTGTAACAATCCTTATCTTCAAAATCCACTGCATGAAGATTATGGGCTGCAGGTGCAGCTTTGGATCCTCATGCATAGCTTTCAGTGGTGTAAAAAAAACCCCTGGAAATAATTGTAAATGCACTTTGCCATTAAAAGGCAGATTGATTGCATTCATTTTCTATATTTTAACAAAGTGGGGCAGTTGGCTGCTAATTATGAATAAAGACATAGCATTTTTTTAACCTCTTAGTCTTCAGGTTTGAGTGTTTATTTTAGGGATTAAACTGGAAGAGGTTTGGAAGCAAGCCAAGTGTCAGTGGTGTTACTGTTATAGACTTTATCACAGCAGCCCGTATGAAGAATGGATCTGTCTTCTTGCACTTCTAAAACAAATCCAAGTGGTTTCTCAGGTTTTGTCAGTCTACCTTGTCTGTTGTAGTACTCCTTCTTTTTCTTCATCATGCAGCCAGATTCTCATGTGAAACTCTTGACTCACAGATGGTCATATTATCAGAAACTGGTTAGCTTTAGTTTTGGGATTTTTGTGATTTTTTTTTTCACATTAGCAGCATATGTCTTGTAAGTTGTATTTGTGAGAAGACACGATTCCCTTATCCTGCAAAGCTGAGAATAATAATCTGAAGTGTGAGGCCTGTGAAAGGTACAATTTAATATGAGAGAACAAAAATATTAAGATTCTTGTAATGGAATGCACTAATCCATAATATATAAGTATTGCTGGAGAATGAAAGCCAGAGCAAAATTCAGTACTGATGTTTCTAAATTCCGAGAAATGGTAATATTTTAAAACAGTAATATATATATATATAGGGGCTACTAGATGACCTTTAAAGATCATTTTCAATCCAACCTTAAATAATACTCATTGAGTTTGGGGATTTTTTTGAAATATAATTTTTATTAGCAGCTACATTTGCCATTTGATACTGTAGAATTGGTCTCTCTTGTTTTGGTACAGAATAAGTAATTAATGAATCATCTGTTCTTACAGCTAGCCAATTTATATTTTATGTTGCCAGCTGGTTTATGATATGTCAGAGAGACAGAGAAAGGTACCATGGGTGTACTATATGAAAAATACAGGTTTTATCTACTGTTACATAGACACAAACTAATCAGAAAGTGAAATTATGACCTTACATTACTGAGGATATTATGAAAACTGCGTGTTCTAAAAATTATGAAAAACAGATAGCTTGTAAGCAGAAAAGACCAAAGCATTTCCACAAATGAGTGGAGAGTTCTGTAACTGGAAATGGAGTATTGAGTTACTCACCAGTGATATTTTTACTGGCCCCCTTAACTGGATCGTCAATGTCATATGTTGGAGGTACTTATATTACTGGGTGTTCTCTTTAATTTTATCATTTTTACTGTGTCAGCTTTTATTATCATTAACAACTAGGCTCACAGGCTCAATTGTGTCCCAGCAGGATTTCAGATTATTCCTCAAATTACAGCAATTTGTCATAATGTCAATGTTTTTTAACCTCTAACCCTAGGTTACCTACAGAGGCTGCAGAGCCTGGATTTCACATGCCACAGATTCAATTTATATTGTGTGTAAACAATTACAGGGCCTCACAAACAAACAAAAGGCAGCCAAAGTCAGAACTAAAGGTCAGGGTCTAGCTTGTCATGAATCCATTCTAATTGCATTTTTTCCCAAACAGAATAAAGGCAGTGCAACAGCATCAGCTCTTGGCCACAAAATGTAGAGGTGAGTCAGGCTCTTGTTAATGGCAGAACCTCTACTGGTGGTGGCAGGAATAGAATTTGGAAAAATTGCTGTGGCAACAAGTATTTCTCATTATATGTGACTGTATATGTGACTGTAAAAGTTTTCAGGGGTTTCGATGGTATTGTAAGAGAGAAACAAGCAAAATTATCTTGAAGTTGAAAGAATGTTCTAGTTCAGGAATACCCAAAGCTAGGGAAGGGAAGGGAAGGGAAGGGAAGGGAAGGGAAGGGAAGGGAAGGGAAGGGAAGGGAAGGGAAGGGAAGGGAAGGGAAGGGAAGGGAAGGGAAGGGAAGGGAAGGGAAGGGAAGGGAAGGGAAGGGAAGGGAAGGGAAGGGAAGGGAAGGGAAGGGAAGGGAAGGGAAGGGAGTGACTGTTCATCCTCTGGTAGCTCATGTGAGTCCTCAGTGCTGTGGAATGTGGCAATGGATGGTCTGAAAGCCCTGAGCCAGCCCTGCTGCCTGTGCTGGCCAGAGCTGTCTTACAGGACCCAGCAGTGCTGATGTTTGCCCACACCAACAAGATGCAGGACAACTCAGCTGCACAGTGGAGGTTGGGGCAAATTTACTGTATTCACAAAATATGTGTGAGATGTTGGAGTGTCAGAGGGAGAATTGGACAGTTAAATGCATTGTAAAATTGCAATTTTAAAAATCTACTTTTATTCCTTTGTTATTATTTCAACTATTGTTGAAATATGTTGACCTGCTTGTTTCTTTCTTGAGAATGTAATAATGTGATATTATAGAATATATAGTTTACTGTGCTTCCTCTGAAATGATACTGTATAAAATTACTGGTCTATTAATATGTTTTCTGGTAAAATTGAAAAGCTCCCATCATTGGCACAAATAAAAGATAAATCTTCCTGGTTTATTACAGATTAATTGAACAATTAAGAAGCCACTTTTAATTACTGTCCCAAGGAGTTATAGAAATTACACTTCTAAGAGTGCTACTGCTGAAATCTTTGGATTAAATTTCTTTAAATAGAACTATGCAAATTGCATACTACCAGATGTTTCAGCCACATCATATTTGAAAGAATTTTTTTATCCTATAGCTGCATGTTCAAATTTGTAAAAGGGCTTAACTGATATGAGGATGAGATTTATGGTTAGATACTACACAGTGCTTAGCTGTATGCTTAAATATACTTGAATACATGGAGTCAGCTCATAGGGCGCCACTTCATGGAAATGGCTAAATTTACCATGTTGCTCTCATTTCTCCACTGCATTTCTGAAACGAAGAAATTACCTTGAAAGCTCAAGCCAGGCTTAGAGTATTTCTTTCATGCATATATTTATCCTAACAGAAAATGCAACAGTATTTCCTTTTTGTTATGTTTTTGACACCGTGTTAATGTGGGTTAGCTTTGATGGAGGGGGTGTGCAGCAGTATTATCTGGCAAGGAAGAATCATTTTACAGGGAGATAGGATTTTTTACCAGTTTATACAGTTCAACAGTGTTTATGGGCAAAGCAAAGCAATGACAACTAAAAATCAGTGGCACTTAGCTATGGGATAATCAGAACAAGTCAGGATCACGAGCAGTGTCAGCAATCAGTGAGGCAGGGTGTGAGGTAAGGATGGCAGTGGGGGTGTTGACAGAGGAATTCTGTAACTAAAGAGATTACATAAATGACAGTGGGTATGAGGAACAGCCTATAGTCATTAGCATATGTAATTTCATCTCCTCTGGAGATCCTCAAAAGCTGTCTGGATGCAATCCCAAGTAATGTGCTCCTGGGGACCCTGCTTGAGCAGGGAGGTCGGACCAGGTGACCTCCAGTGCTCCCTTCCAACCTTAACCATTCTGTGACTCTGTAATTTTGTGATTATGGTAGACACCTTTACTTTAAGGTTTATGCCCTCCCAACCCATAAGATACACCAACCCCCTCTCTTACAACCTGCGCTCGTGGCCTGAGGGATCAAAGGATATCCCTCCTGGTGTATCAAGTTTTTTCTCTGAAAAACCTTAATGTCTCTACAAAGGGTCAGTTTTCTGCTGCTGGAGTCTGCAGTGTTTATCCTCTTCTGCTGTTCCCACAGTGTTGACTTTTGAATTTGCCTTTATTTCTGCCAAACTGCCATAACCACAGCTCACTTCCCTGCTTTGCTGGACTACTCACTTGTTTTAGTGCTTCTGTTCTGTCCTCGGATTGCTGGTCACTGTGCCCTTAGGTATTGTGTCTCATAGATAGCTTTCTTCATGCCTCCCCAGGTAGCTGCTCCATGAAGCTTCATTCAAGAGAAATCATTCTCTTTTCCTTGATTTATAATTGTCTCAAATATACCATTATTTCATTACGTTTCCCATGCTTTGGTCCTTGCCTTGTGCTGGCTCAGCAGTTCATTAGTGGAAATTAGTTCATTCTCTTACAGACTACAGATGTGCTAAGGCCTAGCATTTATGCTTGCTCAGCAACTATGTTAATCCCTGTCTAGCTGTAAGTAAGGTTAAATATAATTTTGTAGAGTTCAGCAAAAGTTATACTATTAAGTGGCCACCCCTTCCCTTCCTTTTTGTTTAAGTGGTTAGTGAGGCACTGGGTCCTGGTTTTCCTTAGCAGACCTTCCTTCTCCAGCAGCAGTTATTGGCCTCTGTTTGGTGAGGGCTCCTGTTTTCCCCTTTGCCAAGTTGAATTTTCTCTTACACACTGTTGCATGCAGTTGTGGTTCCAGATCCCATTCAGGTGACTGTTTTTCTGTTACATAATATAATTGTCAGTGTAAAAACTTGAAACTGACCTCAAGTTTGGCTCAAAAATTTCAGATTTCCTGGCCATGGTGAGCATCTCCATCAAAGACACAGACGTGCTCATTTTGCTTGGGATAATTTCTGGTTCTACAAGTAACAATTTTTTTTGTATTTAATTGTTGCCGGGGGCAACTTAAGCAGGAAATATGGTGAATGTCTGTGACCGTGGTCACAGGGTTTGCAGGATGAGAGAGACGAGATTGTTGGCTCCATGATGAGAAGGCTTGATGTATTATTTTATGATATATATATAACACTATGACTATACTAAAAAGAGTAGAAAGAAAAGGTTCTCAGAAGGCTAGCTAAGAATAGAATAGAGAAGAATGACAACAAAGATCTGTGTCTCAGCAGAGAGTGAGAGCAGCTCTGCCGTGAGTGGTCAGTAAATACAAACATCCACAGGAGACCAATCACGGATCCACCTGCTGCATTCCACAGCAATAGATAACCATTGTTTATATTTGTTGCTGAAACTTCTCAGCTTCAGCAGAAAAAATTCATCTTAATGAAAGGATTTTAATGAAAAGATGTCTGTGACAAATGTCCATACTCAGATTTTTTTTTTCCCCTTGAACTAAGGGAAATGATACTGTATTTCCCATATCACTTAGCAGCACACAATTATATAAATATATATATATATATATATATATCTAAAATGTATATAATTATATAATAGGTGTATTCCTACACACGGTCTAGATCTTATATCAGCAAGCATGTCTCTTTTGTGACCTTATTTGAGATCTCTAAGCTCTGAAAAGGATGTTTGAGCATTTGTGTTCAGTGTTCCTGGGTGCTGGTTCTAGGGAGCTCCCCTGGCTGGGAGGTTTCCACGCTGGGTAGGCAAAGCACTTCACCCCACATTTCCAAATTCTCCTTGGGGCCAGGCACCACTGTTGTTTTCATTGCAGCACTTAATTTGTAGGTGCGTAGTCCTTCATTAGGTTGCAAAATCAATTAATAGCTTTCCACTTGTACTCTCCATTGTAAGTTTTCCTATAATTTAATTTCCACTTAACTACGTCTTGAGCCAAAATAAAAATGATTTAATTTGATGTTTGGGCTTCTATTCCTTTCAGCTGGTTCCTACAGGAGTCTTCTCAGTCATTGTTTACTTTGGAATTCTCAAATTCCAATGTCAGATCACCTCTGTGATTTGTTCAGTTTTTCTGAATTTTGATTGCTGCTGTTGGTATGAAGGTGGCCAGAAGTGGAACAGAGCTTAGGTGCATTTTCTGTTTACTGCAAAGTACTATAGGATTTCATACTCCTCAAAATTCTGCAATGACTTGCAAACTTTTAATGTTGTCCAGTACCAGATTTCTTTCTACATTTCTGCATACAAATTACTTTTTTTTTTCCTCACACCATTGAGTGCTTATGTGTTTGTTTCCTGTGGGTTGGTGGTTTTTTTTCCCATTTTAAATGGCTTGTATTTATTTTTAGCTTTTGTTTTGCCAACTAAGTATTATTTCAGAATTCTCTCTCAGCTCTTACAGCAGGTGCAGCATTTGTTATTGTACATCTGATGCTCCAGCAGTTTAAATATTTGGATGTTCTGGAGGAAAGGCTAACAGCAAAATCATTGTTTATATTGACACAACTAGTTTTTTTCCTCTCTCTTGAGGCTGTTTTAGCAATATTGCAGTAAATATTATGTACAAGAAAAGAAATCTAGCACTGTATCCTTTTTAGAGCAGCTTTTTGTTTTGCTTTTTTGTTTGCCTCTGTGGCCCAGGATGGCCAGGATCTGCAGGTGCTTCAGATGGCTGGATTTGCATGTCACCTTAGCTATTGGAGAATACAAAAATATGCAACTATTTTTTGTGGTGTAAAGTAAGGCTGGAGAAAAATCTGCATGCATTATACCTATCTGAATTAATTAATTACACTGCTGAAAGGAAGGAGTCAAGTTGAATGCCCTGTCAGATGCCATGTAATTATTCTACAGTCCTGTGAATAACAAAGTCTTTTGGGCTAAGTCCCTTTCAAACTGACATCTTTGTATGACTGTGTATAGAATTCAAAACCAGTAATAAATGATCCTGTATGTTGATTTTATTTCATAGACTTGCCATGGGCAGGAATTGTTCCTGAACTATTATTACCTGAAATATTTTGAGGTGTGAATTAGCAAAATGTTATGAAGAGTGCCTGTGGTTTGCATTTTACCCTAAGTCTGAATATAAGCTGCTAGTTTGATTTGATTTTTAATTATTTTTTTTTTTAGTCTGAAAAGTCAAAGAATCAGAATGTCAGGGAAGTGGAATGGGACTTACAGATCATAGTCCCAGCCCCTCCTGCCATGGGCAGGGACACCTCCCACTAGACCAGGCTGCTCAAGGCCTTATCCAGCCTGGCCTTGGGCACTGCCAGGGATAGCCAGGGCAGTTTCTCCCTGGGAAACCTCTTCCAATGCTTAACCACCCTCACAGTAACAAATTTCTTTGTAATATCTGACCTAAATTTCTCATCTTTCAATTTGCACCCTTTTCAATTGCACCAAATTGCACATGCAATTACTCCTTGTCCTTTCGCTATAGTTCCTAACAAACTTCTTAGAGGTGTTACAAATTCTCAGCTTCTGATATTTTATGATAGGCCATATTATTTAAAAGAATTTCCATTTTCCTCACTTGATTTTGTGTGGAAAGTTTGTTTCTTTGTATTTGCTTTGATCTCTTTCCTCTGGATTTTTTTTTTCTGTTGAAGTTGTTCAAGCTCCATCTCTCGAAATTTCTGTATCTTATTGGCTTAATCTTTTAAGAATGCTCAGTTTTGGAAGCTGTCTTAGCAAGTGTTTTCCTTTCTCTGTGGATTGACTGTGTAGTAGCCTGACCACCCAGATGCCACACCAGGGTACTGCTGAAATGTGTTTTGGTCCATTGCTGTTCAGGAAGGAGGAATATAACCCTTAGCATGGGTTGGAAACTGCTCTCACTCGCTTTTCTCCCTCTCTTCCCAGTCCCTTTCTTAGATAAATATGCACACAAATAGATCTACACAGTGTAAGGAAGTTCTGACAGTGCCTGTATCCCTGCTATAAATTCCTTTATCAGGCCCCTTTCTGATCTGTATTTTAAGCAACATTTCTTTGGATTGTCCGGTACCTTCAAGTGACAACTTTATAATTATTTTGCACCATGTATATATGTGTAGGTTCTTATTTAATTTCTTTCCAGGATTTTCAGTCTCAGCAGGCTTTATGCCCCACTCCAGAGCCTGACATCTACAGAAGTTATTTGGGATGTGGGTCATCTTGTCTTAGGGTATGAAGTTAGTTTTGTAATTGCAGCCTTGCCTGGCTGTGCAGTGACAGGTGCTGTCTGGAGATCATTTCTGGCAGTGTGCTGGGTGACTTGCTGGGGAGGCAGCACACAGCTCTGGCCTGAAGCTCCTCTCTTGTGACAGCCCCATCAGCAGCCTCTGGCACTGTGTGCTCTGATGCCTGAGATCTGTTCATCATGAACAGCCACTGAAACATTTCCTTCATGATTTCCAGCCCTTTCCAGCAGAACTTTAACTATCCTTCTTAGGATCTGCTTCTGCTTTACGAATTCATAATTTTTTGGTTGTGTGGGTTGGTTTTTTTGTTTTTTGTGAGCAAGAAAGGCCATAACATAAAAATTGTAGTTTGAATAAACTATATGCAGCATGATTTTAAAGGCTTGCTTGTAGAGACATGCATTTAAAGAGGTTTTCTCCCCTGCACAGCAGGAGAACATGGTAGTGAGCTTTACTGAAGTTGCAGGGCAATTTGGAGAGAGGATGCTGTCATAGGGTGTGCCTTTAGAGAAAAAGTGACCCATACACACCAGACAGCAGTAACAAAGTATAAGCTGTATCATACATTAGGTATGAGGCAACATGCAAGTGATGCTGTATTTAAGTTAATTAATACCTGTATAAAGTATTTTTAAAATTAATTACATTAGCAAAATTAGTAGTAGGCTTTCTCCACCAATGCAATGATATGAAACCTAACATACTATTTCTTGTTTGGAATATGTTTATATTTGTAGTAGCATTTCAGTTTGAGAAACTTGGGAGCAGAGTAACCTCTGTAGAAAGTAAAAGGATAATTTGGAACCATTTGTTTAAACACTTGTCCCCAAGCCTACTGTCTTCCTCAGGCTTTGTATTCCTTTGCCCACCAAGGTCCCTGGCTTACTTGGCACAGTGACAGACTGTCACTGAGAGATTTTCTATGTGAAATTCATCTTGAGCCATTCTCCTGTGTTTGTTCTTTTTTTTTCTTTTACTGTGGTGTTGTTTGCAGTGGAGTAAATAATCTGCCTTGTGTTTTAGAGGACACAGAAGCTTGTTTTAGAAACAGATGAGCTTCTTTAGCTAGGAGCAGTGTCTCATAAGTATCAGCATTGCCCAAGGGTCCTGCATCAGTCTCCATGTGATGACTGCAGTAGAGAAGACAGTGTTTATGCTCTTGTAATTTTTGGTTTAAATAGGCAAGGCAGTGGAAGAGGGAAAAAGAATAATTAAGATAAATGATGTGGCTAAAGCCTCACAGATGGCATTAATGCTTGGTCTTTAATTCTTCATCCTGTGCTCTTTCCCTTAGACCACCCTTCCCATTCCTGCTGCAGTTGTTGAATTGGCCTAACTTTCAAATTAGTAAGTTCTGGGAAAACTTCCAGTGTCTCCTTTTGGCATCTTGTCTGTTCTTTCTGCTTTTTCTTTCCCTATGGTTTTGCAGCTTTGCCTTCCATCTCTTGCTAAATCTAGATCCCACTGAAACCTGCTACAGTATTCTGAAATTTGCCAATTTAAAACTTGCCCCTAGAGTGTGCAGAACTCACTCCTGGAATTTGTTCATGCTCTGGTTACCTGCTTCCTTGAGCTCACTAGCTGATAGTTTGCAGAACTTGTTTTAGGTGTGTTTTTAAACCACAAAAGGAGCAAGCAAAGGTGCAGTTGCTGTTTGTAGCACAGTTCCAGGTCTTTGGCTGCAGGCTTGCTCAGGCAGTCGGTAGGGAACTGTTCCTGTTTCCAAATTCTTCCTTTCTGCATCGTGGGCACCTGTGTGCAGTGCCCAGACTGGATTAACACATCATTATGGAGCACAGAGGGGGCTTGGTGTGCAGCTGCTGTGGTAGGATGGGAAACCTCCACTGCAGCCAGAATGATGCAGTGGACCCAGAGAGGAGCAGAGGGGCATCCTGGGGCCACAGGGGTGTCATAGCTCAGGGCATCTGATTTCCTTCAGGGAGCCTTCTTGCAAGATCCTTATGTCCAAATATCCTGGCTGCATTCTCTCAGTTAGTAAAAATCATTAAATCAGGCCCAGAGCTCTTCAGATTGTTGAGTTTCACCACTGTCATCAGCACATCACAGAAAAATAAGAGCAAAACTGCTGGCTCCTCTGTGAAAAGCTGTGAGTGTGGGGTGTATTCAGCTCATCCCATGCTCTGACTTTGTGCAAACCTTGAAGTGGCTCTGACTCAGCCCAGGATCCTTATGCAATGTTCACCTGAACAGAGAGGGTGAAAGACATTGACAGAAATTGGCTTCTGTAATTTAAATTACTCAATGATAACTTTTAATTGCTTGCTTTCCAGAATCACCAGCTGCTTGGAGGCATTAGTTTTACTCTGTGTCTGGAGTATGTAGGCTGAAAATAAATTACTTCTTCTGGGCAGGTGTTATTTTTAGATTTAACACAGCAAAAGGTAGTGTGTTGAAGATATTTCCCCTTTTTGAATAATGACATATTTTTCCAATTGTGATAGCAGCCATTAGTTTTTTTTCAAAATTGTTGGGCTGCATCATAATTTTAAATAAATATTAAATGTAACTGAAGACTGTAGCAAAATATGAATTAAATGCTGTAAATGTAAAGATTCCAAATGATTACTTGTGAGGTGTTAAAAGAAACAAAATCAATTTTTACTTGAGAGCTGTGATTGATATACTTTTTGTTCTCTTGCTTTTTACGTTAGCTTTTGGCAGTATCTATTTGCTTTTGTTTAGCTGTCAGAAATAATCAAAAAAGGAACTGCATGGTAGTAAATATAATGTATATTGTATTGGCTATTAAACAAATACAAAAAAGACTTCAGAAGGACTTGAGAAGGAAAACTACACAAACTCAAGGGAGTGAATTTGCTGTCTTATACCTCCCTGAGAGCTGAGTACTTCTCTGTTAAGCTGAGTAGATCTGGAGGAAGGCTAAGGTTAAAATGTGATAGGTTTTTATCACATTTTAATTCCTTGTTGCTTTTTCCTTTTAAATGAAAGTATTTTTACAGAAGTGTGACTGTACTATACAATCTTATTTTTGTGGATATTATGAATAAACAAATGAACAGCAAAACTAATTTGCCAATGTCCTAACTGGAGAAGTCAGTAGCAGGGTGTTCTACATCTCTGTAAATGTATCAAAGGGAGACAATATCTGTATTATAAACATGTTTTGTTGGTAAGCAAATTCAGATTCAATGAGCTGTGATTGTCAAGGGTTGGCTAAACATTTTGCTGGATTTTTTTTTGTGGCT
Source organism: Melospiza georgiana (assembly GCF_028018845.1). Classification (NCBI taxonomy): domain Eukaryota; kingdom Metazoa; phylum Chordata; class Aves; order Passeriformes; family Passerellidae; genus Melospiza; species Melospiza georgiana. The sequence goes on from NC_080434.1 coordinate 56,845,742, forward strand.
GACTGATTGTATGTGTTAGCTTATTTGAAGAAACTTTGCACTGTTTTGCGCAGTTTGCTGATACTAAGATATGGTTAGAAGCAAATGCTGTCAAAGCTCTTAAAACCCTCCTCTGATGTCACAAACATTAAATTAAAGTAATATTTTAAGATAGTCTGCTTTTGGTGAAATTTGTGCAACTTCTAAGGGTTTTTTTTTTACCATCACAGTCTTTAAATCTCTTGTGCTTTACAAATAATTAAAGTTCTGTGCCAATTGAAAATTCAGTTTCATTTCATTTAAAGCCACTGTTAGATGAAGAAAATACTTAAGTATTCCACTACTATTTTTTTCAATTGCAGTTCAAGCTTAGTTATTCTAATTCAGATGGAGTGATGAATTTGGGGTAAAATGGAGTAATTCAGGGGTAAAATGGAGACTTGGAGTACCTGATGATGTTTTATTTCAGATATTAATATTTACTAAAGGTTGTGCTCTTAGTGTCTGACAAAGCTAAACAGGGGCTCTTCAAGAAAATGTGTTTAAGAGAAGAACATAAATGTTCTGCAGGAGCAAAACAGGATGGCCGTATTCAACAGGTGTTTATAAACAGGATTACACAGCAACCTTTAAGACAAACTGCCTTCTAATGCCTCATTCCTCCCTCTCTTCTGCTGTAGAGCTTCTTGCTGGAAATGCAATGAGCAAACATGATCAACAGTCATTCAGCCAAAGATTTGTTCTATCTTCTTCAATTCCTTACTGTTAGACTACAGACTACACTGTTTCCAATCCTTACCTTCTCAGCTCCATTTGTCATTTGCATCATAAATTGGTTTTGATTTCTGCCTCGGGGTACTGGCTACCTCTGGCTACCATTTCTGTGGGGTTTTTTTTGTTTTTGTTTTTGTTTTTTTTTGTTAGTTTTGTTTTTTGTTTTTTGTTTTTTTGCTTGTTTGTTTGTTTGTTTTAGGGTTTTTTTTTTTGGTTGGTTGGTTGACTTTTTTTGGTTTGTTTTTCCCTTCTACCTTCCCCTTTCTCTGATTCTTCTTCCCAAAACAACAAAGGGAAATGTAGGTTTATTCCTCTCTTTAAATATTTTCTTTCCCTATCCTGTGAGATTTTTCTCCTTCTGGCACAGATCCATTTTTGTTTGTTTTGCTGTTTAACTCTTCTTTTACTGACACCCACAGTCTGTATTGGCATCTGTGTCATGCCTGCTCTTGCCTTTTACTTTCCTACTTGACCTACTGGCCAGTCCTCCTCCTTTTATGTCTAAGCTTGTTTTATTCTTGTTATGCAGTTATTTTTCAACCTCTTGAATCCAGTTTATTGCTTCTTTGCACAGTCTCTAATGACCTTCTTTTGAAGAAAGTTCTAAACCAGGACTCCATCCTCATTACTGACTCCCTGTTTACCTAAATGTCACTGCTGATCTGCATGTAGCTTTTCTATTTTATAGTTTACTTATAAATTCTTTAGTATAGGACACTGTTATTTCTCTGTTTGTACTGTATTTAGCTCAATTAGAGAGTTGTTTCATGAGTAGCATTGTGGACTATTATGAAATTCCAAATAACTGATACACTTTTGATTAAAGCTTCCTTCCTCACCACCTTCTCCCTGGGTATTTGACCAGATCAAATTACATAGGTTATAGGTGGGATTGATAATAAGTAGCATTTTAAAATGGCACAGCTAGTTATCTGCAAATGTTGGCTCACAAATTTGCATTGTGCTACAAATTTAGAGCAGAGTTTTGCTAATCTTTCTCATGTGAACTGACCTACTTAAGTCAGTGGAGTGCTAATATTTGCCACACAGTAAGGATTTGGCTCATAATCTTAGGGAAGGCATTTGCATGCACGCTGGGAATATTGTCTAGGGTTTTTGTTAAAGGCTTCCTCCTCATTCCATTCCCCTTTATGAGATTGTTTTTAACTTAAAAATAAGAAGGACCAGGTGAATGTGATTTGACCCAGTTGTCCATGAACCTCTCCAATGGTGAGTAGAGAAAATTATCTCTGGATGGAAGTTAAAATTTTGACTTCACAAAAAAATGTCCACTTTGCTCCTAGGAAAAATGAAAACACCTCTATCTGCTTAAATTACACCTAAAAAATAACCAGTGTAGGCTGTAAATAACAGACCATAGAAATAGTAATGTTTGAAGTGATTGAGGACAAATAAAAGTTATTAGTGAGTTTTCCTGGAAGAGCAGGAACAACAAGAAAGCCAGAATTTTCTCAACCACCTTGGTCACATAAATGTAGAGGTATTTATAAACAAAATGGTTCCAGTATTTTTTTTACAGACTGTCAGTGTGACTTTTTTGATGTTGTACTCATCATTTGCATAATATATTATTTATTTATTTTCAATAATAATTTTTCCATGTGATTCTTTTTCTCAGGAAGGACAGAACACATGCTCATTTTCTGTGTATTTGAAGATAGAAGTTGTTCCTATGCATTTTTACTCAAATGTGCTTCTTGATTTTGGGATCAAATGCCCTGCAGGGTGACATTTCTTTCAGTTTTAGGAATCATTACAGTAATAGGAAGAAGCTTCTCAGTGTTACCTTCACAAGGGAATCCATGCTCTGTAATACATAAGGGACAAAAGGAAGGCTAAGGAGAACCTCCATTCCATGTTGGATGCAGGGGGAAATAATAGTGACAAAGAATGAGGAAATAGATGAAGTACCTAATGCCTTCTTTGCCTCAGTCTTTAAGAGCAAGGCAAATTGTGTGTGGGTACCCAGTGCCTTGAGCTGAAAGACAAGGATGGGGAGCAGAATGGAGCCACCATAATCCAAGGGGAAATGATCAGTGCCCTGCTACACCACTGAGACACACACAAAGCTATGGGATCCTGAGGGATCTGAGGGAACTGAGGGAGCTGGTGAGGGTGCTCATGAGGCGCCTTCCATCACCCACCAGCAGCCCTGGGTAACAGGGAGGAGTGGGTCCCAACTGCCTGGAGGGCAGCAGGTGTGAAGTGTGATAGAACCCATCTATCAAATGGGTTCAGGGAACTAGAGGCCTGTCAGCCTGACCTCAGTGCCAAGGAAGGTCATGGAGCAGATTGTCCTGAGCAGCCTCAAGCAGCACCTACAGGATCACACCCAGCCAGCCCAGGTTCATGAAAGGCAGGTCCTGCTTGACCCAGCTCATCTCATTCTGTGGTGAAGGGACCTTGCTGGGTGAGGGAAGGGCTGTGGATGTTGCTTACATGAACTTTAGTAAAGCCTTTGACACAGTTTGCCACAACATTCTCCTGGAGAAACTGGCAGCTCTTTGCTTGGATGGGTGTGTTCTTTGCTGGGTAAAAACCGGCTGGATGGCTGAGCCCAGGGAGTGGTGGTAAATGGAGTTAGAGCTAGCTGGCAGCTGGTCTCCACTGGAGGCTTTGATTTGCTGTAGGGCAGGGCGGCTTTCCAAGGGATCTGGACAGACTTGTGGAAGGGCAGGCAGTTTGCAGAGATGCTGAAGGGAGGTGACTTTTGACCCAGACTGGTGTAACTACTAAATAGTTGAGAGTAAACTGTTGCACTCTTTGCCAAGGACTTCGGCAGAGTTGGGATTTTGTGTGCACTGTGTTATGCTCATAGACCCCTTTGCCTTTGGAGAAACAAATCCAAGGTAAGAACATAATGTGTCAGGGAAGGGCAAAATAAATCATCACATAGATTAGAACCATGTTGTCCAAACTAAGGATCAGCATTTGCAAGGCTTCCTTCCTCTGTTCTGAGGAGGACAGGGCAGATACTGGAGAGCGGTGAGTACTGCCACAGTAGTGACTGATGCTCTAAATGCAGAAATAACATTCCTAGTATTGTAAAATGTGTTCTGTATAGGTGAAAGTACAGAATAACTTCTCTTACTTTCCCACCTGCTCAAATGCAAAGGTTTTACAATATTGTTAGGCTGGAGATGGTTCTGCTTTGTTTTGCTTTATTACTGAGAAAAAGATGGAGGTCATTCTGTTGCTATTCTTCTTTCCCTTCCAGCCTTGCTTAATCCTGAAATTAGATGTTTATTCCTGAGCAGGTTTTTATGTAGTTCTCTACTTTTTTCAAAGTCACGTGCCAGTTTGTAGGAATAGCAGGGTACTTGAATTTTCCTTCAAGAACTGTATGTCCTAGGTCATTAGAAAGAAAGAAAAACAAATACAAAAAAAAAGATAAAAATTGATCCAGTGTTACACGAAATACTGTAGTAATGGCAAAAACTGAATTGTACTTTCCATATTCAATTCCAGGGCCTAAAGCACAAGATTCTCTCTCTGTTGGTTTTGTGGTTGTGCACACTCTTATCATGCTGTAGTGGTGGTTTTGGTATACAGCCATTTGCTTTCTCTTCAAATATTTAAACTTCAGTGGTGCTTACCTTTTCTGAATACATATTTTCTGCAGCAAACAGTTTGTGGTTTCTTGAATAGATACCAAAAGCTAAAGGAAACTGTTTGTTCACTTGAAAGAATTTTGCTGTAATATACACCATTAAGCATTTGGAATAAAGAGAAAGCTTTCTTTTATAATGCAAGTGAGTAATTTTCCTCTTGTACTTATTTTCATATTTCTGCATATGTGCATTTCAACACTGCTTTTCCAAGGTGATGGGATAATGAACTGAGAGAGTAGCAGGTTTAAGAAAACCAATGACCTGCAAGCATTCCCTTTGTCCAGCTTTTCTTTCCTGTACAGGGAAGCCAGAGAGGTGGTTCTTAAATACTTTGTAATTTTATATTTATCTACAAAACTGAGGGTAAAAAAAGATGAGTAACAGCTATTTTATCTTATGTCCTCTGAACGGTTGCCTTGCCTCTGACGAATCCTTTTGCACAGGCAGATATGTGGCAGTTTCGGTAATATTTGTAGAGGCTGACATTGAACGACTGTTGCTCTTGCTGCAGATGTCAGTGAGACTAGCACAAAACCGCGGCCGCATCTCCGTGTGCAGTACGTGTCCATGCAAACGCCTTTCATCAGCTTGAAGTTTCTTCTCCCTCATCCCCTCCCTCAGCTCTTCTCCTTGCCCATCTCCGCGGCGGAGGAGCTGAAATAATTACCTGCAGTGTCATTTTTCACTTTGCTCCATGCAGATGCGGTGCGGTTGGGCCGCGGGCGGGGAGGGGCCAGGGTGATGCAGCACGGGCGTGTGACACCGGCGCGGCTCGGCACGGCACGGCTCGGCTCGGCACCGCTCGGCTGCGGGCGGCTCGGCACCGCTCGGCTGCGGGCGGCTCGGCACCGCTCGGCACCGCTCGGCTGCGGGCGGCTCCCGCTGCTGCAGCCGCTGCGGGGCCACTCGTGCTCGGAGTACCTGCGACACAACTGGGCTATTCTTTAACTGTGCGAGAAGTATTCCCTTCACGCAAGCTCCCTGCTGGCTTTCTGCATCCGTAATTTCTCGGAGCCGTTCTTCCCCTCCTTCTTCTTTTTCCCTTTCTCCCCCTTTTTTTCCTTCTTCTATTTTTTTTTCTTTTCCCGCTCGTTGTTCGCCCCCCTCCCAATGTGTGCTGCCTCAATAGCCCTCATTATGCTGTGCTCAGTGGCCCGGTGTGTTCCCCGCCTCTGCTAGGCAGTGGCAGCATGGATGGTGCTCTTGTGACGACCTCTGCTGATGCTATCAGTCCACTGCGGATAGGCATGCTGAGTAATCCTGCTGTAAATGGGCGAGGACACGGACACACGGAAAATTAACCACAGCTTTCTGCGAGACCACAACTATGTGACTGAAGGTAACGTAAATATTGTCATTTTTCTCTTCTTGCATTGCATATTCTATGCTGGGAATGCACTGTCATGTTTGGAGATGCAAGCTGTTCTTTTTTTTTTTTTTTTTTTTTTTTTTTTTGCTTTTTTAAACGGGGGGATTTCAGGGCGTTTTTTCTGTGGGATGTAGCAACAGAATCTGTCTCAATTTGCTGAATCCCGAAGACATTCTGTCATGCTACAGCAGCGTATGAAAGTACACGGGCTGGAGAAGGTCTTGCATTGTGCTGAGTTTCTGCTAGTGAGGTGTGCAGCACCTGGCATTGAATGCTCACTAGCTGCAATGTAGAAGATTGGAAGCACTTCATTACTAAAAAATAATAATAAAAAGAAGGTTTGAGAGCACCAAAGTAAGAGAAATAATCTGTAAAGTTAACTGTTTGCTGGTGTAATGAAGGTTATGCATCTCATTTTGGTAATTATATCCTGAGCATTACAGACATTGCTCAGTTGATTGTTCCCTAGAGAACTGTATACATTTAGAAGGCATTTAGAAGGGATATATAAGCATCATCTTTTGAAATGCTGCTGCTTGCTTTCTGTTCCTTGTGCAAGGTACATGAGAAAAGAAAAGGCACCTTCATTTTAAATCATTCAGTGATTTGTAGGTTATTACATAAAAAGGAATTTTCCTGCAGGTGACATACCTTAAATGCTGAGAGAATTTACCTTGAGAACGTGAAATGGTTGGGTCAGGTACTGGTCTGTATTTCCTTGCCAGAAAGTTGGTTTAAGAGTAGGCCATTTTAAGATTGATTGAACAGGAGAAATGTGTTTGTAGGTGCTTGACTTTGCAAATATATCTGTATGTGCAGTTTTAACAGCACTTTTCAGCAGCAGAAACAGTAACTCACTGTAGGCTTATATAATATGAACATACTTAACATCAGGGTCAGCCAATACTCCTTGAGACACAGTCTCCAGATTCTGTCGTCATTTGATCAATGCTCAGTCACTTAATACTCCCATGCTGCATCCTGAAACGTGATCAGCTGATGCTCTCTTGATTATTGATGATTTGAATTGTTTTAGATTGGAGAAAACAGTAGATGATTTTTGTCATGCCAGGACCACAAGGCAGATTTTTCAGAAGAAAAACTAACAATGCTGTGTACTGTAACTGTTACCAGTGACTGGTGTAATTGCTAATTTTGCCTCTAGGACATTCTTTGCACTCTGGTTCATGTTTTGGTGCATTTTCAAATTTGTTTTGAAGTTTTGGGGGATTTTTTTCAGAATGATGATTTATGTTTTGAGATGCGGTCACCTGTTTGAAGGAACTTTGTTTAAATTTGTAAATTCATGCCTTGGATTCTGCAAAATGCTCAGTATAATTACTGCAGTGTACTTGATACATGGTGAATTTCAGATGTGCAGCAATGTTAAAAATTGAATTTTCAAGTCTCTCTTGTTTTGTGATCTGAGGAAAATAATTAATGGTGGATTTTTCAAACACATATTCTTCTTTTATATGTCATGACTGTTCTAAAAATTAGATGGAGATTTTTAGTAGTTTTTGTGACGCTGCTGGGACAAGTGTTAGATTTTTCTAATGTTTTATCTTCACTTGATACTTGCATCATAAGGACTGGATGTTCTTCTGTTATTGCACATGGAGGGGCTTGTCTGAAATGGGTAAAAATACAATTTGAATATCAATGCTGACCTGTTTTATATTTTTTCCTGTGATCAGAAGTCATCATGAAATATGTTGGCATCTGTTCTTGAAATCTTCAGTAGCAAAATATTAGTTTTTCATCTCTGACTAGTGTAATTCTTGTTGGGAATGCAGAGTTTGTCAGGTGTAATAGAATTCTTCACAGCTGTTATTTCTGACATTGCCACACCTTTTAAAAGCTCTTGGAAATCATGAGGGAATGGGTTTATCTGTGAAATTTTTCCAAGGAGACCTTCAGATGCTCGAAGAGGAGCATCACGAATTTTATTTTCTCATTGATACACTTAGTTAAAAATGCATAATGAATATATTAGTTAAACTGCTGCTTTAAATGTGCTTTGTTTGTTCTTCTGTGGGATTTTGTATTTTTTTTGTTTAAAGATTTGGCTCCTTGAAAGAACTTTAAGACTTCTCAACTGTAAAGGTGTGCAGTCCTTTCACAGGCCTTATATTTGGTCCTGGACATTTTAAGTGCAGTATGTAGCAACAATAGAAAGGCAGTATTGTGTTACCTTGTTATACTTCTTTGGGGTCCAATCCAAGTTTTTCTTTGGCTTTTGTAATCCATCATATAAAATGAAGAAATGCTTTATGTGGTGTCCAGTGTGTTAGAGAAGTTACAATTCCTTGTTGTTCGTGAATAATCAAAATTTTATCTCATTTTCACAGTTTTAAAGTCTTGGTAAGTGGTGTCCTCTATCCTTGTTATTCCATGCAGCAGACTACATTAATTTACAAAAGGAGGTATTTCTAACCCTTATATGTACTTTCTTCCTGTAACTATTTGCTGAGTAAAGTAAAGCCAGCAATAAATCATGAAGATGTAGGTTAACTATAGCATTGCTTTACTTCTCTACCTGGTTTACTTTTTCAGTGATTTAAAAAAGCCCAGACAGTCAGATGACATATGAATTCAGGGTATAGGAAAGCTGTGAGCCAAATCTGATTTGCTCTGCTCTCGCTTGTGGACTGAAGGTGTTCCTAACAAAACTGCTTGCTTGAGCAAAGTCAAATTTCATCTCTTTGATAGGTCATTATTTTCTGACATTGGGATTATCTGTAGCAAATTTGGCTTTACCTTGACAATGGAAAATTGAATTGGTTTTTAAATCTCAACAATTTTTTGATTTGTTGTTATACTGTAACTATTATACTATAATAGGCATTATAGGCACACATATGACAACAGTGACTACCTGGCCCTGTTTCTCCTCTTGCATGTGCACAACTACAATGTGGCATTAAAGCAAGCAGAACATGAATAATTTTGTCATTTAAAGTCTTTAAAATTATGTTATGGTTGCACAATGGAAAAAGGTGATTTAATTCCAGCTGCAATATACAGCAAATTTTTCAATGATCACTTTCAAAAGTAGCTTTTGAAGCAAACTGCTTTAATTGGAGTTGTTTGTGTGAGGAAAATAGAAAAGATCTGGTATGGCTTGTAAAGAAAGAGAGAAAAAATATCTGAGGCTTAGAAAAAATGAGCTGTGAGGAAAGATTGAACTTCTTTGCAAAGGTGGTGAAACACTGGGATGTATTGCCTAGGGAACTTGAGTAATTTTTATCGCTGAAGTTTTTAAAAGCAGGTGACATAGATGTCTGTAAGAAATGACATGGGGATAGCTGAGCCTCCCGTGGGGCAGAGGAATGGACTAGATGACCTCTGAGATCTGTTCCGGCTTGTGATTCATTGCAGAGCTGTGTTTTATCTTAATTGCCTTTTGCACCACAGCTGTGGGAACCAGTTGCCCAGGAGGTGTTGGGTCAGTAAAATGTGTTATTTCCACAGCAACTGCAGGAGCACTGAGGAGAGAGGAGAGGCACGGGAAGAGAAGATGGGTTGGATGGGAGAAACATGATCCTTCATTACTGTACAGACAGAGTCTGTGGGGGAGAGAGCAAGAAAATTGTGAGCTGGGGGAAGGGGGATAAAGGAGGCTTCTGTGCTTTAGAGGGCAGAGGATGTCCTTCAGTCCTAGAGTTCCCTTGGTGTTACCTGTGTGTAAGATTAATGGTAAAACTGACAGGACTGCTGATACACTTGGCTGTCACAGGGCCTTGGGATCAGCCACACAGGATCTGATTCTGAGCAGTGAATTGCCTGGTGTGGTTGCTGTGCACCTGGTAGGGACAAAAAGTTGCAGGAATCCACGGTGCCACTCCTACTCAACTGTTAGATTAATCCCATGACTCTGTATTTTACTGATTTAACGATTAACAGAAATAATGAGCAAAATTTGCTATTCTTGCCAAACTGTGTTAAAGGATGTGTTTCACCTCCACGATCCCTAATTTATTTGGAGAAATTCTTCTCTGGCAATGAAGACGTATTGCAGGTTGCATCCAGACAAGTCTAGCTGTGAATTGATCCCTGCCTTTTTATGGAGTATTGGGAAGGAATAAAAAGATGTTTATACATCCAGTTTCTGGAGAGACACAGGTTCCTCCCCTGGTCTAGGCCTGCAAATGCAAGTGGAGCCAGTGGAGTTGCAATGGTGCAGTGGGGCAGAAGGTGACCTGCACTATCTATACAATTATATGGCCAAATTGTTCCATTTGGTTCCATATGGCTTAACTTCTGTGAAAAAATTAATCATGTTAATGGTGTATTAATACCCTAAAATATGATATTTGAAGAATTATGAGAATTAGCAGTGCAGTACAAAATATATTGAATCATAAAATGAGAAATGTTTATTATAGAGGATAAAGGAACCCTTTTTTTCTTAATTATTGTAGAGAAATGTCCTCTGTAGATAATAAAAACAGATTTGGGGGCTTTTTTTTTTTGCTTTAATGAAAAAAGTTAGTATCTCTCTTCTTCAGTAATCAAAAATAGAGGAAATTATCAATTTTCATCTGCCAAAAAGAAATTTATTTATGATCTTTTTTTTCATAAATATCTCAAATATAATTTGAATTAGACTTGAATACCTGAGGTATTAATTGGATCAATATAGCAAACAAGTAACACTCTGCGGCTCTGGCTCTCCATTGGTCAGTCTAGTTCACTGATTTCTCCTTATTAAGTAAAGTACAAGAGGTAACTCTTCTTTTGAACCTCCAGCAATTCAGGATTTATGTTGTGAATATTGATGATATTTAATCTTTTTACAGAAATAATTTTGAAACAGTTTTAGAATTACCCTGGAAATTATTACTCATTCTTAGTGTAGTCACTTGTGTTATTTTTTTGTCTTGAACTGAGGGTAAACAGGGGTAAACCTTGTCAAAGCATGACTTTGCCCCTTGTTAAACAGGATATAGTTATGTCTTTCTGTGCATGGATTTGGTTCTTTTATTCACAGTGATATTCAGATGAATGTTGTGAGTAGCCTTGAAGATTTGGATTAGTAAGGTTTATTCCATCCAAGTGATGTTGCTGACTTTGTAATCTTTATTCATGCAGCTTAGTTGGGTGCAGCCACAGAGGCAGAGCTGGAGCATTGCTGCCCCTCTTGCTTGCACTGCAGTCCTGTCCCTTTGCTCACTCATGAAAACCTGCAGCTGGATGTGGGGTTCAGCATCCAGGAAAACCAAACATTGGTACTGCCTGAAGCTTGGATCTGCACAGCACAGATATTTAAGGCAATGTCTGCATGGGTGACATGGGCCTGCAATTCTCTAACAGCCAGAAAAGGCAGGATGGATTTAGCCAGAGTGTACTACACTGTCAGCTTGCCATGATGCAGCACCAGGTACATATTCAAAGTACTCCATTCATGCTACATTTATTAGGCTCATAATATTGTTGTCTCTATTTTGCTTGCCAAATGTACTTGATGAAGAAATCATAAATCAGGATTGGGGTTAGGATGTTGATCCTAGGCTGGGATTTTGGAGTTTCTCAGTTTGCTGTTCCCAGCTTTCCCAAAGAGCAGGAGTGTGCTAGTGTTAACTTGTTGCTGCCTCCTCAGAAGACCTGCCTCTTCAAGGAGTTTTAAGGACTGGTTGTTAGACCATCCTGAGAGGGCACTCAAGCCACTCTGAGCTGCAGGAGGCGTTTCAAAGGGGTGCAGTTAACTGGGTTTGGCTCTTCATTTAATGTCATGTTCTCCACACAGCAGTTAGTCACCAGTGTCACATGTACCCTTAAAGCTTTACCAAGTGTGATTAGGCTGGGCTGCAATCTTCCTGTTTGCCAAGGAATAAATCTCTGATGCTGGATCAGTGGTTTTGGTGGATTGCCCTTAGGGACTGATGGCAGCCTTGGCTCTCTCTGCATGCATATGTAATCAGCAGATGATCTTGCACTCACCATCTAAATAATAAATGTATTTGGTTGCTGTATAGTGGTAGAGGTCCTGGAGAAGTGAATAAGATGTATTAACAGAAGAAAAGGACCATGTGAAATATTAGCTAAAGCTGAGCTCCTTTCATGACAGTGACAACAAGGAGCTGAAAAAGAGGATAATTGCAGCAATCTGGAGCTTTTCCAGGTGCCAGCAGACTAGAAACATTATAAATAGAAATGTTTATAGAATATTTAACTATATAGCTGTTATATGCAATAGACTGAGCTACATATAAACCTTAAAACCAGAAGTTCAGGACATCAGCTCTGCAATGTGTATGTAAGATAACCATGGGCATAGACATACAATCCATGGAAGCTCAATTTTTTTCTAATTGAAACTGACAGTTTAAAAGTATTGAATGATGTAAAAGTAAACAATGTTGTGCAGGTAGAGTCAGTGTCATTGTTCACTGTGGGAGAAGTTTATTTAGTGTATTTATTATTATGAAAACCATACTTAGGAATATATTTTCTATATGTTTTCCATGTAAACCTTAGGCACTTCAGCAATACATCATATATTTAAATGGTGAATTTAGAGAATGGTAGATGTTGCTCTTGTATCAGTTTAAAATATGAAACACTATACAATAACACTGAATATTTTATAACGAAGAACTGACTATCTTTTATTACAGCCATAAAAAGGTAATCCATCCTCACTGTTTACCCTGTGTTACTACATCATTACTAGTTGTATCCTTGGAACTTCCCATCCACAGTTTATTTAATCACCATTGCAAGGCTTTGTCCCAAGGACTGTCTGCTTAGAGAACACAAATTTCTTGCTCAAAGTGTAATCTCAGTGTAATTTCAGGCTAATTTCCCTGTAGCCAGGGAAAGGTAATAATCTCAAAAAATTAGATAAAGTTAATATGGGCACTTTTTGGATTTTTTAAACAAGAAAGGGTTTTAAATTAACTTCTAGCCATGTTGAGGCACCTTCCTGATCAACTATTTCAAGGTTCTCAGGTTAATGCTGAGTTTGCCCTTAGTCATGAGTGTGGTATATTTTACTTATTCTTGGTGAAAGTTCCCCAAATCTTTACCAAGAACAAAAGCCCCACTGACCAAAGCAGCCATATATATGGTAGGAGAGTTCCTATTCTCAGGAGTGCTACCTTGCTGAAAAGCTCTTTTTCCTGTTTTATTATTGCTTCAATGCAAATAAAAGCAGACTGCATTTTGCCAGTGAAAGACAAATAATAAAAATGTACATTAAGAGATTTGATTCCTAATAAAACTTCAGCACAATATGTCATGCAGTTCAGTGACTTTTGTGAATTATTAATATGACAGGGTTTGGGATCTGTATTGTTAAATATAGCAGTGTTTATCTCTTTCATATTCACTGATCCATCTGTTACAAAAAAAAGAAGAAAAGGATGCAAACATCTGTATTATAATGACATTTATGTGTTTTATGTAGAGTACAGAAAAAAGTAAAAAACTGAGGGTTGGTTTATTATTCTCCAGTTCAGTGCAGGTCTGATTAGAACTTAGTTACTGTTACCATACTTCTTCCTGTTTGCAGTGCTTTTGTTGTTCCTGTGACTCAGGTGTTGCAAATAATCAGTGACTGTACAAAATAACATCATTTATGTAAATTTTGAGGCTAATGCTGCCTGTGGTAGTGCTGTTTGCATTAACGATAACCATAACCTGCTCTGCCAGTTTGTAGTAGAAGTAAAGATCATCTGAGTTGAATTAAATGATTGTTTATTTCATTATCTCAGATTTTAATGACTCCATATTTTTTCTCCTTATTCTAATATGTTAAAAATAGAAACAAAAAATTAGTTTTCAAGCAACAAGCTGGTCACCAATTAGCAATAATTTATTTTTAGACTTTCATCCAGTTGTGTTGGACTGTTTGAGAGGTTTCAGTTTATGATAGAACCTGGCACAGTCTTCAATAAGTGTATAGCTGTAAATCAGAATCTGTCTGTTATTATTTCATAAATTATTTCTGATAGAATGTCTTTATTTCTACATTGTTCTGTGATAAAAATAAAATTTCAACTAATAACATCAATAATAATAGTAATAAATCAGGTAAATTCAACAAATAGGCACAGTGGACTGGTGAGTGTAGGCCTGAATTGACTGCCAAGGTAGCACATGAGACTCTTCATCATGCTACATGTTAATTTGACACCCTGCTTGATTTGATCTCTGTTATTGCTGCGTGCAGATCTGTGATATGGGAATAACCAGTACAAGATGGAGTCAGATGTGTATTCTATGGTCTTCTTTTGAATGGAAGATTTAGGTCAAGTATATTCTCTTTAATCAGCAGTGAAGATCAAAGTGGAATTCCCATATGCAGCCTCTTTGAAATAGGTAGACGTGAATTATTACATCTTACAGAATTTCCTGGAATGCCTTACTAAGAGTGCAGTAAAGTCATATGGATGATGGTTATTTTCATTGCTCAGGTACAATATGAATAAGATTTTGTGCATGTTGGTACACAAGAGTATGCTACACTCACAGAAGGTTTGTGGATCACTGCTACTGCATGTTTCTGGTGTGCCTGTGTTCCTCCCAGCTGCTCTGCTTGAAATGTGAATCTGGATGTCCTGGAATGGCCATGGAGAGGTTTCAGCACTGGGAGGCAGTAGGAGCTGGTGTGTAGGGCACTGTCCTTCAAGTCCCAAATGACTCACAGACCTGTTGGTCGATGTGTGACAGGGCTGCTCAGGGGAGTGACACTTGTCTCTGACTGGGGCAGAACTTTCCTGCCACCATGGTGTGACAGCAGTGTCCTTGAACTTCTGGTTTTCACCCATGGTGGTGATGAGCTGATGAGCTGCAGCTTTCTGAAAATCTGTTTCCTTGAACATGGATTTTATTTCCCATGGTTAAGTGTGGCCTTACTTGATAGAGTAGACATTTCTGTGCTTCCACATGCATTTCAAAAAATGAGGGAAACAAGAGTACAGGCCTTCTGTGTTACTGTGCAAATGTTACAAAAGGTGCTAGTTTTAAAACAAACAAGTCGCATCTGTTAGCAGTTATGATGCTGCAAATCAGCCAATTATATTAAAACTTCAATATTTACTAGCTACAAGAATTCACTCTACATCCAAATATAGGGTTTTAGTTGCCTTAACTTTGAGCTGTGGTGCAGAAATTACTGCTGAATGTGATTTGTACAGAGTACAAACAACCAGCTCTTTGTTGTGTTGGTTTTTCCCAGCTTTTTTGTTTAAAATTGTTTTATTGAGAATATCTATTACTTTTTCCGACTTTTAAATAAATTTCAAGGCATTTAAAATCGAGGATTTGGTTTGAAATTGACATGGATGCCATTTTTGTCAGCAAATTGCCCATTCTCCAGAGGAATCTGTAGCCTGGGACGCCCATCTTTCCTTCCCTGCTGCTTTGGAGCCACTCCCGTTGCATGGGAAGTATCAGAGCAGAGGGGAAGAGGCTCTGGTTAGCCCACCAGCCTCTTCAGAAAATGTCAGCAAGCTTGGCCTGGTTGACATTTGTTCCTTGCTGGCAGGGAGGGAACCACCACAGCAGCCTGCTCCTGAGAGCACAGGGGCCGTGGTCAGCGCTGTCTTGTCCAGTCCAAATTTGGCACCAGAGTCCCATTGCTGCTCCCTGTGACCTGCTCAGTGGGCACCAGCCTGGTCAGCATGGTGAAGACTTCCAGAGGAGTGAAACTTACTGCTGTGCTCCTTCAAAACCACCTCCTTGGAAGGCTTTTGCAGTATTTATGCACAGTAGAAGGAAGGGAGGAAATAAAAACTATAAGTACACTAGAAAAATGTCTGACAGCTATCCCGGGAAATGGTAGTAATGTAGTAATGTTAAAAGTGAAAGCAGAAAGCTTTGATGCTTCTGCACTATAAATAATTACTAACAAAGGTGATTGCCAGTGTGGAGAGTTGTTTGCAGAGGGATTCATTTCTGATTGTTAAGTGTAAGTATATTTAGACAGAAAATGATTTTTGTTCCTGAAAGCCAGGGAGTTGTTGTAAATGGGAAGAATTAGCAGTCTGGATTCCACAGAGCAAACACCAGCCTGGTTATTACAGATGAGACTTGATGAATATAGTTATATTGAGGTTAGCACAGGAAACTATTCCTATATTTTACATTTTAATGACTGAGCTCAGTCATTTTCTTTTTAGCAGCTGAATTTACACAATTTTCTTGAAAACTCCTCATTTTGGCAGTCTTATTTTCTGAAATGTTGCAAATATTTCAAAGCCTTTAATGAACCTCTTGCTAAGTCACCTTTGATACAAAAATCTTCATTGAGAAATTTGTGCATATGGGCACAGACATAATCTAACACAATAGTAGAATCCAAATAATTGAAATTAAGGAAAAGAATAAAAGAGCTTGCCAGAGTCCTATACTTTGCCTTTAGAGTTTTTGCAGTCTAGATATTGGCTCCATAATCTGAGATTTTATTGTGTAGGTGAAACCCTGAAGGATTTTGCAAGGCAAGATATATTGGGGAAATAGTGCCAATTACCTGCACGTTTAAAATAAATACAAGTAACTAGAAGAGACTTGACTACATGTGACAGCAAGAGTTACCGAAACATTTTAACTAGGACATGCCATTATAGGTGGAACCTGCCACTAGGAGAGCTGCTGCACAGTTCAAGCAAACTTGAGCACAATTGTTTCATATAAAAACAGTAACTTCACTACTTTACATATCCAAGGAAGGACAAGGAACTTGTTAAAATCTTGTCTTTTAGCTTATAAGTGTTGGTTCTTGTGAGCTTATCTAAAGAGTAGTTTTTTTTCCTTTTCCTTGTTTTTTGCCCTGCTGAGAAACCTTCTGATGGAACACAGAAAGATTTTCCTTTATTCAAAACCTGCTTTTATTAATGGAAGCATAAGCAGAGTTTATTGAGAGAGTTCAATAGTAGCTCATCAGGCTAAAGGAGAGATGGGGTGAAACACCTGTTTGTCATAATAGCTCTTAAAAGCAGTAGTCCAACAGATCCCTTTAACATTTCTACAAATAAAAACTCCCAGAGCTCATCTGTTCAGCTGTGGGGCTACTCAGATATTTTCCATGGATTTCCATTTCTGTTTTCAAAACTAGCTGCTTTAAAAACTGTCCACTTTTTATGTTATGTTTCTGTAAAATAACTGATTACTCATGCCTATATCAGATATTTACAACAATTACTGTGATATAAGGCATGAGCTATAGTTTATCTGTATTTAAGATATTTTAACTCACAGATAGCTGTCAGACTGGCTATCAGGTAGTCTTTTTTTCCCAGACTGATTCTCAGATCCAGTAACATATCACACTTGAAGAACAGAAAGGAGCCTACGTTGATCAGTTCCTGTAGGTCAGAATTTGGACTGAATCTAAAATACATCTGTTCCCCTTGACAGCTGACATGTGGTCAAGACTGGAAATTATGTAAGAGAGCATGAATATTTTTGGACTAAATATCTCACAGGAATAATTAACATTTTCCCCTGGTTCGCACAACCTTCTACCCAGGCAACAGATGGGTAACCTTAACTCTTAAACCTAATGGTCTGTCTTGAAGTTCCTTTTCATGTGCTTCTGGTATATGTCTTCATACTGCTGAAGTTCTTTTGATTTCCTTTTGGCTGCTTTCCAGAACATCTTTTAATTCCTTTTGTGAAATTTCCATGCCAGCTTTAATTCCTGCCATAAGGCAACTGTTGCATCTCTGTTCAAGCAGGACCCTAAAGCTTTAAATTCTCAGATTTTCTCTCTCTGGAAGTCATACTCCCTGCTCAGACTTCAGAGACATCAAGAATATGTAGATCCAAGCACTGCTGGGGAGAGAAATAAGGACACAGTATTCCTTCCTTGACTACAGTTACTCCGTTTCCATTTGCTGCTTGACTTGATTGTAATGATACTTGGCTTTTATCTGCAGTGCTTGCTACTGTTTGAGTTCCAAGAAGCTTTATTTAAAATAAAAGGGGAGTCCAGCCAAAACCACAACTCATTTAGTACTCTCTGCCAAGTTATTTCTGCTCTCTGTGTGTATATCCATTGAATCTTGTGAGGGCAAGACCTGGAAGTGTCGCTTAGTACTATTCTTTTACTGTCATTAAAGGACACAGATGTGACTCAGAATCATCTTGGACCTGATTAATTGATCTGTAGATGACCCTCAGGTGGAGGGGGAAGGTCTTTTTAAAATGTGAAGAGTCTCTTCTTCTGCACCATTTTACTGAAAAGGAGTTTTTGGGGGGAAGTCTGGCATCCTTCTTGGTTAAGATCCCAGTTAAAAATATTCATATCAACAGACCTGGCTGAAGGACAGGGTCAAGATTTTATCATGTTATGATAAGGGAAAAGCTAATGGCATTTTCTCTTTGTTATTACTCACCCCTGAAGGTGAGGGTGGCCGAAGTTCTTGTTAATAGATCTCCTGCAGCAGATTAGAATGAAATGACACGGAATGACTGTTTTTTAATATATATTATAGATATATTTATGTATGGATTATTTTAGAATAATGGGCTTGCCTTGGAAAGGAGGTATGTAGCCATTTTGGTTATTGTCTACATGTAGTAATATAACATTAGAAAAGTATAAAGGTACCACTTCAGAAAATACATAAGGGAAAGAAAGAATGAGAAGAAAATTATAAGATTGGATAAGTGGAGAGGAAAGATATCACCACCCATCTAGCAAGGAGATTTGATTTTTGTTATTTGGTGTTTGTTAGTTGAAGTGATGATCTCTATCTTGATCAGCTGGGAGTGGGGGAAGCCCCCAAAACCCAAAGTTCAATGGGTTAATAAATGTTCAGGTTTATGTCAGACATCTCTCCCTTACAGGAGGGGTTGTTTTACACTGTCTGATGTAACACTGTGGATCACATGTCCTCTGGTGGAAGGCCCCAAAAATGAGGCAGGGGGCACTCTGGGGGTCTTTGATGGTTTATGACACCTTCAAAGACAGAGCAGCTGCCTCTCATGACAGAGTGGTTGAGCCAGTTGTGCCCCATCAGAAGGGATGGAAACCTTCAGACCTGTCTGTGAATGCCCTGGTCCTTCCCAGGGAGAGGTTGTACGACTGAGCCTGTTATCTAAGGGTGATAAAAAGCATTTTCTGACCTCTGCTTCTTACCTGCCTTCTCCCTCACATGGCTCAAACCCCAGCTTGTGGCCTCTGTTGGTGTGTGCTCACCCCCTCTGCTCCCGGGCTGGGACCCTGCAAACCCAACCTTGGCAAAGCACCCTCAGCTATTGCAAATGGTTGATTGAGTCACTAACCATTAACATTTCAGTCCCCCATGCCATCCTACTATAGAAATGGTAGTGACTAAATTACAGAATTTTTTATTTTAATTTAATTTTATTTTTTTACTCTGGTAAGTTTTAAAAAACAGAAATGCACTACCTAGGTTTGTTGGGACACTCAGGTTACCGTACATGTTTCTAAAAGTCATCTTTAATATCCTGACAGGTTTTTAACAGCCTTTGGGTAATTGTAATTTAGTATCTAATGAAGTCTATTGAGAACTTGCCACTGGCTGGAGCAGGATGGGATCCAGGCTTTACTTGGCTGTGCTCTATGTACATGTTGTAAGTCCAGAAAAATATATGTATATACGAACCACATATTTTGTTTGTGTTTTGAATCATGATTTTAATCTTACAGAATCATAGAATCTCTTGGGTTGGAAGAGACCTTAAAGACACCTTCCACTAGATCAGGTTGCTCAAAGCCCTGTCCAACCTGGCCTTGAACACTTCAAAGGAAGATACTCAGCTTCTCTGGGCAGCCTGTTCCAGTGTCTCACCTCCACATCTAGTCTGCATCTATAACATCTATTCATCTATTCTGCATCTATATTCATCTGCCTTAATCTCTGCATCTGTTTGTGCTTACTACTTTGTACAGTAACCTTAGTCAGTACTACATAATATAGTGTGGGGATGTAGTTTATAACCCCTGGTACTGGAAGAGGTTTTTTTGAAGAGTTTATCTCACAGCTCACCAAAAGCCTTTCTGGAAGTTGAGTGTGCTAAATCTTCAGATATTCAGAACCATTGCTGGCTTTGTTTTTAGGACAGCAGTAGGTAAAGATGAAAATGTGGCTGAACTCCATCTACCATATTCTGAATTGTTAGAATCTACAAAGCTTGTATTTTCTTACTACTGTCAGGAAATGTAAGTACATTCTGCAGTTTAGCACAAAAATTTCTGGGACTTAAAATTATATGGATTTGTTACTTTTCTTAGGATTTACTGCAATTCTGTTCATTAGTAAACCATATGCTGTCCTTTAGCCAAAGGAACAGGTTTTCTGTAGCTGCTGTGCTGTAGCTATTTAGTTATCATTTTGTTCATTTGCATAATGAGTTAGGAAATCTACTTGGAAATTCTCATACACAATATGATTTATTAAATTTAAGGTTAAAATCAGGGTTAAAATTAAAGGTTGAATGCTGTGACCTTAATACTGTCTTTGCAAGTTTCCTTAGGAGCTTAATGCATTCAGATTTATACTAACTTGAGTACAACCCATTTATTTTTCTTTGCCCCTTTTGTCTGCTCTATGATTTACTCATGCTGCATATTGTTTTCTTTTAAATACTGCTAAGTCTTTGCTTGAAGCAAAACTGCTCTCCAGATTTTCTCTTGGAGGTAATTTGCTCCAGGCTACTTTTTAACTTTCTGAAATGTAAAGCAGTTGCAGTTCAGGTTTTAATTGCATGTCTTTTCCTCTTTTCAAGAATATGCTGCCTGGACACATCACTTTGTTATTTAAAGGGCTGATAAATGTGTCTAAGTTGTATTAATTTATGTGGCAATAGAATTCAAATTAATGCTAACTCTAAGATCTTTAAATGCATGAGTAGTATGAAAGGTATAATTAAATCTCTCTGAAAAAAACCTGCAGGATATTTCATGAATGTCAGTACCATAGTTTTAGCCCTTAAATAATTTTTCTTTGCTAGAGATAATTTTTAGGGTTGTGTCTAGTAGAACCTTAAAAATGTGTCTTAAGAAAACAGTAATTTTTCCCTTCATTTTTCCATTTGGGTTTGTGCTAATTTGTTATTGTTTGATAATCCTATTATCCTCCTAAGTTATGCTTTTACAGATTCCAGAAAGTTCACAGTGTCATGATGAGAGAGGGGGGTTTTTGAGCTATGTGCAGAACATTTAGGTAAACACTTAAGCTGATGAGGGGACTTTCTGTAGCTGGTGATTCCTGTTAAGAGCATCCCAGAGTTCCCTGGTTGAGGACAAACCTGAAAGATTAACCCACTATAAAGGAACAGACTATGGCTGAAGAATTTGCACAGTTGAACTTTTTGGAAGGAAAACTGCTACATGCAGAATTACTTGCTTCACTTAATCAGTCTTTAAAAAATGGTAAACTTCATCATAACCTGGTTCAGTCACTTATGGGAGAGCATTCAACTCTTGCTCACTGCTCAACATGTAGCCCCATTAGGGGTGAGTGGAGCATGATTTCCCTTTATTCTGGTCACTTTCTTCCTAGTGTTGGGCCAGCATGGTTTGCTGATGTCAGGCCACTATTGGTTCTTTGACCCAGCATCCAGGATGACCACAGGTCCTTTCCAGACAGTTGCTTTTCAGCCAGATGTCTGGAGATCGTCTGCTCCAAGTGCAGAATTTTGCACTTCTTGTTGAACCTCCTGAAGTTACCCAGAGTCTATATAGATTTTTTTTTTTTGGACATTTCTTGCCTTCCCTTAGTTTGTAACTTGAAAGTGAAGCACTGAGTTTGTAATGTTAGTTATCACTGTGGATGTTTTAGATGTCTTGCAGTCCACAGTGCATACTGAGTATACCCTAAGCTTGGCTGGCACTAGAGTGAATTTTCTGTATGTTTTTTCATGAATCAGTGTATGTTTTTGGTTACCACCAAGATTGTTTGAAGTATACCAAATAGCCATTTGTCAAATTGGCAATTTATGCCAAGTGGCTATTTATACCAAATGACATTTATACCAAATAGCCATTAGGCATTTCTGATTTAAGAAAGACTTGTTGATTCTTTTCTTAGTAAGAAAGAGGGAATTTTAATCTGGTAACTCAAATAGCAATGGTGAAAATTATATTTAGTGTGCAGTGGACTTGAAAGAAATCAATATTCTTTTTAGTTTGCATAAAAAAAACCCCCATAGGTTCTTTGCAAATCCATACCATGTAGTATATATTGAAACTGCCATTTTACTTTCTCTGTGGAGACTATCAATTAAAGTTCAAGTACCAGCAGTATCATTTCTGGATGTTGGGATTTAGGTATGGGCTCTGTAACAGTGATGACTGACATGATTCAGCTGTAGGTTTTATTTTATTTCACCAGCTGTAGGTTGGTTGGAGAGAACCAGGTGGGACTAGAGTCCTCTCACACCTGCAGGGAATGAGAAAGGTTATGTTCAAGCACCACCTGAATGTTGTCACTTGGGAATCCACTGCTGTAGCCGTAGATGCACGGATTCATTCATGTAAAGGCCCACAAAATGTACTGCTCACCATTTCTTTGTCCAGGTCATGGAGACTGAAAGGTGGGTTTTCTTTATTTTTCAAAGGGATGATGAACTGTAGAAAAACCAAATGATTTCTATAGGACTCACAGGAAAATTTCTTGTGGAGGTGATAAGTCAGTCTGAGGGTTGTATTCGTTCTTATATGCATGATAGGTTCTACATAAGATTTAAACACTGAGGGAGAAGAAGTGTTCTAGCTTGGATTTGGTGGCAGGATGCATATTCATCCTAAAAATAGTTTTCTGTCATGGAAGAGCTTTCTATTTGAATTGGACTAATCTCTGGAATGTATCTTCCTTGAGACAAAGTTGTTCTCTTTTTTTATTCCATGAATTACTCTCCCAGACAGTGAAAGTGATCCTGCCTATTAGAAATTTCCCATATGGTTAAAGTGCCTCTTGAAGTGCTTGGTGTACATAGGTCAATGTAGACTGTAGGAGTAATTTGTGGGGAGAAAATCAGGATGATGTAAGCAAAGGAAAGGCTTCTTGAAGCATTTAAGCATAAGGTGTTTGTTTTTGAAGACTTAAGACTTTTTCTGAAATAAATGTATGGTACCCTCAAAGTGTGAAAACCATGGCACGGATATCTGTGTAGATTACTGAAGTAAAGAAACCAAAATCCACACTGTGACCAATTCAGCTCTTGTTTTCAATTGTAGTGGTTCCCCTCCCCACAGTTTTAGAATTTACCAGTTTGCATTTCAGGGAGAGTAGATGAATTAGTAGTTCTAGTCCTTTCAATGATTATTAGAAGATATTGGCAAATATTTCAAAGTATTTGAAATCTTTTCTCTGGAGATCTGATCAGTGCTATCAATGCATTGTTACCGTAATATTTAGATCATTTATGTGTCATGAACTTTTGGGGACTCTGAGAGGGCTTTAGGCAACACATAAAACCCAAGGTTGTCAGTTTCTTCTCATTTTGCTTCTTTCTGATACTCATTGTTTTTGTCACACAAAGCAGAGGAGCAGATTTATTAAAATTCCTGTTAATGATGAAAATAATCACTCTCTTAGAAGGTGAACAGGACATCGATGTGTAGTGCCCAGAACAGAATTATCAAACATATTTATTTGAGCCAACCTGCTGTATCTTATTTTATATTTGAATATACTGGATTTATTAGATATGGTATTATATATGTGACCAGTTATTATTTCTCCTGGAGATTTCTTTCAAATATTTTGGCAAAGTCTGTTTATAGTCATAGCTCATAGACATCTATAATTATACTCCAATTAGCAGATATTGAGAGAGACAAACTGTTTCATTGCTTTGAATGGGTTAGTATGTTGGAAACTGGGAACTTCAGAGAAAAACAGTATGCAGTTGCAAATTAAAAAAAAGGAAGAAAACAAGCTGTCTGGAATTTTTTTAAGTTATTGATGCATGAGTCTTTTTGCCCAAATAAGAAGTGAACAATTCTATTTACCCCTACATTTACTCTTCAGTTGAAGTAATAGATGCAATACATGAATGGGTGGGGTTTTGGGGTTATTTTTTTTTCTTAGTAGAGTTGTTCTGCTATATTATAATCATGTTTTTCTTGTCTTGCTTTTCATGCTTTTCAGCAGTTCTGAATAATGTATAAACCTCACATGTACAGGCTTTGTCTTGTCTTTCAATTCACTTGCAAGATTAACGCTGCTGTTGACCAAAGTTAAGCAAATGCAATGAAGGCTGATATTTTTCCAATTAATTATTGGAAATTGTTCCTGCCTGTGAACATCAGTATTCAGTGCACACTCATACCAGAAAAAAGTGGTTGATCATTATCTTCCAGTCCTTGGTGTCTAAACTTGACATTTCCTCAAAAGAAAAACAAAACCAAAAACCATCACGGCACTCCTGAAAGATAGAGGGATCACTTTTGGAACAAACACACTTGTTTTAGTAGGGCTATAAAGAGTTGGTTTGGAAATGAAAAAACATTGCATTCATCACCATGCTCAAAAAAATAATTTCTTCATGTGTTTCAGATAGAGTTATTTTTCTCTCTCTCTCTCTTTAATGGACTGCACTTTGGGATATACAAATCATTTGAATGTGTCATACTAAAAACTGGTGGCTGAAAACTGTTGCCCCAGCTGGAAACCATGAAAGCTGTGGAAAATTTCTTTTTCTCCTTTAAAAAAGAAAAAGGTCTCTGTTAGGATTGATTCTTGTGGTAAGCCTATGTAGATTAATGTGGAAGTAAAATAAAGTATCTCTATGAAATGGGCTGGACAGGAGAAGCAAAATAACTATTCCTCTATTAGGTAATTCATGTAGTAATGGTTTCTGTAAAGGAAACATATGAAGAGCAGAAAACTGCCATTTTGAAAAGGAGGTAGAAGGGAGAGCTACTCAATGGTTATTTGTTCATGTCAGAGTTGAGAAATTATGTTAAATATTATTTCCTTAATTATTTTATTTAGGCTGTCTAGTTATGTTGGCTCTCAATGACCGTATCTCAGCTTCAGCATCATCAGCTCATGAACCAAAGAATCCAGCTTGCTGCAAATGGAGCTCCAGCAAGATGTGAAAGTAATCCAAATACTTCTGTAGGAAGTGGGAGTTCTTCACCACACCCCAGAATGTACTTGCTCAAATCAGGCATTTTCAAATTAATTTCTTTTTCCGTCACTTGTAACGTGGAAGGTGCTGTCTGACAGCCCTGGAAATTAAGTCCTCTATTTCTCCACAGGACAGGTATAGCAAGGGCAGCAGCAATGCAAGCTTCCCCACACTGTCCTGCCAATGCTCCTCAGCCCAGTTCTGAAGAAGTCACTTCTGGAGGTGAGTGGGTGGAAGAGTCTCTGTGTGTGCAGAGGCTGCTGCAGGGCAGTGGCTCCTGCAGGATGGGCTGTGGATGGAGGCTGGCCCCTGTCCTGAGTGAGCCACCAGTCTTGAACAGATAATCACTTCATGTGTCATAAAGCAACGTGGGCTGGATTCGTTGAGGTTGCATTATTCTGCTTGACTGTTGTCACATTTTGATATTTCTTTGTGGCTGGATGGCACCTGTACATTTTTTTTTCTTTTTTGCACTGTTTTGTTGCTAAAGGCTTTGTCAATGCTTTATGTACACATCTGGGAAGTGGCATGTGAATAACTGAATGCAGCCTGGTTGTAAATGTGGCACAGAAAAGCAGTCACTGGTGGCAGTCCTGTGTGCAAGAGGAGCTGTAAGGCACTAGACCAAGAGGCATGCTTTGAAATGCACCAGAAATTGATAAGAAAGTGTATGTTGGTTTCCAGTATCTAAATGAATGATTAGGTTTCTGTTGCAAAGCCGTATCTTAACCATTTCTCTTTACATAATTACTATGTAATTTAGATATTAACATCAATTAAGCTGGTAAACTAATGTTCCTTTTTAGATTATTTTACAATTAATGAAATCTGCCTATCTAAAGCTAGACATACAACATTCTACGCTATATGAAAATAAAGAGTGTGTATTGCAGTTACAGAAGGGAGTAGTCATCCAAACCACAAATATGTGATAAATTTTGTGAGAGGAATTAATGACTGATGCAGGTTTTCAGAACAACACTAATGAATGCTTACCACTTGGGCAAATTAATTCCCCTATACATTCCTGGAGTTAAGCACTACATACTTCAAATACGGTGAGAGGTATTCTGTTTTCAGCCAAATTTACATCTCTTCAACACAGAAATAAATCTGAGAAAATGGGAAACAGAGGCTTAGCTAGGCTGTTAGGTCATGGTGAATTACTTTTCTAATTTCAAATGCTGTGTGAAGGATTTGCAATGCCTTGATTGTAATTTGTAGCTGAAGCCCTTAAGACTGTTTAACTATGTTTCTATGGCTGTTTGTAAACAGGAGTGATAACAAGAGACTATAGCACAATTCAATAATTGTATAAATTTAACATTGTTCCTGTTTGTTTCCATGAGGTCATAGAGTAAGAAGAGTTAATTTTCCTAGTCAAAGTAGACTTCATGAAGGGATTTCTTAATTTTTTAACTTTAAAGGATATGAATCAGAGTAGTATTCATTCCATGTACAGCTAAAACAGTTCCTGACTTTTAAATTTTTAAAAAATTTTTATCAGGTAGCAGGGGCTACGGACTTCTCTTCATAATTAAAATTAATGACAAAGTCCTATTGAGAAGTCATTTGAGATTGATCCATGAAGTGGAAAACAGTTTGAGGATCCTTGTCATGAGAACACATGGCATTAGGGCATTTGCTAATAAGTCACCTTATTTAATGTTTGTCTGGTGCCATTAAATCATGTGGATTTGATTTTTTTCAGCTCTTTTGAATGCAGTGCAGAGTGCTAATCTCTTACTGATGTTGACAAAGATGTAGAGAGGTCCAGAGTTGGCCTCCCTCACATCTGAAGCCCAGAATTCAGCTCCAACCTCCCTCTCTGCCATGTAAACCTTTGAAGATAATGATATACCTTGTCACAATTAAACCTTTTTTATAATAGACATAATTTTAAATTCAAGTACAAAAATGCATTTTTAGGACAAACACAAGAATGGTCATAGAGACTGTTTCTTCACACAGTATTTATTCAGACCACATATTCATCTGTCTCTGCATCTGCTTTCTGTGAATACTAATTAATACAGTTTGATTTTTTTCGGCACATTTACATTGAATGGTGGTGATCTACAGTAGCACATGTGTAAACCAGCAAAGGGCCCAGAGCATCCAGAGCTCCTCATCCTGGAGTCCTGACTTAAACAAATCTGTTGTTGCTGCTGGGACTGCTTACATGGGAAGAGGCTTTGCATGACGTTCATAGTTACAGATCCCTATCTTAAAAACATCAACAATAACTTTATCAATTTGTCTTTACCTCCAGTTATATCCTAGTGATTGTACAGCCTCTCAGAGCTTCTGCCCAGGGACTGGGAGTGGAGGAAGGTTAAACCAGTCTTTCAAGAATGTATATAAATATTTTCCTGAAGATACAGTAAATTGGTTTGAGGCTTCAGGCTCGATTTACAAACTTTTTTATCACCAACCACTAGATGACAGAGTTTAAGTGTCAGAAACAGGCTGCAAAACAAGGGGTAAGAAACACTTTAGGTTCACATTGAATAATGTGTGGTCTTTGAACAGTTGGGAAACCCCCATGCTAAACTGTTGTTCCTTTTTTGACTTTCTGTCTGTGAAGATAATATAGATCTGTGTTGATAATAGATGCAGGAAGGACTTTGCTTATTCCCAGTCTTCTGGAGATACTTGAAAAGTGTTTCCCTAGTAGGTTTGGAGTTAGAGTGAAGTACATTACTCTGTTTGTGATGATCTCGAAAGAGTTGTGTAATCTTAGGTTGTTCAAAAGGCAGTGTTTATTTGAGGCACCTAGAAATTACTGAGATAAAGCAGGAGGAAATGCCTTCTAATCAAAGCTTTATGCCACTGGCATGTGTAAGTAAAAGGAAGACTAAAGTACCAAAGCTATCAGAAATGAAATCTCATTGCTCAACTATCAGGCTGTACAACTGCTTTCACAGACTTATATGGTTATCACAGGCTTCTATCAGGTTATTGTTCAGAATTATTGGGACTGTAGGAAGGAATTTGTTACTTGTCTCTCTAGGTTTCATGAAGGACTGTTTTTACTGTCTATTAGTCTTTAGGTTCACAGTTTTAGTCCAGCAGTTTGTGACAAGATACCATTAGCAATGAGCAGCTGCATAACAGAGGATATAAAAAATGCTTGGTTTTAAATTTGTTTAGTATTCTACAGCAATGCTATGGCATCTGTAAAGGTTTAAGTGTTGCCACACATGGAACTCATTGCAGAATCATTGCTGTGACCTCTTACAGGGCAAGGAATACATTTTTCTGTGCACACATAAAGCCAACCCTCCCTAGATCTTGGGTATTCCTGTGATGCAGGTAATAAGTATTTATAGCAGACTCAGTGCAAGGAAAAAACAAGCAAATAGTTCCCCAAGTCCCACAATAACTATTTCACCCATTTAATTACTTTCTTTTGAGTGCCTAGAAAATTTAGGCCTACTGAAATTGCTTTTGGGAGTGTCACCTTTAATCTTGTAGCAGAGTATTTGAAGTCAGATGTTGAAAACAGTTCTACCAAAACAAATCCCGCTTACGCAGGAAGACACGTGCAGACAAAAAATGAAAAGGTGATACAGAATGTAAATCCTCTTTCAGGAGCCTTCTGAGAATGCCATCTGGTTATAATAATGACAGCACTC
The DNA here is from genome assembly GCF_028018845.1 of Melospiza georgiana. Classification (NCBI taxonomy): domain Eukaryota; kingdom Metazoa; phylum Chordata; class Aves; order Passeriformes; family Passerellidae; genus Melospiza; species Melospiza georgiana. Next base: position 56,874,190 of record NC_080434.1, read on the forward strand.
ATCATTCTCTGCATTCCATAAAATCCTGACTCACAAAGTCAAGCTACAAGATCAACTACAAAAGCCCATGGTTTTTGTTTTTGTCATTCTTCAGTTTCTAGGAAGCCTGATGAGACCTAACATCTCAAGAGCATTGAGGCTGGTGAAATCTAAATTTTCCATAAGTTTTTTCTACTTTAGTATGCAGCAAATGAAAAATTAGCAGAGTAAATACAGAGACTCAGAATTGTGAGATTTTCTGGCACAAAAGGAAAGTTTGTTTGCAGTTTCTTTCTTAGACTCATGTACTGTGCATTTGGAGTTGATAGTGAATTTCTTCTGCACTTAAATGGCTGTTGTGCCAGGAGGCTGTGGATTTTTGTGTGTTTTCTTTTGCTTAATCAAATACTCTAGGCTCTTACAGGGAGATGAAGCAAATTACGAAATATGTTCTTTTATAAAAAATACTTAAGAGAATGCTTCAGGAAAAAGAGAACTTAATTTGTTTTAAAGGACAGATGCATCTTAAAAGGCACTTAAATTTTAATCAATTCCCTAATTTTTATTAATCTGTAATGAAAAAAACCCCAGTGATTAAAATCCCAGGAAATTGATTGGAATTTACAAGCTGAGTTGTTAGATGGAATTTAGAGGTTTTGCTGTAACAATCTATCAGATCCTATCTGTGTGCTAAGTGCTGAATGACCTTGTGCCATTTATATTGCTCAAAAGAAAAAGAGCTTAATTTGATAATTAAGTAGGAGAGAATGAAAAGTGTATTCTGGCAGTGTGTGACTAGGTTGGGAGAGCAATGTCCTGTTTGTTCTTTATGTTGGAAGCTGTGGAGATAACTTAATTACATTTATTCTGGATAGCAATTGCTTTTTTAAGATTTTTTTTTTAGTTCTGAGGGGTTTTTATTGGGTTTTTTTTTTGCTAGTGTTTACACCAACATTGTTGATTTTTGAGAAAGGAGTCTCTGTGCTAGTTTACTTAATTTTGTAAGAGTGCTGGAGTGAAGGCTGCCTGTTTATGTCAGGTAGAGCACAATGGGACAGTGTTCTTTAAACTCCAGAACTATGAAAAAAACATTCAGAAGAATTGATGTGTAATTGGAAAGGAAACTTTAATTGTAAATAGGTTTTTGGCATCATGTCTCTCTTAGAATTTTGGGTAGGTGTTATTTTTCTTTATTTTAATTCTTTATTTTAATTGAGGTTTGGCAGTCAATTTCTGAATGGTTGGGAAGAGTTTGAAGATCTGTTTGGAGGTAATTGATTCAGTATTGTCTCCTGCCCCACTCCTTCGTGGTGGCTGATGTCTTGTGCTGTCCCCAGCAGTGTAGGGGATACTGGGAGAGCTTTGGGAGCCCTGGAGGGTGGGTGCTGCAAGGTTACTGCTGATGCTGCTGCCTCCTTCCCTCCCCTGCTTTCTTCTGCATCTCCCTCCCCATAAAATAACTTCTTGGCTAAATGCTTGTGCAGAAGAAAACTGATGTTATGGCCTTTGTACTTTGCCTTTCCCGGTTTTACAGCTGGCAGTGCAGTGACTGTGATGAGTGAACTGTGAGTTTGTGGCTTCTACCATTGAACCTGTTAGTAAGTGTACAGGGATTTCTTGTGTGGAGTGATCTCTGCTGGGGATAGTGCAAGTGTGTGTTTTCTTGTAACTTGGACTGGAATCTGACACAAATTCTGAGCAGATCTCATGCTGGTTTTGAGCTGAGCACTTCACAAAGTAAAGGAAGCTGGGGAGAAAATTGAGTTGAGCCTTGCCTGCAAGTAATAACATTTTTTTATCTGTAGTGCTGCTGGTTTCACACTGATAGAGATTATTATTTTCTAGTACCTTCCTAATGATGGTATTATTTATACTCTGCTGATGCTATTAGCTTGGTTACATAGAGTCTGCATGCTGAAACTGCTTAGAGATGAGGCTGTGTCGTAGAGATCTGTTCCACACATTGATTCTGCCCTTGACTTCCCTTCACAGGAACAGGATATGAATGAAGAAAATGCTACTGTGTTAAATGTTAAGTACATCAAATCTTCTCTCTGTTCACAGCATCAATGTTGTAGTATTGATGTGCAAAAGAAACAGCTGAACTGAGGTTTCAGGCAGTTGGCTGTAGAACTGCATGGAAATGTGGGTGGAGGAGTGTCTGATACCAACAAATCAGGAAAAGCCATCATAAAACCAACCTAAAGCCTCTTCCATCCTGGAGAGATTTATAAATGGTGTCAGCAAGGACATCTACTTCTCACCTGACTGGGGCTTACAGGTTAGCTTAGAATTTTCTGTGCAGAAGACGAACTTGTTTTACATTGTCTGCAGACAGTGTGTCACCAGTGCCACTGTCTGGACAACCAAATATGCCTCTTTCTTTCTTTCTTTCCATGAGCCAAGTAAACATAAAACTTAAACTGAAGATTTGATGATAGGGAAGAACCTCTCTTGTTGCTCACACTTTTAAACTGGTACTGTTGCTCACACTGGTACTGTGCTAGAGGGCACAGAGCGCTATGGTATGAAATCAAAACATTTCAGTGAAGTCAGTATTGCTAATTTCAAGTGAAGGTTTCCATGGGCTGTGTCTAAGACCAAGCATAATCTAAATGTTAGATGTCTAAAAGATGTGATGAATAGTGGGATAGAGACAGAAATGCATGGTGGGAAGGAAGAGAAGGCTTTAATAGGAAAACTGTAGGGTGTGCTCATTTATGATCACCATACTCTTTGTCCAGTACCACAGAGAGAGAAAATCATAATCATGCCAAGAGATGAACAGCTGTTGCCTTTCTGTATAAGCTGATGCTTTCAAGGGTGCATTTACAGAAAAACAGAACTGGGAGCATGGAATGGGTACACATAACAGGGCAGGCTAAGCCAGTTAATCCCTAACTTTGCAATATGTATATAAGCACATATATGTAAAGGGTGTATATCTGTGTAATTCTAGTATATGATTTTCTTTTCTCAAATCAGAATAAGGTTTTGCATTTAATTTTAAATGTTTTCTCTTTGATCTTCTTCTTTAAATCTGATTGAGGGGAGCAGAATGTTCTCTTATTGGAACATAAGCAGCTCTGCTATGCATTCTATTTTGAATGCTTTGAGCTTGTTTTGTGTTTTTATAGTAGTAAGTTAAATAAATAGACCTGTATCAGCAATTTTGAGGACATGAGCTTAGTGTGCAAACATCTGTTGTATATATTTGATGTGTCTCCCTGCCTTTCCAATAAGCCTTTTGAGATGTGTCTTTTCAGTGCAGTTATCCTGCAGTGCTTGATAATGCTGACCATGGTTCTGTGATGACAAGCATAATATTTTGAAGATATTTATAAAAGATAAATTCTTTTATCTGTTCAGTTTTTATCTTCTCTTTCCATGTAGCTTCTCTGTGTCTCTTCTGATGAAGTGCTTCTATTTTGAGGACTCCACAGAACAAAAAAACTGGTATACTGACATCTTAAATATTGCTTGTGGTAGCTTCTACTGTTTGAAGTTTTTGAGGATAGGGAAGAACTTGGCAGAACCTGAGTGTGCACATGAATGATTTCCTCCCCCTGCCCACCCCCACTGTTCTTGCTGGCAGATGGTCCTTGAAGGACTTTTGCCAGCAAGTGCAAGTCAGACCAGCCCCTAGGAGTGACTGATACCAGGCAGCCTTTCCCTCTTGCTGAGCTCAGCAGAACAAGCCTGCCAGTGAACCTGATCTGTCATTTCAAAGTTATTTCATATTTTTTGTCTCAGAAATCACAGTAGCAACAGATCAGAGTGTTTAGCTCCCCATTAGAGTTGTCAAACGTAACCAAATATGAAATTGAATGATTGATACAAAGTAAACGCTTGGGAGAGTGACTTTCCAGTCTCAATGCTGCAATAACAGAAGTACTTTTTAAACTATAAGCTTTACATATTTTTTTTTGTTCAAAACGTTTCTTTCTGAAAAAAAGCACAATTAAGACAGTTTTGCAGGTTGGGACAATCTTCAGGGTGCCAGTAAATGTTGCTCTGTAGCATCACTCTCACTGCCATAATAGTTTTGTACAGAAATGTTGTGGTTTCACCCCCTCTGGCAGCCAAGCCCCAGGCAGCTGCTTGCTCACTCCCCCACCAGCAGGATCAGGGAAAGAATTCAAAGAGTAAAAGCTGGAAAACTCATGGGTTGAGATAAAGACAGGTTAATAGGGGAAGCAAGACCCACACACAGAAGCACAGCAAGGAATGAATTCACTTCTTCCCATGGGCAGGCAGGTGTTCAGCCATCTCCAGGAGAGCCCATCATGTGTAACAGTGACTTGGGAAGACAAACATGATCACTCCAAATGTCCCTTCCTTCCTCTTTTCCCCCCTTTTATGGACTGAGCATGGTGTCACATGGTCTGGGATATCCCTTTGGTCCCTTTGGCTCACCTGTCCTGGCTGGGGTTCCTCTCAACTTCCCATGCACCCCCCACATCCTGGCCAGCCTGGCCATATACCTAAAGCAGAAAAGGCCCTGGCTCTTTGTAAGTGTTGTTCAGCAATAACAAAAACATTTTTATGTTATCCAACCCTGTGTTCAGCACAAATCCAAAATATGGCCCCATAATAGCCACTGTGAAGAAAATTACCCCAGCCAAAATCAGCACATTAACCCAGATTTAACCAGCAAATGTGTATTTAATAATTAATGGCTTCTTTTTGTGTAAAATAGTGGAACTTTATTTTGTGGATGAGAATTCCTCTTTTGTATTAATTCTTTTTTTATTCATATTTCACATTCCTTTTCAGTTGTTCCAAATCTTCCCCTGAACACTTGCTCTCCTCCTGATCTCTAACACTGTGGATTAGAAAAAAAAAAAAAAGAACTCCAGATGGTTCACTTCATAGAATGAGGGCACCTTTATTTGTAAGGCATTTACATGAGTTAAAAATCCAGCAAAGAAAATAAACTGTCTTAATCAGTGGTCCTTAAAAATGATGTCTGCAGTTTCTGACAGCCATGATTGTGGTGTAACATTGGATAAGTATCTGCCAGAGCTCCCGCAGCCTGTCAGAGCCAACGTGGCTACCCAAGCCTGAAGAGCCACATCCAAACCTCTGTCTCACCCTGGTGTGTATCCCATGCCTCCTGGTCTCTGTTGTAATTGCTGCAGTAGCAGGTGGTTTTCTGCAGCTCTGCAGAAGTGGGGTTTGGTATCTGCTCTTCAGTGAGGAGTTACAGAGCACACCAGAGGTCTGTGCCCTGTGTGCCCCCATGGACCAAAGCAGGGATCTTTTTGTGATCTTGGGATGATGAGTATCCTTCAAACTGCAGAATTCCAGTCTGAATTCTGGGGCTTTCTCTGTCTATGACCAGGCTTGGAAGAAGTGCTGGAGATAAAGAAGAGATTATTTTACAGAATTGCTGGTGAAAATACTGCTCTTAGTCACATTTGATATGGTTATGGTTATACTTGCAGTGTATCAGAACTGATGGGCAACTAAAGTTTTTTTCTTTGAAGAAGGTTCTTCTTCCTTTTTACCAACCATGAAAAACCTTAACCTCAAGAATAAAAATTTCCGTGGACTTTGATAATGCCAAGATTTAATCAAATGTGTTGTTCAGCTCTTCCCTGAATCAGTATCAGATGCATATCTTGCTTGTTATTTAAGTTGTGATAGCACGGAGTCACTAGGCACAGCTGGCTCCATAAACACAGAGGGAGGTGCTTTCTGCCCAGAGGAATGTGGTGTTAAGTATGAGACAAGAAAGAGACAGTGTGAGGATATATTAAAAGGGGGGAACATGAGGTCATGATGACTGGTCAGCACAAGGAGCAGCTGTAATAGGAACCTGGCTGCCAAGTGTCTTTATTTTATGGTAATTCATTTGTTGCAATGCCCTGAGGAATATGGTTTGTTTTAGCTGAGCTCCGGAGTGGAATGTGGATCAAGCTGATCATCCAGTCTCTGAAAACATTCTTCACATTGAAAATATTCTTACGTTGCTCTTTGTCATTATTTTCTGCAAGTAATGATGCAATAATAATAATAATAACAATAACCTCTGTAATAACTGAGCAGCTGTACTCATACTCAGATGTGTGACAGTGTCCTTGAATACCCTGGCACTCCAGTGATTTCTTCAAAAAACTTAAGCCAGAGAGCTTTGCTGGTTACCAGTGAGCTATGAAAACATTTCAGCAAAATATCTAGAAATGCACGTGAGGGGTCCTCAGAAATCTACAACATAAATGTGCAGAAAGAGAAAATTCATGGCAGTCATCTTCTTTGAGAAACTTAGAGGGCTTCACATGGGTGACAGAGTCCATTTTAGTGTAAGAGGATTTGACATGAATGTTTTTATGTTTATTTAAGAGGTATGTACAGTAAAATTTGTCACTGTGATGTGTAGCTTGAATGTAATGCAGTAAATCTATAAACCTTGTCATGGGGACCTGACATGCCTTAAGTGCTCTTTCTGTCCACAAATGGCCCTTTAGTGAGGGAAAGGGCTGGTGATGCAGGGGTCAGGACAAGTAAAGTGCTCTCCAAAGTGGCTTTTCTGCAAGGATGTTATTATCTTGTCTACTACCACATTCCAGGCAGACTCAGTCTCTCTCCCTCCCTCTCTCTGATGGAATTCTAATCCATAACTGGTTCATAATCTATCCTCAGAGATTTTTTATGACTCTCTCAGTTATTCCTAGCTAAACTGTGTTTGAATTGAGTTCAGCTGGTCTCAGCAACAGATGTCAGGTATCATCAAATAATGAGGGGTCATGTAGGAGAAAGCCAAAAATGTTCACTCTTTCTGTAACCTTGACCAAATTAATCTTTTACCTGCTGCATATTTTTCAAAATAGTTTTGTATTTTTATTGTTAGTGAAATACTGGGAGTGTGGAATGGGTGCACATATACATAATATATGAATATTGTGGAATTGAGTAAAATTATATTGGGAATGTGTATTTTTCCAGTTTGCTTTTAATTCATTTTCAGCCATTATTAAATTTAAAAATAAGAGAATTGCAAGTAGTGTCATTAATCAATATGTGTCCTGAACTGCAGAGCAAGTAATTTTTATTAGAGGGCAAGCCCCTGTGTTTATAATAAATCAAGTTCATTATCTTTTGAGCTTCCTGATTAAAGTAATTAGTCATTTATGCTGATACAAAGCCACCAGTGAATTCTTTGCTTTGTTTCACAAATATTAAATCTTAACTTGTTTTGTAAGGGTCGTTGGTTATAAACAGCTCCACATTGTGATGTAAATTTGTGGCTTTGTTAGTGGGGAAGTGGTTTCTGCCCACACAAATTAATACACCAAGCAACTCTCCTGCAGTTGGAAGAACCTGCCTTTAAGTCTGTAGCCTGCAGACTGATTTCAAATGCCCAGTGGGACACGGCAGGTGTGGGGGTAACTGGTGCTGAGGGTCTCAGGTCAATGGGGGCTGCAGGCTGTGCTGCCCAGCAAGGCTCGGTGGGCTTCCCCACTTGTGCTGACAGCTGCCCATTCCCACAAACCACTGGTTGCTGTCATTTGCAAAATATTTGGGAAGCTGAGAACTGAATGTGCTTTGATATCTGCAGAATGTGGCTGTTCGCTGAGGGGCTTCAGTTCAGAGTGCCAGTGTCACTCCAGCTGGGTATTAAAAAAGTCATTGCCAAGCAAAAATCAGTGCTTTTGAGAAAAGCATGCATGAGACTGTACTTCTTCCTGGTCTTCTTTAGCTGTTGGTAAGAATAGTCTCTTCTGAGGTAGGGTCAAATACAGCTCAATTTTCAGTATGAAAACAATTGTGGTACTCCAGAAAGTTTCTCTATTTCCAGGCATCAGTTCTGAGCAATATGTAGTTGGCATCATATTTGTAAAACTTGCCCTTACATGGGAATAAATCCATACCTTGAGAACAGAAGTTTAGAAGTCTCCTGCGTTGTTTTGTGGATTTTAATTAGGTGTGCTTATGCTCACAGGTAGAATGAAGCAGGATGAGCCTGATAATTTCAGTGTAAATCTAGCTTTTCTTCTGAATATCAAGTGTAACAGGACCTGTAAAAATGTAACATTGGAAAGCACCTAAGGACCTCGGCTGCAACTTTTACTTAAAGAAAACAAGTCTTTTTTCTGCTTTGGTTTCTTTGTACAATTCCAATTCAAGGGTAATTGTAAGCCTCCAAATTCTTTCTTTTCATATTAGATTACATCCTTTAGGGTTAAAATAAGGGAAACCTTTCCAGCAGTTACTTTGGTCACCTGCTGTGCAAACTAATAATGCCATGCTAATCTCAAAAGGACTGTCAGTCACAGTCACATTTGAATTTCAGCGTTTCAGGAAGGAGACAATCAAGGGAGGGAAATTAGCTGAACTAGTGCTATGTTGTACTGCTTGATTTTAAAATCTACAGTCAATCAAATATATCAAGAATGGAAGGTGTGTTTTTAGGTAGGTACAGATTTGTTTACAGGATAGTTTGGTGAATTTTAATGATGCAGTATCAATAAGGAGACAGCACTATAGGTTCTTTTTTCTTTTAGCATATACTCCAGTGAGAAATAAGTAATTTCATGTGGGGTGAGGATTTGAGAGGTTCAGCTTGTAAAAGAGGGTAATTGTGACTAAGTGCAGGTTAACACATGAGCTCTGGCATTTGTTTTACTGTTGTTAGTGATGAAATACTGCACCATGTTCACAAGGAAGCTTAAATGTGCTTTAGAGAAACAATTTTCATATGCTAGGACAAAGAAAATTGTTCTTTTCAGGGATTTATAATCACTCTGGCATTTTCCACACTAAAAGAAAAGATGGGTTATAAGAAGTTGTCTTGAAAGATGAACACTGTAATTTGAAAAGAAAATAGGTTCTAGTGACTGTTCACCACCTGGATATTAATGTAGGCAATTACCAGGTCTTGCCTTTCAAACATTATTATGTTAGAGCAAGAAAAAAGCCTATATTGTATTTTATATGACCTTTCTAATACTATATATACACATATAGATTTGTGTTATTTTTCTCTAATTCACCAAATGTTTCTTATGTGTGGCTCAAGGCATTTATTTATTGCAAGGCTTCAAGCTGTGGTAAGCAAGGTCATAGATTAAGAATTGATTTCCACAGTTGCTCTAGCATACAAACTAAATTTCTCTTGGTTAGTTATAAACACTACAGCTGGGTATAAATTCAGCTTTTCAACACTGTCTTGAAAATTAATGTTAAAACAAATGAGAGAATACTCTGTATGTATTGCATGTTTCATTTAGACCTTCAGCTAGAACTTAAGGAAAACAAATTGGTTTTGTGCTGCAAACTGCTAAGTAAAACTATGCCAATAATAAAGACAGTGGGTTTTTTATTTCACTTACTTTTTCTTGTTATGACTTTATTTTTAAATTCAGATTTCCTGTACAGTTTTTGTCAAATCATATTTTGACAATATCTTGATTAGTCCTTTTTTTCACTATATGCTTCTACAGCCATTGCTAATTGCAATAGGAATGTGGGTTTCAAAATTAAATTTAGCTTATCTTCTTTGGAAACAGACAGTCCTAGAAGAAATAGAAAAATCCTGCTGTTTTATTAGCATTGTCTCTAATGTGAAACATGTGATTTTTTAAACTGAAGACTGTATTTAGACTGAACTGAAAATTCACCTTTTCAAGGAGATGTGTTCTGGGGATGTTTTTATGGTTTTCTTTGTAGGTTGTTGTGTTGGATTTTGCTTTTAAGGTGTGCTTTGTGTTGGTAACAGTAGTAGAGCTTAACTGTATGCAGAAATCAACTTGTGTAAATGTCAAATTCGCTCTTTCATGAATCTTTGCAGCAATACACAGGTTCCTACTGACTATGCAGTAAATCTCAAGTTGGAGAAATTGTCTTCTTAGACACATCTGTAAAGAAAATATTTCTGATATAATGTCCTGCCCTCTGTTTTTGAATTAGTATGCCTAGAACACAAACAATAATATGCAGTTTGTTTCCAGATCACTGTCAACATCATCAGGTGGCTTTAAAAAACACTATCTTGGCCTCTGCTGTTTCTGCACGTGCCATAGCTACTGCTTCTGCTTCTAGCAGAGGAACCAAGATTATTTTTCTAAGATTACAGAGGATATTGTGTCAGCTTGATGGGAATTGTTTTGCAGTGCACTGCCCTCGCTTTACCTTGTGGGACTGGCCCCCAAGGGAGTGGTGTGGCCAAGGTTTTGTGGAGCTCTCCTGTGCTGAAACAATGGCTGAATTGCAAATGCTTTTGCACATTAGTGCTTGAACTAACTTTTTTCACAGTGATCACAATATGCTTGTAAAGAAAAGCAGTTGGAAAGTGAAGTAGTGTGTGATAGGAGCAGTAAAACACTTTGGTGAGTAAAATAGGTAAGGATTATATATATTATGAAATACAAAATTTATTAAGGAAAACGTGTGTGGAAATGAAGTACCTCAGAAATCAATCCTCTTGCCAATTCAGATGGATATTTTTGAGGAATGAGGCTGTGAAATTAATCAGATCTTTAATGATATTTATCCCCTCCCTGAACTGTATTTTGCAGGATTAGAATAGTCAGATCTCCTTTCATGGCTGATCCCAGCAAACTGCTTAGCACTTGACCATATTTTGCAAAATTTTGAGTGGCAGCTTATTTGAATGTATTGGAAAGAGAGGATTTTGTCAGTTTTTAAAATATACATGTCTATAACAAACTTCCTTTTGACTTTGTTGAGATTTCCATATGGAGATACCTCAAAAAATGCAGCTTTGTGGTGAAATACAGTGAATCAATTCAAATCAGACTTTCTCAGAATAATAAAGTCTCACTGAAAGCCTTGTTAGGCAGGAATTACGATTATCAAGTCTGGTAGTCAGGGAGGCTTGTTGTTAGTGTATTACTGCAGGACAACTCAAGCATGGTCATGCCTGACTGAATGCAAGATTTATGCCCATTTCTAAATTGTAGATCTCTCTTTTATTTTAAAGAACACTGAAATATGTATGAAGAATTTTGGTCTGATTCATTAACTTTGAATAAATTCCTACAACAAATGAGTGAAATGAAGAGAAAGGAAAAATAACTAGCTTAACAGGACTCCTTGTGTGAGGTTGGCTGCCTGCAGAGACACAGGACTTATAAAGAGAGGTCACTGATAATTCATTGTAGATCCATTTGGTGGTAAACTTTTACAAACATAACCTTTTCAGGAGCAGATACGACACTATCCTCTGAGAGATTTATGGGCAGGAGTTGACTGCGTGCACCTGATAAATGTCTGTCTAGCAGCAGCCTAGGAGTTTGGCTTATGTAGGAATCCCTTGTGAAAAATTCTGTTTGAAAAAGTGCACCCACCACATGTATTTGAGACTACTGGGGTCTTTGAATTAGCAGAGAAGTGTGCTGCTGTAGTGACTTAGGCACCAAAAGGTGGCCTCCTGTGTGGAGAGGCTGAGAAAATTGAGATTGTGCAGCTTGGAAGAAAGAAGGCTCTGGGGTGACCTCATTGTGTCCTTCCAATACTTGAAGGGGGCTGCAAGGGAGCTGGAGAGAGCGTTCTGGCAAGGCTGTATATTGACAGGACAAGGGGTAATGGCCTTAAAAGAGGGAAGATTTAGGTGGAATATTGCAAAGAAATTATTCTCTGTGGGGGTGGTGAGACACTGAAACAGTGCCCTTAGAAGTTGTGGTTGCCTCATCCCTTGGAAGCATTCAAATACAGGGATAGAGCCCTGAGCAACCTGGTCTAGTAGAAGGTTTCCCTAGCCATGGCAAGGAGGTGATTTTCAAGGTCCCTTCCGATCCATACCATTCAGAGATTCTGTGACTTGAATCTTCCTTTCGCATTTTAATTCTGGCATATTTGTTATCTCAGCACTTGATTTGAAAT